>NW_025422176.1:0-1200000 GCF_011764305.1 Mustela putorius furo | reverse complement strand
CCATATCTTATGTACCAGAGGGCTCTGCTGAGTGGCTAGGACAACAGGTTAGCATTCACCGAGCACTTGCTATGTGCCGAGTGCTGGGCCAAATGCTATTCTGTACACGATCCTACTGGTGCTCCCAGGAGCAAAGGCTTTACAATCCCCATTTTACAGGTGAGCAAACTGAAGCACAGAGAAGGAAAAGGACTTGTTCAGGGTCACCCAGGGGAGAAGGGGCAGTGTTGGGGTTCTAACACAGGCGGCTGAGCTCCTTGGTCCGAATCATCTGTCCCTGTGAAGCGAGTTGACCAGCACCTCTGTGACACACAGTGATTTCGGGGGCACAGGGGCTGGGTGAGGGGCGGTCAGCATCCCCTCTGGGCCCCCCTTGACCAACAGCCCTGATGCTTAGAATGACAGCCTGACTCCCAGAGGCTGGCCGAAGCCCTCCTGAGGCCACCATGACTCTTTCCCCAGAAACAGGCCCACACAGTGGCCTCTGTCATCAACCACTTCTGGCTTCACCCCCTTTCTGTCTTGCTCAAGAACCATGTCACAGTGAGACTCAGTAAGCGTACGGGCTCTGCCATGGGCCAGCTGTGTGCTTGGGCAAGTTCTTTAAGCCTTCAAAGACTATTCAGCATATACCGAGCACATAGGACTTGCCAGCCTCTGTGCTAAGCGGGCGATAGTATTACATCGCAATGACTCTGTGAGCTCTACTTGTTAGGCTCTCCTGGGCTGCATATACTGTCTTTGAATGGGGCAACCAGGGCTTCCGGAAGTTCAGTCTTGAGCTCAGGCTCATGGTGTGTGTGTGGGGTGGGGGGCGTCCGTGGTGGGGCTGGGGTTTCACCTGGGCCCAGGAGCTTGGGCTCTGCTCCCTGAGCTGTACTGCTTCTCCATCCTTGCCTTGCTCAGCAGAAAAATGGGAGCACTGATCCCTAGCCCAGACATTTACAGGAGTTCTGGGAGGGTGATAGAGGGCGATTTTGTTCTACCATTCATGGGCCCTGCTCCTGGGCTCCCAAGGGAAACTACAGTGTAACAGTCACCAAGGTCAAAATGACTCCATTGAAACCTCGGAGGCTCTATTTCCGCCCCGGGCAGCCCACATTGTACATCTCCGCTGTTAAATAACCAAAAGGAGCATTCCAAACATAAGGGGGAAAAAAAACCAAACAAACCCTGATTCCCATAAAATTAAAGGCATATAGACTTGCACATACTAAAACCACAAGATAATGTCTCTAACTTTCTGGAACGGTCTTGCTCATGATAATTTGTAACCCTTTATGTAGGAACCATATATAATCCCGCTCCAAACACTCCCTTCCCCGAGCACTCTCTTCCTGGTGAAGACTGTGTATCCCCAGCAGCTCTCCTAACTTGGGCTTGAATAAAACGCTTCCTTTCTTTCTAAAAATTTGAAAGGATTTGTTCATTTTGCAGGGACAGTGGAACAGCTCAGCGCACACAGAAGAGACCCAGCCGTGGCCATCCCTCCGTGGGCCACCTGCTGTCTCACCCTGGCCCTGCCCCTTAACAGCTCCCGGTCACTAGGTCTTTTAGCCCCACGTGGTGGGGATTTCAGGCCCCCTGGCTCTGGCCCCAGGGTGAACCAAGACTTACCGAACTCAGCTCCGGGGTTGGCCGAAGGGAGCGCCTTCTCTGTCATGCCCCAGTTGAAGATGTAACAGTTGCCATAATCTGGGTGGAAGATGGACGTGAAGTTCCTAAAAGAAACACCATCAGCTGGAGAGCAGGGCCCACCCCAGCTGGTGCCTCCCTGACACCGTCTGCTGTCCAGGACGCAGGGTGGAGGACAGAGGGCACAGGGGAGCCACGGAACCCAGCCAGGTGCGCTGCCCAAGCTGGGGACTCACACCGAGAGGGAAGAGGCGGACACGGTGGGGGGAGAGGGGGATGAATCAGGAGAGGGCGCCCCGGAGGCTGCGGAAAGGCACAGCTTTATAAGGAGGCACGTGGGGACCCCACGCAGGGTCCTCTCTCATGTCCTGGAAATGTTTCCTAAGGAAGTAAGTCAACTACCACAAGAAACGTTTCCAATAAAGATGCTCATGGCAGTAGTAGTGGTATCCTGCAGTTTCAAAGAATTCAGTTTGAAAAAGACTTTCTTGGATACAGAACATTTCAAACACAAAAAAGTCGAGACAGTGGGCGCCTGGGTGGCTCAGTGGGTTAAGCCGCTGCCTTCGGCTCAGGTCACGATCTCAGGGTCCTGGGATCGAGTCCCGCATCGGGCTCTCTGCTCAGCAGGGAGCCTGCTTCCCTCTCTCTCTGCCTGCCTCTCCATCTACTTGTGATTTCTCTCTGTCAAATAAATACATAAAATCTTTTTTTTTTTAAAGATTTTATTTGTTTATTTGACAGAAATCACAAGTAGGCAGAGAGGCAGGCAGAGAGAGAGAGGAGGAAGCAGGCTCCCTGCTGAGCAGAGAGCCTGATGTGGGGCTCGATCCCAGGACCCTGAGATCGTGACCTGAGCCGAAGGCAGCGGCTTTAACCCACTGAGCCACCCAGGCACCCCCAATACATAAAATCTTTAAAAAAAAAAAAAAAAAGTCGAGACAGTGAAGTCCACCACCAGCTTCAGGAATCCTCACGGCAGAGCCACGAAGGAACCCTTCATCCCTACCCGCTGCGCCCCATCTCCCTTCCATGTGGTTCTCAAGCAAACCTCAGACGTCATGATTTTGTCTATAAACATTTCTAGATGTACCTTGAAAAGTAAGAACTCTTTTTTAAAAATACTATTACCATGTTAAACATAACTAACAAAAATTCCTTCATATCGTTAAATAATCAGTTTGAAGTTCTAACCATCTCCTACGTGTTGATTTTTGTTTTTACAATTTTTAAATCGGGATTCAAATGAGGTTAATGTGATAGGTTGACGGGGCTTTCGAGTTTCTTCTAATCTATGGCTCCCTCCATCTGTTTTTTTTTTTTTTTCCCTTGTCATTTGTCATATAGTTGTTAAAACAGTTCTGGCTTGACCCAGCTCATTCTCTGGAGAAGCAGTAAAGGGATCAACATTTCGCACCCTGGATGAATGAATGAATGAATGAATGGCTTTGGGCAATGCCCACCGGTGGACGAGCACAGGCTGCTGAGGAGGTGGCCTTGTCAGTAAAACACAAAAATCCTGGAACAGGACCGAGCATCTATAACCACCATCTACAGGAAATACTGGAGACAGAGGAACAGGTTCAAAGACACCAAGGAAAAGTCAACTTGTAAAATCCAGACCTTGGGGAAGTCAACAGGATAAATATCCCAGTTTCTTCAACAAACACCCTGTGAGAAAGGAAAAGGGAGACAACCTACAGATGAACAGAAACTTTAAGACTTGGGTTGCAACCACAACATGCTGCCTTTAGTTGGATCCTAACTCACACACACAGATGAGCAAAAGGTAGGACATTGATGAGCATGGACGCGACTGGATAGTTGATGGTATCGAGGAATTATTATTAGTTTTCTTTTTTTGGGTGGGATAATTGCACTGTGGTTTGGTTTAAAAAAAAAAAAAGTCTTTCTCTCTTGCAGATACATTCTAAGCTTTTTAGAGGTGAAAGACCCTGGAGTCTGGGCTTTGCTGCAGAATGGACAGGACGGGGGAGAGAGTAGCAGCTCTGGAATCGGGATGGTGCATCCATGTGAGGTCATCGTGCTCTGTTCCTTCTGCAGGTGTGTCCTCGGGCCTCTGTTAGGAATCGCTTCACGAATGTCTTTGCATGATTTTATTTTGTTTTTCTTGTCTTATTAAAACAGGAAGGAAAGGGGCCTGATTGCAACATGGTCTTCTAAGCCCCGGATTTGGAAGCCTTGACTGTGCAACTTTTAGGGGCCAGCCCGGGTTGCATAGTTCTGCATGCATTTTCTCATTCGATCCTCAAAGTAACCCCGTGGTGAGGTCAGCTGTTATTTGCCCCAGTGTTCAGATCAGGAAACCATTCCTTCCACCTGTGTCCCCCCCCAAGCGCTAGCAGAACACGAGGTGGGTCCCGGGCAGGCTGCCACATCTAAGCAGGGAGATGTGAGCGCCTTACTCCATGTCTGGCCTTCGGTGTCCTCAATAGTGAAAGGGAAATCAGAACAAAATCACATTTCTTCACTCCACAGGTGTTTACTGAGGCAGATGCTGGGTTGGGCACAACGGGGGTACACAACAGAGTCCTGCCCTGGACAGTCACCGTGTAGCGGGGGGACCCGGCATGGCGAGAGCAGCGTTCTGTCCATGCTCCCCTTCCAGAATGTGCCTCTGGCTTGTCCACCTGTCTCCATGGCTGAGGCTCTCCCTGCAACAGGGTTCAAGCCACCAGCACCGGGCCCTGCTCGCCTCCTACAGGAGCCTCTGTCCTTCCCCTCTTGTTCTAGTAGTGGTCCTTCTAGTAGTCTTGTTTTAGTTCTAGTCCTTCCCCTCTTGTTCCCCTCTTATTCTGCACGGCGGGCAGGGTGATGGTTTGAACTGTGAATTGGAGAAGGGTACACTTCCACTGGGAACCCTCCAGAAGCTCCTTGCAGTTCCAGATGAAAACACCAATGCCCTATGTTGGTCTTCCCCTCCTTGTCTGTTACACTCCAGCAGCACTCCAAGGTGTTTCCAAATTCAAGGTCCCTGGGTGCCCGGAATATTTTCCGATCCGTTAGCCCAGTAAGTGGCTTCTCCTCATTCTTTGGGATTCACCAGCTCTGAGACCGACCCCCTGCACTCTCCGGGCAAAGTCACTTCCCTCCCCAGTTACCGGATCATTTCTACCTGCTTATTCCCTGAGAGCATGAGTCCAAATTGGAAATTATCCTCTTTAGTTAACTGCTTGCTTATCAACGGCCTCCTGATTTAGAAGGTAAGCCCAGGGAAGGCAGTTGTCTGTCTTGAAGGAGGAATCACATTTGGAGGCTAAGATCCCGGGCCTGGGAGCCAGCCTGTCTGGATTCCAGTTTCGGCTTTGTCACCGAGTTAACTGGTGAGCTTGGGCTCTCTGAGCCTCGCCGGCCCCACCTGTCACGCCGGGGTAGTTAGCAGCACCCATCCCACAGGACCAAGGCAAGGGCTGGATGGCGAGCGTACTGAAATACTCAGCAAGTGCTGGGTTACACACTCTGTCCTCAGAGCCCGGCCCGCACTAGACAGACACTCAGTAAATATTTGTTGGGTGAATTATAATACGGGATAAGTGGATCAACAGAGATAAGCTTGGAGGAGGGACACCTCATTCTCGCTGGGCTGTGTGTGGGCGTGTGGGTCATGGAAGGGTTCTTGGAGGAGGGGAAGCCCGAGCTGAGACTTTTAAGCATGGCTAAGAGGTAGGCGAGCGGCCTAAGGACAGAGAGGAGAAAGGGCACATCAGGCCGGCAGCACTGCACAGGCGAAGGCCCAGAGGGAAGGAATCGCTCTGGGCGGGTACTAGCGAGTCTCATCTGCGGATGATCAGGGCTGTGGCCACGGGAGGAAGAGAGCAGGGCAAACCAGCTGAAGCCGGGCACTGTTCTAGAAGGAGAGACCCCGCCCCAGGCATGTGGGGACACAGTGTTCCCAAGAAACCGTCTTGGACATCTGCGGCCCTGGAGCAGGCGGCCGCCGCTCAGGGCGCGGCCAGACCCCCTCCTGCCCAGGGCCGTGCTCTCCGTCTCGCCGTGTGTGCCAACTGTCTGCTTGTTGACTGTGCCCTTTCCCTTTCCCTGCCGACTCTCGCTCCAGAGCCAGGCTTTTTCCCAAAACACCTTCCCGGGACAGGCGTAAGGCATGGTGGCCCCAGACCGGCGCAAAACCTCCAGAAAAGACTGAAAGGCAGAGCATCCTGGCAGGAAGACGTACAACAGCGGCGGTACTGTGTGGTAGGGGTTGGGAAAGGCTTCCCAGGGCGGAAGCTGGTTAGCCGGTCCCTAAAGCAGTAATAAGCAGTTGCCTCGATCTCGGTTTCTAAATACCGTTCTCCAGGAAAAGGAAGCAGAGCTCCTCAGAGAAACGGCGGCTTCTGGGGCTGGGGCATCATCAGGGGCCAGAAAGCAAGGAAGTAGACCAAAAAAAAAAAAAAGAGAGAGAGAGATGGGGATGTGTCAGAGAGACACAGGAGCCCAACGCAAGGCCCTGCTGCTAGCCGAAGCTGGAAGAATTTGAGTAAGAAAATAAATAACGTGGGATGGGATCCCAAGGCAAAGATAGACGAGTCGGTACCAGGATAAGTGATTGAATAGCATGAAAAAGGAAAGAAGACGGAACCCTTCCCCACAGAAGAATTCCAAAGAGTCTATATTCCTGCCTCCAGGAGACCAGGAGCCAAGTGCCTCTTGCTGCCTGTCACCCCATCTCCCCCCGAGCGTGGGCTCCACTTCATGATTTGTTCCGCGTGGAAGGGAAGGCGGCCCCCACCCCGTCCCTTAACCAAGTGAGGAAGGGCAATATCCTGGGCGGCGGCGGCCCCCCCGGAGGAGGCTGTAAGGTGAGCACCTCACCTCTGTGCCCTTCTTCCCGCAAACCCCTCTAGTCTGTGTAAACCCAAATCAAGGACCTCCTATAACACAGCATCTAGGTCCTTCCATCCCCACGGTAGCCCTAGGAGGCCACGGCACGATCCCCATTTTCCAGATGAGAATACTGAGGCCCAGAGAGGCCAAGAAGCGGGCCCAGCAGCACACAGAGTGGGCATTCAAATCCAGGCACTGTGGCATCGGGGTCCTAATGTGGCTCCCTGTTTCCTAATTACAGCTGCTGTTTCGTGAGCCTTTGTCCCGGTCCAGGGAGAGAGGACGGAGTCAGAAGGACAGTGAGGAAGTGGAGACGTAGCGTCTGGAGCCCGGCATTGGGAGGGCAGAGGGCGGTTTGTGTCCTCTGGCACCACATCTGGGGCTGACTCGAGAAGACAAGTGACCGAGAGCAGGCTTGGGAGACGCGGGTGGGGACGGCAGATGATGATCTGGTTTTCTGATGGCCCAGACTGCCGGCTCTGCCACTCACCAGCTGTGTTGACCTCCAAGACGTTGCTTAACCTCTCTGGGCCGTGGCTGCCTCCTATAACATGGGCTGACATAAGAGTACCTTTCTCATGGGCTTGTGGCCAGGGTTAAATTAATTTTACACCTGTGAAGGGCTAAGAATAGCCTCTGACACAGCAGCAGGGCTCGATCCACGCTAGCATTATTATGGGATAGTGAGTTTCTGATCAAATGTGGGTTGAATGGCAGTAATAGCTATTATTTATTGAGGCCAGCCCTACTGTGGGCACATCACCTCATTTAATACTCAAAATACCCCCACCGAGTAGACCTGTTACTACCCCATTTCACAGGAGAGGAAAACCGAGACCCATCGAGTTTAAGCTTGTTGAGGGTCATATGGCTTTGTAAAGCAGGGCAGGGATCTGGGCCCAGTGGTCTAACCACACAGCCCAGCCTTGACCCCTCGCTAGAGCTACCCCCTGGCCACAGCCATACCACAGAGGTGGCGTGGCCGACGCTGGGTGTTCTGCCTGCCCCAACACCATCTGTTCCCCCTTCTCTGCTAAGGCTCCTCTGCTTCTCTTTGGGGGGACCACCCATTCCTCACTCTCAGTCTTGGGGCCCCCACGGGACCTGCTTTGTGGAGGGTGCGAGGGCAGGAGCTGCCCAGGATGGAGCCATGCCTTGTGCACAGTGCAGGCCCCGGGGACCGAGGGTAGAACCCAGCAGACCCTAATGGACCCCTCCCCTACCTACCTCACCGCCCCACCCCGCAACAGCCAGGTCTCTCCTCACCGAGCAGAAGGACCCCAGGCTTGAAGGCAGAGGCTGACCCCTCTCTCTAGCCGAGAGGGCAAAGGTGACCGCGCCAATGTGACACGCTGGCCCACCGGCTCCCTGCGGCCTTCTGGGAGGGCTGCCAGGAGCGGCTGACCACGGGCACGCGGACCAAAGGCCACCGGCTGAGAGTAAGGGGCTGGCATCCAGCCAGCAGCCACCCACGCCACCAGCAGGACGCCTCCTGTCACCAGGGACACTGGCCTGCTTTTTTCCGCCTGCGGGCCACACCTTTCTAGCTCACACCACGCGGCCGGGTGCGCAGATCTGGCGCCTCAGGGCTCCGGAGTCCCTGGCGCTGCCTGCAGAGTGCCTGCCCCTGTGGGTCCCCCTGGCATTCGGCAGACTCTCCGTAGAGCTTCCTGGGGGCTCATGGGTGGAGAGAGCACGCAGGGGTCAGGCACCGACGCCGGGAGGGTGACACCGGAAGCCTGTCACTCATGACATGTGGCAGGACTCCATGGACTTCTCCAGGGGCCCGAGGTACGAGGCCGTGGAGCCCGGACCAGCAGGACACCAGCACGCGTGGCCCCGCAGAGATCTGGTCACAAGGCCCCGGAGGGGCCACCTGGCTGTGGCAGCTCTGCCTGGGCGGAGACTTGGGCCGCGGTCCTGCCCCAGAGACACCAGGGGCTCGGTGTGTCAGAGCAGGGGTGGGGAAGGAGGGGGGACCTGTGCCCCGTCGTAAGAGCCGCAGGCTTTGGGGTGAATGTTCTTCTCCCTCTGCCCTCCTCTCAACCTTGGGGGGTGCCCGGGATGCGGGCGAACGCTCCCAGGGCCCGGCTCTCGGTGCTGAGCTGAGCCAACTCCGCTCTCGTCCCGGGCGGGTGAGGTGGCGGGACCGTCTGGGAAGGAGAAGCGGGGCGGGGGGTGCCGCCTTGCCCGCCCGGGTCCCTCAGCCGCTGGGTGTTGGAGGCCAACGGCTCCCAGGCGCCCCCTCTGCAGCCCCCTTACCTGGGACGTGAGGGGATCTCAGCCCATCCCCCACGAGGTACTGACGCGGCAGGGACCACTGGCCGGCCCCTCAGGGGGACCGTCCTGTGTGGCTAATGCTCCCGACGCCCCAGGGATGGGGCCTCCATGTCACCTGCCTTTTATGACATGGACTCTCCCCACAGCCCTGTCTCAGGCTCTGCCTCCAGGAAACGCGACCGGAGACCCCGAGGCACAGGACACCGTGCTGGTTCGTGGCCACGCCAGGCTGTGACGGGGCAGGGAGGGGTGTTGGGGGGCCGGGGCGGCTCTCACCTGTAGCTGCAGGGCTCGGACCCGAACAGGCAGGCCAGGATCAGCCGCTCGGCAGGGTAGCCCATCTCCGCCAGCTTGTGCGTGGGCACCTGCGAGAAGATGTTGGTGGCCTGCAGCTGGTACCACTCCGTCACGGCGTGGGTGGCGCTGGTGAAGTTCCGGAAAGTGCACGCGGTCCCGTTGAGGCTGCACTGCAGGGGCCGGGAGGGGTTCCGGTGGGCGCAGGCCGGGCTGGCTGGGCCCCCGCCACCGTCCCCAAGGGCCAGGTGCCCTTCCCCTGGCGGCACCTTGGCACGGGGGCAAGTGGCTGCAGAGCCAGTGGGGGATGTGTTCACACGCACACGCGCAGGGCTGGGGGCTGTCCCCTCACACACGGCTGCTCGGTCACAGGGTCTCACACAGTGTCGCCGGCCTCCCGTGTACTAGCCCAGTGCCTGAGAGAGTACGCACACGCGTGCACACGCGTACACACAGACTCGCCCACGTCCTGACATCCACAGCCCCACGATGTCACGGTCACAACCACACACACTCATATCCAAACGTTTTCCCCCGCCCACATACCCCGCTGACCCACAGTCACGCTCCTGTGGCCCGCAGACAGACAGACACCCCAGGACCCTCCACTTTCTTCTTTCCTGGCATCCTTGCAGACTTCCGGAGGCGTTTCCTTGGGGGCCGTGTGGACCACGAAGGACTCAAGGCTCAAGGCTCCCTCCCCCTCACCAGGGAAAGGACCTGGGCCTTGTCAGCCTGAGCCCGGTGAGGCGTGCAGGGCCCCCCTCCCCCTCACCACAGCCGGCCCACCACAGCAGCCAGGTCACTGTTGTAGACGCTCAATGGAAGCAACCCCAGGACTCTGGCCTCGGCCACTCTGCCTCTATTGGCCCTCACAGCGGGCCTTCCTTCTGGAACCCAGGAGGCCAGGAGGAGCTTCTCCACATTCTGAGAGTCCCCTCCCCAGGGCCTGCTGCGGGCACTGTCCTTGGGCCCATTCCTGGAGGTCTCCTCTGTCCTTAGGGAGAGGACGATAGTACTTGACACTCGCTCTGTCCCAGACTGTGTTCTGAGGGCTTTCTCTTACCGCATTCGATTTGTACAGTCATCCTACTCCATCATCGTGAGGAAACTGAGGCCAGCAGACCTCCTCCCACAACACAGGGGCGCGTGTGCGTGCACACACACACACACACACACACACACACCGTGCACCACATGCACACACATAGGGGCCTGACCCCGCAAGCTGGGGCAGCCAGCAGGAACAAGCCTGCTTCACAGACGAGGAGCAGGGCATAGGAAGCCAGGTAACAGCATCAAAAATCAGTAGGGCACGGGATCAGAGTTGGCATGGGGACTCTGGAGCCTCTAACTGTTCGCTGGTTTTGCAGAGACATACGGGGAGCCCTGACCCGGTAAAGGTCAGTGACCTCCTCCTGCGCAGTGTATGGCCACAGCCTGGGTCCCCAACCAAGGGTGACCATGTGGATCACCAGGGAGGGTGTTAATACAGATTCCTAGGCCCGTTCAGCTTCCCTGGGAGTGGGGCCCAGGGATCTGTCAGTTAGGGAGCTCCCTAGACTGAGAGGCACAGACAGGGAATCTTCTAACCCCTGGCACGCTGGCAGGCGTCCCAGCAGAACCGCCCAGGGCAGTTATGCTCTGGCACTGGACGGCACTGCGCGGCTGTGGGTTTTCACCTGCCCAGTACTTATGCCCTTGTCTTTTGATAGTAGGACTTAATTCCTTCTTCAGGAAAGCACCCTTTTCTGCCTCACTGTGTCCACCTGGTAGAGGCTGACATCACCCCAGCTCCAGGGCGCATGACCCAGGACTGACCAATCATGAGAGCGCATTCTCCAGCACACAGTGATTGGTTGCAGAATGAGCATGTGACCCAATGAGTCCCTCCCAGGACTTCTGCTGGGGCCATTGGGAAACAGGAGTTCTGTTTCTTGGGGGAGAGTGCTGAGCTGATGGGGTGTATGTCTGGCATTGCCAAGACCCTCTGCATGGAGAGAGCCTGACAGAGAGTCAAGTCAGTGGGGAGAAAAGCTGAACAAAAATAGAGAAAGGTAGTGTCCTGATGACAGCATTTGAGTGCCTGGATCCAGCCATACCTGAACCCATTCTACCCCTCACTCCATCAGCCAGTGAATACCTTGTTTTGCTTAAGCTAGTTTGACCTGGGTCAATGGCATCCAACAGTGTCTTGACTAACATACCAGCTCTTTCTATTAAAAACAAAAAAAAAAAAAATCGAAACTTTGTAAACATACAAAATGGGCACTGGCTTCCAGCCTACCTTTCCCCAACAAGACCCAGATTACTAAAGGAAAGAAACTCCCCTCAGCCTCCCTGGGTAGGGTCCGTTGCTCCAAGTGTGCTTGGGGACCACTTACTAGTCTCATGGCCACTTTGCACCCCTGGGCAGTGCAGGTCCTTCCTGGCGCTAGGCTGCTGTCTGCTGAGCCATTGTGGACGTCCCCAAAGAGGTCAAGGACCACTGGGTGGTGGGGGTTCTGCTCGTCAATCAGAACCAGCGGTGTGTCATTCCAGATGGTGAAGTTCAGGGTCCTAGTGGTGTTGGCATAGCTCTGCTCGGGAGCTAGGATCCTCTCCAGGACCGCTTCCATGAGCTCATCCAGATCCTTCAGCAAATGCTTGACTTTAGAATACCTGGGTGGGGAGGGGGCCAGTCAGGAGGGCAAGGGCAGCTGAGGGGCAGCTGAGAACAACCCCAGTCTGGGCACCCCCGCCCCCCCAGCGCAGCTGCCAGCCACCTTGTGTGAGGAGAGCACTGCACCCAAGCCCCTGCCTCTCTCCCCACCACAGGTGACCGTGCCTCCTTCCATCCGCCCGTTCACGTCTTCATCCACCGAGTATGCAGACAGCGCCTACTAGGTACCAGGCATTGCGCAAAGCACAGAGGATATGAGAGCGAACAAGCCACAGGCGTTCCCTTTCCTTTACGAAGTTCACACTGTAACGAGGAAGACTCCTAACAGCTCGTGGCTCCAACGCTCCAGCAGCGACTTTGGGAAGCAGAGGGAGTCTCACGAGGGAGAAGGTGGTCGGGACTGTGGGGCTGGGCTCCAGCAGCTCCTCTCAGCCCCCGCAGAGCTTCCCGTATTGGAAATGGTGACTGGTCAGTCCGGCAGAAATGTGTCCGGACCAGGGAGGGTCCCACCCACGGGCCGGTCAGCTCTGGCTGCAGGACAGCCTGCAGGAGTGTGTGTTAAAGCCTGGCCATAGACCCACGTCCTGCTACAAAGGGGTACAGCAGCCCCACCTGAGAGTGGCTTCAGCTGCGGTCACCTCCTGTCCCCAGAGTGTGAAAGCAGCCACCTTTGTGTACACAGCAAGAGGAGGCTTCAGGGAGGGCGGTGGGCTGGGGGGGGCGGGGGCTGCTAGGATAGCCCGGATGTCCAGAGCTGCTGTTGAGCCAGGTGGGACGGGGCCTGAGGACTGGGTTCGAATCCCGACATGTCACTTGATATCTGTGTGACCTTGGGGCATGTTAGCGGCTCCGTGGCTCTGCTCTCGTCTACAAAGTAGGAGGATGAAAATATTGACCCTGGAGGGCTGTTGGGAGGATGCGGTGAGGTGAGGTCTCTACAGCATGGAGAACCGGGTCGGGCCAGCGCAGTGCTGTCCTGCGCTGACTGCGGGCTCTCTGGAGAGGCCCCAGGGATCCACCCAAGCAGGCAGGAGCCCAATCGCGAGAAAGAACAGACTTTCTGATCACTAGGCATGCAATCAGGAAGTATGAATTCCCTTCCAGGACCTTGTTTCGGGCAAGAATGTTCCCTGTGACTCAGCCACACTGGCCCTTCCTGCAGTTCCTGGAAAGCACCAGACTCCGTCTCGTCCCAGGGCCTTGGCAGCCATCCTCCACTGGGGGCCACTCTGCGCCCCACCTAGCTGGTGTCTGCCCATACCTGGGGGTGTTCTCCTCTGGCTGGCCCCCTGCCCCTCCTCAACCCCGGTCAGGCCGGCTGCCTCGCCGGGTCCTGTTCGTAGGCCTTTGCCATCACGTGGCTGCGCAGTGGCAGCTCCGGAGTCAGATCTGGCCGGGATTCCGACGCCACGGCTGTTCGCTGTGTGTCTCTGGGTAAGTTCCCTCACCTCTCTGAATCTCCAATTCCCGCCCTATAAATCTATAAATTGGGGCTAACACGGTCGTGCCCACCCCTAGGGTGGTCGTGTGGATCAGAATTACATAAATCAACCAAAACACAGACGCATGCTCTACTGACCGAGCCAGCCGGGCGCCCCTCGTTAAGCCTAGGAAGTTTATGAATTTTGAAAGGTCCTTGCTGCAAAGGGATGATGCAAACAGGAAACTAAGGAGAAAAAGAGGGAAGGGGAGGAAGGAGAGAGAGAAAGGGGGGGGGAGTAGGAGAGCGGAGAGAGATGGGGGAGGGGTGGTGAGGAGGGAGAGGGGGGGGCAGGCAGGGGGAGGCAGGCAGGGGGAGCCAGCCCGGCTCTCCAGGGACCACCTACTGGAAGGGGCTGGCATTGCAGATGGTGACGGCGGGGAAGTCCATGGTCTTGAAGCCGAGGGAGAGGGACACGCTGACCTCCCAGCTCAGGTAGGTCCTGATGAAGACGCCCCACTGCCAGCAGACCAGGGAGGTGAAGAGCAGCGTGATGAGGAACCACACGGCCTTCTTCTTGGGCCCCTCGCAGATGATGCGCTTGGGGCCGTGGGTGTTGGTGTTGCTGCAGTACCACACCAGCAGCTCCTTGTACGAGTAGCCCGGGCCCTTCTGCAGCCGGTGCAGGCACTTCACCAGGCACTTCTTCACCAGCATCGTGGCGCCTGCACGGGGACCCCGCAGCCAGATCCCGCGTCGGTCCCCTGCCGTGGCCGCCCCATCCTGGTCCCCATCCCGGGCCAGGGCAGGGGCGAGGAGGGGGGGGGTACCTGGCCCCGGCTGCTGGGCTGCTCATCCCGGCCCCCCCCCGCCCCCCTTGCTCTCGGCTCCTCTCCCTTCCTCCCATCTCTCCTCCAACCGTCCAACCAACCCCAAAACATTTATTGAATGCCTACTGTATACCATGCACTGACTCAGTCCCTCTGGACTCAATGATGGGCAAAACAAACAAGGTTTCTGCCCTCTGGGAATTGTAGCCTGGTGGGGGCAAGTTCCTTCTTAGGTGCGCCAGCTGCAAACTGAGGACAGTTGTACCTCATTTCCAGAACTACTGAGAGGGTGAAACTAGGTGATGCACAAAACGTGCTCAATACGGTGCCTAAACTCAGACCAAGTGCCCGATACGTTGGCTACCTTTATTTATTGTACTTATGTTTTATTTTTATTTTATTTCATTTTAAATTAATTGGTTTTTTTGAGAGAGAAACCCCTGGGGAGTGGGGGTGGGAGGGGCAGAGGGAGAGGGAGCACACCCAGCGCTGAGCCCGACGTGGGGCTCGATCTCACAACCCTACGATCATGATCTCAGCCGAAATCAAGAGCCTGACACTTCATCGACAGGGCCATCAGCTACCTGGTGCCCCATCAGCTACCCCCTCACTCACCTGGTGGGCGAGACAGATGTCATCAAATGATCCGCCCAAAATGCGTGGTTATGAAACATGGTAGGAAGTGGGGGGAGGGGACCCCGTGCCCTGAGCTCACAGAAGCGGTAAAGGTGATAAAGGGCCGGGTCTTCGGAGCTGGAATGTCTGCTTTGCCTGTCAGCCCCACCCCTTTCTAGCTGTGTGACTTTGAGCCAGTCACTTTCCTGGTGCCTCCGTGTCCTGCTCTGTCAGTGGGGTAATAATACCTCTCCCTCAGCGGTGGTTGTAAAGACCGAATGAAAATACGTAGCGTGTGGACGAATGCTGGGCGCCTGTCAGCTCTCATGCTTATCAAAGCACCCCCTCCCCAGGCCCGAGAGTCCCCGGAGAAGCTGAGTTAAAGAACACAGAGTTGGGGACATCTGGGTGGCTCAGTTGGTTGGACGACTGCCTTCGGCTCAGGTCATGATCCTGGAGTCCTGGGATCGAGTCCCGCATCGGGCTCCCAGCTCCACGGGGAGTCCGCTTCTCTCTCTGACCTTCTCCTCGCTCATGCTCTCTCTCACTGTCTCTCTCTCAAATAAATAAATAAATAAAAATCTAAAAAAAAAAAAAAAAAGAACACAGAGTTAACTAGCTGAAGAGGAGTGTGTGTGGGGGGGGGGAGCTCTCGGGAGGGGACGACAGCCGTCTCTGAGCGGGAGGAGGGAGCCCTCAGGAGTGAGCAGGACCTTGTGGGCCACGTTCAGGACCCGGAGGACCCGTCTGGGAAGACACAGGCTGGAACCGGGTGAGGGCGCGTCCAGCAGCACCAGGGGCGAGCTGTGGGTTGTTGAGGAATGTCTAATCTTTCTTTCTGAGACTCTGTTTCTCACCTGCATGCGGACACAGGGTTCTTGTGAAGAGGAACCCTGTCACAGAGCCTGGCCCCTGATGGCTTCTCAGGCAGTATGCGTTTCCTCCCTCCTCCTCCTCAGACACAGAAGGAACCTGCCGCTGGAGCAGCCCAGCTCTGTCCTGGGGGCCCTGGTTGGCCAAAGGCCACACCTTCCTGAGCTGTCCTGACTCCCTGGCTGGAGTGACCCTCATCCTCCGGTCAGAGCCAGTGCCTTCCGGGGGGCACTGTGGTAGGCAGTTGAGTGGCTGCTGCTCCAGCATCCTTCCTCCCCCTCCGCCCCACCTGGGTCTGTGTGTCCTCAGGGCAATGCCCCTCCCCCAATCTCAGTTGGTGTGAGCTGCCAGGTTGACTCCACCCCTAGTCTGAGGGGTACTCACATTAACCCCAGTGGGGATTGTTAAGACTCAGTTCTGTTATTTTATACTGGTATAACTGAGGCAGAGACTTTTTTTTTTTTTTTTTTTTTTTTTTTAGCTAAGACTACTCGGCAGGTGGTATTTGATGCCACAAATGGGGAGACTGCCCGAGAATTAAAGCCAACACAGAGGATAGCAGAGCCCAAGATGGAGAGAGTGATTTCTGACAACATTGGAACACCTGGATCCAGCCGCTCCTGAAGCCACTTATTCCTGGACTCAGCAGGTACAAGAAGCAATATTCTTTCTTTCTTACTTATGCTGATGCAAATTGGGTGTCTGTCATTTGCAGCCATTAGGATCTTAACAAAGAAAGAAATTCACCTCTCCCTACCCTGTGTCATACCTACTTCTGCCTACTTCTCATTCCTGTGAGATGATAAGCCCTCTGAGAGTAGCAGCTCTGTATTCCTGATAAGCCCAGCATAGTGCCTGATACTCCACTGAATAGCCAAGTGGATAAGGCCAGACTTTCATATCTAAACTGAGATCTTAAACTTACTCAAGCATGTGTTCACTGCTGACCTAATTTTCTGACACAGTAATATCTCCCACCTTCCTGGCCAAAGCACTAAAGCCTTTCCCCTCCAATGCCCCTGCTCTCTGATGGAAATCAAGCTCCATGTACCTGCTCAGGCCATCATAGCTCCAAGATGGACGTTCACAGATTAACCCAACCCCCATCTTCCCCTAGAGGGCCCATTCCCTGCTCTGGGAAAATAAAGTTACAGTGATCAAAGCAGTAACAAGTCCAAGGGCACCATCAAAGTACTACGTGTTTACCATTATCGGGGCAATGCAAGGTGGTGTGTGTGTTATTTCATTCTTAGACATCATCATCCACAACTATAAACTTGGGAAGAACTGGGGCTTTGTCTCACTTTATAGGCCAGCACCCCAAAGCCTGATAGGTGAGCAGCACATGAAGCTCCAGTAAACTGCTACAGAAGAACCAGACAAAGGGCCTCTCTTTGCCGTTCTCATTTAATTAGTCTGGCTCAGCTAAGGAGAAAGTCGGCTAAGTAGGGACAGGTACTTAACCCCTGCTAATCTCCCAGATTAACAACAAGACCTTGGGCTTAGAACTTTACCAGGCAACAGTATCTGGTTAGAATTCACATCACTCTGTTTTCACTTCTTTTTTTCTGTAAAGATTTTATTTATTTATTTGAGAGAGAGAGAGAGCACAAGCAGGGGGAGCGGCAGCGGGAGAGGGAGAAGCAGGCTCCTCGCTGAGCAGGGAGCCTGATGCGGGACTTGATCCCAGGACTCTGGGATCATGACTTGAACCAAAGGCAGATGCTTAACCGACTGAGTCACCCAGGCACCCTCGCTGGGTTTCTTTCTTTTTCTTTTTCTTTTTTCTTTTTTTTTTTAAAGATTTTATTTATTTGTTTGACAGAGAGAGATCACAAGCAGGCAGAGAGAGAGGAGGAAGCAGGCTCCCCGCTGAGCAGAGAGCCCGATGCGGGACTCGATCCCAGGACCCTGCGATCATGACCTGAGCCGAAGGCAGAGGCTTAACCCACTGAGCCACCCAGGCTCCCACTGGGTTTCTTTCTAAGAGGGATCTCCTATTCATGGCAAGAGATACTGGCCTTAGCTTTCCGTTCACAAATACACTTAAGTTTTTAAAAAAAAAAAAGGAGGTGGGAATGTTCTTAAAGAAAATTATCCAGTGAACAATACCCTGCCACCCAGTAAACGCCACGATAGGAGTAGATGAGTAACCGAAGTTGCTGAGTCCTGGCTTATCTCCTGCCTCGTTTGCTCCCTTGGGCCATTAACCAAGTAAAAATCAGTCAGTGCTACAAACAACTTTATGCTGTTCCCATCAGATTTCCCCCCAAGGTGATAGATGGTCTGTGTTTGGGATGTATACACAGCTTGTTCAGAAAGGTTTAAATCTGCTCTCGGCTTAAGCCACCCCAAACAAGCCAAGGGGAGATTGGGTCCACTCGTGGACCCGGGAACGGTGGTCATGCTTCAGAGAGTCCCGGACTGCGTCAACACCTTGGTCCGAACTGGTGGTAAACGTTCCTGACCTCAAACACAACAATGAAGGTTGTGTACAGCCGATTCTGATTTCTCCTAAGAGGAAACACTTGCTTTCAGAGACGTTTGTCCTGAGATTTGACTCTGTCTCTCGGTGGGAGGACAACTGGGAACACAGGCTCATGTCTTCACCTATTATCTGGACGAGGGGACATATAAATGTGCTTCTTATGCATTCTTCCGACCCTTCTGAACGAGAGATTGCAACCTGTGACCCTGTGTTGGGTTTGCAAATGTAGTTTTTGTTGTGGGCTAGTATTCGTTTTTAGAATTCTCACTGAGGGGTGCCTGGGTGGCTCAGTGGGTTAAGCCTCTGCCTTCAGCTCAGGTCATGATCCCAGGGTCCTGGGATCGAGCCCCGCATCGGGCTCTCCGCTCGGCACGGAGTCTGCTTCCTCCTCTCTCTCTGCCTGCCTCTCTGTCTACTTGTGATCTTTGTCTGTCAAATAAAGAAATAAAATCTTAAAAAAAAAGAATTCTCATTGAAAGATAACAGCTTTATGGAGCTATAATAATTCACGTAATTAGATATAATTCATGTAATCAGATAACTCATCCATTGAAAGTGTAGAAATCGGTGCATTTTAGTGTATTCACAGAGTTGCACTGCCATCCCAATAAATTTTAAAGCATTTTTATCTCTCCCCAGGGAAACTCTGTATCCATTAGGGTCACTCCTCATTCCTCTCTCCACCCTCCCCAGCTCCAGGGTTGGTCTCTTTAGATTTGCCTCTTCTGGACCTTTCATATGAACGGAGCCATAGCTAGTGTAGTCTTCCATGACTAGACTTTTGCACTTAGCGTTCTGTCTTTCAAGTTCATGCACCTTACAGCATGGATCAGTACGTCATTTCTTTCTTTCTTTCTTTTTTTTGCAAATAATATTCCATATCATGGAATCGATCACGTTTTATTTATCCGTGCATCGGCTGATGGATATCCATATTGCTTTAACTTTTTGGCTAGTTTGCGTGACAGCGCTGTAAACAACCCCGTACACGTCTCCGTGCAGACATATGTTTTCATTTCTGTTGGGTAGATACCTAGGTGTGGATAAACCCACTGAATCGTAGGGTAATTCTATGGTTAAGCTTTTGAAGAACTGACAGACTGTTTTGCAAAGAGGCTACAGTATTTTCAAATCCCATTAGCAGTGTACGAGGTTCCAAGTTCTTCACATCCTCTTCCACACGGTTATCATTCAAAAAAAAAAAAAATTTATTCTAGCCATCCTAGTGGGGGTAAAGGGGTAACTTATTTTGGTTTTATTTGCATTTTCCTAACAGCTAATAATGTTGCCCATCTCTTCATGTGCTCTAGGCCAATATAACCATTATGTGGCTAATATATCTTTGGAAAAATGTCTATTCAGGCACTTTGCGTGTATTTTAATTAGGTTGTCTTTTATTATGAGGTTGAAAGAGTTATTTATATATTCCATATGAGTGCTTTATCAGAGATAGGATTTGCAAAAATATTCTATTCTGGCGTTATCTTTTCACTTCCTTGAAGCACAAACGTTTTTAAAAATTTTATTTACTTATTTGACAGAGGGAGAGATCACAAGCAGGCAGAGAGAGGCAAGCAGAGTGAAAGGGAGAAGCAGGCTCCCTGCTGAGCAGAGAGCCCGATGCGGGGCTTGATCCCAGGACCCTGGGATCATGAACTTAACCAAAGGCAGAGGCTTAACCCACTGAGCCACCCAGTGCCCCAAAAGGTTTTAATTTTGATGATGCCTAATTTGTCTGTTTCTTTGGTTGCTTGTGCTTTGGTGTCATCTCTAAGAATCCACTGCATAATCCAAGGTCATAAAGATTTATTCCTTTGATTTATTCTAAGGGTTTTATAATTTTACCTCTTCAATTTAGGTCTTTGATCCAATTTGGATTAATTTTTTTTAAAGTTTTATTTATTTACATAATCTCTACACTCAATGTAATCTCACAACCCGGAGATCAAGAGTCACACGCTCCTCCCACTGAGCCAGCCAGACACCCCTTATTTGAATTAATTTTTGTATGTGGGGTGATGTGGAGGTTCAAATTCATTCTTGGGCATGTGGATACCTACTTGTCTCAACAGCAACACTGTTCTTTCCCCCATTTAATTATCTTGACATCCTTAGTGGTTTTTAAAAAAATGTTACTCAAATTAAGGGGCACTTGAAGTGTCTGACTCTTGATTTCAGCTCAAGTCAGGATCTCAGGGTTGTGAGATCAAGCCCCATGCTGCAGTTCAAGCTGGGTGTAGAGATTGGTTACAATTCTCTCTCTCCCTCTGCCTCTCCCCAACCCCTAAAAAAAAAAAAAAAAAAAAAAAAGGAAAGAAAGAAAGAAAGAAAAAAAAAATCACTCAAATTAAAACCTAATAGAAAGATATACCATGTTCATGGGTCATAAGACGCAATACTGTTAAGATGTCAATCCTAAATTAATCTCGAGTTGATTCAATCCTAATCAAAATCCCGTAGACTTTTTGCAGAAATTGACAAGTTGATTCTACACTTTATATGCAAAAGCAAAAGAACAATAGGAAAAAAATAGTTTTAAAAAGGAAGAACAAAGTTGACGTGCATATACTACCTGATATGAAGACTTAGAATAGAGTACAATAATCGGAACAGTGTGGTATTGGTATCATGATGGACATCTTTATCAACGGAATAGAAGAGAGAGTAAGGACATACATCTACAGGGTGCCAAGTTGATTCAATGCAGAAAGGATCGTCTTTTCAACAAGAGATGTTGGAACGAATGGAGATCCATGTAGGAAAATGTGAATCTCAACTATTACCCCACATTATACAAAAATTAACTTGAAATGGATCAGAGACCTAAAGCATGAAAGACACAACTATAAGACATCCAGAAGAAATGTAGGAGAGAAAAAAAAAAAAGAGAGAGAGAGAAAAAAAAAGAAATGTAGGAGAAAATCGGTGTAATCTTAGGGTAGGCAAAGCTCTTTTAGATAGAACACTAAAATCATGAATCATGAAAGAAAAAAAACACTATAAATTGTACTTTATTAAAATATAACATAAAAATCTGCTCTTCAAAACACACTGTTGAGAAAATGAAAGAGCAGGACACTAGGAGAAAATTATTACAAGAAAATACTTGTAATAATATGTCTGACAAAGAATTCATATGCAGAATAAAGAATTCTTACAACCAAATAAGAAGACAAACAGCTTGGCAAAATAATGGGCAGAAGATTTGAAAAGATGCTTCATATAGGAAGATGCATGAATGGCCCATGAGCACATGAAAAGATGCTTAACATCATTAGTCACAGGGAAATGCAAATCAAAACCGCAGACGCCATTTCCCACCCCCTAGAAGGACGGTCAATACCCAGTGTTAGCAGGGGTGTGGAGCCATTACGTCTCTTCCTACCCACTGGCTGGGATGCAAAATGGTACAGTTCTGTGGTTGCCCAGCGAGCTAAATGGACACTTACCCTATGGCGTGCCAATTCCACTCTTAATTATCCAAGAGAATGGAAACGTGTTCACACAAAGACATGTACATATATATTCACAGCAGCCTTATTCATTAATAACCCCTTGGAAACAAGCCAAACAGCCACCAGCAGGTGAATAAATAAATTGTGGCAAATCCATACAATGGGGTACTATTCAGCAGTAAAAAGGAACCGACTATCCAGACACACACCAACACAGGTGGATAGAACCAAAGGAAATGTGCCGAGTTTGAAAAGCAAGACACAGAAGAATATGTAGCATCTGATTCCATTTAGATGAAGTCCTATGAAAAGACACACTAATCTCTAGGGCCAGAAAGCAGGTCACTGATTCCCTGGGTCCGGGGTAAAGACTGGATGGACTAGAAAAGCACACAAGGGAACTTTTGGGCGGTGATGAAACGATCCTCTATCTTGGGTGAGATGGTGGTTAGCTGGATGTATGCATTTGTGAAAACTCATCAAACTATGTATTTTTTCAAACACTATATTTACAATGGAGGGGACGTATTGTATATAACACATTTAAAGTTCTAATGAAACACTTAAATCCATTGCCGTTTGAAAATTATGAGAGTGCCCATCTTAAAAATCTTGACTTTTCATAAAAAAAAAATTTTATTTATTTATTAGAAAAGGAGAGAGAACATGAGGCAGGGGAGGGTCAGAGAAAGAAGCCGACTCCCCAGTGAGCAGGAAGTCCACCCGAGGCTTGATCCCAGGACCCCGGGATCATGACCTTAGCTGACGGTAGTCGCTTAACCAACTGAGCCATCCAGGCACCCAAAAATCTAGATTTTTTCTTTATGTTTTGAAAAATCACAAATATCTGATAGTTGTCCCCATGGGGCAACATTCTGCTGGAACTGAACAGTGGCAGTGCCCCCTTGAGATGGAGAATATACTTCTGGCCCATCCCAAATCTCCCCCATTCCCTATTTTCATATGCTCAGCTCATTTCTTACTCATTTTTTAAATTCCCTGCTTTGGCTTAGGGGGACATCTGACTTTGTGACCCCTGTAAATTGTAGGTCACATGCTTTATTAAAATCCCCTGTACTTATTTTTTGCAGTAAAACCTCAATTATCCAAGGTTATCAGGGAATACAAGTTCTGGGCAGCTGGATTTTTATAGTTAATTGAAGGTTAGCCTGAAAACGGATTTGACTCTGGTTATTGAAAAATCTTTCATGTTTCTGCCGGCCCTAGGGCAGGCAGCCTCAGAACATGACTGACTCATTGTTCTCGAGCACCTGGTCAGGATCGGAGTCATGGATGGGACTCAAGGTACCAGGCTAGAGACGGTGAAGAGGATTTTTTAGGGGAGTGGTCAGAATCCTTCCAGGAGCCAGGACATACCCTGGGTGTCATTTGTTTATTAATGCAAATATTAGGTGCATTCCAGGCACCCAGATTTTGGTCTCTAAATACCATTCCTGATGAAACGGAACCAGGGCTTCTTGGAGAAATGGTTGACACCAGTTTTGGTGCAAGGAAATGTACAGGCTTGAGCCTGGGATGCCTCATACCAGAAAGCAAAGGAAGGGAATCAAAGACTCCTGGGGTCAGTCAGAAGGACTCCCTGAAGGGGTCCTCACTGGCAACGATGGGAGAATTTGAGCATCTTCTAAAAAAATGCAATTAATTGAAACATATTCAATGCATAAAAATCCATGAGTTCATGACAACACTGGAAAAAGAGGGAAGTGAGTAGGACATTAATGTTACCAATAAATAAGAGTCGGGGGACCTGGGTGACTCAGTCACTTGTTTCTGAACTCTGTTCATGATCTCAGGATCCTGGGATCGAGGCCCAGGCCAGGCTCCTGCTCAGCAGGGAGTCTGTCCCTCTGTACCTCCCCCTGCTCATGCGCTCTCTCTCAAACAAATAAATAAAATCTCTATCTAGCTCTGCCTCTGGCTCACCTTGATGGTGGGTGACTGGGGGCACAGGCAGGGAAGGAGGCCTTTGAAAGCAGAGTGACTCCTTCTGCATTGAGCCAATGTTTCATCTATTCATTTATCCGGTCTGCAGATACTTACGAAGCCCCTACTGCGAGACCAGCGCTGTTCTAGGTGCCAAGCAATAAACAATAGCAATAAGCAAAGGGTAAAGAAATCAATCAATCCCCGCCTCTCTACAGCCTATATGCCCCCAGGAGACAGAACCAAAAAATTAAAAAGAGCAACTACATTTGAGAATTTATGCTGACTGGAGTTCGGTCAAAAAAAAAAAAAAAAATCTGCATAGCATCCCTTAGATACAGAGATTAAATGTTTTGTAACACCAGGCGCATTGGCCAAGCTTTGGGGAAGAGCCCACTTTTGCATGCCGCTGGGGTCTGAGTTGGTGTAGTCGTTTGGAGAGTATCTGGTAGGCTCTAGTGCATTTAAAATGTGGCAGCCGGGACCCCGAGGTTCCACTCTTGGCGCGTGCAGATGTGCGTGCTTGCACTGTGTGGCTATGTGCGTGTTGTACACCGTTATGGATGGTGATGGTGGCCCTGTAATCCCCCCAAGCTGGAAACGACCTCACAGGCCCAGTGACAGGCTGCTGGGGAGTGGGTAGGGTGCAAACCGCTCTACCACAGACCTTGTGATCTGGCGTGTTGGGAAAGGAGAGGAGCCCAGGGGCCAGCGTTGCCGGCAAGTGAACACAGCCCAGGAGAGCTCAGAACAGAGAGCAGTGACCCTGGACGGTAGGCAGCACTGGGGACGTGGGGTGTGGACAAAGCATGTGGGGCAAGGGCTTGCCACCGTCTCCACCCTAACCCCACGCCAGGCTCCATCCTGTCCACCCACCAGCTCTGAGCGGCCCGGCTGTGCCAGTCCGGCTGGTCCTGGGATGGGAGATGAGTCATGGCGTCGGGGAAGTGCTCCAAGCTGCTGCTGGTGCAGAACACGGGCCACGCCTCGCAGGGAGCAGAGTCTTGGAAACCCAGTCTGGTCTCCAGACCTGACGCCGCCACTGAGGTTCTCCCCTTGCCCCACCACCACCCCCACCCCTGCCAGCTCCATGGAGGCCTGGGGCACTGGAGACCCCACTGGTCAGAGCTCACACCCCATATGCCTGTGCCACTCAGGCACTACACGAGAAGCAATGACAGCCTCCAAAAGAAAGAGGCATGTGGGAGGAAACGCTTGGTCCACACTCATGGTGGACAGACCCTCTTGGTGGTAACAAGGCAGCCAGGGCCCCAAGAAGAGCGGCTCACAACTGCTTTCCTCCCCAACTATCAGCGGACCCAGGATGATTATACAGGCTCGTGGCTCAGGACATAGGTGCTAGAGCCAAGCTTTGGGTTTGAGGCCAGCTCGTTGTGCAACCTTGGACAAGCTACACGGTGTGTCTTTGCTTCCCTTTCCTCATCTGAATACCGTGGACAGTATGACACCTGCTTCTGAGGGTGCCTAGAACCGTGCCTGGTTCACAGCAACTTACAAGCACCAGCTCTAATGCACTTCTATTCTTTCAAGGGCCTGTGCGACTGAGAAAAAAACATGACAGCTTTCCAAATAGGGAAAGAAAATGGCAGCCATTAAGTACACGTCTGCGGCGTGATGCCAACCACACAAACGGCACCCCGCTTTTCGTGGTGATGTGCAAATGGTATGGGAACTCATTTTTTTGATGGTGAAAGTTAGAAAGATTACAGAGACCCCAAGGACGAGGAAACTTGAACTGCAGTATATCCTGAGGGCACTGACCTGGGGATCTTCTTCCTGGTGACTGTCCACCACCCGCTTCCCAAGAGTCCCCTTTACCAGCTCCAGCCAAGAACTTAAGAGTCAAAAGCCTAGAAGCATCCCATTATTTTTTTTTTTATTTTTAAAGATTCCCACATTCATAAATAGGATCGTCAGCAATGGTCGGGAAGCCCCCTGGGACCTCTTTACATGCCACCGTGACAACGGAAAGTCTAAAGAAAATCTTCAACCCACAGATCCATTTAAAAATCTCACTTCCATGGGGCGCCTGGGTGGCTCAGTGGATTAAGCCTCTGCCTTCGGCTCAGGTCATGATCTCAGGGTCCCGGGATCGAGCCCCACACCGGGCTCTCTGCTCAGCAGGGAGCCTGCTTCCCTCTCTCTCTCTCTGCCTGCCTCTCTGACTACTTGTGATCTCTGTCTGTCAAATAAATAAATAAAATCTTAAAAAAAAAAAAAACTCACTTCCAAAATAAACGCTCCACTTGTGGCACGGATGACAAAACCATCCGAGGCAGTTACCATGATGTGGCAGGGCAGGACTGCCACGTTCCAAAGTGACCGGACCAGACCAGCTTGCAGGTTTTAGGAACTCAGATGATGCGTCTGTGCCGACCGTTTCCAGTACCTTCCAGATTCTCAATCCAGCTTACACTGGAGGAGGGAAGAGGTTCTGAAAAGCTGCCTCTGAAGACAGAAGCCTCTGGTGGCAAAGGCAAGTTAGGAACAAGGCTGAGGAAGGCTGGCGGGCTCCCTGTTCCCAGGATGAGCTCAGAGCAGAAGGGCCCAGGCGCTGGGAGCTGCCTTCACAAAGTGCGCCCTATCTGGGTACCATCTTTCTTTATGTTGACTTACTCTTGTTTTTACTTAAAGACTTAGTTCAGCTTTGTCCTAAGCCAGAGTGTCCACAAAATCACGGGTCTGATGTCACTAATTATATATGTTTTCTAAGACATTTCAATATCAGCAATCCCTGATGAGATGAAAGACTCATCTTTGCGCACCATCTGAAAACCATCTGTCCACGCCACACTGCGCAGGCAGAACAGACTCAGCAAGGATCCTCCCTGGCCTCAGAAACTTGCCAGATTAGATAAAATACCTCACCGTTGGCAACTCAAAGACAACCCCCTAGCCGTGGTGCCTGGCGGTGGGTAGTTTTCTCCCCGACCAGGTCCCTGTCCCCGGGGAAGCTTGTCCTACCGCCCCAGCGAGAAGACCACGAGCTCCGAGACAGTAGATGGACGACAGCTGCCAGAAAAACCCTCTTTCTTTTTGAATGGCTTTTTTTTTTTTTCCTTCTAAAGATTTCATTTATTCATTTGACAGAGCGCACAAGCAGGAGAAACGGGCAGAGGGAGAGGGAGAAGCAGGCTCCCCGCTGAGCAAGGAGCTCAAAGACCAGAGCCAAAGGCAGATACTGAACAGAACGAGCTACCCAGGTTCCCCCTTAATGGCCTTTTAAAGGAGAAACAAGCATTCATCTGCCCTTCTGGCCAATATGCTAAACCTTGGAGGACCTGGGGATCGTGGTTTGTCATTTCCTTGCTCTGCGGCTGACCTAGTGCCACAGGATGGAAAGGGGATTTATCTTCCGTAAGGATAAAACTCTCACTGCCGGGCTTCTCTACAGGGACAAAGATGCCTGCAGTAAGAAAACCCAAATGGGGGCGCCTGGGTGGCTCAGTGGGTTAAGCCTCTGCCTTCGGCTCAGGTCATGATCTCAGGGTCCTGGGATCGAGCCCCGCATCGGGCTCTCTGCTCAGTGGGGAGCCTGCTTACCTCTCTCTCTCTATCTCTCGCTTTCTCTGCCTGCCTCTCTGTCTACTTGTGATCTCTGTTTGTCAAATAAATAAATAAAATCTTTAAAAAAAAAAAAAAGAAAAGAAAATCCAAGTGTACAACAGAGCAGAAGGGTGGGCCAGAGTACCGTTGAGGCACACAATGAAAGGCTGGAGGGCTCTTAAGAAGGATGGTTAATTATTTCTGTTTAAAACAAAAGTATGGGTTATAGGTAACTGTGTGTACGGGAAAAGAAGTTTGGTGAGATCAACCGAAATGTTTGTAGTGGTTATGTTTCAGTGGAAAGATCCTGGGTTATTAAAAAAGAATGTTTTTCATTTAATCTGTGCTCTGTAATGTTTTTACAATGAACCTATCTTGCTTGTGTAATAAGAAAATGCTTTTTTTATAGAACCTGGAAAACAGCTTATGAGAGAATATCAGTGGATAAAGGTGATATCATAACCACAGATCTTTCTCGACTTACACTGGGGTTACGTCCTGATAAACCCACGGTAAGTTGAAAATGTTCTAAGTCAAAAATTCATTTAATACACTTAGGGCGGGCGTGGGTGGCTCAGTCCATTGAGTGTCTGCCTTTCACTCGGGTCATGACCCCAGGGTCCTGGGATCGAGCCCAGAGTTGGGCTCTCTGCTCAGCGGGGAGCCTGCTTCCTCCTCTCTCTCTCTGCCTGCCTCTCTGCCTCCTTGTGATCTCTGTCTGTCAAATAAATAAATAAAATCTTAAAAAAAACCCTGCATTTGATACATAACCTCCAGAATATCACAGCTTAGCCTAGTTCGCCTTAAAGGTACCCAGAACGCTAACATTAGTTTACAATTCTGCAAAATCGTTTAATGCAGAGCCTGTTTTATATTCAAGTGTTGAGTATCTCCGTACTCGATCGGATACTACACTGAAAGCAAGAAAGAGGCCAGTCGTCGAGGTGTAGAAGGCTTGAAGCAGATTGACTGTTTGCTCTCAGGATCGGGTGGTTGACGGGACGCTGTGGCTTCCTCCGGCCACTACCCAGCATCACGAGAGAGGATCGCACCGTGTATCACCAGCCCGGGAAAAGATCCAAGTTCAAAATTCCAGGTATGGTTTCTACCAAATGTTTATCACTTCTGCACCATCGTAAAGGCAAAAAATCAGAAGCCTGACCCTTGTATACGTGGAAACATCGACTGTCAGGAAAAGTGGTAATCAGGGCATTGGGAATTAGGGAAGAATTTTTTTTTTTTTTTTTTTTTAATGTAGGCTTCCGAGAATGTAGATGGAACTCTGGAAAAGGGTGGGATTCTGGATTGGTTGGGATCAACGCAGGCTTGCTAGGGAAGCTCAGACTGGACGTACACTTGAGCTAATGTTCTAATATTTATAAGAATTTTCCAAAATTTTCTGCTACTTAGAGTTTTTTTAAATTCAAGAATATTGAATAAACCCCCCAAAGGAAGGCTTTCTTATCCACTAGGAAAATCTGCCTGGGGTTCCGGGTGGCCTGACCATTTCTTCCACAATTTCTGCAGGAGGACCTTGCCTTTCCTCCTGGGAAGGGGGTGAGCCACGGATGGGTTTTAGAGGAGGGGCAGCCTCAGAGCTTGCACATCCTGGATGGCTCCTGTCTTCCAGACTCTTGTTGACAGAGTCTTCATGCCGTGTTTGGTTTTCTTATTGTTGAGGACTTGGCTACACCAAGTTCTTTATCCTGTACGATCACAGTTACATGAGAAAACACCTCACCCACCAGGCCTGCTGCCAGGAGCTATGTCACCTCGTCCTAAGTGGGGGAATGGCTTGGGGGGTGCCAGTGGTGAGGCCACGAGCCCACGGCTCCGCCCCTCCACCAACAAGCAGGTGGCCACTCGCCCAGGGTGGGTGATGTGTGTTGACAGCCGCCAGGGAAGAATGTGGTCCGTTTCATGTGCTCCCTGCTTCTCTCCCTGCCAAGGGTGGAGGCGATTGGAGTGGGCGGTCTCCGCCCAGCCCTGGAAGACTCCAAGGGTGCGGGGAGGGGGGAGGTAGAGGTGGAGTAGGAGTTCCTTATTCTACTGGGAGTAAAATGCAGTGCTCCCGACTAGACTCCGAAAGTAACCTGATAATATCTTGAGGCTCACATAGTGGGTCCAGCTCTATAGCCTCTCTCTCTGGTTCCCATTGGGACACACAAATTATTCTACTAATTACCAAAATGGTGGACTTCGGAGTGAGCCCGCCTTGGACCTGGATGGCTTCTTGGACCTATCCAATCTCCTCTCTGAGCCTCTGTTGTCTCCCCTGTAAATGGGGCCGGCAGTAGCACTGCCCTCGCCGGGCTTTCATTTTCAGTGGGGATTACAATGAGATCATGCTTGTAAAGCCCTTGATATAGTGTTGACTAAATGTTGGCTATTATGAAGGGAAAGAAAGATGAAAACATGAGGGTGGCTGCTAAGGTTACCTTCTTATAGGCGAGGCTACTTTAGAAAGGACAGGTGCCGGTCGGGGAGTTTCCCTGGCTTGCTAAATGAATGATTCCGCTTCGGGACTGCACTTCCCAGAGGCTCAGCTGCCTGGGTCGCATTCCTGTGACAAACTTTCAAGGGCTCCAGGTGTCTGCAGAAGGAAGGCTCAACCCTCGGCTGGCTTTGAAGATGCCCTGACAATACGCCCCAATCGACACGTCCCCTCACTTCCCTTCAACATGGGGTAGTGTTTGAGAGTCTGGGTTCGAATCCCAGCTCTGTCCCTTTCTCGCTGTGGGACCCTGTTGAATTGCCTTCTCCTCGCTGTGCCCCAACTGTCCCCTCTGTAAAACGAGCAGAGACTAGTAGCTACATCCTTGGGTCTGGTGTGGAGATTAAACTGTAAATATGAAGCCGCTTGAAGAGGGTCTGGCCCCCAGAGAGGGACGAGTATCTGTAGGCAAGCTTCTAACACCCGCATCCGGTTGGGACCACTCACTGAACAGCACGGGTACTCCGGATATGCCCATCAGCACACGATTACTCATGCTGCTTCTCCCCTGGAGGGCTTTCCCCCAAGCCCAGCTCGAATGCCACATCTTCCAAGAAGCGCCCCTTCCTCGGACTGGAAGGCCTCTTCCTCCCTCCGTAACCGAGTATTCTGTGCAGACCAACCCCTCCTATCTCATTTGGTCCCATCTGCCTCCTATCACGGCTCTGTATACCCCTCTCTAATCTGTCCTACGGTGGGGAGGCGCCTGGACAGATTTTCACATGAACTTGGAACTCTGCATATAGTAGGTGCTCAGTGAAGATGTCTGGACTTCAGGGTTTGGGGGCAGAGTTGGCAATCAGCTGCTTTGCCCTGGTTGGGTCGCAAGGGTTGTTTATGGCTGGAGACCTTTCCAGCTGGAAGGTGACTTTCACCTCCAACTTTCCAAATATCACCGTTGCTCGTAGGTGAGGGGAGAGGAGCACCTGGTCCGCCCCCGTCCACCTGTCACTCGGAGCTGTGTTACGGGCTGAACCGAGTTCTCCCAAGATAAACCCCCCCAGGACCTCAGCATGGAACTGTATTTGGAGTGATGGTCTCTAGGGAAGCGATGAAGTTAAAATGAAGGCAGGAGTGTAGGTCCTAAGCCAATCCGACTGGTCTCTTTATTTGGACACCCCAAGAAACACGAGGGATATGTACCCCCAGAGGAAAGACCAGGTGGGGACACAGAGAGAAGGCGGTCATCTGCCAGCCGAGGCGTCTGGGAAACCAACCCTACTGACCTCTTGACTTTGGACTTCCAGCCTCCAACACCATGGGAAAATAATTTTTTGTTGTTTAAGCCACAAAATCTGTGCTATTTTGTCAGAGCAGCCCTAAGCAGACCACTAAAAGTAGTAAAAAGAGAAATGACCAGTGGGCATGAGGGTGAGAAGTCCAAGGAGTGAGGTACTGGCAGACCCCATCCTGAACTTGGGACCGGGAATGACCAGATCCGGGAGTCCGCCCCGCTGCCCCCAAGTAGGAATGATTTATGCTTAGGAGTAAAGCTAGTTTTTTTTCCCCCCCAACCAAGGGATGCTTCAGAAATCCTTCTCTCCAGGTGAAAGGCAACTGGTGCTGTGGTAACTTAACCTTTTTTTTTTTTTTTTTTTTTTTTTTTTAAATTAGGCAGAGACAAAGGTGAGTGTCCGGCACTTTTGGCAAAAAGTCCTTGTAGTCTTCCTTCTACCAGCTTAGCAGTGGCTTCCTGCCATGGCTAGAGTAAAACCCAAACTTCTTACCATGGCCTCAAGGGCCGGTGAGCCTGGCCCCTGCCCCCTCCAAACTCACCTCCTACCCCTCTCTCCCATCCACACTTCTGCTCCTCTAATATGCTTAGGGTCATTCAACCTCAGGGCCTTTGCACTTGCTGCTTGTGCTGAGTGGAACAGGAAAGCTGGACATGCCTCAGGTTCGCTCAGCAAGCTCTTAGGAGACATACATGCCCGAGCCTCACACAGTGACTCTGGCTCCGCAGGGGGAGGCAGGTCTAGCTTCCAAGGGCTAGCTGCTTCTTTGAAGCCTCAGCTCCAGTGCCACCTTTCAGGGGTGACCTCACTCCCAACCCCCTCCCCAGAGTGCACCAGCCCATAGACCTATTTACTTTCTCTGTAGAACCTAATGCCCTGGGAGACTCTCATCCAGTCATTCGTTTCCTGTCTGTCTCCAACCAGCCCCGGGGGTGCTCCTTGCATGTCTCTTGCTGCTGTCTTCACCCCAGTAATGGAGCTGCTCTGTCGAGCACAGAAGCCGCTACCACACCCGGCAGCTGGGGAGTGCTGGAAACTCCGCTAGTCCAATGGAGATGTGCTCTCGGTGTAAAAAAAAACCCAATTTGGATTTCAGAGAAATCATACAAGAAACAGAGACTTAAAATATTAATGCTTTGCAAGATGAAAAGAGTTCTTGAGATGGGCTGTGCAACACAGATGTACTTAGCACCACTGTAACATACACTTAGTGATGGTTAAGAGGGTAAATTTCATGTTCTATATTTTCAGCACAATTAAAAATGTTTAAGTGATGTGCTGAATATTTTTAAAACCTCATTAGTGAGGAGCTTGGGTGGCTCAGTCAGTTAAGCATCTGCCTTCGGCTCAGGTCATGGTCCCGGGGTTCTGGGATCGAGCCCTGAATCCTGCTCCCTGCTCAGCGGGGAATCTGTTTCTCCCTCTCCATCTGCCTGCCTCTCTCTGTCTTTCTCTCGCTCTCCCCCTATGTCAAATGAATAAGTCTTGAAAAAAATTTAAAAAATAAAAAATCTCATTAGTAAGTCTAAATACAGATGCCATGTTCATGTTGCTCATACTTGGGATATATGGGCTAGGCAAAACATATTACTGAAATTAATTTCACCTGTGTGTTTTTTCTTTCTAAAAAAAGTACAGCCCTGGGGCGCCTGGGTGGCTCAGTGGGTTAAAGCCTCTGCCTTCAGCTCAGGTCATGATCCCAGAGTCCTGGGATCGAGCCCCGCATCGGGCTCTCTGCTCAGCAGGCAGCCTGCTTCCTCCTCTCTCTCTGCCAGCCTCTCTGCCTACTTGTGATCTCTCTCTGTCAAATAAATAAATAAAATCTTAAAAAAAAAAAAAAAAAGTACAGCCCTCAGAAAAATTTTAAGTTGCTTGTATGGCTCAGATTTGTGACTTGTGTTCTAATTACACTGGACAGCGCCCACCTGGAAGCATGGCCGGCGCACAGAAGGCACTTAAGTAGGAATTGAATATAAAAATGAATATAGTTGCTGCCAAATGGGTGTAGGGGGGTTTTTCTGTTTTTGTTTTTTGGTGTTTGTTTGTTTGTTTGTTTTTGAGTGTAAGCAAGGTTCTGTCTTCCAGGCTGCAGGAAAATGGGAGGCAGACAGCAGAACAGTTTCCACAACTAAATGATCACAACTAGTATCTACTATTATGCTGACGATAGCAGCTCCCATTGGTCGAGCACCTAACGTGGTCCAGGAAAGGTCACAGGACTTCACCTGCATCTTCTCCTTTAACCAGTCCTGCAAGGAACCACAGCCTCCATGGCCCGGCTGATGGCCCCAGGCTGCCCTGGAGGTGAGTGGAGAGCTGGAGCTTGCACAAGGACTGGGCAAGCTCCAGTCCTGTCCAGTGGGACTTGAAGGCTCTGCCTGGGCCTGACAGTAGGTGGGGGTTTCTGGCTTCTGGAGGTGAAGAGCTCCTGAAGTCAGAGTCCCTGCTCTCGGGGGTCCAGGAAGCGAGTGAAATGATTCATAATCTCTCATCTTCTTAAACTCACCCATCCAGATCCAGCTGCCCGCCCTCTCAAGTTCAAGGACTTCAGGGCACTGTCCCTGGCCTGGGTGGTCATTCTTGTTCAAGGCAATCATGGCGGATGGAGCTGGGCGGATGGAGAGAGCCCTGCCCACATCCCTGAGGCGACAACAGCCACAACAGGTGGCTACAGGCCTGGAGCTGAAGGCCTGGGCCCACCTAACCAACCCCCCCCCCCCCCCCGGGGGGCTTGGGGCTCCAATCTGCTTGAGCAGGGCTCCCCCCACCTCCCGTGGTAGCTAATGCAAGACCTCCCTGGAGGAGGCCTTTGTGGTAAAATGCCCAGATCAGAATCCCTTGGAATGGGGAAGAGGTTTGCAACACACAGAAAGTTCTCCAGGCCCCTCTGCTATGTTTTTAAGTGGTGGGCCTGAACTTGAGGAAGCCGCTTGGGTCTGGTCAAAGAGAAAATTGACCAAAGCAGACAACAAAGACCTTATTCCCTTGGCAACAGCTGCGTGTCAAGGAGTCTGACCTCTGAGGGGACATCTGGCCATCTGGGGGACCTCGGAGGACCCTCACCCCTAGTGAGAGCCGTTGGGTCCTGCACACAGGGCACAGCTGCGAACAATATCTCTCAGAGTCTGCTCGCAGATCAGCGGCAGCCGAATCAGCTGGGAACTGGTTAGAAAGGCAAGTCCTCAGGCCCTACTCCAGACCTCCTGAACCAGAAACTCTGGGTTTGAACAGCAGCCCAGGAGACTCGGGGCCACACTGAAGTTCGAGAATGAAGGCGTTCAGCCTACTACTCAAAGTATGGCAGCAGGACCCCAGGTCAGCATCCTCTCGCCTCAACACCCTAGCCCCGCTTGCCCTATTGGATCAGAGTCTGCACTTGCCAAGACCCCAGGGCACGCATACGCGTGTTAAAATTCGAGGGGCACCTGGGTGGCTCAGTGGGTTAGGCCACTGCCTTCGGCTCAGGTCATGATCTCGAGGTCCCGGGATCGAGTCCCGCATCGGGCTCTCTGCTCAGCGGGGAGCCTGCTTCCTCCTCTCTCTCTCTGCCTCTCTGCCTGCTTGTGATCTCTGTCTGTCAAATAAATAAATAAAAAAAAAAAAAAAAAAAAAAATTCGAGATGCGCTAGCCTGGAGTTCCCTACCGGTAAGTCAAGGAGTCTCATACTCATATGCTTTCAGGAGCCAAGCAGGTGACGCACCCCAAAATGAAGCCAGCTGGCACACCAGCCTGCAAGTGTGCTCACAGGGACGTGGGGCAGGAAATGTGCCTTACACTCTGGGTAAGATTTCCTTGCTTGGCCACAGCCCTCCCAGGCATGGCAAGAGGCACACACACAGCAAAGACTCAAGAAGGGCTGGGACAGGGGTTCTCAAACTCGGCAGCATAAAAGTATCACCTGTAGATCTGGGCGAAACGTTGACACCTGACTCCCAACCCCAGATCGCCTAATATGCTTGAAAAAAGCCCCCCCAATTCCAATTAATTCCAATGAGCAGCAGTCTGGGAACGACCAGGCTATAGCCAGTCTGCAAACTTTCTCAGTAAAGGGCCAGATGGTGCTAGCTCAAGTTCTGCGGGTGTCCATGTCCATCACGGCCACCCCAGGCAGCCACGATAGTGCAAAAGCAGCCAGAGTTAAGAAGAAATGGTTGAGCGTGGCTGGTGTTTCAACAGCACTTCATTTATGAATGCTGCATTTTCAGTTTCGTTGTACTTGCACAGTAATGGAATATTACTTTTCTCTTGATTTTTTTTTCCTTTTTAAAGATTTTATTTATTTATTTTAGAGAGAGAGAGTGAGCGTGGGTGAGCAGGGTGAGGAGCAGAGGGAGAGAGACAAGCAGACTCCCCACAATTCAGCGTGGAGCCCAGTGCAGGGCATGAACCCATAACTCTGAGATTGTGTTCTGAGCCGAAATCAAAGAGTCAGCCACTTACTGAATGCGCCACTCAGGTGCCCCCTCTTGATTTTTTTTTTTTTTTAAGATTTTATTTATTTGACAGGCAGAGATCACAAGTAGGCAGAGAAGCAGGCGGGGGGGGGGGGGGGGAAGCAGGCTCCCCGATGAGCAGAGAGCCCGATGCAGGGCTCCATCCCAGGACCCTGAGATCATGACCTGAGCCGAAGGCAGAGGCTTAACCCACTGAGCCACCCAGGCACCCGAAAAACAATGCTTAGCTCGCGGGCTGCACAGAGACAGATGGTGAGCCGCGCCTGGTCTTGGGGCCATAGTTGGCTGATCCCTGGGCTAGAGGAAAGAATGGAGGGCACGAAGGCCAAGAGTGCAGGCCTTCTCCTTCCCGGTATTTTCCCACATGATCTCCCCTACACAATCTCTGCAACCTTAGTAGCTCGTGAATATGAAAAGGTTGTGTTGACAAAGCCCCATCAAGTGCTGGCTTGGTCTGGCTCACGGCCATGGACTTTAGATTGGGCCCCCAATCCCTCATCACCCTGGCAGGAGTTCAGAGAGCTGCCTTCCAATGGGCGACTCCGAGCCCTACTCTCCAGGCTGGTGGCCTCACTGAGGTTTAGCATGGAGTGACCAACTGAACTGTACGGCAGGTACCGGGCAGAGAGCTTGGGTCATCTCAGGTCCTCACAGCAGCTCTGTGCCAGAGAACTAGTACATGCCTGTGTATATTATCAGATACCCGGTTTTTTGTTTTTATTTTTTATTTTTTATGTACCAATTTTTAGACAAGGAGACTGAGGCACAGAGATGTCAGATGATTCACCCAAAGTCACACAGCAAGAGTATTAGAGCAGAACTGAATCCATGTGTCTGACTCTGGAGCTGCTTCCATAACCACTTTGCTTTATGGGCTCTCAATAATCTATGTTAAGGACAATCAATAATCCATCACCAGTCACCACAATGCCAGACACAATTTCCTTAAGCCTCCTAACAAGCCTTAGGTAGCACACTTGGTCTCTCTGTATCTCAGTTGGCATCTAGACACCACTCAGTCTTCTCTGCCTTGAACTGCAGCCAGGCCTAGGGCACCAAAGAGGGATCCAGCACCCTCTCCAGGAAGAAGGAGGCTCAGAGAGCTTCCCTGTACAGCTGTGCAGGTTGTGTACTGCACAACTCTAGGTAGTATCATTCACAGTGTATTCTATGTGAATGACACCCATGGACCCATGGAGCACACAGCCTACCTAGCCATTCACAGCAGCCTTGGAAATGCTCATATTCCTTGGCATAGGATTGACCTTGGATGCTCACCCATTACTGCTGTCTGGAATTATATCATCAAAAAGGAATTAGGGCCCAGCAGGATAGGACACCTTGGATGGTAGGGGCCGGGCTGGCAGCTTTGGGGAAGCTTTGGGTCAGAAGCAGGAAGAGGCTGATTCCTCCTGGGACCTCCTTCCTCCATCCTCCTCCAGTCGAACCTCCAAGTTGCCCTGAGCTGGCCCTCCAGGGCCCGTTCTCACGCTGGGCAGCACCTGCCCCTCACCATCGAGGGCTGCTGGGAACTCCTAAACAAACACTCAGGTTCTCCCCTTACCACAGTGCTTCCCTATGTTTGCTTTGCTTTTATGATCTGAGCCAGGTCCTGTGCCAAGGCTTACCCGCGCCAGCTCGTGTGACCTTCATCACAACCCCACGAGGCAGGAACTGTGATCCCCTCCATTTTACAGACAAGGACGCTGAGGTTCAGAGAGGTTAAATCACTGGCTCAAAGTCACACAACTAGAAAGTGTCAAGCTAGGACTCAAATTTGGGCCTTTTGGACTTTGGAGCCCAAACTCTTAACCAGCTCTCTAGAAGATGGCTGTGTCCTGTCTTCTGAGTTTGGCTCCCCATCTGCATGTGGGGTCTTGGGTCTGGGAAGCCATGCAGGTGACCATGATGTTGCTGCTGGTGCTGCTGGAGATGTTGGGGATGATGGTGATGGTGATGAAGGCGAGGATGGAGTCATGAAGGTGTTGAAGGAGATGACGGGGATGATGGTGATGATGGTGATGGTGATGGTGATGATGGTGATGGTGATGATGATGGTGATGGTGATGGTGGTGATGGTGATGGTGATGATGATGGTGATGGTGGTGATGGTGATGATGGTGATGGTGGTGATGGTGATGGTGATAAAGGTGTTGAAGGTGACGGAGATGATGGGGATGATGGTGGTGCTGAAAGTGGTGGGGACGCCTGGGTGGCTCAGTGGGTTAAGCCTCTGCCTTCAGCTCAGGTCATGATCTCAGGGTCCTGGGATCAAGCCCCGCATCAGGCCCTCTGCTCGGCAGGAGCCTGCTCCCCTCCCCCTGCCTGCCTCTCTGCCTACTTGTGATCTCTCTCTCTGTCAAATAAATAAATAATCTTTAAAAAAAAAAAAAAGAATGTGATGATGATGATGACCGTGATGGAGGTGATGACGGCCATGACAGCAGGGGGGACGGCAGTGATATACCTAGCGGATAAGAGTGCTGTGCAGATTGAATGAGCTAAGTCGGGTCAAACGTGGCTCGCTGTGTCTGTCCTATGTCCATGCCTTGTAAGTGCTGGGTTCATCTGGGCTCCTCGTGCCCTGGATCCACAAAGTGGGTTCCGCTGCACTGGAGTTTATGAAGTGTACACCTTCCTCCTCAAATGCCAGGTGAAAGGCATGAATCAAAGATAAGAAAAGGGGAAAGGCCCTTGGCCTCCTTTTTCAGCAAAAGCCTGCATTTTCTGCCAAGCTCTAAAATCCAGCATGGTGTTCTAGGCCTTGGGCCTGAGCTTTGAAACGGAGCTGCTGGGAGGCAGGCCCAGCCCCTGGGCAGGAGGAAGCCAGGCCTCCAGGAAAATGTAGAGGCTATGAATTGGGTGCCCTGGAAGGTGAGGGGCTGCTGCCCTAAGAGTCAAAGCCACACGCAAGCTGGGCTCTGGGCGGCCCCTCTCTGTTGGGAGAGATTGGAATCCTCACCCGCACGGTGAGCCAGGGCAGTTCCTGGGAACCAAACAGCTGAAACCTTACACTTGGCCGCAGGTGAGCCAAGGACTTCAAGAACCAAATCGGGGAGTAAAGCTTTCCACTCCTCCACACCCGCTTCTCAAATGACACCTGGAAGCCCGGGAGAAGCAGGATGGGGAGAGTCAAGGGGGCTCTGTGGCCAGACCGTTTGCTTGGCTTTGAGTCCCAGCCCCACCGTCCGCCCGTTCTGTGTGACCTCGGGCGAGTTACTTAACCTCTCTGAGCCCATTTTTCTTATCCGCAAAACTCCGACAAGGACACCTCCCGTTTCACTGCATTGTGCTCAGTGTCCCCAGGGGCCACATGGGAAGAAAACCGGTACCGACCCTTCCTGGCTGCTGAAAGGATTCTGTGAAGTAACGCATGAGCCTGGCGCGGCATGTGCACTTAAAAAGCACTGTCCGCTTTTATTATTATCGCTGTAGAGAAGAAAGCCACATGGGCCTCAACAGTGTTTATCTGACGAACCGTATCACGTGTTGGAAGAGACCCCTGAAGTCAGTTCACCCCCACGGGTAAGGTGAGCAAAGCAGCACGGTTCCCTGGTGCGGTGGCCACACTCCTTGAGGGAAACACAGGCTTCGGGGAGCGGCCTTTAGGCTGGGGCTTTTGGCCAACCAGATCACAAGACCCGACAAGAAGTCACCCCCGCCCGTTCAGCCAATGGTAGGCCCCCGTGGGAGTCGAAACGAGGATGGAGAGGGAGTCTCTGAGAGGGACCAAGGGGTTTCCTGGGGGCTGGGAGACGTGGCTTGCTCAGTGCTGCAGGTCCAGTGCCTGGCCCATTGCTGCAGTGGCAAAGCGGTGAAGAAAACAGACAAAACCTTGCCTTCCAGAAGTTTAAACCCCAGAGGACGAGTGTTGCAGCCTTCAGGGAGCGCTCCCTACGTGATCGAGATGTTTCCGCTGCCCCTCAACCACCACCCTGCTCTTCCAGGTTCTGCCTTCTGTATGTGTGTCGGGGGGAGACCTTCTCACCGGGCCCGTCCGCCGTGGCCGGGCTGCCACCGGTGTGTTATCTCGTGTCAGAGGCGTCACACCGGCTCCTGTTCCAACAGCGTGTGAGTTGCTCTGCACTTGAACATCACCCCTCCCTGGACACACACAGCCAGGCCCCGATCTGATCTTTCAACTTTCCCTGAGCTCTCCAGGTGAAGGTGTTCCTCCTGGCCTCCCACGGCCCCACCCTCCTCTGTTCTGGAAGCCCTGCAGAGGAGCACTGCCTTTGTGGAGTTCACTGGAGCAGGGAGAGGGCTAGGGCTGGTGACTGAGGGACCCCTGACCCTGAGCTAAGGTGCGGCACACTCAGCTTGCCCGGAGCCCTTGCGGGGGGTTGGTGCTACGATCCCCAGGCCACAGGCCAGTCCTGGGGCTCAGAGGCTAAGTATCAAGCCCAAGGTCACACAGAGCCCAGCTCCAATGCCAACTGCTGACTCCCAAACTCAACAATTGGACAAACTGCCTCTCGAGGACTCCTGGAAAACCTCAGTGCTCATGCTTTGAGGACCTCTGAGGACAGGAATGGCCTCCCCCCGCAGTCAGCCGTCAACCAGGACTCTCCTGGCCCAGTATGCGGCCCCTCCCTCCATTTGAGAGATCCTTCGTGGTCCCTCTCACCAAACTCCTCCAAGCCCCTGCACAGCTCCTCAGTGCAGCACAAACCGTGGCGGAAGGACAAAGCTGATCCTTCCTGGGGTGGGAGGTGGTGACTTCCAACTAGAAAATCAACAAGGTCCACACGTGGAGCAGAGGTGAGAGACCCACAGTGGATGAGCCTGCAGGAATCAGCCACAGGAATCAGCCTGCAGAGGGCGGGGGCGCTGGTCTGGGGAGGCGGCCCTGCAGCCAGCTCTCCAGCAGCTCCTGCCCAAGGGCGCACCAGCCTTGCCAGGTCTTAGCCTTCCTTCCAGACCTGGGCTCGGGAATGAGCTCCCTGGCACATCAGGAGGAAGCAAGGCTGCCCAGGTTGTTCCAGAAGTCTGCAAGGAAGGGGGTTTGTTTGTTGTGGGGGTACCACTGGTCCACGACTCCCCATGCCCTGCAGTCCTCAAGACTGTCCGTGGCGGGGGCGCCTGGGTGGCTCAGTGTATTAAAGCCTCTGCCTTTGGCTCGGGTCATGATCCCAGAGTCCTGGGATGGAGCCCCACATTGGGCTCTCTGCTCAACAGAGAGCCTAGTTCCCCCTTTTTCTCTGCCTGCCTCCTCTGCCTACTTGTGATCTCTGTCAAATGAATAAATAAAATAAATAAAATCTTTAAAAAAGTCCGTGGGGGATTGTACAGGTTCCAGTCCTTGGTGCCATCACTTCTGAGCTGTGAATATTTGGTCAAGTGTGTGTAATTCTCTGAGACTCACTTTTCCCACCTGCAAATGGAGCTGTGCAAGAGGGTCTGGCTCACAGGAACCCTGCAAGGATTGAAGGACTTTGTCCTCGCCAAGTGCTTTCTCTGCATCTCTGGGGCTATCATAGGAGGTCAGGATGAGGACAGGGAGACTGGAAAGCCCACTGGAGCAAATACTAGGACCAGCAGGTCCAGATGGGGACAGGGTCTAAGGAGTTTGCAAAAACATCATCTGTTTTTTATTTCACTTTGTATTTGCAAAGTTAAAAAATTCTGTTTCTATAATGTAAATAACAAAATATAAATGCAGAAGAAATCTTCCGAGCTGGTAGGAATACACAAAAGATGCAGGGATTCTTAACCTGGGCGTGCTAACCTCCAGAGGTCAGAACCCTGGCTCTCTATTTCTCCACTGTGTGACCTGAGGCAAGTTACTTAAGCTCTCTGTGCTTCCCTCCCCAAAGTCAACCACGACCACAGGCTTCCCGAGTGTCCCCCAGGGTTTAATGTGTGCATGCAATAATTTACATATATGTGCTTAGCTTGTCTTTTTGTAAAGGGACTCTGCGCACAGATGGCGGAGTGCTGTACTGTTCCATACCCTGCCTTTCTCTTTTATCAATAGATCTGGGAGATGGTTCCACACCCATAAACAAAGAAGCTACTGCTTTCTTCTGAATGGCTGCATCGTATTCTGTCTCTCTCTCTCTCTCTCTTTTTTTTTTTTTTTTTTTAAGATTTTATTTATTTATTTGACACACACAGAGAGAAATCACAAGCAGGCAGAGAGGGAGACAGAGAGAGAGGGGGAAGCAGGCTCTCCACTGAGCTGAGAGCCCGATGCGGGGCTCCATCCCAGGACCCTGAGATCATGACCTGGACCAAAGGCAGAAGCTTTAACCCACTGAGCCACCCAGGCGCCCTGCATTGTATTCTCTTGTGTGGCTCTTCCCACACCTACTGGACTTCGCTCCTTTCTGATGAGTGTTTACTTTGCAGCTCTCTGCTCTTATGCACGACGCTGACTATCTTTGCTCAAACATGCTGTGCCCAATGCAAACATATCCACTGGGTAAATTCCTGCAGGTGAAATTGCAGAGCCCTGAGGTATGGGCCTCTTAAATGTCAACAGTTTCCTAACTTCCCCCTGCCCCGAGGGTACCCCAGTCTGTGCTCCCACTGGCAGAGTTGGAGCGTGCTGGTCACCCCCACCCCCATTTCCAACATGGAGCGTAACCCAGGGATCTGGCAGGTGGAAAACAGGATCACGGTGGTTTGGCTGTGCCATTCTCTTTTTTTTGAAGAGTGGTTGAGCATCTTTTCGTCTGTTTGAATTTATGCTTCTTTCTATGTACTTCTTTTTACGTGAACAGCCAAATCATATCCTTTTCTCTCTCTCTCTCTCTTTTTTTTTTTTCTTTTGTGGATGGGATGCTTGCTTTTTGATTTGTAAGAGCTCTTTATCCGTGAAATTAACTCTTTGCCACAGAAGTGACAGATTTATTATTATTATTATTTTACTAGTTTGATATGCAGGCTGATGGGTGCTTTTGGTTTGGGTCATACAGGAAATACTGATTTTTAAGTAGGCAGTCTCAGCAACTTTGATCTTTAAGGCAAGGCCATGCTTCCACACGTTAGGCTACACTGCCTCCCATCCTTTTTAAAAAATAAGAGAGGGAGAGAGAGAGAGAGAGAACACCTGTAGGGATAGGGAAAGAGGAATGGGGACCCCCAACTGAGCAGGGAGCCCGATGTGGGGCTTGATCTCAGGACCCTGAGATCATGACCTGAGCCGAAGGCAGACTGCGCCCCCCAAGCACCCCGACTGCCTCCCACTCTTCATTAGCGCTTCAAAGAGGACACATGGAAGGAGCCTGCTTCTGGACTGGAGGTCCTCTACAGTATGTTACTGTCCCCAGCCTGGACTCACTTCTCTGTCACTTGACCTGGGACTTCCTTAATGGCTCTTGCTGCAGAGTACTGGGGTCATTCCCCACTGCTCAGGACTCCTGCTTGGACTCATGTTCTCAAAGGGGCAGAGGGAGAACGGACGACCCACCGAGCCCCCTAGGCACAGAAGGGTCTCTAATAACAGGCTTTTTGGGGGGGGGGCAGGGGATGGTCCTCAGCTGCCTGGGGTATGCCTTACTTTCAGCTCCTTAAAAGCCAAATCTTGCCCCAGACCCTCAAGGTGGGCAGACTAGAGGCTGTAAAACTAGAAAGGAGAGCAAGTTCCAAAGAATAAAAGCCCCAGGACCTCCACTAGGCCCCTCAGGAACTGCCCAGCGTGGAGGGGGACCTATCCTATCCTCCAGCTTTGGACTTCCTGCGGAGAAAATTCTAGTGGGAGGTGGGCGCAGCTGGCTGAAGGGGGTCTCATTTGAAGCTTTCCTCTAGGCCAGGGATCCTGAAAATTTCAGCACCCATAGAATCACCTGCAGAGTTTGTCAAATATCGGGCCCCAGCCCCGGTCTGTGATTCCATAGGTCTAAGGTGGGTCTGAGAATTCACACTTCAAACCAGCTCCAGCTGATGCTGACGCGGATGTTTCTGGTCCACGGACCACAGTTTGAGACCCGCTGGCCCAGGCCATTCATTCGCTCCCTGGACTCCCCCAACTGGTCTGAGTGAGGCTGAGAGGTCTGGAGAAACACAGGCTTTGTTCCAAGGAAAATAACAGAGCAACTGCTCTCTGCCAGGTCGCGTGCCGAGGTCTGTGCCTTAATTTTCTCGTCTAATCCTCACAACAAACCTGTGCGGTAGGTTTTGATAGGACTATCTCCTTTACGAGGAGAAACCATGCTCAGAGGGGGGGGGTGCACGGGCTTTAGAATCGGACAGATCTGGGTCTGACCCCAGCTCTCCTACTGACCCACTGTGCAAGCTCTCAGGCAAGTGCTCACCCCGCTGAGCCTCTGACTCATCAGTAAATGGGGGATCACAGACCTCGTTGCCAGGGGCGTTGTGAGGGTGTGCACCGCCCCCAGCGGGGTGATGATTAAGAACAGCTGCACACAGTAGGTGCGCAAAAAATGTTCATCCCCTTTCCTGCCATAAGCCCCATCATCGTGATCTCAAGGTCCTTTCCTGTCTTCTCTGTGGGGCAAAGCCTTTTTCACCCTACAGCTCCAGAGAAACTCCTATGCATCCTTCAAAACCCACCTTAGAATCCCCTCCTCTGTATCTTTTCCCTGAAAAGCTGTCCTCTTCCTGTCTTTGGGAAGAAAAATTATCAAGGATGGCAGCTTCTTATTTGAAAAAGGGGCTCCAGCTTTGCGCAGTGGCAGTATCGTAGCCAATGAGGTTTATCCGAGGCGCGATTATTGCTAATTGAAAAAGGGCCTCAAAGCATTCCTTTCCTTTCTTTCTTCCTCCCTCACTTGTGTTTCCAGATTGTTTATTTGTATCAAGCGCACTCAGGAGTACAAACTCTGCTATCACAGGGACTGGGTGGCTAACAGCTAACAGAATTATCAACGCTTAGCGAGGCCTGTACACCACACAATGTTTTAAGAGGCTTAGGTTGTGGACTCATTTAATGCCTAAAATAACCTTTTGAGGCAAGTGCTCACTTTTCCTTTTGGGGAAATGGAGTCACAAAAATGCTCAACAGTTTCCCCGAGACCACACCACTGGTCTGTGGCTGGGCTGAGATGTAGACGCCCGCTGTGAGTCTAGGTTTTGAGTCAGATTTTGTGGCATGCTGTGCTTTACGAACGAGGAGTGGGCCAAGTGGGGACCGTGTGGACGGTACCCATCCCCTTGAAGAAGGGGGTAGCTGAATGTTGGGCCTGGAGCTGTCTGCTCTTTTGATTTCTCGAGGGGATCCGGACGTACAGAGTTGGTTTTTTTGTTCTTTTTTTTTTTTTTTAATTTAATTTATTTATTTGTCAGAGAGAGAGCGAGCGAGAGCGAGCACAGGCAGACAGAGAGGCAGGCAGAGTCAGAGGGAGAAGCAGGCTCCCTGTGGAGCAAGGAGCCCGATGTGGGGGAACTCGATCCCAGGACGCTGGGATCATGACCTGAGCTGAAGGCAGCTGCTTAACCAACTGAGCCACCCAGGCGTCCCGGACGTACAGAGTTTTATGTGACGTCTCCTACTTTTTTAAAATTTGAGAGTAATCTAAAATGTAAAGAGCAGGATGGGCCTCCCAAAGGCTGCCCACAGGCTGCCCTTGGCAACTTCTGCTGTCTCTTGTATCTCAAAGGTGGGGACCTCGACTCACTTCACGGCTGTGCCCTCGCACGGGGCAGGAAGCACAATTCACCTGCTGCTTCTGGGTGCCTCTGAGCTGAGCCTGGTGCTCAACAACCAGGAATCTCATCCTCCAGCCCACTCAGCACTCAGGATTCTCCAGCCTGGCCTCGGGGTGTGCACAAGAAATGACAGCCCGGTGGTGACTCGGAGCGTCTCCTCCGCCCAGGGACCATCTCAGGGTCTCCCGTGTCCAGGACGACACTTCCTGCTTACCGAGGACTGACGATACCCTGGGTGAGTGTTTTGTTTCGTCATCCCACTGATGCGCTCCGCAGTTTCGGGAGGTTGCCCCGTCCTCAATTCCGGGTGCGGATGAGAAAGCTGCGGCTCATGCAGGGGGAGGGCACTGCCCAGGCTAGGAAGCAGTGGGATGGTAGGACAAGCGCCACCCGCTTCCAGCTTCTCCCCAGCCGGCTGTGTTCAGGCATTCCACCAAAATGCTGACACACGTTCCAGCACACGCACACTCACACGCTCATCCCCCGGACGGGAACGCGAAAGTGTGTGGGACACAAATAAGACCCAGGACATTCCCATCTGCCAGCCACATTTCCTAATTACCCTGGCTCCTACTGGGGACATCCAGAGAGGATCCCTGGAGGCTGTCCCTTTTGGGAACTCTGCCCACTGGAGCCTGGACAGGCAGAGCTTGTGGCACGCCTCAGACCCTGGCCTCTGGGCTCAGCAGAGATGGCAGGTAGAGGGGGTGCCATGCTTGTCCCTGCCCACAGGCAGAAGTGTGCATATGTGCACCTGCGCCTATGGACGTGGGTTTGCTTGTGTGCAGTGCACACACATGTGAACACATGTGCGTGTATCGTGTAGACCTGCATGAAAGCATGTATATGCGGGCACGCAGGTACACGAGGTGTGCGCATGTGCATGTGTGTGCACCCGGTGCACATGTGTGCGTTTGTGCACATGTGTAATGGAGAAGAGAGGATGTTGGCCTGCAAATAGAGATCCTCTGAAGTTAGTTTAGGACAAAGCACAAAAATCCTACTTAACCCAGAGATGTCAACTTATAGAAAAAGCTGAAATCTAAAACAGCCCCTGTGGGACACTGGGTGGTGGAGGGGTCAAGCATCAGGCTCTTGCTTTTGGCTGCGGGGGGATGAGGCCCCCACTTCTGGGCTATGGGTCATCACTGAGTCTGCTACAGTTTCTCCCTCTGCCCCGACCCCCTATTCTCTCTCTCTAAAATAAATAAATCATTTTTTTTAAAGGCCCAGTTAAAAAAAAAAAAGATTTTACTTATTTTTTTGAGAGAGATTGAGAGAGAGTGCAGGTAGGCCGAGTAGTAGACAGAGGGAGAGGGAGAAGCGGGCTCTCTCCCGAGCAGGGAGCCTGATGTGGGGCTGGATCCCAGGACCCTAGGATCGTGACCCCAGCCAAAGGCAGCCGCTTAACCAACTGAGCCACCCAAGTACCCCAAGCCCCCTACTTTTTATGACCAAGTTAGATTTATATGCACAACAGGTAACTCTCAAAGAAATGATGGGGGGGGGGGTCCAAGTTGCAGAATATGGATAGATTATCCCATTTCTGTTACATATTCTGTCTACAGCATCACTAAGCATTTTATATATTTTCTGTAGGTATGCACTTATGTGACTGCATAGGTGTAGGAAAGGTCCAGAAGGAACACCCCGAGTTACAAAGGTGGATACCTTCGGGAAGCAGGGAGGGCAGGAGTTGGAAGGTTACAGCCAAAAGGGCTCGGTGGACGGGTCCCTGTGTTCCTGCTGGAATCACAGTTCAGTATAGGTAGGTTGAGTCACTGTGGATGCCAGGTGGGGGCCACGGGGATGCTTAGTCCTCAGGTAGGCATTTCCACAAGTCCCCCAGTGGACTCTCAGAGGGCTCTGCTGCCTGAGACAAGCGCTGGCTTCTGGACCGGCTCCCGGGTGGGAATGAAGCAAGGGAGCTGTTGTGCCTCTTACGCGTGGAAGCCGCTCTGCCGCTTCCTGCCTAAACTTTCCGTGCCTCAGTTTCTCCCTCCATGCTGCGGTGGGAAGGGCCTGCTCCCTGCCGCCCCACACACCCACTGTTCCCAACCATCTCCTGCCTGGGCCAGCGGAAAAGTCAGGACTACAGAACTCCCACCCAGCAGGGGGCCACGCAGAGACCAGGCCCAACCCTGGGGCCCCCAGGGGCCGCTGACAAGAGAGGCCAAGACGCAGGCTCTGGGGTCAGACTTCTGGGCTCAGTAATTGTCACCCGGACACCAGCAAGGCTGGCCACACTCTGCCCCTCAGTTTCCCCGTCTGTGAAATGGGAACACCGCAGAGGCCCACGGGCCTGGGATGCTCTGGGGCTGAAGTCTCGCCGTTCTGTTTGACGACACGCGGCGGTGAGTCGGCGCTCACGGGTTTCACGGGTGTCACCCTCCCCGGACGACAGCTCACCCCGCCCCTCCGCGCCAGGACACCGTGGCCCTCTCCGCCTTCTCCGGCACCGCGACCCTCCTGGGACTCGCCGGGTCCTCCCCTTCCCTCCGCCTCCCGCTCCAAGGTTTTCTGTCACCAGGCGGTCCTCCCCCGGTGCCCCCAAGCCGGGTCCCTGCGGCGCCCGGGCGCCCCCACCCACCCAGGGAAACTGAGGCGGGGCTGACGGAGCGCGCGGGGGAAGGCGCGGCGGCAGGGCGCCCCCTGCGCTCGCCCGGGGTCGCTGTCATACCTGTTTCCCACTGCGGCTCCGGACGGCGAGGGTGACAGCGGCGGCCGCGGCGGCGGTGGTGGCCGGGGAGGCTGTGGCGCCGGGGCTGGGAGCGCGCGCGGCCACGGGGACGGGGAGGGAGCAGCCGAGGGGGCGGGAAGCCCGGGAGCGCCCGCGGGCGGAGCTTGGTGGCGCCGACTGCGGGCCACCCCCGCGTCCAGGGCCCGGGCCGCCCAGCTTCTGGTCGGGCACACCCACTCGCACCCACGTGCCACCCCCACGTCCCCACAACACCCGACACCCCCACCACCGACGTGCGCACCCCACACTCTGCGCACGTCCGGACCCCCACGACACCCACGGAAGCCGCAATATGTGCGGTGGGTCCCCTGCCCCGGCTGTCCTTCCCCGGCACATCGCAGGCTACACACACCCTAACGGCTCGGTCCTACCCCACGGGGTACCCAGACGCAGCACAGGCAGGCAACGCACGGCACCCCTGTCCCTTCCGCCCCCCCGCCCCCCGCACCCCCCGCACCCCCGCAGATTGCCCTCTGGGCCAGCTGGGGATTTTAGAAGCTTTGCAAGGACAGACTCCTGCAGGAGATTTCCCCCAAACTGTCCCTGAACCTCCGCGGGCCCAGGAGATGGAATTAGCTCACCTCTTGTGTCCCAGTGACCTTCTCCTTCTCTCTGACTCAGCCGCCCCCTCCAAGGTCACTCCTGGATCCCAGCCATTCCCTGAAGGCCCCGCCTCTGCCTTAGAAATTCAAACAGGCTCCCCGGGCCGCTGGGGCCTCGGGGCTTCCTCCCTGGACTCCCACCGCACCCCTGTTTCAGCCTCCACTCCCGGCCAGGCCCTCCCCTTTCCTCCTGTCCTCACTTGTTTTCCTCCTCTAGTCTCTTCAGCAGGTCAAGGTTCCAAGGAAGATCGTTTCAGCCACTTTCTTGCCAATATCCTCGACGGGTGGTTCACACATCCCTGGCAAACCCCCCAAAGTTAGCCTTCTCCATCCCACCTGTGGGAGAGACTGGATTCCTTTTCTCTCTTGCTTTAACAAGTAAGGACAAATGTATTAGCTTAATACACATGAATTTATTATGTTACAGTCCTGGAGGTCAGAGATCCAACACCCCTAAAATCAAGAAGTGGGTGGACTGTGTTCCTTCTAGAGGCTCTAGGGGAGAATCTCTTTTCTTGTCTTTTCTAGCTTGTAAATACTGCCTCCATTCCTGGGCTTGTGACCCCTTCCTCTATCTTTAGAATCAGCAATACGGAGCTGAGCCCTCCTGCACTATCTGTCTCACTCTCTCCTTTCTTTAAAAGATTTTGTATATTTATTTGAGAGAGAGAGAGAGCACAGAGGGAGAGTGAGAGGGAGAAGCAGACTCCTGCTAAGGGAAGAACCTGATGTGGGGCTCAGTCCCAGGACCCTCGGATCATGACCTGAGTGGAAGTCAGAGGCTTAACCCACTGAGCCACCCCGGCGCCCCTAGTTTTCTCCTTTCTGTACCCTCTTCCACTTCTAGAGACCCTCATGGGTGCATTTGGCCTTCCTGAATAACACAGGATAATTTCTCCATTGCTAGGCCAGCTGGTTGCCTAACTTAATTCTACCTGCAATCTTCATTCCCCTTTGCCACGTAATTTAACAGTTACAGGTTCTGGGAATGAGAACATAGGCATCTTTGGGAGGGTTTTGTTCTGTCTACCAGAGAGACTGAACTTTCTAGAGGCTGAGCCCTGCTGGAGAAAGTGAGTCAATCAAAAAGATTTTTGACACTAAATCTGTGAACCTTTGCAAGTAGAAGGAAGTTTGTTATTGCCATTGTTTGTAGTGGAGAAATAATGAAATAAAATGTGGCATGCTTATTCTATGGAATACTATATAGCACTTAACAAGAACAAAGTCTATGTATATGGATGTCCACAGACTTCAAACCTCATGGGGTTCAATAGGTATCCCTATTTTATCGATGAGGAAAGTGGTGTAGATAGGTAGAGTAATTGCCCAAGGTCACACAACTAGAAGTGTCAGAGTTGGGATTTGAACCCAGATAGTCTAAATCCAGAGCCTGTGTACTTAGCTGCAGCAGATGGCTGTGTACAGTATTAGTTACTTCAAGTAAAATTTTAAAAATACCTTAAGGAGAGGTACCTGGGTGGCTCAGTGGGTTAAAGCTTCTGCCTTCAGCTCAGGTCATGATCTCGGGGTCCTGGGATGGAGCCCCGAGACTGGCTCTCTGCTCAGCAGGGAGCCTGCTTCCTCCTCTCTCTCTGCCTGCCTCTCTGCCTACTTGTGATCTCTGTCTGTCAAATAAATAAAGTCTTTAAAAAATATATAAAAATAATAAACCCAGTACATGTTAATGTAATTAAAATGCTTTTATGAAAAATATTTGTCATAACAAAAAAATATTAGTGGGAAGAAGGACATTGGTTAGCAGTTTTGCAAATTTCTTTTTAATATCTGGCTTAATAAAGAACAACTAGATTCTGGCATCTGCTTTTGTATTCGGTCTGTTGCCTTATGTGTTTTCGTTGAAATATTATGAAGGAAATACAATTTCACATAATTTTACCTACCGTTGCCGTTGCTTTTGTCAGCACAAATGTCAACATGGAGAAAGAGGCAAATAACACCTTAGTATTATTATGAAAATAATTTTGATCTTATGTTTCTCTTGACCGGGTCTTTGCCCCAACCCCATAAGTCTGTGGACCACACTTTGAAAACCACTGCCCTAGTAGATTCAGTTGTGGCCATATGAAATTGTTAATATTTTATTATCATTGACCTACATAATGGCAATCTTATATGGTCCAACCCAATCCATGTTCTATGGGAGGGTTTTCCTTTTGGTTCACACCCTGGGTTTTCCTGGCCAGTTTCTGGTGGTGGACATTATTGGGATGTATCTTCTCTAGGATGATATTATTGTGGGCAGCTTTGTACAGATGATGTGTCTTTCTCTGAGTCATGATGTCCAGTGTGGGAGGAGCTGGCATTGGGTTGTCTAGGAACCATGGACTGGTGATGTTAGGCTAAACAATTTTAAGATATGTATTATAAACAATTGTGAACAAAGAGAGTTGTGTTCTCTCAGTTGGCTTGAGTTCGTGAAGATTGAACTTGGGGCTTTTTGGACTGGGGCTCTGGTCTTAAGGATATCAGAGGACGTCCACGTGGGCTTTCACCAGGTGTTAAGAACTATGGATCATGTGGCCAAATTAAAGGAAAAAAAAAAGACTTTTTCTAGCTGAAGACCTATGGCACAGTTAGATGAATTCATGTCTGGGTGGATTCATGATGGCCCTCTGCCCTTCCACCCTAATTCCTGCAACTAGCATTATGGAACTCTGGTTCCATAATGTACCCTCTAAGTACCCCCCCCCCAATTATATAGAATATTTATGTACTATTATAGAAGAACAGTTTTTCTGCTTTCTTTAGTCAGGTGAATGCATTTGTGGAAGATAATAAGATAGGAAAGGGGATCCAAGATCAGCCAAGCCAGACCTGGTGATCAATGGGGTGTTTGATGCTGTACTATATAACTACTATTTAAAAAAACTTTGCATAAAAAATACGGTTATTTATTTATTTATTTTTTCCTTTTCAGAAGGAGTGAGGCACTGATCATCCACTCATTCTTCTTCAGGCAACTGCACCTGATTTAGCTCTAGGGTAATCACCACTTCCTCATCCCTCGGCCATATTTTGAGATATTTTGAGATGTTCATTTCATTCATCACTAGCCCATTCAGGATTGAGACGCCCCAGCCCCGCGATCTGCACATTATACTCCTCTTGGGATGCTGATTGGTTCAAAGGAGGGAACATGACACAAGTCAGATTAACCCAGTGAAAGTCTATACTGAGACTTCTCCTTCGGAGTACCACTGGCTTCTGAGTTGTTCAGACTTGGAGCTCCAGCTGTGAGGCTGATTAGGAATGAATCCCAGCCGGAAAGACGACAGGTCATCTGGGTCCCGGCTTGGTCATGTGACCCACATCAAGCACAACCTGAAGGTAGCCCTACCCTTGGACCTTGTAGGTGCCTGGAGCTATACATTCCCCCCCCCCTTTTTTTTTTTCTCAAGCCATCTTGGGTTGGGGTTTCTGTTGCTTGTCCCCGAAAGACTCCTGATTCTGGTGAAAATGTTATCCAAACTACAAAAGGAACCAGGAGGGACAGTTAGTACTTTTTTTTTTTTTTTTAACAGAACCTTGACAGTCTGGAATGCCCGGGCCCAAATTAAAGTAAATAAGCTAGGACAAGCGCAGGTGTAAAATCCCAGAGTTAGGCTCAAAGAGAGGCTGCAGGTGTTTAAGTACAGGATGGGAAGTGGCGGCTTCGGACGTGCATCTCCCTCTGAGACAGACAGCTTCTTGGAGATGCAGCGCCACCTTCAGGTCTGGAGGCCCCGATTGCGGGAGCTCTGGCTTGGTTGGCAGTTTGAGTCCAAGGGTGGAAAGCGGATGTCTGGATCTCCGGGTCTCATTCCCGCAGTCCACAGCATGGCTCTGACCACAGCACACAGCTGACACCATGCTGTCCTTTTTGTTATTCTTCTTTCTCTACCTTCAATTCCCCCAGGCCCTCTGCCCTTCCAGCCTAATTCCTGCAACTAGCATTATGGAACTCTGGTACTACCAGCCAGGCCCATGTGTGCTATATCTCCTTCATCCTCCCAAATGATCTTATGCGACAGGTTCTATTTTCATTCCCATTTTACAGATAAACAGATTTGCAGATGTCGAGGAATTTGTCCAAACCGTGGAAAAACCAGGCCTCTCAGCGACCAAGGTCCGCGTTCTCAGGCTTATTGCTAAACCACAGAGCTATAAACTGGTAGTCCTAGACTGGGGTGTGTGGGGAATGGGGGAGATCCAGTTTTCAAACATGTTTTGTCAGACCACATGGGATTAAAATAATTTTTGAGCCCATGTTTAAAAGTCAGGAAATAGCACATAAAAATCAACTTCCTGATTCTCTGGAAAATAAGCCGTCAGGTAGACTGGTGACATAGGGCTTCCATTGCTGCTTGGCCTGGGCCGTCTGCAACTGCATGGCAGCTGAGTGGGCCCTGGTTCCCCATTACCCCCACTCCCATGGTGCCCAGTGTTGACACAACCGGCCTGCCCACTTGTCTCTGCCCTGTGGGCATATGAGTGCGGTTGTCCCTGCCTGGCCTGGCCTTCCAACCAGCCTCAAAAGCTTCTGGCCCCTGCCAAGCCTGGCAGTTTTCACTTTGTTCCCAGAAATCTAACCACAGAGCCCAGATCCCACAGGGCACAGCCAGGCTGGCGCTCAGGGTTCACCTGGTCACTCGGAGCACATACCTTTCCATTTTTCTCTCTGCCCTGGCCCAGAGAAAAAATTTAATCTGCTCTGCGGGACGCCTTTACCTAGGGAAGAAGATCTGAGAACAAACTTCCAACTTTGCCATTGAGGTTTTCAGTTGCATCCGGGAATCCTGAGAAAGGTCAGATTGTGGCTTGGAAACTTGAAAACACTGTAACACTCTTACATGCTAGTGAGGGAAGACAGACAGTAAATAAGACAGTCTTTTTTCTACATGGTAATAACTGCTCTGGAGGAAAAAAATGCAGGCCAAAGGAGATTGGATGGAGGTTGAATTTTAAATAGGATGGTCACCCTACAGGAAGTGAGGAAACTAACCCTGCAGATATCGGGGAGAATGTACCAGGCAGAAGGAACAGCAAGTGCAAAGGCCCTGAGACAGAGAGCAAGCCTGGTGTGTTTGAGGAGCTGTCAGAGGCCAGTGTGTCTGAAGTAGACGTGAACTAGAAGAGGGGGCTGCAGGAAGTTGGGAGGGGGGTCAAAACACGGAGGAGGGTCAGTGTAGGAACTTCAGTCCTGAGTCATGAAAAATTTTTAATGTATTTTTTTTCATTGTGATAAAATATATGTAAGATAAAATCTGCAACTTGAAGCATTTTTAAGTGTATAGTTCAGCACTAAATATGTTCTTGTTGTTGTTTGACCGTTATCACTACCCACCTCCAGAACTTTTTCGTCTTCCAAAACTGAAACTCATTAAACAGTAATGTATCCATTAAACAATAATTAGCCAGGCCCCTGTCCCTCCAGCTCTGGTAACCAATATTCTACTGTCTCCATGAATTTGACTACTCATGTAAGTGGGATCATTCACTATCTGTGCTTTTATGTCTGGCTTATTTCACATAGCATAATGTCTTCAAGGTTCATCCATGCTGTAGCATGTGACAGAACTTTCTTCCTTTTTATTTTTTTTTTACTTTCTTCCTTTCTAAAAAAGATTTTTTAAATTTACCTGAGAGAGTGTACAAGAGCATAGGAAGAAGCAGAGGAAAAGAGAGAAACAGACTGTAGTTGAGCACAGAGCCTGACGTGGGGCTCAATCCTGTGACCCTGAGATCATGACCTGAGCCAAAATCAAGAGTCAGCCACTTAACCGACTGAGCCACCCCAGTGCTCCAGAACTTTCTTCCTTTTTAAGAGTGAGAAATATTCCATTGTATGTATATATGACATATTTTGCTTATCCATTCATCTGCTAATGGGCATTGGATTTGCTTATTGTGAATAATGCTACAATGAATGTGGGTTTACAGATATCTGCTCATGTCCCTGCTTTCAGTAATTCTGGGTATATCTGACCGGAATTTGAAGAGACTCACTCTATAAGAATTATTGACAATGGATCATAGGAAGGCAAGAGCTGAAGCAAGGACCAGAGTGAAGGGCATGGAGCTAGTGAGTAGTAGTTAGATTCTGGGTGTATCTTTCAGGGGTAGCTGACATAATGTGCTGGGTGTGAGAAAATTTAGGACCAAATCTTCTCAAACAATTGGGTGTTTAATGAGTCAGTCTTTGTTGTTGTTATATGCCCTTTTATTTTTTAAATGATTAATATTATTTTTATTGAAGTGTAATTAACACACAATGTTACATTAGTTTCAGGTGTACAGTATAGCGATTTGAAAACCCTATACATTATGATCTACTCACCACTACCATCTGTCACCGTACGATGATATTCCAGTATCATCGATTATATTCCCTGTACTGGGCCTTTCCTCCCCAGGTTTCCTCACTTTTGAAGATACTGAAGTAAGTTGCAGAACAATGCCTGAAATACAACATTATTTACGTAGAAATCATATAAAACAAAAGAATTCATTTTAATTAGTATATATTTATGTAAATGCAAAGACAGAGTTTTGCAAGAATACACGCCAAACTGTTCATCATGATTACCCCCAGAACAAAAGGGAGGAAAGAGAGGTGGGGTGGTCTAGGCTAATTTTATCTTTTGCTCTATTACTTTTCTAAAAAAGTAGTATTTTCACAGGGGCGCCTGAGTGGATCAGTAATTGAGCATCCAGCTCTTGGTTTGGGCTCAGGTGGGGACTCCGGGGTCATGAGTCCAAGACCCATGCTGGGCTCTGCCAAGGGGGTGCAGAGTCGCCTCGAGATTCTCCCTCCCTCCCTTTGCCCCTCCTGCTTGCGCACTCTCTCTCTAAACTAAATAAGTAAATCTTTAAAAAGTAGTATTACATATATCACTCATATAATTAAAAACCTGAAAATCCTAAAAAAATAAAAAATAAAAGCTTGAAAAACCCTAATAAACATCGTTTACACTTTAAAAAAAGAACAGGAGGGGCTGATTTAGTTTAGGACCAAGTCCTCCCAGACAGCTGAGTGTTTAATGAGTCAGATTCACTTTTGAAGCTACTTAATTGCTACTGAGGTGGCCTGAAATCACAGTTTCATGCTGGGAAAGAAAACAGGAGACCTTCCTTTGGCTCCGTCTACCAAGAGACAAAACCCTTCTGGCTAGTGGGGGGCCACAGCCAGCAACAGGCCGAGCAGCCTTTTAAAAAGCCAACAATTATCTGGCCTTAAAAATTCAGAGTTTAGGGACACCTGGGTGGCTCAGTTGGTTAAGCGGCTGCCTTCGGCTCAGGTCATGATCCCAGCGTCCTGGGATCGAGTCCCACATCGGGCTCCTTGCTTGGCGGGGAGCCTGCTTCTCCCTCTGCCTCTGCCTGCCACTCTGTCTAGGAACAGTACTATGTAAGTAGTAGGGCTTGCTCTCGCTTCTCTCTCTATGACAAATAAATAAATAAAATCTTAAAAAAAAAAAAATTCAGAGTTTAGGGGCACCTGGGTGGCTCAGTGTGTTAAAGCCTCTGCCTTTGGCTCAGGTCATGATCCCAGGGTCCTGGGATCGAGCCCCACATGGGGCTCTTTGCTCAGCTGGGAGCCTGCTTCCCTTTCTCTCTCTCTCTCTGCCTACTTGTGATGTCTGTCAAATAAATAAATTTTTTAAAAAATCTTTAAAAAAATAAAAAAGTTAGAGTTTAATCACATATGGAACAATACCATTTCAACAACAACAACAAAAAGGCAGCAGCCAACTATCTACTCTTACATAGTACTGTTCCTAGAGTCAGATTTTGGGGCCCTACAATGACAGACAGGAGACCAGACCCCAAAAATCAAAGGCACAGGCTTTACTGAGGCTCCCGCCCCCGCGGAAGGAAGACACTAACAGGACGGACCCAGCCATCGGTGGAACCCAACCGAGTCTTAGCTCCTGCTCAGGATCCCACTCCCCGCCAATATGCTAATTAGGGAAAAAAGAAAAAAAAAGCCTCCTTCTGATTGGTTGATAGGGCCTTGTCCTGATTGGTTGGAAGGGCCTCGTTCTGATTGGTCGATATGGCCGGTTCGTCAGGCCGCTCATTGGTGCTTTTTGGAGCCAGGGTCCTCGGTTTAAGTCCCGCTGGTGCTCCGGGCGGCGTCCTGTCCGCAGCCTGGTTCTGCTCCGTCGGAGTTGCGGTTTTCCAGTAACAGCCACCAGAAAGTGCTCCAGGTGGGTAATGTTTTTCACTTGGGGCTTGTTCTCACAGCCTTTGTGTCATTATGATGTTTAAGTCATAATATTTAATATGGAGGGAGCAAAGGATGAGGCTGTGGCAATGCTTACAGCAGGCTCCCCTGCCCTGGAGTTGCCACACAGCAGCCAAGAATAATCCTTTTATGCTTTAATAATCCAGGTCATACTGGGACGCCTGGCTGGCCCAGTCAGTAGAGCATGCGAGTCTTGACCTTAGGGTCGTGAGTTCAAGTCTCATGTTGGGCGTGGAGCTGCCTTTAAAAAAAAAAAAAAAGATTTAAATAATCCAGGTCATACTGAGCAAAGAAATGAAACTCAACAGTCACGTCTGGAGGCTGCTGGGTGGGGCAGGACAACCGTAGGGTGGTCCCCAAGGTAGCCTCTTGGTGTTAACACCCTTAGTGTAAGACCCTCCTCCAACCAAGTCAGCGATCTCAGAACCAGATCCTTCCCCAGTGCAGCTGTTTCGTGGGACCCCAGCACCCACCAACATCTTGATCACAGCCAGATGAGAGACTGCAGCAGAAGACCCAGCTGAGCAAGCTGGGATTCTTCAGCCACAGAAAGTGTGAGATAATAAATGTGCATTGTTTTAAGCCACGATGTAGGTAATTTGCTATGTGGCCAGAGAGAAGGAATGCACTAGGGACTTAATGCATTACTTTGAAAATTTATAAAGGGAAAGAGCCAGGCATGTATTCTGCTTGGCCTGTGCAGGGTCATCAAATAGCTGATGCAGGAAACTTTTCATATCTGTATATCTGTATATTCCAGCTAATGAAAGAAGGAGAAAATGAAATATCAAGACTTTGTTTTTGTTTGTAAGATTTTATTTATTTATTTGACACAGAGAGATCACAAGTAGGCAGAGTCAGGAAGAGGTGGTGGTGAGCGGAAGCAGGCTCCCCGCTGAGCAGGGAGACAGATGTGGGGCTCAACCCTGGGGATCATGATCTGGGCGGAAGGCAGAGGCTTAACCCACTGAGCCACCCAGGTACCCTGAAATGTCAAGACTTTGAAACTTCTAAAGAATTAACAGATCTAGGCAAAAAAAAAAAAAAATCATTTGTAGCTGCTTTTATAATGACACAAGGAGCAATCAAACATCATATATCTTCCAACAAAAGTGCCCCAACATGAATGATCGATGAAATAATCCTGCCTCTCTGCCCCCGCCAAAAAAAGTAAACTTGAATCTGATGAGGTCTCTGGATATAACTACCAATTTATTTTAAAAAATACAGAGGAATGTGTTAAATAATACCATGGAGATATAAGCAGGAAAATTCAGATGGTAGGAAATTCTATAGGACAAATGAACCAGTTTTTTCAATAGAAAAATAAAACAGAAACATAGATTTGAAGGAGAATCCTGGATCCTCAAAAAATTAGAAGGAGAACTACCACATGATCTGGAAATTTCACTACTGGGTATAAATACAAAGGAGATGAAATCACTCTATCCAAGGGATATCTGCACCCCTATGTTTGTTCCAGTGTTATTTCCAATAGATAAGACATGAAAACAACCCAGTTGCCCATTGACAGATGAATGGATAAAGATGTTGTGGTTTATATATGCAGTGGAATATTATTCAGCCACAAAAAATAAGGAAAGCCCGCCATTTTCAATAACATGAATGAAACTCGATAGCATTAGGCTAAGTAAATAAGTCAGTCAGAGAAAGACAAAAACTGTATGATTTCACTTATATGTGGAATCTAAAAATAAACAAAAACCAAACCAAACTCATAAAAAAAAGGGATAAGATTTATGGTTACAAGGCAGAGGGTGGAGTGTAGGGGAAGCAGAGGGAGGTAGACAAGAGGTACAAACTTCAAATTATACAGAAATACCGGGGATGAAGGTACAATGTGATGACTACAGTTATCAGAGCCACAGGTATATTTGAAGGGTGCCAAGAGAGTAAATCCTAAAAGTTCTTATCACCAAAAAACAAACAAAAAACCCAAATTTCCTTTCTTCCGTCCTTCTTTTTTTGGCATCTATATGAGATGATGGATGTTAACTAAATTTATTGTGATAATTATTTCACAGTTTATGTAGGTCAAATCACTATGCTGTACACTTTATTTTTTTAAGGTTTTATTTATTTATCAGAGAGAGAGAGAGAGCGCACAAGCAGGGGGAGTAGCAGGCAGAGGGAGAAGCAGGCTCCCTGCTGAGCAGGGGGCCCAGGGGGGGACTCCATGCCAGCACCCTGGGATCATGACCTGAGCCAAAGACAGATGCTTAACCAACTGAGCCACCCAGGTACTCTTTAAACTTCCTGTACTCTTTAAACTTACACAGTGCTGTACGTCAGTTGTATCTCAATAAAAGTGAAAGAAAAAAAGAGATTCCTAGAGAGCAAAATAGACTCAAGAGCTTTGTAAATAATTGTGATTCTTTCTTCTTCTTTGGATGCTGATTCAAACAAACTATGAAAATTATTGATAAGACAGTTGGGACAATTATGGAACACTCAATAGTTTACAATATTCAGGACTTACTCATTTTTTTTTTTAGGTGTGATGGTGTTTTTGTTGTGGGTTTTCTAAAAGGAGCCTTTATGTTTTATTTATACATATATATGAATATATGTTTAGGTGAGATGGTAAGATATCCGGGATTTACTTCAAAATAATCTGTTCTGGTGGTGAGGAGGGTGTGGGGGACTCAGCGTGAACCGGAGACGAAGCTGTGTGATGGGTATGTGAGTGTCGTGTACTGTTCTCTCTACTTTTGTATGGTTAGGTATTCCATACAGAATAATAGCAAAAAACCCCGAAGCCCGGTTATGTCCCTCCTTTAATGGTTTCCATCTCCCTCAGAGTAAGAGCCGGAATGGCGTGTAAGTTCCCCTCTTATTTCTGACCCTGCTTCTTCACGGCTTCTCTGAACTCATCTCCTACTGCTCGCCCTCTTGGCATTCCTGTGTGATCCACGTGGGTCTCCTTGTTGCTTCCTGAATGCCCCGAAGCATGCTGCTACCTCATGCCTTTGCACTTGCTCTTCCTATGGCTTTTATTTATTTATTTTTTAAAAAGATTTTATTTATTTATTTGACAGAGATCACAAGTAGGCAGAGAGGCAGGCAAAGAGAGAGAGGAGGGAGCAGGCTCCCTGCTGAGCAGAGAGCCCGATGCGGGACTCGACCCCAGGACCCTGGGATCATGACCTGAGCCGAAGGCAGAGGCTGTAACGCACTGAGCCACCCAGGCGCCTTGCTCCTCTACCAGGCCTCTCAGCGGCTGTTTTTCTCACTTTTAGGTCTCTGCTCCGATGTCAGCCCCTCAGAGAAGTCTCCCCCCGTTATCCCCTATAAAATAGCAACATCTCCCCAATATCGACGTTCCTCTCGTCCTTGTTCTTCTCTGTAGAGCTTCTCAGACGTTACACTTCGACAGGTATTAGAGTTTACCTGCTTGATTGCTTCATTCTCTTTCTGCCCCAACGGGGTGTAATTCCAGGAGAGCAGGCAAGGACTTAACACTTTTTTCAATCCCTACAACCCCAAGGCGTAGATCAGTGCCTGGTACATAGTAGGTGCTCAGTAAATATTTGTGGGCTAAGTGAATTTGCTTGTTCAGCCTGCACTTGTCTTTTGTTCTTTATTATGAATCATTTCAAACGTACAGAAAAGTAGAGAGAGTCCTATAAGGAATATCCGTATATACATCACTTTTTATACGCATGTCCTTTTTCTTTTTTGGATGAAGTGTTTGAAAGTATTTATGGTCAAAATACCCTTTCATCCCTAAATATTTCAATAGGCATCCTTAAAAAAAAAAAAAAGACCCTTCTTTACGGAGCCACGACACTGTTGTAACACCTAACAAAAAGAACCCCAATTCTGTGCTCTCATCCACTCCCTCCATAGCCACAGTTGCCCCAAATGTCTTTTACACTTGATTCAAACCAGGACCCAATCAAGGTCCACAGATTGTGTTTGATCAGATCTCCCAAGTCTCTTTAAGCCTGGAATCGCCTCTCCTCCCTTTTTTCCAGGTCATTGACGTGTCGGAGAAACGAAGCGCATTGTCTTACTGCTAGAACGCTCTCCCTTCTCGGCTTTGGCTGATTGCTTTCCTGCCGTGCACTTAACTTGACCCTTTTTGCTCCTGTATTTGCGGTACACTGGAAGCTAGATCTCAAGGTCTGATCCGATTGTGGCCAGACATTTTTGGCAAGAATTCTTCCCAGTTGGTGCTGTGGGTGTCCTGTTGAATCACACCAGAAGGCTCGGAGACGGGCTGTCTCATTACCAAAGCTAAGATTGATGAGTGGGTTTAGGCGCTGTCCGTTTCTTCACTTGTAACCAGTAGGAGCTCTGTGGGCCGATGATTGGCAGCACAGGATGATCCAGCCTGCCTTGAACCTTTCACCTCATGGTTTCAGCTTCTGGAGATGATGGATCCTGAGCCAATGATTTCATCCAGGGTTGTAAAATTCTAGTGCTAGTCTTCATTCATCATTTATGAGGGGACATGCTTCTGTCAGGAAGAGCTTCCTCCCCTCATTGACGAGGGCAGATTAAAGTCTTTCCCTGTGAGGCCATCTGGGCGGCTCTGTCAGTGGAGCTTCCGACTCTTTATCTCAGGTCTTGATCTCAGGGTGTGAGTTCAAGCCCCGTATTGGGTGTGGAGCCTACTTAAAAAATAAATTCCTTCTCTCTCTTTTTAAAAAATATTTTATTTATTTATTGGACAGAAAGAGAAATCACAAGTAGGCAGAGAGGCAGGCAGAGAGGGGGGGGGGAAGCAGGCTCTCTGCTGAGCAGAGAGCCCGATGCGGGACTCGATCTCAGGTCCCTGGGATCATGACCTGAGCTGAAGGCAGAGGCTTAACCCACTGAGGCACCCAGGTGTCCCAATTCTTTCTCTTTAATCATTATCTTTCAGGGTAAGGATTTGATCCAACAGCCACTTCCAATGGTGACGAATTCCTTCTCGTTCTCTCTCTCTGAGTATCATTAGGAACTCAGTGATCTTTGAAAAGACTATTAAGGTGTTTCATCCAGTTGCATTCATTATTTTCTTTATTTTTTTAAAAGATTTTATTTATTTGACAGAGAGAGAGAGAAAGATCACAAGTAGGCAGAGAGGCAGGCAGAGAGAGGAGGAAGCAGGCTCCCTGCTGAGCCAGAGAGCCCGATGTGGGACTCGATCCTAGGACCCTGAGATCATGACCTGAGTCAACGGCAGAGGCTTAACCCACTGAGCCACCCAGGCTCCCCTCATTATTTTCTTTAAATAACCTTTGATTCTGGAGTAATTTTAGATCTATAGAAAAGTTGCAAAGATAGTACAGAGAGTTCCCATATGCTCTTATCCAGGTAATAATAATAACATCTTTCGTTATTGTGGTTCCTTTAAAAAAACTGAGAAATCAGTATTGATACATTACTATTATCTTTTTTTAAAAAAGATTTTGTATTTTTAGTAATCTCTACTCCCAACGTGGGGCTCGAACTCGCAGCCCCAAGGTCAAGGGTCACATGCTCTATTAACTGAGGCAGGCAGGTGCCCTGATACATTACTATTATCTTAACATCACAATTTTATTTAGGTTTTGGTTTTTTAGTAATGTCCTTCTTCTGTTCCGGGATCCATTCTAGGATCACGCATTCATTTTTTCTTTTTGATGCTTAAAAATGACCCAGTTCGGGGTGCCTGGGTGGCTCAGTGGGTTAAGCCTTTGCCTTCGGCTCAGGTCATGATCTCAGGGTCCTGGGATTGAGCCCCACATCGGGCTCTCCACTCAGCGGGGACCCTGCTTCCTCCTCTCTCTCTGCCTGCCTCTCTGCCTACTTGTGATCTCTCTCTCTGTCTGTCAAATAAATAAATAAAATCTTTTTTTAAAAAAATGACCGAGTTCAGTCAAGTGGGAGCCCTGGCAGCCTGGCCCTGTGTCCTCTTGACTTGACCTTGACCCTAAATAGTCTTTGATAAGCTCCCCTTTGCTTTCTGGCCCCACAAGATGTCCCAGGCTCACCTGGATTTGGTTCCTTTGCCAGTATTTAAAAAGTGGTAGATTTAACTGGCTGGGGAGGATTTTCAGTTTTTCCTGAAAAGTCAGCCGATCTGGCAACACTGAGTCTGTGTTCCAGCTTGGCAGAGAGTGGCTGCAGCTTTGTAAGGGCTGCCCTGTTTAGAAGGGGTGTGCACGGTCCCCCAGTTTGACACAGTCCACACCACTCCCTATAACCAGCTTGCACCATGCCTTCGTGGAAGCTGCCTGGATTCTGTAGGCATCTGGGGTTGCTCCCAGAGGTTCAGAACCGCCTGCTTCCCCCCCACCCACCCCAACTTCTGTCTTGCCTTCATATTTAGGAAGCGTCTCCTATGTGCTGACCACTATGTGAGGCGCTGCGGTTCCGATGACAAGACAGTACGCAGGTCACTGTCCTGTTCCATCTTGGGTCCAGTCCCTGATCTTTTGCAAGCGAAGCTGAGAGGGCATTTCCGTGGTGCCACCGCCACCTGGCCAGCTGACTTCCAGCTAAGTTGAGGCAAAAAGATGGACGGGCAGGAGATGGGATGGTGGGACGGTCCGCTCTTCCCAAGTCCAGGGAGTGTCTGCAGCAGAGGCTGAGTTCCCTCTATGGCTTAGCCTCTCATCTGGCAGCCCCGGCTCTGGTTGCTCCTCCTCGATGGCCCCAGACAGGGGCGCCGCCTGCTCTTCGTGCCCTGGCCGGGAAGGCAGCCACCAACCCCTACGTGGCCCTACGTGGCTTCTCGGCTGTTGGCTCATTTCTGTAATCCATTCCATGTGTGAGCGTCCCCCTGGATGAAAGCCTAGAATTGTTTCTGTTTGTCTGATACCGTAGCCTGTAGACCTGGCTCCTGACCTCACAGCATATACCCATTCCTTTGTCTGCATTTACTTGCTTCGTGACTCTTGGACCAATTATTTCATTCCTCTCAGCCTCCGTCTTCCTTATCGGGAATGCAGGGTAATGAGAGTACGCATCTTGTAACCCATCTCGTACTTTTTTTTTTTTTTTTAAGATTTTATTTATTTATTTGACAGACAGAGATCACAAGTAGGCAGAGAGGCAGGCAGAGAGAGAGGAGGAAGCAGGCTCTCCAAGGAGCAGAGAGCCCGATGTGGGGCTCGATCCCAGGACCCTGGGATCATGACCTGAGCTGAAGGCTGAGGCTTTAACCCACTGAGCCACCCAGGCGCCCCTCGTATTCTTGTAAGGATTAAACCGGATGCTGCCTATAAGGTGCTGAGCTCAGTCCCTGGAACATACTGCGCCTTCAACAATGCTACTTATTCTAGGCTACAGTGTGCAAACTACCCCACCAGGGGACAAGCAGAGACTTCTTTCTCTCTGGCTCCACAGACACACAGCAGGTGTTTACTGAGTACCTTACTGTCACCAAGGTCTTATTTAATTTTGATAAATATCTTTAAAGAATAGGTATTACTAATCTCATTTTCCAGCGGAGGAAGTAGGAGCACAGAGAGGTTGAATAACTTGCTCAAGGTCTCACAGCGAGTCTAGAAGAGGGGGCATGGTTGGAACATGAGTGAGCTGCCTTCAGGGCCCAGACCCTTTAACCTGTGTATCAGCCCCACCCAATACGTTTGACTCCGTTTGTTAGAAAATGTGCAACTACGTCTCTGCCCTCCAGTAGCTCACAGTCTAGCTGGAGAGACAGGCTTGCTAATTGCTAAGCGCGTTGCGATGTGGTGATGTTAGTCATTCTTTTGTGTGCTTGTTCATTCAATTATTCATTCATTCTGCAAGCTCTGGACACCAGTGATATGGCAGTCGCTGGGCTAAGGGCCGGTGAGGAGGCTGGTGTTGGGGGACCCTGACCTTCACACCTTCTCTGGTCACTGAGTGCAGGGTAGGAGAATGGGCGGCTTCTGGCATTTGCTGTTTGTATTCCTCCAAAGCACAGGACTCTGGAGTCAGACCCATTTGAGTTTGCTTCCTCCTTCTTGACTTACTTGCTGTGTGACCTCATGCAAATCACTTAACCTCTCTGTGCTTATTTATATATGTAAAACTGGGGATAAAAATAATACTTCACGAGTTTAATGTTAGAATGAGATGATGAATACAAAGCTCTTAGCAGAGTTCTGGGCACATAGGAAGGCTTAATTATTAGTTGTTAGTGTTATTTGTTGATGACGTGGTTGATTACCCATGACCCCCAACGATGGAAAACTTTTCCAAATGCTGTGTCCCTTAGTTTGGCAATGTTTTGCTCCTCTAACAGCCAGATGTGTTCCTTCTGGCTTTTCAGCTGACAAGTCTCAGCAGGGTGAAAAAAATGCTAGCAGGCATGGCCGACAAATCGTTTTGAAGACACAAAATCAGCTCTTGGTTTCCAGGTGCTGTGCAGGGGCCCTGGAGAGAGCTGGAAACTCTGCAGTCTTCCTGGCCCTCCCAGCAAGCCCAGCCCTGCCTGGCTCCAGATCGGTCATGCCTGGATGGGCTTAAAGAGCCGCAACCCATTCTGATGGAGAAGTTATAAACTTCATTCTGCAAGCTTGGATAAGATACAGGTAAGACTGTTTACCTTTCTGTAACAATGTAATTTCTTTTTCTGGCTGCTTCTTCCAGGAAGCAGAAACTTAGTATCAACCAGTTTGAAGTCTAAAGATGAGCTATATGCTAAAGACTCCCAAATAAATATCTCCAGCATCTTCCCTGAGATTAAAAAAAAAAAGATTTTATTTATTTATTTGACAGAGAGATCACAAGTAGGCAGAGAGGCAGGCAGAGAGAAAGGGAAGCAGGCTCCCTGCCGAGCAGAGAGCCCGATGCGGGGCTCGATCCCAGGACCCTGAGATCATGACCTGAGCTGAAGGCAGAGGTTTAACCCTCTGAGCCACCCAGGTGCCCCATCTTCCCTGAGATTTAAGCACACATTTCTCTGTCTTCTTGACAGTCTCATATCGATGCTTAATAAACATCTTCAAATGAATAATCACCCCAAACTGAACACCAGAATTTTCTTCCCACCCCTGCTCCTGTGTCTTCTCTGTCACTGGAATTTCTAGGGTGATGGGGTGAGAAGAGTGTTTTTTCTTATCCATAATAGGCCTTTCCAAGCAGATCTGAATCTATGCCAATGAGCTGACTCTTGGTGGGATACCGAGTGCTTCAAATGGGGCTGGTGGCCAGGGGGAACTAGCCCTGGGTTTAGAGGATGGGAACTTTCTGCCTTATTCCCTCCGTCCACCTGCTGGGAGGAGATAGGGGCTGGGGATGGAGTTAATCTCCAATGGCCAATGATTTAATAAATCATGGCTAAGTAATGGGACTCCCATAAAAACCCCCAAATGATGGGATTTGGAGAACTTCGGGCTGGTGAACACGTAGGGATGCTGGCTTGGGGGGGGGGTGGCCCGTTCTGAAGGACATGGAAACTCTGAGTGTTCTCCGCCAATGCCTTGCCCTGTGCTTTTCGTCCAGTCCTCTGCTTCAGAGCTATATCCTTTATAAAAAAGCAGTAAATGGAAACAAAATGTTTCCCTGAGTTTTATGAGCCCTTCTAGGACATTATCAAACCTGACAGGTGGTTGTAGAAATCTCCCAACTTTGTAGCCAAGTTGGACAGAAGTGTAGGCATTGGGGGCACTGGTCACTGATGACTGGTGTCTGAAATGTCTGAAATCTTGTGGGATTGAGTCCTTAACCTATGGGATCTGTGCTACTTCCAGGGAGCTAGTGTTCAAGTGGAATTAAATGATAGGACAGCCAGTGCAAGTCCAGAGACTTGGAAAATAGGTTGATATGGGGAAAAAACTCCCATGCATTTGGTGTCAGAAGTGTGAGTAGAAACATCTTAAAGAGTACCGCCCCATTAGAAGGCACATTCAATAGGTTGGGGGTCTGGGGATGCTGGGGACAGTGCTGTAGTCCCATCTGCTTAAGCACCAGCATCACTACGTGATGGCCTGTCGCGTAGTAAGTGCTTAAGAAATATTTGTTAAATTTTTTTTTTTAAGATTTTATTTATTTATTTGACAGAGAGAGATCACAAGTAGGCAGAGAGGCAGGCAGAGAGAGAGGAGGAAGCAGGCTCCCCACTGAGCAGAGAGCCCGATGCGGGACTCTATCCCAGGACCCTGAGATCATGACCCGAGCCAAAGGCAGCGGCCTAACCCACTGAGCCACCCAGGCGCCCGAAATATTTGTTAAATTAATGAATTTGGGATTCACTACTCCTTTCTCCAGGATAGTGCTTAAGTTCCAAAGAACTTACAAAGTGCCAAGATGATCAAGGAAAGGTATCTTCCTTTCTTCCTTCTGAAAATGAAGAATGCCTGCCGCTGGCAGATCAAAGACCCCTCGGACGCTGTCCTGAACCCCTTTCTTCCTCTTCAGCCATGCCCTGTTTGAGCTGCGCAGGCGTGTTTGCCTGCGGTGCGCCTCCTTCTCTGCAGTCCTCTGCAGTCTGGGGGTTGTGAATGTCACTGACTTCCCTGAGGGATGGATCGTTTTCAGCTCTTCCTTTACTTTATCCTGTGGACCACCCACACCTTCATGAAATTATTTCTTTTCTTGATTTTCATGATGCAATGTGCTTGTTTTCTTCCATTGGGTCTGATCACTGGTCTGAAGACCCAGTGATAACTGCCTGAAGCGGATCCTTCTCTACATGTTCCCTAGACACCAAAATTCAACAAGTCCAACATTTAAAAACACTCCAGATAGCCAGGGTTGCCCTTCCTGGTAAATGGAATCACGGAATCACCGACCATTCACTCTTCTGAGATGAAAACCCAGCCCTTGTCCTTATTCCTGTCTTCTGCTTAGTTGCACACCTAATCCATCATGAGTTCTCGAAATCCCGTTTCTTCCCATCTGAGACTGTGTACTTCTTCCTGCAGCTGCTCTTGTAGCTGACACTGCCATCTTTTCTCAGACCATTGCTCTTCTGGTATTTTTTCTGGTCCCCTTCCAATCTCTTCTTCACACAGAAGCCAGAGAGATTTTTCTAGAAAGCCAACTTGATCCTCAGTTGAAAAACCTTCTGTGGGTCTTTGATTATTGGGATAAATTCCTTAACCCTTATGATAACCGCCCTGATCCAGCGCCACCACAGCTTCCCTTCTGCCCTGTAGACAAGCAAAACTTTCTTTCCCTTTAGCTTGCCATGAATGTCAATGTTATGCATTCCTAAAGGAAGATAAGAATTATGCCTTTCTTTCTTTTCTGTCTTCCTTCCTTCCTTTTTAAAGTTTATTTATTTATTTTTAATAATTTCTACACCCAGTGTGGGGCTTGAACTTACGATCCTGAGATAAAGAGTTGCATATTCCTCTGAATGAGCCAGCCAGGCTCTGCATTCTTATTTTTTTTTTTTTAAGATTTTATTTATTTATTTGACAGAGATCACAAACAGGCAGAGAGGCAGGCAAAGAGAGAGGAGGAAGCAGGCTGCGTGCAGAGCAGAAAGCCCGATGCGGGGCTCGATCCCAGGACCCTGAGATCATGACCTGAGCCGAAGGCAGGGTCTTCTCAATTTCTCCTTCATCTCCTCCATTTCTTCCCTTTATCTGGTAGATCTTATGTAACATCCCGCCAGGTATCAGCTTAAAAACCAGCCCTCCAGGAAGTTTCCTCTGTCCTCCCAAATCTGGTGCAGCACCGACTGCGATGTGTTCACTTGCATGCAGGTGGTGGGGCCTTGTGACTCATGGCTACGGCTTGAAGACCTATTCTCAAATCCCAATCCGTTAAAAACCTCCTAGGTCACCCTCTCTCTTCAGTCTGTCTTTTCCTCCTCTGCCAGGTGGATGCCCTGCGCGGGAGGGCAGCGGACCCCTTGGATAAAAGGACTCTGGATCCCTGAATGACTGTGTGGAGCAGAGCCCCACCTGCCCTCTCCCCAACCAGCACTCAGATTGCAACATGAGTGAGAAATAAACTTGATCGCATGGAGTCATTGAGACTTGGCGGGTGGCATATTAGCGCAGTGAGCCTACCCCGATGCACGCAGTGGGATGAATCCTTCATTCTTGCCTGCCCCGCCCCCATTCTCCCATAGGATTCTTTAGCTCCCACCAACGCTCTTAGCAGAGCGCATAGCAACAGCCTTCTCCTGGCTGGCTCCTCCCCTGACCAGGAGCTGTGGGAAGGCAGGGATGGCCCATGCCTGTCTCGTCCTCCAGGTAAGCTGCCATTCAGCTCCGCACCTGGCTTGTGGCAGCCACTAAATAAATATTTGTGGAGTTGCTTTATGGGTGTTGAGTTCTCCATTCCTGAATGCCTATTTTGGTCACTTGCCCAGGACTGGGATTCCTCCTGCATCTTGCCAGGCTCCTCTCCTGAAGGCCCAGACCCACCTGTGAACCAGTCCCATGGCCGGGGCTCCCGGGTGACACAGCCCCTGAAGCCGGTCTGCCTCCTGGAGCTCCCCGCATCCCCATGGTTCCCAGGCCTTAGCGTCCGCCCACCTGTCAGGCTCCCTGAGCGACCTGCTTTGTCTCATGCCCGCTGTCTGGCCTCGTGGATGTCACGTTCCTTTTTGCCGGACTGGATTTCCTCTCGAGTCTTGGAACTTTCGCTGCATGCCGAGGCTCTGGCCGTGGGGGCCGTCACCGAGCTGTGCTGTTAGCAAAAAGAAATCAGGGAATGGAAAGGATAGGTATACAGTGCGTAGTCGTTCGGGAAAAAAATAATCAAGACACATCAGAAAACTGGAAACGGGACAGGGGTGGGGGGTAGGGAGTAGAGACCTGGGAGTTGGGGGGCAGGGGGAGATCCTCCCCCGCAGGATGTCCACATCCGAATTCCCAGAATCTATTACCTTACTCGGCACAAAGGACTTCGGAGCTGTAATTCAGTTAAGGACCTTGACATGAGAGATTATCGTGGATTTTCGGAGGGGTGGGGTGCTCAGTGTAAGCACAGGGGTCCGTATAAGTGGAAAGCACGAGAGCCGGGATGAGGGAAGTGGAGGTGCCGTCGGAAGCCGGGTAGGAGGGGGAAGGGGTGCGCGTGTGCACACACGCGTGTGGAAAGTGAAGCAGCGTGTGAGAATGAAGGCAACTGGAGGAGGTCACACAGCTGGTTTTTATAGGTTGCCAGGGAGGGCCCTGGGGGCAGAGGAGAATGCGAGAGGGCGGTAGAACCACAAAAATCAGAACAGAAAAGACTGCACTAAAAATGCACAACGTAATTCCATTTATGACTCCATGTAAAAGCAGCCCGCGAGTGTGGGTAAACATGGCAGGGGAGAGAGAACCTACCAAGCACAACAAGCCCACAACGATCACAAAATGTTGACCCGGGGTGGAAGATAAGGAAAAACATGCAAGAGATCACAAGAGAGTGGAAATTCGGGCTCCGGCAGAACTGACGTGGACGACGATCCTGGGTCCATCCCTTCCTGCCGTGAGACTCTGGACAAGTTCCCTAATCCCTCTGAATCTCCACTTCTTCCTTCCCTGGCACACGTGGGTCCTAAAAGAATCTTCCTCAAAGGCTCACAGTGAGGCGTGAGCAGGGAATGAGGTCATGTCCAGAAGGCACCTAGTGCCCATGCCTGGTATGCCATAAGGGTTTAATAAGTGGAGGTCCCCAGCCCTCCAGGGCCAGCCTGCCACGAGGCTCGGGCCAGCCCATAGTTCCCCCAGGCTTCGTAGCATGGCCAAGAGCAGTGGCCCAGGTGTGTCCCGCCGACAACCGCAGACCTGCCGGCCTCAACACCACCTCCTGTGGTAGCAAGAACAGACTCTGGGGCAAGCTTGCGCCGCAATTACTAGCCCTGGGAACTTGGATCAGGTTTCCTCCTTCCTCGTGGCTAAATAAGATGCCATTGCGTATATACCCCATGCTCTGGTCCTCTGATTCTCCACGTCACCTTGATTGTAGCATAAATTCCTAAGTCTATTTGTGTCCGTGTCTGGGCCATCTGCTCTGTTACGCTGACTTTTTATTTCTGTACTAATGCTGCACCATTTAATTATTATCATTAATATTAGGATTTTACTAAAGGGCAAAACCCCTTTCACAACTTCTGTTTTTTGGGGCTGTGCCGGTCCATGCTTATCTTTTTGGTCTTCCAGATGAACTTTGGATTCTAGGTCAAATCTATATCCTTACTGTTCTGAAATAAGAATTCTTTTGGAGTTTTGTTTGGCGTATCTTTGTTTATACAGTGCGGAGTTTTGAGAATTCTTGTGTTCCTATTCAGCAAGATGGAGTGTTTCTCCATCAAGCGTTATTTGATCCTTTTCAGGGGCGCCTGACTGGCTCCGTCAGTGGAGCGTCCTACTCTTGGTCTCACAGTTGGGAGTTCAAGCCCCACGTTGGGCAGAGAGCCTACTTAAAAAAAAAAGTTGATCCTTCTCAATAAAATTTCTTAGTTAAAAAAAGATTTCCTGGGCGCCTGGGTGGCTCAGTGGGTTGAGCCGCTGCCTTCGGCTCGGGTCATGATCTCAGGGTCCTGGGATCGAGTCCCGCGTCGGGCTCTCTGCTGGGGGGGAGCCTGCTTCCCTCTCTCTCTCTGCCTGCCTCTCCAACTACTTGTGATTTCTCTCTGTCAAATAAATAAATAAAATCTTAAAAAAAAAAAAGATTTCCTGGGGCGCCTGGGTGGCTCAATGGGTTAAAGCCTCTGCCTTTGGCTCAGGTCATGATCCTAGGGTCCTGGGATTGAGCCCCGCATCGGGCTCTCTGCTCAGCAGGGAGCCTGCTTCCTCTTCTCTCTCTGCCTGCCTCCTTGCCTATTTGTGATCTCTCTCTGTCAAATAAATAAATAAAATCTTTAAAAATATATATTTCCTGTACATTTTTGCTAGAAAGCTGTACAAAATTTGCATGTGGACGTTTCTGGGAAATACGGATAGTTTGTCTACATAAAAATTACCAACCTCCTCGTGGGAAAAAGTACCACTATCACAATGAAATGGCCATTGAAAAACTGGGGGAAATTCTTGCAGCATGAATGACTGAAAAGGGTTAATGTCTTTCCATTCCTCTTTGTTAAGAGCTCTTGTAAGTAGACTAGGTGTACTCCGACAGACAAATGGGAAAGTATGTGAACTAGTAATTCACGAAGGAATAAATACAAGTAGACAATAAACATGTGAAAAAATCTACCTCAAAGGTATAAATTAACACATCAAAGAAACATTTCTCATCTAGCATAGATTTTAACCTTCTATTGTCAGGTACTTGGGAAAAAATGCACACATAAACCAGTGGGGTTGTTCAACCTTTCTGGGTGACAATTAAACGAGATAGAAAGCCTTAAACATATTCATGGTCTAGTAAAGGAAGTGATAGGTGTGTCCAAACATTAATCTAGAAGGCTATTATCTGTAATAGCAATACATTGGAAACAACCTATTTGTCAAATAGTAGGGTATTGTTTAAATAGACTCTGGTACATGCTGAAATGTAATGCTCTGGTAAGAATTATGCGGTAGAAGTATCTGACCTGGAAAAATATTGATCATGTGTCATTAAATCAGTGGCTCTCAGTCCCAACTGTATATTACAATCACCTGAGAAACTTAAAAAAAGAAAAAATGTCACTGCCTAGAACCCATAGCCACAGATTCTAATTGCACTGGTCTGAGCTAGTACCTAGTCCTGAGCTAGTACCTAGTACCCAGTGCTGGTATTTTTAATTTTTTCTTTCTTTCTTTTTAAAAGATTTTTAAAAATTTATTTGGCAGAGAGAGAGGGGGAAGCAGGCTCCCCGCTAAGCAAAGACCCTGATGTGGGACTCGATCCCAGGACCCTGAGATCGTGACCTGAGCCAAAGACAGAAGCTTAACCCACTGAGCTACCTGGGAGCCCCTGTACTGGTATTTTTTAAAGTTAAATTAAAATTTTAACTTGGAGATCATTGTAGATTCACATGTAGTTGCAATAAATAATACAGGAAAACCCTGGTTTCCCCTGATGGTAATATGTTGCAAAATCATATTACAATATCTCAACTAAGTATTGACACTGATACTATCAAGGTAAAGAACATTTCCGTCGCCACAAGAACCCTTGTGTTACCCACAGAGATCTATTTCCTTTTCTTGCCCTATTGTACTGTCTAGAACTTTCTATGTTGAACAACAGTGGTGATTCTGAGATCTTTGCCTGGCTTCAAGGGGGAAGCAGTCAGCCTTTCACCAGTAAGTTTAATGACAGCTGTAGGTTTTTATAGATATCTTTTATCAAGTTAAGACATTTCCCTTATCTTCCTAGTTTTCTGAAGTTTGCTTTTTTTTTTTTTATCATGAATGGGCGTTGAATTTTGCAAATGCTTTTTCCACATCAATTCTGAACATCATGTGATTTTTTTCCTTCTTTAGCTTGTTTATATGGTTGATTACATGGATTTTTGAATATTGACCCAGTACTGCATCTCTAAAACAAGCCACATTTGTTCATAGTGTATATATATTTTTATATATTGTTGAAGTCTTTTGGCATCTGTATTCATAAGGGATATGAGTCTGAAGTTTTCCATCATTGTGCCGTCTCCGGTTTTGGTATCAGGGTAATACTCGCTTCCTAAAATAATCGGGAAGCATTCCCTCCTCTTTTACTTTTTGGGAGAGATTATGTAGAATTGGTGTTAATTCTCCTTTAAGTGCTGGAACTCTGCCCAGTTTTTGTTTTTTTTTTTCCAGGCTATTTTCTCTCTTGTTCAGATTGAGTCATTTCTCTCTTTGGTTTATCTGAAATATCGCTTGTATAACAGCAAAAATTTTTGAAAAATTACCCTCCTGGACTCTGTGCTCTCTGCCTCCTGAGATCTTTCCCATGCATTTACTTCTGATTCCATTTGTCCACAGGACAAGAGCTAGTACCTAGTACCCAGTACTCCCTCACAGGAGAGCCAGGGGAAGGGAGCTACAGACCTTTCACTGTCCTGGAAATTCATTCCTTCAACGCATTTCTTGCATGCCTAACATGGGCTAGGAATCAATGAAGAGTAAACCCCAATTTATTTTTTATTTTTTGTATGTTATGGTGGTTTGATATCTTAAAAGCCTTTCTGGGTCGGGTAAACTGCCCTTCTTGGAGTTAGACAATTCTTAGAGATAGCAAAGGGCTCAGCCAGGAGCATGCCTTGGAGATGCAAACTAATGAATCCAAAGCCATATTTCCTCTATCTGGCCCCTATCATGCAAGAAGCAGTATTTCTGGGCCTTAATCACCCCAGGGCCAGATGCCGTGCAACCAGGAATTAAGTCTGTAGCTAAGAGCCCACTGGAATTACTCAAACTAGCCAGTCCTGGCCACACCTGCCTTCGCTCCTGACTTCTGCCCCCGGACCTTGCTGAGGCTTCCCCATTTAGCCTTGCGAGGAATGGCATGCCTGCTCTTTCTAGGACTCGGGATGGAATAAAATCTGTTTTCCTGAGACTCTCCTGAGTTCCCTCTTGTGGGTCCACAGCAGACCACCCAACACAGTGCACGCTCTCATGCACGAGACCGACAGGGATGAGATAGTGCTATGTGTGCAAATGTGAAGCGAGGCCTCGAGGAACCCCCGTGAAGGAATTCGTGGTGCTCAGATTTGGCCCAGGTGGCCATCAGAAAAGGTCTCCTTGGGGAGGTGACATGTGGGCGAGATCTGAAAGGATGATCGGAAGAAATGAACTAGAGACGTGGAGGAAGTTTTCTCGGGCAGAGGGAACAGCATGTGCAAAGGCTTCCCCACGGGAGCCAGGGCGTGGGGTGACCAGGCATCCTGCTGGGCTGAGGCTGAGCGGGCGGGTGGGGGTGGTTGTGGGCGCCGGATTTTCAGTTTGGAGAGTGGGACAGTTCTGGGCAAAGCGTTCTAGTCCTCCAGGGATGGGACATGCAGGTCGGGGAGGAAAGGTAGTTCCTGGGACACAGGAGCCTCATAACTAATCCTGGGAAACCCGTGGACACACCCTGCATGGCACCTTCAGGAAGCTGAAGACGGCTCTTAGAGTGATCGCCTTTAGAAGCAGGCCCCGGAGGCTGCCTGGGTAGCTCAGTGGGTTAAGCCTCTGCCTTCCACTCAGGTCATGATCTCAGGGTCGTGGGATCGAGTCCCACATCGGGCTCTCTGCTAGGCAGGGAGCCTGCTTCCGCCTCCCTCTCTCTCTCTCTCCCCCTCTCTGCCTACTTGTGATCTCTCTCTCTGTCAAATAAATAAAATCCTTAAAAAAAAAAAAAAGAAGAAGAAGCAGGCTTCGGGAAGAGGATTCAGTTGCAAGTAGTTTATTTGGGACGTGGAAGAGTAGGGGAATGGGAAAAAGATGGAGGAGGGAACGCAGCCCGTCAAGGGTACCCCCTTGAATGGGTTATCTTCTCCAGAGAAATGCAGCCCACAGGAGAGAGCGAGATGACAGATGGTAGGCAGGCAGATAGATAGATAGATAGATAGATAAATAGAGGAGATGGCTGGAGATACTCCCATGAATACGGGGCTAGGAAGTCTTAACTCTGCAGGGTGGACTGATAGGCTGCAGACTCGGGCAGGAGTTCCTGCACTCTTGAGGCAGCATTTCTTGGGGGAAACCTCAGTTTTTGCCCTTTAGACCTTCAGCTGATTGAATCCCATCCATATTATCAAGAATAACATCCCTTACTTAAACCTCCCTTATGCTTGATTAGTGATGTCTGCCGTGGCAACACCCTCTAGACATGTCTGGAACAGAGACACCAGGGGAAGAGGCTGCATGCCAGCCACAGGCTCAGATAGGGACAAGGCATGCGTCTCATTCTTGCCTTAGACAGTTGTTCTGCTTCCCAAACTACATTGTCTCACAAACCACGTGGCTGGGGAGGCATTCTGAAGGCCATGAAGGTTCAAGCGGCTTCCTTAGGCTCTCGAAGGAACAGCCTAATCCCCAAGCTAGAGGAGGCTTGGGAGGACAGCTCACGCAGGGCCCCGTGGGGGCATTAGCTCCTCATCTTCTGGAGTCTGTTTCATCCGGGGAAAGAGAGCTGGCTGACTGTCAGAGTTAGATGCAACTTGGGAGGTAAAGACACTTTTCTGTGACACACAGAAATAACCTTAATCTCTGGGTAAACTTGCAAAAATTTCCAGTCCAAACTAAAAAGGTTTATCGTCTGTGCTACTGACAAGCCAAAATAGAGTAAAAGGACAGTCTTATTACTTTAATCAGGTTCCAGAAAGAGGGCATACTGCTTTGGAAAGCACTTGTCTCAGCAGAAGACGCAAGAGTGTGTGTAAAAGTCTGTTTCTAGAAAAGACCAAAGGCACCCAACATGACCCCAACTTTGCCTTCCACTTCCCCTTGATGCCACTCCAGACCCTGGGTGCGGAGGCTACTTCGTCCAGCTGGCTTTGGGAATGTCGTAGTGCCCCGTGAGGGTGGCCAGGTGTCTGTTGACGTCCTCCACTCTCTGCTTGTGGGTTTTGGATGCTTTCTTTAGGATCCTCTCCATTTGCCGCTTCTCTTGCATCTTCTCGAAGGCCGCCTGGGCCGGGGTTCGCTTGTCCAGGCCGCGCCTCTTCTCCTCCTCATTCTTTTTGCTCGTTCCCATCGCTTCCGGGAGTTTTGCCTTGTCTTTGCCCTTCTTTTTCTCCTTTCGCTTGGTGACGCCAAGCTCTGCAACGCCTTTTCGTTTCAGGGGCCCCTTTTGAACTTGCTCGTAGGCCGCGATGATGGCACCGCAGAAGGATCCACCCAGGTGAGGATCCTGGGCGTTTATGGGGGGCGGCGTAAATGCTCTCATCCGCCATTGTCTGGGGGCTGCTGGGGGTGGGAGACGGCTGGGCGGCCAGGTTCAGAGACCAGAGGAGGCGCTTAGGCAAGAAGAGCAGGCTGGGGAGCTGCAAGTCCGCAGATGCGCACTGGGGTGCGGGGGGTGCGGGGCGTGCAGCGGGCGCCACGAGATGGCCTCTAGCATGAAGCAGGAGGAGAAGAAAGGTCTCGAGCGTAAAGGGTCTTGCAGGCCGTGTGAGGACTGAAGTCCTAGATTAAGGACCGGGGAAAGGCATTATATGGGCGGAGTGGGGCATGAGCAGCTCTCTGTTTTAAAAAGATCTTCAGGAAGGGGCGCCTGGGTGGCTCAGTGGGTTAAAGCCTCTGCCTTTGGCTCCGGTTGTGATCCTGGGGTTCTGGGGATTGAGCCCTGCATTGGGCTCTCTGCTCAGCAGGGAGCCTGCTTCCTGCCTACCTCTCTGCCTACTTGTGATCTCTCTCTCTCTCTCTGTCAAACAAATAAATAAAATATTAAAAAAAAAAAGATCTCAGGCTGACGTGATAAACAACGGGTCGGAAGGGGGCAGAGAGGATGTGGAGCCGCTGGTTGGGAGCATCTTATTGGAGTCCAGGTCGGATGGCGGCACCGGGGCGGAGGTAATAATAGGCAGGACGGAGAGAAGACGGATGCTGGGCCGTTTAGGGAACTAAAGCAACAGGCCTGGGTTATGGATCTGGGGTTATTGGCGGTGTGAGAAAGGAGTGTATCAAAGCCAGCCCCACTCTAGTTTTTTTTTTTTCTTCCCCCATAGAAGTTTTTAAAACTTTTGTTTATTTCTTTATTTTGATAGCTGGGGCTCCGGTGTGGACCCAACAGCCCAGAAGTTGCCTGTAACCAGTTTAAATGACCTTAAGCTGACCTTACCTGCTGCCTGACCTGTTTCTACATCCTAAGATGCTTATTGCACAACCAGAAACCTCCTGTCGAAAATACAGCTGGAAGCCAGCGTAAATGGAGGGTAAGCGTGGAAAACATTCCTCGGGTCCCTCGGCGGGAGGGCACATCTCGGAATGAGACCAGTGGTGGCACGAGGATGAGAAATCAGACACCCAGGGCCTGTCACCCTGAAACAAGCACCCCTAACCTTCTCACCTTAGTTTTCCCAAACACTGTATGTTCATTAAAAACCACCTGTTTTCTGCGTCCTAATTTTGTTTTGTCCACTGTGCAGAACAAAGAATGGATTTACGCACTCTGGGGTTGGGGGGAGGGGTAGGAAGAGCAGTGTCACATTAGGACTTTTGCGGTTGTCCTCAGTTTTAAGAAGCCAGGTGTAATGGGAAACCACGGAAGGGTGGTGGTGTAGTTGCCCGAAACCGAAATCTCCTCACCCCTACGCCCAGCACCATGAGAGTCTCCTCTGGAGGGGACCTTGGCCTAGCTGGCAAATAAGAGATGGGAACAAAGCATCATGAGTGGACCATAGACATGACTAGAAAACCAGACTGAGCTTTCCTTTCCATTGGCACCTGAGCCAAGGTGGTAGTGTTTATCCCATCAACTCCAACCAAGGAGCTCGAGCTGGGAATCTAAGGGGGTGTGTGTCGAAGGCCCCCTATGGTCCACACATCGTAGTATTCACGTCCTTGGGTAGTTGTCCCATGGTGTTCCATGATGGGTCTGTGCGGGGGACAGAATTATAGTTTCCAGAGATTTCATGTCTTCATCCCTGGGACCTGTGAATATGTTATGTTACGTGGCAGCGGGGAACTAAGGTTGAGAATGGAATTAAGTTGCTAATCAATGCACCTGGAATTGGGGGGAGATTATCCTGGATTCCCTGGGTGGACTCAGGGCCATTATGAGTGGCCTCGAATGGGGCAGAGGGAAACAGAAGAGTCAGAACCAGAGAGATCACCTCTTTAGGAAGGGTCTGCTGGACATTGCTGGCTTTGAACATGGAAGAAGGCATGAACCGAGAAACTCAGGCAGGCTCCCGAAGCTGGAGACAAGGAAATGAATTTTCTTCTATTCCTCCAGAAGGAGCACAGCCCTGCCCACAGCTTGGCCTTACCCCACTGAGACCCATTTCAGATTCCTGACATCTAGAACTGGAAGATAATAAGTCTCTGTTGTTTTAAGCCACCAAGCTTGTGGTAGTTTGTTACACGAGCAACAGAACGCTTGGGGTAAGGGATGATAATACGGAGGGCACTCCATAAGTATTTGTGAAATGGGATGAATGAAAAGTCTCTCTGCTCCAAAAATCCTGGGCTTTGTGTCACCCGGGGGTGACTGAAAGCCTCTTAGAGACCCACACAAGCCTCAGCCCACCACTTTAGCCCTGTTGGCTCCCCGGCTCCTGGAAGGATCCATTTGGACATCCTGCTCCTCCCCAACTTGGCCATGCTCTCCTGTGCCCGTTCCGTCCTCCGGAAACCCCCTCCCCTCCCCCACCCCAACTTGAGAACAACTTGAGAACTCACCCTTCAAGAGTGAGTTCAGATGTCCCCTCCAGATAACCTTCGCTAGTTACTCAGATAGGAACTTTCTATAGTGTGTCCTGACACTCACTACCTTGTGCCGTGTCAAGCCGCCTGCCCCTCTGGCTCCAGCGCCCCGCAGAGGAGACCTCCACAGGTGGCGCAGGAACACTACCCACCCATGCATGCACTTGGGACTGTTCTCCCAAAGACTATAGGCTAGCCCAAGCATCCTGGTTTCCTCCTTCCTTGAAATCTCTTTCAGATGTTCAGTTCATCTCCGAGTCACTTCTTCTTTTTTTTTTTTTTTTAAAGATTTTATTTATTTACTAGACAGAGATCACAAGTAGGCAGAGAAGCCGGCCCCCAGCCGAGCAGAGAGCCCGATGCGGGACTCGAGCCCAGGAATCTGAGATCACGACCTGAGCTGAAGGCAGAGGCTTAACCCACTGAGCCACCCAGGCACCCTCTTGAGTCACTTCTTAAAAAAGAAAAATAACGATACATGTTAGTAATCTTCTCTTGATTGTAATAGTAATCCTCCTCATGGTCCAGGGCGGAATTAACAGAAATCTCCACAGAAGAAACGAAGTTCCTGCCGAGACCACCACCGTCCTCCATAAACCCGTCTGTCACCCAGAAATGAGTAGCTGACATTTCTCTAGGTCTGACCCTGCTGCTGGGCACCAGGCTGAGCAGGGTCCTTTTCATCGGCCCCATGTACAGATGGACAAACCGAGGCCGGGGACGTTCCGTGGGAGAGCCCGAGTACACACACACACTTCCGTTCTTCCGGGTCCTGATGTCATTAACAGCAACGGGGCTGTCTCCCTCTGTGCGTCATCTGCTGCACTGGGGGCTTTTCATCGCTAACGATCATGAGCTCCTATCTCTCAGATTAGGAGCTTGAAAAGCAAAGATAAAGGCTTGAAGATGTATGCCACAGGAAGCAAACTCAGAGACCTCGAGGGGCCCGGCACAGTTCCTAATTGGTGACAGGGCCTTGGGGAAGTATGTTTTCCCCCTTGGCAGCCGAGCTTTTGATAACGTCAGTGTTGGTGGCATTTTAACCACACGTACGTTTGAATTGTGATGTCACCACATCCCTCTCTGTTTCCTCTTTGATGTTTTCTGGGCTTCCTTCTAGGCTTTGCAAGCCCTTCTTCCCTCCCCAAGTCACGAGACTGCCCCCTCCTGCTGTCTTCCCATTGTTTCATATTTTTATTTTTCCTACGTAAAAATTTTAAAGCTAACTGGTCCTTTTTTTTTAAACGGACTTTATTCTCTTTTAATTTTTTAGATGGATTTATTTTAGAGAAAGAACACGAGCAGGAAGCGCAGAAGGAGAAGGAGACAGAATCTCAAGCAGACGCCCGCCAAGCACAGGGCCCAGGGCAGGGTTCCACGGGGACCTGGATCCCACCAATCCCGAGACCACGATGGGAGCCGAAACCATGAGCCAGACACTCAGCTGACTGCGGCACCCGGCAGACCCAAAAGCTGACCGATCTTTTAAAACATCTGAGGTAAGATCTTACTTTTCCTAAACAAAAAGTCATTGTCTCCCCGCTTTCATTAGTGCGTTTCACTACCGATCTGAAATGCCGTGTCTTTGAAGAAAAAAGCTTTTTATTATGGAAAATGTCAAATGACACAAAAGCAATATAGTGAGACCACGACCCCCCCCCCCAAATACCTCTCTCCCAGCTTCGACACTGGTCAGTATAAGGCCACTTTCTAAAAGATTGTCGCAAAATACATGTAGCATAAAGTCCAGCATCTTAACTGCTCGGAAGCGTACAGTTAAGTCGTATTAAGTGTGTTTATCCTGTTGTGCAAACCACCTGCCGGGCGGCTGTATTTTTGTATTTTAACAACCTCAGGTGTCTGGACTGGTTCTGGTTTCGTTCCTCTCTTTATTTAGAACTGCACTACCCACTGTACTGGCTTTGCTTATTGATTTTTTTTTTTTTTTTTTTTTTTTTTTTTTTTTTTTTTTTTTTTTTTTTTTTTTTTTTTTTTTTTTTTTTTTTATTTTTTTTTTTTTTTTTTTTTTTTATTTTTTATAAACATATATTTTTATCCCCAGGGGTACAGGTCTGTGAATCACCAGGTTTACACACTTCACAGCACTCACCAAATCACATACCCTCCCCAATGTCCATAATCCCACCCCCTTCTCCCAAACCCCCTCCCCCCGGCAACCCTCAGTTTGTTGTGAGATTAAGAGTCACTTATGGTTTGTCTCCCTCCCAATCCCATCTTGTTTCATTTATTCTTCTACCCACTTAAGCCTCCATGTTGCATCACCACTTCCTCATATCAGGGAGATCATATGATAGTTGTCTTTCTCTGCTTGACTTATTTCGCTAAGCATGATACGCTCTAGTTCCATCCATGTTGTTGCAAATGGCAAGATTTCATTTCTTTTGATGGCTGCATAGTATTCCATTGTGTATATATACCACATCTTCTTGATCCATTCATCTGTTGATGGACATCTAGGTTCTTTCCATAGTTTGGCTATTGTGGACATTGCTGCTATAAACATTCGGGTGCATGTGTCCCTTTGGATCACTACATTTGTATCTTTAGGGTAAATACCCAATAGTGCAATTGCTGGGTCATAGGGCAGTTCTATTTTCAACATTTTGAGGAACCTCCATGCTGTTTTCCAGAGTGGCTGCACCAGCTTGCATTCCCACCAACAGTGTAGGAGGGTTCCCCTTTCTCCGCATCCTCGCCAGCATCTGTCATTTCCTGACTTGTTGATTTTAGCCATTCTGACTGGTGTGAGGTGATATCTCATTGTGGTTTTGATTTGTATTTCCCTGATGCCGAGTGATATGGAGCACTTTTTCATGTGTCTGTTGGCCATCTGGATGTCTTCTTTGCAGAAATGTCTGTTCATGTCTTCTGCCCATTTCTTGATTGGATTATTTGTTCTTTGGGTGTTGAGTTTGCTAAGTTCTTTATAGATTCTGGACACTAGTCCTTTATCTGATATGTCGTTTGCAAATATCTTCTCCCATTCTGTCAGTTGTCTTTTGATTTTGTTAACTGTTTCCTTTGCTGTGCAAAAGCTTTTGATCTTGATGAAATCCCAATAGTTCATTTTTGCCCTTGCTTCCCTTGCCTTTTGCGTTGTTCCTAGGAAGATGTTGCTGCGGCAGAGGTCGAAGAGGTTGCTGCCCGTGTTCTCCTCAAGGATTTTGATGGATTCCTTTCGTACATTGAGGTCCTTCGTCCATTTTGAGTCTATTTTTGTGTGTGGTGTAAGGAAATGGTCCAATTTCATTTTTCTGCATGTGGCTGTCCAATTTTCCCAGCACCATTTATTGAAAAGGCTGTCTTTTTTCCATTGGACATTCTTTCCTGCTTTGTCGAAGATTAGTTGACCATAGATTTGAGGGTCTATTTCTGGGCTCTCTATTCTGTTCCATTGATCTATGTGTCTGTTTTTGTGCCAGTACCATGCTGTCTTGATGATGACAGCTTTGTAATAGAGCCTGAAGTCCGGAATTGTGATGCCACCAACGTTGGCTTTCTTTTTCAATATCCCTTTGGCTATTCGAGGTCTTTTCTGGTTCCATATAAATTTTAGAATTATTTGTTCCATTTCTTTGAAAAAGATGGATGGTACTTTGATAGGAATTGCATTAAATGTGTAGATTGCTTTAGGTAGCATAGACATTTTCACAATATTTATTCTTCCAATCCAGGAGCATGGAACATTTTTCCATTTCTTTGTGTCATCCTCAATTTCTTTCATGAGTACTTTATAGTTTTCTGAGTATAGATTCTGTGTCTCTTTGGTTAGGTTTATTCCTAGGTATCTTATGGTTTTGGATGCAATTGTAAATGGGATTGACTCCTTAATATCTCTTTCTTCTGTCTTGCTGTTGGTGTAGAGAAATGCAACTGATTTCTGTGCATTGATTTTATATCCTGACACTTTACTGAATTCCTGTATAAGTTCTAGCAGTTTTGGAGTGCAGTCTTTTGGGTTTTCCACATATAGTATCATATCATCTGCGAAGAGTGATAATTTGACTTCTTCTTTGCCGATTTGGATGCCTTTAATTTCTTTTTGTTGTCTGATTGCTTATTGATTTTAAAAATCACCATATACGTAAAATCTATAAAATTTATACAAAAGGGCTCTTTATTTATTTATTTTTTATTTGACACACACAGAGAGAAATCACAAGGCAGAGAGGCAGGCAGAGAAAGAGGGGGAAGCAGGCTTCCCGCTGAGCAGAGAGCCCGATGCAGGACTCAATCCCAGGACCCTGAGATCATGACCTGAGCCGAAGGCAGAGGCTTAACCCACTGAGCCACCCTACAAAAGGACTCTTGAGTGGCAGAGTCGGTTGGGCGTCCAACTCTTAGTTTTGGCTCAGGTCGTGGTCTCAGGGTCCTGGGATGGAACCCTGTGTTGGGCTCCACGCTCAGTGCGGAGTCTGCTTGGGATTCTCTTGTTTCCTCTCCCTCTGCCCTCCCCCCTCCCCCGCCACGCTCACTCTCTCTTTCTCTCTAAAAATGAATAAGTCCTTAAAAATTTGCTGAAAAATTATGAAAGTTTGCCTCTTTGGGCACACAGACCTGTACATTTCTATAGACATATTCATGTGATCGTCGCCGTGAACAAAACACTTCCATCCTCCGGCAAACTCCCTCAGACCGCCCCTCTCTAGTGTTTCCCGTCCACTCACGAAGAGGCCAATGATGTGTTCTTCAACATAGTTTTCTCTTTTCCAGAAGGTCATATACAGGGAAACATAGAGTTAGGAAGCTCTCGAGATTGGCTTTAATCACTCAGCGTACTGTCTTTGAAATGCATCCACATTGTGGGGTTTTTCAACAGCGCGTTCCCTACTGTTGCAGAGGGTGTCCCCTTGGGTGGCTGTCCCTCACAGAGCTGCTGTCCCACGGTTTTAAGGGCTGTGGCTCGAGAGTGGATTTTGATGTCTGCCCACTAACATTGCTCTCTTTACATTGTTTTGCCAAAGTGTCTCGGCTGTTCTGTAGACTAATTCCTAGGTCTTCTGTGGTTTGAGCTGCTATTGTGGGTGATACCTTCCATCATCCCATTATCCAAATGGAAAACTCAGAGCTCTCTCCCAGGAAGAAGCATGAAAACTGTGTAAGACCTCGCTGAAGAAAACTGTAGAACTACGCACACAGATCCGAGGAAAGACTTGAACGCATGCTAACACACATTTCTGGATGTAAAGACTCAGTTATTGAAAAGATATCTACTCTCTCCAAATTAATGGAGGTATTGTGTAGCCCTAACAGAGTTCCACCTTTTTTTAATCACCATTTTCAAATTAATGGCATAAAATAAGCCATTTTTTTAAAAAAATTGTGTTAGCCTCTTCCTTATCACAGTGGCGGTTCCTTTTCTCTTTCCAGAAGCTGCATTTGTATTTCCTTCCTTTTAGCTTGCCTTCACCGTAATCTGAGTGTGTCTGGAGGATCCTGTTGCTGGTCTTAGAACAGTTGCATGTTCCAGAAGGTTCTGTGGTGGGGACAAAGTCAGTGGGAAAGAGTATTTCACCCTTTCCTGCTATCTCGCGGACTATCCCGAAAAGGCAGGAAGGGGGTTTTAATCATGCCGCCGAGTCTTTAAGGATCACTTCTACGTCCCGGGGGCTCCCGTGCCCCCCGCCCCACCAGCTGAGAGGATGCTCCAGCCCCACACCTTGTTCCTGCCCTCTCCTCCCCACACCTTGCTGTCTCTCGATGTTGCACTATTAGAGTGGTTGTAAGAATAATGAAATCAGCTCTCATGTTACTAGAATGTAACGGAGAGAGCAAGGAGCTAGATGACAAGTATATAAAGACGGGATTTTTTTCTTAAAGTAATTCAGAATGAAGGAAGCAGCTCACGCACACACACTCACATCATTTTATTGACTAGTCCTTTCACATAAACAGCTCTTTCAATTTTACCTGTTCTGTTCTGTTTCCTTTCCTTTCTTCAACTTCCATTTGGAATTTTGAACATTTCCCCCTTCTGCTTTCTTTTGATTTTTGTTTCATTTCCCCTAATGTCTTGAGTTGAAGGCGCAGCTCGCTTACTTTAGAATTGCTTGTTTATCAATACAAGCGTTTAAGGCGAGGGGGCTTCCTCTAGACACCCCCATGGTGACATTCTCCAAAGCTGTGGATGGCTTCATGGGCATTCCGAGGGCAGAGGCCCCCTGTACTTAGGAAACCATCTGGGGGTGCCTGCATGGCTTAGAGCATCCAATTCTTTTCTTTCTCTAAGATTTATTTATTTGGGGGGAGGGCATGCAGAGAGAGAGGGAGAAAGTCTTGAGCACACAGAACCCAACGTGGGTCTCAGTCCCAGGACCCTGAGTTCAAGGTGTGAGCTGAAATGTCAGCTGCTTAACTGACCGTGCCACCCAGGTGCCCCAATCCAGCTCTTAAGCTAAGCTCAAGTCTTGACTTGGTGTCATGGGTTTTAAGCCCTGTGTTGGGCTCCATGCTGGGCGTGGAGCCGACTTTACAAAAAGAAAAAAGAAAAAGAAAACCATGTGTGTGACATGGAGCCTGGAGACCAGCTAGGGCCCTGCAGGCTGAGTCACATCCCTGAAGTCCCCAGAGTGGTGTTCTGCCCCCCTTTCAGGGAGATACTGGGTAGGGGACCTGGAATGGCTCTGTGGGGTCTTCCTCTTCTAAGCCAAACACCTGATGAGTGTCACAGGGACCAAGTATCAGTGGGATGTTTCCTGTCCTCCCCAAAGCCTCTGTGAGCATCTACCCTTTCCCTAACAAGCAAGTGGCAGGCCCTTTGGGCATTAATCTATTTACGGGAATCTTGGGAGTGGGGCAGGTGTTTGTGTGTGACATTCCTTTCAACGTGGTCCAAACTGTCCAATATTTTTCAGAGTTGTGTGCATGAGATTGAGACCTTTTTAAGTTCCACGTAAATGGCAGAATTTTTTTCCCCCCACTATTTTGAAGTTGTTTTGGTTGTGTATCTGGAAGGGTTTTTTGGTTTGTATTTTGGTTTTAAAACATACCTTCTGTCTTAGTAGGGACGCTTAATGTGGCAAAAACCTGACTCAAACCAGTTTAAGCCAGGAAAAGGGAGTTTACTGAAAATAATCAATATTCATAAACAGAGAATAGTCACATTTGCGTGTCCTGCTGGATGAGAGATGCCGATATCCTCAGAAACCCTTCTGTGTGTCTTCGCATCCTGGCTCTTTCCCGTGTGTCCGCTGTTCGAGTCCCGGCTTTCCCCGACATGCAGCTCCGGACCCGACTCCTTCGCCTGCCTGGTCTCCTGCAGGCGGAATCCTCTGCATGGGGTCATGGATGCTGGGCTGTTAGAGCATCCTGTGTCCGTGTGTGGCGTGGACGCCCACCCTCTTCCCATGACCTCTCCAATCATAGCCAGATGTCTTCAAGTCTTACCGTCCACCTGTCAGGGTGGAAAAAATCTTCCCCGTCAGCTTGGCTCTCCTTAACAGCCTCAGGTCGCAGAGTGCTCCTCTCTCCCACACCCTGTGTTCCAACCACAGCAAACTACTCCCCCTTTCCAAACAAATGTGTCCTTTTACCTCTCGGCTTTGGACACGCTGTTCCTTCTGCTAGGAATACACTCTTCCTCCCCTTACTCATTCTGTAGGATCCTAAGTCATGCCCGGGAACCACGGGGTCATTTGTCCTCCTCCCCGGGCTCCTGCCTGCCCCTGCACGCATGCTTCTCCAGAAGCCCGATGGGGTGGAATCATGCACGGCAGTCACCCCTTTAAGACCTCAGGACTGGATCCCTGAGGGCTAAAGCTTCGCCTTGCCCATTTCCATACAGTGTCTAGAGTGTCCGTAGGTGTTGTGTAAATGTCCGTTGGCACCATGTGTGGAATGGGTCAGCCGTCCACGCCCTGCCAATGATTTTATGTTTTTGCGCACTATAGGATTCCTGTGCATTTTCCAATGGGGCAGTCTGTGCCTTCATCCCTCTGTTGGAGGGCGGGCTGCCCTGGGGCTGCCAGAACCTGCTTTTCCTGCATGCTCTAGAGAACCAGAAATGCTTCAAGTTTTCATGCCCCCGGGACAGACCTTAATCAAAGATTATGGGAGGGGGCTACTCCAGCTCCTTTGTCCTGAAGTGACAATTGTAGGTATGACCCACACTGTCCCCAGAGCTCCCCTGCAGGGCTGAGTCACCTTTCAGTTCTTTGTGACTTGACTCGATTCCACATTCTTGCCTGACGCCCTTTCTCTCCTCATCCTACTCTCCACTCCCCTCCCCCCTCCACCATGTCCTAATAAATCACCTTTACACAAATCCTGGTCTCAGGTCCCAAGATCGGCTCCTGGGGAACCCGGCCTAAGACCAAGCCGATGATTGAATGAATGGAAGGAGACAAATAATGAATTCAGAAATCAGTTCCTATTTGTTGATCCCTCACTGCGTGGGAGAAATGGAAGCCGGCGGGGACCCTCCCTACCCTAACCTTACCCACCCCCCACCCCGGGATGTATCTTCCTAAGGAGATGAGATTGATATGTATAGAGAAAGAACCAAGACATAAGAGGAGTGTGATGAAGAGTGAGCAGATCTATAGCTCAGGTAAGGAGAGCTGGCTGTAGGCCTGGGGAGCCGAGGGATGTCTGAGCCTGGTCAGACTTCCCCGGGCAGAAGTGGGACTCAGTCTGAGCCCGGAGAGAAGGCTAAGACAGCACAGGAAAGACCCAGTGACTACAGCAGAGTGGCAAGACTAAAATGATGAGACTTGAAAGCCAGGATGTGAACACTTGGAGTCCGTTCTGATGACTTTATCTCATAGCGTGATTGGGATGAGGGGGGGAATCAACATCAATTTATTCATTCAACAAACATTTATTGAGTGTAACACGTGGCACACCCAGACAGGAACGAGGTGTGCTCTAGGAGGGGTGTTCTTTGACTGAACTGTCTGTTCTAGCCACCAGAATCGTGACTGTATTTATTAGTTGGATCCACCTATAATTTCTGGATAGATTTTTTTTTTCTTATGCAATTTTATCATGTGTGTCTGGGTTTTTCTGATCGTAAAGCAGAATGTTGTCATCGTAAAACAAATCAAGCCTTTGAAGGACTGTGCATGGTAGGGAAAGAAAGATCTTCTGTTCAAGAGAGAGGAGTAGAAATCTGCTTGAAGGGGGTCGGGCTGTGCCTCACCCCATGAAAGCTTGCTGGATGTAGCAAGCCCCCACACTGGGTTTGGGCTTGGGGTCCCCAGGAATAATTACGTGGAGGGGCCATGTTAGGCACCTTGTGGGCTGTGTTTCCGGTTTTCTGCAAGCATGCAGTTAAGTTTGGCTCAAACATCTTTGTTATGCTTTGAAAGGAGGTTAGAGTTAAGGTGAAGCCTGTGTCTCTAGTTAAAATGGTGTGGGGACCACAGAACAGACGGCTGAAGACAAAGTGCCAAGTGCTGGGTAGGCAATTGGGAGGAAGAGACAAGCTCCCGCAAGTGGCAGGGGATGTGGGAATGTAGCTTATGAGCACTCTTTGGAGAGCCCAGGTTGGGAGTGGGGGAAGACTGCACTTCCCGCTCTCTGGGAAAGCTGGGGAATCTAGTCATCATATTAAATGAACGTTTAAAAATTTGATTAGAAAAAAAATTTTTTTTTGAGATTGAGAGCAAGGAGCACAAACAGCGGGGAGCAGCAGAGGGAGAGAGAGAAACATACTCCCCGCTGAGCAGGGAGCCTGATGCGGGACTCGATCCCGGGACCTCAGGATCATGACCTGAGCAGAAGGCAGACGCTTAACCACTGAGGCACCCAGGTGCCCCAAGTCACAATATTCTAATACCTGAGTTCTTCCATATTTGAAAATGTCTCTTGGTTCTCTTTACACATGAAGAATACTCCAATGAGATGTAGAATTTAGCACTCTGTTGATGTTGCTCTTGGCATTCCAGGCAGGGGAGAAAAAGTGGGATTGAGGAAGGAGAATGAAGAATAGAAGCAGTGAATTGTGTGACTCAGAGATGAACAGGGGTGCCTGGGTGGCTCAGTTGGTTAAGCATCTGCCTGGAGCTCAGGTCATGATCTTGGGATCCCGAGATCGAGTTCTGCATCAGGCTCCCTGCTCAGGGGGAAGTTTGCTTCTCCCTCTCCCTCCGCCTCTACCTGACCCCCACTCATGCTCTCTCTCTCTCAAATAAATAGATAAAATCTTAAAAAAAAAAAAAAAAAGAAAGAAAGAAATGAACTGAAGACAGAGTTCAAGGTAGAGGCCACGGTCAGCTTTTGAAGGCCCTTGAGAGCCAGGGTTCTGAAGGCATCTGATTGGAGGGAGAACACCCACACAGCCAGATCTTAAAAAGATTAGCTGGGCAGAGGTAATGGGAAGAATTAGAGAAGAAGATAGAGGACTGTGTTGTTATGCAATAACAATGTGGAATAAGTGTGGCTACAAGTCCCACAAAGTGGTAAGTAGTTTATTTATATCATGTAACAAGAGGTCCAGAAAAGCAGGGACTAGTGTTGGTTTAGTGGCTCATTGATATTGGGCTGATGTTCTTGCAGTTCTCTTGGCCTTTTCCTCGTGGTGGCAAGATGGCTGCTGCAGCTCCATACATCCTATTTGCATTCAAGGCACAAGATGGAGGGAAGGGAAGGTATAGTCACAGTTGACTCATTTTATTAGGGGAGCATAAACTTCCCAGAACTCTCCCCCTCCCAGAAGATATTTATATCTCAGTGGCTAGAGCCATGTCATTTGTTCATCTTATCTGTGAGGGAGGCAAGGAACTGGGCTCATCTTAACAGAAAAATTACATCTTTGCATCTTTGCATATTTAAATGACACACTTACATATTTAAATGGAACATTTGATGCTGTGTGTATTTACATATTCAAATGACACATGCCTACATACTTAAATGACAGATCTACATATTTAGATGACATACTTACCCATTTCAATGACATACAAATTTAAGTGACATATTTAAATATTTTAAAATGGATATTTACAGACAACTGAGAGGGTCTGCCAGAATACAAAAAGTGCCACCACCGCCACCACCCCGAAATTTAAAAAACCAAATAAATAAATTGAACTACATTAAAATTAAAAGCTTGTCTGTTCATCAAATAACACCATAAAGAGAGAGAAAGGGCAAACGGTACTGGAAAAAAGGATGTTTTGATTTTTTAAAAAAGATTATTTATTTATTTATTTGACAGAGATCACAAGCAGGCAGAGAGGCAGGCAGAGAGAGAGGAGGAAGCAGGCTCCCCGCTGGGCAGAGAGCTGGACGTGGGGCTTAATCCCAGGACCCTGGGATCATGACCTGAGCTGAAGGCAGAGGCTTAACCCACTGAGCCACCCAGGTACCCAAAGAGAGAGAATCTTAAGCAGACTTCCATACCCAGTGTGGAGCCCATTGCAGGGCTCGATCTCACAACCCTGATGTCATGACCTGGACTGAAATCAAGAGTCAGATGCTTAACTGACGGAGCCACCCAGGTACCTCCAAATTTTAAAAACGTGACTGCCACGCCAGGTGTGAGACTAAGCAAGCAGGTCCTCTTCATTGTCTCCCCTAACAATGGAAGGCTCTGGCCGCTGGACCAGGACTCTTCAGGTCTACTGCACTGAGCCAGGTATCCAGCTGTGCCTACACCACCCGTGCCCCAAGTCAACCAAGCTGGCCGAAGAAGAGATGTCAGTCACTCAGTAATTGCTATGTACCGCAGGGGTCTCACAGTCCAAAATGGGCAGGAGCGAAGCGGGGTACCTAAATAAATGAGATGACCAGTTATCACAGTAGGAAGTGGTGGGGACTGTGGGGGAACTGGCTTCTAGAGGGGCAGGTGCCTGGAGCTCTAGCCGATTAATGCGTTCCAAAATGCAGCCCAGTGAAGTCATTTTTTTAAAAAAGCATTCAGAAATCCAGTTTGCTCTACCAAACCTTTCTGTTTTCATGGTTCGGCAGTTTTTTCAGATGAAACGGGCCAATCAAAACACGCCCTTGGGCCAGATTTGGCGGACAGGCCTCCTGTTTGCAACCTCTGGGTTGATGGTAGAATGAATCATTCTGGAAACTCCGTCTGCTGGAGCCATAATAATAAAAAGCAATAGCTTTATTGGACACTTCTTGGGACATTGACCGTATTTCCTCGCTTCTAAGATGCCACCCACACAGTTTATATGACAGCCGCTTTCTAGGAAAAGAAGGCAAAAAAATGAAAAGGGAAACATTACCATATTAAATGAATTCATCCATAAAGACACACCTAGAGACCTTAAAATGTAAAACAAACAGAACAGAACGAAGGTATGCTGAAGAAATAAAATACATGAGACACTTTCCCACTTAATTCTTAACAAAAGCTTGATGTGATAGGCATGATTGCTAGATCCAGTTTCTTTATTTTTGGTAAAGATCTTATTTGTTTATTTGTCAGAGACAAATAAACACAAGAGGCGAGGTGGGGATTGGAGTGGCCGGTAGAGGGAGAAGCAGGCCCCCCGCTGAGCAAGGAGCTCAATGAGGGGCTCGATCTCAGGACCCCGGAATCACGACCTGAGCCGAAGGCAGACACCTAACCGACTGAGCCCCTCAGGCGCCCCATCCAATGCCACAGGCTTAATCGTTGTAACACGTTGCTTCTCTTTGTAGAATGAGTAACATGGAGAGCAAAGGTGGTCAGTTTTGGTGTTAACAGCAGGTGTCGTGGTTAACAGACCCCTAGATGTAGAGGCACCAATGACATAAAAATGCATTTTCTGCTCTGTTGATCATCTTTGATGGCCGTGCAGGGGTGGGAGCCACTCTCCCACGCGGTCCTTCAGAGCAGTGACTCTGTCATCTTCCACATGTGACTTGGCCAGCCCGGCAAGCTGGAAGGGGCAAGGTGCAAGAGAGAGGCCCCTCTAGACCCAGAAATCTTCGGTAGAAAGTGGCGTCGGCTCACATTCTACTCAGAAGAGCCCAGGCCACCCTAAACCATAAGAGGGGCTAGGACAGCCGCTCTCCTATTGCAGTGAAAGATAGAAATAAATTCTGGGGAGAAGCTACCAGTCTTCCATGGAGTGGCTCGGAGATCTCAAACAATACTGGATCACGGAGAAAGGTCCCAGTTTGGTGCTAGTGCGTCTATAACATTTCTCTGGTTTTGCCAACCACGAGAGCCGACGACGGTGTTTAAGAGAGCTCACTAAACATTGATCTTGTTACATTCTACAGTTGCCTTTTCTTTTTGGCAATGGTTGCTTATATAAAGCTTCCTTTTACAGCTAATGTGTTTAAATTGGAAATCGTCATTGGACAGTCGCTGGACAGGGTTCCTGAAATGGTGGAAAGAACTAGCACAGTGGGGGGCCACCTTGGGTAAGTAGGGTGGTGTGGGCTAGGCTGAGGGCAGACAGGGGTCTGGAACCCCACGAGAACAGCCCAGCTCTGAGGGAAATCTGAGGCCAGGTCCCTCTTCCTCTGTTCCCACTGGCCAGGTCCTCAGGGTATAAGCAGGGGCACGTGGGCCTGGGCAGGTGCCTGATGCCTGCCCTGGGAAGCTTGCTGGTGTCTCTTTCCCAGCCCGGTCCCCTTTGCACTACTGGGCCACCCTCCAGAGGGCAGAATTCTTGGGTGTTTTTGGTGGAAGGCTCTGTACTCTGGCTCGGTGCCTGGCTGGCTGCTGCCCCTGCATAGGCTGCCACACTTCCTGAAGGCAAGGGAGGAGGTGGCACCGGCCCCCAGTCCAGGGACTGGGTGAGTCCGGAGCGCGGTCTGAAGCCCGCATCTTCCCTGGAGATGGCTGGTTGACTGAGGCATTTCTAGGGATTCCATCAGGCCAGTGACGTAAAAGAGACTTTGCCCAGGAAACGGAGGCTTTTGGCAATCCCTTGGGAGCCAAAGGTCCCTGAGAGTGATTTGATGAGCTCTGTGCCCCGTGTTGGTGAGGACTCTGGTCCCAAGGGTGCTTACCGAATGCCAGGAGAGGATGGCCAGATAGCGTGGGGCTCTGAGCGGGCGTGCTCACTGCTTATGAGGGAAATGCAAATTCAAAAACAGGATTCTTTTCCCTCTTCAGAGTGGCAAGGCCAAGTTCAAAAGTCTGAGGGTTCGGTGCTCTCCGTGATGAGGGGGGAAATGGAGCTCTCGCACCCTGCGCGTGGGAGATTGTCTGGGGATGTTGACTTTGGAGAACACTCTCCAGAAAAATTTTAGTGCAAAAAATACTGGAAACAACCTAGAGCCCCAGCAGCAGGAGAAGGGCTGATCGAGATGTGCTCACGGCCGTCAGGGTAACTCACCTGTACTATGCGCGCCAACATGGCCAGCGCCGAAAATCACGGTATGGAGGGAAAAAAAGCATGTGGCAGATGATAAGAGTATTAGCTAGCTATTGTCCTGTGACTACTTATCCCCAAATTCAGTGGCGTTAAACCACCACCACCATTTATCGTATTCCTAGTTTGCGGGAAGCGTGAATTCGAGTGGGAGGTTCCGGGTGACGTTTCTTATGAAGTTCAAGTTAAGATGTCAGCTGGGGCTTCCGTCATCTGAAGACTTGGTTGGGGCTGGAGGACCCATTTCTGGGGTGGTTTATTCATATGGCTGTCACCTTCATGCCGATTGCTTGTGAGGGGCCTGAGTTCCTCAGGGACCTCTCCACGGGGTTGCTTGAGTCTCCTTGCAATGTAGCAACTGACTAGCCCCCAGAGCAAGCCATCCACGAAAGTACAAGGCAGAAGCAGCAATGTCTTTTATCATTTAACTTTGGGGGTCCTATGCCATCATTTCTGCCACATTCTGTTCATCAGGAACAACTTACTAGGATGTCTGGGTGGCTCAGTGGGTTAAGCGTCCGCCTTTGGGTCAGGTCATGATCTTGGGGTCCTGGGATTGAGCCCTGAGTTGGTCTCCCTGCTCAGTGGAGAGTCTGCTTCTCCATCTGGCTCTATCCTCCACCCCCCTCTCCACTCATGTGTGATATTTATAAAAATATCAGAAAGAGAGAGAGAGGGAGAGATCACATGGTGTCATTCCCAGTCCAAGTCCAGGAGAAGATCAATGTCAAGTGATCCAGACCAACAGGGAGTCAGGCAGAGAGAGTAGATTCTCCTTCCTCTGCCTTCTTCCTTGTGGCCCTCTGTGGCTTAGGTGATGTCCCCTTGTATCTGGGAAGGGCTATCTACCCATTCAAATGCTGCTAAGTCACTAAGTTTTAGGGTACTCTGTCATGTAGCAATAGAGAACAAGTAAACGTTTTGAATCATGATCGGTATTATTAAAATTCCCTGACCTTTTCTTCGATCCCCATGGCTTCTCTCTCTTTTCCTAATGTGCTTGTTTGGTGCCCTTCCTGTTCCTCGGGAGTTTTATTTGCTATTGTTTCTCAGGCAGGAGAAATTTGTTATGAAACTCGTTTTGGAAAGGTATATACAGGTGGTATCGTTTCTGAACTCTTGTGAGTCAGATTTTGTTTTTCTTTTTAGGTTTATTTATTGATTGGTTTGAGAAAAAGAGAGAGTGAGTGAGGGGAGGGAGCAGATGGAGAGGGGGAAAGAAACCTCAGCAGACTCCCGCACTGAGCACAGAACCCGACATGGGGCTCCATCCCAGGACCCCAAATCATAACCTGAGCTGAAGCCAAGAATTGGAGGTTTAACTGACTGAGCCACCCAGGCGCCCCCAGATGGTTTTTTTTCCCCTTATGTTTCACGGGTATATAAACAAAACACAATCTTAGCTACTAAAAATCTTGCACGTTTCTTTAGCATTACTGTGGTTCCTAAATCTTAGAAGTCTGCTGACAAACTTACTCTTCTGTAACTTGTTTTTCTGCCTGGCATCTTGTAAGAATTTCTATGTTTGAAATTTTTAAAATTTCACTAAAATTTTTTTAAAATAGATTTTTCATTAATTTTCAAATTAATTCTAATTAATAGTCAAGGAATCCTTTTCCTCTGTTCTGTTCTTCTGGTGATTTAATTATATGCACATTTATCCCTTGACTTTCTTCTCCTGTCTGCTTATCTTTTTCCTTCATTTTTTCTCTCTCCGAGTTTTAGAAGCCTCTAATCGTTCTTCAGATTCATTGACTTGATTTTGTGCAATGTCCAATCTTCTGTTAACTAACTGCCTCTAGGTCCTTTTAAAACTCTATAGGTATATTTTTCATCTCCAGAGTTAATTTTATGCCTTCAGGTTATTTTCTTACTAAGAATTGTTTGAGGAGGGGTGCCTGGGTGGCTCAGTGGGGTAAGCCTCTGCCTTTAGCTCAGGTCATGATCTCAGGGTCCTGGGATCGAGCCATCTGGCTCTCGGCTGGGCGGGGAGCCTGCTTCCCCCTCTCTCTCTGCCTGCCTCTCTGCCTACTTGTGATCTCTCTCTTTCTGTCAAGTAAATAAATAAAATCTTAAAAAAAAAAAAAAGAATTGTTTGAGGGGTGCCTGGGTGACTCAGTGAGTTAAGCACGTGATTCCATCTCAGCTCAGCACTTGATCTCAGGGTTATGAGTTCAAGCCCTGCACTGGGTGTGGAGCCTACTTAAAAAAAAAAAATTAGTTGAGAGATTTAATGCTTCTAATCTTAACACTACAAATTAGCAAGTTTTCTCCCTTCCATTTTTGTTCTCTGGGCCATCTGGGTGACTTATCCTGGGACATTTGCTCGTATCAGCATCCTTTTGACCTGCTTGATCTCTGTAGATGGGCAGTCATGATCCCCTGTTTGCTCATTCTTATAGGAGGAGGCCTGTGTTTATTCAACACTGGGCGTCAAGATGGGTTACACGTTCTGTTTGAGTATTTTGGGCCTGGACAAAGAGAGGAGGGAAAAGTTTATATTTACTGTAGCTTTACTTTGCCCTGGTTAAGCGTCAGCAGGCGGTGGGGAGGTAAGGGAGGAAGCTTCAGCCCAGGACAGATGTCCTGTGCATTTCACTCTTGTGCCAAGTGGAGTGGCCTCTTTTGTCTTCAGATTTAACTGGAACAATGACAACTTCCTGAATAAGCCCAGCTGGACTTACTGGGGGTCATGTACAGGGGTCACCTGTATTATTCTAGCACATCTCTTGGGCATTGCTGGACATGTTAGCAGAATCCAATTCTGTTCCCCTCCCCGCCCCCGATCATTCTGGACTGCACCCACCACTGTCCCCAGCTGGTGTGCTCAGAGCTTGCAGAGATCATGGGGCTCTTTTGGCCCCTTCCACCTGCTCCTTGAATGGGCTTTTCAGTTGCCTGGAATGAATTGTGGCTGGACGGTCCCTACTCTTCCCCTGGCTGAAGCTCAGTATATCTACGGAAATTCTTGAATGGTTCTGACCTGCCGTAAATGGTGCCCTTCCCTATTCTCTGTCTGTGGGGTGGAGTTTTTCCTCATAATAAGCCTCATGCTCCCTTTGCCTCATCCTTCCTCACTGGGCCCACCAAGCCATGCCTCGGGCCTCCACTTAAACCTCTCTTCCTCCAGGAAATGTTCCTGGAAGTCCTCCCACGTAGCTACCCTAGGCTGTGGTCTTAGAACTTCTTGCATTCTGCCTGCGGTAGACCTCACCACCTGGGGTTCTCACTCTGTTTACTGATCTGTCTTCCCCTGCGGGCTGTCGTCTACAGAGCATGGCAGTTGCTATTCATTCATTCAAAAAAATTTGATGGGGAGCCAAGTATATATGAGCCACAGTGCTAGGCACAGTTTTTGCCTCCTGCCCCAGTGCCTGTCACTGATTGCTTAGTAAATATTCACTGAAAGAATGAATGGCCAGCGTCAGGGAACCAGGCCAAAGATGGCAGCCGGTGATTTGCAAGAATGTTGGAACGCTGGTGGGTGGAGCTTCCCTGCAGCTCCAGTGAGCAAAGTAGCTCCTAGGGTAGAGAGAACTGAGTTCTAGCTTGGGCTGGTGCCCTGAGGTCTGGAGGCCTGCAGGGGGATCTGCCTGATGGTGGCAAGGAGTGCTCAGGGGCTGAAACCTGGGCAGACCCTCTGATATGGTACAAAGAAACATCAGGCCAAAGGAAAGCAGCATGTCTGTCGCTGAGGCTTCCATGGCTGGGGTTCTGCACCCATGAGTCCCTACCCTAGAGTGTAGGAAGTGTTTAAACCTATGGACTTTGGAGCCAAAGATCTCAGAGCCTCAGTTTCCTTTTCTATAAAATGGGCATAAAACTGGTTTCCTAGGCCCCTGTGGGGATTAAAGGTGGTTATTATGAGTATATCACATCAGCTCTGGCGTCTGGCATATAGTAAAAGTTTTATCAACTTTAACGATTCCTATCTAGGCTTGTTTTTATTATCTGGAGTGCATTTGGGGAAGATAGCAGGAGCAAAACCTTGGCCCCAGTCTGGAGGTATAGCTTCAGCTATCTCTTAGAGCCCCGGGTGTGTTCCAGCCTGGAGCAAGTGAAGGCCCCGCTCCTGGGCCTGGGCCTTTCCAGACGTCTGTGGCTGAGTTGTGGCACAGAATAACTGGGTTTTCCCTGGCATGCTGCCTCCGTAGGTAAGGCCTGGCCTAAGGCTGCCCTGAGAAGGTAAAAATCAGAGCACTCGCCAATGCTATCTAATCACAGTAAAACATCCAAAATAAAAGGTATTACCCAGATATCGAGGAAAAAGCTAAATAACAGGGCTGTCCCAGGACGAAGTATAGGGGAATGTAGGCCAAAGGAGGTTTGGAAGAGCCTCCAATGAAGACTTCTGTGCCTGGGTGTAGACATGTAAGTTCCGGCTCAGGTCCACTGCATTGAGGCAACTGTGTTTTGAAGCCTGCCTGTCATTTAGGGCTTGGTGGCTGATTGGATTAGGGTGAGGGGTGGGGGGCAGAGTGACTTCCGGGTGGTACTGCCTGACTGAGTGCGTAGATGGAAGTGCTGCCAGCTGACATTTTGGGAAGATGAACATATTTGGGGGCAGGGGGAAGGGACCAAGTTCAATTTTGAGCATAGAGCCTTTTTCTTAGTGAGAGAGAGGGAGGGAGTGTGCGTCTGTGAGTGTAGGGAAGGGGGGTGACGAGGGGCAGAGGGAGAGGGAGAGAGAGACCATCTCAAGCAGACTCCCCACTGCGTGCTGAGCCCGACGCAGGGCTCCATCCCACTACCTTGAGACCCTGATCTGAACTGAAACCAAGAGTGGGGGAGGGCTCAGCTATCTAAGCCACCCTGAACATAGAAACTCTTGGGGTGTTTGAAGGGTGTTGATGTAGAAATGGCTATAGGGCAACCCAATGTGTTGACTTGGAGCTGCCAGAGAATTATAGAAAGATGTAGAATTAGAACTGCAAATAAGCAGGGGATGACGTACTGTGCCACGGAGCAAGAACAATGGAGTAAAGAGAAAACCACGGAGAACTGACACTGGGAGAGGGAAAATGGCGGCCGGGAAGCCGGGAAGAAGATGGGGAGGAACCAGGAACTGGATAGAATACCTCCAGGCTTCCCCTCCCCCCAGATTTTATTTATTTACTTACTGATTTGAGAGAGAGAGAGAGAGAGTGTGAGTGCACAAGCAGGGGCAGTGGCAGAGGCAGAGGGAGAAGCCAGCTTCCCGCTGAGCAGGGAGCCCTACACAGAGCTCGATCCCAGGACCCTGGGATCATGACCCGATCTGAAGGCAGATGCTTAATCGACTGAGCCACCCAGGCGCCCCCAACCAGGTTTTTCCAGAAGAATTTTGAGGAAAAAAAGAAAAATTTCAATAAAACAAAAATTACGATCTGGAGCTACCGTTCCAAGCATGGAGGGCCATTTATAATATAGTATTTAGTGGGAAAAGTACACTGAAGGGAAGGGTGACTATATTTTTATTAAAAAAAAAAAAGATTTGGAGCACCTGAGTGGCTCAGTCAGTGACGTGTCTGACTCTTGATTTCAGCTCAGGTGATGATCTCAGGGTCGGGGGAATCAGGCCCCATGTAGGGCCCCATGCTCAACAAGGAGTCTGCTTAAGATTCCCTCTTTCCGGGGCGCCTGGGGGGCTCAGTGGGTTAAGCCGCTGCCTTCTGCTCGGGTCATGATCTCAGGGTCCTGGGATCGAGTCCCGCATCGGGCTCTCTGCTCAGCAGGGAGCCTGCTTCCTCCTCTCTCTCTGCCTGCCTCTCTGCCTGCTTGTGATCTCTGTCTGTCAAATAAATAAATAAATAAATAATCTTTAAAAAAAAAAAAAAAGATCCCCTCTTTCCCTCTCCCTTTGCCTCTTTCCCTGCTCTCTAACTAACTAGATAACTAAATAAATAAAATCTTTAGTAAAAAGATTGACATGGATAAAACATGGCAGGGGAAGAACATAATGTTAGCTGTAACTGTGTCCAGATGGTGGCTTTGGTGACCATGATTTTTTTCTCTTTTTATAATTGCACTGCCTAATTTTTCAAAGAGTGATGGGCTTTGTCTGACTAAAAATATACTAGTTTTGGAGACTAGCAGAAAACTTGGAGAAATAGGGTACAGTTTGTAGTTTAGCTCAACGTAGAGTACCAATGTTGATTTCTTCGTTTTGACAAATGTGCCCTGGGTCCGTACGACACTAACATTGAGGGAAGCTGGATGAAGGGTCTACGGGGACTCTACTATTTTTGTGACTCACCTATAAATCGAAAATCATTTTGAAATAAAAATTCTCTCTAAATGTGTTAAAAAATAAGTTTACTGACAAAAATGTCACTTTTAAAATGATATGACTGTACCACTCCTTGGAGGTGGTAGGGTATGAATGAATAGAGAATTCTAGGACAAGAGCATTTACACAGGCAGAGAAGGGGTCATGAGAACTGCCGAGAAGCAAGAAAGGGAGCTGTGGGCAGACAAGGGGGCTGAGGCAAGCAGGTGGGACAGGCTGAGGTGGACGAGGTGCCTCTTTCTCCAAGACTAGAGAGAAAAGAACAAAGAGAAGAGAGGGTGTGACTCAGCCTTATTGGCAGAGAAGCTTATGCCAACGCACCTAGGTTTTCGCTGGAGGTAGGGGCCAGCTCACCTGCTGAAGGTGAGGGAGCTGGGGAAGGTGTGGAGCTTGTGGAGGACAGAGAAGTCATGGAAGCCAAAATGAGTCATTCAACCCAAATGACCATGAGGCAGCAGTGTTTCCCAATCCCCCGGGAAGATAAGAGTCACTTGGAATGTGTTAAAATCGTGAAGTCCCTAGGCCTTCAATTCATACCTACTTAATCAGAAATTCCTATGGAGAGACCCGATAATCTTTATATTTAACAAGTGCCCCGGGATGTTCTTCCCCAGAGGGAAGGAGGAGGAACACCAAAGTAAAAAAGAATTACTAAAAGCTGTCCGCTTCCCAATGTGCTTTGAGGACCAGCAGCAGTGGCCTCACCTGGGAGTCACTTGGAAGTGCACAGTCCAGACCTAAGAAGTCAGCAGCTGTATTTTACATGTGATCCCCAAGTGAACCACGGGCGCATCTAAGTTTTAGAAGCTCCACGCTAAGTAATCCCATTGCCATCCACATGTACGCTGGGCAGCAATTACAGGACTGTCCCCAGTGGTGAGCTCACTAGCCCGAAGGAGGAGCTCCTGTTTGGACTGAACAGGGTTGGGAGGGTGGACAGAGGAAGATGATGGCGGTTGGAAGGTTCGAGCAGGATGGAAGGAAAGAAGACGAGGAGGAGGACTGATGAGCTGGGAGTCTCGGGAAGGGTGAAGGGGTCTGGAGATTTGGATTGGGTAAAGAAGCCTGCGGGGAGGGAGCACAGAGCAGGAAGGGTGGACGGATGGGAGGGAAGATCATGCCCGCCGTGTCGTCTTGGGGGGGCGGGTGGCTGTGAAGGAATGGAGACGGAAGCAGTGGGACTTGGAGGGACTCGTGGAGTTGGGAGGTCTTCCGATTCAGTGGGTCATTCCTAGTTCAAGGTCCAGTGGCTCAAGGTGAGGATCTATGCTTGTCTGTTTGGCCACCATTCTTTGGGGATCCCCGTGACTTCCGTGGAACTCCCCCTCCTCAAGGATGGGTAGGAAAGCCAGACTCCCCCGGCGAGAGCGCTTCACCTTCTGGCCCCAGTGACTGGCTCAGAACGGAGCATGTGACCCAAGCAGGTCCGATCAGACTCTCTTGGTGAGTTTGATCTATGTAAGCTGGGCGAGGAGAATCTCGTTTCTTTAGATGTGAATGGATCAGAGTAATATAGGTTTGTGGAGGGTGTGTGTGTGGGGGGGGCGGATGTCAGAGTCCATCTTCCTGCTGCATGGGGAGAAGTGGTCTTGGGAATAAAGGCAAGGAGATGCGGGCAGTGGGGGCGAGGGATGGAGGAAGCCCCATGACCAGCGGGACGTCTGGGTGCAGCCGTGCCTGGGGCTGGACGCAGCCGCACGTCTCGTTTCAGTGAGTGCCAATGTTCAGCTCCGTGGCTGAAGCTGGTGTGAGCTAGAGGGCCTGTCACAACGGAGAAAGCATAACTACAAGAAGAAAACAAGGCAGCCTGCGCTGACATCGTCAGGGGAAGGCAGCGGGGTCCTGGGGGATGGCGGGTGATGTGGCCAAGGACGAATGAGGGTGGTTGAGTCTGGCGCCGGGAGCCTCCGAGGAGGAGGACAATCAGGGAAAGGCGTGGAAATAGCAGAGCGGGTCCAGGAGAAGGTGAAGAACACCTCCAGAAACGCCTGCCGGCAAGGGAGCAGCCTCCACCACAAGCCTGAAAAGCAGAGCCTGGTCACTAACTGGGCCTGGCCCTATCATGGGTTGAACCCTGATCCTGACCACAGATTGACTCCTGACCCTGACTTTGGGCTCGGCCCTCCTCTGGCCATGAAAGGACCCTTGACTCAGGGCCCTGGGCAAGCCCTGATTCTTTCCCCCTCTTTTCAGACTCAGTGTAAAGTCTCCAGAGGCAGCTGGCTGGCTCAGGGCATCCACAGCGCCCCCCGATTTCCCGAGCTGCTGCCATTACCCGTGAGGGCCCAGGACTTTATTTCAAGATCTCGAGCCTTGGCCCAGAAATCCAAATGCAGTTTTCCATCTGGAGAACCAGCTAGTGAGCTCCCAAATCTTCCCCTCTCTCTGGACATCTCTGCCCCAGGGGAAAGAAGCGAAGAGGAGAGTCTCTTGGTTCCTGAGGTGTTCTGTGAGCCTGTCCATTTCCATCAACTGTCCACCAAGGATGTCAAGGCAGGATTGGCACTTGTCTGTCCCTCTCCCCAGATCTGCATTAAAATGGGATTCTCCCATGGTCCGATTTGGTGATTTTTCAGGTGTCCAGCTATAAGCCCGGAAGTTTCCGTCAGCAATAGCTGATCCCAGGGCTGGACAACTGCCTTGAGAACCTTCAGGAGTCACAAACCCTGAGCTGCTGTGTGTGTGTGTGTGTGTGTGTGTGTGTGTGTGGTCTTTTTTTGTTTTTTGTTCTTTGAGTTTTTTAATTTGTTTGTTTGTTTTTTAAGATACAGCATTTGCTGGGATGCCTTGGTCTCAGTTGGTTAAGCATCCAGCTCTTGATTTTGGCTCGGGTCATGATCCTAAGGCCCTGAGTTTGAGCCCTGTGTCAGGCTTGGTGCTAGGTATGGAGCCCACTAGGGATTCTTTCTCCCTCTCCCTTTGCCCCGCCTGACACCCCCTTACCACCACACACATGCTCCCTCCCTCTCTCTCTCTCAAAAAAAAAAAAAGAAAGAAAGAAAGAAAGAAAGAAAGAAATTAGAGGAAAAAAGATACAGCAGCTTCTTTTATCAGTAAGTCCCAGAGGACATTTTCCTATGGTCCTCACAGTTCTTTGTAGAGGGAACCTGCCCCTAGGGCAGCAAAGAGGGAAAAGTTGGAGTTGGCAGTGTTTGGTTGACCTTAGCCCCTTCAGCTACCTGTATGCAGCCTGGAGAATGTCTGATCATGGTAAATACCTCATGTTGTGAAAACAGCAGTAACCCAACCTTAGAAAACCCTACTGGGAAACTCTTGTGAGCCAGATCCTCAGCTAAGCACTTAGTATCTGCATTGTCTCGTTTTTATCTTCAAAACAATGTTAGGCAGTAGAAACTGTTAGTGGCCCCTCTTTACAAAGGAGCAGACTGGGGCGTGGATGGGCGAACTTGACCAAAGTCAACCAGCTGGGAACTCTTGGGACCTGGATTTGAACCAGGTGCCAGGACCGGGTAGTCTGACTTTGGAGCTTATTGGGTCAGCAGGTGGTAACGTGGACGGATGAATGGATGGATACGTGGATGGATGAATTGGCAACGGATGGATGGGTGACCGGAGGTATTCCAGGAGGCAGAGATTTGTTCTGAGCTTGGTGGGGATCTGATGACTCCCTGTCAGTGGGAGGTTCAGAGAACCATGAGTAGCTAGTCCCAGTGTCTCAGCAAAGATCCCTTTGCTTTTCTTCTCTTTCTCACATTCTTGCTTGAATCACGGTCATGCTGCTGGTTTAGAGCATGTTCTGAGTGTGACTGAGTTCCCTTGTGTATGAAAAGAGAACCCAGAAGGTCTATTAAGGTCTCTTATCAGTGTGGTATAATGTCTGGCCTTTATTTTCTTCTGTGTGCTTCTCTGAGATTTTTTCCAATTTTCCGTGCTGTGTAGCAGGTTTCTGTTGTTTGTGCTGGACCAGTATGTGTTCTTCCTTTTTGTGACAGCAATCCCCTGGTGGCTTGTGGGCAGTCACTCCTTAACTCTGCTGTCAGTGTAGTTTGGGGCGGGGGGAGGGGGAGGTGACTCCCCAGTGCAGAAATAAGCATGTGGTCCAGATCTGGCCAATCATGGTGTCGTATCCCTTTGGCTACAGCGATTGGTTCAACAAAAGACACTTACCCAAGTATGTCCAATGTGAGCCCATGAGCTAACTTTTTTTTTTTTTTTCCCCAACAGTTGTAAAAGAGAAGCTCTCTTTCTTTTGGGGGATGCTAAGAGATGGGATACACATATGGGGCTTTCAGGATCCATTAGCCCTATGTAAGAGGTTGTGTCTGAGATTAGAGTTAACAGAGTACAGCACAGGGGAGAGGTGGAAGGAGAGAGTTCTGACCTTATCACTTCGGTATCTGGATCCAGCCATTCCTGAAGCTAGAGATGCATTTCTGGTGGTTGGAGTTGAAATTTAGTTCTTTTTTTTTTTTTTTTTTTTTTTTTTTTTTTAGATTTTATTTATTTATTGGACAGAGATCCCAAGTAGACAGAGGGGCAGGCAGAGGGAGAGAAAGGGAAGCAGGCTTCCTGCTGGGCAGAGAGCCCGATGCGGGGCTCCATCCCAGGATCCCGGGATCACGACCTGAGCCGAAGGCAGAGGCTTTAACCCACTGAGCCACCCAGGCACCCCTTAGTTCTTTTTTCTCAGTCCAACCTGAGTTAGGTTTTTGGCCCTTGCAGACAAGGTTTCTAACACAATGTGTATCACTCTTGTCCAAGTGTGTCAATTCTTGTACAACCCGAATTTGTATTTTGAAGAACATTACTCAGAAAGAACCGAAGACAACCATGGGATTCCTGATCCAGGCAGTCCGTCCACAAACAGCGCCGTCACACAACCATCTGGCAAACAAATAGCTGCAGGTCGGGCCAGCGAGACGGGAGCAGGCTGCTGGGAAGATTCCTCCTGGACTGTTCCTGGGGTGGGGGGGCGGGCGGTGAGGGAACATTTGAACAATCAGCTCTGTCTCACCTTCTCCTCTGCTCGGTCCAGTTTCCAACTGGGCACAATGGGTCTCCTTCAGGCCGTAGCCTGCAGTTAAAGCACATGGCTCAGGAATCCTGCTGATCCGGGCCCCTCCTCTACCCTGGGCTGGTCCTGGCCTGGGAGAGAAGAAGCCAAAAGGATTCCCAAGCTGGCTGGGAGGTGGCAGCAGCTTCATGGGGAGATAGGTCCTGGCCGGGAACTCCCCACCCCCACCCCAGGGATGCTTGGCCGGCCATCTCCTAGGGGCTGCCTCGGTGGAGGAGGGAAGGGACAGAGCCAGAGTGACATTGCATTCTTCGGGGCATTTCCTGCAACACCATGTAGCTTTCTGGATTCTGTTAATATCTACACCATACCTATCTCTCTACCCATTTGTCCTTCTCTCCCTTTCCTGAGATTTTAAAAAATTGAACAAAATCATGCATCAAAAAGAAGTGCATAAAACACCATGTTTGGTCGAAAACAACAATGACAACAGCAAAAAACAGACCGCAAAGAGGAAAGCAAACAGCTGTGCTTGCCCTGCCATCGAAGATGAGAAATAGAGCAAATCCAGCCAGTTCGTCACCGGCCTCGGGTACCTTTGAACACCTCCACTCCCGCCCCCCAGAAGTTTCTGCTCTCCTGCGCTCAGTGCCGCTGGCTTTTTTCTTCATAGTTTCACATCATCCTTTTTCTTTAAGTAGATTTATTTCTCGAGCTTTTTATTGAAGCAAAATTTCATATAACACAAAGTTCACCAATTTCAAGTGTGCAGTTCCGCGGCATTTCTTATGTTCCTCTCTATCTAGTTGTGTTTTTTTTTTTTTTTTAAGATTTTATTTATTTAGGGTGCCTGGGTGGCTCAGTGGGTTAAGCCGCTGCCTTCGGCTCGGGTCATGATCTCAGGGTCCTGGGATCGAGTCCCGCATCGGGCTCTCTGCTCAGCAGGGAGCCTGCTTCCTCCTCTCTCTCTCTGCCTGCCTCTCTGCCTACTTGTGATCTCTCTCTGTCAAATAAATAAAAATAAAATCTTTAAAAAAAAAAGATTTTATTTTTTTATTTGACACACAGAGAGAGAAATCACAAGTAGGCAGAGAGAGGGGGGGAAGTAGGCTCTCTACTGAGCAGAGAGCCCAATGCGGGACTCAATCCCAGGACCGTGGGATCATGACCCGAGCCAAAGGCAGAGGCTCAACCCACTGAACCGCCCAGGTGCCCTCTCTCTCTCCAGTTTTGAAGCGTTTTTGTCGTCCCCAGAGGTGGCCCCGTACCTATGAAACAGCTGACCCTGGCAACCACGAATCCACTTTTTCTCTCCGCAGGCACTTCTTGGCACTTCATAGAAGTGGAATCATAAAGTCTTTTGTCTTTGGCTTCTTTCACTTAATGTCATGGTTTCAAGCCTCATCTACATTATAGTGAATATTAGTACTTCATTTCTTTTCAAGGCGGAGTGATATTTTACTAATGACTAATCATTATATCAAATAATATAATAATTAAAAATAATAGAGAAACGTAGAAAATCTATAAATTCCATAAATACATATCAATAAATCATACAATAATAATTAATAAAATAATTACTTATTTTTTTTAAAGATTTTATTTATTTATTTTACAGAGAGAGTTCACAAGCAGGCAGAGAGATAGGCAGAGAGAGAGGAGGAAGCAGGCTCCCTGCTGAGCAGAGAGCCCGATGTGGGGCTCGATCCCAGGACCCTGAGATCATGACCTGAACCGAAGGCAGCGGCTTAACCCACTGAGCCACCCAGGCGCCCAATAATTACTTCTTTTAAGAGGAAACTCTTTGATGACCCTTTCCCTCTGCCTGCAACACTGTTCTTCCTCAAGCTGTTCAGATGACGGCTTTGCAAGGTCTCCCCTGACTAATAACCCTGCACATGGCCCCCTGTGAATTCCCAGTCCCTCCTTATCCTGCCCCACATGTTTTTTCTTCTAGAGCACTTCTCGCTTTCTGACATGTTGTGTAATCTATTTACGCTTCTCATTGATGGTTTTTGTGTGTGACTGTCCACCCAGGCACGTGTAGGTTCCATGAGCTCAGGGAGTTTGGTCTGCTGAACTCCGAGATGCGCCCCCCAGCCCTTACAATCCCTCAGTGCTTGTCCCCAAGACATCCGCGTCCTGATCACTAGAACCTGTGAATGCTCCTTCCTAGGGCATGAATGGACACTTTGGCAGGCGAGAATTCTACCACTGAACCACCCATGCTGAATGGACACTTTGAAGATGAGATTAAGGGTCTGGAGAAGCCGCCGGCTTTGAAGGTGGAGGCAGGGGCCGGGAGCCGAGGAGTGCAGTTTGGGAAGCTGGAAAGGGCAGGGGAACAGTTCCTCCCTACAGCCTGCGGGGGGGCGCAAGCCTGGCTGACCGTTGATGGTAGCCTGCAGCACTCTTGCACAGTTCTGGCTTCTGGACTGGCAAGGGCAGACCATCCTGTGGTCTTAAACCATTGACTTTGTGGCAGCTGTTGGACACGAAGGCTGTGCTCCGTAAACAGTTGTCGAATGAATATGTGCTTGTTGAACCAGTCGCTGAAGGAGACGCCTGTCTGGTTTGTAACAAGTGGAAGATGAGAGAAGCAGAGACACGGGCAGCGCAGACACAGTGGTGCCGCTCCGTGCGGGGCGGCGGGCTCCCACGCAGCTAACGTTGGTACCATGGGCCAAATCCTGTGACTTGAGAAGTGTAGCCAAGGTGATGGGCAGCCTCCAGAGGCTTCTGAGCAGGAAATGCCATGGTCCAGCCTGCCCTTTGGCAACATCCTCCTGCCGTAGTCTGGGATAGGAGGAAGAAGGGCTGAGAGACGGGGGGACCTGGGGTGGGGGCAGTGCTCATGCTGCCCCAGCTCTCGCCCAGGCTCCTCATGCTCCAGCTGCTTCCATTCTTGATCTGTTTCTCCCCCATGGTGATCTAATCCAGACCCTTGACGAGGACCACATGTCTCTGTCCGGTGCGGGTCTCTCTCCCGAGTTTGCAACCCCCCGGCAGAGGCTGGGGTCTCATTGTGCTTTCCCCTTAGGGTGCAGGTCGTTGAGTGTGACGTGGCTCTGTCCTTAGATGTTCTGGGGGCTGTGGCACACTTGGGTTTGGAACTCAGGGGCCCAGAAGGGAGATCGGAAGAGCAATGAGGTAGTGGTTTAAGAACAGAGGCCCATCGAGAACAAATATTTCTGTGATCGGCAAACCAGAGTCATTGTCCCTTGGAGTCAGGAACTCGTGACCCCAGTGGCTGCTTCTCCATGGGGTGTGGGCACGAGGTGGTTCTCCCCCACCCTGTCCAGTCTGTCCTGGCACAAGAGGGCCCTTCAGCTGAGCAGGTTGGTTGGGAAGGAAGCCAGAGAGGACTGGCAGGGGCTTCTTCTGGGGCAAGTAGACTTGGCCTCTGAGCAAGAGCTTCCCTCTGAAAGACAGTGAGCCTGGCGGGTATGTACCCAAGCACTGGGGGCAGCCCTGGGCCTATCAGTTACTAGTGGACAAGGAGAACTCTGTGCCTCAGTTTCTGTATTTGGAAGTGCTTCGCAGAATCCCTTGAAACAATAAGTGCTCAACAATTATCAGCCATTATTATGATTGTTATTGTTTTTAATTAGTTCCGTAAACTTTCCCTAAATGCCATCCCTGTCCTCAGTCCTGTCCCCATCAAAGGACAAAGAGATAAGACATCCTGCCCTCGAGTGTTCACTGCTTAGTGAGAAAGACAGTCCAATGGATAAAAATTCTATCAGGGGATGAATATTCTAGAATAGAGGGGGCTCCAACTTCCTGGGGCAAGGGAGGGTATAGGAAGGCTTGATGGAGATGGTGACATTGGCGCCCGGCCTGGGACGGTGCGTGGAGGAAGAGAGAGGGCCCATCTGGCATTGCAGGAACACAAGCCCTGGGGTTGGGTGCCAGGCAGGAAGGAGCTGGCCAGAACCCTAAGCTGTGAGCATGTGCTCCCCCGGGGGGTAGGGGGGGTGGGTGGCTGTTGACTCCAGATGCTCCTGGCCTCACCTTTGACAAAGCCAGCAGCAACCCCAGGCTCGCAGGAAGTGTTCCTGCCTGTGACATCATGCTGAGTCCGGTCAATTCCATGAATGGGAGGACACAGCCCCCACCCCTCCTGCCTCCTCCGAGGAGGAAGCAGCAGCTCTCCACGGTGCCTGGTGCCTGGGCCGGCACACACCACAAGTTCCCCATCCCCGCTGGCTGCAGCCACCCCAGCCCAGTAAGGACAGGAGCCAGGAGCGCACCCTCTGTAACCTGATGCTCACCTGCCTCAGCCCTGGCTTCTGAGCCCACTCCTCAGGGGCGCCCCAGCCAGCCCAAGGTCACGGTGACCTTGCTGGCTGGCTGCCAGGCCTACTCACGGCGCCCCACCCAGTGAGGTCCAGTGGAGCCTCTGCATGGGGCCAGAAATGGCTGTTGTATCCACTGGCCTGGAGTCAAGTTAGACGAGGTATCCCTGGGCCCAGGGAGGGGCCCACAGCCCTTGCTCTCTCACCAAGACTCCTGCCTCCACTGGCGAGCATCCTTGTGCGGGAAGCAGGCCTGAAATGCGGGCCTCCGGGCACCTGTGGATGAAGGGCTGCTTCTGCCCTATCACCGGACGCTGAGCCTTCCCTGTTCCCACCTGCACTGACCTGAGCCTCACCTCCAGAAGACACAGATTCTGCTTGGATGCGAAGTGATAGAGTGATAAGTGCACGGCTCTGGGGTCAGACCGCCTGGGTCCAGATCCCAGCTCTGCAGCTTCCTAGCTGTGGCACCTGGGCTGAGTAAGTTAGGTTTTCTGTGCCTCGGTTTCTGCATCCGTACAATGGGATAATCAGACCCGCTTCATGTGCCAGTCCAGGGTTTGGAAGATCTTTCTTCACCAAGGGCTAGAGAATACATACGTTACGCTTTGCGAACCTAGGGTCTCTGTGGCAGCTACTCGGATGGTGGCAGATGTGTCGCCAACACAGGTGCGGGTAATATGAAAATGAGTGCGCATGGGTGTGTGCCAATAAAACTTTATTGATGGACACTGAAAATGAAACCTTGTATAATTTTCATGAGTCACAAAAGAGTCGTCTTCTGATCTTTTTAACCATTGAGAAAAGTGAAATAAAAAACTAGTCCTAGGTCACGAGCAAAATCAGGATCTGGGCTATGGGTGGCAGTTTGCTGTCCCGACAGTCATGTCTGTAAGTGCTTAGAACAGCACTCAGCACGCCGCTGCTGAGCTCTCATTGGACACCTACTGTGTGCCTGGTACATGTTGGGCATTATCACGTTGGAAAGTGTGAGTCCAGGAATGGCTGTCTGCGGTCGTCGGTCGTCGGTAGTCGGCTTGCTGGGGAGGGGAGTTATCCAATGATCCTTTGCGCCTTGGGCCACCGCTGGACAGGGGTGTCCAGCAAGGCCCTTTCATGGGCCTTTCTGTGCTTGGGTAATGGGCCCGGGGCACTGGCTTAGCTGCTCAGAACGTGGCCCCACCCCTGCTCCCAGAGTGCGGAGCTCGTCCTGCCCCCAGGCCTCCCCCCACCTTGCCCTGGCCCCCACCCCCACACACTCCAAGGACCTCGGGCCAGCTCCCTGCCTGAGGGCACAGAGGAGAGACCTTGCCCCAATGTCAGAGACTAAGAACAGTTTATTCGCAAACAGCCCCAGCGGCGGGGCTGGTGCTTCTTCCCAGGCTTTGGCACTAGGCAGTGGCTCTCCGCCCTTGTTACTTTGGGTCGTCCTATGGCTGGGCCCCAGCCCAGGTGGGAGGAGCGGGTGAAACTCTTTGCTTGCGGCTTTGGAGGAGTCTCTCTCTCTCTCTCAAGATCTGGTGAAATCTCTGTCAGGCTTCCTTCTGGCCTTCGGCCGGCCAGTCACCATTTCCTCGACCCCCATCTCTCTCTGGAGCAGATGTGTGAGGGGTTTGGGCGGCCGGATCTTTCCCGCCGTGGACAGCTGTGAGGGTGGCTGGGCAGGGTCCAGGGGATCGCTGCACACCCTCAGGCCCCATGTTGTTGGTCAAAGGAGACTTTCAGTCATTGTCTCTGAAAAGCCCAGAGGGGTGCCAAAGGGTCCCCTCCACATGTAGGAGACAGGGTCGAAGTTCTCAGACCAGGGCCGGGGCTCCTAGCTAACGTCTCTCTTCGCCTCCTTGCCTCAGGACTCAGCTGGTATCTGGGTGTCTGAGAGCTGGTCGGAGAAGGCCCTCTCCAAACGCAAGGTATTGTACCTGGGAGGCGGTGTGCCCGGCACCTGGGTCCCTGGGGCTGGAGGCAGGCGCAACGCCGAGGTAAAAGTGGGCAGGTCATCATCTATATCGAGGCCTGGGTTGTCCTGGCCCTGAGGGCCGGGGGGAGCGTGCCTCCTGGCCCACCACTCCTTGGCCTTCTGCCACTGGTGGCGCGCAATGATAGAGAAGGAGTCAATGAAGAAGACCTCAATGATCTCAATGACACAGACGACAGAGCAGCTCATCCACAGGCCCAGCTGGCCCCCGAAGTTGGACAGAAGCATCTCGATCTGCAAGGGAGGCCAAGCCAGATTGTGAAGAGGGTCCTCCCTCCCAAGTTGGTCTCATGCAGGGACCCCCGATTCCCAAGGGAGCTCCTGGCGAGTCCTGGCCCTGAATGGGTTTGGAGGGCTTTCTGTCCCCTCTTCCTCTTGCCTGCACTGATCCCAGGCCTGGCTGGCCTATGGCGGCCCTACCAGCTCAGAATGGATCGCTGGCAAACTGGATCTGGGCAGAGGGGCACGTTTGCAGACCCCGGACAGGTTCCAGAAGGAAGCTACTCACACTGTTGGCGGGACTCTCCATGATGGATCGCTGGTTCAGGTCTTTGTAGAATATCAAGAGTTTGGCCAAGTCTGTCCTGCAGAAAGTCCAAAGAGCCAAGGTGAGTTAGATGACTTTGCATTCTACCGGACGACCAACGCTTTAGTGTGACTCTCTCCGTCCTGCCCAGACCCCAGCACAGCCCAGGCCCTGAGCTCCCTGGGGGTCCCTGGTCCCCCAGGGCTCTTCCTGTACCCGAGAGTACATCTCCAGCTGGGCCTGGTTGTTCAGGCCATTCGTTCCCTCTAGAACCATTTCCTACCCTCCAGACTAAGTCAGTCCACCCAGCTATGCTCCCCTAGCACCTGTTCTTCATTAAACCTTGACGTTGCGATTGTTTGATTGCAATCTCAAATATGTACAAGGGACACACAGGTAATGTACACGAGTGAGCTAGGCTGGGGATAAGGAAATAATAATGACCCGTAACGACAGCCAGCCTTTAATGGACGCTTCCTGTGTTGCCGCCCACCATTCCAAGCATCTTACGTGAATTCACCTGTTTGATGCTCACATCAACCCCATGTAGCTCTGTTTTCATCGTCCCCACATTTCATAGATGTGGAACCCAAGACCCGGGTTGGTTAAGTAACGGCGTGGCCAAGAACGCACTGCTGGTCATTGGCAGATCCAGTATGCAGACCTGGATGAATCTGGCTTCAAAGTCCATGCCGTTAGCCCCTGTACTAAATGGCCTCCTGCTAGGACTGTGGCAAACTGGACAGCCTATGCTTATTCCAAAGGGGCAGCTGTTACTCAGCTCTTCGGTGCCAGGAAGAACGGAGGTTTTCTATTTCCAGAACTTCTTATCTTTCAAGGAAATCCAGAAGTAACAGGTTTCTTTTCTGGAGCTGGCTTTGGCCGAGGGGTCAGCGGCTTGCAATGCTTGGCTTGAGAGTCTGCAATGGCTTGGGTAAAGTCTATCTTTATGGCTAGACCGTAAGCACCCTGTCTGCTCAGTCATCTTGTCACCCCCAACACCGGACACAGTACCTGGCACCTAGTGGATATTCAGTAAATGTTGGAGGCCGACCTCCATGGGGGCCAGGCCCAGTACTGGGTCCTGTGGAGATGAGAAGGGCCCAGAGAGATTCGGGGTCACGTACACCCTATCTCACACCTTCGTCTCCATCCCCTGGGCTCCCTGAACTCTGGCCTGGCTGATTTTTGCTAAAGCTCTCTTGGAAGCGAATGTTGACATGGAAAATATAAGTGGGATCAGGAGCTGCATAGCTCTGAGAAGTGTTTTTCCACCTGGGTCAAGATCTGTCAGGAAGCCATGAAATCAATTTCCTAGGCCATGACCAGTGCCTTTGACAAAGCAAAATAGGATAAGAAATACCAATCGCAGCCACAGAGATGTTCCAACTCTTTGTCAACTGATATAAGCACTAATCATTCCGAACGGCGCCGCACTGGGATGGATATGAACAGCTGGGTTAGCTGCACCAGCTTGCAGTGCTGAAGATCAGCCCGAGTGCTTGGCTAATCGTAAGGAAGTGCTGTTCTGTGAGCCTTTTTTTGTTGTTTTTTAGATTTTTTTTTTTTAAGATTTTATTTTATTTGCCAGGGAGAGAGAGAGAGAGAGAGAGAGAGAGATATCACAATTAGGCAGAGGCAGGCAGAGAAAGAGGGGAAGCAGGCTCTGCGCCGAGCAGAGAGCCCGATGTGGGGCTCGGTCCCAGGACCCTGAGATCATGACCTGAGCTGAAGGCAGAGGCTTAACCCACTGAGCCACCCAGGTGCCCCTCCATGAGACTTTTATCTCATGTATATAGTCAGTGGAAAACCATTTTCATACTGCGGGTTCTGGTCAAAGCCTTTGAGAGCCCCAGGCCTAGTGCACGGCCTGGCTCTGGACACGAGCTTGATCCAATAGTTGTTGAATAAAGGAATGAGTGAAGGACCAAGAGAGGGTTTGGCAGCGAGGAAGCAGGTGGGGAGGCCGGGGCCCAGGGCCAGCAGAGGCAGAAGAAACGGGGGGCGGGGGGGTCTGCTTACTTGTTGAGTTTTTTCTTTATTTGCTGGCCTTGGTCCCAAGTGAGAACGGGTAGCAACCATTTCTGTGATAGAGAAAGAAGGAATGACCTGGGGATCTGGGGATGTCTAGAGAGCCCAGGGCCAGCCCCTGGGCCTCCCCTGTGCATTCCCCTCCCCCACCACCCGAGGCTGGAAGACCTAGGCGGGCAGGACATCAGGCTCCCGGCTGAGGATGTGAGGGTAAAGACAGGGCAGCATAACTTACCTCGGAAACCACGGATGGCCACTGTGCCAGACTGGTGGTCAGTGTCCACTCCTTAAAGCTAAGGGGGAAGGGGCACAGAGTGAGTGTGGGCGGCCCAGCCCGGCCCAGCCCTGGGTGCCGCTCCTGCCAGGCCCACTCACCTGCAGGCTTCCCGGCACACGGCCTGGCAGCCCAGCTCCTCCCGGACGAAGGCTTGGTGCAGCTCGTAATAGCAGTACACTGGGGGACGAGGCAGAGGGCAGTATGAGCTTTGGGGCCGCTGTGCTTTTCCAGGGGGGTCACCCATGGGGCCCTCAGAGTCTCCTTGTAGTGATTTCTCCTCCCCTTTGCTACAAACACTGGTTCTCTGGAGACAAACGCTGCTCTGTCATGTCGAGAGACAGAATACTGTGGAGGTTAAGGACGTATGTTGTCGGGTCAGCCGTACTGGCTTTGAGTCTCACTCTGTTACTCCCGGGCTGTGTGACCTTGGACAAGTTGCTTAACCACCCCGAGCCTCAGTTATCTGTTCCGTGAAAGGGTTCCATCTGTGGTTCCTGCCTCTTGGAGCTGACAGAGGTGGCCAGCCTCTCAGCACAGGCTGGGGTTCAACCTTGGGTCCTTAATCAGAGAGTGGAATTCAAGCCAGGTTTGAGGACAGGAGTAAAACTCTGCTTCTGATCTCTCTCTCACTACCTCCCACCTGCAAAAGGCCCTACACAGGCTGGTGCTGAGGCTGGGGGACCTCCCCCCTCCTGCGGCGGCGGGTCTCACTCACTCCAGTTGGGGTGCTGCTGGTAGTTGCAGTAGTTGGCTGCTGGAGGCAGAGGCTGGCTGTACTGTGCGCACCCGCATTTCTCCACCATCTTCGTCTGGAAGCATGAGTGAAGGCAGATCTGAAAGACAAGACCCAGAGGTTCCCTTCACCTTGCACACGGACGCCTGCACCACCCGCATCCAGGGGGCCGGCTTCCCGCAGCCTCCGCGGACCGCATAATTATGCCCCTTGTGGCACAGGGGACCAGGCCGGGGGTGGCCCTGGAGTCAAAGGGACCCGGGGTAGAAAAATGAGCATTCAGATTAACCAAGAGGTGGAGAACAGGCTGAGCTGGGGCCAGGTCTTGGGTGGTCCTTTCTCAGTCACTTGAGTGCTGACACAAGGGAGTGGGGGACATCAGATCAGAGCAGAAGCCAAGAAACGGAAACAGAGTCCCTAACTTTTCTGTTCTCAACCAGTCCTTCCACGCTGGATTCTTAGGGACCATAAGCTCCCGGCGTGTCAACAAAGCTTGTAGAGTCCAAGCTCAGGAGGAGGACTCTGCAGGCAGGCTACTCCTGTCCAAATCCCAGATTTGCCACACCCCCAGCTGTGTGACCTCAGGCAAGTTCCTTAACTTCTCTGATGCTCTGGTTTCTTCACGGTTGAAGTATAGCAGTACCTACTTCACGAGGTTGTTGTGAGCACGAAATGCATTGCCATATGTAAGGCGTTGGTACATGGTAGCCTCTCACTAAATATTATCGAGGAGTGTCTTTCCAATGAGTTGACCTTTCCTTTTGGTCTTGAAGTCAGTTTGATTGTATTATTTCTAGTATAAGTAGACATTCTTTGACTAACAGTCTCTTTTCACTTAGTATTCCTACCACGCTCAGCTCCAAGGTAAGCTAGAGGGCTCAGGGTGTAGGAATACCCACTCTTTTTTATTCTTCTGGGGTGATTTTCATGAACTGTGAGCATCCCAGGAGGAGGGGGCTGCAGACTCCCAGAATTGTAAGAGAAGGCATAACAGATGATCGCACTTGGGGTTGCAAACCCAAATGCTTTTGGGGCCGGTGGGGACTAGGGGGGATGAGAACACATGCATCCTTGACCGGGGCAGCTCCGCTCACTGTTTACACTGCCGGGCTATGGGCCTAATGTTGCCAGATCTTGTTTTTCAAGAGAAGCTGGAAATCTGGGTTTTCTTATGAAATTCCCTGACTTTTAAACACCATCCAGGCCGGAAGAAAACTAGGTGTGCAGTCTGGAAGGGGCCTGGGAGCTGCCAGTTCGCTGCCCCAGACCCAATCCTACCTCCCCCCCCCCGGTGATTGCTGACAATGACATCACTTGTCCGAGGACATCGGCGAGCGAGGGGCATGAGGGGCCCAGAAACCAGGCTCCTGACCTCTCAGCCAACACCTCTCCCAGACTGCTTCTCTCCCGTCCCTCACCTGGCAAAGCCTACTTAGGAAGCAGGCCTGTCTCGGCTGCACATTGTGTTCCCCGCAAACCTCAATCAATTCAGCTCTGGTTACAGACGAATTGAAGAGGACTGGAACCAACTGGTGTTGTTTGTTCTTGAGGTCTTTGGATGAACCCCAGGAATTATCACCAGAGTTCCTGGTCCCGGACACACCCCAGCCTGTAGATAACTGTCTCCTGTGTCTGAGCCACAACCCAGGGCTGCGCGCCCCCTCCCGCCCATACCTGGAGGGAATATGACGCGTTGTAGATATTACTGATGGGCACGTCGCTCCCGTCCTCGGTGCACTGGCTGTAGGGCTCGCTCAGCTTGAAGGACTCCGTCTGGAATCACAGCATACATTTAGTCTTACCCTGTCCCAGGATCCGGGCGGGGGAACCCCTGGGAGCTGAGCATTTAGTCATTTATTTAACAAATATTTCTTGAGCACCTAAGAGGTGCCTGGGGCTATTCTAGGCACTGTGGACTCAACAACGATCAGCAGAGACAAGCTCCCTGCTCTCACGGAGCTGACTTTTCCAGTGGGGTAGACAGACAGCCAAAAGGCAAATAAATGCACAAGATAATTTTGGATAATTATGGCCAGTGATCGAACTGGGAAGGGGGACTGGAGGGCTTGGGGGGAGGGGCACAGTCTTCCCCAGAGTGATTGAGGAAGACGCCTTTGAGAAAGGGACATGCTGGCCCAGCAGGGAGTGGCAAGAGCGAGCTGGATTTGCTAAGAAGTGGAGGAAGGGGATAAGGCAGAAGGAACATCAAAGGCTGACGGAGGGTAAGACGAGGGTGGCTGGAAGGCAACACGAGAAAGATGAAGCCAGAGGGGGAGGCCAAGGCCAAGTTATGGCAGCCTCCTGTGTCAGGCTGAGAAATCTGGATTTGGATTTGGATTTCAAAAAAAAGCCATTAGAGGGGCGCCTGGGTGGCTCAGTGAGTTAAAGCCTCTGCCTTCGGCTCAGGTCATGATCCCAGGGTCCTGGGATCGAGTCCCGCATCGGGCTCTCTGCTCAGCAGGGAGCCTGCTTCCTCCTCTCTCTCTCTCTGCCTGCCTCTCTGCCTACTTGTGATCTCTCTGTCAAATAAATAAATCTTAAAAAAAAAAAAAAAACCTTATGAAATACTATTTTACCGTGGTTTACTAAGTTTGGCTCTAGCTTAATATTTGTTACTGCAAATGAACAATCCAGACACACCAATTAAAAAAAAAAAAAAAAAGAATGTCTCCTAAGGGGCAATGCTAACTGAATATTAATTGTGACCAGTTTATAGCCACGTTTGTTGTTTGTTTTGTTTTCTGAGAATAGGAGGAAAGGGGAAATTGATGGCAGATTTGTTGGAGGAAAGAAAATCTTTTTTTTTCCTTCTCCGGAGTGACCAGATAGGGAGAAAGATAATGGGGTTGGGGGGGAGGGGTTGGTGGAATCAAGGAGTTTGAGCTAGGTGGAAAATGCAGACATCTCAAGTAGCTGAACCCTCCTTGTGCTTGCATTGTCATCCATCTGGTGACCATCCATCTCCCACAGTTAACTGCGGGGACCTCAAGGGCGATGACCGGTGCCCATTTTAAAACATTTAAGCAATAGAAGCAAAGGGAAAAGCAACCGTGTGTCTCCTGTCTTTTTTTTTTTTTTTTAAGATTTTATTTATTTACTAGACAGAGATCACAAGTAGGCAGAGAGGCAGGCAGAGAGAAAGAGGGGAAGCAGGCTCCCAAGACCCTGGGATCATGACCTGAGCTGAAGGCAGAGGCCTTAACCCACTGAGCCACGCAGGCGCCCCGGCCTCCTGCTTTCCTAGGGGAGGAGTAGACCTGGTCTCAGATACAGAGACAAGTGGACAGGCAGACACGTTCTCGTACATTCCCTTCGCCTTCTCACTAACAATAGAGGGAGTATCTTTCCTTGTCGGTACAAAATAAACAGACTTATTTCATTTCTCCACTAGCTGGATGGGCTAACGAGTTTAGAGTCTCTAGAACATGCCAGGGTAGGCTGGGCCCTGGGGTGCGAAGGTGCTGACTGTGGCTTCCCTGGAGGGCACTTCAACTCAGTGCCACCCTGAGATTCCCCCCAAGCTTCAGGCTCCCTGGGCAGATGTTCCTTCAAGTCCCCGAGTCCTGCCGAGCTGTCCCAGAGCCCAGTGTGTGGCGGTGACTACAGGCTCTACTTGCCTGGGGCGGGCATGGGGCAGGGAGTTCAAGACCCCGGCATCTAAGTGACAGGGTCTGTCTACCTGGAGAGGCCGCAGCTGGCAAAGGTGGCCAGAGCTCTGTCTATTTTGAGGACCACGCCATGGGCCACTTGCAGAGTCGTGAGGAACTGATCGTGAGAAACCCATCTTTTTTTTTTTTTTTTTTTTAAAGATTTTATTTATTTATTTGACAGACAGAGATCACAAGCAGGCAGAGAGGCAGGCAGAGAGAGAGGAAGGGAAGCAGGCCCCCCGCTGAGCAGAGAGCCCGATGTGGGACTCGACCCCAGGACCCTGAGATCATGACCTGAGCTGAAGGTAGTGGCTTAACCCACTGAGCCACCCAGGCGCCCCCATCTTTTGACTTTCATGCATTTGAGTTCATTGTAAGGAGCGTATTGAACTCAGAGCCGGTGGGGTGTTCAGGTGGCTTCCTGAAGCACGGAGGGCGGGGTGGGGATGGGAGAGGGTGGGGCGGGCACTCTTCTCTCCCTCCTGCCCCTCTTCCCCTTCTCTCTCCCCCCTCCACCATCAGTTTTTCAGAATCGCTGATCTGCCCCTGACCCCTGGGGACACAGAAATGAGAATGGATATATATGTATGTGAACAGAAGCAAGTTTTGTGTATATGAGCACACCTGTGTGCTCCCACACATATACACACAGTGTATACATGTGTGTATACACACACATATACACATGGTGCATACATGTGTACGTGCGAGACGGGTGTGTGCGCGCGTGCATGCATGGGTGTATGAAGGCGTGATTAAGTCTCTGTGAGTATACATGTGGGCAAGAGGGTCCATTTTTATCAAACCAGATCTTATCTGCTTCCTTAGAATCCTGGGGGAGGCTGACATTTGCACAGGAATCCTCGGCTTCTTAGATTTCATTAATTTATGAGAGAGAGAGAAAGAAAGAGAGCATGGGCAGGGTGGGGGGGTGCAGAGGAACAAGCAGACTCCCCGCTCAGCGGGGTCGATTCCGGGACCCTGAGATCATGACCTGAGCCAAAGTCAGACACTTAACTCTCTGGGCCACCCAGGTGCCCCTCCGCTCACTTCTTTATAGGTATGAACTGTGCCAGGGAGAAGACCAGAGGGCAGCATGATGTCCTAGATGGAATTATGGATGGTTTACGGATTACAGATGGGATTACGGAGGGTCTCTTTTTGCTTCTGTTCGGTTTTTATATATATAAAAGTTATAAGATTTATTTGTGCATGGCAAAGTTTATACTTTTAATCAATGGAGGAAAGAAAAATAATGACTCCATATATGAAGTTAGGACTACTGTTGACTCTTTGGAGGAAGTAGTGAATTCTATCTCTACTTCACGTCCTGCAGAAAAAAAACATTCCAGTGGATTAAGGTATTAATTGAAATAATAAAATAACTGGAAGGCAACTCAGTTCAGTATATGATCTCAAGGAAGAACAAGCCTCAAAAAGCGTAAAGGCTGAAGAAGAAGACAAAGATTTTGACTATGTAAACATCTGAAATGTTTGCATGCAAAACAGGAGCATAAAGAAAAGCGAAAGGAAAGCACAAACTGGGAAAGATATTTGCAACACATACGGCACCCAACGAGCACTTTTTCTACATAGATGGAAGCCAACGCAACGTCTCATAAAGAAGGAGAGTGTCACCAAGGATAAGAAAATCTTTCCTAACCCCTCTTTTCGCTTCAGACTTACTTTTCCTTTCTGTCACATTCCTTTTCTTAAAAATAAAAGAGTGCAGTGACAGCCGGTATTTTTGGAACGCTTACGACATACGAAGCGCTCTTCCAAGCGCTTCATGTGAACCAACCCATTGAGTGTTCATTAGCCTATAAAGTCACGTTATTATTATCTTCCCCGTTTCACAGATGAGGTAACTAAGACATGGAGATTACACAACCATTGTACAAAGCTGGGCAGGTAAGCCCTGTTATGCATATGCTTGCGAAAAGAGGTGTGTGCGCGTTTTGAGATAAAAAACGAACAGGAGGGTTTGCAGTGGTAGTGAAGTCTGCGCTCTCTCCAAGACCCGGCTGTGCACCACCCTGGGTGAGCTGTCTGCCCTTGCCCACTTCCTCATGTCCCATTCATGATCCGGCTCATTGTACTTTGGTTTCTGTTCCACTTCTTCTGCTGAAAACTGCTCTGGCAAAAACTGCCGGTGATCTCTTCGTTACCAAACCCAGACTGCACCTTTTGCCCTTTCTCTTGACGGACCTCCCAGCTGCATTTGGCACGTTGGTTCACACTTTCCTTGAAGCTATCTTCTTTGATTTATCTGCCACCCGTTCTTTCTGGCTTCTGCTTCTCATTCTCTGCTTCTGTTTCTCCATTTTCTTTCTGCTCGGCCCTTACACATTTGCATTCTGTCTCGGGTCTTGGGTGACAGCATATATTTCCAAGTCTAGGGTTATGCTAGATGCCCACCCCAATCCCCACCTCCGTTTTTCTCCTGAGCTCCCGGTTCATAGCATTTCTGGACATTTTCACCCCGATTCCCCAAAGGCCCAACAACTTGGGTATGTCCCAAGCAGAAGTGGTCATCTTCCCCCACAAACTTATCCCTTCTCTTGCATTCCCTAATTCTGAGCCCGGCACCTCCATCCCCTTCCACTGCCCAAGCCAAAACCTAAACATCAATCTAACTTCCCTCTTAGTGAGGCCTTTCCTGGCTGACCTTGGCTGTCAAGTCTGTTGCCTCCATGCCTCCATTCATTTATGCTTCTGCCTCAGCTAAGGGCCTTACCACTTCTTTCTGGAATTATGTAAAGACGCTGCCTCCAGTATTTCGATTACTTTATCTTGACTGCACTTCAGCCAAAGAGATTTCTCAGGAAGTTTCACTATTCAGCTTAAAATACTTCCTGTGACCCCTTTGTCACTGCTTTGCCCTTGGCTTTCATTAGCCCGTCCTGAAACTACTTGCCTGACACTTGTCCTTCAAGAATCTATCAGCTAGGAAGCCTTCAGCTTCAGCAGCTCCCCACCATCTGTACAACTGTCCATACATCCACCTACCCATCCAACAGTAGTTACTGAGCATCTACTGTGTTCTAAGAACTGAGCCTGGTAACGAGACAGAATGTCTCTGTTCCCACGGAGCTGGTCACTGTATTGCAAAGCCCTGTGGTCTTAAAGATAAGATCTCTAAAGGCAGGTGTTCTGTTGTATTCATCTCTGAATTTCCAGTGCTTTGGACACAAAGTCCCTCACTAAACGAAGGAAAATTTTTAACCAACTGATTGCGTCTACCAGCTTAACATGCCTATTGAGAAAAATAAGTAAACAGAAAATAAATAAGGAAGGAAGGAAGTCTAGTTTGTTTGGACTTATTCTTAGTAACCCCGTGTTGACCTCTTAATAATCCCTAAGATTACTTTTTGTTGTTCCAAATGCTCGTAAATCAGAAGGAGAGCTGACTGACCCTGCTCTGTCACTTTGGTTTTCTACATCTCAAATTAGGTACAGCAGAAAACCCACCTCTGTCTTTGTTTACGCACCGTTGTTTAAGAAAATGTTTGCTTAACAAAGTGGTGGGTGTTTCTAAGCTCAGAGAAGGAAATCAGAGGGCAGAATTCCTCAGTTCTTACACTTCTCCAAGCTCTTGATCCTCTCGCCCAAGCCTGCAGACACCGTAAGGGGCAGAAAGGGACAAGAGGACGAAAGGATAGGTAATAAAAACTTCTTAAAGGAGAGGATGTACTGCAAATCCCAAGTCCTTGCTCAGGGTGCAGGTAAAACTGCGTGGGCAATGTTGGGTGAAAATGTTCACTATTCTGATTTGGGAGTTTTGCAATCCTGGTGAAGAGAACAATCGATGACCCAGATCCTTAAGTGGTACCCCAAAGTCTTTCCAAGCCACCGTTTCATAGCTTGGAGCTCAGGATTATTTGTGGAGGGAGGAGCAATCTGTATTCCCACAATCCCACAACACTTCCGGTCTTGAAACAAACCTCCCACATTGGAATGTGCCTCCCGAGAGCCCCCAGGTTCCAGGTAACCATCTTGATTGTTTCTCTTGTCCAGGATTGTCCCACTTGATGGGGACACAGAAGCCACAGATTTCCTCTGGACTGTCACCATGTACTGAGTTCATCATCTCAGCTGTCTCAACTTAAATATTGCTTCCTTCGGAAAGCAACCCTTGAACTTGCCATTTCCCCCCATTGGAAGCCGTAGGTCAGCCAGCCCCACGATAGATTCCCATGCATCCTGCATTTCTCCTTGGTAGCACAGATGAGGATTATAATTAATCACTTGTGCAATTTTTTGTTTGTGATTGATCCTCTCTGCTAGACTCTAAGCTCCAAAAAGACAGTGAGTGTCTTACGCTCTGATATGGTCCCAGCGTCCAGCATATAAAGACGCGCAGGAAATGCTTGTTGAGTGGATAAATAATGGGTGGTGAGCCCCGTGCTCACTATATCACTTTATAACCCAGTACGAAGCCGTCATTTATGGCTTTGCTAAAGCTTTTCTCATTCTAACTTTACCTTCCCTTAGGAAGACACACTTTACTTCCCCTCTCATGTTGAACTACTCAGCTTTCTAAAGCTGAGGTTCCTGGGTTTTCTGCGTCTTGAATAGTCACTTGAACAACTGAAGATTGAACAGAACCTGGGCTCGTCTCTCAGAGATTCTGATTCAGTGGATCCGAGTCCCACGATCAGTCATGTTTGGAAACCATGGCTCTGGAGGACAGATTTGCAAGGGAGGAAGACAAAAGGTGGAGAGTTACTGACATAAACAGTCCTCAGTTCATGAGGCGCCTGGGTGGCTCAGTGGGTTAGAGCCTCTGCCTTCGGCTCGGGTCATGGTCCCAGGGTCCTGGGATCGAGCCCCAAGTCAGGCTCTCTGCTTGGTGGGGAGGCTGCTTCCCCCTCTCTCTCTGCCTGCTTGTGACCTCTGTCTGTCGAATAAATAAATAAAATCTTTAAAAAAAAAAAAAAAGACCTCAGTCCTTCAAACAGGAAGATTGCATTAGTGGAGTGTCCAGGGCACACCCCTCTCCTTGTCCTTCTGTTCCTATTGGGCATCGTTGACTCAGGGATTCGAGTCTACAGCCCCGATGTGCTTGACAGGTTATGACTGTTTTTAGCACCCACTGAGGTCAGAGAAGGTCAAAGAGTTGAGGGAGAAAGAGGTTCTTGGTGAATGAGGTGAAACCGATGGAAGTATGATTGGCTAAACAGAGCTCCAATGGCCCAGTGACTTTCCATTAGCCACTAAGGAGTGGCTTACATGCCTCATACACCTTTAGGTGGCCCAGAAAGAAAGGTTTCATCTGCTCTATTTATGTTAGTGACAAATATAGCGTCTGATGCTTTGGTCCCAGCACAGCTTCCATAACTGCTAGTGTCTGTCTTTGCAACAAGCAAGGTTCCTTCAGTTCTTACCCAGAATGGCATCCTGTGGCCTCGTTAACCATGCAGGAGATACAAAAACAGCCTGCAGGAGAACCGCTGGAATGACGACTGTGGGACGTTTTAGCAAATTCAGGACTCTGCTTCCTCTCGAAACCAATACACTTTTCCATCAGCTGTACCTTATTGGTTATCCTTGAGAAAAGAGATCTGTTCTCCTTGCCACCCCTACAAAGGTCAGAACATCATTCTCTTACCAGGTGCATCCCTATGGAAGTGGCCATGGCAGGCTCGATCTCTGTCCCCACGTCCTCGATGAAGGGATATTCATCCTGTCGGTGGACAATCACCTTCGCCCCACTGGAGGACACCAGGAAGGGGTTGTACTCCTCTTCGTTTAAGTTCAAGATGACCTGAAGCCCTGGGAAGACAAAAGGCCACTGTGGTCAAAGGCTTGGTAAACATTCCCTGGCAGGAGCCTACCTCTCCAGCTACTTTGGGAGGCTCCAGATCAAGACGCAGGCATTTTCAACACACAGAAGGTGCACAGGGCTAGACCAGAAGCTTCGTGGAGAAGACGGGTGGAGGGCTGGTGCCCAACTTGCTCACTGCTGTGTCCCCCCAAACAGTGTCACTGCCACAGTTCTGCTGAGCAATAAAGGAGCTGTGACCCTGCCCGAGATGTGCAGCTCCTCATGGTCCTTTGAAAGGGGGCATTCTGCACAGTATCCAAAGGGACGTGCAGGGCTGTGTCTGCTGAAACCCTTATAGAAAAGCACTAATGGGCTATTTGATCACTGGTCTAACTTCTCTCCCTACTCTGGTTCCTACCCTTGCACCCAGCAGCCAGAGGGATCTTGGGAAGTTGGATGGCACAGTCACTTGGGCATCTGACTCTTGGTTTCGGCTCCGGTCATGATCTCAGGGTCAGGAGATCGAACCCAGCGTTGGGCTCTGAGCTCAGCAGGGAGTCTGCTTGAGACTTTCTCTCCCTCTGCCCTTCTGCCTCTTTCTCTCAGGCAGATGAATACATCTTTTCAAAATTTTGGAAAAGTAAAATTGGAAATCCGATCAGGTCACTCCCTTGCCTGAAACCCTTCAGTGGCATCTCGTTGGATATATGGGAATCCCACGAAATAAAATCCATAAACCTGACTGTGGCTGTCGCCCCTATAGTGATGCAGCCCTGCCTCTGTTTCCCTCCTGGTCCCCCTCCCTGTTCTCTCAAGAGGCTCCTGGCACACTGGACTTCTAGAGCTTCTAGGGCACGTCAAATTCATTTCCTCGGGGTTTTCGTACTTGTTAGTGCCCCAAATGCTCTTCTATGGATCTTCTCACCCCTGACCCACTCTTGTCACACGTGGCTCCTTATTTGAAATAAAACCCCCATCCTGACCCCAGCACCCCCTTTCCCGTTCATTCCTTGATTTTCCTTCTTGCCCTCATTAGGATTTATAAGCAGAACATGTCTCTGTGTTTGTTCATTCATTTGTTCCTTGTCTCTCCCCACGGTCATTCAAGCTTCCTGGAAGCAGAGACACTGTAGTGTCTCTGACGCCTGGAAGAGGACCTAGCATACAGCAGGTACTCAATAAGTGTTAAATGAATGACTGAGCAAATGAGCAGGGCCTATATGGATCGAAAATAGAAAACTTTGAGAGTTCAGGGGGTGCCTGGGTGGCTCAGTTGGTGAAGTATCTGCCTTCAGTTCAGGTCATGATCTCAGGGTCCTGAAATGGAGCCCCTCATCAGGCTCCCTGCTCAGCAGGGAGCTTGCTTGCTTCTCCCTCTCCCTCTGCTGCTCCCCCTGCTTGTGCTCTCTCTCTCCCTTAAATGAATAAACAAGATCTTTTTTTTTTTTAATAAGCAAAATCTTTAAAAAAAAAAAAGAATGAAGGAAAAGAAAGGAAAAAGAAAATTTTGAGAGTTCATTCTGACTTCTTCCATTTGCAAATAAAGGCTCTGAAGCCCAGAGCAGTCAAGTGATTTGCTCAAGGTCACACAGCACATAGGTAGCAGAGCTAGGACTCTGCAACTCTTAGCTCCCAGTTCCCAGACTCCTCCTTCCCACCAGAGTATGTGTCCTGAATTACGGTTTCTGGCAATCGTGGTAAGAATACACATCACACAGACGCAAAGGCCAGGCATCCACACTGTTTTCCTCCACGACAAAGCCTTGCCTTTCCTTGGGGGAGTGCGCCTGTGTATCACATCGTGTTCGATTTGCTTAGGACGTCACACAAATTCCTCTTGTGGGTAAGCCAGCACCATCTGTCCCTGCCTGCCCTTCAGCAGTCATAGTAGCTGCGCAGGGTTGGTGGCAGGGCTAGAGGTCGTCATGGTATTACCGGGGCTGGTGGTAATAGTCATAACACTACCTACAGTAGGAATGACGATCACAACCAGCATTTGTTGTGTGTTTCATGTGTGTTCCCCTCCCTCTAAATCCGTATGTTGAAATCCTATCCCGTAATGAGACAGAATTGGGGGTAGGGCCTTTAGGGAGGTAATTAAGGTTAAATGGAGTCATAAGGCGAGCCAGGATCGCATAGGACTGGTGTCTTTATGGGAATAGGAGGAGACACCAGCGCTCCCTCTCTCTGTGCCACAGAGGAAAGGCCAGGTGAGGACAAAGCAGGAAAGCGGCCATCTGCGAGCCAGGAAGAGAGCTCTCCCCAGAAACCAGATTCACCGGCATCTTGACCCTGCGCCCCTCGCCTCCAGAACCGAGAGAACATGAATGTGTGCTTTTCAGGCCTCTCCGCCGGTGATATTTTGTTACGCAGCCTGGACAGACTCATCCAGTGTGTGCCAGGACTTACTGGGAGCGCTACACACAGGAAGTCCTCCCGATAGCCTCAGAGCAGGTGCGTTATTATGATGCCCACTTTGCAGACACTTGGCCCTGTGCAGTCACTTGCGTGGGGCCACACGGTGAGGTGCAGAACTGCGTTATCTCAACCAAGGTAAAGGTGTGTTTGCTCCGCACGTCTGGGTTCAAGCCCATCTGAAGGCTGCCTGCGCTGCGTTAACTCGTTCCAGCTCCAAGCTCAAACCAGAGCGGTTTTACCGCAGCGATGTCACTGTGCTCTCTGTCTCTCTCTCTCAAGTAAAGAGGAGACGTCAGAAAAGAAAATAGACATTGAGAAAGAAGGAGCCAGCATGGACGCTGATGGAGATGCTGCGGCCAGGGGGGAAGTGCTGTCCCTGGTTTCGGGCCAGACGGAGCCTTTCTGGAAGGCGCTCGGGCACCCCAGCTGTCCCACTGCCGGTGCGCTCACCGTTGGTGCGGATTTCCTTACCATATTCGCTGCCCCCCATGGACGTGCTGAGGATAGTCTCGTTCTCTCTGTTGTTGAACGTGTAGCAATTCCCGTACATCGGATGGTGGAACAGCGTGAAGTTCCTACGAGGAAGAGCGTAGGTCAGAAAGTGCTGTGGTGGTGGGGCCGCCCCTCGAGCGTCTGAGCTGCAGGCTGGATGGGCCGTGCTTATGGGGCCAGCTCTCTTTTATGGGCAATGGAAAATGTCTTCCTTTCTCCACGTTTCGGGCTGAGAAGCCACAGACCACGCCCGCCACCCAGCCCGAGGCACACCGAGGTGGGACTCTGCTCTGCTCTGTTCTCCCGCTCAGTATTCTCATCCCTGTCTCCATCTCGAGGCGGCCCTCCTCTGTCATTTGTCTGCTCTCGTATTCCTCGGCTTGTGAATTTCGTAGCCAACACCTGACGTTTTTTTCCATTCCAGTACCGGGAAATGACCTCCGGAGAAGGTAGCACATCATCACCCGCTGGCTTGAGAACCCACCCCTCAGGCGAACACGGTTCCAATCACTCAGCTTCAAAAGGACCAATATAGCTACTTTCATACAGAAAGGGTTCGTGTTGACATAGAATGAAGGAAGCCTTCTGGAAAGGCAGGAACACTCCAGAATGTCCCAGCCCTGCTCAGTCACCACCAGGGGGTCTGAGTGTGAACTTCAAGGCAGAGAGCTGGGGGAGCTCACCCGTCCGGACGTAGACCCATCTTCCTCTCTCTCTGCCACCTTTCCTTCCTAACTGTTTCTTCCTCTATGCTAGCTCAGGCGTTCTCCATCACTGGTGTGTATGATGGTAGCATCCAAGGTTATACATAGACCATCAACCACTCTGTTTTTATGAGTAATTTAAGGGCGCCTGGGTGGCTCAGTGGGTTAAAGCCTCTGCCTTCGGCTCAGGTCATGATCTCAGAGTCCTGGGATCAAGCCCCACATTGGGCTCTCTGCTCAGTGGGGAGCCTGTTTCCTCCTCTCTCTCTCTGCCTGCTTCTCTGCCTACTTGTGATCTCTCTCTCTCTCTGTCAAATAAATAAAAATTTATAAAAACGTAAAAAAATGTTTATGAGTAATTTAATGAGTTCAAGGATATTTTGGCTCTGTGCCATTTCTGTCTTCCTCACTGACTCTAGAGCCTGGCTCCCACGTCAGTTGTTTTCCAAAGGGCAGGGACAGTGAGAAGAGCATCTTCTACTCCCAGACCCTCCCTCGCAGAGCTGCAGGTGCAGGCCCGGGGCTCAAAGCCAAGGGAGCGGACCCCTCTCCTGACCTGGCATCGCAAGACACCCCGTCAAACAGGCAGGTGACCAGCAGCTCCTCGGCAGAGTAGCTCATGTTGATCTTCTTCTCCAGAGGGACCTGCGCCATGATGTTCATGTAGTGGAGCTTGTACCACTCCTGGATGGCATTGATGCCTGAGCTGAAGTTGTAGAGGGCACAGTGGGACGTGTCATTTGAGCACTGTGAAGAAGAGAGTGGGCTGAAGCCATCGGCACCAGCACGGGCCTTCCGCAGGACGGTGAGGATGAGGAACTGGGACTCTAGACCAGACACTCGGGGCGAGCGGGAAGGGACGCCTGAAGCAAGAGTGGGCTTCCTGGGCGCCTGGGTGGCTCAGTGGGTTAAGCCGCTGCCTTCGGCTCAGGTCATGATCTCAGGGTCCTGGGATCGAGTCCCACATCGGGCTCTCTGCTCAGCAGGGAACCTGCTTCCCTTCCTCTCTCTCTGCCTGCCTCTCTGCCTACTTGTGATCTCTCGCTGTCAAATAAATAAATAAAATCTTTAAAAAAAAAAAAAAAAAAAAAAAAAAAAAAAAAAAAGAGTGGGCTTCCTCTTACTTCCAGGGGCTGAGAGAGATCGGCCTCGAGGACCAAGAAGGGGCCGAGAGCAGGACAGAGTCTCACGGTCACGACTTCCTGTGACTGCTTACCAGATAAGAAGAAAAACCAGTTTCCTTAGCATCTCCAGATAGCGAGGCCACGGCTGATTATTGCTGCTGACCTCCCACACACCTCTAGCCATTTCCTATTAGCTCAGCAGTCTAGAAATCTGGATGCTTGCCCAGACTCCAGCACGATTTCTCTGCAGGATCTTGGGCAAGACGTTACGGCTCCATTACTGCACTTGCCAGATGTTGGCTAACACATCATCCTTCCCAACCTCAGAGAGTAGTTGGGAGGACCCACATTTGAAATATAAAATAATGAGAGCCTTATAGGGAGACGGTAGTATGTTTCAGATGTTCTCGTCACACAGAGCTTGGAAATTCTCAAATGCCTGATCTGGCTCTCAGGGATGACGGGGTGGGTATCTCAGCAAAATACCCAGGAAGACTTTGAAAAGGCTGGGTGGTTAAGAGAAAGGGCCAGGGGCACCTGGGTGGCTCAGCTGTTGAAGCGGCTGCCTTCGGCTCGGGTCATGTTCCTCAGGGTCCTGGGATCGAGCCCCACATCAGGCTTCCTGTTCGGTGGGGGTTCTGCTTCTCCCTCTCCCTCTCCCCCTGCTTGTGTTCCCACCCTCGCTTTCTCTCTCTGTGTCAAATAAATAAAAATTTTAAAAATCCTTTAAAATAAAAAAAGTGAAAGGGCCATTTTTTCAGGATTGTAAGGTGCCCTGGGGTCTCACAATTGGCAAGGCTCCTCTCTAAGTTATAGGGGAGGTATCTCATCTCACAGAGGAGTCTGGGGCATGGAGAGATAGGGTGGTGGGTTGACTTTGCCCGGGACACTAATGGAATTCAATTTTGGTGAATGGCTGCGTCCTCGGGGCCGCTCACAAAGGCAGGTACTGCAGGGATCATCGGCCATTTCCGCTCCTTGTTATCTATTTTGTTCCTTCAGGGTTCTGCACCCTAATTTTGTTTTGGTGGAATGTCCTTTCCTCTATTGGATACAGTCTGATGAGACTGTCCACCGTGATGCCTCACCCGCTGTTAGCCATTAGGCGACCCAAACTTGGCCAATCACATAGTCCCAAGATGGGACTTGAATCGTCTTTATGGATGGATTAGCAAAAAGCCTGAAAATAATTGAAGTTTATTTAATCCAGAGCCATAATGTGAAATGACTCCAGCATTTCTTGCCACCTAGATCCCTGGATCGTCGCTACTTCCTGTCCTTTGAGAGGCTTCCATGAGCTACTGGTCCCTTTCTAAGACATTTTTTTTTTTTTCCTGCTTAGTATTGCCCGAGTCAGTTTCAGTTGCTTGCTGAAAATTCACCCTGAGCTGGTTGTATTTCTTTGGACAGGACCACAGAGACCGTGGCAAAGGAGAAACCTTCCCGGACCCACTATCTCCAGCCGCTCCCATGCCCCCCAGCTGTGAGGACGTGCATCTCACCAGTCGGAATCCCACCACCTCCTTAGACCCGTGGACGTGCATGGCATCTGACGCCTTGTGAACGATGCGCCCGCTGAACTTCCGCTTCCGCCCCGTGAGGAAGTCCCTGACCTCGCCGGTCTCATCCTGACTGAAAGCCATCAGTGGGACCAGTCTGAGGAATTTGGGCCCATCCGAATTCCAGGACTCTGCCTCTCGGCGTCTTCGAGACGTATTCTCCGGAAAGCCATACAGGGTCTTCAAGGCCACTCTGGTCTCCTGTTCCAGGTCAGCTAGAAGGTCCCGCACCACACTGTACCTGCCAAGGTGAGCAGGAGGCTTCAGGGAAAAAGCAAGCTCCCCCGACAGAGTGCTGGCCCTTCTGCCCTCCACTTCCCGTCAGTGTGTGACAGCCCTGGGCCCACTCCCTCCTGCCTCCTTGGCCAAGGAGACCAAGGCTTTTCCGATTTGCCCCATCCAAAGTGACTGTTGGCTTAAGTAAACGGTGACAGGCTCCCGGGTGACCCTTGCGTGACTTCTTATGGCTGCATTTCTGCCACTACCATCTGCTTGCTCTCAGGGTGTGTTGGTGAGTTTGCCCCAACCAGCATTTCTGGAGTGGTGACTATCAGGTGCCTCCCATAAACCAGCCACGGACAATTACAGTGCAGACAACACCTGCTAACCAGAAGTCTGTCCAGGGGACAGGCTCTGTCTCCACTCAGCTCACTTGGCCCTGCCCACGAATTCCCCTGGAATCAGTGCCGGGAGGGGGAAGAGCGGGAGAACCGTCCCCTTAACAACCCCCAAAGAACAAGAAGAGTGACACGGGATGTGACCGCGTGAAGCACAACCCCATCTTTAAATTTTCATAATACACATAGTCCTGGTCTCCCTCCTCACTGCCTCATTTCACCTCTCTCTACCCCTTGCTCTCTGACTTGGTGACACAGCATGGTGACCGAGTGTACAGACTCCAGAGCCAAACCACATGGGGGTCCAGTTCCCTATCCGGGCCCTGGATTTGTGACCGTGGACCCATTATTTTAGCCTCTTTGTGTCTCCGTTTTCTCATCTGTGAAATGGGAGTGTTGCCGAGATTCTGAGTTTATCCCGTGTCTCTGTGTGTGTGTGTGTGTGTGTGCGCGCAAACATTCACTATTAAGTTTTTAGTGGAATTATATTTGTTAATATTTCGCTTCTCCACTACGACTTAGCTCCATTAAGACAAAGACTGTCGGGTTGTTCAAGTCCGTGGCCTCGACTCTAGCACACTGCATGGCCGCTCGTCTGATTATGGAATAAGCGACAGACGGAACAGAGGGAGGGACCAACAGACTGTGAGGTAGAGAATGAGTCTTGGACCTGATTTTGATTTTGCCCAGTTGGTTTCCTTTCCTGCCCTGCTACTCCCTTCTATCCACACCCACACCTGCTCGGACAAATTCTGCCGGATTCAGACCTGCCTCGCAGATCAGTTTTCAAGCATCCTGAGCAGGATTCCAGTGACCCATTTAAGAGCCAGGCCCCGTGGCAGACAATAGGGCAGGACCAAGGGCTGATCCTGCGCAGAGCCTGGCGATCTCAATTAGTGGGGCTGGGTTCCCTCAGAGGAGGGTTTGGGGCCGCTGAGATGCTTCCGGAAGTCATCTGGGTGTCACTTCTGAGTCAGCCTCCCGCTCACATTTTGGGGAGAGTGTAAGCTTACAGGGCTCCCGGGAAATGGCTAAATGGGGCTGTGTGTGTGTGTGCTCCTGTGTGTCCACGCACTCAGGTGCCGGGGCTGGGGGACAGGCCTAGCCCATACCAGGGCTACCTCCAAGTGAAACTGACTCCTGCCGCCTCCCCCTCCTGTACATCTTTGAACTAGTCCCTCCTCAGGAGCAGCTGATAGAAAACTTGGTACAGATTTAGAACCCGGGAGAGGGAGTTGACCAAGTTTGGCAAGGAATTCAGATTTCTAAAAAGCGTGTCTGGGGCCTGGCTGGCGCCTAGTACCTTGGAGAGGCGCTGCGGCCCCCACCCCCCAGGGCCCTGCTCCTGCCTCTTACTTGTAAGGGTTGATGTTGCAGATGGTGACAGCAGGAAAATCCAGCTTCTGGAAGTGGACTTTGATGGAGACAGAGACGGTGTAGAAGGAGGCCACGAGGAGAGCACACTGCCAGAAGATCAGGGCCACGGCAGTGAGCGTGAACAGAATCCAGAGCAGGCGACGCAGGCGGCCGCGGGACACCACGATGCGGCGACAGCCGTGGGTGTTGGTGTTCAGACAGTACCACCGCATCAGCTCTTTGATTGTGGGCGCCTGGGGCCCCCTCACCGGCAGATTCTTCTTGATTTTGGCTTTGATCTTCTCTCCAGGAGCCATGGCAAGAATGGGATGTGGAGGGGCAGGCACGCTGGAGAGGCGGAGAAGAAAAGCAGGTGAGCTCCCAGCTCCCGGCGCGACCCCCCCACCCCTGACTCCCCCCTAGGGGCGGGGCGGTGCCTGGAGGCCCGACTCTGGGTGACGCTTGCTCTCCGAGGCCGCCCTCCTTTTTCCCTCCGGGGGGCTGGACAAATCTGCATTCTGAGGTCCCAGGCCCCTTTTCCTGGGTATTTGGGTTTTTTTTTTTTGGCCGCTGCCAAAGGGCTGGCTCCTCCCCTTGCAACCCCCTGTGGGGTCTGGGTGGGGTTTAACCTGAGAATCCCCCGCGGCAGGTTTATAGAACCTTTCGCCTGCGTGCCTGGAGCAGGAGCCCTCTGCACCGCACGTGGGCCTCCGCACCACTCTTACCAGCGCTGCGGCATTTAGAGCACGCCTCCCGCACCTTATCGCTTCCCTCAACCTGCCCCCTTGAGGGCAGCATTCCTGCCCCTGGTGTCTCCCTCCGCGGGTAGCCGAGCAAGCGCCCTGCACTCTCTTTGACAGATACAACCTGCCAAGAGAGTGGCTCGGCAGCCAACTTAGAGCCTGTTCGGTGGTGGGCTCCCAGCTTTGTTTTCCAGGCTTTTCCCCGCTGCTTTCCTTGCCAGTGGAGTTTCTGTTTCATTTCTGTTTGACCTCTTCTCTTTACAGTCAAGCTTTTGGTGTTTCTAGAACACCTTCTAAACAATAGCCCACAGCTCTTGGCCACTTAATATTTCCCAGGCATTGTGCCATATTTCCTTGATTCTAAGGGATCGCTAATTAGGGGAATACGCTTTCATTCAATGACAGCTTTGTTTGGGGGAAAGTGATGGAAAGCACAGTACCACATTCATGAACATCCAAGATGCACTGCAGTTACAGAAACTTCACAACATGCAACCACATTCTTTCTAGAAATGAATTAATACACGTGTATTGTAGGCTATATATATATATTATATTATATTATATTAAATATATATTATATTAAAAAATATATACATATAGTCTATATATAGGGAGAATCCTCTCATGGTTATCATATAAAAACTCTCACTAGTCTCATAGATGGATACAGTCTGTCTCTATAAATAGACATATAATCTACGCAGATTTCATTTTGTGTTTCAACAAGCTCAGAGAGGTGGAGTCGTTCATACAAGGCCACACAGCTAGTAAGGGGAGGAACTGGATTAGAACCTTGCAGCCTTCTCCACCACCATAATATGCTTCTGAGGGGCCTGGCATTGTGCGGGGCGCTGCCCCCCTCCCCAAGGAAGAGGGAAAAGAGGGGTTCCTGAGCTATTTAATTTCCAAACTCTGGACAGTCAGTGTAACTGCCTCCAGACAGCTGTGAGCCCTGGGAAAGGGGGAGAGGGGGTTATCCGGAAACTCTGCCTCCTGTGCCTGCCTTTGGGGACAGAGGCAAAGTAGGGTAGAGCTTAACTTGGAGTAGGATATGGAGGGCGGGCCCCATGCCCCCAGAGGGCCTGCGTCTGGGGCAAGGACTTTTGCTCCGTCAAGTTCTTCGGGCAGGGTTCTGGACCGCACGAGTTACTTTTTCTCCACGCTGACCCCATGGGATAGTGGCCACATTTGGGAACTGGGGGCAAAGCTGGGAGGCTTCCAAGTTTATGATGTTAGTGGGTTTCAGGTTTATGGTGTAAAGGAAACAAGAGTGCCGGGGGAGGGGGAGGCCAGGGGGAGCCGTCCAGAGGCAGCGACCTCCCTCCAGCAGCGCCCCCTGCCGGATGCATATGACCTTACTGGGATGGAGAAAACCTTCTCAACCCTCAAAATTATGGTGTTAGCCTCTTGGCAAGAGGAATGTAACTTATTTTATCATTGAAAATATTTCTCATCCCCACCTCTTTTCTCTCTATAATCCAAAAGCAAATAAGTTAACAAGTTTGTTCGTTTGTTTGTTTTAAAAACCTGGGTCGTTGGGGGGGGGGCTGGGTGGCTCAATTGGTTAAGCATCTGCCTTTGGCTGAGGTCATGACCTCGGGGTCCTGGGATCGAGCCCTGCCTTTGGCTCCGTGGTGGTCAGGGAGCTTGTCCCTCCATCCCTCCCCTCATTTGTACTCTCTCGCGCACAAAGAAAGAAATAAAATCTTTTTAAAAATTAAAACCTGGATCCAGGTTTAATTTCCTGTCAAGTAAGACTGCAACCCAGGGGTTTTCTTCTGTGGGAATGTTGAGAATCACAGATTCTGGGTGCTCCTGTCTCTGACTCTCCTCACTGAAGACAATCCCTGGGGTTCCTCTGCCCCATCAGTTCCTTCTCCAGGACTGACCTTGACCCCAGTGGATCAGCCACCCGTGTCTGTGAAACTACCGGCAAAAGGAGGGAACCCATCTGGCTCATCACAAAACAGATAAATGTTCACTCAAACAGTGTTCCAACTTCAAAGCATTATTATGGTTACTATTATTACTATTATGGTTACTATTATGTTACTATTATGGTTACTATTATGTTGCGCTGCTGGATAAAACACAATGCCTTTGGGAAGCACCCAGAGCTGACACCAAGCATTTACTCTCTAAAGTACTTTACTCTTCAGTCCATTTCCACAATAGATTTCTGAGGTAGGCATCCTCATTCTCCCCATCATACAAATGAAATGGAGACCCTGAGAAGTTTAGTTTGTCCAAGGTCACACGAGAAAGTCGCTGAGCTGGGATTTGAACTCAGGAGTCCACACCCAACTACTAGCTGTGCTGCTCCTCAAATAGTAATAATAATGACAACAATAGCAACAGCAGCAAGAATAGCGGCTGCCATACACTGAGCCTCCCCTTCTTCCAGCCTTCCCACGCAGCTCTTAACACATTACCTATTCAATGCTCATAATTATATGAAGTAAAGTACTGTGCCCTTTTCACAGAGAGGGGAAACTGAGGTGCAGAGTGATTAGATAACTTGCCCAAAGCCACACAGATAACAAGACTCAAAGGATTTTTTTTTTTTTTCTCCAAATTCCAGGGCCACTCTTGGCGGGCCATTCTCTACCTGCCCCGCTGGCTCACCCCCGAGCTTGTCTATCTCCCTTGCCCCAGGAAGGGACGCCAAGCCTCAGGTTCTAGTCGCGGGCCCCGAGCTCCTCCCCGGCGACTGCACAGCCCCCGCCTACCCTGCGCAGAGCGACCGCACACGGTGCTGTGGCAGAAGGCAGTCTGCTGAAGCCGCTGGAGAGAACCCAACCCGATTCAGGTGTTGAAAACATTCCGGAAGGTAAAGGGAACAATCGCGGTCTAGTATCACCAAGGCCAGGAAAGGGGGTTGAACAGGGGCTGCGCGGAGAGACCAGGCAAGGCGTAGCCCGGGACTCCGGGAGTCCTAGATCTTGTTCCTGAGTAGCTCAGAAATGCTTATCGCCCCAGCTCCGCGTCCCAGGCCACGGCGTAGACGACGCCAGAGAGCTGGCTGGACCTGGATTGACCTGGGAGGGTGTCCCAGCATCCCGGCCCCCGGGAGGCAGCCCCGGGCGGATGCCAGCTCCGGCGCCTACCGCGGGGACCGTGTCCGAGAAGCCACCCCGCCCCGCGGCCGCTCCGGTGCCTGGGAGCCCCAAACTCGTGCGACGCGACCTGGCTCTAGGCTCACCTCGCTCAGTTCCGAAGTCTGGGGCTCGCGTGCGCGCGATCCGTGAGCGCTCTGTTCTGCTCGGCCTAGAGCGAGAGCATCCCGCCGCAGTCGCGGCCTCCGGCTCTTGTGGGCCGGACCTGGGCCCCGCCCCTCCAGCCCCGCCCCCTCGGGGCCGCCCCCACCTGCCCAGGTGTATTCCCCAGGAGGCCCAGGATCTGCCAGCCGCGACTCTGCAGCGCCTCCTGCCACCCTGAGGTCGCTCTGCGCCCGGGTGCGTCCAGCACTGTGTCTTGCGGTGGCGCGGCGCAGAGCCTGCTGCCTCCCTGAGGCCACCCAGCACCCTGCATTTCCTCTGGGTCTGGGCCCCACCCACCAGCACTTCACAGCGCCTCCTGCTGCCCTGTTGCTGCCCGACACCTTCCACTCCCGTCCTATTGGGCGCCCTTCCACCCCAGCACCAGGAGAAATCCCAGGCGGCCTCTTCCCGTGGGGTCCCTACTGACCTGCATCACGAAGCTGCTTCAGGGCCCGCTGCCTCCGGTTGTGGGCAGCAGGGGCTTTGCAGAAAGGTCGCTTATCATGTGTTCTCTTCTGCTGCCTTTTCATAATGACTCACACACAGAGTTGTAAGAAAGGAGCTTAGAAAATTGCAACTGGGGGGCGCTTGGGTGGCTCAGTCAGTTGGGCATCTGCCTTTGGCCCCGGTCATGATCTCAGGGTCCTGGGATTGAGCTCCGCATCAGGCTCCCTGCTCCCTGGGGTGTCTGCTTCTCCCTCCCTCTCTCTCTCTTTCTCTCTTTCCCTCACTCAAATATATAAATAAAATCTTTTTTTTTTTTTTAAAGAAAGAAAGAAAAGAAAATTGCAAGTACAAGGGACCATAGGGACACCTCGATCACAGCCCCTTAGAGTAGGGAAGAAACAGGCCGGGACAAAGAAGGGTTCTGTTCGCACACAGGACTTCTCAGACTTTAACATGCATACAAGCACTGTGGATCGCGTTAAAATGCAGATTCTACCTCTATAGGCGTGGAGTGGGGCTTGAGAATCTGCATTTCTAACTTCCCAGGTGACACCTCCGTTGCTGGTGTGTCACCATGTCCCACCTGGATCATTGCCATATTCCCCTGATTAATCCCTCTACAGCCTATGGTCAATATACCAGCCAAAGAGTTGCCATTAAATTAGAGTCAGGGGGCGCCTGGGTGGCTCAGTGGATTAAGCTGCTGCCTTCGGCTCAGGTCATGATCTCAGGGTCCTGGGATCGAGCCCCGCATCGGGCTTTCTGCTCAGCAGGGAGCCTGCTTCCCCCTCTGTCTCTGCTTGCCTCTCTGCCTACTTGTGATCTCTCTCTCTGTCAAAAAAAAAAAAAAAAAAAAAAGATTAAAAAAAAAAATAAATTAGAGTCAGATCATGTCACTCTGCTTAGACCTATTCGGTGGCTCTTTTGCTTCATCCTTAGCAAAAGCCCAAGCTCTGTGGTCACCTACAAGGTCCTCCGTGTCTGACCCCTGTTATCACCCTTTCTCATCTCCCACGGCTCTGACGCATTCTGCTTCTTTCTCTTTGGCCTCTGTGTTGTTCCTTGGATATGATGACACACTCCTGCCTCAGGGTTTGTTACCACTGTCCAGTCTGCCAGCCACACACACAGACACACAGGTGCACCCAGATAATCACGTGAATCATCCCCTTGCCTCTTTCCAGTCTTTGCTTTATTGTTACCCTATAATCGGTTACAACTCCCCCGGCCCTCCGGCTACCCTATCTAAAAGCTCAATGTTTCCTACCTTTCCAATACTTCTATCCCCACGATCCCTTCTAGGTTATTTTCCTGTATAGCAAGACCAGTCGAGATAAGCAGAATTGCCTAGCCTCGGTGCTACCAGAATCCTGTGATCGGAATTAGTCTTGGTGAAGTCATTTGGTTTCAAGTAACAGAAAACAACTCAAATTAATGTAAGCAAAATCAAAACCTCTCTCCGCCTCAGTGGATCCCTCGGAAGAATTTCACTGGCCACCAGATTGGTAATAATTAGCTTCTGTGGGTCAGGTGTCCTCATGCCTCGTCCATTCAGGATGGAAACACATAAACAAATATGGCCGTAGAGGCCCACCCCTGTAGGCGGATGGGCATTTCTCTAAGAATGTGGTGAGAGTGAGGGGGAAAGGAACCTTAAAAGGAACCAACACATCCTTTTGTTGTCAGTACTATCACTTCTAGGCAACTTAGGAAAAATCAATATGAAATGAGTCTTGTGCTGTCCCCTAAGTACATAGACTTTTTGCCAAAAGCAATGTTGTAGCGGTCATGTTTTCTTTTCTTCCATCAACATCTATTCCCTCTTTACCTGGAGACATCTCTGAGTTTCCTTTAGAGAACAGTTCGTCCACCTTGCTCAGTCCATGTGGTTTGAGTTGGGGTAATCCCGCTTCTGGCTCTAGGTCCAGCCGATCAGCTTCTCTCATCGCTCAGGTCTTAGTGTTTTGTTCAGGAAGAAGCATGAGCCCCAATGGAATCAAATGAAAGTCAGCCCCACCCAGGATGTGTTCTGGAAGACTGTGAGGAGAATTTCTCTTTTGGCAGGGGGTCTGCTAGCAGGAAGGACTGTGTGATCCAAGAGCTATGGGGAATGTCACATGGGGCTTGGGAGTGAAGCCAACAGAAAGGAAAGCAGAGCTGAGAGATGGGAAGGATTTCAGCCCTAATGATGAAATGTCTCCGGACCCCGCACTACCTAAAGCTGGGTGTACATCCCCGCATTTTTAGTTCTTTGGGCTAATAAGTTTGTTACTATGCTTATGACATTTTGAGTTCAATTTCTTTCACTAGAAGCCAAAAGACTCCAAAATAATATAGAGGATAAAAGTCCTATCTTTGCACTTGAATGGAGTGATGCCATTTTTGTTTCTTTTCTTTTTAAATATTTATTTATTTATTTGACAGAGAGAGATCACAAGTAGACAGAGAGGCAGGCAGGCAGAGAGAGAGAGAGAGAGAGAGAGAGGCAAGCAGGCTCCGTGCTGAGCAGAGAACCCGATGCGGGACTCGATCCCAGGACGCTGAGATCATGACCTGAGCCGAAGGCAGCGGCTTAACCCACTGAGCCACCCAGGCGCCCCTGTTTCTTTTCTTTTTAAAGATTTATTTATTTACTTATTTTAGATAGAGAGTCAGAGTGTGAGTGAGGCAGAGGAAGAGGGAGAAAAGCAGTCACCCCTCTGAGTGCAGAGCCTGACACAGGGTTTGATCCCACGACCCTAAGATCATGACCTGAGCCAAAATCAAGAGCTAGATGTTCAGCCAACTGAGCCACCCAGGTGCCCTGCCATTTTTTTTTAAGATTTTATTTATTTGACAGAAAGACACAGTGAGAGAGAGAGAGAGAGAGAGAGAGAGCGCACAAGCCAGGGGAATGGGAAAGGGAAAAGAAGGCCTCCCACTAAAGAGGGAGCCCAGTGCAGGGCTCGATCCCAGGACCCTGGGATCATGACCTGAGCCGAAGGTGGACACCCAATGACTGAGCCACCCAGGCACCCCAGTCATTTTTGTTTCTTAAAGTGAGTGTATCCCGTATCCAGTCCCAGACGAAGGATCTAGAAGTCTTCTGGGGAACATTTTTCTATGCTAGACAACACCAGTGAGAACCCTGTGCTACTAAAAGGGGAAAGGGGAATTTGAATTCTGACAAGAAAATAAACTTTCCTTGATCCCAGACCTTTCAGTTACCTCAGTGAGGCCCAAAGTTCATTGCATTACCTCCACAGAACCTACAGCATGATGTGAATTAGACGTAGAGTCAGTGGTACTCAAACTCCCAGGCTCATATGTATACTCTGTAATAGGGTGATAGGATTCCAGGACTTCCCTGACTTGCTGGGCTAATGTGGATTGGTAGCATAGTGCAAGATCATTCTTACTTGTTAATCAGACCTTAGTTTCCAATGACCAGGGTAATATTTCTGTGTGTGGTCTTAGCCAGGGGCGATGACATCAATTGTTGCAATATTAGAGAAATGCAAATTTGGTTACCCCCATTTTCTAGGACAATTTCTTTCTCCCAAGAAACTCCACTTTCTTTCCTGGTTTTGACAAAAGTTAGCATAATTTTCCTAGTGTAAACAAAAAAAAATTCTTTCATGAGAATCAGATTCTTTAAAGAACAAAGACATGAACAGATAACCTGTAATGATGGGGAAAGGGTGTTGAAAATACACAGATGACTATCACAGGAGAATAGTTGATGAAATCTGTTTCGCTTGCCTATGTCGAATCTAGTCCACTTCCTACTGGCAACAGAGCCTACATTTTCCTCTGGGGAAACATAAATTCCTACCTTAGCCTCTGCGATACTGATAGGAACTCTGACCTCAATACCAATCATAACATTTCTCTCTCGGGCCATATTTCGTTCAGGAAAGGGCATGCCTCCCAAGCCAGCCAATGAAAACCTTCCCCTGGAGAGAGTTTAGCCAGCATTTTGGCTAACAGATGAAAAGTCTTGCGGGAAGCTTCTTTTGTATAATCAGCACCGCGGACAGCAGCACTTGCGGGTTCCCTCTTTATGCAGGAGGTCTCCACTGGGATGCTGCCGTCTCTACTGCTTGCAGCTTTGAGAGGGCTATAATAAGAATGAAATAGTGAAAGTGACCTCCTTTAATCAGCTTACTCAGTTGGTATGGGTGAGAGATGTCACAGTCAGATTGCCTTTAAAACTAGAAATGTTCAGTCGATTCTTGACGCTTGTCCTTGCAATAGTTATGTTCTGTATAATTGCCACAAACACTGAATTAGCAGATATTGAGATATCACTCCTAAGCCAAATATAGAGTTAGCCAGCAGGTTTCTGCAAGTTTATGATCATAACATACTCATCAACTGATCAATACATAACTTTTTAAAAATGTGTGTTTCTGTTTAAAGATACCTTATTTAGGGCCTTCTGGGTGGCTCAGGTGGTTGAACATCTGACTCTTGAGTTCAGCTCAGGTCATGATCTCAGGGTCATGGGATAGAACCCTGTGATGGGCTCCTCGCGGAGCATATGCCTGCCTAAGATTCTCTCTCTTCCTCTCCTTCTGCCCCTCCCCCCACTCACATGTGCTTGCATTCTCTCTTTCTAAGAAAAAAATTAAAAATTAAAAAAGATTTATTTAATATACATGATTGGATAATCAACATTGAACTCCCAGCCAATGGCACTATAACTCATGCATAAATGAAACTTATCTAACACATATATTTTCTCTGCAAGGCATATCACAGCTTTTTTGTGCTTATGAAAACTGGACAGCTTGTCAACACTATGCTCAGATGCTGGTTTTTAGGCTTTTTAGATTAACATATAATGTATTATTTGTTTCAGGGGTACAGGTCTGTGACTCATTAGTCTTAACACAATTCACAACGTTCACCATAGCACATACCCTATCCTCCCCGATGTCCATCACCCAGCCACCCCATCCCCCCCACCCCTTTCACTCCATCAATCCTCAGTTTGTTTCCTGAGATCGTGGGTCTCTTATGGTTTGTCTCCCTCTCTGCTTTCTTCTTGTTTCATTTTTTGTTTCTCTTCCCCTGTGATCTCCTGCCATGTTTCTCAAATTCCACATATCAGTGAGATCGTATGATAAGTGTCTCTGATTGACATATTTCGCTTAGCATAATACCCTCTAGTTTCATCCATGTTGTTGCAAATGGTAAGATTTTATTTTTGATGGCTGTATAATATTCCATTGCATATATACACCACATCTTCTTTATTCATTTATCTGTTGATGGACATCTTGGCTCTTTCCATAGTTTGGCTATTGTGGACATTGCTGCTGTAAACATTGGGGTGCAGGTTCCCCTTTGGATCACTACATTTGTATCTTTGGGGTACATACCCAGTAGTGCAATTGCTGGGTCATAGGGTAGCTCTATTCTCAACTTCTTGAGGTACCTCCATGCCGTTCTCCAGAGTGGCTGCACCAGCTTGCATTCTCACCAACAGTGTAGGTGTAGGAGGGTTCCTCTTTCTCTGCATCCTCGCCAACATCTGTCATGTCCTGACTTGTTAATTTTAGCCATTCTGACTAGTGTGAGGTGGTATCTCGCCGTAGTTTTGATTTGTATTTCCCTGATGCTGAGTGATGTTGAACACTTTTTCATGTGTCTTTTGGCCATTTGAATGTCTTTGCAGAAATGTCTGTTCATGTCTCCTGCCCACTTCTTGATTGGATTATTTGTTCCTTGAGTGTTGAGTTTGATAAGTTCTTTATAGATTTTCGGATACTAGCCCTTTGTCCTATATGTCATTTGCGAATATCTTCTCCCATTCTGTCTGTTGTCTTTTGGTTTTGTTGACTGTTTCCTTTGCTGTGCAAAAGCTTTTGATCTTGATAAAGTCTTGATAGTTCATTTTTGCCCTTGCTTCCCTTGCCTTTGGTGATGTGTCCAGGGAGAAGTTGCTGTGGCCGAGGTCGAAGAGGTTGCTGCCTGTGTTCTCCTAAAGGATTTTGATGGATTCCTGTCTCACATTTAGATCTTTCATCCATTTTGAGTCTATTTTTTACTCAAATGGTGTAAGGAAATGGTCCACTTTCACTCTTCTGCATGTGACTGTCCAATATTCTCAACACCATTTGTTGAAGAGACTGTCTTTTTTCCACTGGACATTCTTTCCTTCTTTGTGAAAGATTAGTTGACCATAGAGTTGAGAATCTATTTCTGACATCTCTGTTCTGTTCCATTGATCTATGTGTCTGTTTTTGTGCCAGTACCATACTATCTTGATGATGACTGCTTTGTAATAAAGCTTGAAGTCCGGGATTGTGATGCCACCAGCTGTGGTTTTCTTTTTTAACATTCCTCTGGCTCTTCGGGGTCTTTTCTGGTTCCATACAAATTTTAGGATTATTTGTTCCATTTCTTTGAGAAAAGTTGATGGTATTTTGATAGGGATTGCTTTGAATATGTAGATTGCTCTAGGTAGCATAGACATCTTAATATTTGTTCTTCCAATCCATGAACATGGAATGTTTTTCCATTTCTTTGTGTCTTCCTCAATTTCTTTCATGAATATCATATAGTTTTCTGAGTACAGATTCTTTGCCTCTTTGGATAGACTTATTCCTAGGTATCTTATGGTTTTTGGTGCAATTGTAAATAGGATTGACTCCTTAATTTCTACTTCTTCTGTCTCATTGTTGGTATATAGAAATGCAGCTGATTTCTGTGCATTGATTTTTGCATCCTGCCACTTTACTGAATTCTTGTATGAGTTCTAGCAGTTTTGGGGTAGAGTCTTTTGAGTTTTCCAAATGAAGTATCATATCATCAGCTGCTGTTTTAAATAGCAACATCACCAACGAAAAGCAAGAAAATGTGAAAAACAGGACACTAAGTAGGCTGCAAAAAGAACACTTGTTTGCAGGGTAGGAGCTCAAACAAGCAGGCAGAGAAAATGGACGTCCCAGCTCAGGAAGAAGAAAGAAAATGTGCCCTTTCTCTGCCTTTTTCTTCTATTCCAGGTCTCAGTAAATTAGATGATGCCTACCCACACTGGTGAGGATGATCTTTACTCACTCCACCAATTCAAATGCTAATCTCTTCCAGAAATACCTTCGTAGAGGTACCTAGAAGTAATGTTTTCCCAGCTGTATGGGCATCTCTTACCCCAGTTAAGTTGACCCATAAAATTAATCATCATTCCAAGTCTTGGGATACAAAAGATACTCAGAGTTTGTAGAAGCCAAATCCCATATGGCCCTACATAATTCAGTTTGCTCTTCCTTTACTTGTGTCTCAGGATGGTTGATTAGGTTATTGACTTGAGACTTTTATTCTTTCTTTTTAATTAAGAAAAAAAAATTTTTTTTCTTTTTAAGTATATTCTACACCCAGGCTGGAGTCCGACCCAAGGCTTGAATTCATGACCCTAATATTGAGCTGAAATCAAGAGTCAGATGCTTAACTGACTAAGTCACTCCTCTTCTTTCTTAATATGGATATTTTCAGCTATAAATTTTCCTCTAGAAACTACTTGAGCTACATCCCACAAGTTTTGATATGTTGTATCTTCACTTTCACTCATCTCAAAGTATTTTCTTTGCTTTTATTTTCCATCTCAAAATATTTTCTTATTTCTCTTGAGGTTTCTTCTTTAACCATTGGTTAGCTTGAGTATCTTCTTGAATGTTCACGTATTGGTGAATTTGCCACATTTCTTTCTGTTAACTGATTTCTGATTTCCCTCAGCTGTGGTCAGAGAATGTATAGTGTATCATTTCAGCCCTTTAAACATATTGGGAGTTGTTTTATGCCCTACCATGGGGTCTGTCCTAGAGCCCTATAGGACTGAGTGCCCCAGAACCGACTGCCACTCTAACCCTCATATCCTATACTTGCCCTTCACTTACTTGGCCCATGCTGGCCTCCTTGCTATTTTTCAAGCACTCTCAGGCATGTTCCCATCTCAAGGTCTTTGCATTGTGATTCCCTCTGCCTGGAACGTTCTTTTTCTAATTTTTGCCTAGCTCACTATTTCACCTCCTTCAGATCTTTACTCAAAAGTCGCCTTTCCAGCAAGACTTTGGTGATCACTCTATTTAATTTGCAGCCTCCAGTGTTTTGTTCCTCTTTCCTGCTTTATTTTTCTCCATAGCACCAGTTTTCATTGGTTACACTGTGTATGTTACTTGTTTATATCTTTCTCCATTAGGATATAAGCTCCTAAAAGTGGTATTTTTGCTTGATTTGTTTACTGGTTCATCTCTAGCACACAGAACAGTGGTTGGCACATAGCAGAAGCTCAATTTGTATTTTAGAAATAAATGCGTGAGAAACTAATACAATCTGTCCTAATGTGGGTTATGGTTGGCTTCCCTGCCTCCAGAAGGTTATGCCTGGGGAAAACCAGGTTGTTCCAGGCAGGGGAAATGCCCAGTTAACTGCAGGCAAGGCATATCCCATATTGAATGGGCCAATAAGAGAGAGTTAGGTCTGTTTACATTGGCCAAAATAGAAGAATGGGTGTTTAATGTTATTACTTTTTCAGCTTTTCTCTATGTTTGAAAATTTTCATAATAAAAGCTTTAGAAAATAAGAAGTAGGGTAGTTGGTGATGTGCTCCTTGATATAATATGGACATGTTTTTTCATCTACCAATGAAATGGAGATCTTGGGGCACCTGGGTTGCTCAGTGGGTTGGGCATTTGGCTCTTGGTCTCAGCTCAGGTCTTGATCTCAGGGTCATGGGGTTCGGCCTTTTGGATTAAGGGCCCACTGTAAATGACTTCATTTAAACTGAGTCACCTCTGGGGTGCCTGGGTGGCTTAGTGGGTTAAGTGTCTGCCTTTGGCTCAGGTCGTGATCCCAGAGTCGTGGGATTGAGCCCCACGTCAGGCTCTCTGCTCAGCAGGGATCCTGCCTCTCCCTCTCTCTCTGCTGCTTCCCCTGTTTGTACTCTCTTAAATAAAATACTTTTTAAAATAGGGGCACTCCCTTTATATAGTGTCTCCCTTTATATAGTGTCTCAGTGGGTTAAGCCTCTGCTTTTGGCTCGGGTCATGATCCCGGGGTCCTAGGGGTCCCCCCCCACAATGTAGGGCTCTCTGCTCAGCGGGGAACCGGCTTCCCCCTCTCTCTCTGTCTGCCTCTCTGCCTACTTCTGCCTACTTGTGATTTCTCTCTCTGTCAATTTTTTTACTTCTTTAATAAAAAATCTTTAAAAAAATAAACTGAATCACCTCTTTATTTATGTTTTAAAGATTTATTTATTTGAAGGAGTGAGTGGGGAAGGGGTAAAGGGAGAGAGAGAGAGAGCATCCTGAAGCAGACCTCCTGCTGAATAGGGAGCTCGACGCGCTGGGCTGGATCCTAGGACTATGAGATATTGACCTGAGCTGAAATCAAGAGTCGGAGGCGTAACCACTTGGAGCCACCCAGGTGCCCCCCGCATCACCTCTTTAAACACTACCTCCAAACACAGTCACCTTCTCAAGTCCCAGAAGGTTAGGATTTTACCATATGAATTTGGTGGGAGGGACAAAACCCCAGCCCATAACACTGACATATTTGAGATGCTATAAACTGGTTTGCTTGTTGTTTTCTTCCTCTCTGCAAATACTTGATGTTGTATTTCTGAGTTCTGTTACTATCCTTACCTGATTTCCAGCTTTTGAAATTTCTTGACGTCTCTCTGCTGGAATTAGCTGCTCCTAACTTGACAGCATCACCTCCCTCCTCTGTAGTTCCCCGGGCATCACAGGGAGGAAGCCTAGCATTACACTTCTAAGAATCTCTTTCTTTGCGTTTGCTAATGCCAGGAACACATAAAGAATCTGGGAGATAAAAGAGACGTTGTGGTTTTTTTTTTTTTCTGCTCTCAGTTGTGGGCAGACAGAGGAGCAAACAGCGGGACCTGAAGTTCTCATTAGCTCCCAAGCATGCTACTACAAGTCACTTCTTTTAATACTGTGGGTGGATGAGAAGACCGTGGGTCCTCCCAGAGCTCTTGAGCAGGGCTGGGATTTAGGGTGAGGTAAGTGAGTCAGGGTCTAAGGGCAAGGCCAGTGTCTGTTTTTATTTAAAACTTTGACATTTTGTTCAGCATAGATTTTTTTTTTTCCATAAGTGGTCTTTCTCTAGATGGTGCATTAAAGTATTTTTGATTCGGATAAGTGAATTGGGATGGTTCATTCCTGTGTCAACTTGCCTGGGCTCTAGGATGCCCAGATAGCTGGGAAAACACTATTTCTGGATGTGTCTGTGAGGGTGTTTTGGGAAGAGATTTGAACTGGCGGACTAAGTAAAGATCACCCTCACCAGTGCAGGCAGGCATCCTCCAATCCACTGAGGGCCTGGGTATAATGACCACGCAGAGGAAGGGCGAGTTCGATTTTTTTTTTAAACTTGAGCTGGGACATTCATCTTTTCCTGGCCCTGGTCATTGGTGCCCTTGGTTCCTAGTCTTTCAGACTCAGACTGTGAGTGACAGCATTGGCCCTGTGATTCTGAGGCCTTTGGACTGATTTATACCACCAGCTTTCCTGATTGTCTAGCTTGCAAACAGCTGACTGTGGGACTTCTCAGCCTCCGTAACCATGTGAGCCAATTCCTAGAGTAAATCTCCCTTCATATCTATGTATCTCTATTCCGTTGGTTTGTTTCTCTGGAGAACCCTAATACATAGTGCCTTGGTGCTCTCTTAAAGTTTATGTCCAAGGCGACTGCCTCACTCGCCTTGCCCTATCCCTGGTCTTGCCCTTGGGGAAGCTCGACGCTTCCAGTTTGCTTCTGGAATTCACTCACTTTGGTGAGGCAGGCTGAGACGGGTGACAGCGGCTTGCTTGCCCTGCATATCCTAGCCTTCCAGTGATGGAGTAAGCCTCAACGTCCCCCTTCCTACTCAAAATGCAGAGTGGCTTCTGTTCTTCTGATGGAACCTTGATCCATACAACCTTTCATCAACTGTATTCACTTTTTTTTTCTGATCACATTTGTGGATTTACATCTGTTTTATTCTTTTACTCTCATCTGAGTAATGTTTTGGTATGGAGCAGAGGAAAATTTATAGGTTAAATCTGCACATTTTTCTAAAAATCCCTCTATCCTCAAATTCCCAGAGTTCTGAATCATTTGAACAATTACTCATCACCCGTTGCATCATGTCAAATTATAACTGATCACGTCTTCTCCATTTTTGTGCAAAATTTAAATCTTCAGTACTCCTCGTGTCTAACACGTCCTACGTTATCTGACCTCATCCCCTCCTCAACCTTATCTTTGGCCAGTTTCTGCTTTGCTCAATTTGTTGCAGCCAACCTGACCTCCTGCTCTTCCTCATCCTCAATTCAAGAGTTTTTGCACTACCTCCTTCCCTCTGGAAGAGTCTTCCCCAGATTTGAACCCTTGCTTCATTCACTTCTCTGTTCAAATGTCCTTCCTCAGAGTGGCTTTCAATGCTCTATGTGACAGAGTCTCTCCCCTTACTCCCCATGTCCTTCTTAGGTTTCAGTTCCCTTCAAAGCAATGACCAGTAGCTGAGATTATATAAGATATTTGTTTATTTGCTCATTTTCCCTCTGGAATGGAAAACATTTTGTATTTTCACTGCTGCATCCCCAGAATCTTGAACAGGTGCCTACCGCATGGTGAACACTCCAATATGTTTTTCAAAGATTTTATTTATTGGGGTGCCTAGGTGGCTCAGTCATTAGGCATCTGCCTTTGGCTCAGGTCCCAGGGTCCTGGGATTTTTGTCCAAAGCCCGCTTTGGGCTCCATGCTCAGTGGGGAGCCTGCTTCTCCCTCTCCCACTCCCTCTGCTTGTGTTCCCTCTCTCACTCCCTGCCTCTCTGCCTACTTGTGATCTCTCTCTGTCAAATAAATAAATAAAATATTTTTTTTTAATTTTTAAAGATATTTATTTATTTATTTATTTGACAGAGAGAGATCACAAGTAGGCAGAGAGGCAGGGAGAGAGAGAGGAAGGGAAGCAGGCTCCCTGCTGAGCAGGGAGCCCGACGTGGGACTCGATCCCAGGACCCTGAGATCATGACCTGAGCTGAAGGCAGAGGCCTAACCCACTGAGCCACCCAGGCACCCAATAAATAAAATCTTTAAAAAAAAGATCTTTTAAAAAAATATTAAAAAAAAAATCTTTTTTTAAAAGATTTTATTTATTTTTTTTTAAGATTTTTTTTTAAAGATCTCTTTTTTTAAGATTTTATTTATTTATTTGAGAGAGAGAGAGCATGTGCACAAGTGGAGGGAGGGGTAGAGAGCAAGAATCCCAACCAGACCTTGTGCTGAACGCAGAGCCCACTTGGGACTCGATCCCACGACCCTGAACTCATGATTCTAGCTGATACCAAGAGTTGGATGCTTAACTGACTGAGCCACCCAGACACCCCACTCTAATATTTTTTGAGTGTTTACACTGGAATGGATCTCACAATCCTTTGATTTTGGCAAATAAGTTAAAGGTGTTGTTTTTTTTTTTTTTCTTTTCCATGAGGTTCTGGTGTCACTTAGTCAGCTGTAACTCCTCCAGGGTCTCCATTTCCTGCCCCTGACTCTTGTCTGAGACAGTCTTACAATTCCTGGGAGGATCTCTGGCCTCTGGCCTCTGCCACGTGAGTAAGGGTCAGACTCGCCCTCTGTTTGGACATGCCTGATCTCAGACACCTGGAAGCTGACAGCCCCTGTGGGAGCCCCTCTTACTAAGCAAGTGTATCAGTTGCCTCTTAAGATGCCCAGATGCAAACTCTCCAACAAAAGGATTCTTTTTTTTTTTTTTTTTAAGATTTTATTTACTTATTTGACAGACAGAGGTCTCAATTAGGCAGAGAGGCAGGCCGAGACAGAGAGGGGAAGCAGGCTCCCCGCCGAGCAGAGAGCCCGATGCGGGGCTTGATTCCAGGACCCCGGGATCACGACCCGAGCCGAAGGCAGAGGCCTCAACCCACTGAGCCACCCAGGCGCCCCCCACAAAAGGATTCTGATTTCCTCTACCATTCTCAAGTCTTCCTTACAAAAAATATTTTTTTAAATCTACCCTCATTTTTTAAAAAAAGATTTTATTTATTTATTTGACAAGTAGGCAGAGAGGCAGGCAGAGAGAGAGGGGGAAGCAGGCTCCCTGCTGAGCAGAGAGCCCGATGTGGGGCTTGATTCCAGGACCCTGGGATCATGACCTGAGCCGAAAGTATAGGCTTTAACCCACTGAGCCACCCAGGCACCCCTCTAACCTCGTCTTTTAACTTAAATACATTTTAATACTTTTTTATGTTGGGATAATTTAGATGTACAGAGAGGTGCAAAGAGAGTACGGAGTTTCTATATAAAATTACCCAGTGCCCCCCCAAGTTTGACAGCTCATGCAACCATAGTACAATTGTTAAAACTAAGAAGTTAGCATTGGTGCAGATCAATGTCCAGGTTTTACCTGGATTTCGTCAGCCCTTCTGTGAAAACCCTTGTTAATATGCCAGGATCCAATCCCAGATACCTTGCTATGTTTAGGCATCATATGTTGTTAGTCTTCTTTGGTTCCAACTTTAGTATATGTGCTGCCGAAGTGAGCACAGTCTTCTTTGGTCTTTGACAGTTTCTCAGTCTTTGATTTTCCTGACCATGGCATTTTCAAAGAGTACTGGTCAGTGATTTTGTAGAATGCCCCTAAAATTGGGTTTATATGAAGTGCTTCCTTATGATTAAACCAGTTATGGGTTTTGGTAAGAATACCATGGGGGGAAGTGCCTTCTTTCTCACATTGAGTCCTGGGGTTTAATGTTTAATTTTATATGTCAACTTGACAGGGTCATGGGGCACCCGAATATTTGGTCAAACATTATTCTGGGTGTTTTTTTTTTTTAATTTAAAGATTTTATTTATTTATTTGACAGACAGAGATCACAAGCAGGCAGAGAGGCAGGCAGAGAGAGAGAGGAGGAAGCAGGCTCCCTGCCAAGCAGAGAGCCCGATGCGGGACTCGATCCCAGGACCCTGAGATCATGACCTGAGCCGAAGGCAGTGGCTTAACCCACTGAGCCACCCAGGCGCCCCTATTCTGGGTGTTTTTAATGAAAGTAACGTTTAAATTGTTAGCCTGAGTAAAGCAGATTGCTCTCCCTATTTTGGGTGGGCCTCATCCAATCAGTAGAAGGCCTGAATAGACCAAAAAGGTTGACCCTCCCTCAATCAAGAGGGAATTCCTCCTGCCTGACTGAATGAGCTGGGACATGGATTTTTGTGTGTGTGTGTGTTTTGTTTTCCTGCATTTGGACTTGAACTGAAGCATTGGCTTTTCCTGCTGGCCTTTGGACGAGAAGTAGACCATTGGTTCTCTTAGGTTTCCAGCTTGATAACTTCAAATCTGGGGACTTGTCAATCTCCATAATGATGTGAGCCAATTCCTTATATCTCTCTTTCTGTCTCCCCCCGCCCCCGCCACAATCTCTGCCCCACTCCATCTCTTGTTCTCTCTCTCTCTCCACGTATATATGTATACACACACAGACACATACAGACACACACACATCTTATTAGTTCTGTTTCTCTCGAGAACCCTGGTTACGAAAAAGGGTTACTCAATATCAATCTGACTTATCCCTGGGTGATGTTAACTTGATCACTTGGTTAAATTAGTAGCTGCTAGGTCTCTCCACTGCAAAGTTACTCCTTTTCCCTTTCCACGCTTTGTTCTTTGGAAGTGAGTCACTAAGCCCACCTTCAATAAATAAATGTATTTTGAAACTTCATATCACTGTATCAAGGGCATAATCAGTGTTGCTATAAATAGAGGGCAAATATAAAAATGAGTACAGGAAAACAAAACAATGTCGTTAAAATCTATACAGATACTTATTTGGTGATCCCATTTTAAGTAACAAACCCCCACAGTAACAGGTTAAAACAATACAGTAATTTATTTTGCCCAGGAGTCTGCCACCTGGGCAGGGCTGGGCAGGGAAGGCTTGTCCCTGCTGTAGCAGCACCACAGGGTGGATCGACCCACTTCCAGGATTGCCCCCTCACACAGCTGGCAAGTTGGTGCTGGTTGTCAGCCGGAGCTCAGCCAGGGCCTGGGGCTAAGGGCTTTGGGTTGCTTGATTCCATGTGGGCCTCTCAATGTGGCCCGGGCGCTCTCAGAGCATGGGTTCCAGGGCTGAATGTTCTAAGAGAGAGCAAGAGAAACAAATGAAAGGTACATTGTGTTTTAGGATCTGGCCTTGGAAGTCACATAGTGTCACTTCTGTTGAATTCTGCTCGTCACGATAGCCATGAAAACACACCAGGCTTCCAAAGGGAGGGAGCATAGACTCTACCTCTCACTGGGGAGTGGAAAGGTTCTCAAAGAGCATGTGGGGTGTAAGCTGTAAACTATCACAGTCGTGTTGCCTGCTGAAGGCTCTGACCTGGAGGCTGCTCCACTGTTATTTAAGAAGAGAGAGAGAGTGGGGCGCCTGGGTGGCTCAGTGGGTTAAGCCTCTGCCTTTGGCTCAGGTCATGATCTCAGGGTCCTGGGATCGAGCCCCCCCCTCTCAGGCTCTCTGCTCAGCAGGGAGCCTGCTTCCCTTCCCCTCTCTGCCTACTTGTGATTTCTGTCTGTCAAATAAACAAATAAAATCTTAAAAAAAAAAAAAAAAGAAGAAGAGAGAAAGAAAGGTATTAGCAAGTTCCAGAGCAACCTCCCGAATTGGCCAGCCCCACGCTGAGACTGTTGCTTTCAAAGGAGAATGAATGGAAAGGACATATTTTTCTTACCACGTACTTCTGCGTCTGTAGAGGTGCTTTGAACTTGAGCCTCCTTGACTTCCAAATCCTTTCCTCTCCCTGCATCTTTCCACATGTGAGTCTCTCTTCTTCACTTACCCTCACTCCCGTCTCGGCCTAAGAAACTCCCTTTCACTCTTGCAAACCCAGCTCCTCCTCTGAGGCAAGAACAACAACATCCTACTTATTCTCGCCCTTATTTTTCCCTTGCCTTGTAATTTCTCTGAGACCCGTTTGGCTTCCCACATTCGCTCACTACATTTTGAATTCCCAAGGCATAGGAACTACATGCTATTTGTAGTCAGAAATTTTTGCCCATTTTACCTCTTCTTGCCACACTGTACCCCCACCCTCTACTTCCTACCTCGACAACTCCTATTCATCCTTAAAAACCCAGACTGGCTAATAATTTCTAAATGAAGTGCTTGCTACCTCCTCCCAACTGAACTATTAACTTCATCTTCTGTAACTTCATCTTCTGTAATCTCTCAGGATCTCGTCTGTATCCTTAGGACAATGTCTGGGTGTTCTGATGCGATTCTATAGATAGGATACCAGTCTTTTGGGGCTGGGAATGAGTTACATTATCCTTGCCCTTGACCGGTTCCCCGGCACTAGACCCTGAGATGAGAATTCACGTGAAGCGATTTATTCAGGAAGAGTTCTTAGAAGGAACTCCTAAGGAGTGAGGGGAGCAGGTCATAGAAAAGGAAGATGTCAAGCAAGGATAGGATGAGAGGCAAGAGTATCTTTAGCCTAATCCTGCAGGGAGCTCTGGAGTGATACACGTCACAATTTGTCATAATGGGAGGCAGGGAAGCTGGTTTCCATACTCCGGCACCTGACTGTTATTGGCTAAGGGTCACCCCAGAAGACATAAACCCTAGGTATTTCCAGCTTTCTGTGTGAGCAGACAAGACAGTGGAAATAAATAGCCCAAAAGCAGGCACCAGAAGCTGTCACAAGTGCTACCATTTGTAGCAAAGCACACAACCGGAGACAGGCACACAGAAAAGGCAAAAGGATCCCACAGGATCTGGGTAGGTCCCCAACAGTGTCAGTTACAATCCTGGATCTTAGTGAATGTCTTTGGAAAGAAGAAATGACTAGGACACCGGGGAGGCCATCAGCACACCGATGGCATCAGAGTCACAAATTGAGGGATAGATTTAACTTGCATGCACGGCCCTGAGCTAAAAATGAAAATAAAGCTAATTTAAATAAAGATAATTTAAAAATAAATTAAAATAAAGATAATTCTTTGTAAGATTTCGCTAGCAAACTGGAAAACACGGGTGACTTTCTGACGAGATAAAAATGGCTGATATTAATTCAAGAGAAGAAAGAAAATGTAGACAGACCAGTATTAATGGGTAAAATTAATGGATGAAAAGTATTTCAAAGAACTGCCTGCTTTATCAGATCTAGAGAGTAAATTGGGTGAATTTCATAACCTTTGAAAACACGTCATTTAAATTGTTCCAGAGCTAAAGAAAACAGGGACACTTCACAGTTGTTTTTAAAAAGCTGATAAAACTGAAACCTGACAAGAATACTGAGCGCACATACAGCCTGCAAGCTGGCTTTCTTATAAAAATAGATGTGAAATTCTCTATGAAACATTAGCAAGTAGACAAGCAATACACTTGACGCTATCGATATGGCGTACCACGTGGATGGGTTCCAGTGGTCCTTTGTCATTTTGGGCTGCCTGGCATTCTGTGATCCTTTCAGAGGGAATCGCATGAGAGATGGGAGGCAGCTCTGCCCCCCATGTGGGAAGCTATAGGGAGATAAGGTCCTGTCCCTACATCCCAAGCAGCTTGGAACCCGAACTAGGATCTAGTGCCACCAATGGATGTTTCTACTTGGGGCTTAGGATTTGGAAGATGGACAGCAGAAGCTCAGGGATAATCAAGAAATTATTCACGATTATTCAGAGTGGCTGTGGCAGAACCAAGAGTCCAGTAGTGTGGCTGACACTGTCAAATGGTGGTGTTGGTCTTGGTGGCAGTGGCATGTCTCTGGCTTCACAGATGGTGCCATCTTGAGTAGCATTTTCTGGAGCAGGTCCCTGGCTGTGTCCTTTCTTCTTTAATGTCCCAAGTCTGATTCTGAAGCTTTTCTGACAGTTCTGTGAGCTGCTCTTTATGTGTCCTTCCAATAAGCTCCTTTTCTGCTTAAGTTAGCCAGAAGTAGTTTATGTTGTTTATTACCCAAAACTCATATTGCGTATAGAGGTCAAAAGTAAAAATAATAGTAATAATAATAATAATTTTATTTTTTTTAAAGATTTTATTTATTTGACAGAGAGAAATTACAAGTACACTGAGAGGCAGGCAGAGAGAGAGAGAGAGAAGGAAGCAGGCTCCCTGCTGAGCAGAGAGGCCGATGCGGGACTCGATCCCAGGACCCTGGGATCATGACCTGAGCCAAAGGCAGCGGCTTAACCCACTGAGCCACCCAGGCGCCCCAATAATAATAATTTTAAAAAGCATATGCTCATCACTGTTGATGCCCAGAAGGCATTTGATAAAACTCAAGATCCATTTCTGATAATAACCCTTTCTGAAGGAGGAATAAATGGATACCACTTTAATGCAATAAATAATATATATCTCAAACCGAAAGCAAGCATCATGCTTAATAGTGAGGCACTGGAAGCCCTGCTGGGAATGTCAGGAGCGACGCAGGCTTTCCTACTCTCACTAATGTTACTTAACAGAATTCTAGATGGGCAATTAGATAAGAAAAAAATAATGTGAAGTACCCGTATTATAAAGGAAGAGGCCAAGTTATTATCTCATGCATCAATGTGAGTTCCTGAAAAACCCAACAGCCTCAACAGAAAATTATGAGAAAGAACTAAAGTCTATCAAGGTGGCTGGTTACAAAAATGATTTTGTCCTAGAGACAAACAACAGAAAATACAATGGCATAAAAATATCCCATTTAGGCGTTCCTGGGTGGCTCAGTGGGTTAAAGCCTCTGCCTTCAGCTTGGGTCATGATCCTGGGGTCCTGGGATCAAACCCCACTTTGGGCTCTCTGCGCAGCAGGGTGCCTGCTTCCCTTCCTCTCTCTCTGCCTGCCTCTCTGCCTACTTGTGATCTCTGTTTGTCAAGTGAATAAATAAAATCTTTTTTAAAAATGCCATTTATAATAGCAACAGAGAGGAACAAACTCATTAATGTTACATAGACCTATGGAAGGGAACTGTAGTAATTTTGAGAAGCATTAAAAATCCTTGTATAAGCGCGCCTGGGTGGCTCGGTTGGTTAAGTATCTGCCTTCTGTTCAGGTCATGATTCCAGGGTCCTGGGATTGAGTCCCAGGTCTGGGCTCCCTGCTCGTGTGGGGAGTCTGCTTCTCTCTCCCTCCCGCAGCCCCTCCCCCTATTTGTACACACATACACTCTCTCAAATAAAAAAGTAAAATCCTTTTAAAAATCTTCTGTAATTTAAAAAAAATTGTTTATTCTCAGATAAGAAGGTAAATACTGTCATGATGTCAATTTTCCCTAAATTAACCTATGTAAATTAATCCCCTTTAAGGATTAAACTCATCTGAGAGAAAAAGGAAACAGCCAATCAAATACTAAGAGGTATTGTCCTACCAAACACTGCAATATGTTCTAAACCCATATTATCAGGGAATATAGAGACATATCATTGAGATAGAACACAATGTTTAAGAACTTTAAATGTATGTGGCGTTTAATCTGTGATAAAAAGTGACATTATAAAGCAGTGGGAAAAAGTGAGATAGTTTTTTTGGAAATGGCACTGAAACAGCTGGCTAGCCATGTAAGGTGGGTAAAAGGCAACATCCCTACCTCATCTCTCACCGAAAATAAATTCCAGATGGAGCCATCATTAAGAGTTAGACCAAAGGGCACAACTGGGTGGCTTAGTTGTTAAGCATCTGCCTCCAGCTCAGGTCATGATCCAAGGGTCCTGGGATCAAGGCCTGCGTCAGGCTCCCTGCTTGGTGGGAGGCCTGCTTCTCCCTCTCCCACCCCGCTGTTTCTGTTCCTTCTCTCACTGTGTATCTCTCTGTTATATAAATAAATAAAAAATATATATTTTTTAAAGTAAGACAAAAGAAAAAAATTAGGAACCATAATAACCCTAAATGAAAACAAAGTGGGTATTCTTATGATTTTGGAAAGGGGAAAGCCTGTTTTCTTTTCTTTATTTCTTTATTTATTTATTTATTTGACAGAGAGAAATCACAAGTAGATGGAGAGGCAGGCAGAGAGAGAGAGGGAGGAGGAAGCAGGCTCCCCGCTGAGCAGAGAGCCTGATGCGGGACTTGATCCCAGGACCCTGAGATCATGACCTGAGCCGAAGGCAGCGGCTTAACCCACTGAGCCACCCAGGCGCCTGAAAGCCTGTTTTCTTAATCATGTTTATAAAAAAAAAAAATCAGAAACCTTTATGAAAAATGACTGATCAACCTGACCATATAAAATAAGTATAATTTTCTATTTAATATCAATATCCTATTAATATCAAAATATCTATTTAATTTTCTATTTAATATCATATTTAATATCAAATATGGTGAAAATTAAATAATCAAATGGTATAGACCAAGGAATAATGTAATTCACATACAAAGTGCTTTTATTAGCAGACATTTATAAAAAGAACACATCAAAGAAAAAAATGGGCAAAGGATGTGGGCAGGTAAATCACACCAGTAAAAATACAAATTGCAAAAATAAAAAAAGGCATTATTAGTCATTTTCTTGCTTGCAAACAACAGAAACTGACACAGGTTAATTTCAGCAGTAAAGGAATTTATAGGAAGCCTATCAGGCTAGTTCGCACAATAAACAGAGCCAGAGAAACAGGCTTGGGCAGAAACCCAGAAAGGCAGACACCAGTAAGAACTTGCCACTCGAGCAGCCAGCTGGACCCTCTCTGCCACCATCAACGGCTCTGCCCCCACTTCATCTCTGCTGAATACAGAGCCGCTAGAGTCACTAATTTGCTGTAATGTCTCCAACTGACCTTGCATCAAAACTTCCAGAGCCAACGCCCAGGTGGGAGGATCTGATTGCCCTTACTTAGGTCACCTTCCTGGGCTCTGCTGTCCTGGGGTTGTAAAGGAAAGCCCTGCTCCCCAGCTCCTGCCCATTTTTCACAGTGGAAGCTTGAACTGTCCTGTCTAATTTCCAAATAGAAAGTCTGTTTAGATGCCGGAGAGCTGAAGACATAGCACATGATGTTCAATTTCATTTCTACAAATACGAGCACATAACATGACATCTTCTGTTCATTGAATCTGTCAGCATAAAAAGAGTGAAAAGCTCAACACTGTCTTCGGATTGGAAAATGTGTGTCCCCCCATTCACTGTTGGCAGGATAAAACCTTTCTGGAAGGCAGCTATGCTCACTGCTATATCACCAACGCTGCACTTGATAAAGCCTTCCCGGAGGTCAGCTTGACAATAGGTGTCAAAATATGACATGTGCATACACTTTCATCCGAGGTGTCCGTTTAAGGAGATAGTTACTTGCAGGGATGGACCAAGTTTGGATCATGATGGTTACTCACTGCATTGCTCTTTCTAATTTGTGTTTCTCTGGTGCAGTGGGGGTCAGGGGTGGGTATAGAAGGGGACGGTGGAAGATTTACCGTAGAATGTTGTTTGGGGTAGGTCTTAAAAAAAGACCATCTGGGGCGTCTGGGTGGCTGAGTGGGTTAAAGCCTCTGTCTTTGGCTCAGGTCATGATCCCAGGGTCCTGGGATCGAGCCCTGCAGCGGGCTCTCTGCTCAGCAGTAAGCCTGCTTCCTCCTCTCTCTCTGCCTGCTTTTCTGCCTACTTGTGATCTCTGTCTGTCAAATAAATAAAATCTTAAAAAAGAAAGAAAAAAAGACCATCTGGGTGCTCCAATTAGGAATTCTTTTCCAACCCTGCTCTGGCCAAACTGGGGTAGGTTGACTTTGGGGCCCCATGGGACCAATAAACACAGAATGGCGGGAGGGGCCAGATTGGGAGGGAGGCCCTATGTCCCACTAAGGAGGTCCCATGTTATTTAGATATATTGTTGCCGAATAATCAATATGCTATAATGATGGCTACCTTACAAGGTATCCAATAACAACAACAACAAAAAATGAGCCCCTGTTGGATTGAAGCCTACCCTTCAATCCCTTCAGTCCTGGCTGGGGACAGGTTGTAAGTTGACTTCCACTATGGTACTATTAGCATCGTGACGGAGAGGTGCCAAGAGAGTCTGCAGAAGGGATGAGGAGGGGTTAGTTAAGAGAAGAGGCTTGAGGAAATGTGTTGGGGACAGAGGGAAGAGGTTGAGCAAAGGCCCAGTTGTCTTTAGATTACCCGAGGGTGTGGAAGGAAGATCAAGACTTTCCATAGTGCGGGGGGCTGGAGGGCAACTCTTCTGTGAGCAGATTAGAGAATCGTAGTTTAGTGGACTCAGTGGAAACCACCTTTGGGTTTACAGCTAAACTACAGTGATTACATTTTGAATTTCAGCTCCATGCTAGTGGGAAAAGAAGTGGCAACCGGGTGAGGGGAAGGGGCAATGTTCAATGGTGAGAAGCCTGAGCCCCGTCTAGTGGTGCTAAGCCAAGGAAGTCAAATCTGCTGATGGGCTCAGCCCTAATTTCTCTGAATCACATGAGGAACTAGGATTCCATGTGGCTTGCTTAAACTGGAGAGGAGGGCTTAGGTATTGGGGTCATATTCAGGCTAAGTCTCTAGGATAAAGAAGCAGCGTGGTAAACTTCCACTGGTCTTTGACTTTAATAAACTAAATAAATTTTAAAAAGTGAGGTTTGTTAGCATCTGTTGTGTGCCAGCCACGTAGGACAGTGCTGGGGGCTGGAGTAAAAGTAAAGAATGATATTCCGGAAAGCAGTCAGCAGGACAATCACATGGACAAGTGCTGTTGGTAGATAAGATCAAAGGTTATTTACAGCAGTCAGGAGAAAACCTGATCTTCATCAAATCAAATCCAGATCTGTCTTTGGTTAAATACCTGGCCCTAATTTAAGTGGCTCAGTGTCTTAGTTTGGGTCGTCCTTAGAGCCTACAACAAAGACCTGGGTGCAGATAGTACATTTGGGAGGTGATCCGGAAAGCAGGAGAGGGAGCAGAGTAGGAAGAGGGAGACAGGGCAGTAGAGAAATCCAGAAAAAGGTACATTATTGAACTGGTTATGGAGGCAAAAGCGGCTGCATTCCTCTGGGGACTCTCTGAAGAGCCCCATTAGGTACACCTTAGAGTTGTCTGTCCAAAGGATGAGAGGCCTGGCTGGTATCTCCCATTGGTTGAAGGTTGCCTCTGTTGGGGGAGAAGGAGTTGTTAATTCAAACTTCCCTCTGGAGAGAGAAAACCCTCAGGCAGAAAAGCAGAAGGGGTAAAGAGCAGGCATTTGAAGTGGGGGATGGTCTCAGCAAAGCGGCTTACCCAGTTTATAGTGGTGGCAGGAATTGGAGATGGGCTCCAGGCATAAAATGTGTTGGAGCGAAAAGCTTTTCCTATGCTCAATTTCCTTCTAAAGCCGTTTATTCGGTCAACCAAACATTTACCAGAAACATGGTCAATGCTGGGCATCTAGGGTCAGGAAAAGAGACCTAGTCTCTGCCTGAAGAGCTGATGGCCTTTTTTTTTTTTTTTTTTTTTTTTAAAGATTTTATTTATTTATTTGACAGAGAGAGATCACAAGTAGGCAGAGAGACAGGCAGAGAGAGAGAGAGGAGGAAGCAGGCTTCCTGCTGAGCAGAGAGCCTGATGCGGGACTCGATCCCAGGACCCTGAGATCATGACCTGAGCCGAAGGCAGCGGCTTAACCCACTGAGCCACCCAGGCGCCCCGAGAGCTGATGGCCTTTTACGGATTTGGAGCGATTAGGATGGTTCTAGGAACATCTATGTCCAAAATGGAGGAGTGCTAAAAATAATTAAGTAAACAAATAAATAAATAAAAGGCAGCATGGGAAAACTAATGGAGGGCTAACTTCTTCTTGTTGTTGTTCTTTTTTTTTTTTTTTTAAAGATTTTATTTATTTATTTGACATACAGGGAGAGATCACAAGTAGGCAGAGAGACAGGCGGTGGGGGGGGGGCGGGCACAGGCTCCCCGCTGAGCAGAGAGCCCGATGTGGGACTCCATCCCAGGACCCTGAGATCATGACCCAAGCTGAAGACAGAAGCTTAACCCATTGAGCCACCCAGGCACCCTAATGGAGGGCTACCTTCTAAGTCCATTTGATATTTAGGGAGACCACAGCCCCAAGACCCTTCCTACCACCTAAAAACAAGCAAGCAAGCAAACTTGTTACATAATGGCTGGTTATTATGAGAAAAGCGTCGTCAAAGTGCTTGAAGTTCCACTAAAAGCTATTCCTTTCTTTTGTCCCTCCCTCACCCATGATTTTCATATTTGAAAAAAAACTCAGATATGTCTGCAAAGGTTGAGGGACATTGCATTCACTCTAAAGTATGAATGATCAGATTGCTTTCTTCCTGGTGTCTAGATGAGTTCAAGACGAAGTGAAGAATGGGTATTTTTACTAGGAGGTGGGAATGTAGGTGATTTGGAGGCCAGTGCAGAGCACCCTGGGTGGGGGTTGGGGGTGGTCACCTTAAAGGCCCTGTTTACTTGAGGTTGGGCCTCCAACCTGGCAGAGACATTTACTCTGAAATGTGAGGTAAGGTGGGGTTTATGTTTTAAAAAGGTGAAGGGCTTTCCCCTCCCTGATTTCTCCCTTATGCAGTAACCAGGACTCAGGCTAAAGGTCAGCAAAGGACAGTCTAGAGAGAGGAGGTCACAGACCAGTTGATTTTGAGATGAAGGTAGCCCAAAGATGTACCTTTTTTTTTTTTTTCTGCACTATTTCTTTTTTAATTGAAACCAACACTTAAAAACAGGATTCCCAAGTTCTCTTTTAAAAGTTAGATGAGGGGCGCCTTCGGCTCAGGTTGTGATCCCGGGTTCCTGGGATCCAGCCCCACATCAGGCTCCCTGCTCCATGGGAAGCCTGCTTCTCCCTCTCGCTCTCCCTGCTTGTGTTCCCTCTCTCACTGTACCTCTCTCTGTCAAATTAAAAAAAAAAAAAAGATGATCTGGGCCCTCATTTTTGCATGGAAACAACTGATCAGCTGAGTAGCAGCCACCTCCTTTAGAAAGATGTTGATTTGTAGTTTGCCAGGGTCCCCACCATTTCTTATAATCTCCCCAACAGAGTCAAATCATTTGAAGTATTGTTTGGTCAACACCATGACTGAAACACCGTGATTCTTTACTTACTGATAGGACCTGCCTTGGTCCCTGTGATATTCGTGGATCTGTGACCTTTTGTTTAGAGGTCAAGTCTTGGGGCTTTGAAACAAACTTGGATTTGAAATGGATACATCTTAAAGGCACTGAATTGAAAATTAAAGGAAATATTGCATGCTTAGAGCAATGCCTGAAAACATAGCAGCTACTTTCAGCATCTGCGTGTGGGAAATGCAAGAGGGCAGGCAAAAATCGTGTTAATTTCATTCTTTCCCAGCGCCTAGCAGTGCGTAGCATACAGGAGTAACTATTTGTTGAATGAATGAATGATGGTAGAGTTCAGCGGGGATTTAAAGGTAGGGCTGCAAAGAGAGGTAATTCTGAGTATACCGTTTCATTCCAAGTCCAAGGTGCCACCTGGAAGACCAGCCTTCCGGGATGTGCCAGACTCTGTGATGGCGTTCCGGTATGCACGCAAGCAGTCCGGGTCCCTCGGGAGCCTGGCAGGGCTGGGTTGCTCAGGACCGGTCAGGGCCATGCCCATCACTTCTTCCAGCGTCTGGTAAGGAGCGGTAATCTGATCTCCGCACCTTCCCAAGGCCTTCGCCTTCAGATCAGAAGACGGAGACCCACCCACGGGGTCCATCCCCGGACGCGAGCCCAGCGCTGCCCGCCGCGCCAGGACCATGCCCACACTAAACATGGCCTGTCTCGGACTTCACAAAGCCCGACCGCCCCGGAGCCGCCAGTCGTCTGGTCTGGTTGGAGGGGGGGAACTTCCATTCCCACAGTCAACATGGCAGCCACCACGGCTTCAGCGCGGGCCGGGCGGCGCCGAGAGGCGGGTCACGTGAGCGGCCCAGCTGGGCGGATCGCGCGCGCGCGCCGGCCCGCCCGCCCCGCCGGCAGCCGCTTGCTCGCTGGCTCTCTCGGCAGTGCTCTGTGGTGTGTGAGGCGTCCGGCCCCCCGGCCCCCTGAGGCGCGGCGCGGCGGGATGCGGCGGCGGCCGTGGCGGGGCCGCGGGCCGGGCGGGCGGGCTCGGTGATGAGTGTCGGCGGCCGCCGCCATGTCCAAGGTAACGGCGCCCGGGCCCGGGCCGCCGCCACCGGCGGCGGCGGCGGCGGGCGGGAAGGAGAAGCGCTCCTTCAGCAAGCGGCTGTTCCGGAGCGGCCGCGCGGGCGGCGGCGGCGGCGGCGGCGCGGGGGGCCCTGCGGGGCCCGGGCCGGCTGCGCCCGCCTCGCCGTCGTCGGCGCGCTCGGTGGGCAGCTTCATGAGCCGCGTCCTCAAGACGCTGTCCACGCTCTCGCACCTTAGCTCCGAGGGCGCCGCCCCGGACCGCGGCGGCCTCCGCAGCTGCTTCCCGCCGGGGCCGGCCGCCGCGCCCACGCCGCCGCCGTGCCCGCCGCCGCCCGCCTCGCCCGCGCCGCCCGCCCCCGCCGCCGAGCCGGTGCCCGGGGTGGCGGGGCTCCGGAACCACGGCAACACGTGCTTCATGAACGCCACGCTGCAGTGTCTCAGCAACACCGAGCTCTTCGCCGAGTACCTGGCGCTCGGCCAGTACCGGGCGGGGCGGCCCGAGCCCTCGCCTGACCCCGAGCAGCCCGTGGGCCGCGGCGCGCAGGGCCAGGGCGAGGTCACCGAGCAGCTGGCGCACCTGGTGCGGGCCCTCTGGACGCTGGAGTACACCCCGCAGCACAGCCGCGACTTCAAGGTGAGCCCCGCCGCGTCCCCGGCGCCCAGGAAGGGTCGCTGCACCCCCGCGTCCCTGGGGCACCGGCCCCCGAAGTCTTGCCTTCCTCCTTTCCCTGGCGGGGCGGCGGGCGGACCTGCGCGCGGGTCTGAAAGGGGGTGGACGGACCCCGAGTCTGGGACCGGTTGCCGCTCTTTGGCAGGCAGACGCACCTGTTCATTCATCGGGTCTTTCTGGCGGGGTTACTCTGTGCCTGTCCTCGTGGAGCTTACCTTCTTGGGGACGCGAGCGTGGAGCCTGGCTTCAGATCCTCGTTCTTTCGCTTCCGAACCGCGTGACCTCAGGCAGGGGACTCAGCCTCGCGGTGCCAGTTTCCTCATCTGGTGTCCGCGTCGTACGGGTGGCCGAACCCAATGAGGTTACCCATTTTTGGCTGTTTTTGACTTCCAGGTTGGCACTTTTTTTTTTTTTTTTTAAAGATTTTTATTTATTTATTTCACAGACAGAGATCCCAAGTAGGCAGAGAGGCAGGCAGAGAGAGAGAGGAGGAGGAAGCAGGCTCCCCGCCGAGCAGAGAGCCCGATGCGGGGCTCGATCCCAGGACCCTGAGATCATGACCCGAGCCGAAGGCAGCGGCTTACCCCACTGAGCCACCCAGGCGCCCCAGGTTGGCACTTTTAAAGGGTTCAACCTGGTATGTCAGTCCCTTCCGTTGTCCATAGTACCGTGTGTATTTGCCGCGTTTATTCTTATTATTGAAGATTTCAGAAAGGTGAGAAGGTGCTATCAGACAGTGGTTCCAACAGAGTCCACTCCAGTGATGCGATTGATGTGTGGGCAGGCTACTTCAAATGGGGAGGGGGCCGGCCGGGTTAGGGTGACCTCTTGGAAGCGGTGACGTTGGAACTGAGGCTTGAGGAACCAGAGAGAACCAGCCTTGAGGAATCCGGGGGGAATTGCTCCCCAGGTGTAAGGAAGGCAGGAGCGCTCGAGAGCCTGGTGCGCTTTAACGGTGTAGCCCTGGGATCTGCAAACTCTCTGTAAGTGGCATATAGCAAATGGTCAAGATGCAAAGTCAAGGCTGTTAGGTAGGTGCTTATATAACAAGAGAAAACAAATTTCCACTAATTTCTCATTGACTAAAATAAAAATATGACTAACAGTGCTTCGTAATACAGGTCTAATGAGAGAAATGGGATTCTTTTTTTGGAAGGAGTAACATTTAGCTTAATTGGAGTGCAAAATTAGTGTTCCCCGGCATCAGATTGATTACAAATATTTGGAGCGCCTGGGTGGCTCAATCATTAACACCTGCCTTCGGCTCAGGTCGTGGTCCCAGGGTCCTGCTTCTCCCTGTCACGCTTCCCCTGCTTGTTTTCCCTCTCTCCCTGTCTCTATCTCTAGCAAATAAATAAAAACTTTAAAAAGGAAAACAAAAAAAATTTAGTTCTTAGCTCACAGGCCATACAGAAACAGGCAGTGGGCTAGGTAACGGCCCTTGGGTCGGTGTCTGCCATCTGCTGGTGCCCTTAGAGCTTAGATGAGAGCTAATTGGTGGGCTGAGCCAGTTTGTGTGGGGCCATTTAGGCTGCGCCAGGGAAATGGGCCCTTATTCTGGGAAAAGAGAGGAGAAGATGATTTGGAATCGTATGAGGGATACTTTGAGATGGGACATGAATATGGTGTTAAATAGAGTGAAATCACATGGTGAGCAAGTTAATTCCTTTTGCATTCTGATTATGCCCACGAAAAGGTCTTAGCTTGGTGGTAGCCTGACTTTAAGACCTCATGCTCACTCCCCTACCTTTCTGTTTTCTTTTTTTTTAACCGAACAAACTAAGTTTAGAGGCCTTGGCAGGTACCAGTAGCTAGGATTTAATAAGGTTTCATCGTGTTTGTTTTTAAACTTGTCTTCTATTTGTGGCAAATGGTACTGGTTTTCCATAGATCCTGTGAAGTATCTTTTAAAATTTATTTAAATGATTTTAGTAAAATACAAAATGATAATCTGAGAATTCAGCACTTGGTTGAGGACCCACCTTGTTGAGGAATAGTACCCCCCCCCTTTTTAAGAGTTCATTTATTTATTTGATAGTGATCCCAAGCAGGCAGAGAGGCAAGCAGAGAGAGAGGAGGAGGCAGGCTTCCCAGTGAGCAGAGAGCCCGATGCAGGGCTCCATCCCAGGACCCTGAGATCATGACCTGAACGGAAGGCAGAGGCTTAACCCACTGAGCCACCCAGGCGCCCCTACCTGTCCCCTTTTAAGACATTTTACTTATATTTATTAATGTTCTCTTTTTCTCAAAAAGAAAAAGTGATTGCTGTTTGGTCTTGGAAATTTGAGTGAAAGTCCTGGACTGGGATAGGGACTGGAAAAAAAAATGAGTTCCATGTCAGAGATCTCAAAGTAAGAAAGTAGGAGAGAATGGCAACCAACCAGCTACTGTTAAGTCTTTTTCCTTCTCTCTTTTTTTTTTTTTCCTGCTTATAGTTGTCTGCCCATCAATAGCCACAGCAGTTGCAAACTTTTCAAGGTCAGAGACCAGTGTTTTAAGTTTGTTTTTCTACTCTTTCCAAAATGTCAAAATCAATTTCTACAGCATTTTTGTATGTGAACATTTCCATTGCATTTTAAGAGTTTTTTTTTTTTTTAATCCATTGAAAAGCTGTGAACAGAAATGGGTCAATAATTCTAGAAGTGCAGAGGCTGATTTATAAGCATGCTTTGGCAAAGTTCAACAGATCTTCGAGTTGCTATTTTTAAAACATATAATCTTCTGAACCTGTAGTAGCTTTCACATGGCATTCATTCACTCACTTCCCATTTATTGACGGTTTACTCCATCAGTTAGGAATGCATTCCACACGAGAAAGAGGAAGCCCTAATGATGATGTCTTAAGCAATAAAGATGTTGAGTTGGCTTACACAGTATGTCTGGAGGTTCATGTTCTAATGTGGTACAGTGGCTTAAAGGACCCAATAGGGACTCCCACCATTTCTGTGTTTCCACTCTGTTGTCCTTTGCCATTTTGTCCCTATTACATCTTTGGCTTTTTAGCCTTAATGTTTGTCAAGGCAGGAAGTCACTGGGAAAATAAAAGTTCTTCCAACAGTGCCCCCTCAGCAGGCTTCTGCTGACATCTCGGTGACTTAACCACCTCTGGCTGCCATGGAGGCCTGAAGGTGTTTCCCTTCCTAAATGAGGGATTTGCCTCAGAGGCGGCCTGCCGAAGTGTGAGGCACTTCGATTTTGGGGGGACACTGTACCTGCCTGTGAAGATCCGAGTCCAGTGAGACCTGGTATGTTCCCCAGGACATCGCTTCTTACAGTTTCATGTGCCCATATTCACGTGGGCATCTTGTTACCAAGCTGTTTTGGGGTTGGCGGAGCTGGGGTCGGGTCTGAGATTCTGCATTTCTTTCAGTTCCCGGGTGGTGCTGATGCTGCCCGTCTAGGGAAACTGTTGGTCCAGGGGACAAGTAAAGAGTCAAAAGCGCAGTGATCTGCAGGGTGAATAGAAATTAGCCAGGCAGAGCAGGGGTGGAGGTGGCATGAAAGGGCCTGTGATTTTGGGGGAACAGTGAGACATTCGGTGGCTGGAACCAACGGGCGTGCAGAAAGTTTGGAAGAAGAGTGTTGTAAGTGGAGTGTGAATGGCTTTGTAGGCTGTGTTGGTTTGGACATTATCCTGTAGAAGCTGAGAATCCAGGGCTGATTCTTTTTATTTTTTTTATTATTTATTTATTATTTTTTTAAAAAGATTTTATTTATTTATCAGAGAGAGAGGGTGGGGAGAGAGCGAGCACAGGCAGACAGAATGGCAGGCAGAGGCAGAGGGAGAAGCAGGCTCCCTGCCGAGCAAGGAGCCCGACGTGGGACTCGATCCCAGGACGCTGGGATCATGACCTGAGCCGAAGGCAGCTGCTCAACCCACTGAGCCCCCCAGGCGCCCTCCAGGGCTGATTCTTAAGTAGGAGAGTGACACATCAGACTTCTTCCTTTTTATCCTTTTTGCCCCTGAATTAGTTAAGTCTGGTGACACTGTGGAGGTTTACTTTTTTCTCCCCAAAATATTTTATTACAGCCAAATTTGATGGGCGTTATTTTGAGCATAAGGTAAGCTGAGTTCAACACCTGTAAGGTGGATGCGAGGCATACCTGTTACCCCAGCCCCTTGCCTGTTTGTGGCAGATGTTGGTGTTTGATGCGGATACTCTTTTCCTGAGCTCACGTTCAGCCTTAGAATCCTGCTTAGTTCTGGGCTTCAGTGAGCACTACCAGTTCATTGGAGTTGGCAGAGAAGATAAAACCAATTTGCTCTCTTGAAAGTTTGCCTTGAGGTTTCGAAAAGCACTTAGTATGTCTTTGAGTGTGCTTTTACTGTCTTAAAGTTACTAATGATTTTCTTTGTAAGTTTTTCTATTGGAATTCTTCCTTGATTTCTAACCACATTGATTTTTGTGGATTTAGGAGCTTGCCAGGTAAATGGATTTTTGGTTTTGGATGAGCAAGATGGTTGTTAAGGTAGGACTTTAATTTCCCAGAATGAAATGGATTGACTGGCCTAACTTTGCTTTAAGAAATTTCTTTAAGAAATTTCTCTAGCTGTCACTTCTCTTTTTAAGCAGGTATTTTTCTCCTCTTTGAGCAAGGTTTTCAACCAGGGCTGTTTTGCCTGGTTCCCCAACCCCTTTATTCCTGGGTATATTTGGCCTGTCTGGAGACATACTTGGTTGACACAACTGGGTTGGGGGTGCTATGGGCTCTGCTCACCTCAGTGGGGAGTTATCTAGCCCAAAATGTCAGTAAGGCTAAGATTGAGAAACACTTTGTTGGAGGAATGTTTTGAGCTTCCTTAGGGTGTTTTTCTTACTAACCCAGACTTTAGAAGGTTACCTTGTTACTTTTTCTCCTCTTTGTGTTTCGTGTTTGTAGCAGCACTAAGATAAAATTTGGACTTCACTGGCAGGTCCTTGGATCATTGTCTTAGTAAAAACAATGAGAGAAAACAAATGATTCTGAAATCCAAATACGCAATATGCCATTTTTTAGAGGAAATGAGCTTACTGTCTTCACTAGTAGGATACTGTCATGCGTGCTTCCAGGTTCCAGGTTCATGTAGATGCTGATTTCTAGTGCTCAGTGCCTTTTGCAGTCGGTAAAAAGATGAATAGTCATCTCAAGTAACAAAGATATGTTTTAGAGCAGCCGTTTTCAAACTGTGCTCCCAAAGAACAACTAGAACATAGTGATCTACAGATAAAAGAACTGTGGGGAGTCCTTCCAAATTTGCAGCAAAACAAAAAATAATTGATGAATAGAAATTTCTCTTCCATATTTTCCCCCTTGAACTGTGGTGCTCAGAGGTGCTGCTTTATTAGTGAGAGTTCTCAGGTTCCCAGGGGAAGGAAGGTATAAATGAGAGTAGTGGCAGACAAGCTAACAGGGTAATACTGGCTCTGTTTTCACGCCTAAATTTTTCATAAACTCATGTTGAGGGCTCTGATTTTGTGCTGCAGACCTGTGGTCTAGGTTTTCTTGGTTGGTGAGATGTTTAGGATATTGGTATGTCCCAGTGGTTCCCAGGGAGTACTCAGACTTCAGGGGACCCCCTGAATTCATTTGAAAAGTAGAAAAAAAAATTGTGTAGGTCACATTTAGCTTTGTGCCCAGGTATAGAATAGAAATTAGGTCTCTTCCTGGTTGGTCAGTTCCCTTGTCCATCAAATGGTGTTACTTTTGTTTCAGTGAAGCTCTACCTCTTTGAAAGAGAAAGGAGGCAACAGAGTCACCAAATTTTTGACTTAGAAGGAGATGTGGGGGAGATGTGAGTGGCCTCACCTTTATGTGGATGAAGAAACTAAGGTTCACCTGCTGGCTAGAGACTGAGGGAGCAGGACCAAGTTCTTTTTTTAATTACTGGTATTTCTTATTTTTGAGAGCGAGCGAGCACGCATGAGCACGAGGAGGGCGGGAGCAGAGGGAGAGGCAGGGAGCCGGATGCGGTATGTGATTGATCCCGGGGCCCTGGGACCATGACCCCAGTCGAAGGCATATACCTAACCGACTGAGCCACCCAGGCGCCCAGAACCTGAGTTCTGACTTCACTCTTTGTCACCCCCACATTGCTGAGGCATGGTTGCCTTATCTTTGCAACCTCTGAAATGATAATTCTCAACATAAAACATAAGGAAGTGGGGGATATGTTGAAATGTGTCGTGTTTTTTTTTCCTCTAAGATTGTGGTACTGAATCTCTGAAAAGAAGGTTGGCTCTAGCTAGCTTTATGTATATGCCATTGCTTCTCAGACTTCGGTACTTTTGGAAGTCTGTCTTAAAAATAATCCTTTCAGACCACTTAAATGCACACAGAAATATGTGTATACAGCTTTTACATCAAAGGGCACATGCTCCGCCTGTAGGTCTGTAACTCGTTTTCCCCCATCCCCATTCTCCATGGGTAGCATGACTTGCTTTGGTTTTTTGTTTGTACGTCTAAGCGCATCTCATTCTTTTTAACAGTTGTATAGAAGTCCAACGAAGGGTGCTTAGGTTGTATAAAGTTTTTAATGATGATAGCCAATCCTTCAACATGTATCACGTCTCCTTTTCTAAAGACTGAGTCTTAGAAGTGGCACTTCTGAGTCAAAGGGAAGGTGCGTTTAAAATGTGGCTACACGTTGCCGGAGTGCCCAGCCAAGAGCTGTAGAGGACAAGATTCTCCGGCCCATCCGTGGTGCATGCTAGTGCCTGCCCCGGACATGTGCTTCCCCCTACAAGACTGCCTTTGTTCATCATTTTTTTTTTTTAAAGATTTTATTTATTTATTTGAGAGAGAATGAGTGAGAGAGAGCATGAGAGGGGAGAAGGTCAGAGGGAGAAGCAGACTCCCCAAGGAGCTGGGAGCCCGATGCGGGACTCGATCCTGGAAATCTGGGATCATGACCTGAGCCGAAAGCAGTCACTCAACCAACTGAGCCACCCAGGCGCCCTGTTCATCATTTTTTAAACTTAAAATTGTTTCCTTTCATAGGGTCAGTTTTGTTTGTTTTGTTGGGGATTGTCCTGACATACCAGCGCGTTTAAGGTCGCCCTTGCCCTCTACGCACTAGATGTTGATAGTACCCCTCTCCCTACCCCTTTTTTTTTTAAGTTGTATTTGTTGAATGTTGTCATATATCAGGTACTGTGCAAAGTGAATCATTGAATCATTTGGATTTTTGGTGACCCAGGTAGAAAGCAGCTGCTCTCATAATTCTCTCTTAAGTCCAGATACAAATGTAATAATACAGGTGCTTGGCCTGACTTACAGATGCTTATCCTGAATTAGTTCTTTTTTTGTCTCCCTTTGTGTGGCCTAAAGTTTTTAGTTTGACTCTCCCTCTTTTGTTTTGTTATTAGAGTGTGGTTTGATGGATTTTTCCTCTCCCCTTCTATACACTTGTCACAGTGAGGGGCTACTAAATAGGGCAGTGTTCACTGTTTGTGTAGTTCTCCACAGCTGTTTCCTATAGTAAAGACTCTGCAAAACAATGACCTCATGGTTTCCACAAAAAAAGCCTTTTATATATAATAGTGGAAAAGAAATCATTGAAAGCTGAGTGATTTAAAGTTCTGTCCTCTGCAGCTTTTTCCCTCAAAAATATTCTTGTTTGCTCTGCTAATTAATCGTTTGTTGGCTGTTCCTCAAATGACCTTTTATGTTTAACAAACAACATTTTTGCAGTTGAGCACATCGAGATATCTTGTCTTTCATCTGACTGTGATCTTTCTCCATTTGGAAATCATTGTTTGATGCCATGGACTGCGGCAGTTCCTAGAGGAATTGGCCAGTCACTGAACATCTGTTGCTTCTTCCCTCCGGTTGTTGAGCTTGGATGGTAGCAAACAGTGTGTCCACAAACAAACAGTTCACGCGTTAGGAGATTTCATGGGACTGGTCAGGAAATGCCTTTGTTGCTTCTACTGTAAGGAACTTTTGTAATCGCATCACCAGCTCAGTAAATTCTTTTAATTCTTTGTATTCTTACCTTCCTTCCCTCCTTCTTTCCTCTCTTTCTTCCTTCTTTTCTTCCTTCCTAAGTCTCTTTGTTTGTTAGTAACTTTATACCCAACATGGGGCTCAAACTCAACAACCGTGAGATCAAGAGTCACATGCTTTTCTAACTGAGCCAGCCAGGTGCCCTTGGTATTCTAATCTTTATTTACTTTTTTTTTTTTAATTTTTTATTTTTTATAAACATATATTTTTATCCCCAGGGGTACAGGTCTGTGAATCACCAGGTTTACACACTTCACAGCACTCACCAAAGCACATACCCTCCCCAATGTCCATAATCCCACCCCCTTCTCCCAAACCCCCTCCCCCCAGCAACCCTCAGTTTGTTTTGTGAGATTAAGAGTCACTTAAAGTTTGTCATATTTACTTATTTTTTGAAAAAGATTTTATTTGTCAGAGAGCACAAGCAGGAGGAGTGGCAGGCAGAGGGAGAAGCAAGTTCTCGCTGAGCAAGGACCCTGATGCGGGGCGTGATCCCAGGACTCTGGGATTGTGACCTGAATCAGAGGTAGATGCTTAACCAGCTGAGCCACTCAGGCATCCTGGTATTCTGATCTTTAAAAGCAAGGCAGAGCTGCCTGATTCTCAGGAGATTTAAGAAACAATAATCATAATAAAATACCATTTATTTGTGCGGAACCAGTTCATTTACAAAGTCCCTTTGATTCTTTTTTTTTTTTTTTTTGTACCTTTGATTCTTGAACCACACTGGTTTGAACTGTGCATGTCCACTTATATGTGAAATTTAAAAATATATCTATGAAATTTTTTTGGAGGTTTGTGGCAGTTAAGAGAGACTTGCAAATGAACTGTGTACCTAGAAATATAAAAAAACTTAAGTGGAAGTTAGGTATGTCATGAATGCATGAAATATATGTAGATACTAGTCTGTGTAGATATTTACTACCATAAAATATGTACAACCTATTATAAAAAATTAAAATTTATCAAAACGTAAGCTCACACAGACTGTACATGGCATGATTTATAGTCAAATGTAAACAAGTATGGAGATGCAGTATTAAATCATAACTGTATAAAATTCACCGTAGTTCATACTGTGCTACTACTGTGGGATTTTCACGGCCACCTTCTGTTGCTCGTGCGGCAAGCTCGAGTATGTCAACGTCCACTTACAATGCCAAGTAACGTAAATCATGTCTGGGTGAGCAGTTTGTCTGTCCAATAAATTGTATTTTGCAATAAGTGATCACTTGTGGCTGTCACTATTAGTTGTTCAGTTTTTGGGGAGTCCAAAGTTACACACAGATTTTTGACTGCATGGAGGTCAGTGCCCCTAACTTCCACATTGTTCAAGGGTCAACTGTACATTCATTTAATTTTTGTCATTAAATTTTCACTACAGTGCCTCTGAAAGAGGCATTATTATTCCATTTTTGAAATTAGGATATTGAGTTCAGTGTAAGTAAGTAGGAGAGCCTTACATGATTTTTAGGAGGATTAAGTAAAAAGATATAAATAAAAGTTTAATATAGAAACTTAGTAACTATTCAGTAAATAGCAGGTGGTGAAAATGAAGGCAGTCATTTTAAGTCTGTGGCCTTCAAGTACCCTTCCCCATTTTTAAACTCTGTCTCTTCCAATGAGCAGTTTTTATTGCTGCCATGTTAATCTTAAAGTTTACCAGTGATTACATTATTTCTCTTCTTAAAAATTGCTTCTACTTTTTCTTTTATATACAATACACAGTGTAAATTTCTTAGTTTGGCATTTAATAAGCTTTTCCAGAAAAATGAAGTAAAAGGCATACATAAAACCAGCCCCGTTAAAATTTAGACTCAGTAGACATAAAACTACTGTTAATTTGCTCTAAATGTTTCTAAATGCCTGTTCTCAATTTCTGTATTTACCTGGTCATGGACTGGAGACAAAAACTTTACAGACGGGCACCGGTCCGTGGATCACATTTTGAAGAGCATTGCTATAGTGCTTTCCAGAGTCTGATTTTGCCTGTTGTATTCCTGTAGTTTCAATTAAATGTTATGTTCCCAGGGTGCCTGGGTGGCTCAGTCCGTTAAGGTGCTGCCTTTGGCTCAGGTCATGATCTCAGCAGGAAGCCGGTTTCTCCCTCTCCCTCTGCCTGCCTCTCTGCTGCCTACTTGGGCTCTCTCTTGATCCCTGTCAAATAAATACATAAAGTTTAAAAAAAATGTTCTGTTCCAATATTTTCTGTAAAATGATAGATTTGGAGGCTTAATGAGATTCAGGGTTGAGGTGTTTTTGTTTTTTATTCCCCATTCTGGTTTTGGTAGTGTTGTAAACTTTAATCAGGAAGCCTATTAATGTCTGGTTGTGTGTCTTACTATGTTAGGAGACACTGCTGATTATTCCATGATCCATTAGTTCATTAAGGATCGAAAATGGTGTTATAACTTTAACATCTTACTAGTTAGAGCACTTCTGTAGAGGCTGTTGCCCTCATGAGTTATTTGGTTACCCTAAAGTAAATTTGGAGAAGAAAGGTAACATAAATGCTTGAGGGTTTTTTCCCCTTAATTTTTGGTTTCCAGAATAATTTTTCAAAAGGATTTTATTTATTTGACAGAGAGACAGCAAGAGAGGGAACACAAGCAGGGGGAGTGGGAGAGGAGGAAGCAGGCTTCCCTTTGAGCAGGGAGCCCGATGTGGGGCTTGATCCCAGGACCCTGAGATCATGACCTGAGCTGAATGTCTGAGCCTTTGAGGTGCCCGGAGCGATTACTTTTCAAAACTTAATTTTGTTTCATAATTATGTAAAAAATAAAATACATGGTTGAAGTCAAATGTACAAGGTAAGATCTATTGAAGGAAGTCTAGTTTGTCTTTGACCCTGACACCCACTTTCTCCCTAGATTGTATGATTTATTCTTTCGTTGTTTTAATACAAGCAAATTAGTTTTCTCTTGCTTTATGTGTGTGTGTATATCTGTGTGTGTGTATTGTGTATGTATTCATTCATAGTTTCTCTTATTTAGATAAATGGTAGTGCATTGTATGGGATTTTCTCCATTTTGCTTTTCCCTATAGCTGACATATGAGTGCTTGCCACATGCCCTACATAGTGGATTATTTTATTTATTTCTTATAACGGTGTAAAGTAAATACATGAATTATTATTTCTGTCTTACAGATGAAGAAACCAAGACATTTCTACAGACTTTTAATTCTGTGAATCTCTAAATTTCCCATAATAACTGGTCTTGTTCTTTGTATGCATGTTGATGAGTGAATGAATGGGCAGGGACCCAACTTCTCTATCTGCTTTACTTTGAGCAATAAGGGAGGCAGAGCAAGGCTTGTATTTAAACTCTAAGGAAGGAGATTCAACCTTTTATTTGAGGTCCAGAGCTCTCTATAGCTGGAGAAGAATAAAGAACTTTTCCTGACCAGAGGTGCTCCCAGTAATTATAAAGATACATTAACTTAGAACATTCTTTAATCTTACCCTAAAATAAGAGTTCCTTTTTAATAGGTTAGTGACAACTTGGTAAATCTCCCTCATTTTAGAGCTTTATTCCATGAGAGTTAGAATAAACTAGAAATGCTAAAGAGAAGTCAACACCTTTAAAAGCAGTAGCTCATGGGAAATAGGTACTAGTGACAGGAAGGAAGGAAAGTAGCCTCATTTCCCTGCAGGTAGATGGAGAGAGGAGCACTGGTAGTTTGTTATCAACTGTCCAGCAGGAGGAAGTTAGGTTGGAGACCTGTTGGTCATTACCCTTCGATGCTCTGTGGTGATGCCAGGCAGCTGAGTAGGCTGTTGTAACTGCCCATACTCGCTTCCTGGTGATACCCACTTCTGTCTCAGGCTGTCAGCATCAGAGGATCATGCCAGGGGGAAGCGGAGGTTACCTGGGGTGCAGGTCTGCTTCTTCCCTTTGAAAATCTGAACCCATGAGTTTTGAATTTAGTGAGCTGGTCGCTGAGCCTCAGTTTCTTTGTTTTCCTTTTCATTGCCACTTGAGACCAGCTTCACAGATCAGTGTCGGACAGCCGTTGGTTCCCTTAGTGATGGGGCATTTTAGCTGGAAAACCAACCAGCTGTCTCACACATCCACCAGCCCAGCCTGTAAGAGTAAGCCTGGGACACAGGAAAGGGACCTTGGTAGGAAGAAGACATAGAGGGTCCTACAGAAGGCCACGGTAGTCAAGTGCTGAAGAGAAATGTGTTCTGCTGCAGAATTTTCTCCGGATCTGGCCTTGCAACTCTAATTGTTCTGTAGCTCACCTTTGATGCATGTGTGCTCCAGGTTTTGACCCCTTGAATTGTAGACTCTTTTTGAAGGGGTGGTATTTAAATTTCCAGTGTTACAGAGCTAGGTGGCTCAGCTGAGGCCTCTGTCCCCTGGAGAGTACTTTTCAGGATGATTCATTCTGTGCTCTTGTGTTGTCAGTTTATATTTTTGAGTAACACGATATTAACCATTCATCTGCCCTTTTGAGGGAATAAGTCTTTCATGTAAGTTATTTCCTAGATAATTATTTGTTCTTCACGGTCCTTCCTTATTTTTCTCTTGCTTTATCCAGTTTTGCTTTTTTTCCGGAGAGCCTCTATCTCCTGATTCTTCATTCCTGTCTTTTGCCATTTTCAATCTGCTTCTAGTTAAATAACCAGATAAATACAGTCAGCTCTAAATAAGACTAAATAAACGGAGTTATGGCCTCAGAGTCTGGCTAAATTAAGAAACATCAGTGTTCTTCCTTTTTGAAGTCAACTAATTTTTAAAACTTTTTAAAAATTACTTTATTTATGGGTCTGTTGGGTGGCTCAGTCTGTTAAGCATCTGCCTTTGGCTCGTCATGTTCTCAGGGTCCTGGGATCGAGTCCTGTATTGGGCTCCCTGCTCAGTGGGGAGCCTGCTTCTCCCTTTGTGCCCCTACCCCCTGCTCATGCTTCTCTCTCTCTCTCAAATAGATAACATCTTTTTAAAAATAAATAAAATATTTTCATTAATTTAAGAGACGGAGAGAGAATGAGTGGGGGCAGAGGGACAAGCAGACTCTCCTCTAAGCAGGGAGCCCAATGTGGGACTTGATCCCAGGACCCTGAGATTGTGATCTGAGCTGAAGTCAGATGCTACCCAGGCCCCACTAATGTTTTTTAACTTTTTAGTGAAATACAGCATACATACAGAAAATGCATACATCGTTAGTGTATAGCTTGGCGAATTATCCTAAAGTGATAATGTGTCAACCAGATCACAAAGTAGAACGTCACTGGCACTCCAGAAGCTCCTTTGATGGCCGCCCTCTCCCGAGTTCTACCCTCCCCCTCGTCCCCAAGGGAACCATTCTTTTGACTTCTGACACCTCTAACAGACTTTGCCTGTTCATGAGTTTTATTGTGGGTAGAATAGTAAAAACACCTTTATTGGGGTGCCTGACTGGCTCAGTCAATAGAACATTTAACTCTTGATCTCAGCATCATGAGTTCAAACCCCATGTTAAGCATGGAGCCTACTTAAAAAAAAAAAAAAAAGCTTCACTGAGATATAACTTCCATATCATATAATTCACCCAAAGTGTACCATTCAGTGGTTTTTAATATAGTCACAGAATTGTGCAACTATAGCCACAGTCAATTTTAGAACATTTTTATTATCCTCCCAAAGAAACCCCATTCCCTAATGGCAGTCACTCCTCATTTCCCCCCAGCCTCCCAGCAGTGGGTGTCTTTCTGTTTTTCTAGATTTGCCTTTTGTATAAATGGAATCCTGCAACACATGGTTTTTTGCATCTGGCTTCTTTCACTTAGCATGTGTTTTCAGGGTTCATCATTATACTTCATTCCTTTTTATGGTTGAAAAGTACTCCATTGCATGGATATACCGTGTTTTGTTTATCCATTCACCCATTAATGAATATTTGGGTTGTTTCTACTTTTTGATTGTTACAAATAATGCTTCTGTGAACTTTCATGAACACATTTTAGTGTGGACTTATGTTTTCATTTCTTTTGGGTACATGCCTAGGAGTGGAATTGCTGGGTCACATTGTGACTACATGTTTAACTTTTAAGCAGTTGCCCAGCTGTTTTGCCCAGTGGCTGCACCATTATGTATTCCCATCAGCAATGCATGAAGTTTCCAGTTTCTCTGCATTCTTGCCAACACTTGTTATTGTCTATTTTGTTAAAGCCATTCTAGTGGGTGTGAAGTGGTAACTCATTGTGGTTTGTTTTTTTTAAGTGACATCTTTTTTCTTTTCTTTTTCTTTCTTTTTTTTTTTTTTAAAGATTTTATTTATTTGACAGGCAGAGATCACAAGTAGACGGAGAGGCAGGCAGAGAGAGAGAGAGAGAGAGAAGCAGGCTCCTTGCTGAGCAGAGAGGCCGATGCGGGACTCTATCCCAGGACCCTGAGATCACGACTTGAGCCGAAGGCAGCTGCTTAACCCACTGAGCCACCCGGGTGCCCCTAAGTGGCATCTTTTAAGTAAACTCTACCCCTGATGTGGGGCTTGAAATGACAGCCCCTGAGATGAGCCATATGCTCCGCTTACGGAGCCAGCCAGGCACCCCTCATTGTGGTTTGGATTTGCATTAAGTATATATTCTTTTGTGTCTGGATTCTTTTGCTAAAGCTCATTATGAAGTAAAATCTATTTTGATAAGAATATTATCTAAGTTATTGTGGGAAACTTAGGAAGTATGTAAAAGTTGAAAGAGGAAAATCGAAAATGTAGAAGTTGTTTGGTATATTACTTTCCTGGTATTGTATTATGACAAATTTTTGCCACAAAAACTCTTCTGATCATTGTATGAAGGTATATGATAATCTGTTTGGGGTGGTTTCTGGTTGTGATGAATATTTTTTATATATATCTTTCACCTTTTTTTAGGAGCAGAAAATGGTTATTCATTACATATATGAATTCTTAAAATTTGTAAGAAAACTAGTTACTTTTGATTATTTCTTTAGGATACGTAGAAGTGAAATTCCTGGTTCAGTGGCTCTCTTTTTTGAAGATCCTTAAGTCACCTTGTTATCCTTATTTTACAGGACTGTGCCATTAGCAATGTGCAAGAATGTTTCTTGTACCCTACTGTTGCAAAATAGAAATCTTTACTCCCCTAAGTGGGAAGTAGCATTTTACTGTTCTAATTTGCATGTCTTTGCTAACTAGTGAGATAGGACAGCTTCATCTGTTCTTTACAGTGGAAATATACCCATATGATGGTAACATTTTGATAGTTGAGGGAATTACCCTGTTTTGATTTCACAGACTTGCCTTTGTTTTCTGTGTATGCACACACTCTTCGTTTAGCTTTCACCTTCTACAGGCAGATGAGCAAGGCCTGAACCAACTAGAATTGGTCGGGTCAGACCAGGCTGAGGCTGGGAAGGTTTTAAATTGTAGTTTGCTAGGAAAAGCCTGGAGCCAGGACTAGGGCCTTGTGCTGGTTTTTATCTGATCTGATTTTCAAGGTGAGGGCTGAAAGATCTGGTTAAGGCCCTACCTGTGTGCAGCTCAGGAGTCCGCGGTCTTGACTGTGGGGTACACGGTGTTGGGTATGGAGAAGCGATATGGCAGGCCCATGACTTGAAAGCATCTTCAGCCAGGTAAGATTCATTGGGTTTATCGCACTCCAGGTTTTTGGCAATATGAACACATCATTTGTAGTGAAACTTGCTGGATCTGCTTATGAATGCTACCTCTTGGTTACTACTAGTTGATGTTTCAGTTATCAAAATGCAGTAGCAGTAATGCTTCAAAGCAGGATTGTTTCCAGAATATTTTGGATCCCTTTATGAAATTGTCTGTTTGGTCAAAAACATTTTAGATCTGTTTATCGTCAAATACCAACATATTCAGAATCAGGAGGATGCGTACTTTGTCTCTTTGTGTATAATCTCTCTCTCTCTCTCTCTCTCTCTCTCTCTCTCTCACACACACACACACACACACACAGATTATAGAAGAAATATATGCATGTTTGGCTTTGGGATAATTCAAGGTTTGACCTTATGCATCCCCCACTGCTTGTCTTTCTCAACCTGTTCTACCTCCAAGGGTGTATAGGTCACTTCACTTCCACCTCAAAGAGCAGTACCACTCAACCAAGTACTCTGGCTGCTGTGCCAGTGAGTAATGCCATGTGCTGACTTCCAAGGGTGTGTTTCTTCCAAGGGTATGGTTCCCTTGGTCAGGAAGCTGACCCTGGGTTTTTTCCTCTTCCTAGACCTAAGCTTTTACCTCCTACGTGGCAAGACAGGGTGGCTTAAAAAGGCCCCTGGTAGGTGTCTGTAAACATAAATTCTTTTTTTTCTGTCTCTCTTTCCCCCATTTTTCTTTGATGTGAGCTGCAGTCCCTTTTTTCCTCCAGTGATAAGATTCAAAGATTGGTGTAAGTTTGGGTTTAGGATTACTATAGGCAGAAAGCTTTGATCTGAGTTCCTTAGGTCTGTCTAGCAGAGGAAAAAGAAATTCTTGGCATTGTGCCATCTGACTCTCTAGGATTGGGGCCAGAAATAAGGTACATTTCTTTGTTTTGCGAGCCCCATCCTCTGTGCAGAAGGTTTGGGTTCCCTGGCCAGGATAGTAGGTGGTATGATCTCGTGAGATCTCCTTATGTACCACCTGGTCATTGTTACAACAAATTCATTTTAGAAAATGTGGGAAATACGGAAACGTATAAAGAAGAAAGGGATAACTCACCTAAAACTTGCCACTCTGAGGCAGTGCCTGTTAGTGTTTCAGTGTATATTTAGAAGGATAAAAGACAAAAAAGTCCCTTAAAAAAAGTATGAAATTATGTCCATAGGTAGTTTTGCATCTTCTTTTCACTTAATTGTATTGTGTATTAATTTCTCCATGTTTTCTAAAACTTAAATATTTGTTCCATGGTAAGAATATATAATAATTTTGTAGATATATCTATATCAATCAGTTTATTTATTTTTTAAAGATTTTATTTATTTGTCAAAGAGAGAGAGGGTGAGCACAAGCAGGAGGAGAGGCAGGCAGAGGGAGAAGCAGGCTCCCTGCTGAGCAAGGAGCTTGACGTGGATCTCGATCCCGGGACCCCAGGATCATGACCTGAGCCAAAGGCAGACACTTAACCAGCTGAGCCACCCAGACATCCCTAATTTTATAGATATTTAGATGGTTTTTCTGGTTTTTCTTTTTTGACTAAAAAAAAAAAAAAAAAAGAAAGCTCTTTATTAAATAATAATTCATGAATCCAGAGTCCAAGATCTCTGTTTTGGCTTTTGACTGTTGAACATTATTAAATTCCCAATGAGGCTTTTCAGCTAAATCAGAACCGGACGTTGGCTTTTTTGGACCGTGTTGGTCAGATTTTCCTCCTTCAAAAAAGTTTTTTTGGGGGCACCTGGGTGGCTCAGTGGGTTAAGCCACTGCCTTCGGCTCAGGTCATGATCTCAGAGTCCTGGGATCGAGTCCCATATTGGGCTCTCTGCTCAGCAGGGAGCCTGCTTCCCTTCCTCTCACTCTGCCTGCCTCTCTGCCTACTTGTGATCTCTCTCTCTGTCAAATAAATAAAATCTTAAAAAAAAAATTTTTTTTTAAAAAACCCAATTTTGTTATAGTTGGGAAGAATCTTAGACCGTGTTGGATAATGACAGACTGAAAAAAGAAGATATTCTTGAGTTACTTAAGTCACTTGATTAGATACATAAACACATTTTGGTGCTCTGAGCTGACTCTAACCTCGGAGTCCGCACGTAGGGCGTGCTGGGAGGGATGGACAGGCTGGGAATTCAGTGCCAACAGTGGAGCAGCCTGAGCACTGTAAGGTGAAGAGCACCCCCTTTACATTTGCTGATGAGGGACAGATGGAGTTCTCCAGAGCCAGATCTGTCTCTCTTGTTTGCTTCTGCAGCATCCTGGGACTGTCAGGCCGGCCATAGCTCTCCTTCACATACTGCAACTTGATCTTCTGATATTGTCCAAATTCCTCCTTACTCCTCAAATAATAACATCGCAAATAGACTCCTTTTTTTTGTTTGTTTGTTTCTGGGCCATATTTCAGTCGTAGGAAAAAATGCAAATTACAACAAAGCACTCATTAACAAGGATTTCTTTAAAAGGAAGTAAGCTCCCAGAAGCCTGGCGTCTCCAACACATGTTCTGCGTCCACTCGAGAAGTGACATTCCAAATGATCAAACTCTATATGATCCTGAGTCATGTAAGGCAAAAAAAAAAAAAAATCATTTATTGAAAGATTTTGGACAAAAAGTTTTTAAGGCTGTTTTAGTCAGACGAGGTTGAAGAATAGTGGTAACTTTGGACAAGTTATTTGACTTTTCTGAGCCCAAGTTTTTTTGTCTGTAAATAATAATGATAATACTTAACATAGGGAACTTCTGAGGGTTAATTTTATAGGAAATAACACCTATAAACAATTAGTATAATACCTGGTATATTATGAACATTCAATTATTAGCTGTCATTATTGTTACTGTTTGTCTCAAGTATTGTTTTTGCTAAGTGTTGGGGAAATAATATTGAATGAGACATTCCAAATCACTGTGTAATGGCGGACGCAGATAATGAGGTTATGAGTTCTGGTGATATGAATAAGATAGAGTGTAATAAACAATATAGTACAGTTATGATAAGACCCACCCTTGAGTTTTAGTGCTTTTGTAAGTGAAACCTCAGAGCTTTTCCAGTGTGGCCATTTTCTTTCTGTCTTGGCTTCACATTAGAAAGAAAATTTTTCTTTCTTTATTTCTTTCTTTTTTTTTTTTTTTTAAAGGTTTTATTTATTTGACAGAGAGGAAGAAATCACAAGTAGGCAGATAGGCAGGCAGAGAGAGAGAGGGGGGAGGAAGCAGGCTCCCTGCGGAGCAGAGAGCCAGATGTGGGGCTCGATCCCAGGACCCTGGGATCATGTCCTGAGCTTTAACCCACTGAGCCACCCAGGCGCCCTGAGAATTTTTCTTTTTAATTACACTTGAGAAAGGTTAAAATGATCAGGTCCCACTATAGATAATTAAATCAGCATCTCTGGGCTGTTCCCAGTTTGTGGTTTTTGTTTCTGTTTTTTTAATTTCCCTAGATGATTCTAATGTGCAATCAAGAGACAATGCTTTAGATATTTTTGCTTTCTCTGTGACATTTTCCAGAATTATATAGGATAATTCCTTTCTTTTTTCTTGACTTTTGAAACTTAAATAATACAAGCTGTGTAGATATTTTAGAATTTTTAAAATGCTTTTATAAAAATTTTTTTTATGGGGGCGCCTGGGTGGCTCAGTGGGTTTAGCCGCTGCCTTCGGCTCAGGTCATGATCTCAGGGTCCTGGGATTGAGTCCCGCATCAGGCTCTCTGCTCAGCGGGGAGCCTGCTTCCTTCTCTCTCTCTCTCTCTGCCTGCCTCTCAGTGTACTTGTAATTTCTCTCTGTCAAATAAATAAATAAAATCTTTAAAAAAAAATTTTTTTTATGAAAGTGCTTTTATAGAGTTTGTAAACGAAACTCATTAAAGCTTCACAGTATTTCTTTTAGAAAAGTATTCTCATCCCCATTTTATAGAAAAGATAGCTGATGCTCAGAGCAAACACACATGGAGAAAGAGGATTTGAATCCGTATTCCGAATCCAGTCTTTCTGTTGCCTTTCTAGTCGAAGCTTCCAATCACTGTTTATGTACTTGGTGGTCTTCTCTTGCTGCTGTATTTTCTACCTATATAGCTTTATGATCTGTGGTAAACTCGTTGCTCATTGTTCATCTGGCTCAATCACTTGGGGTATGTTACTTTTTATATTTCTCTCTTTCATCCTGGCTCTAATGCTCTTGGTCCTACTTCCACCTTAGTTGTAATTTTTTGGAATGCAGTCACTATTTCTCAACACTCTTACTAGAGCTTTCTCTTTCAGATAAGATATATACCCTTTCCTAGTCTCTCTTTCAGCAATGAGTCCCTGCCACCAAGTCTTTCCGGTATTTGCAAGTTTGTTTAATATCCAAATCTACTCTTTGAATGCAAATATCCCTTGCTATCCAAATCTGCTTAGTTCCTGAGTTTGGATCATGAGAACTTGGATTCAAGGGACACCTCTACTTAAGTTACTCATGTTAGGTCCTTCTGTTATAAATCCCTTTCCCCTGTGGCCACCTGGGAACACACGAACAGGCTCTGTTTGGCAATCTCTACTTACTCTCATTGAGTTGTCTTTCCAGCTTGGATGGAAGCTCCTTTCCTATTGTCGCCTTTCTTTTCTCTCTCCTCTCCCACCCAGCTCCCAGCTCCGTTCTACCAAGGAAGGAGAGTAAGGGAGTGCATTTGACGGATGGGAATGGAGGGCATTCCGGTCCTGGGGCAAGTATATGTGAAAGTCTGGAAGCGTCACAGTCTCTTTCAAGGGCCCGTTGTTGCCACGGCTGGCAAATGACAAGGGTGCCTAAGCCTAGCTTGTGTTATGTGAAGACCTCCTCACCGGACGTGAAGGTGAGGAGGCGGCAGTGGGTCAAGGACTCGGAGAGCCCTGTTGGAGCACGGCTGCGCTCTGTGCCCGGGTATGGGACACTGTTGAACGCGCTCTTCGGGTCTATCACTGTTTTATCCCTCATGTTTTAGTTAAGTATTCTTCATCAACTTAGTACTTGTCCATAAAGTCAGATTCAAAAGATGAAACTTTTCTCAAGACAAGTGTTACTATTCTGTTCTTTCCAATGCAGTCCAGAAACCAAATTTCACTTTTAGATGCCATCTGTGAACTCAGCTGTTCACAGTGCATCTTTCTCTGAAAATTTAAGTGCTCTTGTCCTCCCAAGTTCTCCTTCTTACCCAGAATCACTGGAAATAAATTCTGCATTTCTTCTGGCATAGAATCAAGGAAAGTGGGTAATAATTTGGTGAGTTTTGGCAAGCTACCTTTTCCCTGAAAGAGTAGAATAACCCAGCTCCTGATCAAATCAGTACCACCGTGTCCATTCCCTGTAGGAGGAGATCATCAATAGCCATTGCTTTGTCGTCTTCTTCCTGGGATTGGGTCAAGAGTGTCTAGAGCCAGTTTCTGTCTTTTCCCTGGAGCCCAGGATTCTGCTGCTGCTGTACTAGGGCATTATGGTAAGAAAACCTCATGTCTAATATTACCATGCCAGTTGGATAGACTTTATTATTTTTCTTTTCAGGGCCATGCTTCCAACATCCACCCCCCCCCTTTTTTTTCTTTTTTCTTCACAAGGGGAAAAAAGTTCTCTGTAGAGCTAGGCCTTAAGATTTTATTTGAAGGGTAAAGAGAAGTTTTAATATAAAATTCAAAAGCTGTATAGATTTGTTTGACTTTCACTTTATTGTTAAGTAACTGGATGTTAAGGATCATTGGAAAATTGGAGTGATAGTCAAATTCATTTATAATAGGATGTGTAGGATTTAAATCAATAGGTCAGTTAATCATCCAAACAAATACCACACCCGCATTCTAGAATGGGTATTTTAAGAAGGCTCATATTCTATTTTTCATAGAAGTGACATTTTTTTTATAATATCTTTTTTTAAAGATTTTATTTATTTATTTGAGAGAGAGAGAGAAAGAGAGCATGAGAGGAGAGAGGTCAGCGGGAGAAGCAGACTCCCTGCAGAGCAGGGAGCTTGATGTAGGACTCGATCCCGGGATGCCAGGATCATGACCTGGGCTGAAAGCATTTGCTTAACCAACTGAGCCACCCAGGCGCCCAGAAGTGACAGATGTAAATAATTTCTCAGATTGTAGCAATGCTTCTATTTATAGATGACATATTCCAGTGATAATTAACTTTTTTAAAAACTGCAAAAATACAGAGGGATTGATTTTAGGACATAAATAAAAATAAACTAAGGTTTAATTATGCAAAAAGTTATAAAAGGCATACCAAAGCAATGTCAGATGAGGCCCAAAGCGGGGCGCCTGGGTGGCTCAGTGGGTTAAGCTTCTGCCTTCGGCTCAGGTCGCGATCTCAGGGTCCTGGGATCAAGCCCAGCATAGGGCTCTCTGCTTATCAGGGAGCCTCCTTCCCCCCCGCCCCTTCTCTGCCTGCCTCTCTGCTTACTTGTGATCTCTGTCTATCAAGTAAATAAATAAAATCTTAAAAAAAAAAATGAGGCCCAAAGCAAAAGTCAAATCACTTGTTGGGACTCTAGGGGAAGAGGTTAGGGGAAGATTTGGGATGCTAGGAGTGTCATCGATGGCCAACTCAACTGCTTTGCTTTATAAACCAGAAAGCACAGGTTCCGTGAGTTACCTGAGATAACCAGTTTATGGTTTGTGGCAGAGCCAGAGATTGGGCCCCGGTTTCTTGATTCCCACTGTTTTTTCCTTCTTGACTCCCACTATTCTTCTTTCTTCTGTAACATGTGCTACAAGGTAATTACTAGATTATTCTATGTTTTCTCTTGTTTTGGTAAGAAGTAAAACAGATAGTCCCTTGGGTCTCTGCAGTGGGAAAAAGTCCCCATTGTGAAGGAGGAAAAAGGGTCAGAAAAAGGAGCCTCTGTGTTTGTGTGTGTTCCGGGAGGTTTCCTGTAAAAAACGTCCTCCAATTTGTGATGCAGTGATTTAGGGTGGGGTTGACCTGGAGCAGTTTCTGCCCTAGTTACGGGGGTTGTGGAAGTCCTCTTGCCTGTTGAGTCGTGCCCAACAAAAATCTGGTCGAGCAGCCTCTGCACAGCACTTTGTACACAGGGACTGGGGGATGAGTGCTTAGCTGAGTTGAAGCGATAGTGGCAGGAATCATAAATCAGATTTGATGCAGTCCTGATAAAGAATTGTGTATTGTCTCCACTGTGATGTTTGATGGATACTGTGCTGAACTGTCTGCTGTGACACGTAACGAGGAGCTTGATTTCAGCTAACTCGTTTCTCAGGAACGTGTGTGTGGAGGGCTCCCCACCCCCGCTGGGAGTAAGTACAGGAGAGCGTTCCTAGACTAGACACTTGGCGAGCTTCAGGCAGTTGGTGTGCCCTGTCTGGAGGCCAGGAGATTTGTCATTAGCCTGGCCACCCCTGAGACTGCCTCTTGGCCTCTGTCATGTGGTTCTTCCCCAAAAGGAACAACCCAAAACAAACAAAAATGAAGGTTCCCTGCCTTCCTGTCTATAACTTCTGAATCCGTAACTATCTTTACGTGCTTCTCTCCTGTCTCTCCTCCTCCTGTTTACGGCACTTCTCTGCCTCTTTTCTGGATCCCCGCCCTTGCCTCTCACTGAAGAATGCTCCTTCTGCAGGCGTCTCCCTTCCGTGAGCTCCTTCCACTCAGCGCGCAAGTCGCTCTTCACCGGAGGCCCCCCAGCAGGGGGAGCATCTCTCCTCCTTCCTTCTGTGACTGAGCCTCTTGCGGAGGAAGGTGGTGTGCGTGCAGTCAATCCGTTTCCTCGCTTTTCCTCGCTCTCACCCTCTCCGGTCAGTATGGGCTTCACTGGGACGGCGCTGTCCGTTCTTAACTTGCTGTTCCAGAGGACCGCCTGCGCGCCCGTCTTACCTGACCTCGGCCGTTGACCTCTCTGCTTCCTGAACTCTCTGGCTCTTCGGGCTTCTCTTCTCTTCTTTGGCTTCTTCATGGGGACTTACCCCTTCTGTGCCATCCTTACTCAAGAATCTAGCTGCCTCCTTTTCTCATTATTTGTTTCCAGGGTTTTTTCCTCTGTTCATACGGTAAGAGAGTGCTGCTCTGATTGAACTTTCCAGCTCAGATTTCGTTCCTGAACCCCAGACTTCACCTCACTGGGGATTCTACACGTCCCTCAGAGTCAGCATGTTGAAATCTCCACGGTCCCTTAGTCACTTCCTCTGTTCCCGATTTCATTATCCATCTAAATCAGATACTAAAACCTTGGTGTCATCCCTCATTTCTTCTTTGTATCCCTTAATATAGTATCACAATCACTTGTTACTTGTTTCTTTTCCATCCTGAGTCGGCCACACTGTCAGTGGTGCTGCTAGTGCTGATGGCTTTTATTGGTCTTTTCTTCTTTATGGGGAAAACTTCTCTTTCTTCTGTAGCTCACATTTTCCCACTGTCTACACCAAATGTCTCTGGCTTTGATTCTCCTAAATGAGTACATAAGGCCACAAGCCAGACTATTTCTAGATGGAGTACGGTGTCAGGTATAAACTGCTATAGGGAGATTAAGGAAGGTGAAACCCAAGGAAGAAAATCCTGGATTTGATGATTTGGGTGGTGTCTGGCCCTGGAGGAAGTTTTGTAGCATAGTGAACACTCCCCACACCATTTCTCCTTTGGTGTACCTTTGTCTGAGATAGCATGCAAATGGCATCCTTGTAGTCACTAAAACTTTGTTGTCAGGGTCCTTCTGCTCCTCTGCTCACTTTATCCGGTTAGTACGTTTTGCCAGTTGAGACCTCAGTGTTCTCTTATTTGTGTCCCTTTGATTTTTTTCCTCTTTGAATTTGAATCTTCGTCAATCATCTTTTTGTTATCATTCACATTTAATTGATCATCAGGTTATGATGGTTCATAATCAAGTTGTAAATATGTCCCTTTTCTTTTTTTAAAGATCTATTTATTTATTTTAGAGAGCATGAGGGAGTGAGTGGGTAAAGGAGCAGAGGAAGAAAATCTTCAAGCAGACTCTCGGCTGAGCGTGGAGTCTGATGTGGGGCTCGATCCCACTACGTGTGAGGTCACGGGCTGAGGCAAAAACCAAGACTTGGAACTTAACCAACTAAGCCACCCAGGTGCCCCTTAATATTTTATTTTTATGTGATCTTTAGATCTAATGTGAGACTCAGACCCACAACCCTGAGATCAAGAGTTATACACTTCACCGACTGAGCCAGCCAGGCACTCCCTTATTATCATCTTAAATGGAAAATTCAGTGGACAATTTTTAGTTCTTTGTCCTATATGATCATTCTTAACACCGTTGATCACTGTCTCCTTCATAACCCTCTTCTCTTGATTCTTGAGACTCTGTTTTCCTGCTTTTCTTTCTTTCTTTTTTTTTAATTTTGTTTATTTATTTGACAGAGATCACAAATAGGCAGAGAGGCAGGTGGGCCGGTGGGAAGCAGGCTCCCTTCCGAGCAGAGAGCCCCATGTGGGACTCGATCCCAGGACTGTGAGATCATGACCTGAGCCGAAGGCAGCGGCTTTAACCCACTAAGCCACCAGGCACCCCGTTCTCCTGGTTTTCTTACCATGTCTTTGGTGGTCTTTTCTTGGTCTCCTTTGAGGGCCCCCAAATATATTTGTCCTCTGGCTTTATCTCTCCTGACCATGTCTGGGCAATCTCATCTATACTCATGATTTCGGCTGCCACTCATCTGTTGACTCCCAAATCTTTTTCCTCAGGACACGCTCTTCCACTGAACCTCAGATCTGTATTCCTCATTTGTTTACCAGATACTTCCACTTGGAGGTTTCACAGAACTTTAAATGCAGTGGATCTGAAAAGGGAACTCATTGTCATCTTCCCCAGACTTCTTCCTTTTTCATTTTGCCTTGATGAAGGATACCATCAGTTGCCCATCACCCAGATATGACACCTTGGGGACATTAATGCCTCCCTTCTTACTGTCCCCATTCATTTGGTCACAAATCCTATTGAGTCTGCTGCCTAAATTTCTAAATCTCTCAGGTCTGCCTTCATGTTTCTGTCCTCACTGCCTTAGCTGGGATCCTCAGTATTTTCTTGCCTCATCAGTGCCTTTGTCTCCTCACTGCCCACAACTGCAGTTGTGTCTCCTTCTCTCTCCTACTTCCAAATCCCATACTCAGCTGAAATTTGAGTTCTTATTATATCTTACTTACATGTGAAATGTTGTACATGCATTCTTACTTAACCACCACATTAAATCACCATTCTTTTACTTTGGAAGAGAGTAGGCCCAGGTCTCACAAATAACAAGTGGTAGGAGAGAAATTTGAACCCAGGCTGTATGCTCCAGAGCCATGAATTTAATTAACCAGTTCACTGAACACCTTTCACTGGCCTCCCCTCTTTCCATATTGTAATCTTTGGAAGCATGTCATTGGTCAAGGTAGTTAAGGTCCAACTCCCGAGAGGAAACTATTGACATTAATTATTTGGAATTCTATGAGGAAGATTTATTTCTTCCCCTTATTCATTTACTTAATCATTTATGTGTTGTAGATGTATTTATTTTATACTTGGGTTTATAATTCAATACTATGTTACTTATTTAACCAGCTCTCATTTTTAAGATGATCAAGTTATTACCAACTTTTTGCTATTATAAAGCCTGACGAACGAATATTTTCTTAGAAGTCTTGACTTGCTGTTTTGTTGGTTTCTTTAGAGATATTCCCCAAAGTAGGATTGTTCGATAGGTACATTTAAGTCTTCTGTACATGTTTCTCGGGGTGGGTTTTTACCTTAAGCATCTGTTTTTATGTTGCTATCTTTCTAGGAAGTGCTCTTAACACCCTTGAGATTTTTGCATCCCTCTTTGGGATTATGAATAGTTCATCTTTAAAACCAGGAACTCAACTTTTCATGCTGATTTATTTACCTGTGTAGAGTATTGTGTCAAAGAACGCGCTGCAATATCGGGGAAATTCCCAGCATGACGCCCAGGAGTTTCTGCTGTGGCTTCTGGACCGAGTTCATGAAGACCTCAATCATGCTGTGAAGCAGAGCGGCCAGCCTCCTCTGAAGGTGAGGGTGCGCGCCCTGCTGGGGCAGCCAGGGAGCTGGAAGCAGGGGGCTCCGGGATGGTTTAGTGAATGGACTGAATGTAGATTCTTCTCTCGGACCTCCACTGAGGAGTTGTTGCTGTTTGCATTTAGTTAATAATAGTGAAATCAACTAAGCCCTGGGTAAGTATAAAACTCAGGGGTACTTAGAGGATTTTCCTCATGTTTACTACTTGCTGGCAGCATAAGAGAGATGCTGTGTCTAAGGAACTTAGAGTCTAGGGAGGGAGGACATTGCATGTGTGACTAGCTTTAGACTACAGTCAAGTGATTCCACGTCACTAAGCTGTATTTAAAGCAGAAATTGCTTTCTTTTCCAGTGAGACACATAGACTTACAGATTACTGAAATGAATACACACTCAAAAAGGAAATGAATGGATGTCTTTGCTATTACAGTTGGATTTGAGTGTAGGAACTGAACCCCTAGAATATTCTACTAAGAAATAGTGATTCTTCCTCAGTTTTTATGCATGCAGCCTTAATATGATTGGTGAAATGATTTATATGATGGAAATAATTAAGACCAAAGAGTTGCTATTCGCTTGTCATTTTTATTTTTATTTTATTTTTTTTTTTTTTCTAGCTTGTCATTTTTAAAGGTTTTGATAATTGTGCACTGTATCTCAAAATTTCAGTCTGTGATTTTGGTAAGGTGTTAAGTAATTCTGATTCAAGATCCCTCTGTGCCCACACACTCTGTACTGTCATAGGACCACGTGATTGTGGCTAGGTGTCCCACCAGACTGAGATGTACTCAAGGTCAGGCACTGTGTCTTACTTATCTTTGTGTCCTTGTGCCCTTTGCGGGGCTCTCTGTACATGCTAGCAGGGGTTCAGTGACCAACTGTCAGGTGGATGGACATGAAAAGGCCAATTAAATATGCAGTAGAGTGGCTGGGCACCAAACCAAGCAGCACAGCTGGCAGGGGCTCGAGCGGGTGGGCACCATGGTGGGGGTTATTTCCTGGAAGAGCCCAGAGGGAGACCTTCAGAGCTGGAGGGAGATGGCAGCACCCTATGGAAGGACTGCCAGGCTGCCCGGGTGGGGTGGAGGCAGAGCCTGTGACATGCATCCTCGTGACCCCCATCCGGGCCACTGCATTCTGATGCCTTCAGCACGTTTTTTTCACTGGAACATCTGGACCTGATGCACAGCTTGGAGAGGAAGTCAGGACATTTGTGACTGTTTAAGGTTTATTTCCCATCAAAAATTGGTACTTCTAATGTGTGAAATTGTACTTGCCCTTTTTTAGCCACCATCAGAGACTGATATGATGCCTGAGGGGCCATCTTTTCCTGTCTGTAGCACTTTTGTACAAGAACTTTTTCAAGCCCAGTACAGGTATGAGGATATCAAATTGTCTCTTATGTGGTCTGCTTGACATAGCTCTAGATGATCTTACTGTGTGTGTCTCTCATTTTTGTCTCTGAAGATCTTCTTTGACATGTCCTCACTGTCAGAAGCAGAGCAACACCTTTGACCCTTTCCTCTGCATTTCTTTGCCAATTCCTCTACCCCACACAAGGTAAGAAGAGCAGGTTTAATAAAATTAAGACTGTACATTCCTGTGTATTCCTTTCCACTGTAGGCTCCTGTTGGGTCTCCTTACTTACTTAGACAGGTAACGAGATTAGTGATACATTGAATACAGGCATAAAAACCTCACAGACGTCTGTAAATCCTACTCTGAATTTGCGAAGTGAGCAGGCACATGGGGCAAGCATGTCTTTTTGCAGTTCCCATGGCTGTCGTCTGTTTAGTCGCATCCACTGATAGTGTGGGGCAGGGGGAGGTTGTGGAGTGTCTTCTAGATCTTCTAGAGACTATATGCTGCACTTTATTTATTTTTTTAAGATTTTATTTATTTATTTGACAGAGAGAAATCACAAGTAGACGGAGAGGCAGGCAGAGAGAGAGGAAGGGAAGCAGGCTTCCTGCTGAGCAGAGAGCCCAACGCGGGACTCGATCCCAGGACCCTGAGATCATGACCTGAGCCGAAGGCAGCGGCTCAACCCACTGAGCCACCCAGGCGCCCCTTTGTTGCACTTTAAATTAGTTACTTTATTTGAACTGTTTATTCAAAATTTCTGAGAGTTAGGCTGTTGTCAAGAACATACAAAGCACAGAATCAAGTGTTGATATGTTATATTTTGTTTGACTGCCTTTTCCAAAGGTGTCTTGATTATTGTTTTCTGGTTCCACTTAGGTCCAGATGAGACCCCTTCCCCCCCTTTGGCTTCCAAATAAAGGTGTGGGTTAGCTTCAGTTTTGTGTTAATTTCAGATCAGGTTTGTTTTGCTTCTGTATTTTAGTTGAAATAAATGCCTAATGAGAAGATCTGACTTTGATCTGCACAGGCCTCTCTATGTTACCGTAGTGTATCAGGGGAAATGTTCTCACTGCATGAGGATTGGTGTGGCCGTGCCTCTGTCTGGGACTGTCGCCAGGCTTCGGGAAGCAGTGTCTATGGAAACAAAGATCCCCACTGATCAGGTAATAAGCCTGCTCAGGCCGATTACACACGAGCCATAAAGGTGTTGCTTTCTGTTCTGGAATTTTCTAATAGTCTTCTGCCAAGTATGGTTAGATAGAAATGCAAAACCAGTTGTGTCTGTGTTAAGGAAAGAAAAGGCCCAAAGAAGGAAAATATATATGATAACTTTTCATGCTTCATTTAATTATACATATATTTTTAAAAGGAAAGCTGTGACTTGACACCAAGACCTTCTTTTCACTTTATTTATAAAGCATAATTACTCAGTCTTTCTTAAACTATCCTTATGAATGCTTATGTGGGCAATTGAAAGAGCATCCCTATGCTATTTGAAGGTCACAGAGGCTTGGAAAACCCCACTAGTGACTCTTGAAAATCCCTTTCCATTATGGTGAGAAGGGTGGGTATCTGCTTGCTGGTGTAGTACATACACATGCTCCATATGGTTCGCTTCCTGCTTAAAGCTGGGTCAGAGACTCACTTCATTTAGATGTGAGAAAGGAACATTGTGCCCCTTCTGCCTGCCTTTTTTTTGGGGGGTGTGTGTGTGTGTAAATTTTTGATAAGTAGTTATATTTAAATTGACCCAAAATACTTTTGGCTTGTGACTTGACATTTTAGCATACAGTTTTTATTCAATTCATTATTACAATTTTATTTAGAAAAACATTTCTGATTTTAGATTTACTAAAGAAAGATGATCCTGTGGTAGAATAACTTTTCCCTAGATAGCTTCTGGAAGCTGCTGTGTAGTCATGTGATTAATAAAGGTGTTTTGTACTTTGGCCTCATGTGGCTTCATTTGGGAAGTTCCAGTAAAACAAATACAACCAATAATACAGCAAATATCTCATATTTTCATAGGCCAAGGACTGGCGTGTTGATAAAATGTTCATATTCTTCCTTACTTTCAAATGCTCTTTGATTCTTTTTTCCCTTCAGGATGAGGGGAAAGACTGAAAGAAGGAGGCAGGCTGAGGTGTGTGATTCTGGGCGGGTCCAGTTGTATCTTTAAAGCTTCAGTGCTCTCTGGCTCTTTTTGCATGTGGTTTAAATGGCTGATAGAATTACAGGTTTGTTTTTGACGTTAGCTTGCTGGAGAAAGTAAATTATCTTGCACGTTCACCTGCAGAAAAACAATGTGGTTATTAAACTCATCAGAAGAAAAATATGCTAGGGATATTTTTCTTGGACGATTTGTGGAATGTGCCACCAGCCTCTTTAGCCTCACAGATTCGTAGTATGTTTGCGTTAGCCGAGGGGATTTTAGGGCTCCCTTCCAAGCCCCTCATTTGAAGGAGGCCCAGAGAAACCATGTGACTTGTTCAAGAGCGTAGGGCTGGTTGGTGGCAGGCTGGGACTGGAGCCTCTTCGTGCCCAGTCCAGTGCTTTTTCTCCAGACAGTGCTGCTGAGCGTGTAGTGAGCACCTAAATGTTTCCGTTGTGTTCCCCCCTCCCCCCCTTTTTTTATTGTGAAATATTCAACCATTTCAGAAACAGGACTTAGAAAGTGGAAGTATCTTGTCCTAAGTATCTTAGAACTCAGAGTTACTGACTCTAATACTGTGTTGTATATTCACCCCTATTTTTTCCTGTGCATATACTACATTTGTCATTTTATAAAGAATGGAATCATTTCCACAAATTATTCTTTATGTCACTTCTTATTTAACTAGGAGATCTTCCCATGTTAGTGCACGTATGTGCAGCTCATTCTTTGTAATTACAGTAGGACTATGTAATATACTTAACCAGTTCCTAGTTTGGGTTGATTTCATTTTTTTTTCCTTTTACAAAATCTGGGTTGTATGACATTTTTAACCTGAAACAAAGAAAAGTTACTGAGGTAGGACCAAGTCTCGGAATTAGATGTGGTCTCTGCTTGTCTTGTTGACAAGTCTCCCACCTCTTCAGTTTCTCCCCTTTGTGAGACAAGGGGCTTTTACTTTATCATTTCCTGGGGACTCTTCTTCACAAAAACTTAGAGGAACTCTGGATTCAGTGACGTAGCATTCTGAAATGAGGGCATGTTACACGTTTACAGAGGATATCGTGCTTCGATGATTCTCTCACTGAAGGCAAACAGTGTGGGCCCTGGGACATGTTTCAGTCCCTCTCACGTCCCCACAAGCCCTGACAGACTGGAGAAGCTCATGGTGGAATTGGGAGATCAGTTCGTATTGACTTTCCAGTTACCCAACTGTTTACATTTTTCCCATTTTTAGATTGTGTTAACGGAAATGTACTATGATGGGTTCCATCGTTCCTTTTGTGACACAGACGACCTGGAAACAGTCCATGAAAGCGACTGCATTTTTGCCTTTGAGACTCCAGAAATATTTAGGCCTGAAGGAATTCTCAGTCAAAGAGGTAAATGAGCATCTGTTTCCATAAGGGTTTTCAGGTTTCACAACTGTCTACCCTTTGAGATGTCTATTCTGTAATGGCATACTTTTTTAAACTATGGTAAAATACCCATAACTTATTTTTATGATGGTATAAATTTTATGGTAACATTTCTCTGGAACAAGGCAGTTCTCACTGTTTTAGGCAACGATATTTCCTTAGTCTCTAATCTTTTCTGCCTGCAGTTGGAGCAGCCCCTATCTGAGGCTCGAACTGACTGAATCCTCCTTCCTTTTTGGTTAAGTGGCTTCTTAAGCATCTTGTGACAGCATTTGGGAAGATGTGTGATGCCATAGCTGCTTTTTTTTTTTTTTTTTTTTTTTTTTTTTTTGCTTTTTGTTACCTGCTCTGATGCTTAATTTCTAAATTCTAACTCAGTTATAAGATGTTTGCTTAATACCTTGCTTTTAAGAAATTTGCATCCATAAGCAGCAAAAGAAAGTCTAGCTCTGGACAGTGCTGTTCCTTTGCCTGTGGTTTGGAACTTAGCCTGTCTCTCTACTGTAGTTGGAGGATTTGGGGTCTATTTCTGATTTTGAAATTTGCTAGGCAACTCGAACTTTGTTCCTGGCCTTAGTGTTCTTCATGGTTCTGGGGCTTCTGTTCTTTTTCTTTACTTTACTCCAATGATTATTAAAGCATGAATGGCACCTGGGAACTGGTTAGAAATGCAGATTCCCGGAACCTACTGCAGACCTACTGAAGGAGAGGCTCTGGGGCTGGGGCCAGCCTGCGGTTTTTCACAGGTGATTCCAGTGCACACCAAAGTGGGAGAAGGGCTGAACTGAGAACCTAGTCTGAGCAGTGTCTTTCTCCTGCCATGTTTTTTAGAACTGAACCTCCCTGCTCATCTTCTTTTCCTCTGCTTCCATACCCTGACTTCTAACTCTCCCTCGGAATCTCTGCTTAGAAGTCCTGCATCGTCTTAACACTCAGCATTTCTTAGACTGGATCCTCCTGCATTTCTTCTCTGGAATCATGGTATCACCATCCTTCTTTTCACCCAAGGTGGATCCAAGCGCTTCTCCCTCAAAATTCACATAGAAATGATTAAAAACTATGCCATTTTCTTCCTCATCCTCTTGCCACTGGTATGGCTCAGACCAATCTCAGCTGGGCTTTTCTAGTAACTTCTCTACTAACTGTCTTTACCCCTTGACTTTCTTCTGTTAATTATTTTTTCATGGTGCCACCAGACTTTTTTGGATATACATTTCTGATCATATTATATGCTTATTGACTTGCCGGTGTTTCCCCTTTGAGATTCAATCTGAGCACCTTGGGAGAATTCATGGTTGGTCCTTGCCTTTCTTTCTAGCCTCTTTACTATATTCCATCTCCTTCATGTTCCTTATCCAGGTTACTCTGTATTTCTGGAATATGTCATGTACTTTTATACTTTCTGTCTGTTGAGAATTCATTTCTCTAGCTCCTTTATCAGCTCCTACTCTATCTCCCTACACGTGCCTCCCTGCAATCCACTCATCTCACCCAGTCCTAAGCAACCACACTGTTCTACTCTCATCTCTGTAGATTTCCCTAGTTTAGAGGTTCATGTGAACAGAAACATTTAACATGTGGCCTTTTGTGACTTGCTTCTTCCATGTAGCATAGTGTTTCAGGGTTCATCCATGTTGTAGCTTGTATCAGTCCTTCAGTCCTTTTTATCGCTGAGGAGTATTCCATTTTATGTATATGCCACATTTTGTTTATCCATTTATCTGTTGATGGACATTTGGGTTGTTTCCACATTATGAAATAGTGCTGTTATGACCATTCATGTACAAGTCTTTGTTTGAATACCTGTTTTCATTTTTGGGGGGGTTACACACACCCCTAGGAGTGGAAACACTGGGTCATGGTAATTCTGTGTTTAACCTTCTGAGGAATTGTCAGACTTTTTTTCAACAGGTGAATCATTTTTCATCCCACCAGTATATGAGGGTCATAATTTATCCACATTCTTGCCAACATTTATTATTTTCCATCTTTTTGATTATAGCCATTCTAGTGGGTGTGAAGTGGTGTGTTAATGTGTTTGTATTTGCATGATAAATGATTTTGATCATGTTATCATGTGCTTTGGACATTGGTTTACCTTCTTTAGAAAAATGTCTATTCAGATTTTTAAATGGGGTTGTTTATTTTTGTTATTGAGTTGTAGGAGTTCTTTATATATGCTGGATGCTAGATCCTTATCAGATACATGACTTCCAAATATTTTCTCCCATTCTATAGATTGCCTTTTCACTTTCCTGATAGTGTCTTTTGATGCACAAAAGTTCTTAGTTTTGGTGAAGTCTAATGTTTTCTTTTTTTGTGGCTTATGCTTTTTGTTGCTTATCTAAGATTCCGTTCTTAAATCCAGGACCATGAAGTTTACCCATGTGTTTACTTTTAGGAGTTTTAGCTCTTACACTTAGATCTTTGCACCCTTTCGAGTTTTAGCTCTTACATTTTAGCTCTTACATTTAGATCTTTGAACCCTTTTGAGTTATTTTTTGTATGTGGTTTGTGATGGGTATTCAGCTGCATTCTTCCGTTGTATGTAAACAGTAATCCTAGCACCATTTGTCAGAGATACTATTCTTTCTACGTTGAATGATCTTGGTGCCCTTGTTGAATGTCCTTATTTTAGTTCCTCCTTTCCTTCATCACCTATTTCCAGAGGTGCCTCAAGTTTCTGAACCTTTTGGTAATTCTGTACATTGGGTTGGTCAGCTTTCTCTGCTGCCAGTCTAGGATTCCATTATCTCCGGTATACCCATATTTACATTATTATTTTCTAGGTAGTCTTTTGTTTCAGTTTTAATTTTTCTTTGACCCGACAGCTTTTTTGTTTTCAAGTGTCATTTTCATGTGTGTGCTTTTGCTCAAGTTGTTTTCTACTTTTAATTACATTACAGTAAAAGAATACTCAGTTATCACCTTTTCCAGAAAGCTTTTCCTCACCACTCACCGCCCCCCCGCCCCCCGCCCGAGCCCCTACTCGCAAGCTGGCCGGCTTCCTCCTTGCTCCAGCCACATCTTCTGGACATCTCGGACACCAGCACGTTGTATGCAGATGGTCTTTTTTCTCCTCTGTCCTTCCACTGCACTATGAGATTCTGTGCAGTCGGGGCTGTGTTTTGTTTTCTCTTTCTGTACCCAGCAGTTCTGTATAGTTCCTCATGCATAACACGAGCCCAGTTAAGGTTTGTTAACTGAAAATTTGCTAAAATCCCCTTTCACACCCTCATTGCTAAGGGTTAACACTGAGTTTCTGTTTTTAAGTGAATTTGGTGAAGTCCAAGGTTATCATCTACTAACCAGAGAGTTCCTCTGTTGGAAGACCAGACCACTTATTGAGTATGTGTTAGCCTCTGTTAAAGCCTTGTAAATAACTTATTTGAGACGGATGAATCTGCTACCTTCCTGCTTTGCAAATAAGAGAGCGAAGTCTTGGGGAGGTTGAGTAACCATCCCAGTCATGCATCTGCTAGCAAGTGGGGGTGCTTCTTGAGCACAGAGCTGTGCAGTTGAGTGGTGCCCCCTCATCTCATTAGGGACCCTCATCACTTTAGCACAGGTCTTCCCAGCCTTCTGCAAAGAGCTGGGAAATGAGATCATTCATTGTCTCAAATTCAGACTTATTTTTATTTTCTCATACCAAAGTTTAAAATAACTATGAAGTGAAATCTGTTCTTCCTTTTGTGATTTCTTTTTGGTGTTTAAGCTTAAAAAGTCTTCTTCTCTCTAATAGCTTGATGAAGATTCTATTTTTTCTTACTTCTAATTTCTATATACTTTTTTTTTAAACTCTCATTCACCTGGAATTTATTTCGATTAACCACACACTGGTCCTTTTAAAATACTGTAATACTAATGTCCCTTAATAGGTTTGGCAAGTCTCATATTGCTGGATATTTAGGTTGTTACTAAAATGCTGCCATGAATACTTTTGTATAGCCACTTTTTGTTTTAGTCTCCTTTTGGTGGCGGGCCTGTTTGTGTGTTTGTGCATGTGGTGGTGGTGGTAGAGGGCTTTCCTTCTCCTTCCCTTTTTAAAAAAAGATTTTTGTTTAAGAGAGAGTGAGAGAGACCACGGGGGAGTGGGGAGAGGCAGAGGGAGTGGGAGAAGCGGACTCTTTCCTGATCAGGGAGCCTGACGTGGGGCTTGATCTCAGGACCCTGAGATCATGACCGGGGCTTAAGGCAGATATTTAACCGACTGAGCCACCGAGGCAACCCGGAGGGCTTTCTTTTCTTTGCAGGTTTCCTTATGCTGTACTTCCAGAGGATTAAAGAAAGGAACAACTAATTTTATTTTTTTATTGAGGTATAATTGACATATAACATGTTAGTTTCAGAGGATACAATGATTCAGTGTTTGTATATACTGCAAAATGGTCATTACAGGAAGTCTAGTTAACATCCATCTCCATATAGTTAACAATAATTTTTTATTATGATGAGAACTTTTAAGATCTACTCTCTTAGCAACTTTCAAATATACCGTGCAGTATTAACTGTAGTCACCATGCTGTACATTACATCCCATTACTTACTTATTTTATAGCTGGAAGTTTGTACCTTTTGATCGCCTTTCACTGAATTTGCCTGACATCACCTCACCTTCTGCAACCACTAATCCGTTCTCTGTATATGTGAGCTTGGTTTTGTTGATACTATCTTATATTCCACATATAACGATATCATATGGTATTTCTCTTTCTCTGACTTCTTTCATTTAGCGTAATGCCCTTAATGTCCATCCATGTTGTTGCAAATGGCAAGAGTTCCTTCTTTTTTATGGCTGAGTAGTATTCCATGGACATGCACCATTATTTAATCAAGCACTTGAGTTTCTGCTAAGTACAGGGCATTGTACTAGGTGCTGAGTTGCTGAGTGGCTCTGATAGCTCTGTTTTCACCTGATTTTCAGCAACCTGTATCATGCCCATCAATCATATATTTTTGTTCACTTAAATGTAGGTCCATCTAGTGTGGTTGATTGTATTAAGGTTGCCATGTCTTATAATGGCTGTGGATCTGGTAAGCGTGGTTTATCTTCTGTTTTTCATAACTCTGGCTCTTTAATTAGGGAGAAGATACTGCAGTTAGAATATTGAAGTTCATTCCACATTTACTAGTTCTAATTTTTTTTTCCCCAGTTTATTTGGTTGCTGGTTGCGTAGTCTTACCTTAAATTTGTCTTGGCGGATCATCTCTGCAAACTTGCTCTTCTAAAACTGTATCCAGTATTTGCTCAAGTGAAGAGGGCTTTTTGTTGTTGTTGTTGTTTAAGATTCATTTATTAGAGAGAGAGAGAATGCATGAGCCGGGGAAGGAGCAGAGGAAGAGAGAGAGACTCCTCAAGCAGATTTTCCACCAACTATGGAGCCTGGTATGGGGCTCGATCCGAGGACCCCAAGATCATTACCTGAGCTGAAGTCAAGAGTCAGATGCTCAGCTGACTGAACCACCCAGGTGGCCTTAAGTGAAGAGTTTTAAATTTCAGTTTTCAAGATACATAAAGCTAGTTTAAAGGAAATGTGGATACTTACATTATTTTAATGATGGGACCTTGGTGGCTCAGTCAGTTAAGCCTCTGACTCTTGACTTCAGCTCAGATTCTTGATCTCAGGGTTGTGAGTTCAAGCCCCACTTGGGATCCACGCTGGATATAGAGCCTACTTAAAAAAAAAGAAAGAGAAAAAGAAAAAATTATTTTAATGGCTAGAGAAGTTATCTCAAAGTAGATCTTTGTTTTTTTATTATAGATTAAATTACATAATTTAATTTATAAAATTTATAATTTATAATTTCTTAATTTCTCTTTTGCATGAACTTCTTTGTAATGAATAAAAGGAATTTTGAATTGATAAGGTTCTTTTTAATTTTTTTTTCCAGGAATCCACTTAAACAACAATCTAAACCACTTGAAATTTGGCTTGGATCATCGTCTATCTTCTCCTACACAGGCAGCAGCAAAGCAGGGGAAAACAGACTTACCCCCAACAAGAGCAGGAAACGACAAGATTGTTCTATTAGTGTGTAACCGAGCGTGCACTGGGCAGCAAGGGAAAAGGTAAAAACTGATTGACTAATAAGTGCTGAAACTTTAAACGTTCAGTATTTTCAAACATTTTAAGAAGTAAGGATGAAAACCCCTTACTTTTATTAATTTTTGATTCGGATATTTAGAAAGAATATATGTATTAGTTGACCTGATTTGAGGGCTTGGGAGGGGGAGAATATAAAATTAGGATGATAGAATCAGAATTAGAAAGGCTTTGCAAGCTCATCTAGTTGTTGAAGCCTTGGTTCGTGTGTTTATTTTTAGTTCAGGTTCCTCAAGGGGCCTGTAGGCCTAAATCCAGCTACTTTCTTAACAGCTTTTTTTTCTCTTTTAAAAAAATTCTTAACATATCTACTTGAATGGTACATGCATCTCAGTCTTATGTTCCAAACTGAACTGATTCTCTCTATAAATCTGGCCCTCCAGTATTTCCTGTCTCAGCAAATGGCAGCACTATTCATTTAGCTGCTTAAGTCAGAAAATCGGGAGTTGCAAATCTCTCTCAAATCTTTTTCCTGCTAAGAATTTATAGGAGTTTTAGACTATCCTTTAAGGCAACTCTACCACAGTAGTACTGTAACCTGAGTAATAACAAAATATGGATATGTTTCATGGACAAAGGGCTCTCTTTCTGCTGTTTGTCAGAATAGCATTTTATTAGTCTTTTAAAATGTTGCTTTGAAATAACTTCCTTATTTAATCATGGTTATTGTAAGTACGAAACGTGTTGATTTGTGTATTTGTGATATTCGTTAACAAATACTTCAGTGTTCACAGCGTGTTGGGCACTGTTCCAGCACTGGGGATGGGGCAGTGAACGAGACAGACTGTTCTTGTGGAGCTTACATCCCAGTGAGGACAGACACGCTGTAAACAAGTAAACATAGGTCACTTCAGACAGTCTTCACCACTTAGAAGATATTAAAGCGGGCCGGGGTGGTAGAGTGTGCTGGTCGGGGGGCAGCCAGACCCCTCTAGAGAGGGGGACCGGGAGGTCCACCTGAGGAAGGAGCATGGAGCGGAGGAGACAGTGTAAGGGACGTGAGCCTCCAGAGAGAAGGCTCTGTGGGGAGAAGACATGAGTACAGAAACCCCGAGACTAAGGGGAACGTGGCATGTTTAAGGGGCAGAAAGAGAGGCAGCTCAGTGTGTTGATATAAAGAATCTGTGGAGTCCCTTTTGTGATGCTCTTCTCTTGCAAGTGAAGACACGACCGTGTGAAAAACAGGAATGTCCAATTTACATGCGCCTGTGATTTCTTTCACATCGCAGTGCTGTTTGTGGAGTACTGCTCTGCGTACACCAAGGCCGTTAGAAATGGTTTTTTTGATATGAGTGCATCTCTTTCAGCCCGAGTCAGGGTTTATCTCTTGGCTCCTTCATTCATTCATTAAGCACTATGGATTTCTGGGCATTGGCTCTTTGGGTCACTGTGATAAATAAATCACAGTCCCTGCTGTCAGATTAACTGTCTACTGGTGGAGGCAGGAAGAGAGACAGTATTTGTAGCATGGTGGAGTTAGTGCTGTGGCCCAGACAGCACAGGGAACAAATCAACAGTGTGCTTTCTAGAGAAGAATACCATTACTAGGCCTAAGGAGGTGGCCTAGAGGAAGGGTGGAGGGGTGTTCCGGGGAGGGAATTGACTGCACAGAGAATGAGTAAGACGCGCATAGGGCACGAATAGGTCTAGTGGCTAGGCTTGGGTGAGAGAGCCCCTGGGCCAGGGGTCCTCGGCCCCGGCTGCATATCAGAACCACCTGGGGGTTCCTCAGTAAATCTCTGTGCTCGGCCCCTGTACCAGAGTGATTACAACAGAATCTTGGGGGCTTAATTAAAAAAAAAAAAATCCCTGGGGGCTGCAGCATGGGCAGGGGCACATGGCTTCTACCATAGGCTGGAATCTGACTTTCAGGGTCGCTTGCTTGCCAGCAACTTCCTTGTCAGACAACCAGGCTGCAGCCACGTGCGTGCTAGACCGACCATGTCCTCAACCGTCCCCTTTCCTCACCATATCCGTTGATCCTGTCCTCTGGCTATCTAGTACCCCTGAGAAGCCATTTTGGCACATGAACTGTTAAATTTTATTTAGAAACCTAAGCTTCTCGGCTGACTTTTTTATCCACTTATGGGAGTAACTGTTAAATTTCCTGTTTTATTTTGAGAACTGTTCTAAACCCAATAATATAGTCATTCCATTTTAAGAGACCATGAATGAAGAATTACGCATTAAAGGGATGCCATACTTTTAAGGTGATTGCAGTATTTATATGTGTTAGATTTGGACTGCCTTTTGTGCTGCACTTAGAGAAGACAATAGCTTGGGACCTTTTGCAGAAGGAAATCTTGGAGAAGATGAAGTATTTCCTGAGGCCCACGGTTTGTGTCCAGGTGAGTAAGCATTTTGACACTCCAGCATAGCATGCGTGTGTACCCAAGTGAAGAAACAGTCACTAGAGTGAAATTTGAATTTTGGACCTCTGCACTTAGGGAAGACCAGGTGCTGAGCTGGGATGTTGAGGAGCCTTGGTGGAAAGCTGTGTTCACATTTTCAAGACTAAGAATTTACCCTCAGTTCCTGGCCACTGCAAGAATTTCTTTGAATTGCTAGGTATTTCTTTATAATATATATGTATCTAATAAAGTACATGGCCAGCTTTGAGAGATTTTGTAGAACAGCTATCTATATATTTTCAAAATTAGGATTACTATATGAAGGTATCCCTGGAGGACTTACATTCAATTAAGGTTCAGCCTAAAGCAACATATTACTTGTCTTGCATAACATATTTGCTGTGTAAATTGCATTTAGGTACATCATCTTTAAAGTGTGTAAGAGTGGCTCAAGAGCCTAACAATAGCAGAGAGAAGCATTTTGCAAAACCGTTTGTTGTCCATCTAATGCCACTGTGACGCACATGCCCTTGAAGAGCAGTTCAGCCCCATTTTCCTTTATTGTTTGATGCAGGTGTGTCCATTCAGTTTGCGTGTTGTCAGTGTTGTGGGGATAACATACTTGTTGCCCCAGGAGGAGCAGCCGCTGTGCCACCCAACAGTAGAAAGGTAAAAATCAGTCACCGTGTAGAATTTTGTTAATGCTCCGATGTAATTTCTAGTGATGTCTGGTATAATTTCTATCTCAGTGTGGTAGGCTCTTTAGGCTTGTTTAGAAATTAAGTCTACTTCTTTTACTTTTCATTCATACTTGAGTATAATATATATGATCTTTTTTGAGATCAGAGAAGCCTGGAGTAGTCCTGTCAGGAAATCAAATTATTGTATGTCCCAGGAATACAGCTAAATTACACTTTAATATTCAGTCAGGATGGAATTTATCCAAACTAGAATTCTCATCATGCCACTCTCCTGGAAATCTTAAATGGAATCCTATAGCCTAAAAGATAAAGTCCGACTTCCACGGTATATGAAGGTCTACACAGTTTGAACCCTGCTACTTCCCACTTGTCAGGCCCCGCCCTCCTCCCGTCTTAGACTTTCAGCAGTATCAGAACACGAGGATTGCTGGAACGTGTGGCACAGCTTCGTGTGTGCCTTTGCATGTGTGGTGCCCTCTGTTGATCGTTCCATTCCTATGAGCCTTCTTTCTGCTACCTCTGTGCTTGGTTTATGGGGGAGAAGGAGAGATGCAGGAGCAGACTTTGTTTCCAGAGGAACTATTATCTGGTATCTATCTGGGTTGGTGAGAAATGAGACAAAAAATTAGAAAGGTTATAAAGAATATCTAAAAGTGATTGCGGACAGCCTTATAACATGAGATTAATTTCTTCCGATCTCTTTATTTCTATACTGGACATTTTTTTTAAAGATTTTTTAAAATTTATTTATTTGACAGAGAGATCACAAGTAGGAAGAGAGCAGGCAGACAGAGAGGGGGTAAGCAGGCTACCCGCTGAGCAGAGAGTCCGATGTGGGGCTTGATCCCACGATCCTGAGATCATGACCTAAGCCGAAGGCAGAGGCTTAACCCACGGAGCCACCCAGGCGCCCCTATACTGGACAGTTTAATTTAAGGATTTTTTCAGTCCAATTGTAACCTAGTTATTTAGATATACGAGGTCATAATGGTCTCACTAGAAACTTTTTCTGATAAGGAACGATGATGAAGAATTTCAGTAATCGCAATTTATGATATCAAATTTCAAATAGGACATAATCACATAAGTAAAATCATTTCTTTAGAACACAATATGTGACTTCCATCTCCGCGCTCTAGGGCATTAAAATCTTGTGGACCAGGTGGCACCGCTCATGTGAAGTTAGTGGTAGAATGGGACAAGGAAACAAAAGATTTGTGAGTATTTTTTTTTTACCTAGTGCTTATAGAATCATTGTTTGAATGATCATTTTAATAGCATCCCTTTGGTCTTTCAGATTAGCTAAAACAAATCTCTCTTTAAGTATCCAAGTGGACTGCTAATCCTTTATTTAACCAGTTGTCTGGATCTCAAAAACCTTAGAGTATTTGTTGGATGCTGATCAGACAGAACTAGTTATTCATTACTCTATAGGGCCAATTACTTTTAAAAAAACTTTTAAAGAGCGCACGCTCCAGGAGGGGGGGAGGGGAGGGGAGGAGAGGGAGAGAGAAAGAGAGAATCTTAATCCACACTGGGCAAGGAGCCCAACTCGGGGCTTAATCCCACAACCCAGAGATCATGACCTGAGCTGAAATCAAGAGTGGTATGCTTAACTGACTGCGCCACCCAGTTGCCCCTTTAATTTTTACTGTAGGCCCATTAACTCTTGTAAATTATACCAAATGCCCTTAGATACACAGGATAAGAAAATATGAATTAATAGTTCATGGCCACTCCCATGAAAACCAACTCCCAAATTATTTCTTGAAAATATCTTTATAGATACAGAACTTTTCAAGCATATTTTGAAACATAGAGAAGTTGAATGACCAGTTGGGTAACCTGTTTGCTTTCATTACCCATTGGTTCTTTTTGGTTATAAATCTATAGTCACATTGTGAAGCTGCAGTTTTGAGGTCACTTTTGCAGTACATTCTCTAATAATTACCCACCCCCTCCCTCATTGCAGCCTGTTTGTAAATACTGAAGATGAATATATTCCTGATGCAGAAAGCGTCCGTCTGCAGAGGGAGCGTCATCATCAGCCTCAGACTTGCACTTTATCCCAGTGTTTCCAGCTCTACACCAAAGAGGAGCGGGTAAGCACCTGGCAGTTCTTCTTGGGTGGGGAGGGGGCGGGGGTGATAGGGCAGGATGACACGAGAGAAGCAGATGATGCCCCAGAAGAGTCCCCGGCATTCTGCACTCATGTAAGTTTTGCACACTTGATGGGCATCTAAGTGTTGTCTCTTTTAGGACTTCAACAAAAAGTAGTTTAGATTACTAGAAATTTTTGACTGATTGAAATGCTCTAAAAGTGAACCTGCATAGTTAATATTTTCCCCTTTTAACAATAATGCATTTTTTTGTTTCGATTTAGAGATTTTGTCTATTTATTCTTAAGACTTTATTGAGAGCGAGAGAGAGTATGCACGAGAGAGAGCAAGCACAAGTGGGTGGGGGGCAGAGGGAGAAGCAGACTCGCCACTGAGCAGGGAGCCCAACGCAGGGCTCAATCCCAGGACCATGGGATCATGACCTGAGGCGAAGGCAGACATTTAACCAACTGAGCCACCCAGGTGCCCCTCGATTTAGAGATTTTAAATCATTTGCCCTAGTAACCAGAATAGTGATTCTTAATCTTCTGGTGCTAAGAACATAGGTGCTAGAACCTATTTAAATTTAAACTAAATTAATGAAAATGAAGTAAAATTAAAAATTCAGTTCCTTAGCTGCAGTGGGTATACACGGAAAGTTCTATCAAACAGCATGCTTTGGACCGCTCAACATAGTGCTGGGCAGATAGAGGGGACTCAGTAAATATTTGATTGGAAGAGTGGACAGATACATGGATTAATAAGTCTCTGTGGATGGGGCCAACGCCTGTGTGGTTTAAAACTCTTTAGGTTTATGCACCTTGACTGGAGTACTTGGCGTTCATCTAATCTTGAATTGATGTTTAGGATCATAATCTTGACTAATTGTTACTGCTCACTCTTGTATGTCGTGAACCCTGACATTTCAGGGTCAGAGGGGACTAAAACTCCTTTATTCTAAAGGTTGTTCTTCTCCCTAATCGCAAATAGGTGATTGTCCAGCCACTGTTTCAGTACCTTAGTTATGAGGCATTAGTCTCCGCTCAAGAGACATACCATTTCCTCTCTAGACGTCGCTGGTGGTCATGGAGGCTGCCCTGAAATGGGCCCCAGGTTACTGCAGCCAACAGGCGTTCTCTCTCCTGAGTTTGTTAAGGATATTTGAGGACACGTCTGACTATTCTTCCACTTGTCTATCCTTTAAATATTTGAGAATACTTCTAATGTTCTCGCAGAGTCTTTTTCCCCCCAGCTGTTCATAGTTAGTTCCTTTAATAATAGCTTTGTTTATAAGACCTATTTTTTTCTTTTTCAGTGTAGGGCCTAATTATAAAATAGTTAGTTGGCTTTCTTAATTAAAAAAAAATTGTTCAGATTTTACATATTTATTTGAGAGAGAGAACCCAGCAGGAAGGAGAAGAGAGGGAGAAGCAGACCCCCTGCTGTGCAGGGAGCCTGGTGTGGGGTTTGATCCCAGCACCTGGGGATCATGACCTGAGTTGAAGGCAGATGCTAAGCTGAGCCACCCAGTCGCTCCAGTTAGTTGGCTTTAAAGTGGGTTGATAGTAGACTCTTGTTTGGAACTTTGTCCTATTTGGGTTTTTTTTTTTCCCCTCTTTTTAATTTTGGAGATGTTTGAGAATGGCACAGAGCTTAAAACTGATCAGATCTTCTAGATGACAACATTGGTATTCCACAGAACATCTTACTGATCTAGAAGGATGAGTTCAAGCTGGCAAGATACATTTGAGTAGAGATTCATTCATTCAATAAATGTTTACTGAGTACATACTGTGTGTTAGGGTGCTACGCATGGTACTGGGGATATAATAGGGACCAGGCCAGGTGGTGTTTCTGACTTTGGGCTGCTGATAGTCTAGTGGGGATAAATAAGTAAATCAAGGAAGCAACTGGATGTGGTTGAGAAACAGGAATGAGGCCAGTGTGGCTGGAACACAGGCCTGAGGAAGAGAGTTGTGGGAATCTGTCCTAGCATAACCTAGCTAGCATCTGTATATCCGTAGCATCTATAAGCAGTGCCTGGCACAGAGAAAGCATTTGGTAAGTACATAAGAGTGAATGAATAAATGAGTATAACTGGGACAGTTCAGCTATCAGGTCCAAAAATAACAGTACAGGTACAGAGCAGGAGACAAGGAGACTTAGCAGCAGGACATGAGGTGGTAACTTTGGGTGTAGTTGTCTAGAAGCTCAGTATTGATTCTCAGTGTCACATGTCAGCCGCAGTCAGCTGCCTTAAGGATACTTTATTTTTTAATTTTTTAAAAGATTTTATTTATTTATTTGACAGATAGAGACACAGTGAGAGAGGGAACACAAGCAAGGAGAGTGGGAGTGGGAGAAGCAGGCTTCCTGCCGAGCAGGGAGCCGGATGTGGGGCCCAGTTCCAGGATCCTGGGATCATGACCTGAGCCAAAGGCAGATGCCTAACGACTGAGCCACCCAGGCACCTCACGGATACTTTTAAACCAGTGCTCAGAACTCAGATGGTGATAGCGCTGCTCTTTTCATTACCTTAAATGTTCATGGTTAAAAGAGTGATGAACCGGGGCATGAGCGAGCAGCTAGGAGATGGTCCATCTGGAAACTATGATGCGCTGAATATCTTTTGACAGAGGCAGACTTAAGTGGGGACCTGATAGTTATTTTTAGGCACTTCAAGGACTGTCTGTGGATGAGGGATTGGACTGAATTCTATCTAAAAAGCAGAACTTACAGATTGGAAGCACAAGGGAGAATGTATTTGTCTTAATATGAGAAAGAACTCTCTGACCATCTGAAAACGAAACAGCTGCCCGCTGAGATGGCTGGCCTTCGTTTGCTGAGCAGAGTTAGCTGGACCAGCGGTGCTCCGAATATGATCTGCAGGGCCAGGAGCTCTTTGTAGCAGTTTGCAAGAAGAAAAGTGCAGAAATCAGAGACATTTTAGAAAATGTCATAGCTGTTAGACATTGTCAGGACATTCTTACTGTATCTTATGTAACTATCTATATTAGAAGTTAACAAAACAAATAAACAACAGCTTGTCCCTTTTCCACAAGGCCTGGGCTGGATGCCCACATTTGGAGGCTGTCACAGAGAGGTGCAGACTTACAGGATGACAGTGTAGGTCCTTGCAAGTCTAAGTGTCTGAGCCACTTCCATCCACCCAGATTTCTGTTTCTCCCCCTGTCTCCTACAAACATGATTGGGTCTCCCTATCATGAGGAAAAAAAAAAACGTCCCCTCAATTCTGTTTCCCTTTCCAGTGCCTGGGCCTGCTTTTCTGCTCCTCCTTTCTGCTTCGTTACCCTTTGGTGGTTTCAGCTCTTTCCTTCCTGCATCTGACTGCGCTGCTGACACTGTCCTCTCAAACTCTCGGTGGCCCCTGGTTCGCCCAGTTCTGCGGCCTCTGCCCCGTCCCCATCCGATCTCTCCAGGATCTTGCCATTGTCTCTCCTTGGCGCGCATAAACAAAAATGCTTCCGGTTTGCTTATTTTTCTGACCACACATCCTCAGGCTCTGGTGGCTTCTCAGCTTTAGTACTTCGTTTAAAAAGAGGCATTTCCCCAAGATTCTGTTCTTGACTTCTGTCTGTTCCATCTCGGCGGGCTCTCTCATCCATACCGTGGTGTCCTTGCCTCATCACCCTCGTGGCCCTCAATCTCATGCACCTTCTGAACTCGGGAGGGGATTGAAGTCACTCACCAGACGTGCGCCATGGGCCCCTCTAACTGAATGTGTCCGCATCCCGCAAGCCTCACCTGGAGAGATGACACACGTGCACTTGACGCCCCAGAAAGACCTTGTTGCTATCAGGAGGTGGGGGCGTTCTTCAGAGCATTTCAGTGTTTGGGGGGAGAGAGCGGTTAGGAGACTTGCAGAGGTCCAGGTAAGAGCAGGGGTGAGGATCTGGAATTAAGGCCATCTCCGTGGGAATGGACTAGAGGAGGCAGGTGTGAGCTGTGGCGGGGACGATTACTTCAGATAGATGTGGAACCAGAGGAAGAGCAAAGGGCTTGAAGGCTTGCGATACCCACCCCCACCCCTGCCGCGGGTGCTGACTTTGGTGGGTGGTAGTGGTGGTTGCTGAGGTAGGACATGGAGGGGGAGGAAGTGTGTTGGTGGAAAGGCAACAGGTTGAGTTTGGGAGTTTGTGGAATTTGAGGTTCTTCTGTGACATTGAACGTCCTCGGTGGAATATTTACCTGTTCGGTCATCCCTTTTGGAGAGATCACGTATTCAGCAAATCTTTGGGGGCCAGCTCTGGCCAGGTGCCTCTTGGGATTGTGCTTTTCCATTGACTCCCCATCATAAGTGGTTTCCAGTGAGATTCTGAATCACGCCATGCCCTGACCAGGAAGGGAGTGCCGCGGTCTCCTCTAGAAAGTCTCGCGTTAAGTGGTGCTTAACGGAAGTCGTTTTGTGCTGCTTGTTTTCAGCTCGCCCCAGATGACGCCTGGCGTTGCCCGCACTGTAAGCAGCTGCAGCAGGGGAGCATTACGTTAAGCCTCTGGACTCTGCCCGATGTGCTTATTATACATCTCAAGAGATTTCGACAGGTAGGTAAATCCTCTGTCCTAGTGAGAAAAGCTGTGATGGCGTTTCTTACGGTGGGCTGCAGGGGGATTCTTCAGGTGTCCCTTTTTGATGTAGTGTGTCTGTCCATGGTGTTACACATCTGCCCCCTGTTTCTTTTTACCAGAGTTGCTCCTTACCCAAAACAAAATTGGAGCATCCTGTAACCCTTTAATTTCTAAACATTTTAGTTCATACTGCAGATATTTTACTTTGTTTTTGAGGACTTGCTTTTGATTTGTGAATGTTGTATTTTAAATTTGGTAAGTGTACTTTGGGATTGGAAAAAAAAAAGTAGAGCTCCTTTCTGGGGTGGGTAGAATTCTCTTTGCACCAATAATGGGTGTCATCCTGCTCCCCGGGAGCTGTTATATAGTGGGGAAGATGAGTCATAAATATGTATAAAGAAAAGCTGCTTTGAGCTGAATTACTCTGAGTCAGTTTTTCAAAAAAAAAAAAAAAAAGGCTATTTCCCGAGGCCCCGTTGTAGGAGAGGTAAAGAGGAAGTTTACGAAGTGCCTGAGGCCTAGCTTTAAGGTTTGTATCTTAAAGATTAGGAGGAGGCATCTCCCAGGTGAGGTGGCAACAGGGCTGTGGGCGCACTGGGGCAGAGGGAGCAGTGTGCACTGAGCCCTAGGCACGGATAGCACGTGCCAGAGACTGAAAACAGGCCAGTTTGGCTGGAGCTCCAGAGGGCGGGGGAAGCTGTGAGTTGAGGTCAAAGGGGTGTGCAGGAACTGGCCAAGCAGACCCTTGGCAGACAGAGTGGGATTCTGATAAAGGGTTATAACCAGAGAAGCAATATGACCAAACTGGTGATTTGAAGAGACCATTCTGGCTGCCATGAGGAGAATGTGAGGCTGTACCCGAGAAGCTAGGGAAATCTGAAAGGAGCTGTGGCAACTGCCCAGTGGAGGGATGCTGCTATGGAGCAGTGGCAATGGAGATAAGAGCGGAATAGAATCAGATGTTGAGGACTTGCTGATGAAGTGGAGGTGTCTGGGGTGACATGCACAGTATCCCTAGGGCTGGGCTTTCACTCAGAGATTTGGGGTTTGGTTCCTATCATAGTAAGGAATGTCCCAACTGCATGCTTCCTTTGGGATCCACAGGTAGAAAGCTGGTGATGTTCAGAGCCCAGACTTCTCTGGCCCCTTACACACACACACACACACACACACTTCCTTCGCTTTTTCTTTAGAAGACCTGTCCTCACACTACCCACACCTCAGACTCAAAACTGCAGTGTTGCTTTTGACTTCTTTCTTGGCCCTCCCCTATAGAAGTCACCTCTTGAGCTTGGCTGAGCCTCCGCATGGTCTCCTGAGTGTGTCCTCTTCTCCCCATTCGTGCTGTCAGCCTGTCCTGCAGACCTGTGAGACTGCCCAGCTGGTTGCAGTCACATTGTCTTCTACTTGATTTCCTAACCTAAGCTGCTCCTTCATGTCACATCCTGTGCACTGCTCACACAGCTCTGATGATGACCCTCCTCCCTCAAACCTCAGTGCTTGACTGCAGAACAAGGTCCAGATTCTTTAGTCTGACCTTCCTGACCATCTAGGGCGCATCCTGCCTTTCTCTTATGAACATTTTCCTTCTCTTAATAGATCCTTGGTTCCTTGGGGTGGGCGTTAGCCGTGGCTGATTAATTTCTTAAAGCTCCCATAGATGGGAAACATTCAGAAAACAGTCATTGAGCTAATGGTTGGATTTCAGAGGATTTCCCAGTGGCCTCAATAGAAAGTACAGATTACCCAGGATTATCACCTACATGAATATATGAAGTCCCTCTTAGGCAGTAATGTGCTTGTTGGGGGAGGTGGGGAGGAAAAGGGCATACTGCTTATCCAGCGCTCTTCGGTGCCGGCATTGTGAATCCTCTCTCATGTACATGATCCCTCCGTCCCTTGTTCATGCCTCTGTGACAGAGGTAGCAGGATGAACTGCCTGATAATGTCATTCTGTGAGTCAAAAACCTAAAAACCCTGTATCAGATAAGGAAATGGAGACTCGGGTTCATGACCCCTTATACGTAGGTCATGGCTTATTCTACTTTTAGTGGTATTACAACCTGTTTCTCCAGGTAGTTCACACTGTTAATGAGTTTCCCTATTTTGTATGTACCTTGGGAAACATCAGATAGGTAACTCAAACCACTCTAGCTGATAGGGTCCACATTCCACACAAAACTGGTCTCCCATCTACTTGCATGAAAATATCATCAGAACTTGTTTTTCTTCTTGCAACAGGAAGGAGACAGGCGTGTGAAACTTCAGAACATGGTCAAGTTCCCCTTGACTGGCCTGGATATGACACCTCATGTGGTTAAGAGAAGTCAGAGCAGCTGGAGTTTGCCATCCCATTGGTCTCCATGGAGACGGCCCTATGGACTCGGGAGGGACCCTGAGGACTACGTCTATGACCTGTATGCTGTGTGCAATCATCATGGCACCATGCAAGGGGGGCACTACACAGGTCTGCAGTGCGAGAGGCCGGGTGTCTATGCTGACCCTTCCTTTAGACAGCTTTTGCTTTTGACAGGGTTACTTTTGCTTTAGGACCTCCCTTTCTCTTCCAGTAGACAGTGTGCCAACTTTGAGGGCATTTTCATCCTCTGGATCTCTATCCAAGAGCAAATAAGTGAAAACTCTTCCTTTTTCCTGAGTTGGATCCTCCAGTAATTGTCTGACCTGACTGGGGAGCGGTGTGTGCAGACAGCACTGTCTGGGCCACCAAGGGCTCACTGTGGTTACCTCCCCTGCACTCCACATTTAAGGTTTCACTCCGTCTCCTTGAAATTCTAGCTTCTTGCTTATTTGGAGTGATTATATGAACCAGCTTCATAGAGTCTTTAAAGTGATGTGGAAGAGTTTTTTTTTGTTTCAAGGCTAAATTTATTCTTCATTTTTTAAAAGTGACTTTGTTTATTATCTGAAATTTATAGACTAGAGAGAGGGAGAGAAAGAACATTATCATCATCCATGGGCTCATCACTCAAAAATAACCGTTGGTAACATTTTTAAAAATAGTGATGAATGTACCTATCAAAATTGACCATTTGAGCCGTGTTTGAAGTGTGCAGCTCATTGGCATTAAGTACATTTACGTTGTTGTGTGGCCCTCACCACCACCCGTCTCCAGACATTTTCTTCTTTCCAAACGGAAACATTAAACAGCACCTCTCCTCTGCCTTCTTCCCCCCATCTCCTGGCTACCACCAGTCTTCCGGTCTCTCTGAATCTGATTACTCCTGGAACCTTCTCTAAGTGGAACCATACAGTAGTTGTCCTTTTGTGTCCAGCTTAGTTCATGCCGCATAATGTCTGTAAGATTCACCCGTGTCCTAAATGTGTCGGAATCTCCTTCCTTCGAAGGCTGAATGATAGTGCCCATTGTATGTAGGTAATATTTCTTGCAGTATTTTTCTGTAAGTTTTGGCCATTATTTTACACTGTCGTGATTGTACTGGTAGGTTCTATTTAGGTAAACATTCATGGACCACATCCTACATAGCTTGCCATGGGCTCACAGCAGAGACGCATCAGAAACGAGCAGGCCTTAATTCTGTCTTCCAGGAGCATAATCGGATAGAGGGATATAGGGCCGGATGATATGTAAGATCAGTAACGTGTCGTAGATTCTGTGGTGGAAATGTGCATAGCAGGCGCAGCAGCGGGCCAGGAGAATGTGGTCAGAGTGCTGGAGGCTCAGGAGAAGCTGTGGGGATAGTAACCTGCTGTCGGTAGAGAATGTGTGTTCCATTGATAATGTTGTTTCTCAAGAAAATGCACTTTTTTTTTTTTAAGATTTTTATTTATTTATTTGATAGACAGAGAGAGATCACAAGTAGGCAGAGAGGCAGGCAGAGAGAGAGAGGGGGAAGCAGGCTCCCCGCCGAGCAGAGAGCCCGATGTGGGGCTCGATCCCAGGACCCTGAGATCACGACCCGAGCTGAAGGCAGAGGCTTAAACCACTGAGCCACCCAGGCACCCCGAAAATGCACTTTCTAGCAAGAAATTGTTGAGAACAAGTAAGACAGACCTGGATTTTATCCTGTTTTGTTCCATATATAGAGTGGGCTTTGGAAAATACCTGAAAACCCGCAGGTACTTTGGAGGTCCTATAGTTTAGAGACAGGAACAAGGGCTAGAAGCTAGACACCTCTTCCACGTTCTGTGACTTATGGCAGGTGACCTCACATGAACTTGGTGCCTATGCCAGTGAGCTAGAAGGGTGCAGGCCTGCTTCTCGGGACCTGTTGTTACCTAGGAAGAGCTTAGGCACTTTCTGCATTATTTCCCCTTTGTGATGCCTAGGTCATACCACTGCTTTTCTGATTGATATATAAAAGTTTACGGTTTTTTAGAGAACATTTTAAGTGCCTTAGTGTTGTTGAATTCAAGATAACATGTTTTTAATTGGAATTTTATTTTGCACTAGTTCTAGTTATAATCACATAGTATATGTATGGCCAACTCATGTATGAATTCTAGATCAGACTTGATGAAGAACCTGCCTTTTTTCTTTTTTAAAGTTTCCAATTTTTCATGAAACAGCCTTTGTAAAATACAGTAAGAATATCACAACGGTGTCAGATTGTTATTTAATGCTAATCTCAGTTTGCGTGCTTACCTTGTTGTGGACGGAGACCAATCTATGAACCACAATTTGAGTAGCACTTGTCTAGAGAACAATTGAGAAGCTAGTGCCAGGAAGAAAAGCAAGCAGAATGATTTTGTAAATACACTGAAACCATTAGTGATTTGCCTTGCTGCCTTAGTTGCCTTGCTGTGACTGAGAACAGATCACCCTGAAGAGAAACACTGTGGCGTTAAGTGCTGGGCTGCTCTGTAACCATGTCTTGGGTGTGTGTCCCACTCTAGACGAGCAGCTGCCTCGCCAGCTGGGTCATTTCTATATCAAGTCTGACCTGACACCACGGGCCAGTTGCTGTTTTATCAGCTCCTGTGCTGCCTCTCTCTCCACTTCTCGTTCTAGGAGTTCATAGCTATCCATGACTTCCCTCCCCACAATCAAAGATTCTTATTCGGCTCTTCTTTTCGGGGATCTGTCCAGTGTAGCCCCTCTTCACCTGGGTCCCTTTCATTTCTTAAGGTCCCATACTGACAAACGTGGCTTTTGCCTACAAGGGAGTCACTCTGGAGCCACTGGAGCGGGAACTCCAGGGCTCTAGGACACCACATGTCCTGCTCCTGGAGTGTTCAGTGAAATATTCTAGCACTCATTCATTCTCACTCCAATAAATGGGTATTTGTAGAAAGAGTGATAAGAATGTATCCCTCTGGATCAAGCTTACCACACCCCTTGATATATCCTTTTAAGATCACATAGCTTCATGAGCACTAAGTTCTTGTCTGCTTTTGTTGGTACTTGAATGGTCATTATTTCTATCTCAGGCTTAGAATTTGAACTGGAGAGAAACGTTCATGCATTTATGAGCTCAAATGTTCTTAGTTTGCCAGGGGATTTCTGGGTCTTTGTTTGTGCTACCCCTGAGGGAGAGAGGGAGGGTGCTTTAAGTGTAAGCTCAGGGACTAGATTCATCTGTTGTGAGCTGGGCCCTGCCCTTCACCAGCTGCTTGACCTTGGGCAGATCGGTTAATCTTTTTGAGCTTCTGTAAAATGGGAATAATAATAGAACAAATCTCATAGGATTAGCTGAGAAGTTTGGCACATAATAAGTGCTAAACAAATATTAGCTGCTGGTAGTTATTAGTATCCTTATTTCTAGTTCTGTTTTCTATCTCTAATAAACATGAAAATGTGATAACATGCTTATATCAGGGTTTCCCAGCCTTAGCACTCTTGATAGTTTGGCTGGATAATTCTTGTGGCGGATGACTGTCCTGGGCATTGTAGAATGTTGAGCTGGATAACCGGTCACCCACTCAATGCCGGTAGCACCCTGGCCTCTAGTGTGACAGTCAAAAATGTCTCCATTCATTGCCAGATGTCCCTAGGGGAGCAGAATTGTCCCAGGTTGAGACCCACTGGTTTAAATAAATGAGTATATTGTGTTTTCTAAGATTAAAGAGAGTTTTGTCCATCTGGAATAGTTTAGAATTCCCTGAAACATTCTGCCTGAGTGTGATAGACCATTTGAATTTTTTTTTTTTTTTAAACATATTACATGCAGCCTTAAAAAGCTCTTGAATTAATGATGCGAGCCAAAACACAAGTGTCCTTGGGCAGAGTGGAGTGGCTAGCGCCCTCCTCCCCGGGTATTGATGACAGGCTCTTTTTTGGCAGCGTACTGTAAGAACTCTGTGGACGGCCTGTGGTACTGCTTTGATGACAGCGACGTGCAGCAGCTGTCGGAAGATGAGGTCTGCACACAGACTGCATACATCCTTTTCTACCAGAGGCGGACGGCTATTCCGTCATGGTCGGCCAACAGCTCAGTGGCAGGTAAGGCCGACTTTTTCTTCGGCAGGTTTTTCTAGAACAGAAGATGGTCATGAATGGTCCAGAGAACTCCACAGGGTCTCAGGACTCCGTGGGGCTGGTCAGAGAAATCGTCACGTTTACACTTAATCCAGAAACCAAAATGATTGTGGTCAAGAAAACAGGGATGCAACGTGTGAACCAGCAGAGTTCACATGGAAGCAGGTAGAACGTGTCTCAAAGTGAGCTCACCATGTTTGCTTGTGGTATGAGTGAATGAATAAATGAATGGATGGATGAATGGAAAAGCAATATGGCCTGCTATTCTAAAAGAGAGAATGAGTCTTGGCTCTGCCATGTTTCGGTTGAATCATCATCTTGGAGCACATCCCATTTAAGCCACATATTTAATCACCTGTAATCTGGGAATACTAATAATACCTGCCTTACGGGGTCATTGTGTAGAAAAGGTAAAGTGCCATTCAAAATAGTTATTTTTCCCTGTGAGGTTGGCCTGTTCTGTTAGACGGGTTGAAGGCTATAGTCCTATTCTGAGTTTAGCTGGATGGGATCTGGTCTGGATACAGCCACACCGTCCAAACAAGATGATGCATGCTTCTTAAGGCAGAGTTTAAGAGACTGTGGCTGAGGATGGGGACATGGTAACCTGGGATCACGTTAGGGAGTATTAGCCCCGGACTGAAGCTTGCGAGAGGTCAGTTCGAAGCCTCTGGAAGGGGGCGCAGCTGAAGCAGTGTGAGCCCCTGCTGGAGTCAAGCCTCACTCGGTACACCCCTCTCTGTAGCACTCACTCCATGAAGAGAGTGGGAACTCCAGTGCTCTAGTGCTTTCCCCCAGCGCTTTCCACAGCCCGAGATATGCTTGGAAATTACATCCTCTTGAAGTCTATCAAAGACATGTTCTCAATTTCAAGAGCAGTATCTGGTGCTCTGGAGTATATTTTAGGGCATCCCTGGAATGGACAGTAAGAGACTGACACACAGCCTGGGTATGTGCGTATGAGTGTGTGTTTGTGTATTAACATCGTGAAAATGACTTAACTATTCCACAAAGCAGTGAGGCTAAGTAGGTAACGGAGCATGCCACTTTTATTTGCTCTGTGTGGGAATTTTTTCCGTGTGCTTAGAACAGTGCCCGGCAGTAGGAGCTTAATAAATATTTGTAGAGTGAGTATGAATGATTCCATTGCCAGCACTTAAGGCCTGCACTTTGCATTATGAGGTGTCCATGCCTCCACTTGCATTTCACCACTATGAACATGTGCGAGTCTGCCCTCCTTCTCATCTTAATGGAATAGGCAAGCAGCCTGGGCGCGGCCACCTTCCAGCTCCGGAGCCGCACTTCTGTGCAGGTGTGCCCCGAGCCGCCAGCCCAGGATTCTGACCTGACCTCAGTGCCCGCTTCCTTTACTGCAGGCTCCACAAGTTCTTCCTTGTGCGAACACTGGGTGAGCCGACTCCCGGGGAGCAAGCAAGCCAGCGTGACCTCTGCAGCTTCCTCCAGACGTACCTCCCTGGCCTCGTTGTCCGAGTCGGTGGAGATGGCTGGGGAGAGGAGTGAAGATGATGGTGGGTATGGGTTCTGTGACACTTCTCTGACACACAGACACGCACAGGGTACCTCATGCTTAGGAACCAAGGCCCAAGAAGACTGGGAGAAGGTAAAAGGGCTGTGTAGCTGTAGGTTACAGTCCTAAGTGCCGTTTTCTATAAACCTGGTCATTCGCTTTTCCTCTAACCTTTAGGATGGCTTTCTTCTCCCACTTCATTATTTTCCACTTCTAAGGTCCAGCGTGGAGGCTGGAGCTTTAACTCTGTACAATAATATATACATTTGTTTCAAAGTGCTTTTTCAGAGTCCTTAAAATAAGCTGTAAGGGGATTCTCCAAAGTGGTGATTTGCCCCGGGCCTCCTGGCAAGGAGGAGTCACAGTGCTGGCTCCCGTGAGGGCTACCCGACCCTTGACTTCTCCCCTTTCTTCCTCCGTTTCCTTTAGAGGAATTCGTGGCATGTTCTTTTAAGTATAGAAGCATCTAGAGCAAAAACTCTTGCCTTTGTTTAAAGGTAGTTTTCAAGAATTCTGAAGATGGTCACAATACAAAAACTTGGGAAATACAATACAAATGGACCTCCCCCCTTTTTTTAAACCTTCACTGACTGCTTGAGTAATGGCAGCAGAACCCTCAGTTCTGACAGGAACCCCAGGTGGTATGGGAAGGTGTCAGGCAGCCCAGGCACTGAGGCTGGGAGGAGGTGAGAGTGAGCTCAGCTTCTCTAATGAGGACGGTGACTCATCTCCCAGCAAGTCTCCTTCTGCGGCCAGCCGGTGGCGGCCAGCTGGTGGCTGTAATCTGCGTCTTGCGATGGGTAATTGTGAGAAATGAGAATGTGTAGTGGAGGGAAGCGGCAGGAGGCTGGCAGGGGAGGTCTGCGTCATTGCGACTCCAGCCCCGCTCCCTCTTCTGGCTTGTTACCTCTTTATTTGTAAAGTAACAGTACTTAACTGGAATCGCTAAGCTCCTGACATTTTATGGAAAACCAGCCAGTGGACCTTTGCTTGTTTAGGTAGGTTTTTCTCAATGCAGCCTTTAAATTTAGAATTCACTGTTTTAACAGTAAGCTGGTATGCCCTCCGTCAGTTTTTAAACTGTATAGTTGGTGAAATCAGTATCCTCTTAAGCATCGTCATCACCGAGGGGCCAGGTGGTGCCCACAGAGCAGAGCCTGTCTCTGGGGATCTTATCTGGAAGGTTTTATAAACACCACAGCTACAGCACCCAATATGCACGGAGTCTGATTTAGAATATTTTCTTTGGAAGGAAGTTTTAAGGCACTCAAAATAGAAGTGTGTAGTTCTAATTATGAACTTTTTCTTCGGAAGTTTGAAATCACTCAGGAGTATATTGTTCGATTATGGATATTTGCCTTCAGAAGTTTGAAGTCACTCAGGCTGGGAGTGTATTGTCTCTGTTTTTTTCCACGGATCTGCTGTTATAGTCAGTAATCACAAGTCAGACTGCATATGGCGTTGAGTCAGGGGCAAGGGTTTGTGGTTCTGGTGTTTGCTCTGCCTCTGACTCCGTAATCTTGAGCAGCGACTTGACTTCTGTGGGTCCTGGTTGTCCTTAGATGAAGAATCTTCAGTAGCTCACATTTACTGAGCGCCTGCGAAGTGCCAGGTGGGCATAAGACTTTCAGGATTTTAATTTAGTTCTTATAGTAATCCTGTGAGTTAGAGCAGTCTGCCTATGGGCAAAATATGGCCCCGTCTTTATTTGTAAATAAAGCCACACCCATTGGTTTATGTGTCTTCTCTGGTGGCTTTCATCCTACAGTGACAGAGCTGAGTGGTTGGCCCACAAACTCTAGAGCATGAACCGTCTGAGCCTTTAAGTCTCTTGACCCCCGACGTACAGCAAGAAGTAAAGAGACCCTTCGCTGATTTTTGAGTTAGAATGTCCCTATTTTGTACATAGGGGAATTGAGCTTACAAAAGTTGGAAGTCACGTGGCTGCCTTTGTGACCCCAGATATGCTGGCTGTGACGGTCACACTCCTGTCATTCCACCAGGCTTGCCTGCCTTCCATCTTCAGTATCTTAAAGTGTTGCTGGGACGTGTTTTCGGTTTAGGTTAATGCTGTTCTCTCTGCTGCATTCAGGAGGTTTCTCAACTCGACCATTCGTGAGAAGCGTCCAGCGTCAGAGCTTGTCATCCAGATCTTCTGTCACCAGCCCCTTGGCCGTTAACGACAATTGCATTAGACCTTCTTGGTCCCTGTCCGCCAAGCTGCAGATGCGCTCCAGTTCTCCCTCTCGGTTCTCAGGGGACTCTCCGATCCACACCTCTGCCTCCACCTTGGAGAAGATCGGGGAGGCAGCGGATGACAAGGTCTCTATCTCTTGCTTTGGCAGCTTGAGGAACCTTGCCAGCAGTTACCAGGAATCAAATGATACTCACAGCCGACGTGAGCACAAGGCTGTGGGCCGGGCCCCTCTGGCTGTCATGGAAGGTGTGTTCAGAGACGAATCAGACACCCGCAAATTGAACTCCAGTGTTGTAGACACACAGAGGAAAAACTCAGCACAAGGGGATCATGTGCCCCCCATCTCTGATCCATTTGATAATAATAACCAGATCGCTTATGTGGATCAGAGCGATTCTGTAGACAGCTCTCCAGTCAAAGAAGTGAAACCCACAAGCCACCCGGGCTCCCTCACAAAGAAACCAGACAGCACAGCCAAGAGATCCCCCAGCTCCAAAGGCACTTCTGAGCCAGACAGAAGCTTGCGGAAGGGGAGACCAGTCTTGGCAAGCCAGGAGTCCTCTCTTTCAAGTACATCCCCTTCTTCTCCTGTTCCTGTAAAAGTTTCTATAAAGCCCTCCCGCTCCCGAAGCAAAGCAGATTCTTCTTCCAGGGCCAGTGGACGGCATTCCTCCCCTGCCCCTGCCCAGTCCAGAAAGGAGTCCTCCTCCAAACCCCAGGACTCCACATCATCTCCTTCACCCCAGAGGCAGAAATCATCTTCCTCCCTCACTTACACTGCTCCCTCCACATCTGCCAAAAAACCTTCGGGCCCTGCTGCAAGGGGCCCCTTCCCTCCTGGGAAGAGCAGGACTTCAGACCGGAGCTTGAGTAGAGAGGGCTCCAGGCAAAGCCTGGCTTCGGACAGAGCCAGCGTCACCTCTAGCTCTAAACCCAACTCCCCTCGGGTGAGCCAGGCCAGGGCGGGGGAGGGCCGAGGGGATGGAAAGCATGTCAGGAGCTCCTCCATGGCCAGTCTGCGTTCCCCCAATGCAAACATGAAGTCTGGTCTGAAGAGGGACAGCAAGTCAGAGGACAAGGGGCTGTCCTTCTTCAAGTCAGCCTTGAGACAGAAGGAAACCCGGCGGTCGACTGACCTTGGCAAAACAACCTTGCTCTCCAAGAAGGCAGGTGGGAGCTCTGTCAAGTCGGCTGGTAAGAATGCCGTGGATGACAAGGCAGAGAAAGGCTACCAGCCTCCAGGTTCCCAGCAGCCAAATGCAAGTGCAGCTGGAAAAGAGCAGCTTGTCTCCAAGGACCCTGCTTCTGCTAAACATTCCCTGCTGTCTGCTCGCAAATCCAAGTCTTCCCAGCTAGATTCTGGAGTGCCGGCATCTCCTGGTGGCAGGCAGTCTGCTGAGAAATCCTCAAAAAAGTTATCTTCTAGCATGCAAACCTCTGCACGGCCTTCTCCAAAACCTCAGTGATATTTCTGCAATCTAAGTGTTTTATCTGTAAAGATGTTTATTTATTTAGAACCCTTCCCTCCCACCAAAGCCCTTTATGCTTTTGTATGTTTTGGGTCACGTGCCTGGTGTGCGTGCGTGTGTGTGTGTGCGTGCGCGTGCGTATGAGTGTGTGTATATGTGTGTGTAGAATTCAACTGCAAATTGTTAAAAGCGTCGCCTTATTCTGCCATTGAACCAAATAACAGCCGTAGGCAAAGCATTGATATCAAGCTAACTGGAAGAATCGTAGACGAGACCCTGGGCGGTCCCTTTAGCAATTGTACATATTTCTTTCTAGAGAACTCTCATGACTTCCGTTGGACATTAGGGTTTGGAAACCTCTGAACCAGTTAAGCTGTCATTAGCGTGTGCTGTAGAAGGATCGGTTGTTTGACTTGGGTTTCATCTGAGCAGGATTTGTCCTCACAGCTGATTGTTGTAGGGCACCAGGAGCTCTAAAAACTGTGACGCTAACAATGAACAAACCGAGAGAAGACTTGCTTTTTGCACTTTGGCCCCATCTACCAGTCTCTGTAAAGGGCAATATTTTCACACTAATGTTTCTCAGGTATATACTCAGCCAGTTTAGGGTGGATGCACATCAGTAAAAGGGTTGACGACGAAGGTGGCCTGTGAGTGACTGTCGCTTCTCCAGCTGCTGCAGATAGAAATTTCTAGAGGCAGAACTGAAGTCTTTCAGACCTTCATGTCTGCAAAGATGTGTGTACTATAAGCTGTCTTGATTCTTAAGATCTGTCTTAAGAGGCGGCACATAGGACAGTCAGAGCCGGTCACTAATTAATTTTGTTTTCCTTCTGAATTTGCTAGCTATGGCCATTGGCATTTTGAAATGTAGTAGAGCAGTTAACACCTTTGAAAGAGTTCTGGAAAAAAGTGGATTCTGACCTGGATGCATGAATCTGTACCATTTTCCTTCTCTGCTGTTGCTTTTTTCTGTGTTGGAAGCTGAAAGCTCGATGCTACCCTCTGTGCGCGTGCCCGGTGTTTCTTGTAACTTGGAGAGGAAAGAAGATGCCTAATGCCAAAAGTCAGTCGATGGTGTGTCGAAGCAGTGTGTGACAAAGTATTACGTGTGCGCTTCTGATGCTGCCTGTCAGTGTCCGTTGTACACTGCTTTTCAGTAAGTCGTTTATTTCTTCTCTGTGCTTAAGACTTCGTCTCTTACTCAGAACTCAGAAGCAGAATTGGAGCGCGTTCCATCTGGTGTTGTCAGTGCGAATTGCATTTCTTGTTCAGAAAACAAGGGAACCTCACCAAAATCTCACTGATAAGCAAGATACATAGTTCTTCAAGATTTCTGGAGGTATCCTAGCAATTTTTAGCTTTTTCTTTTTCTTTTTTTTTTTTTCCATTTTTCTATTTCTTTTTTTAAGTGTCAAGAGAGTCATGACCCTGATTCTCTTTGCGTAGCATTTGTCGCTTTGCTACGAAGTTTAGCATACTAAGTTTTTATGGTTTAAAATACTAATTTGTAAAAAAAAAAAAAAAAAAAAATTGTAAACCCTCCCAGCTCTTCCTGAACTCTTGGTGCACAAATCCATTTATAACCTCCCTTTCCAGTATTGCTGTGTGTGAAGTGATTAGAATACATGCACATGCATAGCTATGAATTCTGCGCTGCCTTTTTTTTTTTTTTCCTCCCCATCCCGCCCTCTCCCATGAATACCTCTTGGGAAATATTTCCATTAGGTTTCTAACTTTATTTTGCTGCTACTTTGAGCATTAGCAGGTAACTTGCAAGTCTGGAGGCCATTGTTGTTGAGGGTAGCTGGAATTTTAGACCCTTGCAGTTTTTAAGACTTAGCTACTCCGCCTTGTGGAAGTTACCATAGTGCTCCGTGAAGTTCATTGAACATGAGCCTGTTGCCCAGTGCACTCAGTCCTGTCCGCGCCCCTTCGCTAGGTGTCCCCGTTGCACTGCACCAGCTTCTGGTCTCCCAAAGCAGCGCTCCTCTCCTCTCTGTTGTAGTGTGACCGTCGACGACTGGCTGCCCTCAGTGTTGTCACTTCTTCCTCGGGCACACTGACAGCCCTCTCAGTGTTTAGCCACTGCTGGTTTTTCTGTGTCACTTTTATTTCCTGGAAAAGATGCACCAAGTATGGGATCATCAATCAGGGGTTGAATGTTTGTCTGATTTGAGCCTCTCGTCTTTGTTTCAAAAAGGTAGATGTCATTTGAAATCTCCTATCCGAAGCTCTGAAACAGCCTTAGAATTATAGTCTGTCTGCCCAAAGGGTTTTTAATAAAACCTTTTTCTGTGGCTATTATCAGTTAAGCATTAGTAGAATCTAGTTTAATTTTCACGGTGGCAAATATTTTTATTCTCGAGATCTTCAGGAATGGATTTTCCATTACATCCACTGTTTTCCAAAAAAAATAACCAAAAACACCAAACTGAAGAACAACTCTGCAGATTTATTTTTAATTTTCCATGGGAACTAGAAAAAAAATTCAGTATCTGTAAACTATAAGTCTATGGGGTTTAGTCTTCATTTTTTCATATTTAAATGAAAAAAAAAAGTCAGGAAGCCTTGTGGCATTGTCTGGGCGTCTTTAAGCTGTTCTGTTTTTGTGCTTGATAAACAATGAAAATCTCATCCATAATGACTAGGAACCATCTTTAAGCCACAGAAGAGGATATTTGCCCAAAAGTTTGGACGTGGTCTTTGAGGTGTGAAAGATCTTAAGGGAAAATTATTACTTGGTTCAGTTCAGTTGTTCAGTAGCTTAGGGACATGGCATTTGCTTTGTTTTTTATTTTCCTGGTGATGTTTGGCGCATTGAGCATATCTGTGCTTTGGGGTTAGAAATGATCCGTCAAGGATGGTGGGCCAGAGTTTCTGGTTGATAACCAGGTGGGCCAGAGCAGTCATTTCCTGGTTGGCACAGAGTAATCCCTGACAGGAGTGTGGCTTTTTAATGTTTTTTGCTTTTCAAAAAACTTTCTATTTTTGATTTCTTTTCCTGTGAATATTCAGTGCACTGAGGCTGTATCATTCCTTTGCACTCCCTTGTATAATGTGGAAGCACAACGAAATGTTTGAGCTCACATCATTTCAAGATGACCTCCCAGCCCTGGTGCTTTCCCATCCTAAAAGCAACCTAACTGAAAGGAAGTAATACCTCGCTGGACCAATAGCAATGGATGTGGGAGTATTTGTGGTCTGGTAAAATATTGTAGTTCTCTGTGAAGCTGCCCTAAACCCTTGTAATCATTCTTTCCCCATTCATTCATTCATTCATTCATTCTGCAAGCATTTGTTGAGGGCCTGCTTTGCTCCTAAAAGCAAGCGGAAAGCATCGTGAGTTCGCTGTAGCCAAGGAGCCCTGGGAGCCCAGCCGATGAGCCAGGGGATGCCAGTGATACCTTAAATGGAGTGACAGTCCCCCCCGAACAAAGAGAGCAAGTGGATTCTGGTGAACTGGCCAAGGCCTGTGGTCCTCTTGAGCAAGTCTCTCCTGTTCCAGAAACCAAAAGTGCCCTTCTTCATCTTCAGAGACATTATACTCTTAACATCCACTTTTTCAGACTGAGCTGTCTCTACTACTTAGGGTTTGAAAATCTATTACAAAGTCACTTTCCATTAGAATTTGGTCATCCACGTGTGTATGAAAGTAGATGTGGGGTTTGGGGGTCGGGGACAAATTGCCATCGCTCTAAAGTAACTGTCGCGGAAAAAACTAGTTATGTCAAGGAGGCAGTAGTGTCAGCCTTTAGGAAGAATGAAGCAAAGAAGAGCTGTGGAACAGAGCTTACTTACTTCAAATAAACATGTTTCTAAAAAATAGCTTGACATCTGACGTTACATTTCATTCTGACAAATAACCGAACAGCCGAAGTTGTTGTTTCCTATGTAGGTTATCGGAATTATTGGATGGCAAGATAATTAGTGTTTCTGGGTTGGATTTTTGAGATAGTATGCAAATCATAAGCACAGTTTCAATAAAACACATATTCTGTGAGGCGTGTTGAACTTGTATTATTTGGAATTGAGAAGAGCAGACTTCCCTGACAAACCAGTGCCTATATCATAAACAGAGTAGCTGCTACTGTGCAGACTGTCGGTCTTTACTTTCATAAAGGAAATGTTACTGTTAAACCTGACTACATTTTGGGGGGTGGAATCCTATGCTTTCTTCAAATGAACACTTAGTGTTTCGCACTGCCTTTTGATCAACTCTCAAAGTGTTTGTTTTGCAGCTGCCGTTTGAGCATGACAAGTCATCTTTTCCCCCCCAAGTAATGAAAACGATTTTGCATGGCCTCCATCTAACCCAGAAAGCATGTTCTTACCACCTATGCAAATAACTAATAAAATGTAGATTACCCTAAATGTAAATTTTTTTAAAAAGCTAATTCTTGGATTATGGAGCTCTATTTTTGAATTTGTAATTTTTTACATGTGGCTTAATCATCAATACAGAAGAGCATGAATGTGTTTTCTTGTTTTGCTTGCAAATGTTTCTCTTTGCTGCTTGCTTTTTTTTTTTTTTTTTTTAATCCGCAAGATTGTATGTAAAATGGTATTTTGCAAGCAGGAGTGGAATTGGATATGTTGAACACACACGGGTTTATATACTGTATTTAGCATGAACACTTTCCTAAAGTATTTTGTTCTAAAAAAAAATAACCTGCCATTTTCTATAGATTTTAATTTTTTATATCTTCTAAGGTTCTATTGTGGTCACAAGGAGAAAATGTGGCTTCTAATAGTGCTAACAATTTTAAAAGGCTTTTGTAGAGACCTAGAGCTGTTTTGGAAAGCTTCGGAGATTCCCAGCCATTAGTCACAATAAGACTAAGCTCATGGAATTTATGGTAGCATACTACAGTGGATTAGTTTCTAGATCCATCTCACAAGCATTCAAAACAAGTGTTTCCCAATTTTGGAGGGAAGGGAGGTCCACTGCAGGCTTGGGAGGCTTTTTCAAATCTCATACGAGTACTCTCCTGAAGATTCCGTTAAGCCTCTTCTGAATGACTTCTAATGCTCAGCACTCACTAGAATCATCTAGAGAACTTTTAAAGATGCCTGGGTTCTACTCCTAAGACTTTGATCTAACTAGTGAAGGGGCAAGGTCCCAGGAATTGCCATACATTTTAAAGCTGCTGGGGGTTTCTAATTTGCAGTCAGAATTGAGAACCACTGTGCTAAACACCATCCCTGTGGTGAGAATCACTGCCATGTGAAGCACTCAGGAGTGACTGACTGAGACTCTTGTTTCATCGGAGAGGAAAGGGAAAAAAAGAGAACCACTGATTTAACATCCAGTTTGAAATAGGGGAGCCTCTCTGATCTGAGACTCCATTTGGGTGCTTGGAGCGTTTGGTGGGTGGCCCAACACTTGAGTCTAGTGGGATTCAGTGGTCTTCAGTTTGCCAGAGCAGACAGTCCCCTGGGGGGTGTGCATCCTTCCCAGAGCCTTTTCTCTGGATGCCACCAGAGGGCCAGACCCACAGGGGGGCTGGGAAGGCACTCTGAGTTAGAAAATGCTGAAGTAAAGCGCTCGTGGCCTTGGAAAGCCTGTTCCTGATTTTGGCAGAATGACTGTCTCTGTAGTAATTTCAGTAGCAAACTCCACGCCGTCACCTGATGTCCTAGTCGGCTCATTCTCTGCTTCTCCGCGGTGTCATTTCAGGAGTGATTTTCCGTTTAAAAATGATTGTGAAGCATTTTATTTGGAGTCCTTTTTTTGGTAACCCTCTGTGTTTTTCCATGTAATTACAAAAAGTCAAATAATAGTCATCCAAAAATTTGCTAGTATGTTACCTAGAGAGGCGAATGAAATCGAGTTTTAATCTGTGGTGAGCTAACGGCACGTACAACATCTTTAGAGTAGTCTGCTGTGCTGCTCAAGTGGTTTTACCCTGTCCAGCAGGATGCTGCCTACAAAAAAAAAGAAAAGAAAAGAAACACAACTTACCTGGTATTTCCACCATTTTGAGGGAATGAAGATCTAAGTGAAAATCCAAGTTGGAAATCCCCCTGTAGAAAAGCCCCTCGAAGAAGAGGGGCCTCGGAGGGGTGAATCGGCAGTGGGAAATTGCCTGTAGGTGCTATTCTCAGTGACCCAGTGTCTGCGTACCAGATGGGAAGACAGTCCCAGGGTTTTCTGAAGCTCCCGTCCAATGCCGGCCTTTCCAAAAACGCGTCTGTGTTCCCTCTCGGTTTGCTCACCAACTGTGCCTCTCACCACTGGTTAAAATCGAATTCAAGCCCCATTACAAAAACAGTTTCTTCCCTGAACGCTTCAGTGCTACACTGGAATTTTCTGTAGTTGTCTTACAAGCTGCATGTCCCTGTCACTGTACTCAGAATGCCTTGATACTGTTCGTGCTCCGTTCATAGTGATTTCTGTATCATTTTCTTCTTTAGTTGTACAGTAATATGGCAGGCAGGATGGCTTTTCTTGAGGCTGGAAGAAAAGTGTACCATACATTTTTAAATTATTTTAGAAACAAACTGCATGAGATGTGTCACTGACTTCTGTTATTTATTTGTATGTTTTATTATTCAAGGTGTATGCACTTTTAAGAAGCAAAATTTATATTTTTATGTTTAAAAACGTTTTATTTCTGGAACAGCAGTTGATTATATAGTATACAGTTGGAATTAAGAGAAAAGTGGAAAATGTAACAAAATATAATAAATTTATTACATGATGCCCTCCTTAAGCCATATTCCTCTTTCTCCCTTTGCCAACCTATATCTTTTTGCTGTTGACTAGCCTTGGAAATGAAGCAGGAATGATCTTTGTACCACACTGATCTCTACAAAACACTTTAGCACCATAGTATGAAGTGAGGAAGAGCAAATCACAGAAGAATACGGACAGGTGCTCTATCTGGGGAATTTTAAAACAACAAAAAATCACATCTATGCTTATTTTACTTTTCATGATCAGGGATTATAATTCCCACTTTCTCTAAGAGGTATTGTGTCCTGGGCCTTGGGGCTTGGAAATAACTCACAGTCTGGCTCAGGTCCAGCAAAGGAGCCATTCTTTTCTGGACCCTCTCTTGCCCAGATACCCTATTTTTAACCATATGTTCTGAAAAAAATTTTTTCCCAGTCTTCACCTTCCCTCAGGACCGGTCTCCCTGTTGAGATGGCACATTACTTATGACCACTTGGGGGCACCAAAGATCGCCATCAGCAAACGTAATTTCAAAGTCTAGTGTGCTGGTCTCTGCTGACATGCTTAACATTATGAGAGGAGTGCACTTGCAACGAAGCAGGGGTTTCAGTTTAGACGAGTGCCACCAGCCATCGTTGTACTTGAAAACTATTAGCTTCAGGCCGCAGAGCAGATCTTGTTTTTTCTAAAGCACTGCCTGGTGGTTTATAGGGTTGGGACAGGGAAACGGCTCCTAACCAAGGACAGGTATGAGCCACATGCCTTGAAACCAAGGTATGGCACTTAACAAACCTCTCTAATTTTATTTTATTTATTTATTTATTTTTATTTTATTTATTTATTTGACAGAGAGAGATCACAAGTAGGCAGAGAGGCAGGCAGAGAGAGAGAGGAGGAAGCAGGCTCCTGCTGAGCAGAGAGCCCGATGCGGGACTCGATCCCAGGACCCTGAGATCATGACCTGAGCCGAAGGCAGCGGCCTACCCACTGAGCCACCCAGGCGCCCCAAACCTCTCTAATTTTAAATAGTGAAGTTTTATTTTAGGTTCCATAAAGACTAACCATGTAGTACACTGATCATTCAAGAGGCTTCATTATGCCTGAAAGTATTTGCGTGTCATAAAGTACATAGACTTAATAGTTATGCAGATGTTTACAGATCATTTTGTCTGTCTCCGTAGAATTTGGAAGATTATTTTTAAAAATATCTGAATGATCAGTATCTCCCTGTACGCCTTTCTGTCCTCCGTCAGTCTTCCTAGAGAAAGCAAAGGCTTGATAAAGCCCCTGGTCCAGGACACATGTTCCTCTGGGCCCAGGGAGTGATTCTAGACCACTGTGACTCCATCGGATGGGACTTCAGCCTGTTCCCCACCCTCAGGGTCCCCTTTCCCTTTCTGAAGCCTGCTCCTAAGTTTTTGCAGGTGGTGGTTTTGGTTTTCCTTTTTGCGGGCCTGAGTCTCAGACATTTCCACGCAGGTCATCTGGTAGGTTTCACCTCTCTGGGTGGGTTGGGTCTACCTCATGTAGAACCCTCTGGAATTCAGTCTTGATTTGGTCTGGTCTTAGCCAAGTTTCTCACCCCCTGTCAACATTGGCTACAGAGAAACGACAAGGGCTCTCTCCTCGAGTGATAGGTTTTTGCATCACGCCATATAGCCTGATGGCCTTGCACCTCGTTTCTTTAAGAATTCAGGGCTGTGACATTAATCTGGTTGTACTTTGTATTTATAATAGCTCGGTTTTTCTTCAAGTGGGAAGGGGATATGAATGAAACCAGGGTTATAGTCAGAATCAGGCCGCCCCGCCACTGGCAGTCTCTCCTGCGCTCTTCCTTTGCTTCAGAAGAATTCACAGAGGCTCACCATATAGCGATCCAGTTCCTGCGACTCGGACGGTGTCAGACTCATCGGAAGGCACGTGTGGGTATGGTGCAGTGTGGCTGAGCACGGGTGGCACTGGCTTCAGGGTTCCCAATCCACGAAATGTGGCAGTGGAGAAAGCCCCTTTACTGTTGCACTCAAGATCGAAGTCCAGATTCCTTTGTTTTACAGTGCTTCCTGTATGCCTGAATGCTGGGGATATGACCACGTCCTGAGGAGCTCATAATCTGGCCAGGGTCAGGTTGGTTCATAGGTAATTAACGTTTCAGTGCTTCCCGCCATGCTATTTACTCATTGCTCTTCCCTCAAGGCATCGCCGCGTTCTCATCCCTCTTCCAGCCAACTTCCTGGAATTTTGCTCAGGAGGCCTGTCTCTGGGGTACCCACATGGCCATCCCAGCCTTCATGTCTTTCCTAAGATGTTGCCTTCTCAGCAAGGCCCTCCCTGATCACCCTTTTAAAACACTGCAACCTGTTTCATGGCCCACCCCCCACTCCCTACTTTATTATAGTTCTTTATGTAACTTGTCAACTACCACAGTCTATATACAACATAGCATGTATGCAATACATTTGCAACCTTTGGTCTATATGCAGTAATCTATATGTTACAGCCATCCATAAGCGATACATACGCAGCATGGAGCCTGTATGCGATACAGATGCAACAGGGCGTCTGTATGTACGTGTAGCACATACGCTTACTTCTGTAGCTTGCCTCCCTGTTCTGTTCACTGCTTTTAATCCAGTGCCTCAGAGAGTGCCAGGCCTCCCAGTACCTAGTAAAAAATCGACTACCAGAATTAGTGGATTTGCTTGAGTAATCCACTTAACCATTCTGAGTCCCCTTCCTGTCTAGAAGAGGAAGACGAGCAGGACTTGCATCGTGGAGTTGTGGAGGTTAAATACGAAGGATGCCCGTAAAGCACGCAGCGCAGTCTCTGGCACAGAAAAAGTGCTTGGGGAACGGTGCCATTCCTAATCCTAACGGTAGCGATGGAGCTGGGGCTGACCCTCATGGGAGCTTTACAGAGGAGGGGCCATTGGAGCAGAGCTTGCACCTTTCTGGCTGAAAGTGCTGCTTGCACTTTCTGGAAACCCCAGGAATCCAGCTTTCCTGGAATGTGGGGCAGGAAGCAGTAGCTGGAGGGGCAAGGAAGGCCGCAGAGGCCTCATCTAGAAGGGCCCCCCCGACTGAGGTCTGTCCTGAAGTAAATGAGAATCCAGGAAGACATTTTAATTTAGGGGGGAGAGGAGATCTACTTTGTGCCTTAGCATGGTCACCATGGCAACAATGTGGCACCAGCGAGCCCGGGTTAAGGAGCTTGTTGCAGGAGTCTGTGAGCAGTCTGGACGCTGGCCTAAAGTAGTGTTGGGTGGACAGAGACAAGGGGAGCTCCTGGGGGGGTGACATGCTCTGGTCCCGGAGGCGGGCTGCTGGTTCAAATTCTGATATGGTGACTTCTTAGCGGGACAGCCTTTGGCAGATTACTTCACTTCTCTGTACCTCAAATTCTTCACCTGTAAAATGTGGCTGAAAGTGTGTCTACAGGATCATAGGGAGGCTTAATTGGGGGGTTGGTTTGTCTACATTTAATATATTACATTGACTGCAAGTGTCTTTGATTTTCTCTCCTATCTTAGTATTCTTTTCAATTTGTCCCACCTGTTTTCTGTTTCTTTTTCTCTTCCTTCTTGCCTTTTGTTTAGATCAGTCCAACATTTAAAAAATTCCAGTTTTTCACTTCTGTCAGTTTATTATTCATCCTCTTACTAGTTTATTTTCATCCTCTTACTCTTTTTTTAGTGGCTGTCCTTATGATATCAGCATGCATTCCTGATTTAGAAGAGTCTAAGAAAACTTAGTAATTTTTGCCCTTTCAGGGTCTTAGAACACTTTGAGTCCATTTTACCCTTTCCACCATTTGTTACTGGTCGCTATGCATTCCAATTCCATGTGTATTTAACTTGTGTAGACACAGAACACACATAACTAACATGACTACGGGTGTCGAAAGCCAGTGTTCACTTAGATGGACCCGTACGCTCACCCTCTGTCGCTTGTTCTCCCCTCCCGCATTCCAGTGTGTCGCCTACAGTCCTTTTCCTTCTGCCTGAAGAATTCCTTTTAATCTTTTTTTTTTCTGCCCTTGCTATTGATGCACTCTCTTAGCTTCTGTTTGATGGGAAAGGTCTTTATTTTGCCTTTAATTTTGGAGGTTATTTTCACTGGGAATAGAATTCTAGGTTGCAAGTTATTTTCTTTCCTTTTCATTCTGTGGTCTTCTGCCATTATTATTTCTGTTGCTAAGTCAGTTATTAATCTCATGGTTGTTCCTTTGAAGGTGTGCTGCTGGGTTTCTTTCTTTCTTTCTTTTTTTTTTTTTCCTAAATGCTTTGAAGATGCTTTTCTTTGTTTTTCATTAGTTTCACTTTTAAATGTGTTTTTATCCTGTACTTCATGAATCAGACCTGGAAATGTTTTTAGCCATTATCTCTTTAAATGTTGCTTCCGCCCCATCCTCCCAGACCATTCCAGGACTCAGTAAACGGCTTCACTGTCCAGCCCAGCTGCTCCGTGCAGACCAGGGGTCCATCCTTGACTCTGGCCTTTCCCTCCGCCCCTGTCCTCACATCAGATCCATTCACAAGCCCTGTCTAGATCCACTTCCACAACCAGGTCCTAAATCTGCCCTCTCCTCCAGCCCTATTTTATATCACCCTCCTTCAGCTTTCAGGCCCAGAAGCTGCCTCTTAGTGCCTTGACCAGAGGATCCTATTTCCATTTTATGCATGTATAGACGGAGACTCAGAGAGAGTAAAAACCTTACCCAAGATCACACAGGTAATGAGTGATAGATCTTGGATGTGGATTAGGCCTAATACTACAAGTCTTGTGTTTTTTTTTTTTTTTTTAAGATTTTATTTATTTATTTGACAGGCAGAGATCACAAGTAGGCAGAGAGGCAGACAGAGAGAAGAGGAAGCAGGCTCCCTGCTGAGCAGAGAGCCCGATGCGGGCCTCGATCCCAGGACCCTGGGATCATGACCTAAGCCGAAGGCCGAGGCTTTAACCCACTGAGCCACCCAGGCGCCCCACAAGTCTTGTGTTTTTTCACATTATTACTCCCAGTTCCCTATGTGATAGTAAATAAGGGAATTAAATCATCAACATATAGAACTGTATTCAGCCATGCAGTTACTAGAAGGAGAATCTAGATTATATAAAGCCCTTTTCTTTGTAATCTCTGAGTAATTTTTGTTACAGCAAATTCAGGAAGTGAGGAAATTTCTGCTTTTTGGTTACAGAATTTAGAACCTCCTTTGCTCAATTTTTTTTTTTTTGAAACTAAAAAGTAATTTTAGACTCAGAGAAGTTACAAGAATAGTTCAGAGAATTCCCATATACTCTTCACCCAGCTTCCCCCAATGTCAGCATATTGTGTAACCGTAGTACAATGTTCAAAACCAGAAACTAACATTAGTACAATACCATTAACTAAACTACAGGCTTTTATCCAGGTTGCACAAGTTTTTCCGTATCTGTCCAGGCTCAGGTCCCACATTGCATTTAATTGTCATTTCTCCTTAGTTCCTCTAAGCAGTGACAGCACTTAGTCTTTTTTGATCTTGACAGTTTTTGAAGAGTACTGGCCAGTTGTGTAGAATGTCCCTTGTTTGGGTTTGTCTTATGCACTGTCCCAATTAGATGGAGGTTTTTTGGCATTTTTTGGCAAGAATATCACAAAAGCAATATGCCCTTCTCGGTGCATAGGGAGTACATGATATTAATATGTCCTATTCCTGGTGACATCAGAATCTTGGTCACTTGGTTAAGGTGATGTTTTTCAGTTTGTGCATTGTAAAATTACTATTTTTCACTTTGTACTTAATAGATGTCTTGGGAGAGGTACTATTAGACCATGCAAATGTCTCCTCAGACTTTGGCCAGCTCCTCAAGTTTTAGGATCTGTGACGATTTTTATTACTGTGGTCTAACTGCAAAAAGAGAAAGACATTTTAATAAGCTGATTTCATAAGGAGCCCAGAAGCAGAGCAGATGCAGGGGTTGGATGAGCGCCTCATCAGGGTCACGAGGACCATGGTTCTCTCTGCCATTCTCAGCATGGTAGCCTTTGTCCTTAGAGTCAGCCTTCAGTAGCAACTGCCACAGTTGCATAAACTTGACAATGTCCAGTTGAAGGATGTGGGATCTATCTCTGCCTAAGTTCTCTCGAGCAGTAAGAGAATATTTCCCAGAGACCATCCCCAGCCTCCTCTAATAAATCCTTCCCTCTTGTTGACCAGGGTTTTGGTTACCTGCTTATCACCAAGTTGCAAGAAAATCGAAGGAAGTATGACATTTCCCAATGGTGTTTTGGATGGTAGAAGGGTGGTTGGCTCTGTCAGAGAAGAGGACTGGGGGAGTGAGTTTGGGGAGACAGCCCAACACCTGAGGCAGTGCCTTACTATGAAATCTTTATAAATCTCAATAAATCTTTGCAGAGCGAATGAGGTTCTTTGTCTCTTGCCTAGAGACATAATTGGCCATTAATGTGGAAACGTTAGAGCTCTTGCTTGTGGAATCAGAAGAGAGTGACTTAGTGGATTGGGGAACAGTGAGGACATCTTGGCAAGGATGGAAGAATGGCAAACACGGGTCCCTGGTGGGAGACCTCCCAGCTCTGTGACACCCTTAAGCTTCATTGTACTTTGGTCAAGGATGATGCACCTCTGGCCCGGTTGTTCCATCTCCAAAACCTGGAGAGACCTTACAGGTTCATTTTTGAAGGAAGGCAGAGAAACCTGTCTGTTAGACTCAATTGCCTCTCCTTCAAAGGCTCTCTAGTGGCAAAGGGGCGCTGAGAGGTGGTCCCTGCTCCATACACTCAGGCTTCTGGCTCTGGGGGCCTTGGGCACAGCCTGGTAGCTTGTTTGGTAAATAATGACATTGTTATAAATATTTAATAAGTCAAGGGACTGCAGCACATGCAAAATTGATGAGGTCCCTGTGTGGGAAACGCAGGCTTTTCTCTGTATGTGTGCTCTGAAGGAGGCAGTTAGAGGCTGACGTCTGCTAGGGCTGACACCTGTATATGTGGTAGGGCTGATGAATGGCCGGAGGACTCTCCGCCATATTTAGGAAGCATCAATCCATCATGCCGGAGTTTAGGCTGAGGGAGGAATTCACGGCCATCAATATTCTCCGTGTTTATTAAGCACCTCGTGCTGCAAGAGACAGTGAGTCCTGCACCGGTCCTGGGAGCAGCGCCTCCAGAAAGGGCACGGTGGCTCCTTGATGAATGACTTTAATAAGAAGCAGCTTGGAAGTACCTTCAAGTAAAAAAACTAATAACAATAATTAGATGTTTCTTAATCATTTATTTATTTTATAATTTATGCCCCTGCCTGCTTCCGGAAAAAGGAATGGATGTGGCTTGCAATTAAAACACATCTACCCAGGATGGTTTAAATGAAGATAAACACGAGATCAGAAACGGTACTGAGGGAGTGAATTTTTCTTAATCAACTTGGCTGCTCCCCGCCGAGAATATCGTATTCCCTCTGCACAGCAGTCACCTTTTGCTCCGCGGAGCCACGGGATGTGGCAGATGTAAAGCAGCGGCTGGAGGTGTCGTGGGGACGGGAGGATGAGGCGGGAGCACGATGTGACCTGTGGTCTCAGCCTCTCCGCACCGGGCTCCCAGGCACATTTGCATTTCATTTATCATCGCTCCAAACAAATCTGTTTGTCTACGGCAGGGTGGCATGAAAAATTAATGCCCCTGTGTCAGGCAGAGCTTGTCAGAGTGACAGTGCCGAAAGGGGATGACAAAGGGGCGACATGCGTGGCACTTTCTACTTAACAACCACTCTCCTGTTCCCTGAATGCCTTTTCCCCAGCCTGTGTGTTGACTGAATGGGGCTTTGGCAGCCATAGCCTGCCTAGGAGCTCAGCACAGAAAGCCTGTCTCTGTGTAGTAGCTTGGGCCCTGTGTGTGGTGTGTGCTGTCCAGAACAGAAGTGGCCGCAGTTAGAGCTGGGTGACCCTTGTCCCCGTCTTTGCGGAGCCATCCCAGGCTCAGAGGAGCAGAAGGAAGGCAGTCCCTCCAGAGGGTTCTCAGAGAGCAGGCCAGGGCAGAGGGTCCGGCACCTTGGAACCTCTATGAGACTAGTGCTTTTTCCTGCACACTTCGATGCTCCACAAATGTTTGCTCAATCAGAACCTTGTACTGGCTTCTTTCTGACCTGTGGTCCTATCGGGAGGAAGAGCCACCTCCTTCCAGCAGCAGGGATGGTCTAAGGGAGCAGTTCTGAAATCATGGATCCTGGAGTCATGACTGTCTAGGTTCAACTCCCAGCTTGACCGCTTCCCAGCTTTGTGACTTTGGGTAAACTTTTGAAAATGTTTTTGTGCCTCAGTGTCACAGATGTATTCAGACAAATGTCTGGTGCTTGGTGTTAACTGGGTGAGTGATTATTATTTCCTTGACCTTCATCCAAGGTGAGTGGATGAGGAAGGCCATGGAACTCAGTGAGCGAGCCTTGAGCCACATCAAAAAGGCAGTGTGGCCGGAGCTGTGTCGCAAGAGTTAGGAGCTTGTTGACTTGCTGAACGGCCTTGGGAAAGTAGACATCCTCTTCTGTCTGGTTGACCCACTAAAAAAAAGAAGTCCCTCTTGCCTCTGTTCCCCACCAAGCCTGAGTATAAATGTGATGTTAGCTTTGTTAGCTTTCTGAGATGAACCACTCTGACCCAAGCCAGGGCTGAGCAAGGCACTCTCCTTTTAAGAAGGAGAAAGGAACGCAGTTTTCCTGCCCTCTGTGGGAATTTAGTAGTAATCTTCAGGCACTGGATCACTTCCCTCATTGCACATTAGAATTCCCCTGGGAGTTTAAAAAAAAAAAAAATTCCTGACGTCTGGAACCCTCACCTAGAGATTCTAATTGGCCTAAGGTGAAGCCCAGGTAGCAGTGTGTTTTTATGGCTCCCTCCATGTTAATTCTACAGGTGGTGAAGAGTGAGTCCAGAGAACCTGCAGGACGGATGCAGGACGGACCATAACAAGGTCAGGAGGCATGTGTGCCTCTGGTAGAAGGGCTGTGGCATGGTTTCATATAGGACCTGGGTGATAGATGATGCCAAAAATTGCAAGGGTGGGTCTAAAATGTCTGGAGTTTGGAAAAACTCTGGGGTAGATCATCCACTATGGTTTGGGGCTGGCGGGGTTTCCTGCTCTAGCCCTCGAAACAGGAACTTTGGCCAACACTTAGGCAAGTATTTAGAGGTGTTGAGAAGTGAGTTTGTGTCTGGGGGTCAGTGATTTCGTCCTCTGCAGTACAAAGTGACAATTGTCCTCCGTTTTCCGTTCATCGCACCCCGGCCGGCAGCTGCATTTCCCTCCCCCCTGCGGGTGGGTGGTCCTTTGGCCAGGAGGGTGTAAGGGGAATGGGTGCATGCCACTGATGGGTCACATCTTTGGAAAGGAAGCAGGTTGACCTCCACTTTCTCTCGTTCCTCTTCCTGCTGGCTGGGCTGTGGTGGCCCCTGCAAGCAGAAGCGAAGCCACCTGCCAGCGAGGGCAGGGCAGCCCCGCAGCTCTGGACTGTGGTGAGAGAAAAAAGAAGAGCCTGTTATTTTACCGAAGTCACCAGGTTGTTAAGTCTTTGTTTCAACGGGACAGCCTGCACTCTAACTAATACGTGATTCCTTTGGCACCAACGTTGGCATGCTCGAGAATTCTAGGAAGAGGACAGGGAAGAGTCGGAAGAGGAGGGGGAGAAGGAGGATTTCCCCCTCCCTTCGCCACCTCGGTGATCGGGTGATGGGTATTACTCTTTTCTCAGGTACCAGAGAAGTCTTCCTGATCAGGTCCGTCTCTTCCCACACCACCACCAAAAGCCTCCCGAGTTTACAGCATTTATCCCAGCGGTGATTTTTATACCCCCTTTGGCTCCTGTTTCACCTTCAGGTTTGCTCTCAGCTGGCTCAGGTTCTTGGTTTGTTGTTCACACCCTGCCAGAGCAGGGAGATGTTATTCCTTGACCCCTTTGTCCCCCTGCCATTAGGAAGCAATGATCGGGAGTCAGACTGCGTGCTTCTTTCTCAGATCAAAACATGGTCCAGATGGAGCCCTTCATTTTTTTTTTGTAGATCCCATTTGGCGATTAAGCATTTTGTTGAAGTTTGGCTCATTCACTCAACAGCTACTTATGGAATGCCTCCTGTGTGTCAGCCACAGTATGCCAGATGCTGGGGGAAGAGTGTTGAGCAAAACCAACATGCTCTTTGCCTTCATGTGGCTTAGAGTCGAAAGAAAATATGAACAGAATAACCACATGGCCCACATTATTCACAGAGAAACGTTTGCGGTTTTCTACGTTGCTCATGCCTATCAGAAAAATAAGAGCAATATTAGCCATCAATGGTTTATTCCCCAGGAAAAGAGGACAATTGTAGTGTGATTTTGGTTTTTACGATTTTAGATTTTTCCCTCTGATGAGATAGCAAAGAAACACGCTGAAGAAAAGGATTTTTTCAGACCAGATAACAATTCAAAGCTATGCATCTGACTCTCTCTCTCTTCCAGTATCTTACCGAAGTGTCCTTGCTTAAACCAAAGAGAAAGCTCCAAGGCCATGCCTACAAACAAAAGTAGCATCCCTCAGAAGGCTTGTGTGGAGAGCTCAGTGTGGGAGAAGGAGGGCCTCCTAAAACCTGTGACCTTGAGAAGGTCTTGCCAAAAAAAGTGATGGAAGGATTCTCACCCCGAACCTCCCTAAACCCTACAGCATCTGTGGAATGTACAGATGCTATAGTGAAAGGGTAGGAGAGAGAACCAGTGAGTACAAAACAATGCAAGGGACAAGTCCTGCTCTCTAAGGAGCCGGGGGTTCTACAGCGATGCCTTGGAGTCTTCATTCACGGCCTGTAAGGGGAGAGGGGGGACACTATTGTGTATGATCAGTACCTGCCAGGTAGCCCCTTGCAGGGGGCAGTTATCGAGGGGGCATGGAGAATAACTCAATACATGCATGAATAAGAGAAAGAACTTTCAATTATTTTATGAAAGCAGGCTTTTCACAGACTGAATATAATAATACACCATAAACCAAGGGGGTATGTTTACCTCAACTTTCTGCAACTGTGGTCAGTTAGCCAATCTAATGATCAAAGTAGAATTTCCTTCTCCTTTTGTTCTCACAACCCATCAACACGAGGAGTCGTTAATGAAGCTCACTCTCAGCTACTGGCATTGAACTATCTTCACCTATTTCTGAGGGAATTCTCTGGACACGGGAAGGACTTCATCAACGTGAAAGAGAAGAAGCACCCTAAAGACTCAGAACAAGGGGCACACCATGAAGCCCCGCTGCTGCCACGAGATTTAGAGGGACAAGGCAATGACAGAAGCACACACAGGGTCCAATGAAAAGGTATCCTTAGAGAAGCAAAAGGAATTTTGGAGATACAAAGAATGGTTTCAAAAATGGGATAGCATAATCAAATGGATAAATTAAAAGCCTTTATCAAGAAACGCCTTTAAAATTTATTTAAAAAAGACAAAAATCATAAAAGACAAGATATGAAACTAGATCAAATTATTCAACACTTATGTAAAAGGAGTTCCAAAAATACATAATGAAGTAGACCGAGGGGAAGAAATAATCAAAGAAAAGAAAATTTGACCTGAATACTTAAATTTTTATGTCAAAGGGGCCTCCTGATTTATGCTTTTAGGATTAATTGAAAAAAAAAAAAAGTTCTGCACTCGGAGATGTTTTGTGGGTTTTTATAAATTCTAAGTATAAAAAGAAGATACAAAAATTAGCTAGGGGAAGACAAGAACAATTTAAACCTAAGGCATGCTGAAGGAAATAATAAAGATTACAGCAGAAATTAGTAAAATAGAGACTAGAAAAATCATAAAGTCAACAAAACCAAAAGTTGGTATTTTGAATGAGTCATCAAAATTGGCAAATCTTGGGGTGCCTGGGTGGCTCAGTGGGTTAAAGCCTCTGCCTTCGGCTTGGGACATGATCCCAGGGTCCTGGGATCAAGCCCCGCATCGGGCTCTCTGCTCAGCAGGGAGCCTGCTTCCTCCTCTCTCTGCCTGTCTCGTTGCCTCCTTGTGATCTATGTCTGTCAAATAAATAAATAATCTTTAAAAAAAAAAAAAAACTGGCAAATCTTTAGCCAGACTGATCAAAAAAAAAAAAAAAAAAAAAAAGGCTCAACTTACTAAAATCAAGAATGAAAAGAACATTTGTAATATTGTGATTGGTAAGAAACACATATTAGGTCTTCATCCTGGTTCTTATCACAGACCTCCAAAAACCTTTGCAACTTCCTGAGAGGAACCATAAATGTGAACGGAGTGTCTTCTGTTATTCATAAGAAGCCCCTTCCACCCGACCTGAGTTTGTTATTGATGTGTATTGAGGTCACTTTGGGAAAGCCCCTAAAGAGGGAGTGGGTGCTGGTTGCCAGGGGAACCGCCTCTGTGCTTAGAGGGTTGGAAATTTCAGCCTCACCTCCCAACTTTCAGAGAGGTGAGAGGGGCTAGAGGTTGAGTGAATCACCAATTGTCAGTGATTTAATCACTCCTGCCTTCACGAAGAGCCTCCATAAAAATCCAGGGTTTGGAGAGCTTGTAGGTTGGTGAAGACAGAGGTGCTAGGAGGCGAGGGAGGCTGCTCACCCTTTCCCACACAACTTGCCCTATCCATCTCTACCATTGGCTGTTGCTGAATTGTATCCTTTTGTAATAGATTGGTAATCTAGCAAGTAAACTGTTGACAGAGTTCTGTGAACCATTCCAGCAAACTGTCAGACCTTAGGAAGAGGTTCTGGGAACCTCTGGTTTATAGCCAGTTGGCCAGAAGAACAGGTAACAACATGGACTTGCAGCTGCTGTCTGGAGTGGAGGGGGAGGGGCAGCCTTAACTCTGCGATCTACACTAACCCCAGGCAGACCATGTCAGAGCTGTGAAGTCACAGGGCATTCGGTTGGCATCTGCAAAGAACTGGAGAATTGCTTGGAGAAATTGTGGGAAAAGCCCTTCCACACTCGGGTGTTAGAGGTGAAGTATTGAGACTAGTAGTAGAGATTTGAGAAGAGAAGCAGTGACTTTTTCCTTCTGACAATATTACTACTGACCTTATAGAAATAAAAAGGATTATAAGGGAGTGATATTGTGAACACCGTGGCCCAGGAATTAGCTTAAACAAAACGGACAAGTTCTTAAAAAGACAGAAAGTAACCAAGAAGCAGTAAAACGTTTGAATTGACACTGAACAAGTAGAGATTGAGTTAGTAAAATGAAACCCAAAAACTAACCATGAAGAAAAGCCCAGGCCAAGATGTCATTGGTGAATTCTACCAAACAGTTATGTTTTTTTCTTCTACCAAACATTTAAAGAAGAACTAATACCAGACCCTTCCAAAAACATAAGAGGAGGGAACACTTTGCAATTCATTCTATGAGTCTAGTGTTACCCTGATAGTCAATCAAGTTAAAGACATCACAAGTGAAGAAAACCAGAGTCTAGTAGCTCATAACTATGGATACAAAAATCCTCAACAAAAACTACTGAACCAAATCCAACAATATATAAAAGGATTACACACCAGGACCAAGCAGGATTTATCCCAGCAATGCAAGGTTGGTTTCATATTTCAAAGTCAACTAATTTATTGTCCCATGTGAATAGAATAAAGGCAAAAGCACATGATCGTTTCAATAGATGCAGAAAGGTATTTGACACCAATATCCCTGCATTATAAAAATACTCAACAATCTAGAAATAGTAGGGAACTTCCTCCCTGATAAAGGACTTTTATGAAAATTCCACAGCTGTCCTCATATTTAGTGGTGAAAGCCTCAATGTTTTCTCCCTAAGTTCAGGAACAAGAAGGATGTCTGCTCTCACCACTCCTATTCAACACTGTACTGGAGGTTGTAGCCAGGGCAGTTAGCTAGAAAATGGAATAAAAGGCATCCAAATCAGAAGGAAGAAGTCAAATTACCTCTAAGTGCAGATGACACGGTCTTGTATGTAGAAATCATAAAAAGCCACTAAAAATGATTAGGACTAATAAATGAGTTCAGTGAGGTTGCAGCATACAAGCTCAATATACAAATATCAATTGTATTTCTATACACTAGTAATGAACAAACTGAAAGTTAAAACAATTGTATTTCCAAGTGCATCAAAAAAATAAAATACTCAGTGATATACTTAACAAGAGAGATTCAGAACTTGTACACTACAACTACAAAACATTATTGAAAGAAATTAAACAAGATTTAAGTAAACAGGTTCATACATTGGAAGACAGTGTTGTTAAGATTGGCAGTACTCCCAAAATTGACCTACAGATTCAATGAAATCTTTATCCAAACCTCAGCTGGCTTCTTTGCAGAAATTGACAGATTGATGTTCAAAATCATATGGAAATTTATGGAACCCAGAATAACCAAAAAAATTTTGAAAGAGAAGGACAAAGTTGGAGGACTCACACTTCCTGATTTCAAACCTTATTAGAAAGCTACAATAAGAGGTGCCTGAGTGGCTCAGAGGGTTAAAGCCTCTGCCTTCAGCTCAGGTCATGAACCCAGGGCCCTGGGATTGAGCCCCACATCAGGCTCTCTGCTCAGTTGGGAGTCTGCTCCCCACCCCCCGACCTGCCTCCCTGCCTACTTGTAATCTCTGTCAAATAAACAAAATCTTTTAGAAAAGCTACAATAATCAAGAGAGTGTGGTATTGGCATAAGGACAGACATAGGGTTCAATGGAATAGAATTGAGAATGTAGAAATAGACCCTCATATTTGCAGTCAATTAATTTTCAACAAAGGCATCAAGACAACCTAGTGGGAGAAAGTACAGCCTTTTCAACAAATGCAGGGATAACTGGATCTCGCATGCAAAAGAATGAAGTTGAATTTCTGCCTCACCATGCACAAAAATTAACTCACAATGGATCAGAGCCCTAAATGTTAAGTACCAAAACCATTAGACTCTTAGAAGAAAACTTAGATCTAAATCTTTGTGGCTTTGGCACTAAAGACACAAACAGAAGGGAAAAAACAATAGGTAATTGACATCAAAATTAAAAATTCTTATGGTTTAAAGGACATCATTGAAAAGTGAAAAGACAGCCATAGAATGGGAGATAAAAATTTTGCAAATCATATTTCTGATAAGGAGATTGTACTAATATAGATAAAGAAGTCTTACAATCCTAAGATACAAAGAAAATAACTCAAAGAATGGGCCAAAAAATCTTAATATTTCCCCTAGAAGATATACACGTGTCCAATAAACATGTGAAAAGATGTCAACATCATTAGTTTTCAGGGAAATGCAAATCAAACCCACAATGAGATGCCACTTCCCACACACAAGAATGGCTAAAATAAAAAGGAGGGATGAAACAAGGGTTGGAGATTATAGGAGAGTTGAACCCTCATACACTGTTGGCAGGAATGTAAAATAGTGCAACCACTTTGGAAAACAGCTTGGATGTTCCTCAAAAAATTAATCCAGTAATTCGACTCACAAAGAATCAAAGTTAATTTGGTGCAACCACTTTGGAAAACAGCTTGGTAGTCCCTCAAAAAGTTAATCCAGTAATTCCACTCACAAAAAAATTAAAAAACAAGAACAACAAGTGTTCAAACAAAAACTTGCACATGAATATTCGTAACAGCATTATTCATAATATTAAAAAAAGGAAATAAGTGAAATGTCCATCTTCCAATGCATGGATGAAAAAATGTAGTATAGTCATACAGTGGAATAATCAGGAACAAAAAGAAGTGAAGTACTGATATGTGCTACAACATGGATGAGCTGTGAAAACATGCTAAGTGGAAGAAGCTGAACTTAAAAAACCACTTAATGTATGTATCGTCCCATTTCTATGACACGTCCAAAATAGGCAAATTCACAGAAGTAGAAAACAGATTAGTAGCTGCCTAAGGCTGTGGGCAGAAGTGAGATGGAGGAGGGGTAAGAGGGGTGGGGGGAGTTTGGATGAAATAGGGGGTACTTCTAAGGGGTCGAGAGTGTCTTGTTGTGGTGATGGTTGCACAGCTTTGAATATACTAAAAACCACGCCCATTTAAAATTGGCGAATTCTATGGTGTGTGATTATAGTTTCAATTAATATTTTTTACAAAAATAGTGGTGAATTACTCATATCAGTAAAGATTAGAGTTGGCTAAGCAATTGTGTGCTTGCTAAGGCTATTATAATTGAGAAAAATATTTTATTGGGAAAACATTCTTTGTGGAATAGTTATCAACATTTTGACAGTCTTATTTCATCTCATAATATATTTTTAAAGATCAATGATTATCTGGGACCATATAAACTCTTTTACATATTTAGAATACAAATTTAACATTTTTTTCAGATGTCCACAGAATGACTAGAAAAACTCACTCCTCTTTTGTCTTTCTCCTTTACTCTCATACAACTACCATACTCACAACACTTCTGATGCCATTGTGGGTTTTTTTTCCCATGCAGGGCAATCTCTATGATACCAGCTGGGTATCCTACAATTCAATTCAACTCAATTTTGACACTAACTGGAGTAGCTCAGAACCCATATATTAAGGGTCCAGTCCCACAAGACTGCCCACCCCATTATGGATGCCATTCACAAGTGGTAGGTCTCAGGTTACCCACAACTTCTGCTGGCTACAAATCAGAGGTTCCCATAACCACCCTTAGCCCCCACTTTGAATTCAAGTATTTGCTAGAACAGCTCATAGAACTAAGAGAAATACTTATTTACATTTACCAGGATAACATGTTAAGAGATGAAGACGTACATAGAGTAAGGTCTAGGTGGGTCCGGAGCACAGGAGCTCTGTCCCTGTGGAATTGGGGTACTGTACCCTCCTGGCATGTGGTTGTGTTCACCACCAACATGGAGGTTCTGCAGATCCCATACCACTGGATTTTTATGGAGGCTTCATCATGTCAGCAGGATAAGTTACTGACTCCATTTCCACTCGACTCCCCTCTGTGGAGAATGAGGAGGGGAGGAGTGGTGGGGCTGAAATTACAAGCTTCTAATCATCTAATCATAGCTTGGTTTTTTTGGTGACCAGCTCCTGCCAAGAGGCCACCCAGGAGCTCACCCAGTGTTTTCTCAGAATGAAAGACACTACTATCTCCTAGGAAATTCGGAGGCATTTAGGAACTCTGCCAAGAACTGGAATCAAATATCAAATATTAGAACAAAAGAATTTCTTAGTGCTCTGATCACTTAGGAAATTATAAGGGTTTGGGGAGTTCTGTGCAGGAACTGGGGGCAGAGACCAACGTATTTCTTTTCTATTAGAACAGAAAAAAACACCAGAACTGAGGATGAGAATCGTCTATTTTGTTTACATACTGAATACTTTATGACTCAGAAATGCTTTCAGATGCAAGTAACAAGAAACCCAACCACAGTGGCTTATACAAACGCAAAGCTCCCTTTTTCTTCATATGAGAAATCTGAAAGAAGGCAGCTGCTTATATTGGTTCAGATGCTCAACAATGTCAAAGCAAATATTTCTGGGGTTCTCTTGGTATATCTCAACATTAGCAGTCAAGACAGGAAGAAGGAGGAAGACAGGACAACACCAACATCAGAAAAGTAAAATCTGAAAAAAATTTAAAAAAAAATCTTTCCTGGGAACACCGCCAACTTCCACTTAACTCTAGGTCACATGGCCACCTCTGGTTGTCAAGTAGATGGGAAAAGGAGGGTCAGGGATGACAATAAGAAGCAGGACACCAACCAACAATATCTGCTGGGATCCCAATGTCTTTAACAATTTTTGGTATATAGTAGGCATTATCTCCATAGATAAATATCTGTCAAATGCATATAGTAGAATATTTATTCACAAATATTCAGCCCTCTTCCGTTGAGAGGATAAGATGTCCATGCTCTGTTGAATTCGGGTATCTGAACATTCTTCAGCCAATGAAATGGACACAGAAGTGGCTTTAAGAGCCAGGCCCTCTTTTCTCTGCCCCTGTGATCATGGAAGCATGTGTCAAAATGGAGCTTCTATCAGCTCAGGTCCTTGAAAGAGCATGACGAGAAGAACACCCAGCTTGCCCATGTTATTTGAGCCACTGGGAATTTTTAGTTGTTACTACGGCTTAACCTAACCCATCCTGACTGATACAACGTATATACCCAGGCAAAGAAATCCACAACAAATCCCTAAATTAAAATTTTACAAACTGTATTTCCTGATCACATTAATAGAAAGACTATGCCTAAATTAAGATAAATGGTACCCATCTGGAAATTAAACAAAATAAAAAATAGCCCTTCTGTCAAAGTGGAAATTGATACTGAAAAAACAGGCTACACATTTAAGATGATGAGAACACTGTATAAAAATACACATGGGGGTGTGACTAAAGTTATTCTTAGTAAAATCCATAATCCAAAGCTGTGATTACTAAAATAAATATGCTTAAACATTGAAGATTGAGAATAATTGGATTAAGAATTCAAAATAAAAAGCTAGAAAATGAACAGCAAAATAAAAGCAAGAGGAAGAAATTAATAAAGGTAAGAGCCTACATTAATCACAAAGCAAAAAGTCAGTGGAATTGATTAATCAAATCAAGGACCAGAACTTTGAAAGGATAAATCAAATAGACAAATCTCTGAGAAGTGTGATTTCCCTCAAAGAAGGTAGAAACATAAACAGATATTCAATGTAAGACATGAGCAAAGGACAGTATAAATTGCTACAAGATTTCTGGTGGGCGGATTGACACAACTGTCAAAATGTAAAATGTGCGTACCTTGAAAACTTGATGAATAAATACATGTTAGGTTGAATTGAATGAGGATCTGAAATGTTGAAGTCTCATGGAAAAATACTACCCTTCTATAAGAAGTTTAGAACCCAGACTTGGTGAAGAGTGGATAAAGTGGAACCATCTTCTCCATCAGCTTTTGGAGATCTATGTGTCTCCATCATTTTGGTCCTGGAGATGGGCCATATGACCGTGGCTTCATGATTCTGTGATTCAGTCCTATACAAAGGGGGTGATCCCAGCTATCTTACTTACCTTCCTGCTTCCCTTTTGGAAATTTTTCCCAGATTGACAGATAAAATCATCCCCAGTCTCCCAGAATTCCCCAGACTTGATGGGTGTTCACTGTAATGCCTTCTTCACTCACCGAACTGTCCTTGTCTGATGCCTCCAGGGAATATCCTTAAGTCGTCTTACCTCTTCTCATGCTATGAACCAAGGCCTTTTGGAACTCAGGTTCACATCGCCTCCTCTTTCACCATGTTGGCTTAGGCTTTAATCGGCACTTATGGGTGGAGGACTGGAGCTCATTCTGAGCTCTGGACCTCACTCTGTCCTTAGCATCTCCATCACCCATGGGAAGATTTCTTTAATGCCCAGAATCCTAGAAGGCAAAGTGCAGATACCTCCATGCATCTGGCCTAGAATAGTCCCTGGCCATTGGGATTTGTGGCCATAAATGAATGATAGACTATTCATTCACTTATGCATGTTTGCATTTATTCGTTTACTCTAGTCACTCAAAAAGATTTATTTGCATACCGGATTCAGCAGTGAAACCAACAGGAAAATCCTTACCCTCCTAAAGCTAACATTCTAGTAGGGTGGATAAACAATAACAAAAGAAAAAAGTAGGTGAATTATAGTATACGTCAGTAGTAAAATCTATGGAGAAAAATAAAACCGAGGTGGAGGACAGGGGCAGAGGCCACACCGAGAGATGACATTTGGATAAAGGTGTGAAGAATTGAAGGCTGGAACTTTCCAGGAGAGACATATTCCAGTCAGAGGGAATGGCAAGTGCAAAGCCCTGAAGGAAGCCTGTGAAGAGTATCTGAGGAGACAGCAGGGAGGTCAGTGGTGCTGGAGCTCAAGGAGCAAAGGGATGGGCAGTAGGAGGTAAGGCCAGAGAGAACAGCAGGCTGAAGGCCATTGTCAAAACTGTGGCTTGCTTCTGAGTGGGCTGGAGCCACTGGAGGAACCTCAGATGGGGAGGGACATGAGAGGACTCCAGCTGCTCTGTGGCAAACACGCTGTCATGAAGCTGAATAAACACAGGAGGCCAGTCAAGAGGCTTCTGTAACAATCCGATGGCAGGTGGTGGTGGTGTGGACCTGAGTGATGGCACAGAGGTGAGAAGGGGGTTGTGAAGAAAGGTGACAGTGACAGCTCCAAGGCCAGCATTGAACACCCAGGACACACACCTCCTGTAGGAATCCCTGCAAGATAGTGTGGGATCTCATAGCTCATCTTCTAACCCCTTTCTCTCTGAGGACCTGCATGAGGTCATTTCTGAAAGCTGTTCCCTAGAACTCTGTGCTTCTCCCTCCAGAGGGCTCTGTTCCCCACCGTTGGATGAAAAATGAATAAGATGAGAACACCGAGTGAAGCTCGGGCTCATCTGAATTCTGCCTTGGACCCCTTGCTCTCTTCAGTGACAGGAAAAAAACATCACCATGTAAGTTGCTCAATGAAAAACAATATTTAATTAGGGCTGAGAGAGTTAGACAAGCAAACAATTAAATGTTCTATTACAATCAGTCTTTAGCCATTTAAGCTTCAGTTCAATAAGGAATCATTACAAAGGTCTAATAGAAATGAAAATATAAATAGGGTAGTTTGGTGTTGCATTTCCACCGTTGCCTCAGCCTTGCAGATCTAAAGTCAGTTTGGCCATGGCAGATGAAGGCACCCAGCGACAAGGGGACTTAGGCAGGAAGGGGGTCGAAGGCAAGCATGTCCACCAGCTGACGGGCGTGCAAGCAGGAGCCTTTCAGCTAAGCCTGTTTCATCCTGCACAACAGGGGCTTTTTCATTTCATTTTTAATGTCTGAGAAGCAACACGAGAATTGTGCCTGGGAGGCAGGAGAGGCAGCTTAAAAGAAGCTTCTAGATGTCTTGTGAGATGCTGGATTATAGAATAAATATGTCTAATAAAATCCCCCTGGTTACCCAGCTTTGAGGATTTGGAAATAACTTTAAGACTGCTTCTTGAAGGACTTGCTTCACTGCAACTGGAAAACTACCTGCTCAGGGCACCACGATCACAGACGAGGGCTTTGGGATAAAGATATCATCCATCACTGAGGTCTGAGTCTCTGCAGCCAGGACACCTGTGCAGCCTTCTGGGGATGTAGAGAGGCAAGTCCAGTCATCTCTTCTTTGCATCCTTTCAATACCTTTTTCCTCTCAAGGAGTTCCCGTCTTTCCTCTGGAATATCCGGTGTGTCATAGGCTTTGGTTGGATGTTGTCCTAAGATAAGTTAGGTCTTTGCAATGGCAAGTGATAGAAAATCCCACTCAAATTTGTTTAGGCAAAATGGAGAAATTGTTGGCTTGTGTAATTGAAGAGTCTGGCACTGGATCTAGCTTTGGACATGACTGGATCCAGATACTGAAATGAAGTCCATGGGAATGTGTCTCCCTCAGCCTTGTCTCTACTTTCCTGGGTGTTGGCATCATTCAGATAAGCTTTCCTTGTGTAATGTCAAGAGGACTTCTGGAAACACCAGGTTTACATATCAGTCTTTCAGCAATGGTAGTGGAGAAACGACTTCTCCTAATACCTCTAGTCAAAGACAGTTTGGGTTATGTGGCTGCTTGCAATCTGATTTTGGTGCCCAGAGGAGTGGAACACTCAGATTGGCCAGACTAAGGCTACATGCCCATCCTTGGATCCAGAGATGGGGTGATCACTTGATCATGAATGGGAGAAGGGTGGTTTCCCAGAGGAAAATCAGAGTACAGTTTCCAAAAGTAGATGTTTGCTAGGTAACAGTAACAGATTACCCCACATCCTTGCCTGCTGGTTTTCACAGTCATGATCAGAAGCTTGTAGGTCTCTATAAGCTTAAGACACACTGGGCATGGTAAGATGGCGGTTGTAGCTTCATCACAAAGGCAGTGGCCAGTGAGGGGAGACAGTGTGGACACCATGAGATGACAGAGATCCTGCCCTTGATCTTCCAATATCTTTTAGGCTCTGAACTGTGGACTTGTAGTTCCCTTATGTACTTTAGGGTCTTGTTCAAGACCAGTCAAGAGCCAGAGAAATACACACATAAAATGTGTGTCTCAGAATGAGTGTCTCAGGCTCGTGGATCCAGGCCTTGAAAAAAGACCCTCTTTTTTCATTGCATTAGTCTTTGCTTGCCATCAGAACTGTCATATCTAGAGCAAAAGTTTGCAAACTTTTTATAAAGTGCCCCAGATATTAAATATTTGAGGTTTTGCAGGGCTTCATGGCAACTACTCAACCCTGCCATTAGAGTACAAAAGCACCCATAGACAAAAGTAAACAATAGGTCTGTTTTTGTGTCAATAAAACTTTATTTACAAAAGCAGGCCCACAGGCCAGTATTGGGCCATGGACCATAATTTGCTGGCCTCTGATTCAGAGCACTATTGCAGGTTGGGCTCCTTGGAACACCACAGTGGAGAGAGAGTACAAAAGGTTTTTCAAGGAGTAATACCTGTAAAGAAAATGGGAAAGGCAAGATGGGGCCCGAGAAGACCTGAGACAACATTGCAGACCTCATGAGGTCTCTGCCAAACCAGGGGGAGCTTCAGCGTCCAGGCTGTCCTTTAGAGAAGTCCTACATTGGCAGAAATGACCAGACCCTAGTACTACCACCTTGCTCAGTCTCATTGGCCAGCGGCCAACCACGAAGAGCGTTACTTTGGTTCAATGCTGAAGGAGGACCCTGAAGGACCTGCCAGATGGAGGCTGTCAGTTATTCAGACTGCTTGCCCTTGGGCAACTGGCTTCTCTTGAAGGCGGATTTGAGTGGTGTATCTCTGAGTCTTCCTCAAGCCTCCAGATCAAGCAGTAAATGTGGGGGAAGCGGTTAGGGAGGAAAAGTAGGACTTTGGCTTGCCTCCAGGATAGGCCAAAAGGTTTAGATTTGGGACAGAAGCTCTTCAGTACAAAGTGTGACTTCACCTTTGTCTTAAGAACCTGTGATGGCATACAGAGGGCTGGCTCCCAGCCAGACTCCTCATGACCACCTCATCTGAGAGTACTCAAACTTACTTTTTCCATTGGCAAACTTTTGGTTATAGTTTGGCTTTCCATGTGGCTTTCTTTACAGTAAAGACTGTGCCGGCCATTGGGTTGTATTTTTCATTGTAAATGAAGACTTTGAAATTACACCTTACCTACCAGCCTCTGTTTCTGATAAGTCTGCCTCACAGAAATGGGTCTCCTGCCAGAGTCTGGACAACATTTCAGCCTTAGAAACTGAGAAGTGGGTTGTGACCCACCAAAACAAATACCACCCTGAAGGGTTTCTGGAAATTAAGGAGGCCACCTTCCTTAGAAACTCCCCTGATGTGTCAAGTTCTTCTTTGGACCTTCTACATGACAAATATTTGAGAAGGTTTTTTTGGGTGGACAACAACCACCAAGTCTTGTAAGATGTAGAAGGCCCCACCGTTCACCAACACCTGTTTAACCATGAGACCAGTGCCGGGGTTAATAATCATAAGCAGAATTCAAACCATCCTGCTGTGAGTCTGAAAGACACATGGCTCTCAGGCAAAGGCTGCACTTCCCTTCCTCCCTTGCAGCTGGCTGAGCGTGGCCATGGATCTAAGTTCTAGCCAGTGGGCTGTGGAGATAAACCACAGGTGCATCTTGAGTTATGCTCTTACAGAAAAAGGGGCACACCTTCCCAACTTTCTCTTCCCTTTTCTGCTGTCTGGGATATGGATGTGATGATTAGAGGAGTCCTCTTGGTCTGCAAGACAGAAGCCATGCAATGCGGGAGGCAGAGCAATGAGCTAGAAGGATCCTCGTATCTGGATGATTATGCAGACATCATATCAAACACTGACTGCCTAGCTAGACTTTTTTTTCTTAATTTTTAAAGAAATTTAATTAAAATTTCTTAATTTTTCTTAATTTTAAAATGTAATCTTTATTTGTTTATTTGACAGAAAGACACACACAAGCAGGGGGAGTGGGAGAGGGAGAAAGAGACTCCCCACTGAGCAGGGAGCCCAATGTGGGACTCGATCCCAGGACCCTGGGATCATGACTTGAGCCGAAGGCAGATGCTTAACGACTGAGTGACCCAGGCGCCCCTATCTAGGCTTTTTAATGACAGAGAAATTAATTCCTAACTTCTAAAGCCACTATTATTTTGGGTCCCTCTCTAATAAACTGCTGCACTGATATCCTAATGAATTCAGGCCTTTTCTTCCTCATGTATGCAGTGAGAGAGGATCAGCAGAAGAATGCAGGCTCTTGACGAATGGCTAAGAGGGTACAGTGTGGGCAAAGGAGCTGTGAGCTGAGGGTTAAGGAACGGTGGCCAAAGGCTGGTCGAGGAGATGGATAGCTCTGGCCCCAGTGCCAAGGTCTTAACTGGGGAAGAGAGAGAGAGTGATCAGGAAACACCAGAGAACACTGTGGGGTGTTTGCTGTATTCTAGGCAATGTGTCAGCCCTTTACATATTACCCAATCTGTGGGCCAATAAGTCCCAGGAATGCGAGAACTTTATAGTGGTTGGCCACTCTCTCCCTGCGGCCTAGTGCCTGGCTCATAGTAGGCCCTCAATAAATATTTGAGGAATGAATGGATAAATTATCCGACAGTAATTCAATCAACGAGATCAGTAGTACTAGCCTGATTTTAGCCAATGAAGAAAGCAAGATTCAGAAACATTGTGTAATTTGCCCAAGGTTGCACAGGTGGTACGCCGCTGGACCAGGATTCGAAACCAGGTGGGTCTGTTGCAAAGCTTTGGCTCTTTTCTCTGCTTGGATATCATCTCTTTTGGGAGGACAGAATTTTATGCTTATATGGTCAGAGAAGCAGTATTTCTACACGGATCCGTGTTATCCCAACAACTAGTCTTAAATTCTGCTTTGAAGTAGCATAGAATCCCTTCAGGATATCTGTGTCTTTCCAAGCAACAAGGAGGCTGAAACCATTGTGTCCAGGGTGCAGGGGGTCCACTGGAGGTAGAGGAAAAGAAAAATCTGAAAGGAGCCCGGGTTAGCATGAACCTTATTTCTGTGCCTAGCTCCAAGATGGTTGTCCTTGTGGGAGAACCCCATCAGATACATTACTGTGGCTATGCAATAACCAGAGGGCCTGTTGCTGATGAAGATTAACCAAAATAGTGTCCTCGAGTACCAAAGCTGTAATTCACCAGAGAGCTAAGAGCACAGACCCAGTTGCAAATGATTTGTTTTGTCTCTGAAGAGGGGAGCTTTAAAGAATTTGATAGCATTATTTATTTATTTATTTATTTATTTATTTATTTATTTGACAGAGAGAGATGACAAGCAGGCAGAGAGGCAGGCAGAGAGAGAGGAGGAAGCAGGCTCCTTGCTGAGCAGAGAGCCCAATGTGGGGCTCGATCCCAGCACCCTGGCATCATGACCTGAGCCGAAGGCAGCGGCTTAACCCACTGAGCCACCCAGGCGCCCCTTGATAGCATTTTTTAAATGGGGAGAGTTCATTTGAAAATCTAGGGCTTGGGGCGCCTGGGTGGCTCAGTGGGTTAAAGCCTCTGCCTTCGGCTCAGGTCATGTTCCCAGCATCCTGGGATCGAGCCCCATGTCGGGCTCTCTGCTCCACAGGGAGCCTGCTTCCTCCACTCTCTCTGCCTGCCTCTCTGCCTACTTGTGGTTTCTCTCTGTGTCAAATAAATAAAATCTTTAAAAAAAAAAAAAAAAAAAAAAAAAAGAAAATCTAGGGCTTGAGCAGCATCTGCCTTCTTTAAATGGGGGCCCAGGTCACCACTCACTGGGGTCCCCCTGGATAGCCCTTGTTTCTATCCCCAGTCTGGCTCTTGGTTTTGTCTGCATTTGTAACTCTCCGATTTAGAGAGCAGAGCAGTGGGACTTCCAGAGGCCAGAAGTGGGCATGGGTCCTCCCCAGGTCCTCACAGCCGAGAATAGATCACAAGTACGGACTTGGATGCGCAACCTGGAGCCCCAGGAGAGCAATGCAGCACTTGTGGCACCAGGTCCTGAGCCGGAGGCCACACAAGGTCGTAGGAGTGACACCTTCCTGTGGCGTGGAGAGTGGCTCCCTCCCCAGCCAGAGCTGCAGAATGTCTCATCATCTTGCTAGGCGTGGGGAGGTGGGCCACTGGTATGTAGGGCTCTAAAGCAGGGGAATGGATGAATGTGTGCGTGGGATCTGTGTGTGGAGCACTTTCCGCAGGTAGTCTCTGGGTGAGCGGTGTGCATGCCAAGGGAGAGGGGCTTTGTATCCGCTGGCATCTGAGGGAGTGCGCACATCGTGTCTGTGTGACCGTGACCGATGAGAAGCCTGTGCCATGAACAGAGGGCGTGAAGTGTGTGTGCAGCATCTGAATGAATGTGCTTAATTGTTATCATCACACAGCTCTTTTATCAGCACATTATTTGTCTAATTGATAGCGGTTCTCCCTCCTCCAGGATAATTCATTCGGATTTCACATTGAGAACAGAACTAAGAGCCATCCATCCTCATTTTGCAGGGTGTTTGGGACTGATCTTTTTTGATTCTGGTTTGCCTGTCTGGTTAGTTGGTTAGCTGGCTAGTTGAGTGGTTGTACTTTAACCTGAGTGAGTTTCCTGTCTTTTTTTCTGAGCTACATCTTCGGCTTGTTCAATGGAGTCATCAAAACCCAGTTCTCTCTGCAGCTCATTGCCACAGAATTGTTTTCTTTCTTTTTTCCTTTCATTTTTATAAAAAACATTTTAATGAGTTTAAATCATCTCAGAATATATTAGATTATCCTCTCCCTTATGTTGGATATTCATAGGGATGGAAGTCATCTTTTCTCCTCTTAATTGAACAGGGGCTGACTGCTGGGAGGTTTGGTATGCTGCCCCAAATGTCCCTGAACATCCACAGCTGGGCTTCTTTCAGCTCTGTAAACAGCAAGGCCAGGCCAGGGCGGAGGTGCTCCAGCATTTAGAGCTGGAACCTCGGCGTGTGAACAAAACCTGTTCAAGGCACCCGTTTGAAGCCCTCCTGAATCCGCGGTGGCCGAGTCCTCCCTTAATTGGCAACCATCTGCCTCATACAGTAATTCACAGGGACATCAGGCCAGCATTTAGGCAGCTTCCTGTTTTGCAAATGATTTGTGATTCATTATGAACAAAAGATTGCTTTTCAGATGACCTGTCAGGTAAGGGGCAGAGGTCCATAGGAATCTGTCCTCCGAGTTCTGAGGAGTAGAAGAGATCCAAAGGACCGTGGTCGTGTGGGGGCGATGCAGGGCAGGCTTGCTGCTAGCTTATACAGTGCCTTTGTGTGGATTTGCAAGATGTCCCCCTCTGGGCTGACACAGCACCATGGCCACACTGTCAAGGGGAGGGTTCCTTCTTAGGGAGAAGTCAGCCCTGTGCCCTGTGCCAGAGAGTGTACTTTAGTTAAGAGAGTGTGGACTGCATTTCAGGGCCCCGTGCTTTAGTGCAGGAGTCTTGAAGCAGTCGCCACTCATTCTCTTGTGGCAACTGGGCGAGCCTCTCCTGGCGCCAGTTCTTCCCACCTCGACAGTATTAAAAACAAGACAACAGGCCCCAAATTAGAGTTGCTTATGCTAAGTTCCACCTCACCAAACCAAGGCTTACCTGAGTTACAGTTTTGGCTCTCCCAGAAATGGAAGCTTAAACCATGAGTCAGGTAATCTGCCTGATAAGCCCCTTTCATCCCCTAAAATAAATTAACCAACCCTCCCCTTTTTTGCTTCCTTTTTCCTGTTCCCTTCTGCCTATAGAATCTCTTGCCTTATGTAGCTCTTCAGAGCTCCTTTCTATCTGCTAGACTAGATGTTGTCCACTTCACGAGTTGTGGAATATAGCAAGTGAGATCCTTAAAATACACTCAGTTGAATTTTTCTTTTTTAACAAAAGAAAGAACAGTCTATCCCTTTTGCCTTCTCTTTCTCATGTCTTTTTCATGTCAACCATTCTGTTACAATGCTGGTATTATTGGTCCCATTTTAGAGATGAGAAAACAGGATCAGAGAGATTTTCTAAGGCTATGAAGCTTGCCAGCAATTGGATTGGGATGATGAGAACCCAGGCCCATCCGCTCTAAAGCCCATGGCTTTTCAACTACATTTCCTTGTAAAGAATCACTGGATGGATTTGGATCTTCTGTGACTGGGATACTGCAGGATTGGATCTCTTCGCCTCAGTCCTGTGATAATGCCTTAATGTTACTCTAGCTACCGACTCTTTGCCAGGCTCTGTGATTAATGTTGGGTTTAAGAGGTATATGAGCAAAAGGAGCTTCGTGTTGGAGTGATTGCTAAGTCCTGTCGCCCATCTACCTTGTGTCCATTTCTGTGTCTCCATGAGAGGTACCTAGGAGAGGAAAAGGAGTTCTGGATTAGAGATCAAGGGTCTGGGAGCCTTGTCTCAGGTTGGCTGATGATTTGCTCTGTGATGCCATGAACAACTCACTCCGCAAGGTGACCAACTCATTCAGTCTGTTTTGCTGGAGACTTGGTTTTAGCACTGAAAGTCCTTTCCTGGGAATCTCTCACACCGCTCCACAAACTACCACATTTGGTCACCCTATACTCAACCCCAAAATTCCTGTCAGGCTCCTTCAGGAGATTGCAAAGTGCTTTTCAGAAGAGGAACATTTTCTTCTGTTTTTTTTGTTATGTAAGTCATGGATGTTGGAAATTGAGATAACAAAAATAAGTATTATGCTAAAATGGTTAATAAACATAAAAGATGCTCAATTTCACTCTTAAAGAAATGCAAATAAAAACAAGAAAGATATCACTTTCACATCTCAGATTGGAAAAAAAAATGAAAACATTGAAAACACATACTTAAAGCTGGAGAGACTGTGGAGGATGCATGCCCTTCCATTTTCCATGGTGGGAATGCAAATTGGTGCAATTTTTAGGTCCATTTGGCATATCTATTAGCATCTGAAGGTGTACATCCTTTGTCCTAGCAAATCCATTTTTAAGATTTGGGCCTACAAAAGTACTTGCATAAGTCTATCAGGATGTTTACAAAATACTGTTCAGTACAGACTTTTTATTGTTGTGAGAGAAAATTGGAACTAATGCAGGATTCCACCAATTGGGGTCAACAATAGAAAAATTGAACATGATAGAATTTTAGACGTCCTCTTCCTGTGATTCCTGTAGACAGGGGTTCTCAAATGTCAGTGTGCACCAGAATTTTCTGGAGGGCATGTTTAAACAGATTGCTGAGACTCATTCCCAGAGTTGTTGTTTTAGTAGTCTGGGGTGGAGTCCAGGAATTTGCATTTAAAATAAGCTCCCAAGTGATGCTACTGGTCCCAGGACCAGGCTCTGAGAACCACTGATACAGAGAGAAAGGAGAAACACTTTTTCAAGTGTGACCTTGTCCAGATCTGGGAGGAGCACAGTCAGAGTCAGAAGGCCTGGGAAGGGAACCAGGAGGGAGATGGGATGTACCCTCTGACTTCCCTTCCACTGGCCCGAAGCCTTCACTTGATCACTCAGAGCACAAGCCAGGTAAAATCCTGGGCAAACAGGAAGCAGGAATGCCTGGGATTCCTACAAAGCAAGTCTCAGCTATGGGCAGAGGGAAAGGAGCAGCTTGAGGGTTGGCCTTGCTAGCAAAGGTACAGGGTGGGGAGGAGGAGAGAGGGCCATCTGGGTGACTTCTGCCAGCTGTGTTTGTTGGTGTCTCTGCTCCTCCCTGGGAAGCTGGCATTCTGGTTTCAAGGACAACATCAGATGCTTGGGGAATAGAGAAGCAGGTGTTCTCTGGAACCAAAGCTTGCAAATAAATTAACAGGTGCTGAGAGCTGCCAGGCAGAGGTGTGTTATGTGTGGATATTGCTTTGTCTTCTTCTCCCTTGAATTCCAAGCTGAAACCAGCCACCTCACCCCTCAGCTAGAGGGCTGCTCTGGAACTTTCTCCATGTGCATACTGTGACTTAATTTGGGACTTTTCCTTAGGTATACAGTTTTACTGACTTCCCTAGCTAGGGCAATGGTTGTGGCATGATGAAGAGTATGAGAAAGGAGTATGGAAACACCCTTTTCTTGCCTCCCTTTTGGAAACTCCCACAATCCACATCATGACCAGCTTTGCTACAATTTTTCTCAATGTCCCAGGAAAGGTCAATAAAAGGAGGGAAAAGGAAAATAAATCATTGTTACTGCACTGCTCCTCACCCACCCATCTGGGCTCTGGTCCATTGTTGATCTCTGTTCTTTCCATGTTCTATCTTTTGTTTCCACCAGACTTGTCCAGGTCCTTTAAAATGCTATACCACCAGGGGTGCCTTGGGCAGTTCAGTCGGTTAAGCATCCGACTCTTGATTTCAACTCAGGTCATGATCTCAGGGTGCTAAAGTCGAGCCTCATGTCAGGCTCTGTGCTGGGCATGGAGTCTGCTTAGGATTCTCTCTCTCTCTCCCTCTTAAAAAAAATAAAAAAAGATTTAAAAATAATAAAATGCTCTTCCTGCACATTCTACTGCACATTCTGTGCATCACATAGAAAGGGCATTCTGATGCCCACTCACTATTCATGGTCTTATTCTTGAACCACTTTGATCCATTCATCATACCTCACTTCCTTCTGGACTTGATTTGACTTGACTTGACCCATTCATCATAACCTCACTTCCTTCTGGCCATTGAATTTGTTACCCATTCTCCCACTTGTCTCTGTTCCTCATCCTTCAGATTCATACCAACTTGGCTCTTCTCAAAAACTCTCTTCATTCTCCACCCAAGCTTCACTGTCCTATGTTCTCATGGGTAACTCCTACTCTTGGTTCTCCCTGCTAGCTTTTCTCTCACGCTTCCAGTTCCAGTGCCCCGCCCGCAGACAGAGTAGCCCCCAAAGAAAAAGACTGGGAATTTCCTCTAGGGGAATCCCTGCCTTCAACTAGAGAAGAGAAATACGAACTTGAAAGCAGATGTTGAAGGCCAGAGCCGTAAGACTCCAGCCTAACGTGGAGTCAGGTGTACAGCTCATGGGAAGTCTGAGCCGTCCAAGGACTGGAAAGGGCGGTCAGTGAATGGGACTCTGTGATAAGCCGCCTTAGCAGCATCTCTGCTGTCCATGGTGCTGAACCCCACCAACCCACTGCCTCTAGGAGACGAATAGGATGGAACACTCCACAGGAAGGATCTTAAAACTGACTGTCCAGGAAACGAAGCCCCCCCCCCCCCCGCAGGAAGATGCATCCCACTCCATTAACATCTAGTTAAACCATAGTTATTTCAGGTTGTCTGGTTGGGCTTCAGGTCCACAGACCAAGGAGAGCAGAAATAACATTGAACAGCTGGCCAGGCATTGTGCCTGACACCTTGGCTATACCATTTATCTTAATCTTTAAAATAGCTGGCAGGGGTAGGAAGGATAATTTTTATTTTACTGATAAGGAAATCGAGGCACAGAAAAGGTGATCACACCTCAGCCAGGCTCCTTCAGCTATTAACTGGTAGAATCAGGGGGCGCCTGAGTGGTTCAGTGGGTTAAAGCTTCTGCCTTTGGCTCAGATCATGATCCCAGGGTCCTGGGATAGAGCCCCGAATTGGGCTTTCTGTTCAGCGGGGAGCCTGCTTCCCTTCCTCTCTATCTGCTTACCTCTCTGCCTATCTGTGATCTCTGTCTGTCAAATAAATAAATAAAATCTTAAAAAAAAAAAAACTGGTAGAGTCAGGGTTCAGACACAGAGGGGCCCATTCCCAACCTGGAACTGCTGACATTAGACCCATGTGGCCTAAGCCTGGTGCTGACAGCTCTTTGTTAGGCAGCTACTTAAGAGCTGCTGACATTTGGGCAGGTCACCAGATCATACGTTTTCTCCCTGGGACATTTCAAAATTTCAAATCTTTGAGACTCTGAAACCATTTCAAAAGCCCCCACTGTCCTCAAAAAACACGCACCACACCCACACAAATGAACAAGCTTCATTTGCTTTCTCATTTATGGGAAAGGGATGTGAATATAAGCAAGACATTCAAATTAAAATTGACTGTTTTATTTTAATTGACCTTTGATTTCCAACTCACTATCTCCCTCCTGTCCCCGCTCCGGCCCCTGCCATCCCTCGCTGTGCTCTGTGAGTCATGAGGCCTGAGGCTCAGCAGCTGTAATTGGTTTGTAACTTCCTGGAATGTCAAAGCCAAGATGGAAATTTTACGTATCACTCCACCAATTCCGTCCTGGGTTTAATAATAAGTTGGCAGAAGGGAAGGCAGATTTACAGCGGGAGAGAAATGTAATCAAATTTGGAGGTGAAATGCAATAAGTACAAATGCTAGTTTTCATTTGGAAGCTCCTTAGATAAATGTGATCTCTCCCAGCTTGCCAGCCAAATCTGTTGTTTCTTCTCCTGGAGCGGTGGAGAGCCGTGGTGTAGCAATATTCCTCAGTGGAAGAGTTTGTATCCATGATTGTCCTACCATAGCCCTAGCAGAGTGACCCTGGAAGGCCAGGAAAACAATAGTGAAAGACGCATGAAGAGTCTGTTTGGGAGACAAGGCTTAACTGACCTCAGACAAACTGAACACTGGAAGGGAAAGTTCTAGCTGAGTCCTTGCTAGGAACCGCATTAAGTGCCTTGCATGCATTGTCTATTCAAGTTTCATGGCAACCATATAAGGAAGTGATGTTATTCCTCCCATATAATAGAGAAACAAAGTGAGTTTTAGGGGTGGCGTTCTCAGGGAGAGCAGAATGAGATTCTGTTTGACTCTGAAGCTTATCTTATTAACCCCTCTCTTCCAGGAATTTTAACAGCTCACATCTCTCGAATACTCACACGCCAGTCACTCTTGAGGTGCTTCGTGAGAACTTCCACAGCATCTCTGTATGGTAAGTACTCTTCCCATCATTATCTCTGCACACCAGGCAACTCACCATTCTCAAGACTGATCTGGTCAAAGTCAGTGGGTGTCACATGAATAGACGTTTGCATCATCAGCTGTTAGGGAAATGCAAGTTAAAATCACAGTGAGATGCCCCTATACGACTACGGGGATGGTGACAATTCTTTTCCCCCATAAGCTTCTTTTTTCTTTTTTCCTTTTTCAAGTCTTTATTTAAATTCCAGTTTGTTAGCGTAAGTGTAATATTCGTTTCAGGTGTAGAATTTAGTGATTCATCACTTACGTACAACACCCAGTGGTCATCTTAAGAGCTTCCTTAATCCCCATAACCTATGGGATGATTACAGTTTTAAAAAATAGTGGTAACACCAAATGCTGGTGAGGGCAGGGAGGACCGGGATCACTCATTCATTGCTGGTAGGGATGTAAAGTGATTTACGTCCACTCTCGAAAATAGTATGGCAGTTTCCGTGGAAGTTAAATGTGTGCTTATCATACAGCCCAGCAATCGCAGTCTTGGGCATTTGTCCCAGAGCAGTGAAGACCTACGTTCACATAAAACCCTGTGCATGAGTGTTCATTGCCGCCTTATTCATAAAGGACAATAACTGGAAACAATCCAAATGTCCTTCAACAGGTGACTAGTTAACCCGTGGAACATCCGTACTATGAATTACTAGTCAGCAATAAAAGGGACAGGCTACTGTTGTTGCATGTAACAGATCGGATGGGTCCCCAGGGGATTAGGCTGAGTGAGGAAAAAAAGCCAATACCAAGGGATCACATCCCATATGATTTCATTTATATAATATTCTTGAAATGACAGAATTGTAGAAATGGAGATTAATGGCTGCCATGCTTTGGAGAGTTGGGGAGGGAGCAGCTGGCAGTCACTCTTTTTTTTTTTTTTTTTAAAGATTTTATTTATCCATTTGACAGAGAGAAATCACAAGTAGATGGAGAGGCAGGCAGAGAGAGAGAGGGAAGCAGGCTCCCTGCTGAGCAGAGAGCCCCATGCGGGACTCGATCCCAGGACCCTGAGATCATGACCTGAGCCGAAGGCAGCGGCTTAACCCACTGAGCCACCCAGGCGCCCTGGCAGTCACTCTTAAAGGACAGCTTGAGGGATTCCTGTGGTCATGGGTCTCAGCAGTGGCGTTGTTGACACAGATCTACACATGGGATAAAACTGCATCGAACTAAACACACACACACACACACACACACACACACACACAAATGGACTGTATCATGTCAACTTCCTGGCTGTGATATTGTATCATATTTGTGCAAGGTTACCATTGGAGAAAATTGGGAAAAAAAGATCTGTGACCTCTTTTTTCCTTAAAAACAGATGTGCATCTACAGTAGCTTAAAATAAAGCTTTTTTTTTTTTTTTAAATGTCAGTGAGAGAAGCGTTTGGAGAGAGCACAGAGGAGAGAGGTGAAGGCACTTGCCCGAGTTCACACACAAGGTAGCTGGACCCCAGAGCCTGGGGCTCCTATCTTCTGCTCTGGGCTGCCTCCCCCTCTGACAGGAAGCCGTTTATCCTTTGCTTCTGGGAGATTCTCCCCTCTCTTCATCTGACTTTAGTGATGTGATCAGTAAAGGGGCCCGGAGCCCAAGATCACAAGGCCCGTGCTCTTACTCACACTCAGGGTTCACACTCTGCTGGCCCACTCCCCACACCCCCGTCTGTTGCCCTCCCCCTTGCTGGAACTGGGCCAAGCTTCTTTTCTGGACCCGCCTGGCTTAGAGTCCAAACTAAGTGAGAGGAGAAGAAGCAAGCCTGATCCTATCAGTTGAAGTGTATTGTCCTTCCCCGGCAGGCTGGACTTGCAGGATCTGAGGACGTGCTCCCGTCTGATCGGAAGGCTCGGGCCTAAGTCCTGAGTGCTCCCCTCGCTCCCTCCGGGCTTTTAGTCTGCTTTCCCGCCCACATTCCTGCTCTAGGTATTACAGACTCCCAGCTCCTCCATAAAGGGCATTACAAACTGGTGGTCTACGGATATGTGTTCTCTGGCTCACACAACTATTATAAAATGGAGTTCCTTTGACAGCATTGAAAAATAAGAATATCTCATTTCAAAATCTAGACTTTCAGATTGTCTGGACAAACCTGGAGGATTTTATGTGGCAAAAAGCCAAGTCGTGATGGCCCGTAGAGGGCATGCGGGGTTCGGCTCAGCACCCTTCAGACTCCAAAGTCGCCTGCCTGGTCTCTGTGTGCACTGGGTTGGGACCGCTGCTCTGTGAGCCTGGGTCTGCTCTCCCACTCTGAGTTGGGGTTGTCCTCTTTCTCTGAGCTGGATCGCAGATGCTGTGGGGAGCTTCCTTCCACACTCTGCTGGCTGCCCTGAGGTGAACCACCAAAGCTCAGGGATTAAGGAGCCCACAGGGAAGAGGAAATGAATAAGAGACGTGATTGTCTTAGAAGCAAAGTGCTTACGTGCATGACCAGTGACTTGGCTGGGACCTCATTTTTTAGTATATTGGTTAGTATATTGGCTCGCTCGGTTTCTGGGAAGTTGAAAAGATATCGGAGACCCATCTGGCTGGCAGTAAATTGAGAGAGTTGACTGTTTTCAGGTATCTAGTTACTTGCTCCAAGCTTATCTCTGAGGGGATGATTTTGCCCAAGCCTTGTAGGCTGTGGGAAACACCTTCTCCTAGGGAAGAATAAATAGTCTTTTCCAATTTTTGGTTCCCTCCTGTACAGCATTATAAGCAGCCACATTGTATAGCTGGGCAGGAGGCAGAGCAGGGAAGGGTGCCTCCAGGAGACAAGGACACTTAGAATATTGGGAGGATGTGGGCTTTTTGCTAACCACTGAGGTGCTTGGGTCTCCCCCTCCAACCTCATGTCCTAGGGGATGCCAACATTAAATCAGTCCCTAGTAGCAGCGCGACCCACGTTTCTTTTAGCAGAGTCTGTATCCAGATTCTGCCCTAGGTGACTGAGCCCAAGAATCTGCATTTTGCGAAGCTACACTCTAGCCAGGAAAAACTCAAATGGAAGATTGATATTTAACTGATACAGATTCTAAATTCTAGAGGAAATATTAAAATATATATAGGCAATGGAAGTTGAGTTTTTCACTACGTGGCTTTGTTTTGCGGATGAGTTTTGGCAGGGTGGAAAGCTGCAGAATTTAAGGCTGGGTTTAAAGGCTTTAAGCATTGGAAATATTACAACGTTCCCTGGGTCTGCCACTATTAATTCAGAATAAAAGCAATACTAAGGCACAAAACACAAAGTATATGTGTTGAAATAGCTTCCTTTTAGATGTGCTAATTAGCAAAGGTTTAATTGTTGAAATGGAAATTTTTATTTTGGGGCTGCCACTGCTTAGCTGGTGTCCCATGACAAAGTTTGTTCTGCCTTGTGAACCATCTGGCTCTGGTAACATTCATTCATTCATTCATACAATGAGTATTTATTGAGCTTGGCATAGCAGTTAACCAAAAGGCAAACATCTTTGCCTCCAAAGAGCTTACATTCTAATGCTGGGGAGACCATCAAGAAACACAGTCAATATGTAAAATACATGGCACGTTACGATTGGTAAATGCTCTGGAGGAAAATAAGGTGGGAAAGAGAGATGGACATTCCAGAGGATGGAGGAGAGGGGATCCTGGAAGGCTTCCCAGAGGCAGAGTTTCTCAAAGGTGAGCAAGTAAGCCCTGGAGGAGGGTAGTCCAGGCAGAGGGCACCAAACTTCCCCTAATCCTGGAGCAGCCAAGATGCAGGGCCCTCAGGTGCCAAGCCCCGAGTGACCCCCCCAATCCAGAGGGAAGCCCCGAGTGACCCCCCAATCCAGAGGGAAGCCCCGAATGACCCCCCCACCACCAATCCAGAGGGAAGCCAGGCCGGACTGTCGCTGTCCTCTCACTGTAGCAGCAGAGTCTGACCCGCTTCTCACCACTGGTGGCCACAGGGGCTGTCATCCAACCTCTGCTGATAGTTACCACCCCCTCCTCGTGGGTCTGATCTGTTCAGTGAACCCCAGTTAAGCACCAGGTCCATGCCTGGACCTGTACCAGGTACCTGAAGGTCAGAGACTGGTCAGCAAGCCTGACACAGAAAGTTAGAATCTCCGTGTGAGGCACTGAGCAGGGGCCGGGGGGTGGGTTGGGGGCTGCCTGCCCCTTTGACTTTCTTTCATCCCACGCTTTCTAGGTCTCAGAGTTACCAAGTCTGGACTCACTGTGGGGCTTTTGCTGTTTCTCTCCCTTGCATTCTCTTTCCCCAGGACCTCCAGGGGTGACCCTGCATGCTGTCACTTTGTGTCTCTTCCTTTATTTCCTTGCTACTATCTGAAACTGTGGGTACTGCTGTCCCTTCTCCCTCACTCTCTCCACGAGAGCTGGGACCCAGTTTCTCCCATTCACCCCTCCATTCCCGAGGCCTGACAAATGAGAGGGTCTCAGGGAATGTCAACCAATGAATAACCGATGCATACTTGAGCAACCTACACGTCTGACCAGCTCTCGTCCTACCCACACCCCTCTGCCTGCTGTTGAGGCTGCTGTGGCACATTCTTGGATGCTCCCACTGGCCTTGAGAACTGTTGTCACCCATCCTGCAAGACTAAAGGCCATATAATGATTAAGAACATGAATTAGGGATGGGCTTTTTGGACGTCCAGCTCTGCCCCCTTTCAAATGGTGTGCCCTGGGCAGCCTGGTTAACCTCTCTGAGCCTCAGTTTCCTCACCCAGGCAGAGGTTACTTTGAATAAATAGTGGCCTTTGTTATTCTGCCCAAACAATGGTTACTGGAGTCCTGTGTCTAGAAGGGTGGCTTGTACCACTTTCTTCCCGAGATGAGAGCCTTGGCCCAGGCCGGAGCCCCCAGAGACCCCTGCAGAGAGACGGACACATCTAAAAGTCCAGCCTCAGTGATTGTGCCTCTGGGGACCAAGAGTTAATGATCCAGGGACAGTTAATGAGCTTCCTTCTCTGCTCTCTCCCATCGCAGGTGGCATGGCAGCCTTCCAGCCCCGCGGCTGCTCCCTGCTCCTGCCCCTTCCACATCCAATTTCTTTGCAGTGTCCTGAAAAGCTAACCAAGCTGAAATCAGTTATACCAAGGTTCTGAAACTCCTGTACCTTTATTCAGTGTCCTCAAGGCCCCAACCTCATCATCGCCTCCCCATCCTTACCATCTGCTGGAGCAGTTGAAGGACCCAGAGTTAACCACTGAGACGGTCTCTTTGCTGCTGCCCATCTGGCCCTGCCTGGGTGGGGGACGGAATGAGGATGCCCTGGAGGGCTTGCTGGGGCTGTGAATTCCTGCGACATCCCTTCTTCTCCCTGGACATTCTTCCTGGTGTTTTCCCGGGTAGCCCCACACATTAGAGTCCCAGTTATATTATCATCTAATAAACACCACCAGGGACTACTCCTGGAGAGGTGGCAGAACAATGTGGCTAGGAGCAAAGACTTAGGAGTAGGGCTGGATGGATTGACTCTTGGCTCCACCATAACTATGATCTTGGCCCAAAATAATGTCTGTGTTTATATCACAGAGAGTTTCGTGGGGGCCAAGCATTGCTCATAAACCCTCAAGCTAATAATAACAGGAGCTAATATTCATTGAGAGCCAGGCAATACTTGGTGAATTCCCTTAATCTCCAGAAGATAGGTAGGTTCATAGATAATTTTGGGGGGTGTTCAGGGCTGTGCTTCAGCTGGGACTGGACCCGAAGCCTGTGAATCCCAGGCATTATTCGCATGGGTGAGTTCCATTAGGGCAAGAGAACTGTGATGAGGACATTGTAGGAGTTCATTTCCATGCTCAGAGAAGACAGGATGGGATGTCCTCAGCCTGGCTTAGCCCAGCCCACACCACATACCCTTGGCCCTTGTCAGATTTCAGCAGCAGCCGTGTGGGCACTTCTCATGCATGTAGACAGTGTCCCACCTTCTTTCTGCTTCTCTCTCTCACTGAGAGCTGGCTCAGCCCTTGGACAGGCTAAAATGCCCCCAGGGATAGACCTCAACTAGCGGGATATGGGATGAGCAATAAATGTCTCTGCCTCTTGTCCTTCAGAGAGACAATTCCCCAGAGCATCCATGGTAGAACTGAGTCCTACTCACCCACAGCAGTTATTGGGTGAACAGCACACACAATTTATTGATTTTTCTTCTTTCTCCTATTACTGTCTACTTCTCCTTGGGATCACCTCCCAGATCAACTCTTGGCACCCAAATCCTTGCTTCTGGCTCTGCTTTGAGGGATCCCTCAAACTAAGACTGTCACACAGTTCTGGAAGGTCCAGGGACCTTCGGTCTCTGCGGTGCTTTCACTGCTGATTCCTGGAGCACTGGCAGAACAGATGTGGCCGACGCACAGGAGCTCTGGGGCTCAGGTGCTCAGGTTCAAGCACATGTGCGACGTCTTCCAAGGCTCCCAGCAAAACTCGGGGTGGTGTCGTGTTGACTCCTTATCATTCCCTGAAATGTACTCTTCCCTTCTTTTAATGACAGGGCTCTGTAGGTTATTCAGTGGAAACTGCATTTCACCCCCTCCCTCGCAGCTAGCCATGGCCACGGTCTTGCCATCATTTCCTTAAAAGGAAATTGGTTGGCCTCTACTTCCTCTCTTCTCCCCTCTCTGCGGCTGGAATGTTGGTGGTGGCTCATGAGCTTTGACCTAGATGAGAACAAGAGAGAAGGAACCTGGGACCCTGAGTGACACTGTAGAGCATTGTCACCTTCCTGTGCAGGGCCACTATGCACCGCTGGGGGGTCATGTGGGGAAGAAATAAACTTCTGTTTTGCCTGAGCGACTCTGTATTGAAGTCTCCCTATTCCAGCAACTTCTCCTGTGCCCTCATGAAGGGGTCTGAGCAAGCAAGTTACAAGTATCCATGCTGGCATGACCTCATTTGTGCCCCAAGGCTGGTGAGGCCTGGGGCGTTCTGGTTGTGTAACTCTCCTGTGTGATGTGCTGAGCACTACGAACTCCTGGAGTCAAGTGAGACCCAGGCTCCTCTCTGACTTGTCACAGACCTGGGGCTTCTTTCTCAGCTTGTGTCCCCCTTCCTGTAATGCTGTCCCCCTCCATGTTCTTTCTCCCAAATGCCCTCTTCCCAGGCTTGGCTGTGTTTTGGGGTTGGGCTGTCTTGTGTAGAGAAGGCTTTAAAGGGGATACTCAGTCAGCTTTGGGGGAACTGGGCCCCGTCGTAAATAGGCAGCGTGTTCTGGAACAGACATGCCTTGGCTTGTGTCTTCTCATCTTTGTGTCCAGGTGCGGGCAGTATTCTATCTTTCAGTCACCCTGTATCTCCTTATCTATGGAACAGGTGATGGTGACTTGTGGTATTAGTTTTCTATTGCTGTGTAACCAATTACCATGACCTTAGCAGCTTAAGACAGCAGCGGTTTATCACCTCCCAGTTCCAGGGATCAGGACTCAAGGTGGGCTCGGCCGGCTTCTCCGTTTCAAGTTCCTCAAGGCTGAAACCAGATGTCAGCTGGGGTAGGCTGTCATCCTGAGGGCCCGGTAGAAAAAACCTCCTTTCACAGTCGTTCAGAGTGTTGGCAGAATTCAATTCCTGGTGGTTGTAGCACTGAAGTCCCAGCTTTCTGGCTGGCTCTTGGCTACCCTCTTGTTCTTACACATGGCCCCCTTTATGTCCAAAGCCAAACATGGAATGTTAAATCCTTCTCACCCTTCAGAAATCTCTTTGAATTACCCTTCTGCGATCAGCTTGGGAAAACTCTCACTCTTCAAAGGGCGCCCATGATTTTATTAGGCTCACCAGATAGCCTCCTTTTTGATGAACTCAAAGTCAGCTGATAAGTAGCAGGAAACCTTGGGACTGTCTTAGAATTCTGTCCACCACTTCTTCTGTTCCTTGGTTTTTTTTTGTTTGTTTGTTTTTTTTAACTGATAATTTTTTGGGGGGGGGTATTTTTAAAAAAAGTTATTTATTTTCAGCATAACAGTGTCATTATTTTTTCACCACAGCCAGTGCTCCATGCAATCCGTGCCCTCTATAATACCCACCACCTGGTACCCTGACCTCCCACCCCCCCGCCACTTCAAACCCCTCAGATTGTTTTTCAGAGTCCATAGTCTCTTGTGATTCACCTCCCCTTCCAATTTACCCCAACCCCCTTCTCTCTAACTCCCCATGTCCTCCATGCTTTTTGTTATGCTCCACAAATAAGTGAAACCATATGATAATTGACTCTCTCTGCTTGACTGATTTCACTCAGCATAATCTCTTCTGTTCCTTGGTTTTAGAATGTTTGACCTTCAGCCTTCCTCAGGGGGAAAGAAAGGTGATTTCTCAATGTTGGATTTAGGGGAAGAGCCCTACTATGTCAAGGTGCCCAAGGGTTCTTGGAGGCTGAGAGTAAGAGCCATGATTAATCTTGGATGAAAGGCAGACATTTTTTCTGCTCATCCAACCATATTTATCAGGACCCTCTAGTACTAGGTGCCTTGGATCTGGCAGTCAGCTAAATACAGGCAGTCCATGCCCTCGTGAAGCTGTTGGCCTAGTGCTGTAGCAGATCTTAAAGATGATGAGGTCTCCCCAAGGAGAACTATAGGTGTCAGTGGGAGGAAAACTGAGGCTAGAATGTCAGCTAAGGGTGAAGAGAGCAGGGATTGACACATGGTTGAGGTAAACTTATTCAATTTCTGTGAGGAATAGTAAGACCACATCTTTTTGGTGATGTTAGAACTCAAACACTAAAGAGTACTGAGTTCTCTAAGAATCCTGAGATCTCCTGGAGTCCCATGGATCTCCAAGAAACTCTATGACTTAACTTATTAGCTTAGCCTGGGGGGTCACCAATCTGAATAGAAATGACTGCCAGGGCGGGAACTTGACATTAATCAGTGAAGCAGCCTGAGTATGAACTAAAGAACAGGGCAACTGTGAAGGCGGATGGGGACTGGCCCGTGGCCTCAGTGTCGGGGCAGGGGGGAGGGTGGCGGGTAACAGGGGCAGTGTTGTCTCTGCACACTGGGGCATGGACACCTGTCTAAGGTGTGGGGGGTCCAGCTGCTTGTACCATCAGGGATGGATCATCTGGTCTTCTTATTTTTAAATTCAAATGCTTCTATAAAATATCTCAAAATATTTTAAAACTTAAGTAAGTTAAAATTTAATTTTTTGGAGAATGTAAGGATCTTTAGAGAGGTGACACATGTGTGGGTGTTCGTGGCCCGGGGCCAGCCTGCAGGCTTCTGTTGGTAACTTTCAGCAGAGTTGCCCTCACTGAGTTTAATTTAGATGCTCTGACATGAGCTTTAACTGAGAGCAGTTCTGAGGAGGGAGGTGGCCTCTGCATCTCAGAGCTCCCAGCCTGAAGTTCTGCATGAGAAACGCCTTTGAGATTTCAGCTGAGGAAACCTTATGCGTCCTCTTAGAGATGCCTTTTCCTTTCTCCCCTTCCATCATGACCCTGAGAACAATCATGTTGCCCTTCCTGCCATCCATATTAGATGCCCACCATTCAAATCTACTTATCCCTCCCCCAGAATCTAGTATTTTGTCTTCTCTTCCTCCTCAAAGTCTCAGCTCAGGCATCTATATAGGCTTCTGTTCCATTTCTTGGTATTCACTATCTGTTTCTGGGCAGGGGAGGTAAGTATTTTTTTTAGGCCTGTATCTGCAGCGCCCGGTACGGTCAGCAATCAGTAAATACTTGAGTGTTGGACCAATGACTTGAGTGTCAGACCAGTGATAGGTGGGCCATTATTTCTGGTTGATATCAGAAATGGGTATGTGTAAAAAGAACTCTGAAATTTGCAATGCTACTATTATTGAAAACTCAGCTCTCAATGTCACTTCATTAGTTACGGTGACAGACTGTCCTCATTTTCCCAAGACACAAGAGAATTCCCGAGACACAGTACTTTTAATCCAGGAAACCTGGGATGAGTTGGTCTCTTGCTCTCAGCTAAAGACCCAAAGGAAAACAAGATTCTCTTGAAACTCAAAAAAATGGAAAAAGCCCATTTCTCCTGCTAATCTGAGATGTTTCCTTTTGTCTGCTGATGGGAGGTTTCGAAGCTCGCGTGTTTCCTCGCTCTTCGCTTTGACCTCTGGGGAGCTCTGGGGTAACTTCTCTGACACTAGTCAGTAGCATCTGTCAGTCCAGTTAGTGTGAAGAAATTGTCTCCTTGCCTCTGCCTTGGTTTCTATTGTCTTTCTTTTTCTCTTTAAAAGCTTTAACATATGGTGCAAACTGCATCCAGAATTATATTAAATTATTCTTACCCAGGGGTGCCTGGGTGTCTCAGTCCGTTAAGTGACTGAATCTTGGTTTTGGTTCTGGTCAAGACCTCAGGTTGTTGAGATTGAACCCTAGGTTGGGCTCCACGCCCAGTGTGGGGTCTTCTTGGGATTCTCTCTCTCCCTCTCCCTCTGCCCCTCCTTGGATCTCTTGCTCTCTCTCTCTCAAAATAAATAAATAAATCTTTTAAAAATTTTTTTGTACCCGGCAAACATGGAGGAATGCTTATGTCTTTTTGCTTCTCTTCAAGTATCTACTGTTCTAATCTATGCGTTTATTTATTATTTCAGGAGTTGTAAACTATGGTGTATGGGACAAATCCAGGACTGCTGCCTCTTTTTGTAACTAAACTTTTGTTGGGATATTAATTTATGTATTGTCTGCGGTTCAATGTTACAATGGCAGAGCTGAGTAGTTGTGACAGAGATCATGTGGCCCACAAAGCTTAAGATACTTCCCATCTGTAAAGTTTGCCAATCCCTGCATTGTGTATCAGAGACCTCAAATCCTTTTGGAAGGATTTCTATAGAATTTCAGATTTTACATGTATTGGTATACTTTATGCTCCAAGATGTAATATCCGTGTATATTTCTGTTTATTAAAGTAATATATGCGCATTACAAACATGTGATCATCATAGAAATATGTAACAAAGATAGTAACCATCCCTTTTAAACTCAATTCCTATGAGTGGCCTCAATTACCTACTTGGTATAGATTCTTCCTGATTCCTTTCAATATGTAAACTAATCTGCACGTATCATTAAAACACTAAAAAAGAAACGGATGTTCCCGGGGAAGAATTCTTAAATTCTCCCTCAGCAGCATTTTTCAGCTGCATCTCCACTGACACAGCGGCTGACATTCTCATCCATTGTTTCCAATATCTTTCCTCATTGATCTAGTTTAATCAAAAGCCCTTTCTAACTCATCTTCACAACAGCAACTTCCTTGCAAGTTCTAATTATCCCTGGTACCTCTCATTATACTAATTATTCTTTTTTTAATCATTGCAAATTACTGTTACTTTAAAACATTTCTCAGAACCAGTGAGGATGTCAGATGCCTAAAGATTGTCACCCTGCTTCTAAACCATTAAGCTAAGTATTTAGGACGGTGGCTTCGGCTGATCATCCATTTGGTTCTGGGAGATCCCTCAGCCCCAGACTCCAGATCTTGTAGGCCATCTGTCGTCTCCCAGAGCCTGTAGTCCGTTATGTTTTCTACAGTTTCCCTTGTCCCCCTCTTCCCTCCCAGACATTTGTTCTTTCCACTCTGGAATTCTCATTTTGTCACAGACAGACATCCCTATGTTCTCAACCTCTTCTCTGACATTGTCTTTCATTTCTTGTCATAGCTTACACCCTGAGGTCCTCCAGCCTCCTGGGCAGACAAGGTTGCTTGTCTCTGTCACCTCATGTCACCTCATGTGTTCCCTTTGGCCACTTCCAAAATATTTTCCCTTTCAAAAAAAAAAAAATTCTCAAATCTTTCAAGTAGAACCCTCAAATTATCTGACCAGTTGCTCCTCCTCAAAGTGCTCCTTTACCACCCCCTCACTCATTAAAGACTCTGGTGCCCAATTAGTCACTCTATTTATTACCATCCTATTCTCATCATTCCTGGTGATTTCAACATTTACATAACTAACTCACCCAACCCTTTGACTTCTCCATTCCTTGGTCTTCCTACACTTCCATGGTCTGTTTCTCCATCTCTCCTCATGCTTTCCTAAAGCCTCGCCATTGATGGTAAATGTACAACCTCAAATCTGAATTTCAAGTCTCTCAGTTTCTGACCAGTATTTCTTCTTTTGGTCTAATACCACACATTTTCCCAGCTCAGGGAGACCTTTAGTTCAGCCCTTTTCAACAGAGATATAATGCCAGCCACATACACCATTTAGGTTTTTCCAGGCTGCATTAAGAAATATAAAAGAAACTGTTAAGATTAATTTTAATATTTTCAATTTAACCCAAGAGATCCAAAATATTATCATGTGATCACTGTAGCCAATATAAAGTTGCTAATGAGATATTTTACATCCTCTGTTGGCTCATACAGTCTTTGAAAACCGTTTGTACTTTACGCTTCTAGCACATCTCAGTTCAGCCACATTTCACATGCTCAATAGCCACATGTGGCTAGTGGCTACCATGTTGGACAGAACAGCAGGTCTAGTCTACTGACATTAATTAAGTTTTTATCCAGCCTCTTGAATGTTTTATCCAATGTAAGTTCCATATTCCATTACTATCATTACATTTCAAATATCTTCCACTTTCCCTTAATCTATTCATCTGGGAAAAAACTCATTATTGGCTGAACCAAACCATCCATGTGTACTGAGGCAATTGAATACCACAAGAGAAAATCACACATCTGGGCTGCCTTGCTTCCCCTTAACTTCATGGTCACAAATTTCAGATCGGCACATAGCACTGCTCAGAAACCTCATCATATACTCCTTGAATTACTCTCTGAGACCACTATTTCAGATGTCTTCACCTTTTCTCAAGCCTGCTTCCTCCCTCCAACCTCTCCCTCTCAGCAGATGCCCTGCTTCATTGTTCATTACCAGATGTCATGAATGTAACATGTCTGGATGGAAGCCTACACTTCTTAGCCTGGTCAGTTCAGGTGATGGGGCCATCATCAAGCCCAAAACCTAGGACTCAGCTTTAATCCTCTCTCACTTCCAATTCACCAACCCGTCCTATCATCCAAAAAGAACCCCAAATCTGTCTCCTTCTCTTGGAGTCTAGAGCCACCATCTTGGATATTAGTCACTGCCCCTTGCACAAACTTCAGTAACAGCTAACTAGCCCTCCTTGTTCCCATCCTGCCACCTTGCAATCCATTTTCCACTCAGCAGCCAAAGCAGTCTTTAAAAAACATAAATAAATCAGAGCATGTTGCTCTCTTTCTTAAAATCCTCGTTTCCATGGCTACAGAGGTCCTCCATGATGGCCCTTGCCTCTTCAGTGTAATCTTTCATTGCTCTCTGGCCCACTCCCTACACTGTAGTCATACTGGCTTCTCTCTGGTTTCTGGAACACATCAAGTTCTTTCTTGCCTTCTGGCTTTTTGCATTACTGTTCCCTCTGCCAGGAAAGATCTCTCCCTAGTGTTTCTCATGATTGGTTTCTTTTTCCCTTTTGCTTTTTAGAGACATCTTTCCTGAAAACCCCATGTAAAGTCTCCACTCCCCTCTCCCATCAGTTAGTTTCTTATCAGGTCTGTTATTTCCCTCACAGCACTCATTATCTGAAACTACCTGGTTTATTTCCTCGATTACCTCTTTATCATCTGTTTACCCACTAGAAATAAGGTAACATTATGGTAAGGATGTTTTCTTGTTCATCATTGTATTCCCTGAGTCTGGTGCAGTACCCAACAGATAACAAACTCAATGAATAGTCACTGAGTAAATGAAAAGAAGGAGTCAAAGAACTGGATGTTCCAGTATTTCAGGGCTCCCCTCATTACTGTAAAACACACAGACTTCCAAGATCGGACTTAACAGCCCCAGTGAGATCATTAACCTCCTATCTGGGTCACTGAGATTGACAAAGTACCCTCTTCCCCCCACCTTGATAGAGATCATGTCTATAAATACTTCTGGGTGTTTGAGCTCTCTAAATGTGGTAGAACAGCAAGTCTAAATAGACTGCTTTCCCGACAGGGTTGGGTCAACAGAATATATTATCCCAGAGAGGCAGATGGGGTGGAAGCCTCGGGGCTACATCAGTTCAGGAGCTCAAGGGATGTTCATCATGCAAGTTGTACAAATAGGCTGTGACCTAGTAGTAGTTCTGGGAACTTATCATATGTTCATTTAAAGAAGAATCATGCTGGCTTCTGTGTGGATTGGAAGGAGGCAAGAAGGGATATGGGGCATCTGTTAGTAGTCATTTATTGACAAGTGACAGAAAATCAACCCTGGTTGGTTCCAGCAATACAAGAATATATTGACTCATGTAATTGAGCAGGCTGGGGGGGGGGTGTATGGCTTCAGGTATAGGTAGATCCAGGGGCTCAAAGCTACCCTTAGCCAGGATATGCAGCCTAATTACCCCTTCTCTCTTGATCATGGGCTGTACTTAATGACTTGTCTCCAAGAACAGAGTATGGGTAGGGAGGAGAAAACAAGGTAACTTTAAGTAGAGAAGCCTGGCAAACATTATGTTGGCCAGGTGACCAAGATTAACAGTGACAGCCATGTTGATAATATGTACCTCCGGTAAATGAGGTGACCAGGAGGGTACTTCACATCTGAAGCATTTCTCCCCCAAGCCCATAACTCTAGTACAATCATGAGGAAGACATCAGACAAACCCATTTAGGGGCATTGTGCAAAATACCTGACTGATACTCTGCCCAACCCTCAGTGCCATGGAAAATAAGGAAAGACTGAGAAGCTATCACAGTCTTTCGGAGCCCAAGGACACATGACAACTAAATGGAATGTAGACACCAGGACTGGATCCTGGAACCATTAGTGGAAAAGCTAGTGAAATGCGAATAGGGTTTGGACTTTAGTTAATAATATTGTACCAGTGTTGGTTTCTTACCTGTGATAAATAGACCATGGCACCGTAAGATGTTAAATATGGGGGAAACTCTGTATGGGGTTTATGGGAACTATCTGGACTATCTCTGCAACTTTTCTATAAATCTAAAATTGTTCCAAAAGAAGAACCTTATTAAATCCTTAGCAGTTACCCTAGTGAGTTGAAAACTTAGGTCCACACAAAAACCAGTCCATGGATGTTTATAACAGCTTTACTCATCATTGCCAAACCTGGAAGTGACCAAAATGTCCTTTAGTAGGTGAATGGAGAAATACACTGTGGTACATCTAGACAACAGAGTATTAGTCCTAAAAAGAAATGAACCACTAAGCCATGAAAAAACATGGAAGAACCTTAAATACATATAACTGAGTGAAAGAAGCCAACCCCAAAAGGTTACACGGTGTATGATTCCAACTGTGTGGCATTTTGAAAAAAGAAAAACTATGGAGACAGTAGAAAGATGAGTGGTGGCCAGGGGTTGGGGGATGGAGGAATGAACAGGCAGAGCACAGGGCTTTGTTGGGGCATCAAAATTATTCTGTATGATACTGTAATGGTGGGTACATGTCATTGTGCTTTTGTCCAAACCCACAGAATGTACAGTCCAAGAGTGACCCCTGATGTCAACTCTGGACTCTGGATGATAGTGATGTGTCAGTGCAGGTTCATCAACAGTCACAAATGGGCCCCTCTGGTTGGGGGGGACAGTGACAGTGAAGAAGGGTGAGGGCAGGACAAGGCTATAAGGATACACTGTGTACTTTCCACACACTTCGCCACAAACCGTACAACTGCTCTAAAAATAAAGTCTATTTAAAAAAAAAATATTTACAAAATGAAACTACTGCAGGACCCCATTTCTCTCTAAGTTCTACATTCCTTGCTGTTAGCTCTTTTTTGTTTTTTAAAGATTTTATTTATTTATTTGACAGACAGAGATCACAAGTAGGCAGAGAAGCAGACAGAGAGAGAGGAAGGGAAGCAGGCCCCCTGCTGAGCAGAGAGCCCGATATGGGACTCGATCCCAGGACCCTGAGATCATGACCTGAGCCGAAGGCAGCAGCCCAACCCACTGAGCCACCCAGGCGCCCCTGTTAGGTCTTTCTTGTGGGCAGGATGACTAGTCACTCCAGCGTGCCTGAGACAGTCCCAGTGCCTGCCTGTTGTCCAGTATAAGTACTAACAGCATCTCCTCGTACTCTCCAAGTGCCCCGCTTTGAATGATGAATTACGTGGTCACCTTCACGTGGACCTCAGCGGCTCCAGGCTGCCATACTCCCAGCTTCCAGGCCAAGAGGTGGGCGAGGGCCTTGTTTCTCAGCAGTTCAGACAGAAGTCCCTGCACTGATTCTGACTGGCCCTGACGGAGACCGGTGGCCAAGCTGGGACCAAGAGTCTGGGACATATTGTGCTCTTAATGGTCACATCTGGGCCACATGCCCACTGCTGACATCGGGACTGGAGCTGGCTCTACCCAAATCACACTAGAAAGTTGGGGTGGGGGACTTATTTTTCAGGCTGAATTGGAGGTAGAGTGGGTACCAGGCAGGCAAAACCACAGATGTCAACCCGACGGGGAGAGAGACGGTTTTCACATGATTTACCTTCCAGTTCCTAAAATTAGAATGGGCATAAGATTGCACACATAACGCATTACTCTCACTCCCTCGCATCGTCGTTAGTGTGTTAAGAATCACATGTAACCTGCAGACTATCTCATCTTGGCCATAGTTCAGAGTGATGGATTATTGCCATGGTGTTGTTTTCTTAACTGTGATAGTTGGGAATTATTGGGCTGCCTGTGAGTTGTGATTTATAGTGGCGTCAAGTTTCTTTTACATTTTACCCATGTGCCAAGTAGAAAATTTTGCTGTATCTACAGACATATATTTTGAATTCCACCTGGTATGGGTGTCAGCTGTGGGGAATGGGTGAGAACCATCATCTCAGTGGACCGATGGCCATTCTCTGTAACAACAGGTCTCAGGGCCACCCAGCAGAGCTGGCCGGTCCTCAGTGTGCTGAGTTTTGTTTTGTTTTTTAAGATTTCATTTACTTATTTGACAGAGACATAGCAAGAGAGGGGGCACAAGCAGGGAACGTGGGAGAGAGAGAAGCAGGGGGAGTGGAAGAGGGAGAAACAGGGGGTGTGGGAGAGGGAAAAGCAGGGGGTGTGGGAGAGGGAGAAGCAGGCTTCCCGCGGAGCAGGAGCCAGATGGGGGACTCTATCCCAGGACCCTAATATCAAGACCTGAGTGGAAGGCAGTCACTTAACGACTGAGCCCCCCCAGGTGCCCCAGCTGAGTTATTAGCAAATCCCATCCTCTTGGGCTGCTGATGGAAGCACCGGCAAGGTCACAGGCTTAGAGGGAGGAACCTCAGGGCTGCCCAAGCAGTGTGACCTTGGCAGGTTACTCCATCTCTGTGAGAATGAAAGAGACTAATAATCCCACCTCCCTCAGAGCATTGTTTTAGAACCAAATAAAATAATGCATAGGTAGCACTTAGCAGTGAGTAGCACCTAGTAAGAGCTCAACAAATATTTGCCGTTGCTTTTACTATTTTACTACAACTCTAGAACCCTATCTGCAAGAGGCCAGCATGGCTACCCAGGGGGCCTTAAGGCGGTGCAGCTCAAAGTGTGGTCCTGTTAGAAACGCAGACGCACCTGCTTCTCCCTCTCCTCCCTGTTCAGGTGTTCTCTCTCGCTATCTCTGTCATTATCTCAAATAAATAAAAATCTTAAAAAAGAAGGGAGGAAGGAAAGAAGGAACACAGACTCATGGGCCCTACCGCTCACCTTCCAAGTCAGAAGCTCTGGGATCGGGGTTGCAGATGAACAGACTCTCCCGTGATTGATTTGCATGCAGAGTTGAGATCCACAGGCTTTACATGTCTTTCTGTTAACGCTGGCTCTCAATGGTGATAATTCCAAGCCACAGCCTTGCTGTTGTGAGAAATGAGGCGAGGAGAGAAGGTAAAGCAGAAGTGAGGAGGTTTGGGGAGGGAGGCCTTGGTCCCCGGGAATACTCTCTGGCCATGGGGACCCAGACTCTGGCTGGAGGTGCAGGAGGCTCTTCCCATCAGAGTGAGCAGAACCCCGAGGCCACACCTGTTTTAGACTTTAAAATGCCAAGAAGGAGGGTGGGTGGCCCTTTAAGGAAGCCGCTACTTTGCAAAAATCCTTCTTTCTGACTACCCTGAGCTCTTGTTGGTCCACGACCCTGAAGCCTCCCCTCTGCAACTCCTTCCTCCTCAGCCTTTCAGTACTGTTCTCCGGCTCCGTTCTCCGTCCGGTCTTGTGTCATCTCACCCAGCCCATACTTTCAACCACCAGGAGTCGATGGAGCCCTTAGTTTCCTCTGGAGCTCCCGGTAAGTGGTTTTAATTGCCAGCAGCACTTTCCACCACCAGGCCACTCGGTCGCCTCCCACTTAAAAGGCGCAGAGCAGACTCAGTTATCTTCCTCTTTACAACCGCGTCGCTCCCTTTCTTCCTTGTCCTTGCCGAATGCCTTCTTGCCCTGCTCCTTCCCACCCCAACACACCCCACATTCCAGCTGTATTGGACGAGGAGGAGATTCTCAGATATCCGCTGATTCTCCCGTCTTGATGGGTGCCGTGCTACCTGGACCTGGAATCTTTTTCAGCTAATGTCTAGCTGTAAGTTGCCCATGTATCCCTCCTCCTCCTGGAAAATGGCACCACCACCATCCAGTTGTTGAAGCCCCAGATCGTGGAGTCCTTGCCTCCTTGCTTTTTCTTACCCACAGTTAGCGGGATGGATGTCAGCAGTTCCCACTGTCTGTCTGTCTTCTGCGTCCAGGGTCCAGCCAGTTCTTTCTGTCTCCTCTGCCACCTCCTTAGTGCAGGTCTCTAGTCCCTCTACCCTGAACTGTGCTATAGCTTCCTTGCAGGCTTCTGGCCTCCATGCTTCTGTGCCTAACAACCATATACCCATCTTCCTAAACCGCAGAAAATGTCCCTCCGAGCTCTAAAGATGCCAGTGCCTATCTACCTTTCCTAGAACAAAATCTAGACACCTAACCTTTAAGGTCTTGCGTGATCTGGGCTCCCCTCCCCCCTGGCCTTTCTCCCGCGTTGACTCTAAGTTCATCATATGGGTCTTCATTCTCTTCCTTAAACACACTTGTCTCAGGGCCATCTGAAGGCCTTGCCTGTGCGGCTTCCTCCGCCTGGACTGTCTTCCCCCAAATCTGCACGTGGCCTACGCTTTCGACATTTTGGAGAAAAAGCACCCTACCCAAAGGAGCCCTTCTCTGTCACTCCATGCATAGTCTTAGCTGCCATCGTTTAATTTTTTCTTCGCACTTAACACTGGCTAAAAATAGCTTGTTTATTGACACGTACATGAGAGCAGAGACCAGATCTCTTGTTAGCTGCCGTATCCCTAGTGCCTAGAACAGTGCCAGGTCAGGGCAGGTATTCAATAAGCGTTGGTTGAATAAACATCTAAAGTGTCTTTACAAATCAGCTGGGGGCCGATGGCAACAACCATTTCTGGCAGCTGGTAACACAAGGAAGATGGGGGCAGCCCACATGGCATCCCCTGCCCACCCCTTGAATAGCATTTAGCAGAATCTGCTCTATATCACTTGTGTATTTCCATCTCTCCCTCTTAATTTATCAGCCCCTGGAGGGCCAGAACTAAAATTTCCCCATTTGTCTGTCCCCCATAATGCTTAACACATGTGTTTAGTAGATAGTATTTGAATTGAATTTCGAAGGAAAAAATTATACCCGAGAATTTTCTTTATTTGGGAAATTCTCAATGTGGAGTCTACAGAAGGGTTAATAGAAATGCTTTCCAGGTTGGAATGGGAAGGCCATAGCCAAACTCCCAGAAATGTAGGTATGGGGACTGAGCAGTACAACTTAGTAAGTTTCGAAGATGTTTTGCCATTGGTCGTCTTCCTCTCTTTGAAAAGCAGAACAAAATTGAGTGCTGAGCATCACAGATCTGGACTACTGGCACATAATACTGCAATGTGGGAGTATTTTTATAAGATCGAGATTTGTTGGGAAATTCAATGTTTTTTCACTGCATTCCTTCCAGACATGATACCTAGAATACATGGGCTGGGGGAAGGAGCCAGAAGGAAGAGGAATAATTGAGAAAAATCATGGGTTTCAAACTAGAGTTCAACCCTAGTTAGTAAAAAAAAAAAAAATTGATGTGTGTTTCTAATGGATGAGTAATTGAACAGGATAAGACAAGGGATGCCAAACATAAGGCTCTTGACAAGGATTATCAATTCAGGGTTGAACCATTTCATATCTATCCTGGTGTCAGACTCTCCACCCAGCTGGAATGGCTTATGTTTCTTCCCCTCCTTGTTTCTTAGACTCACAGCTGTCAGAGTTTTACCTGTCCTATCCCCAGGGGGATGAAGACAGGTGACAGGGCAGTGGCCGAAAGGGTCCCACTGCTTTAGGAAGTGGAGGGGAAGCTGGAGTGGAGAGAAGAAATTATCTACTTGCCTGTGGCAAAACGCTGTGACTCATTCCTTGGGACTCCAGGGTTAAACCAGAAAAGTAGAGACCAGAGTGGATTACGACACCTTTGATGTTTCATTAGTGTCATGATACTTTCTACACCGTGAGAATAAGCCTGTGATGCCCCCAGCAAACTCAAAGGAGCTTTGTGTCTTCGAACAGTGTTGAATAAGTCACCCGCCAATCCAGCCATTGTTCACATCATTTTAATAACCTACCTTCCATGTTAGGTGGCAGGGCGGTACCTCACTCGTCAAAAGAGGTCGCTTGAGCCTATAATCATCAAGACAGTATAGCACTGGCATAAAAACAGACACAAAGATCAGAGGAACAGAATAGAGAGCCCAGAAATGGACCCGCAACTCTATGGATCCAGAAGGTGGTCATGGACCTGGAGGGATGCATTTATAGGCCAAGGAACGCCAAGGAACGAGAAGGAACACCAGAAACATCAGACAGTAGGTGAGGCTGGGAAGGATTCTCCCCTAGAGCTGTCGTAGCATGGACCTACTGACACCTTGATTTTGAACTTCTAACCTTCAGAACCATGTGAGACAGTAGGTTTCTGTTGTTTGGAGGCATGCCCTTTGTCACAGTGGCCCTAGAAAACTGACAGACTCTCTAAGAGACATTGGGGCCGGTTGAGTGGCCACATGACATAGTGAGGAACAGGCTTAGTTCGGGAAACTTGCAAGTCAAGAGTCATGGGGTTGAAGCACATAACACCCCACTCCCTCTTATCTCAGGGTCCCCAAGAGTGGTTTCTCATAATGTGGGGCTGTATTGTGGGGGAAGGGCCTGCCCCTGCCTACAGCTTTCGTATAAGTGGCCTTGTGTTGGGGGAATATAAGACTCTGGCACAGGCAATCCATGTCTAGATGTCGGATGTGTAGGAATGGCACACGACTGCCAGCTTCTTGTTCCTGGAAACCTAGAGAAAGCTGTTGTGTCCTGCAGCTCTGCCTCTGAGAGCAGTGGGCACTCCCCTCCTTCTAGCTCGCCCTCAGCAAACTCCTAGGATCACTCACGGGAGAGTCCTGTCTGTTCCTCCAGAGGAAACCATTCCTTCGATGGGCTCTGTGCTTCTGTTCCTAGGATAGCAGCAGAGCAAGAGACGAAGGTAGGAGAGCCACGAGTGAAACAGGCAGGGTTATGGCTCGGGATGTGGTATTTGCCCAGCAGCGATCCTTTGGCACCAGATTTCAGATCAGAGTGGTGGAGAAGGCCACAGGGTGTAAGGAGACAGCCCAGGCGTGAGCTTTGTGGCACCTAGATTCCAAGTCTGGGTCTGTGACCAATGCTGTGTTCCCGAAGGAGAAATGGGTGCAGGAGAAAGAGGCTGTGGGTGTTGCTGAGGATGTTTGGTTCAGAAAAGTCAGTGCTGTGGGAAGGAAGGCCTTTCCAGGATTGGCACAGGACCTGAGGGAAATAGAGCTGACCCAAATCTGCAGGCAGAGGAAGGAGTGAGTGGGTGCGCTGGGCCAGGGCTGGGGAGAGAGCCTGGCGATGATGGAAGGGACACACAGAGGCAGTGCCCAAGAGACAGGTGGACAGTCTGGGAACTCAACTTTATTTGGAATTCCCTTTGGTGACAGTTGATGAGTTTATATGGGTGGCATGCTCTTTCAATCTGCCTTAGTTTTTCTATGAACTCCTTGAGAGCAGAGAGAAGCTTGGTTTACATTTTTAGTCTCTGTGCCTGATTAAGTGCTACCACAAAATAGATGCTCAAAAAAAAAAAAAAATTTGTGGCTGCATGGGTGATTACTGTGGCTACCATGTGACTAAGCTATTTGTGGCCCAGGAGAAGAGAGGGTTTAGTATGATTGCTTCCCTTATATGTGGGGAGGGTGAGCCCCCAAGGATTGCAAGAACTGACACACAGTCTTGGAAAGGGAATCTAGAGCTCACTGAAGGTCAGCCACGGAACAATGATTCACTCCAGAAGTGATTACTGGTGGGGAAGTGGGGTGGGCAGAGAAAGGGTAGGGAAGATGTGGACTGGCCAAATGAGTTTGGTGTTCACCAACGTGTGTGTTAGCTGGCGGAAGTACTAGGACCCTTCCCCGCGTAGTCAATGAGCCTTCCTTGCCCTCTGGGCCACAGGGAGAAGGGCAGAGATCACTCTGGCTTATAGAATTTTAGCAAACTCGATGGGTCTCATGCTGCTACCCGGCATCATGGAAATAGGACGGGCAATAGGATGCTCAAAGGGATGCATATCCAACAGAACTTGCATAAAGCTAACAACCCTTTTTTTTTTTTTTACATAGAAAAATATTCACAATTCTCTCCCAGTCCATTCTCCAGCCCTCCCCACCATCTCCTATGACCCACATCCCATGAAAAGTGGCCTGAGAGACACAAGAAGCAAGATGACTAAGGAAACCTGTTGGAGATGTTCCTTCTTAGCATCTTACGTGGGAAGTTGTCACCCTGTGTGCCCTGGGAACCCTCTGACCTATGGTGCTGCTGAGTGATCCAGGCACCAAGGGGATGCTTGAACTCATATATTCCCCTCCCTCTGGCATTTGCACATCATTTTTGCCTTTTCCTCAAGACTCTTCTGGAATTTTGATGAGTTTCTTATCAAACTGAATGATGTATTTAGATTACATAGACCTTCATTTGTACCCTGTCAAGGAATGTTCCTCCCTAGTCTATTTTTCTTTTTATTAGAAAATGCCAAAGGAGAAGAAAAAAAAATTCACATATTGAATTTCCAGTGGCAAAAAAAAAAAAAAAAGACAAGCATATCTAAGTGCTCAAAAAAAGATTTCCCATAGGTTAGATAGAGAAAACATCCCTTCCTAATTTCGTGGTGGTTGGCAGATATTTGCATCAGGCAGAACTCTTGACTTAAGCAATGGAAAAAAGAATTTATTAGCTTATGAACAGCAAAGGTTGGGGTACGGCTAGCTCTAGACATGGCTGGATCCGGGAGCTCAGACAAAGTCATCAGGACTTGGCTCTGTTTCTTGGCTTGGCTGGGCTATCTAGGTTAGTTTCATTTTCAGTCAGACCCTCCTCCAATGGTGGCCAGGACGGCCCCTCTGTGGCTCCAGACGATGTCCAACTAGCTTGCATATCTAGGAGAAGGAGAAAGACTTTTGTCCTGTCATTCCTGTCAAAGTCCTAGTGATGACATTTGTTGGCTCTGATTGGTAGAGGGATGAGCCCTCTGCTTCCCTCTGAACCCAGCGCTGTGGACAAGGACATGCAGTGTTCTCATGGACCAGGCCTGGCTTACTTGCCCATCCCTGGGGCAGAGGAGTGGCCTATGCTTCCCCTAAACCTCAGGGACTTATAGGTTGGTGGGGAGCAGAGAGGGCCAAGGAGGGAAAGTGGTTCTACAAAAGGGAACCATGGTGCTTTTGTCAAAACAGAGGCGACGGTACCCTGGGCAGAAAAACCTGGCCATCACGCTTTTTCCACAAACCTCCACCAAGACGTAGACTAGCCTGTCTTTGTCATATGGTGGCTTGTCCAAGTTGGCGCTGTAGACCGCTTATCGGAGACTTTCTTGGCCATCCTTTTGTTGTCACTCAACAATTTCTCCCCTTCAGCTTCTGTTCTAGATATGATAATGAGACAGAGGAATGGAGGAGCTCTCCATCTTCCCAGCAGATATTTCCATGTCCACTTCCTTCATCTGCTTCCTGTCATTCCTTAATAACCCAGAGGGTCATGGCTGCCGCAAGGAGTGGCAGTGTTGGAACACAGCTATTCTTCTCGTTGACCTTGGGGACGTGTCTCATCACGGCATCCACCTTATCATTAGCACATTCAACATTCAGCATTTCCGCCCCTTCAAAGGAGATGCAAAGGCAGCTCTTGTCTACGCCTTAGAGTGTAATGCAGTTTGAATCTGGGAGCAATGTAGGGTCTTGTAGCGGCACTTCTGGCCCCAGAAACCTCTTTGACTCTGCAGGACTGGAAGTGTGATATGTATATGAAAGTGAGCACCCAAGGGGTGGAGGGGAAGAAATCTGAGGCGTGATGGCCACACAGTGTGGTCGCCAGGAGGAGGAGCTGTGCCCACGAGGGGACTGGATATTTCTGGCCAACCCAATGCAAAGTCTCTGCTGGGAAAAAGCGTGATTCTTGGGAGCCTCCTGGGTCTCTCTGCCTGCTGAAGAGGAGACTCTTTAGCCAGACTGGGCTAGGTCATCTCCTTTCATTCCTGTCAGCCCACCCAAGCCACAGGGACTGAGAGAGTAGGTGGGGTGATTTTATCCAAAAAGGGAGAGAAGTGTTGCCAGGAAAGCATGAGATGTCCACTGGGGCCCAGGAGCACAGGGCTGCTCTGATGACAGTTGTGTTCTGTGATATTGGCAATGATGTGGCGATCAGCATTGCCCGTAGAGCCCTGTAGTTGCTAGAGCCTGTCAGGATGAAGTGTCCACAACTGCATCCAAGTGGCAATGTAAATGGAGTAAGGCCCCGCCCCGGGGGTGACGGCCAGTGCACACTGACGCAGTGGGGCTCGGCGCTGTGCTCAGCCTCCACGCCCGCCATCCCATGCAACTCTGTCAGCAGTCTTTGGACCCGTGACTGTTAGCCCTGTTTTGCGGTTGAGGAGACCTACAAGGTGATGAGTAAGCTGGGATCTGGGCCCAGGGCTGTCCATGAACCCATGAAGACATTCTCTACTGTGTGGGGGCTCACTCTGGGTGTGGGGGAAGGGTGGTATGTTAGACAAGGCCCACTCACCCCAGTTCCCAGAAGAAGAGACAAGGGAGGGAGAGCATAGGGCCCTGGGCATTCACCACTCATCTCAGGAAATCCACCCAGAGTGGAAGAAGCCCCTTAGAATGGTGGTAAGAGGTCTCAGCCAGAACCAGGCAGTGACTCTCCAAAGACTCAGAACCACCTCACTGGGTGGGCCTTGGGCCCACCTTGGGAGGCTTGGTTTTGCTAGGACAGGGCTGGGCAAACGTTTCCTGTAATGGGCCTGGTAATAAATATTTTAGACCTCGGGGTCATAAGGTCTCTAACAAATTTACCCAACTCTGTTTAGCTGAAAGCAGCTCCCCCGCAAGTCACACTGGCCTCTCTGCCATTCCTTGAATACAACAGGCACACTGTCATCCCAGGATCTTTGCACTGGCTGCTGCCTCTGCCTTGGATTCTTTACCCCTCATTTATCTGTATAACTTCTCACTTACCACCTCTGTCGGGTCTGTGCTTATATGTCACCTTCTCATCAGCGCCTTCTCTGGCTCTCTCTTTGGAAATGGCAACCTTCCCTTCCCACTGCGTCACAGTCCTCATTCCCTTTTCTTCTGTGTTGTGCTCCATCCCAGGAAGCACCATCTGACAGTCTATGCATTTTAATTATTTATGTGTATTGTTTGTCACCCTCCATTAAAACACAGGCTCCCAGAGGGCAGAGATTTTATGCTATTTACAGCTTTATCTCTAACATTTGGAATAGAACCTGGCACATAGTACCTATTTAATAAACATTTGTAATATCTTTCTGTTTGATGTAAATGAATCACACAGCTCTTATTTTTTTAATTTATTATTATTTTTTAAGGGTTTTATTTATTTATTTGCCCGAGAGAGAGAGCCAGAGAGAGAGTGTGCGCAGGCAGGGGAAGCAGCAGGCAGAGCGAGAAGCAGACTTCCTGCTGGGCAGGGACCCTGATGTGGGGACTCGATCCCAGGACCCCGAGATCATGATCCGAGCTGAGGCAAATGCTTAACCAGCTGAGCCACCCAGGCCTCCCTCACATAGCTCTAATGAATTGCATTATGGGGTTATATCCTCATTTATTTAACTGACTTCTTTTCGACGGATAGTGTCTACTGGTTCCAGTGTTTTGTTATTATAAATAGTGCTGCAAAATCTAGACTTGAGAAGAAGTCTATAGACAAATGACCTGGTTTCTTCAGCAAAGAAATTGCAAGGAAAATGAGAGAGAAATGGGACAGGGGGCGGGGATGGCCTGCAGACTAAAAGAAACGAGAGACATGTTGGTAAACAGCAGTGTGTGAACCTTCTTCGGGTCCCGACTCAAATAAACAAACTCTTAAAAAACATATTTTGGAGGTTTATGGTACAGTTGGAAATCTGAGCCCTGGGTATTTAGAGATAGAAGGAAAACACTGTTAATTTTGTTGGGATATAGTAATAGTACTGTGGCTATATTAAAAGAATAAAGTTCTCACCTTTTGAGATACTTAATGAAATATTTGCAGATGAAGTGATTTGATGTCTAAGGTATGCTTACAAATAAGACAGGGACAAGGGAAGTGAGAGGAATAGAGATAAGATAAGCCGGCCATGTATTGAGAATTGTTGAAGCTTGAAGGTAGGTTATGGGTCTTATTGTATTGCATGGTGTACATTAGTATATGTCTGACATATTCTTTAATAAAAAATAAAACACAGTGCTATAAAATCAGTATACAGGGTAGGATGGAGTAGGTGGGCTTTAGATGACATAAGATTGTCTACGAGTTGATCATTGTTAAAGATGGTGGGTGTTGTGTACATGTTTTGTTATCCATCCTCTCCTTCTATGCTTGACATTTTCTATGATGGAAAAATCAGACAGTTGCACTGAAGTGAACATCCTGTTGCAAGTTTCTTAAGTCCTCCCTGGTCCCAGTCTCCTTAATTCTTCTTTCTTTTTTTAAGATTTATATGTTTTAGAGGGAGTGAGAGCACAAGTGGGAGGAGGGCCAGAGGGAGAGAGAGAGAGGTTCAAGAAGACTGCCCCCTGAATGGAGAGCCTGATGCAGGGCTTGATCCTATGACCCTGAGATCATGACCCAAGCTGGGATCAAGAATTGGTTGCCCAACCAACTGAGCCACCAAAGCAGCCCTCCTTAATTCTTGATGCGGCTAATTACAGACCTGCTAGCAGGTGTTTCTGACCAAACTTTGTTTTGGCCTTGATATGCTAATACTGAAACTGTTAACCAAAAAACCCCAATTTATTGAGGGATCAAAATTCACAAAAATTCACCTGTTTAAAGTGTGTGATTTAGTGCTTTTTAGTAACTCAGCAGAGCTGTGCATCCATCACCATAAACTAGTTGTAGCCATTTCCATCACCCAGTAAGGCCCCTTGAACGCCTTTACACTTAATCCCCTTTCCCACCCCCAACGCCAGGGCACCACTAATGTACTTTCTGTCTCTATAGATTTTCCTTTTTCGGAAAAGGATCCCTTTCCTAAAGGATTCCTTTCCTAAAAAGGATCCCTGCCTAGAATTTTTGACGTTCTCTTCCTTACTCTACAAAATGCCATTTCTTACTCAAGGATGCTTCCTATTCTGTTATCACTGAACCACTTTTTTGGGGAGATGTATCTTCTTATTTCTGTTCAGAAATTTAAATGATTCAATTTCCGACATTCAGAGAATTGTGTCACAGTGATGGTCTGTGACCCCTGCTTTACATAGAAATTAATGATATGCTAATAAGGCAGAAATGATCAAGGCTTAGAGAACGTCCTGCAGATTAATGAGTGGCTTAGAAAGCAGGCAGTCAAATCCAAATCTAGAGGTCACCAACCCTGATAAGTAAATTTCTCGATAAATGCCCCCAGGACCATGGAGTTGATAAGGTCCAAGAGACTTCTGATATTTCTTTGCAGTTCCAGGACTCAGTTTTGTATTAGGTCCATGTCACAGATATTTGGCCCCAGAACCTATGGGAACATCAATATAATCACATTGCAGAGCTTTATTTAGTTCCTTACTTGCTGGGGTATTTTATATTTTGTGAGCTAAACTTCTCCTAGGATCCAGTATACTGATATGAGACCTGATTACCCAGAGACTGAATAGTCTATATCTATTGGTTAACTTTATTTGAAAATCCATGGGGACCATCCACTGAGTCAACAAATACATATGAACAAATACTTACTATAGGTCAGATGCTGTACCAGGAGTTGAGGATACAGAGATAAAGAAAAAAATTAGTTCTTGTTTTTAGGAAGTTCACAGTCTAGTGATAAAGACATATAGAAATAATGGCAAAAACTGAAGTATCTTGTGCAAGGCACAGTATTCATGTACAAGGAATCAGGAAATATTTCACAGAACTTATGTTTGATTTGGGTCTTGAGGGATGAGTAGGAGTTTGTACATGGCAAAAAAGGACAAGGCATTTTTTAGAGATGGAACATATATGAAGCAAGATGTGTAAAATGAGATCTGAGAGCTGAAATCCTTCCTTTTATTCTCCATTGAGTATGATTTTTCTCCTTTCAAAAATCTAAAATGTAGTGCCTTTTTTTTTCTTTTAAGTATTAGTATGATTTATCCAGAATTGCTGTCAGCTGAGTAGAAATCTTGCATGTAGATTTGCAGGTTTATCTGGAAAATTAACAGCTCTGTAGCTTTGAGGGAGGATAAAGTTGTAGGTTGGGTTCATCCAGAGGGAAGAGTACTCAGGGCCAATGAAGGGAACTGTGGAGCATACTCCAGAAAAGACTTTCTAATGTTACGATGGCAAAGGGTTTTCTGCACCAGTATGTTTTAGAGGGAGAGTTTCTGCACACTTTACAGTCTTCAAAAGGAATATCTTCCCATCCCTGCTTGAGGGCACTACTAAATCTGCAGACTTGTCTGCACATTTCCTGTGTGCATTTTAGACCTTTTTTCTGGGATTCACTTTCTTTCTTTCTCAAATGCTTGTTTTATTAATTCCTTAATGAAAACATTATTTATCCTATTTGAAATGGCATTATTTTGTTCTTGTTAGAAAATGATAGTTTAGCTAGGTATATAATTTTAAGTGGCAGTTCTTTTCTTTTAGCATGTTGAGATCTCAGTCTTTTGTCCACAGATTTCCATTGAGAGGTCTTGCTATTCAGATTTCTATTCCTTTGTCTTTTATTTCTGGCTACTTTTAAGATCTTTATTATTGGTGGGTGGAGTGGGGGGATGAAGTTTGTATATTATTAAGTTTCTGTGTGACGTGCACAGGTGTGGATTTTAGATTTGTATGCTTTCTGAGTCTCAGGATTTTATCGATTTTAAAACATTTTTTTCTTATCAATTTTTTAAAAAGATTTTACTTATTTATTTATTTGAGAGAGAGAAAGAGGAGGAGCATGAGAGGGGAGAAGGGCAGAAGGAGAAGCAGATTCCCTGCAGAGTTGGGAGTCCGATGTAGGTTTGATCAAGGGACTCCGGGATCATGACCTGAGCCAAAGGCTCTTGCTTAACCAATTGAGTCACCCAGGTGCCTTCCTTATCAATTTTTGAAAATCATTATTTCTTTAAGGATTGCTTTTCTTCATTCTTTTCATTGCCTTTTGTTCCTTTTTTGGAAGGGAAGTCTTAGGATTGTGTGCCTTTTTTCCGTCCCACAAAGTTGGGCCAAGGGTTGAGAGTCTCCTCTTTATTTTCTCCAGGGTAGTGTCTTAAAGTGTGCAAGCTTGTGCCTTCCCCCAAACCTGCAGAAACAAGCTTGCCGTGTATTGTCTGCAGCGGTTTGCACATGCCATTTGTAGGAGAATGTGTGCACCATTTATGGAGGCTTGTGTACATTATCTTTGGGGTATACATGGACTGCTGGGGCTACAATGGTCATTTGGGGGAGCTGCAGGTGAGAAGTTCCATGGGATTTGTGGACAGGCCTCTTTGTGGAGCCTGAGGATTAGTTAGTAGGATCTGTGGCTGGGTTTTTGAGATCCACAGGGTGGTTACTATGAGCCTGTTTCTTTTCCCTGACTCTAGCTTCCCCAGACTATTCAGCTATGCTAATCCCTTCAGCTGTCTGAGTGGTGTAATGCAGAAGTGGGCTTCTTGGGCAGTATCCCTCTAGACTGGGGAAGCCAGGCATTCATTCTGCTCTCATTTTACCCCATGGGAGAAACTGTGGGCCAGGGACCTCTCTTGTTACTGAACCCCAGGCAGAGGTGTCAGAAATGAAGTGAAATGGGTTTTCTTACTTTCTTCGATGCATTTTTTTTCGGATTTTGAAGAGGGTGCTGGAATTTCTCCACTGGGCTCCCAGGTTTCCACAAAGGTATTCCCTTCCAGGGATGGTGGCCAGCATTGATGTTTCTGCCTGCTTAAGGGCTGGCATTTGCTATTCCACCATCTTTCTTATATCACTTTGCAAGTCTCTTACCTTCTTTTGGAAATATGATTGGATATATGTTCCAGAAGCAGTGTCTTTTAACCACTTAACAAATTTTTATCTCTATCTCTCTGTGCAATATTCTGGGTAGTTTTTTCATGTCTGTTTTCTAGGTCGTTATTTTTTCTTCTTTATCTCTTTCTAGTTTATCTGATTTATCAGATAAATTGAATTTTCCATTTAAATTATTGTTTTGTTTTCTAAAATGATATTTGGTTCTTTTTCACTCTTGCCTCTGATCTTTGGGATAGTATTTTATTTCTTTCTTCTTTAAAAAGTATTTTTTTTTTTTTAGTATTTCTGAATCCAACAATCTATGTTATGGAGTTCTAATTCTGCTGCTTGTTATTTCTGCTTAGTTTCATTTATGGTAGCTTGTTTATTCATGTGTTTTTTAGTGTTGGTTAGTGAGCTGATGTTTAAAGGGGCATTTTCTGTGGATTCAGGGAGGTTTGGGTTGAGAACAGGTAACTCCAGAGAGAATAACACATTTTCTTCTTCTGGGTACTCTGAAGAAACCAACCTGGAATCACTTTACTAATTTTTCACCTTGGGGTTTTCCTTGCAGGGAGTACAATTAAATCCCAAATGCATGTGAGAATAATTCTGTGGTTATGAATTCTCAGGGAAATACTCTTTCCCTACCAGACCTCAGACCGAGTCCAACAGGCCTTCCTTAGTCTTATCTCTCTGCCAGTGGGTAAATTATTTTCTTGTCAAACTTTTCATCAAGGGCATAGTCCTTTGAGGGTCTTGGCCTTATTTTCCCATTATGCGTAGGTTTAGGACTTTGGTCATCTGTTCCCATGTAACTGTTAAAATTTTTGAAACTGTAAAAACTTCTTGGTCACTGACTTTGGCAGTTGTCCCCAACTCTCAATGTCAATTTACCACCCTGATTTTCAACCCTCACTTCAAATTTGGCATCTGGGGAATTTCTGTTATTTGCACCCTAATTCATATATTCATTTAGAAAGATTTTTACCACATTTTGAGTGATTTCTACATGTTTTGTGTTGGGGATTTTTGTCAAGATGCCTAGTCCATTAGATTATTAGAAATGCAAACCCTATGTTGTTTTATTTCATTTTTTCCTTAATAATATGTAATGAACATACTCGGTGCCAATAAATATTCATTTAAAACACAATTTTTATGAATGAAAGTATTTAACAATTTGCATATTTCTTTGTACATAAGAGGTTTTTATATCATTACAAATATTCTTTATACATAGACAAATTTAAATATATGGGTTGATTTCTCCATTTTGAAAGTTAGCATTTTTTTAGTATGGCAGACAATTATGTCCTTATTGTTGCTGTATCTTAATGTTAACTTAAGATACTCCCTTGAACTTTGTCCCAGATGTGGGTCTTTTGTTTCTTCCTTATACAGACTTTTTTTTTCCCTCTCCTTGGCTGTCTCAGATGTCATTATAATTGTACATGCTTACCAATCTTATCTTTTTTTAAAAAAGTTTTTATTTATTTATTTGACAGAGAGAGAGAGAGAGTGAGTGCACAAGCAGGGGGAGTAGCAGGCAGAGGGAGAAGCAGGCTCGCCACTGAGCAGGGAGTCCGATGTGGGACTCAATGTGGAGTTGGACCCCAGGACCCTGGGATTGTGACCTGAGCCGAAGGCAGATGCCTAACCAACTGAGCCACACAGGCACCACACCAATGCTATTTTTTTTTTTTAAAGGCAAAAAAAATTCAGAATGCGTGTGTGTGTGTGAGAGAGAGAGAGAGAGAGAGAGAGGGAGAAACAGAGAAACAGAGACAGAAAGGGAGAGAGAGACAGAAAGAGAGGCAGAGAGATTGAAAACACATACAGGCATGTGTCCTTACTTAACTGCTGTACAGTTGTCTTTATGAGAAAAGAGGAGAATATATGCTCATCTGAGGGCTGTTTTCCCCCTGGTGAGCACGTGGCATCACCACAGTAGCTTAGCTGGGCCTGTGGCTATGACGATTTGTGCATTTCTTGAGGCTGGCATGAGCTATCTATTGATTCCAGGGTTGCTAATGACTGTGTGGAAGAGAAGAAGCTTTTGTGGCCAGACTGAATCCAGACTGGGAGTTGCATGACTAACCATTAGTGAGACATTACCTGCTGAGGTAGTCAAAGTGGGTTTTATTTTCGATAAACTTTCTGTCTCCAGTCTCCCTGTGGCTACAGGTGAGGTACATCCGGGAGACCAGTCTGGGCAGGGCCGGGTTCCCTTGAGAGCCTGGATGTTTAACAAGAAAAGTGTTTCTTCCTGGTGCAGTGGAAAAGGAGGCATGTCCTTGGATAATTATTTGGACCAGACATCCACATAAAGTGCAACCTTCCTTTAGTATCACTCACACAGTGGTCCCTGCAGGATTATCTATATTGGGCAGACATGGTTTCTAGAGTCCTGTTTATGTAAGATTATATTAAAAGTGCTTACAAAAAGAACCACAGACCAGCCTTAAGTCAGCAGATGTTTCGCACTGAAAATTCCATGATGTCCAAAGCTCGGTTTTAGTATATCTTTCATCTCAATTGGGAAAACTATTGTATCTAGCTCTGGCTTCCCCCAGGCATCTGATGAAGTTCCTCAGGGCTTCAGCTGTATTTACAACCCCTTCCTTCCTTCCTTTCTTTCTTTCTTTTTTTTTTTTTTTTTAGTGGTTGGAGCCATCTCTGGAATATCCTTAACTGGGTGGTCAGCTCCATGAATTATACTAATCATATGACCAATCATAACTCTATAGTTTGAAAAAGGGAAAGTTGGGAAAATGGAATTTTCTACCCCATCATCCATCCATCCCTCCATCCATCCATCCATCCATCCACCATCCATCCAACATCCATCCAACATCCATCCAACATCCATCCCACCATCCATCCCTCCGTCCGTCCATCCATCCATCCATCCACCATCCATCCATCCACCATCCATCCACCATCCATCCATCCACCATCCATCAATCCATCCATCCATCCATGTATCCATCTATCAGAATGTCCACTTAGTGTCAGTCACTGTCCTGGACAGCCAGACACAGAACTCAAAAGACAGGTCTGGTTCCCAATGGCAGAGTGCTAACACTCTGTCAGGTGAGCTGGGTAGGACACAGTGATTATAGAACTAATTGCACGTGTCATCGGTGCTCTACATGAGATGTGTTGACTCCTCTCTAAGGCTTGTTGCCAGAGTAATTTTCAGATTCTCGCCACTTGTAACCTTCTCCACTGCAACTGGCCTGGTCTAAGCCACCATGATCTTTTGCTTCCTAAATGGATACTTTGCTTCTGCACCTGTCCCTCATCATTCTTGACCCTTTCAGTCCATTCTCCATATGGCAGCCAGACTGACCCCATTGAACATAATTTAGATCTTGTCACTCCTCTGCTCCTCAATGGATTCTCACCTTCCAGGCCACCTGATAACTCCTTTTTTTTAAAAAAAAGATGTATTTATTTATTTGAGAGAGAGAGAAAGCAGAGAGAGGGGCAGAGGGAGAGAAATCCTCAAGTGGACTCCCTTGCCCAAGCATGGAGCCTGACATAGGATTTGATCCCAGGACACAGAGATTATGACCCGAGCCGAAATCAAGAGTCAGCCACTCAACTGACTGAGACACCCAGGTGTCCCCCCCACCTGGTGCCTCTCTGACCTCATCTCTGACTCTTCTCCCCTCAGTGACCCATACCAGCCACAGTGGCCTCCTTGTAATTCCTGGGACATGACAGTCCCATGTCAGGGCTTTGCACTTGACCTTCTCGCCACCTGAGATGTTCCTCTCCCAGATGTTCACACAGTTCAGTCCCTCCCCACTTCCGGTCTTTGTTCTTATGTCACCTTCTCACCACCTCCTCATTTCCCTGATTTCTCTTTCCTTAGCATTTATCACCAACACACTATGTGTTTTACTTATTTATTTTATTTGTCGTCCACCTCTGCTTTGGGATTCAGGTCCAGAAGAGCATGAGTGTTTGTTTTGTCCTCAGCTGTATCTCCAGCACCTAGAGCAGTGCCAGGCCCCTAGTAAATGCCTGTTAAATATTTGCTGAAAGAAAACAGAAATAAACCTTCGGTTTCTGTCTGCTCGAATGACTCCCTCTCTCATCAGGCCACAGTCTCTTCTATCTGTCGAAGTAAAGAATCTGAGGGAAAGAGAAAGTGTGAGAAGAGGCTGCATTCACCTGGCATGGCCTTTCCTTGCCCATTGCTGGGATGGTGGGAAACATGAAATCCTTAAACTCAGCTAATCCCTCCTTGAGGGAGGAATACTTTGCTCTTGATCCTGGATCCTGCCTGGAGGACCGAGAGCTAGGTGAGGACAGTGGCAGAGAGAAGGAACCTTAAGCTATATTTTTAGAGGCTAACACAGGGCACTCTTGTAGACTGATTAGTGGGTCCATTCGATAATAATGAGTAGTTGCTGCCACCCTGTGTGGTTTGGGTTTCTTCTGGGCGGCGAAGGACCAGTTTCCAAGTCTCTTATGGAAGGGGAAAAGGCCACCCCTCTAGCTGGCCACATTTCCAAGCAGGGAAGAGCAGCTCTTACCCATAACCTGGGGCGGGGTGGGGAGTGGGGGCAGCTGGCTCAAGCCATGATGGTACGGAGCCAAATCATGCCGTGTGCAGTAACTGGATCCCTGAGACCAGAAACCGGCAAGCCAGTGGTCATGCAGCAAACTAAATAGCCATGAACCAAACCAGGGGCCAAGGAAATCCAGAATCCAGCTGGTTAACGTCCAGAGGAGACCCCTGCCCCCCACGCAAGATGAAAAGCCAGAGTTGTCATGGCGAGTGCACTGCAATGGCAAAGAGTAGTCCAGGAGTGGACCTGGGAACATTTCCCGAGCTCACTGAATGGCCAGCCACCTCTTTCTGAATTTACTTTGCACTGTCAAATCAGACCTTGCGATCCACCTACAAGGGCCATATTTTGGCCATTGTTTTTCTCATGTGCCTCGTAGAGCCTGCAGTTACACGCTTACACCACTAGGTGGTAACCCTGCTTTGAGGAGTCCAAAGCTGAGGTTATTAGGAGCTGGGCACTGTGGTAAGCAAGCTTTACACATGCATTATCTCATTTAAACTTCAGACAACTCTGGGGAGTAAGTGCTATCATTATCCCTATTTTACAGATGAAAAACACTGAGGCTTAGCACGTTTTGAGAGCTTTGCCTAAAGCCACTCAACCAATAGGTGTCTCTCTTACCACATTGCTTTCCGAGTAAGTTTGGTGTTGGCAGAAACTCAACAATGACCATTTTGAAAAATATATAGAAAAAACTCACTAATAGTATCTCGTTCTCATTATAGAGCCCTTCCTATGTCTCAGGTACCAGACTAAGATGATTTAATGTAATCCTCAAATAACCATATAGATCAAACCCTGTTGTGATTCTGTGTGTAGACGAGTTTGTGGAGGCTCAATGGGTAGAATTAATTGCTGCGTAAGTGCATCTGAGTAGGTGACAAGCCTGAAACCAAAAGCAGATATTGCTTATTGTTTAAGGTGTTCTAAGTTATGAGCGGATGCTGGGGGCCTCGAGGTCACTGTCCTCTAGTGTATAAGTCAGGTCTCAGCAAGGCAGAATCGCCATCTCCCACGAGCAGCACGGAGGTCTGACCCTTGTCCCAGCACTGGCCATGATTCAGGGACTTCGAGCTTCCACAAGGGTGAGGTGGAGGGTTCGGTCTTCTCATTTACAAAACACGGGGTAGGACTATTAATGTAAAGATTTCAAACTCAGACGCTTGCGGGACCAGGCAGGTGACAAAAATGAGCGACATGGATCAGGCAGAGACTGTAAGCAACCGGTGAACCCAAACCCTATTTTAAGGAGTGATTCCAGCCAGTTGTTGCCATGCAGGAATGGGGTTATTGTGGCTAGATCCCCTGATTTTTCAGGAGAATCCAGAAATTTAGATTTTTATGTAAAATCTCCTTTAAAAAATGCTGGCAGTGGATTCAAAGCTTTTTAAAAAAATGTGTATAGATGAAAACACATGCACGCCATGAGCCAGATTTGGCTGTCAGACCCTCATTTACTGTGCTCAAAGATGCCTACAGTTCTCTCCAGTTCTGAGGTTCTCTTGTTCTTTGAGTTTTAAGAGCCATGATGCCAGACAAGTCGAATTGAGGAAGAAGAAGAAATTAAGAGGGAAAAAAAAAAAAAAAACCTGTATGGCAAGCTTCCACGGGACTCTCCCCTCACAGAACTTCTCCTACTTTGGTCAGTTTCAGAATTGCCCAGGATCTCGGTTATTCTTACCAAGGCCAGGACTGCCCTCCCTCATCCAGCCTGGACCTCTGTGTGCCCAGGGGGCTTTCCAGGTGATCCTGACACATACCAAAGATTGAGAACCATTGTCTTGGGTCAGCAGTTCTTAGCACGGGCTGCATGTGAGAATTACCCAGGGAGCTTTTAAGAGCACTGATGTGCAAGCCCTACTCAGGGGCCAATTAAACCAGATGAATGCTCTGACTGTGGAAGACAGGCTTTGGTATTTTAAACAGCCCCCAGAGGATTCTAATGTGCACCCAGAGCTGAGACCCATTGACCTGGATCAATGTTCCTGGTCAGTGCTCTTCACGCTTTAATGTGCTGGAGGGTCACCTCTAGGATCTGGTTGAAAATGCAGGTTCTGAAACAGTAGGTCTGGGGTAGAGACTGAGATTCTGCAAACCACACAGGCTCCCAGGTGCTGCTGCTGCTGTTGTGCTGGGGACCACACTTCGAGGAGCAAGGGTCTGTGATGGGGTTTTCCAAACTTCCCTGATGAGAAGAATCACTTGTTAGTATTAAATATATCAATTCTGTGGAGATAAATGAAGACCACCTAAATAAGAACAAGAAAAAGCTGTTTATTCAGAGTTTGCTCTGGCAGCTACCTTTGCCTGAGTTTTGGCAGAGACTCAGAGACAGGCAGGGAGTGGGAAGCTTTATAGTGGAAAGGAGGGGGGGTTTGGGGGTTCCCTGATTGGAGGCTGTTGGCATGGGGATGCTGGAGGTGACCTGATTAGAAGTGGGGCATCCTATGTGATGGCTTTAGGGGAGCACATTTGGCTTTCTCGGCTTGGTCCTAAGTTGGAAGCAGGTCCAAAAATTAGGGAAGCTCTTGATAAAGTCCTGGCCATGTTGAGTTGATAGCTACAGGGTTTGTTCAACTTCATGGGCTTATTGCTGCCAATAATAGGTCAGAGCTCTATTTTTATATAGTATCTGGCCAATGCCCATTTGTATATTCAGTCTCTCAACTCTTGAGTTTTTTTTTTTTTTAGACTTTTTGATTCAGAAGTTCTGACTCGGGGCCCAAGAGTCTCCTGTCATCAGGAAAGCAGGGGGCAGGAGGAGGCAGCAGTGAGGAGGCACTGATGGGAACCATGTGAATTAGTAAATGCTTGGGGACACAAGTTAGCAGTAGTTACTGAGACCCTATCCCAGACTTAATGAGTCAGAATCTCTGGGGTATTTCATATATCAGTTATCCTGTCCTGAGTAATGAAGCCCTTCAAGATTTAGTGGCTCAGAGAAATAATGATTTCTTATTTCTCATGTTCTGTGGCTTAGACTGGAACCTCCCCAGTTTAATGACCTAGGAGCCCAAGGAAGCCCCTTCAGATCTATTATGTGCCCCTTAGTCAGGAAGCTTGACTAGGGAGTCATCGACAAATCAGGCTGAGTGAATCTCAAAACTGTATTTTGGGATTTAAATATCAAATTGTAGTGATTCCAGTAGATTCCAAGAGGGAGTTTCTTATAATATGATCTAATGATTATAGGTGTTTAATTTGTTGCATGATGCCTTCTCTGGTAGGAATGATTGTAAATGGCTGGAGTTTTTGAATGACAGAGATTATAAGAAGGTACATTTCAAATAAGTTGTAAGAATTATAGCTAATACTTACTGAATACACACTGTATGCCGAATCGTGTTCTAAGAACTTTATGTATTTAATCCCCATTTAATTTTCATAATGACCCTATGAGTTAGATCCCATTTAACAGATGGGGGAAAGGCACAGAGAAATTAGTAAAATTGCCTGAAGTCATAAAGCTGGTCAGTGGAGGAGCTAAGATTTGAATCCAGGTAGTCTGACTCTACACTGCATTCACAAATCCATTGTATATACTGTATACACTCAAATAAGAGGAATTTGCTCCTTGTGAAGCTCCAGGTATAACCTCCCTTCCTCTATATTTCATGGGTTACAGGAAAGACACTGCTTTCCTGGCCTGGCTGGATTCAACAGACAGTGGTCAGCAGGCCAGAAGGACTAGTTAGGAGGCTCAGCCTCCCAAAAGAAATTACCTCCTATCACTGTCCACTCTTCAGCCAAAAGGAGGAAGCCCCTCTACTCCTCTTCCCCCTGCCCAGGACCTGTAATTGTCCAAACATACCTACAGTCTGCTTGATAATCTAGAGTTTGTGAAAATAAAACCATAGAGGAAACAGCCACATTGTTGTTGCTATGCCAACCTGTGCTGCAACCAAGACTATTTTCTGGGAGTATAGAGGTAGAAAAGGATCTGGAGGCTAAGGGGAGTGTTCAGAGTCAGCCTCAATGGATTTTATGTCTAGTCTGCCCAAAGTAGCCTTCAGTGGCTTGCTCTGCCCTTGGGATAAAGTCTTCCTGTTTTGCATGTTGACTACTTCTCCCCACCTTCTCCCAGCTTTATCTCTCCCCACTTCCTCATGAGGTTCCCATTCCTGTTATAGTGGACAGATTTATTCTCCATTTCCTTGCTCTCCACTACCTCCAAGCCTTTGCACATGTTCTCTGCCTGAACTTCTGTTCATCCCCACCCCAGACTTCATTTATCCTCCAGCTTCAGTTTGTGTCACTTTGCTTGGGAACAAGCAAGAAGGGTCTGAATTTTGCCTTCCTTGCAAGCTTAACTGTTAGCTTTGCCACAGCTTCCTAGACGCTGGTAGAAGACAAGAGATACCTGGGTCAGAGAAAGAGGACAGTTTATTATTCACAGCAGTAGCAGAGTCCAGAGTATCATCACTTTGCTTTGGTTTTCTGCATCCATTTCCCACACGGAGATATGAAGAGGACTAAGTGACACCCGGGCAGGCAGTGGGCTGCATTACAGGAAAGGAGCCCGGAGCTTAGGGAACCTGAATCTTTTATACTGGGCAGTAAGCATGGTGATTTATTGCTCCAGGTGGAGGTGTTACCTCTCTCTTCCAAGGCTGTTCACTATACCAATATCCTGGAAGAGCTAGCCTAGGATAAAGGCAGTTAGGACCTCTTTTCAAGATGTGTGGAGAATTATGGGATCCATGGAGAATTATCTCCAGTCACTCTGGGTTCCATGTTATTTTCCCTGGTTCTCTCAGTTTAATTCTTTCTGTCAGTTAGAGGGGACCTTCTTTCCTTCCCCATTCTCATGGTCTACTCCAAATTCTTTCAAGAGCTTTTTTTTTTTTTTTTTTTTAAGATTTTATTTATATATTTGACAGACAGATCACAAGTAGGCAGAGAAGCAGGCAGAGAGAAAGGAAGGGAAGCAGGCTCCCCGCTGAGCAGAGAGCCCGATGTGGGGCTCGATCCCAGGACCCTGAGATCATGACCTGAGCCGAAGGCAGAGGCTTTAACCCACTGAGCCACCCAGGCGCCCCATTTCAAGAGCTTCTCATAGAACTGGGTTTTTGTCTTTTAGAGTACTTACCTCAGTCTGGAATTCTCTGCTCATTACTGAGATTATTTGGTTAACACCTAGTTTGCCATGGTGCTAAATGCTTCATGGGAGACAGGGCTATTTTCACAACTGTGTCTGTGTTGTCCAACACAATGCCTATCACACAGTGGGAAGCGAGTGTTTATTGATTGAATGGGACTATTGGGCAAAATAAAATCCCTGAGGCCCAGTGAAATAAGGTGGTCTAACCAAGGTCCCAAAGCTAGTTTCAGACCCAAGCTCCGTGATTCACAGTCCACTTCCTTTCCCTTCCATAGACACTTAGTCAGATTCTGTCTCCATATAATGGCAGGGTACTGGTTAGGTGGGGCATTGGGAGAAGGTGGGACATTGGGGATTCACGAGCAGTATCTGGTCCTGTCTGGCTATAAGATTCCTCCCAGGAGTTCTTGCCCAGGGCTCCACTGAGGCCCAGAGTTGAAGTGAGACTATCAGAAGTCTAAGAGTTCAGTTTATTGAGAGGTTCAGAGCTGACACTATTGTGGAGATTGTAAAAATAGTCCCTCATTATTCCCTCCCTATGAGGTCCATGAGCTTGGGTAGCCCCCTCCCTTCCCACACTGACTCTGGGCTGGCCTTGTTAACTTGTTTTGGCCAGTGGGACATTGGCAAACACGATACAAGAGGAAGCTCAAAAAGCACTAGCATATTGGATCCTCCCTCTCTCTCATCCATTTTGGGATCCTGTGACCACCTCTTTTTTAGTAGTCTGGAGTAGCCTACTGAATGACGAGAGATGTCCCGCCAAGTCATCATCATCACCACAGCTCAGTTGGATCCAATCACCAGACACGCAGATGAGGCCATCCTAGACCATCTGGCCCTGGCCAAGCTGCCAGCAGACTACAGAGATCAGCTGAGCTGGCTCAGGCCAGAAATACCAGCCTGCCAGTTCATCTAATTGCGAGAAATAATAAATGTGTACTGCTTAGAGTCATGCAGCCTGGGGATGGTTTGTTACATAGCAAAAGCTAACTGATACAACTGTGGCACATATTTGTTTAGGTTGAAGTCCCAGACTCACCATTTAATTGTTGAACCCAAGAAAAGTTCGTTAACCTCCCCATGCCTTAGTTTCCTCACCTGTAAGAGGAGGGAAAAAATAGATCATGCAGGGACACCAGGGTGGCTCAAGTGGGTTAAGCCTCTGCTTTCGGCTCAGGACATAATCTCGGGGTCCTGGGATCGAGTCCCACATCAGGCTCTCTGCTCAGCAGGGAGCCTGCTTCTCCCTCTGTCTCTGCCTGCTTCTCTCTGCCTACTTATGATCTCTCTTTCTCTGTTCAAAAAAAAAAAAAATCTTTAAAAAACAAAATAGATCATGTAGGGACACCTGTCTGTCTGGCTCAGTTGGTAGAGCATGTGGTTCTTGATCTCAAGGTCATGGGTTCAAGCCCCATGTTGGGTGTACAGCTAACTTAAAAAAAAAAAAAACAGATCATGTAATTTAAAATGTTAAAGCATTAAATGAGTAACTATTTTAAAGTCTCAGAATGGGGCCTGTTACACAGTAAGTGCTCTACACAGGCATAGCTACCATAAAAGATTATGGTTTTTTACCACGCATCCCATGTATAATTAAAACAAAAAAACTTAAAAAGAAATGAATACGTGTAAGGCTGTCTACAAAGTCTGTTTTGGAAATATTAAATGCTAAGTGCCATCAGCATTCCCCACCCCCTCATTTTGTGTACACCCCCTGCTGCGGATGCCCTAAGTATATTCTAGTCTGGGGAAATCCCAGCTGAGAACCGCTGGGTGGAAGGATTCTTCCTTGTCTCATGGCAGATATTAAAAAGCCTCCAGCCAGCCCTCTCCTCACGGGGGCCTGGGTTTTAGCAGGCTTCATCTGTATTCAAGCCGGGGAGCCACAGCACAGAGCAAGAAATTCGCATGCACATTTGAGATCCTGTGAACCCTGTTCTCTGGACCATAATCTGTAGGGAATGCAGAGCCCTTCCCGCTGACCCAGTCCTCTGCCCTCCCTCTTCAGGGGTTGTGCTCATTAGAGGGAGAGCTCTGGTCACGAGGGTGCTCCCCTGCACCAGCCAGGACCCCGCACATGCTCTGCATGCATAGCCTTGGAGGGCCCGAAAGGTCACAGAGAGCAAGGCCTTTTCCCACTTCCCCAGCTGCAAAAGTGGATCCAGGTCTGTTTCTTTAACAAATTTCCACTGAATGGTATTAATAGAAAGAGAAGGAGCTGTCTCCCCACCCTTGTATTATGTGATATCATGAAATCATCCCCTGGCGGAGGAGGGATGTCATTGTGAGCAGTCCTCTCTCCTTGAGGTCTCTGGTTTACATCCGGCTCATTATTACTTCCCAAGCCCCCAGTGTTCTAAAATGCTTAACAGGAAAAAATATTAGCGCATAAGAGAAAAAGATACAGTGTGGAAAGAAATCATGTAGACTGTGCCAGCTTTTCTCAACCATTTTTATTTTATATTATCTTCCTCCTGGGCACACAGACTGTGGCACAGATAAGGGGTAAAGGGAATGACTCAGAACACAGGCCTTGACTGAAAACAGATTTTTGTCTGTGTCCCAGCTGAGTTACTTCCCGGCTGTGTGAGCTGGCACATGCTATTCATCTGGTCAGACCTCAGTTTCCCCAACTATAAAATGAAGATGATATTTAGTCCCTATTGGAAAAAGTTGTTGGAAGGTTAAAAGCAACAGACAAACTTGACCTGCTTCTTTACTCTTGGATTCTGGAACACTTATCAGGGGGACCCCCCCCCCCCACTACCGTCTGATGGAATTACCTCATTCCGTACAGGGGGAGGCGAGACTGCCTGAGAGGGAAGTAGGTTGCCCCAGGCCACACACAAACTAGTGACGTAGCCATTCTCGGAGTGCAGGTCCCTGATCTAACCCTCAACTTGTCACTCTGTCACCCTTCTATTAAGAATCTCTCCACATCGGGGTGCCTGGGTGGCTCAGTGGGTTAAAGCCTCTGCCTTCGGCTCTGGTGATGGTCTCAGGATCCATGGTCTCAGGGTCATATGGGGCTCTCTGCTCAGCAGGGAGCCTGTTTCTGCCTTTCTCTCTGCCTGCCTCTCTGCCTACTTGTGATCTCTCTCTCTCTGTCAAATAAATAAATAAAAAGAAAAAAAAAGACTCTTTCCACATCAACATAGCGCTAGCTTTATAGTGTTGACTGGACCAGAGCTAGACACTAAGCCTGAGTGGGGGCTGATCCATTCTTGCTGTTAGGAATTAGACCTGTGACATTCAGCTTCAGCTGAAGTGGCCAGACCACATTTAGAGGGGTTCTCACATTGAGTAGCAGCCATGGGAGGGAGGAGTGTGTGTCACAAACAAGGGACAGCTGTGAAGCAGCAGGATTTATAACGTACAGAAAAGAGGAAGCATAGCTGATGGGGAAGCATCAGGAGATACAGATGGTCCAGAGAAAAGCAGACCCCAGAAAGCAGCTGAATGGAGACCAAACCTGGTCCAGAGTGGATATTAGGCAGGTGTTCATGGAATGCTGGAGGGGTGGAAAGGAACACTTGGAACTGCTTCAGGTTCTGCTCATCCCCAGATCCCCAGCCTCACCAAGGCCAGCCTGCCTGTAACTCCTGTTCTTGGATTTCTGGGAGGCTTGCAAAGCTTAATGTCTCTCGGGCATTCTAAATAAACCTCTCCTCTCAGCCTTTTCCATAGACAGCACTCTACTCTCCATAACAGGAGTTGCCCTGCTGCAGAGTGAGGGGCAGGTAGTGAAGGGTGAAGGTGCAGGAGGAAAGGAAGGCCTAAGGACAGGGGAGAGGATAACCTGATTGCCTCTTCCAGGTTGGACACTGTTCTGGTTATTCATTTCTGCTCTAACAAACCTCTCTAAAGCTTCGTGGCTTCCAACAACACTTTATTTTTGTCTGACATGGTCCTATGAGTTGACTGGACTCAGCTGGGTGGCTCTCACTCGGGGTCTGTCATGTAGTTGCACAAAGGCGGCGCTGGGTCGCAGTCATGTGAAGGCTCGACTGTGCTGGCTGTCCAAAATGTCCACTTACGGGATGAGCGGTGGATGCCGATGTTTGCAATCTCAGCTGGGGCTCTCGGCTGGGATGCCTACACAGGGCATCATTACTGGAGCAATGGAGTGGAAAAGGGATTGCAGCTAGAGAATTTAGTATTTATGACGTGAGGCACTTCCAGAAGATCCTGAGAAGTTCCAGGTATGGTATATGGGAGACATCACAGTTATGGGGTTCAAGAAGTATGGTGGGGCTCTTTTTTGGACAGGTCATCCTCATGGACACCGAAGTTACCCAAGCTATAGCTTGGGTACCCATCCTTGTCCAGGAGATCAGGGATGTCAGTGATGAGGCTCTAGGGAAAGGTCGTCAGGCAGCATGGGTTGCTTTTTTGTTTGGGGTTGAAAGAGCTGGTGTAGAAGAAGCTTGGGATAAAATGGGGATGGGAAATATCTAGAGGATAGATTATCTTTTTTAAAAATGTATTTATTTTCAGGAGAGAAAGAGAGCACAAGTGGAAAGGGAAGAGGGAGAGGGAGAGAATCTCAACCAGACTCCATGCTGAGCACAGAGCCTGACAGAGGGCTCGATTTCAAGGTCCCAAGATCATGACCTGAGCCAAAACCAAGAGTCAGAGGCTTAACCAACTGTGCCACCCAGAGACCCCTAGAGGATAGACAATCTAAGCTGTTTGCATCTTGTATGGTGGCCCAGAATGGTGGAGCTATCTGGTGGTAATGAAATGCCTTCAGGTTTCCTGCTCAGGCTAATACTTTTGCAGGAGCTCAAGAGCTGTTGGCTGTTTCTGACTTTTGCTCAAGGTCTCACTTAGTGGGTCTTGAAAAACTATGTTCCAGAAGCAAAGGAGGAGGTGGGTTGGGAAGCCATCATGGTGAATGCAGCTCTTATCGGAATGAGGATTCTCTCTTCCTAGGGAGATTTCTATCACAACTTCTTCACACCGATCTATCTTGTTCCCTCTAGAAATGCCAGCTCTGTCCACAGTTGTACTTGTGTTACAGATGCTTCCCACATGGTGCGGGGCTTCCTTTTGGACCTTTGACCTACTTGTAACTACCCACCATTTGTGTGTGTGTGTGTGTGTGTGTGTGTGTGTGTCCCTTGTGAGGGAATAATTATTTTAGATGTTAACCAAGGATTCTCTGTCCTTCCTTGTCCATTAAGTCAGGGGCATTTAGTGCTTCTGAGGAGGAATGGTATAGCAGAAAAGCAGGTGAGTGCATGCTAAATGGGGAGCTGGGTCTGGAAATAGCTGAATGACCAATGTAACTCCACCATGGGAATGAGCAGTCTCAGTAAACACCCCGCATGAACAATGAACAATGGCCAAGGCAGAGGGGAGCAGGGTGGCTTGGAGGATGCCAGTGTGGGTGGCGGACAGTGACCAAGGAACAGATTCACACTTGGCACTTGGCTCTTCGGCCCCCAGATTGTAGGTGTTCCTATATCCTGGGAACAAGCTGGGTGGGGCCTTTTTGAATTGCTAAGATTAAATTTCTACCACCAAAAAGAAATGGGGCTTAGGCTACCCCTAAGATGGGTAGAAATGGGGCTTAGGCTACCCCTAAAGATCACCTCTAGAACCATCTGAAAAGCTCAATTTGTGGGCTGAAATTCTTACCTCTGGGGGACAGTCTGTGAGGAATTCTAATCATGCTTTATTTTATTTTTTTTAAAGATTTTATTTATTTATTTGACAGAGAGAGATCACAAGTAGGCAGAGAGGCAGGCAGAGAGAGAGAGAGGAGGGAAGCAGGCTCCCCGCTGAGCAGAGAGCCCGATGCGGGACTCGATCCCAGGACCCTGAGATCATGACCTGAGCTGAAGGCAGAGGCTTAACCCACTGAGCCACCCAGGTGCCCCCATGCTGTATTTTTTTTTTTAAGAATTTACTTATTTATTTGAGAGAGAGACAGAGAGCGCGCAGGACCAGGGGCTGAGGGAGAGAGAATCTCAAGCAGACTCCATACTGAGCTCAGAGCCTGACTTGGGCCTTGATCCCAGGACCCTGAGATCATGACCTGAGCCAATACCAAGAGTCTGATGTTTAACCAGCTGAGCCACCCAGGCCCCCGCAATCATCATGCTTTCGGAGAAATTGCATGTGTGCGTGCGTCTGACAGCAAGTATTCCAGATAAAACCATGCTTCCTCAGGGAAACACGGTGGCTCTGAGAGAACCAGGAAGCTGGAGTCACCGCTGGTTTTTTAAATGCTGGTCCCTGTGATAAGAATGAAAGAGCAGAAGCATAGCTGAGTAGGGTTTGGGGGAGAGAAGGGCAGGGTGGTAGGTTGCTTCAGATCTCTCAAAGGTGGAATTTCTGAGAGGACTAGGTCGTCTGCGGGGCCAGGCCATTAAGGCAGAGAAGATTTAGATATCAGGCCAAACCGCCTTGCCTCTTAGTTCTCCTGGAGGTGACCCACTGGGTAGATCGTGGAGAAGTGGGTGTCAGGATTCTCTTAGGCATGGGGCTCTAGGGGGGGAGCTGTTGGTCAGGGCCCTCGGCCTCAGGAGCTTGGCCCTCATCAGCAGTCTCTGGTGCCCCCAGGCATGGATTGGAATAGTTTAGATATAAAGGCCACGTTCCTGATTGACTTGTTTCCATTGAGTCCATACCTATTAGGGATCTGTTGGTAATTATCCAGCTTCACTTCAGCCCCTGAGGGCCTGTATTCCGCAGCAGTAATGAGTCTGAGCAGCCTCTCTGGCATAATAAACAGCACCAGCACGGGCGCAAGGGCACTGGCTTCCTCTCTCCATAGGGCAACTCGGGCTTCAAGGGCGATGAAGGGACTCACGATCACAGGCGAGCTTTAATTGCTTTTGTGAAACTACAGATGAGTAGCAGGCACTGAGATCCCTTGGGCCTCGGCTGAGAAGTGAGGTCTTTATTCATTTTGCTTGTTTAGAAAGTAGTGGGACTGGTCACAACAACAACAGCTATCATGGAGTGACTATTTATTATGTGCCCGACTCTGTGTGAAGTGCTTTCTATACATTATTTCTTTTAAAGCTTATCTCTACCTCCTGAGCTGGGGTCTACTGTCATCCGCATTTTATAGACAGAGAAAGGAAAGCTCTTAAAAAGTGATGTGATTTGGGGCGCCTGGGTGGCTCAGTGGGTTAAGCCTCTGCCTTCTGGCTCAGGTCGTGATCCCTGGGTCCTGGGATCGAGTCCCGCATCGGGCTCTCTGCTCAGCAGGGAGCCTGCTTCCCCTCCTCTCTCTCTGTCTGTCTGTGATCTCTGTCTGTCAAATAAATTAAAAAAAAAATAAGTGATGTGATTTGCCCAGGTGGTAAAAGATGGATCAGGTTGTAAATTTGGGGATGCTGGCAGGAGGCAGGGGTCCTAGACAGGAGGATATGAGGAATCTTTTCTGGTTCCCTTTGTATTCAAGCTTGATGGTGAGGTGGCTAGTTTAAGGTCATAGAGGCAAAGCAATATTTTCAGACATGAAATCTTTGTCACAACTATCCCTGTATCTCCTAAAGGAGAGAAGACATCATTAAAATCTCCAAAAATTGGCCTGTCGAGCAATCCCCATGTTCATGTAAGTTACTGGAGGACCTCAGGAGTTCACAGCCCCTTAAGAGCAGTAGCAAGAGATCCTGATAACCACATATACAATATCTAGGAAAGAAAGAGGCTTTGAAGATAATATAGGTTATAGGATTCTTTCAAAGGAAAGAAGCAGCCATATGCACCAATGTTTGGAATGATGTATATAACCATCTGAGTGGTAGAATTCTGGATGGATTTTTCCTTATATTTGTTTTGTATAATGAACCCATTTTTAATTTAAAATAGTCTCTGAAACAGTTATTTTTTTTTTAAAACAAGCATTAAAACTCTCTTAAAAACTTAGCTGTGGATATAAACCATTTCAAAGAAAGTGGAAATGAAATGTAACATCTTTGGTTTTATGGGATAAGCTAAAGCTGGATTCAAGAAAAATAATTGTCTTAAATGCTTTAGCCATTAAATAAGTAAGGTGAAAACAAATGAAATGAGTGTTGAGCTCAAGAATTAGGAAAAGAAGTTCAACAACAACAACAACAACAACAACAAAAAACACAAGGAAATCAGGACAGAGCACTTAAAAAAAAAAAAAAAGGACAACCAAACTGAACTAGAAAGTCTAAGTAAGACCAATAAACACTGATAGCTAACAGCAAGACGAGGTTCTTCAAAACAGCCAGTGAAATAGACAGGCATCTCGGGAAATGCGAGAAAATAGGCAAAATTCAGAATGGAAAAGGAATCAGATGTATGGAATTCAAGGATCTTTTGTAAGCATTATCAAAGGATATATTGCAATACATTACGAATGAATTTAAAAATCTGGATGAGATAGCTTCTTTTCAAGGAAGATACAAATGAATGAAATTGACTAAAGAAAGAAGTGAAAAAATGTAGACGGACCAGTAGCCCCGAAAGAAATAGTAAAAATTATAAACAAACAAAACTCCACTTCTTTGAAAGATGCTACCCTCAGATAATTTTATGGATGAGTTATTTATTTATTTATTTATTCACTTGAAAGTGAGAGGGTGCAGGAGCGTGGGTGGGGGAGGCAGAGAGAAGGAGAGAGAGATCTTTCCACATCTAGCAGGTTCCACATCCAGCACAGAGCCTGACTTGGGGCTCGATCTCACAACCCTGAGATTATGACCTGAGCCGAAATCGAGAGTCAGACATTAACTGACTAAGTCACCCAGGCAGCCCTTTTGATTTATTTTTAAAATTTTAATTATTTTGTTTGTTTGTTTGTTTGAGTAGGCTCCATGCCTGATGTGAGGCCTGAACATCATGACCCCAAGATAAGGAGCCACATGTTCCACTGACTAAGCCAGCCAGGTGTCCCTACAAATGAGGTTTTTTTTAAAAAAACATACAAAGAATAAGTCATTTTCAGACCACTTGAGTAGGCAAAGCAAACAAAAAGGAAAGCTCCTCCAACTGTTTTATGAAGCTAGCATAACTAAGCAAAATCTGATTATAAACACACAAGAAAGGAATATTACCAGCCAAACTTTCTTATGAATACTGATGTAAAACCCCTAAATAAATCTAAATAAACCATCATCAAATCAATTCCAACCAAGCTGGTTCTAGTACTAACAGTACAATAAAGCATGACCCAGTCAAGCTTAGTCTTGTCCTACAAGGATGGTTTAATATTAGGAAAGTTATCAATACATCTGATTCTATCAGTAAGTACAGAGGGAAGTCAAATGATCGATGCTGTAGATTTTGTAGAAACAATGGGTATCATTAATGGGCAGTTTTCTTAACAACTCTAGGTGAACTTGGAATAAAGCAGTAGTTCCTATATATGGTGAAGAATGTCTATCTTTTTTTTTTTTTTATAAGCATATAATGTATTTTTATCCCCAGGGGTACAGGTCTGTGAATTGCCAGTTTTACACACTTCACAGCACTCACCATAGCACATACCCTCCCCAATGTCCATAACCCCACCCCCCTTCTCCAAACCCCCTCCCTCCAGCCACCCTCAGTTTGTTTGGTGACATTAAGAGTCTCTTATGGTTTGTCTCCCTCCCGATCCCATCTTGTTTCACTTAAACAATGTCATCTTAAAACAACATCCACATTAACTTAAAAGCAAAATGCTAGACATAATCCCATATGGTCAAAAGCAAAAAGAGATGCCTATTACGATTCTCATAAGATCAGTATTTAATACTGCCAGTTTTTAGGCAAAGATTTTCAAAGATAACGTAACCTAGCCAGAGACAGTCTGATGTGGCTTCTTCCAGGCATGCTACTATTTGGTGCCTCTTCAAATCTAATTTTAAAAAGTGAACATTTGAATTACACAAGTTGTATATTCTTGTTGATACAATTAAAACGACTGACATAATTCAAGCATCTAAAGTAAAATTAATCATCTCTTCTTCCCCTCTACAGACTAATATCCCTAATAGGCACTGTTAAAATGTTGTATATTCTCTTCCGTATTTTCCTTTGCTTAAAGAGGCAGATGGAAACATATGAGTGCTTATCTAAGTTCTCTTTCAAAAGCGGGGAACACAGAGGCTCAGTGGGTTAAGCATTATTTCTTTTTTTTTTAAGATTTTTTTTTTTATTTGACAGAGAGAGAGATTACAAGTAGGCAGAGAGGCAGGCAGAGAGAGAGAGAAGCAGGCTCCCCGCTGAGCAGAGAGCCTGATTCAGGACTTGATCCCAGGACCCTGAGATCATGACCTGAGCCGAAGGCAGAGGCTTGAACCCACTGAGCCACCCAGGTGCCCCAAGCATCTAGTTCTTGATTTCCGCTCAGTCACAATCTTGGGGTTGTGAGATCGAGTCCTGCACAGGGCTCTGTGCTCAGCGGAAAGTTTGCTGGAAATTCTCACTATCCCTCTCCCTCTCCCCCTCCCCCTGTTTGCATGTACTGTCTCTCTCTCTCTCTCAAAAAAAAATAATAGTAAATAAATTTTTTAAAAAGTGGGGAGTGCAAAATATATTGTTCAGCTTGCTTTTGTCAGTTACTAGTTACCATGGATATCCTTCCAGTTAATACAAAATACTCTACATCTTTGAAAGTAATGTCCATTAAATATCTGTTCAGTAGTTAAAAAGGAAAAGTATCTGAGGAAGACAATTGACAGCAGTTTTCAGCCTCTGTCTGTGCCCCAGCAGTTTGGCTCTGGCCCTGAACTTGCATGCTCTAATATCCAAAATAATATCCCTGTAGTTACTTGGACCGGCCTTCCTTAGACAGCAGGTTCATGGCCATCTAATTGCTCTTTAAGTAAGCCTCTTGAGGGGCCTCACCCCCTCCTCTACAAATGGCTCCGCATATTTTTTCCGGCCACATAAGAACCTCTCTTAGAGAGTTTTGGTTATTAGGATGGTCAGTACCATTTGAGTCTCCTGGCAGTGCTTTCATTGATGACTCAGTTGGGTCTCGCCTCATAATCCGGTTCTCACCCCATAATCTGGTTCTGAATCTACTACGAATGAGGGGGTAGGGAAATGAGCACTCCTAACAGTATGTGAAAATGGGGTGTACTCTTTATGTGGGGTAACTTGTGCGTCCAAATTGGCATACACTTTGACCAGGTAGTTTAACATGGAATAGTATAATGCAAATAAATAAATTTATAATAGCAATAATAGAAATAAAACGATCGCAGCTATGTGTAAGCTTTTCTGGACAATGTATTTACGGCATCAAAAAGTTGGAAACAATCTTTATGCTCATTGCCAGGGAATATAATGATGTTACATTCATGCAATGGAATTCTATGTGGTTGGTGTTTGTTTGGTGTTAATTTATTTGACACAGAGAGAGAGCACAAGCAGGGGGAGCAGGAGAGGGAGAAGCAGGCTCCTTGCTCAGCAGGGAGCACTAAAGGCAAATGCTTGACTGACTGAGTCACCCAGGCACCTCTCTATCGAGCTGTTAAAAACAATGTTAAAGAGAGGTGCCTGGGTGGCTCAGTCAGTTAAGCATCTGCCTTTAGCTCATGTCATGATCCCAGGGTCCTGGGATCGAGCCTCACATCTGGCTCCCTGCTCAGTGGAGAGCCTGCTTCTCCCTTTCCCTCTGCCTCTTTCTGCTCATGCTCTCTCTCACTCTCTCTTACTCTCAAACAAACAAATAAATAAATCTTTAAAAAAGTAATGCTAAAGAAAAATATTTATTGTCCCAGAAAACTAGTTATAATATGTGGTTATGTGAAAGAAATAATTTTGAACTATTAAATATTATATATGCACATACACAGGGATACGAATATTGAAAGAGTGTTTACAAAGTTCCTCACTTTTTTTTTAAAAGATTTAAAAAAATTTTTTGACAGACAGAGATCACAAGTAGGCAGAGAGGCAGGCAGAGAGAGAGGGGGAAGCAGGCTCCCTGCTGAGCAGAGAGCCCCATGCAAGGCTCGATCCCAGGACCCTGGGATCATGACCTGAGCCAAAGGCAGAGGCTTTGACCCACTGAGCCACCCAGGTGCCCCACAAAGTTCCTCACTTTTAAACATAATGTTTTTACTAGAAGTGTCTTTGGAAGTTAGTTCTCTGAAAGTGAAACTGTAGGCTCATATATTATAAGGGATTTCTATTCCTAGAGCACTAACAGCAATGAAGATCCTGACTTACAGTTGCTAAAAACCTCATGTGGGGGGGGAGGTTCTTTAGAGGTGATGTGCCAGAGCCTGGGGTAGGAGAATGTTGACAGTACAGATCTGTCCTTTCTCTGTTCACTCAGTAGTGTTGACTGAGGACCTGCTTTGTGCCAGTGTCTCCACTGGGCACCAGAGACATACCAGGGAATGAAACCAGATTCATTTATTACTCCCCCGTAGCTCACAGCCCAGTGGGTGGGACACATCTGACGGAAATAATCAGATGAATGAATGTGCTCTCAAAGAAAAGAACACTTTGGCTGTCCTCCTTAGTAGAGACAATTGGAAAATGGCCTTGAGCATCTGCCCCTAGCCAGGACGTGCTGTCCTTTCCCTGCTCTTCCTGGAAGCCTCCAGTGTTAAGTCTTTACCCTAAACAATCTTCTGAGGCATCAATGAAAGCATCGCTGTGTGCCTCAAATGTTGCTGTACATTGTACTCACTGAAATTCCTCTCAAAGAGAGTTTCTTTATTTTTTTAAAAAAATATTTTATTTACTTATTGGACAGAGAGAGAGATCACAAGTAGGCAGAGAGGCAGGCAGAGAGAGAGGAGGAAGCAGGCTCCCTGCTGAGCAGAGAGCCCGATGCGGGGCTTGATCCCAGGACCCCAGGATCATGACCCGAGCTGAAGGCAGAGGCTCTAACCCACTGAGCCACCCAGACGCCCCTCAAAGAGAGTTTCTTAAAATTTGTTTTGTTTGTTGTCATTGTTGTTTTTAGGTGGGGAAGGTCAGAGGAAGGGAAACAGTCTGAAGCAGACTCCCGACCCAGGGCAGAACCGGACACAGGGCTCAATCTCACAACCCTGAGCTTATGACCTAAACTGAAATCAATCAAGAGTCCGATGCTTAGCAACTGAGCCGCCCAGGGGGCCCTCCAGGAGAGGTGGTTTTACGGTTGGAAGGAATATGATGATGAGTCATTTGAAGAGGAGGGATGAAATGCCAGAGAAGTGGCAGAGGAAACTGTCTTCTCATAGTCTTAGTGGGGCTCTTGCTGACTGCCTCCCTGGCCTCCGCACACCCCTACGCCCCCCTGCAGTGCCCAAGTACGGGACAGTTAGAGTGAGACTCCCTGCCTAAGAATAGAGCTGTCAAGGCCACCTCATGGAGAAAGCCAGGATGGTCGCTATAGGAGAAAGAAAGCTTCACCAGATACTCCGCAGCCGAGATTAGGCCTATTTGTTTTGTACGGTGTGTTTTTGTTTTTGTTTAAGATTTTATTTATTTATTTGACAGAGATCACAAGTAGGTAGAGAGGCAGGCAGAGAGAGAGGAGGAAGCAGACTCCCCACTGACCAGAAAGCCCAATGTGGGCCTTGATCCCAGGACCCTGGGATCATGATCTGAGCTGAAGGCAGAGGCTTTAACCCACTGAGCCACGCAGGCGCCCCTGTACATTTTAAATTTTTAATCGTTTTTTAAAATTGAATTAATTGCCAACATTTAAAAATTAGTGATGTTATTTTAAAATCCAGATTTCTAGCCTCCTTTGAAAAAAATCACATGATTCTGGCACCACTGGTCCCATATCCCTACATTGTAACAATTCTCAGGAACCACTCTAGTCCCTTAGTTTACCTACAACTTGCATTGTGTTGTCTTCCCAGGCCCTGTGACATGACTGCTAAGTACAGCTGCATAGATTGTGCACTGCACAACTTGAGAGGGTGTCATTCCCATAAATCAATATGAACAGTGCCCCTGGAATTGTGCGTTGTGGTGAAAACAGAGGTCCTATTTTACTTGCATTCTGGATCTCTAGATTAGGGATTTTTATATGTAATGTGCAATTTGCACAAAAGCCGTATATAAGAAAGTCAAGGATCCCTTACATCTCCATATAGTAGCAGTGCTTATTTCTGGCTGATGGCATTATGGTTGGGTTTTATTCTTTTTGTGATTTTCCACATTTTCACGTTTTTCTGCAACAAACATGTATTCCTTCTATAATCGGAGAATAGGAGGGAAATGACAACAAATGTTACATTAAGAAAAAAGTAAATGAGGTGCCGTGAGATTCTGGCAGGAAGGAGAGCAGAGGCCAGCATTTACTTGCAAGTGAGAGGCTGGATGCAGGCAGCCGAGAGGATTTCTAATGAGGCCAAGAGTCCAGGGAATGCGCCAGAAGGGGGCTGTGATTACCATCTGAATCTAACAGCCTTCTTTAGAAATTACTAAGTGCACAGTGTCCTGGGAACACAGGAAGACACGGAAACCGGCACAACCAGGGTACACTGCCCTAGGAATGAGGACCGAGGTTTGCTTTCTTTTCTCTCCATCCGCCAAAAGGAAGTGAACAGAGGCGCGCTGAGCTTGGGAGAACTTGAATAATTGCCAAGCTGTGGCTGGTGAATAAAAGTTCAATTACAATTGTGCTTGTTAATGAAATCCAAGTGCTAGAGTGGGGAGACCAGCAGAAACAGCCCTCTTTTCTGAAAGCACAAACAGGGAAGCTGGTAAGGGTGGGGCTGGGTGGGGGGTGCTGGGGAGAGCAGTCAGGTGCTCCCCTGGGCTGGAAGTGGGGGGAGGGGCGGCGAGAGTGATTTCAGAAACAAATTGCGTTCAAGTGTGCAAGCTGTAAACCCTTTTGTATTTCAATGACCTCATCTGTAAAATGAGGATAATAATGCCTTCCTCACGGGATTATCATAAGAATGAAACGGTGTTACTAATACATAGTTAGTTCTCCCCCCCCCCCTCAAGCTAATTGGGTATGTCAAATACTGAGAACGTGCAGAAGAGGCAGGCAGAGAGAGAGAGAGAGAGAGGGAAGCAGGCTCCCTGCTGAGCAGAGAGCCTCATGCGGGGCTCCATCCCAGGACCCTGAGATCATGACCTGAGCTGAAGGCAGCGGCTCAACCCACTGAGCCACCCAGGTGCCCCAAGGCACTGTATTCTTTATGAATGTAAGCTCTTTTGACATTACCACAATCCCATGAGATATATATGTGTGTGTGTTTGTGTGTTTTAAAGATTTATTTATTTATTTGAGGGGGAAGAAGCAGAAGGAGAGAGAGAGAGAGACTCTCAAGCAAACTCCATGCAGAGCTGAGATCATGGCCTGAGCCAAAATCCAGAGTCTGATACTTAACTGACTGAGCCACCCAGGCTGCCACCCCAAGATAAATATTTTTACAATATTTTTAGCTTTTCATTGGAAATAATTTTCAGAGTCACAGACAAGTTGAAAAAAATGGTATAGAGTTCCTACGTACCCTTCATCCAGCTTCCCCTAATATTAATGTCCTGTGTAAGCACTGTATGTTTTTTTTTTTTAATTCATTTATTTGACAGAGAGAGATCACAAGTAGGCAGAGAGGCAGAAAGAGAGAGAGGAGGAAGCAGGCTCCCTGCTGAGCAGAGAGCCTGATGTGGGGCTGGATCCCAGGACCCTGGGATCATGACCTGAGCCAAAGGCAGAGGCTTTAACCCACTGAGCCACCCAGGTGCCCCAACTGTCTGGTTTTCAACACCAAGAAATTAACATTGGTATGGTTCTGCTAAGTAAACTATAGACCGTACTGGAATTTCACCAGTAACACCCCCCCCACACACACACACCCCATGCCCTCTTTCTGGTGCAGAATCTCACAGATCTCACATTACTTACAGTAGTTATGTTTCTTTAGCTTTTTGTCTTTCATAATCTTGACACTTTTGATGAGCACCAGACAGCTGTTTTGTAGGATGTCTCTGGATCTGATTTTGTCTGATGTTTTCTCATAATCAAATTGAGGTGATGCATTTTTGGTGAGAATACCACAGAAGTGATGTGTTCTTCTCAGTGCGTCCAACCGTGGGGTGGGAAGGGCTCATGATGTCTTAGAATAACTTTAAAAAAAAAAACAGGAGAGTTAACTTGCCTGATGTTCACAGTTTGGGACCAAGCCGAATCACTTACCACATAAAAATAGTCTTGGAAGCAGGAGAGATTTATAGATGTTAGGAATGCAGGATTGAAATGTAGGTAAGAGATCATGACTGCTCCTGATTTAAGTTTCTCTTTGCATGTGGGTGTGAACTAAGCTGAGAAGGTCCTTCTAAGAGGAAACAAGGAACTGTAGGGTTGCTGATTTAGTATTGGCATTAGGAGGGCAGGGGACGCTGTGGGACTGTCGCTTCAACCGCAGGGGCAGCTGTACTCACCTGAGCTAGGTGTGGCCATAAGGGAATGTGAGGCGCGGTATGGCCTGATAGTGCAATTTTTTAAGAGCATCCACTAATCTGGATTCCCATGTGAAATGGACTATTATTTTTTAATTATTATCTCTCCCTGATTTTATCAAGATAGAATTCCCATTTAACACTGTGTAAGTTTAAGGTATCAATGTGATGATTTCATTGATATCTGTATTGCAAAACAGTGACCCCAATGAGGTTAGTCAACATATCCATCATCTCACATAATTGCAATTGGGTATGTGCTGGGAACATTTACGATCTACTTTCTTAGCAACCATCAAGTATATCAAATACTGTTGTTAACTACAGTCACCCTGCTGAACATTAACTCCCCAGAGCTTGTTCATGTAACCTAAGTTTGTCCCTTTGACCAACATCTGCCCATTCCACCACCCGCCAAACCCCAGCAACCACCATTCTACTCGCTGTTTCTAGGACTTTGGCTTTTGTTTTAGATTCCTCGTATAATGGAGGTCATACTGTATGTGTTTTTCTCTCTTTGACTGATTTTACCTAACATAATGACCTCAGGCCACAAATGGCATGATGTCCTTCTTTTTTATGGCTGAATAATATTCTGGTGTGTGTATGTATGTGTGTGTGTGAGAGAGAGAGTTTCTTTTCCTGTTCATTAGTTGACGCTTAGGTTGTTTCCATCTCTTGGCTATTGTAAATAATGCTGTGAGAGGGCGCCTGGGTGGCTCAGTGGGTTAAGCCGCAGCCTTCGGCTCAGGTCATGATCTCAGGGTCCTGGGATCGAGCCCCACATCGGGCTCTCTGCTCAGCAGGGGGCCTGCTTCCTCCTCTCTCTCTTTGCCTGCCTCTCTGCCTGCTTGTGATCTCTCTCTGTCAAATAAATAAATAAAATCTTTAAAAAAAATAATAATGCTGTGAGGAACCTGGGGATGCAGATACCTCTTCAAGATAGTGAATTCATTTCCTTCAGTTGCATACTCAGAAATGGATCAGAAATGTAGCTCTATTTTTAATTTTTTGAGGAACTTCTATTCTGTTCTCCACAGTGGCTTCACGAATTTACCTTCTCACCAACACCACTCTGGATTTCCTTTTCTTTACATCCTTGCCAGCATTTCTTAAATCTTGTCTTTTTTTTTTTTTAAGTTTATTTATTTAATCTCTATACCCAATGTGGGGCTCGAACTCACCACCCTGAGATCAAGAGTGGCGTGCTCCACAGACTGAGTCAACTGGGCACCCCTCTTGCTCATCTTTTTGATATCTCACTGTGGTTTTGACTTGCATTTCTCTGATGATTAATGATATTGAGGATTTTTTCATGTACAATTGGCCATTTGTATATCTTCTTTGGAAAAATGTCTATTTAGGTCCTCTGCCCCCCCCCTTTTTTTGCTAATAAGTTGTATGAGTTCCTTACATATATTTTGGATACTAACCCCTTATCTGATATATGGTTTGCAAATATTTTTTCCTATTATGTAGGTTGCCTCTTTATTCTGTTGATTGTTTCTTTAGTTGTATAGAAGGTTTTTAATTTGATGTAAATGTTGCAAATGAATTAATTCAAAAATAGTAAGAGCAGCCCTTTATGGGCCAAGCAAAACATATCTTTTTGTTGGGCATGGCTCACATACCCTCTCTGGGTAGTAAGAGCGGAAAGCTGAGAAATTATTATATCTCCATTCGAGGTGGAGCAGGAGAGAAGCCAGCACCCCCCCCCCCCAGTCAGAAGTCTTGGCCTGCTGGCTGATGTGGCCTCTAAGGGCAGCACCCCAGAGGCTAACTTGGGGAGCGAGGGGAGTAGTGTAAGGTGGGCATGTCAACACTGCTGAAAGCTGCAGAAAAGCAAACAGTGTGGCAGAGACTGCCAGAGGCCTACTCCTTCTCCTCAGTAACAGGATGCTTTCCATGTAGTGCAGCTCATTGCCACTTGGAGTAAAAGACTATCTTCCATTTTCTCTTGTAGATAAGTACGGCCATGTGACTAACTGAGGACGTATGTAGGGTTTTGGGAACATCTCCTTAAAAGGTAACAGACACATGCTTCTTTCCTCCTATCCTTCCTGTGGCTGCCTGGAATATGGATGTAATGGCTAAGCACAAGCAGCTATCTGGGACCATGAGGTGACTAAAGATAATGGACTATCAGGAGGCTGGGTCCCTGATAACCAAGGAGTTACCAGAGCAATCCTGGACTCCACCTCTCAAGGCTTCTTACTTTTGCAAGAGATAAATAAATCTCCAAGGAATAAGGAGTAAGGAAATGTCATTTGGAGAAGATAGCAGTTTCCATCTGAGAGTAAATCAGTGTTTCTCAAAATGGGCCATATTCCACCAGACATCATGGTCACACAGAGTGGCCATGCAGGTCCTAAGGAACCACCCCAGATCTCAGCCTTTCTGCAGGTAGATTCCAGAAACTGCCTTGAAACTTGTTTCCTGATGGTTTTATACACATTAGAATCTATGACCTAGATGGTATGTGTAGGGAGAGGAAGAAGGAAGTAGCGTATTAACCATTTGCCTAAATCCAGTTTGCTTGGAGTGGAAGGTTATTATATGCTGCCCTCCCTGTGGGAGAGTTACACATCCCTGCCCTGTTAAGTTCAAGCAAAACAGTAAGATTTGCTTCGGTCAGTCACATGTGAGCAGAAGTGACATGTGTCACTTCTCAGCAGAACCTGTTAATGTTAACACAAAGTTTACCACATTTCAGGAGTATTCCAGGTAGGGCCTATACTGTCAGCCTGGGTCCTGGGAGGAAGATGACCTGGAGTATAGCCTCCCTCAATGTGTGCTGGAAATATAGAGTGAGCGAGAAATAACCTGCTCTGTGTTAAGCCACGGAGAGTGGAGGGTTGTTACTGCAGCAAAACTTAACCCATTCTGACCAGTAGCAGCAATTTACCTATAGACCATTCACCTAGTTGGCTGTGCATACCAGTCGAAAGCCATTTTCTTCCATTGGCCTAAAGAAACTTTTTACTTAATAATTTTATTTATTTGAAATGTTGTCTAAATTTGTACCGTTTCATTCTTTTGGATGTCTTTTCCATCTTCGGTCTTCTAAATAACCTTTCTTTAATGTGTGTTTCTCCCAATACATATTTTCAAACCTGCTGCATTTTGTATAGGATTTACCAAATTCATCCCTCTTGATTATTTTTGTCTCCTTCTTGAATTTTGTTTTGTGTTGTACCATGCATGCCTGAGCGTATTTCATGAGCTAAAACGGAATTAATACGTAGCCAGCATTCTCTCCTGTCTAAGAAGGCTCTGGCATTCTGACAACAAGGATGAAGACGCGCGATAGAATCGTTCAGAATTGTGTTGAATTCCGCTCTATTTTATTTTTCAAGATAGTTAATTCATAAAGGAATTCCGGGATTATGAGACACAATGATACGTGTAACATCGCTACCAAATGTATTTATTACTAAATTATAAAACTTTCAGGAAAGGGCTCCAGAGAAGCTAGTAGAAAGTCACTAATGTATTTGAACATTCATTCACTCACTCAACAAGTATTTATTGAGTGGCTCAAATCCACGAGGGCAATGGCAGGGATAGGACAGAAGCAGGGTATATGGCCATTAGTACAACCCAGCAGTTTCCCTAAATGAGGATGATCATAATTCACACAGTCATATGAGAAACAGATGAGCTCAGGACATAGAGCTGGCAGAGGGCACGTGCTTAAGGATTGGTGGCCTTGTTGGCCTTGGGCAGATGTCTTAGAGGAAGTGGAGATCCTGAAACGAGGTTGCTTTTCTAGAGAAAAGCAGAATGGTGGAGGAAGAAAGATGATAGAGGTGCTGAGGGAAAGGGCCATTGGTTTAGCTCAGGACACTCAAGGATGCTTCCCAGCAGACGGAGAGTAGAAAATTATCGAAGACTCAAGAAAAGTGAGACAATAGGCAGGATCAAGCCTGGGAAAAACCCAGGCTGGTGTGAAATTCAGGGCTTGAGGACAAAATTGAGATCCAACCCATGAGGTGGGATGTTCTACAGAGGCAGTAGTGAGCCCCAGGACGAGAGTGCAAAGGTGTTGGGGGATCCTGAGGCAGAGAGGCAGAAGCTGAAGGGCCCCTGGGTCTCTGTAAGGGCGAGGACACTTGATGTGGGAGACACTTGGGTCTCCCACGGCCTGTGGGGTCGACAGGTGCCGAGAGACCTACGGGATGATGCTGGCCAGGAATACTCTCTCCTTCCTTAGCGTTTTAAGAAACTGCCTTCTTCCCTGGTCCCCTAAAATTGCATTTAAAAAAAAAAAAAAAACTCACGTAATTTCTAACCTGAGAAGCACAACTTTTTCTCCCCTCCCCCACCCCCCGCTTTTTTTTTTTTTTTTTTTTTTTTTTTTGCCTCAGGCTTCCTAGGAACCTTTTAAAAGCAGGCAGGCTGTCGCTCTGTCCCCAGGGTGCCTGTGCGGGAGGAGAATCTGGTCAGCTCCCCATCACTCAGCCCTTTGAAGACTTGCCGTTTGCCCCCTGTTGGAGAAGGGCCCGGTGGGTTAACCTGGCTTACAAGGCTCGTGGTGACCTGCTCCCGCTTCCCCGGCCGCCGCACCCCACCTCCCTTTCTCCCCAGAGGTGCTTCAGATTTTCCTACGTAGAAGGCGGGGCACCTGTCTCCAAGCCGTACAAGCTTTCACAGTGGCATCAACACTTACAACACTTTGCCTAAGACTGAGACCACCTCAGTTGTCCAGCTCCCAGAATGGAGAGGTTTTGGTGGGACCAAACTTAGAAGGCGCACACTGGCTTCTCTCTCTAGGCTGCAGCCCTATGGGACACTTGGCAGGGTTGCTCCAGTAACGGACCGATGAGGGAGGTTTTGTGCAGCGCTAGTGATCCGCCCTGGGCCTCTGTCGGTGCTGTTCCCTCTGCGCGGAACATATTTCTCCACCCTTCTTAGCCTGTGTAATGTGTGCTCATCCTCCGGACTGTAACTGAATGGTCCCTGCTCCGGCGGCCTTCCTGGCTTCCCACCCCTTCTGCTCTGCATCTATCCTTGCTACAATTGCCTGCTTAAACGTCTGTCTCCTCCACTAGACTGTAGGAATGTTGTGTCCCTGGGCCCGCAGCCCAATTCCGTGCTCCTGGCACAGAGCAGAAATCAATACGTGTCTGCAGAATGACTCACTGAATGAGGGAATAAATGAATGAATTCAGTGGTGGCCCAAAAGAAACCGTGACCGACTCCAACGGCAGGTGGAGGTAGCCGGAGTGGGAAAGGCTCTCTGGAGCCCGTAGCAGGGAGAAGGAAGCAGCCTGGGATGCTGGTGTGGTTCCTTACTGCCTGAAGCTTTCCATCTTCGTGGCTGGCAAGCCATGTTATACTTAACGCGGCTGCCTTTTGAGGCTGAAGTTGATGTAGTTTTGGAATGGAGGCGAGGTCCTGAGTTGACAGCCAAGAAAGAAGTCTTAAGACGCCTTTGGTGCAAAAAGGTGATTTTATTAAAGCACGGTGACAGGACCCATGGGCAGAAAGAGCTTCTGCACCAGGGTTGTGAGGGGTGACTGATTATATACTCAGCTGAAGGAGGCAGGGAGAAGAGAGGTTTTCAAAAACACCTTCCTGTGCTAAAGAGGACCTACAAGATAGTGGAGGCCTTGCCATTGTCAAGTTAAGGTTGTATTTCCTTCTAGTAAATCTTTAACATTAAGACGGTTGGAAGTTTGCTTCTCGAAGTGAGGCTTATTGATAAGAAAGCTTTTTTTCCTTGTAAATCACTAAGTCATTTGTAAATAGAGTGAGACTCACGTCTTGCTGGACTGTTAACCACTTTCCCCCTTCCCTTAGCTTTAGGGCAGCCAGAGGGCCTGGGGAATGTCACACAGATCCCACCTGGGAATGGGGCAGGGGACTGTGGGGTGTCAGCTTGGGCTCTGCTCTCAGCTTGCCGTCTGTTCCCTCATCAGAGTGATGGCTTTTATCAAAATATGGGTGCTGAGCTGTCACCCCGTGATTAAACCAAGACCATCGGCTTTGGAGCTGGACTTTGGGAGCTTAAATCCAGACTTTGCTACCCGCTAGGCTGTGAGATCTGGAGCAAGTCACTTAGGCTCCCCTGAGCATCGGGCTTTTCCTCGGACAAACATGCTTTATGATAATAGCACCCAGGCCCTCGCCGTCGAGATGCTAAAAGTGGCAGAAGCGAAGTGTTCAGGGGTGCTGGGCACGGAACATGGCGCCAGCACTTAGGGATGATCAGTCTGAGAGGTGGGGGCTCGTAGGGTTTGGGGGCACTGGGCTCCCCTCCAGCTCGCGCAGCAGCGTGGGGGCAGCCCTCGGGCAGGGCATACGGGCTCTGAACTCCTATAGCCTCTCCGGAAGGCTGGGAGGGGCAGCAGAGGTTCTGGGGTATCCAGGCTGGAAAGGAGGCTTGCGGCGCGTGCCTCCACGGCTCCCCTCTTCCTCTGGTGAAAGCAGCGCTGTGGCTTACAAAGTGGCCCTTTAAATGGTTTTTATAGCAGCGTAAAAAGCACCGGCAGGCAGCCAGGCCCCTCCTGTGACCTCGGAGCTGGTGGTAAATTGTCTCTTGGCAGAGGCGGCTGTGGGGGAGCGCTGGAATCAATAGCTTAGCCTGGGCTGTGGAGGGGCAAGCTGGGCGGTGCAGCTCGGGTCTGACCGCTCGCCCTGTGGCGGGGTGTCGGATTGCGGGGATGGGAGAATTGGACAGACAGGGCTGAAGGCAAGCCGCCGCGAGGCCCCGTCCTGCCTGGGACTTTGGGTTCCCTGGGTACTAGAAATCCTGGGGATCAGAGGGAGTGTGTTGGAGGGTGGGGCAGGCAGAGATGGCACTGGATCCGGGATGTGAAGGGAGGCTCTAGCCCAAGCCCAAAGCAGCCCCCACCGGAGGGCCATGCAGGGGTGGTGTCAAATTAGGAGACTCTCCTAATAAGATAGTGATTGCAAGTGTCAGGCAACAAGTCTAGGTGTGTGATTTCACCTTTGCCTCTGTGGCTTGGAGGAAATGACTTCACTTCCAATCTCCCTCCCTTGTCTGCAAAATGGTATGAGAATGTAGCCTGGCAAGCTGATGTGTTCTCACTGGTGTGGCCCCTACAGTTCCTGTCCCATCGGCTGTGGTCTGAGTGCATGTGCTCCCACCGCGCTCATCTGTAAAGTCTGCCAACAAACACAATGGTATAGGAGGCGGGGCTTTGGGGAGGGGCTGGGTCATGAGGGAGGAGCCCTCTGGGATGAGATTAGTGCCCTCATGAAGGGCCCCAGAGCATCCCAGCCTGTGAAGACACAGGAAGAAGAAGTAGGCTGTCTGTGAACCAGGAAGAGGGCTCCCACTAGACACCTGTGCCCTGACCTTAAACTTTCCAGCCCTCAGAGAGAAACAAATTTCTGTTGTTTATAAGCTCCCCTCATTTATGGTATTTTTGTTACAGCAGCTGAAGGGGTGAAGTCACAGTTTAATGGCCATGCAGACCTGACTCACCGATGGCTGCAGCCTCCACCTAAGCATGGATAGCCTCAGCCTTTGCTCTAGTAGCCACCGAATCAGAGTTGGGCTCGGGATGAAACCTAGGGTCCATCACTGACCTTGGACCTTGGCAGACCAAGGGCTTCAAGCTACATCACAGTGCCACCCTCTTAGCCTCACCTAAGAATGAATAACCCTGCACTTATTACCCATGAGCTTGTTCCAGCTTTCACTGCACGAGAGAAGTTTGTGTCAGCCACGATGTTTATGCATAAATGTGCATAACTTCTCAGATGTTATTTAGAGGAAGACAGTGTACCTGAGGACATTTTGTCTGCAGAATCTAATGAGCCTCAGATACTTACTTAAATGGAAACTCTGGTTATCATTTGCCTGTTAGGACCTATCATGATGATGTCAGAGCTCATCAGGTCTTGCAAATTAAATGAGAAAATATGCATAAGGTACTTGGCACCGTACCTAGAACACGGCATTTGCTCAGTAAAAGTTCGCCAGCTCTGATACTAGGATACCAGGGACCGCAGCTCGGAGGGTGAGAGCGTGCCTCAGTGTTCAGTTAGGCTTAGTCTCTGCTGCATAAGCAGAAACTACTCTGCTTGATGAGGCCGTGGCCATGCCTGACCCTCTGCCCTTCCAATCCAGCTCTCCTACCCCTGTCCCCCCAACCCATACAGGCTTTTCTTGGGAGCCCAGCTAATTAATGACTCTGATGTGAATCCGTGGGGGAACCCATTCTAGGACGAACACCACTACTTACTGATACGGGGACCAGTCAGATTCTAAACCAGTTCAACTGATCAGAACTCAGTAGCAATCTTTTCCCTGCCGCTCATGCTCCCATCAATAGTAGCTAACATTCGTGCCAGCCAGTACAACAGCTGCTTGACATACAGTAACTCTGTGAAGTGGATACTCCTAATACTCACATTTGCAGGTGAAGAATCTGAGAACAAGAGAGGTCAAGTGATTTGCCCAAGGTCCCACAGTTAGTAAGTAGTAGAGCCTGAATTTAGACCTAGGCAGTTTGGTTCTTAGAGTTTGGGTCTCAATGATATACTCTGTAGCCAATCACTACAAGGTACCCAGGAGAAGCCAGGCAGGGACTGTAAGGTAGGGGACTGGAATGTTCAGGATGGCTTCTTCATTCATGCATAGGTACTTGCGCGGGGATGGCTGAAAAGCCGGATGCTGACTGGCACCCCGTTTCTCCATCTCCCTGTTCCTCTTTCTCTTTTCGTGTGACCTCTCCTTCTGGCCGGCCTGGGATTCCTCACAGCATGGAAGTTGTACGGGAATCTGACTTCTTACATGGGGGTTGGCTTCCACCCAAGTGTGCAGTCAGGGGCTATTCTCCCTCGTAAAGGCTAGACCTAGAACTGGCACAGCATCAGTTCCGCCAAATTCCATTGATCAAGTCAGTCACGGGCCAGCGCAGCTGAAAGGGAAGGGGAAAAGACCACATCTTCCTGCTGGAGGAGGGGCCAAGAATTTACTCTGCCACAGACTGTGATGAAGGAAGATACAAAGGTTTATTGTTAAGCTACTAGGATGTTGGGATTGTTTGTTACAGCAGCTGGCTTATACCGACAGATACACCCTCTCATCACTCAAGTGTAGGGGCTCCTTTTCTTCTTCGCTCCTGTAGAAAGGAATTCCTTCTACAAGGAGCATATAGTAAATGAAGCAAAATTAAGAGACAATTGAAGACACTGTACAAGGGATAAGCTCTGGTTCTTTTTTTTTTTTTTAAGATTTTTATTATTTATTTGAGAGAGAGAGAGAGCTTGAGAAGGGAGAAGGTCAGAGGGAGAAGCAGACTCCCCATGGAGCTGGGAGCCCAATGTGGGACTCCATCCTGGAACTCCAGGATCATGACCTGGAGTCGCTCAACTAACTGGAGTCGCTCAACTAACTGGAGTCGCTCAACTAACTGAGCCAACCAGGCACCCCTAAGCTCTGGTTCTTATGAAGACCTTTTTCTCATCCTCCAACTCCTTTTGCATGAAAGGAAAGAAAATAAGTTCAAGCAAAAGATATAGGGACTCATATTTGGTTCAAAGAAAGATTTTATTAAGGAAATTAAACCGGTAGTCAAAATGATCTATAGCCAGACTGGACTGTCTTGGAAGTATTGAGCTTCCCATCACTGAGAGGTGTTTGAGCTGAGGCTGGTGTCACTGAGATATTGGAGGAAGAATCCATTCATAGTTTCTTCCATCTCCCAGATGAGTCATACCCAAACCACATGAGATCCCAGTTTGGTGGAAAACTTTCCCACCCCAGAAGACCACCTGGTTAGGAATCTAAGCTCTACAGGATACTGAGCAGGCAGCTAAGGAGCACGAATATTCATCTTTCTAGAAAGTTCCAAGGCCAGGTAATAAGAAATTGGTCCCTGGCATTTGATAGGAGTAATGTATTTTACAAAAGTCTTTTATGGTCTACTGCAAATTTCTCTAGAATAGGAAAAATGCCTTAAACATGCTTTGTTCCTTCCTTTCTGCCCTTCACCCCTAACACCCAGTGCTTCAGCATGACCTGCCATCCCTGTCTCCAAAGTATATCTGGCATGTGTCTGCTTCTTGCATCTCCCCTGCCTCCACCCTGGTGTAGGCCGCCATCATCTCCTGCCTGTAGTACTGCACCAAGCAGCAAACTGGCTTGGTCACGTGCTCACCTCTCCTCCCACAGTCCATTCTGTACACTTAAGGCCGAGAGACCATTTTGACATGAACCATGTCCTCTCCTGACTAAAGCTCTGCGGTGGTTTCCCATGGTGCTTAGAATTCCTGCTATGACCAGAGGCTTTACAGGCTGGGACTTCTCATGTCTCATTGACTTCCTCTCCTACCCCGTTGTTTTCACAACCTAGCCTCGGCCGCACTGGCTTTCTTCCGGTTATTCCCACACACCCACACACCCACACAATCCCACTTGATTCTCCCTCTGAACAGAATGCTATTCTCTTCCGTCGTCTTACTGTCATCCTTATCCTGCTCAAGGTCATCTCATCAGGGGACCTTTCCTGATCAGCCCGTGTAAGATAGAGACCCTTGGGGTGTCTAGGTGACTCAATCCTTTGGGCATCCAACTCTGCATTCTGGCTCAGGTCATGATTTCAGTGTTGTGGGATCAAGCCCCATCAGGATCTGCACTCAGCATGGAGTCTGCTTGAGAGTCAGTCTCTCTCTCTGTCGGTCTCTGTCTCTCTTTATTCTGAACTTCCAAAGATTCTTCCACCTGCCTCCTCCCTGGACCACTCCATACACTCCCGCATGAACATCTGATCCAGCAAGGAGCTGGTGGGCAAGTCAGTATCTTCAAGGCTTGGTTAAAACACCGTCCACACTCTAAGTGTATCGGCGTGCTCCCGAAAGGACAGACTCTCTGGGTGGATGTAACGTGTAGTCGAGAAGTTCTTAAGCGCTGGCGTCCGGATAATATTGTGAGACAGGTTTTCTCCCCTTTCCTTTCTCCCATGCAGGGAGGTAGCAGAATTGGTGTTTGATTGTTTCGGGGGAGAAATGTGTCAGGGCTGAAGGCAGAAGTATCCCCCGAGATTTCTGTTGTTGTTGCTGAAAGCCTAAACATGTTGAAGATAGGTTTGTGGGAGGAGGCAGACTGTCTTGGAAGACTCAGAAAGCAGAGAGACTTAAAAAAAAAGAGAGAGAGAGATCCCCTGGGTTGGGGTAGGGGAGAAAGGCCAGTGGAGCCCCAGAGCAGTGGGAAGTAATGGGGTACATGGCGCACCCACGGACACAGAGCGTAAGGACGCATCCCACGTCCCACCCTGGAGTGGAAGCAGCACAAGCAGACACAGATGGAACAATAGAACTCTCAGGGGTAACTGATGGCTGAAGATCCCGGGCCCCCATGTCTTGGCATAGAACCCGGGATTCTTGGCAGCACGGTCTGCGCTGAGCTGAGGGGGGCCCCTGGGAAACTGAGGTGGAGGTTCCTGCCAGCGCCACGAGACTTGGAATGGAGAAGGAGGCTGGTTACTGAAAAGAGAGAAAGGTGACCATTCGCGCACGCCTGACGTCTGAGGGATTCATATCCGCTCCGTATTTATTATTGATGGGCTGAGAGAGCCGCGTGAGAGAGGAAATCATTGGCGAGCGCGGTGACCGCGTTTCTGGGTGACCGAGGGGGCGGCGGAGTCTGTTCTTGGTTTCCAGTGTGTCCTTGAGGAGTTCTAGAGCAGCTGCTTCCCCTGGGCTTCTGTGTTCACAGTTAAGGAAGTAATCCATGCCTAATGATGCCATAAGCACCATCACACCTTCTTTGTGTAAATAATGTCTGGTAAAATGAGGTGTGAGCCTGCTGTTGCAGAGAACACTCAGCTGCTAAATGCTTTCCTTTCCACTCCATTGGCTTTTCCCTATTTATAGCGATTCTAGCGGAGCATTCGTGTCATATTCGTTTCCTGCCAGCTGCTGGTTTCCTCATCTTCGTTCTGCAGCGAAACCCACAGGGACCTCCCCAGGACCATCCGGTCCCCCGAGGCACCAGCCTCTGCTTGGGTCAGGTGTCACCAGAGAAAATGCAGGGTGAGGCCTCTTTTCACTTTCCCTCTGGGCTTGGCCCAGAAGCTTTTTTTTTCCAGCTGAGGCAGTAACAGTTCCCCGACCTGGGTGTGGCTGCTGGCACAGAACCCTGCCGAGGGGAAGGGCATGTCCTGGGGCGGATGCTGGCAACCCCGAGTGGGAAGAAGCGTTTGTGTCTTGAAAAGAGGGTATATGGGGAGGTACAGCTATCGTAAAGGACTCCAGTGACTCCTGAGGAGGATGGCGACGCGCCAATACTGAAAGCAACATTAATACTAATAGTAATAACGGTTGTTAATCTTTATTGAGCTGTTTGCTATGTACTGAGCACTGTCCTAAGAACTTAAATACATTCCCATTTAACCTCATCCCGGCCCCATGTGGTAGGTCTTGAGTAGGCGGTATTGATCAGAGGGGAATCCGCTTACAGGAGGAGATAAGATATTGCGGCTGGTGAGCAGAAGTAAAATGAATTATGTGGTACACTTCGGAGAAACCATAGAGGTCAACTCCAAGTTGTCTGGAGAAAGACAAAAAGCAAGGAACTAGGGCACGAGGAACTGGGGGATGTTTTTTGTTCTGTGACCCCCATGAGTGGATTTTAACCAAGTAGAATTTAGGTCTCGGTGAAGACTGAATCACAGAGACACCACTTCTGGTTGCCCCGTTAATAGGGCTCTCACTTTGGGGATAATAACATTATAATGAGAAAATGTAAACGAATAAGCCGCAATTAGAGACAGAGCTGTGTGTGGCCCAGTGAGGGCCACCTTGGGAAAGACAGACCACAGAGGAGGGCAGGTGGGAAAGCATTTGTGCTAGATACAAAAGTCACCGGGAGAGAAGGGGGCATTGCTGTACCTCTGGTTTCCTCCCACGGCCTTTGGTGGAAATGGAAGGGATGGTAAATTATGCAGCTGCTTGTCTGCATTGGTTTCCTTTTTTGTCCATTGGCTTTTCCTATTTATAGCTGCCTGGAGAAGTGTTTTCCTGGGTCGTCTTCATGGTGACCCATGGCTCTGTACTTGGCTTTGGACACTGGGGTCATGGCTGGCCCGGGATCTGAGTGAACAGCGTAGAGTCAGCTTTTGCCTCGGGTAGGCTCAGGGCCACACCACACAATGATTCTGATGATTTGCTGTTTAGAATTTTCTTTCTGTCCTTACTATACCAGAGGGTTGGCATGCCCCAGTGGAGTAATGGGTATTCGCCAAGGGGTCAGAAGTTCTGGCTACTGACGTTACTGTATAATTGAAGAGACGGAGGCTCAGAAGGCCTAAGTAATACATGTACCAGAGCTGGGGTTAGAACCCACATGTTTCTGACTCTAGTCCAGGCACATCATTCCCTTCAGCCTCTTATGCCCCTTCTTGAACTTCAAGAGACCCAAGTGGGGCCAAGAGGCTATAACGGATTGATGATTTTAAACAATGGTAACAGTCCTTCCCCTCTCTGAATCCCTTTGCCTCGCAAGGTGACCCTGAAGTTCCTCCTGTCAAGAGGCACTTGACTCTAGAGACTGGCTGGCCTGGTTAGGCACGATGGACATGATGGTGTGTCCACCCTGAGCCCAGGCCTCAGGGGGCTCTCGTAGGCTTCCATTCACCTCTTGGAACCCTGTCCTTGCTATGCGAAGCAGGGAGGAGAAGAAACCCCATGGAGCAGGGCTGAGGACCCCCGCTGACTGCACATGCAGAAGATCGTCCAGTGATGGCCCAGAGCAGCAGAATAGCTCGGCCAACCCAGGGGTTTGGGAGCCACCTAAGTGTTTCTGTTTGATACCCCGTACGTTCTGCGATTGTTTGTTACACGGCACGATACTGTGGCCGTAGATAATGAACACGGAAGGCTGTGGAGACTCCATCTGGAAGGATGCCCAATAGAATACTGGACAGCAGGATGGCCAGCTAGATTCGGCGGGTCACAAAGGCTCTAGGCATCTGAAAGCCCACACACTCAGATATGGATAGGAAAAAAGAGATCTCATGCAGTACCATCCTCGGGGACCCTGCCCTTGGAGGAAGAGAAAGGAAACCAAGATTCTACACCAGGAAGTCTGGGGTCACTGTTCCATTGTGTCCTCATAGCCACCCCCAAGGACACCAGTGGAGGAGAGTGGAGGAGAGGGGGCATGCTCAAAGTCACAAGACTAGGAGGTGGCAGAGTGGGGATTCTCATGCAAGTCCGATGGGCCCCAAAGACCACCTTCTTCTCCATCAGTTCTGTCTTCGCCACTGAGTCACGGAGCACTGTTTATTTATTCTGCTGGCCCTGTGCCCAGCTTGGGATTTCCTGGTTGAAGGAAAGATAGTCTCTGCCCTCCTAGAGAACTGGAAGTCTATGGGAAATAAGGTGTTTGGGTGCCAAACACCCATGTCTATTCAGAGTGTGGTTCCTTCCCAGTAGAGGAATGCTGGGTCAGAGGGTTGTGGATTCAGGTAACGATGAATGCAGGCTGGTTTCTGATAATTCCTTGCCTTTGCCTCCCTACTTATTCTTCATCCCGACATGGGCTTGGGATTCGGACCCTGGTTATGGATTTAAGACCGAACGCAGGGCTACTATTTTACTGGGTTCTGGATTTGGCAGGGTTCCAGCATGGGTTATGGAGAAGGCTTTAGGGTAATACTTAGATTAGACTTTGGCTTATGTCCAAACTGCCCTGAGACTTGCTGGGTCCTTGCCTGCCTTTGAACTAAGTTTTGTGTTCCATCAAATTCTGTACTTGGCTTTGGACACTGAGGGCTTGGTTAAGCTGGGATCTTCAATGGATAAGGCAGCTGGCCCTTCTGCCTTATGGATACTTCCTTCCTTCTCTTGCTCAAACAGCCCCTCATCTCATCTCGTCTCCTGGGAGGCCTACTTCACCCTGCATTCATCATCTTCTGAATCCACAACCCTCTAACCCATACTTTCTTCCCCCACCCAGAAGTGGACATGTCAAGGCCTACTTTGGATGGTTCCTTATTTCCTACTTCTCCAAACAACGATACCACTTCCCTGACACTTGCTATTGGTACATCCCCTGTTAAGCTATGTCTCAGAATCCAGAGCAGGAGAACTCTAAGGACAGATTCTGACTATAAAATGCCATGCCAGTCCCTTCCAAGAGCCCGCGGCCACTGGGTTGAAAGTCCCAGGTCCTCCCTGTGGTCACCTTCTGAACGGGCTGGGGTTGCCAGGCTGAGAGCTGAGCCAACCTGGGAACCTGGGATGCTTTCTGGGCTGAGGTTTTTTTTGGGGGGGAAGGGGGTCTGAACAGAAAAGTTGTTGGTGCCCTATTTCTGCAGGGTCCAGGCCGGTGGGTGGCCGTCTACCTCTGCTCAGTAAAAATCCGTAGGACCAGAAACAGGTTTGCGGAAGTAAAATTCAAGATTCTGGGCAGGAGAAGGCAGCACTGAGAAAGATGGGGCCACAGCGGGAAGCCACACCGAGAGAAGATAGAGGAGCAAGGAGATGGGAAATTTAATAATCACATTAAAAAATTAAACACCAGGCCCCAGTAGTTGTCGCTTCCCATCCGCTGAGATTCACAACACTTGACATCCAATTATAATTGTGGGTTCCTATAAAACAGCCCATTAACTGCAACTATAAATTATTATTGCTTATGTGGAGTAGGCTGCTGGCTTAGTAGCTGATACTGAAGATTATGGAAATTATTAACAAGCAACAGTGTCTCTCTGAGTCCTCCTGCTCTGCCCGAGATGTATGGAGCAGGAGAAGGAAGCCAGCTGCCTGGGCACGTGGAAATGCGCGTTCCCCCACGGCCTACAGCTGCCTTTGTATCTGACGGAGGGAGGGCTTCTTCCCCTGAGCTCCTCCAGTTTCCATCTGGTCACCTTCCACAGCAAGGAGCTTCCGTGGCTGTGCCTGAGGATCTAGAATACAAAGAGACGCATGTCTGTACCTCCGCACCCCCCGCACCCCCGCACCCCCGTACCCCTGCACACCCCCACTTACATGCCCATGCGCACACGTGCACGCACGTACCTGGTGTTACTCCCGCCGCCAACTGCTGCATCTGTGAAAGAAGAAATCCAGGAAACGCTTGCAAAAATTCTTTAAGGGCCTATTCCATTCTTTCCTCAAGCCCCGAGTGAGCAATTCTGCTTTCTTCATTTCTCCTCCCTGGGCAGCACTCCCTCCCCGGAGGGGCGCGCAGGAGAGCCCGTGGCCAAGGATTCTTCCCACCCCGAGCAGCGCTGGAGCGAGCAGCTCTGCTGGGAGTTTGCCATCCGTCTGGGAAGTCCCCAGACTTCCTGAGTGTTGGTAGTAGCTTCCCCTCTCTCTCAGGTTACTCAGGTTTTTGCTTTATATTATTGCAGTGGTGTTTGGGGAGAGAATAGAGGTAAACCTAGGCTAAATTCACTCTCTAGAAGCCAGAAGCTGTCCATCGGATTTTGAAATTGGCTACGTTTTTTTGTTTGTTTGTTTTTTGTTTTTAAACAGTAAGAAGAGGGGCGCCTGGGTGGCTCAGTGGGATAAGCCTCTGCCTGTGGCTCAGGTCATGATCTCAGGGTCCTGGAATCGAGCCCCGCATCAGGCTCTCTGCTCTCTGGGGAGCCTGCTTCCCCTCTCTCTCTCTGCCTGCCTCTCTGCCTACTTGTGATCTCTCTCTGTCAAATAAATTTTTAAAAATTAAAAAAAAAACAAACCAGCAAGAAGAATATGTAATATTAGTAACTGCTTTTTGCCAAACATTGCACGTATACCATCCCATTAATCTTGAGAATTCTATAGGATAGGGACGATCATTACCAGCCCTGTTTACAGATGAAGAAACTGAGACACCAGAGAGGTGTCTCAGCTGATACATGGCAGAGCCGAAATTCCAGCCAGGGTCATCTAAATCCAAAGCCTGTCCTTCGATCCTAACTCGTGCTGTCTTTGGGCTAAAGACAGTATTTCTTAATTACTGTCTTTTTATAAAATGTAGTGTCTTGTCACGTCTCAAGAGAAGATGAAATAGGAATCATCATAAAAAGCTTTCTCATTTTTCCTGGCTTAGGTCTCACACAATCTTTATTTAAATTCCTGAATCTTCTCTTAGTGGCGCCCCTCCCCCACCCACATCATTGTAGCCCCTGCCCCTGTCATTTTTTCTCTCCTTGGGCATCTTTGCAGAGGGGGAGCTGCCTGTCCAGTCCTGGGCTTTTAAAAAATAGGTCTGTCAGAGAGCCTGGGGGTCCTTGTTCGATCTTTTTGTCTCAGAGTAAAGGGAGATGGGGAAGCTTGTATTTTTGTAGTTATCTTTTGCTGGATTGGGGTTTTGGTTGCCTGCAATGAGTAGGAAGTGAGTTTGGGGGGGAGTCAGCATTGCAGGAGAGAAGTTTCCTGCTGGGCAAAGCAGTTTCCTTTCCGAGTTTATTTTGGCAGCAGCAGTTAGTAGGGCACTGCTCTTCCCTCTAAGTGCCCTCATTAGGAGCTCGCTGCAGAAATGCCTCCCCGTGGCTCGGCATGCTCTCTGGGGGACTCGCCAGGGCCAGCAGCTCCACGGTCCCGTGCCCGCTGTCCCATGTCCTGCCTATGTCCCACGTCCCGTGTCTCTCTGCGCGGTGGATTCTTTGTGGAAAACAAGCATTAGGATTTCTGCGTGGCAGGCTCCTCTGTCTGTCGAGGCTGATGAAAGTCTTTCTACCCTATACAACCTGCCCTCTTAATTTATTTTTCTGTGACCATTTCGACGGGGATTTATGAAGGAGAGGAATTAAAAGCACACACTTACATAATTATAATAAAAATGCAAATTTAGAATTGCCTTTTTAACGAGAAAGGGACTGAAGAGATAAATACCCAAAGGTATGTCTGGCCGGTAGAATCATGGATGATTTTTATCCTTTTCTTTGAGGTTCTTCTTATCTCCGTTGGCTATCTATTGCTTTTACTTAATACAAATTTTTTGTCTTTTAATTTCAAAATTTCAAACATATAGGGAATAATGTAGCAGACGTCCAGGTACCCCACCACAGATGTTTAACAAATGTTAGCATTTGCCCTATTGGTTGCAGATTTTGTTTTTTTTTTTTAAAGAGCATCTATTCCTTTTATAATTGAAGGTTTCAATACTCAGAGAAAAGTTAATTCAGGGACTCTGTAAAGTCTTTCTGAACATAACTCATTTCTTGACAGTAAAACAGGAAGCTAACACTGTTAGCAGGAGGCAAGTAAGTAAACTGGCTGGCTGCCCGGGGACCCAAATCAGATTTGGGGGCGCTGCTCCCATTGCCACAGCCCTCAGGAGGGAGGCTGGGGTCGGTGCGGGGTGTGGGGGGGGGGTGGGCATGCGCAGTCTGGTCCCTGGGAGCGAATTCCAGAGGCTAGTGACATCCACTCCCTGCCTCCCAGACCCTGAGAGCCGTGTTACTCAAAGTGGGGTCTACAGACTAGTAGGGTCCCTTTGCAGCTTCTTAATCTTTTTTGAGTGGGAGAAGAAAATCTTTTAGTACTGTCTTTTTAAAGCAGCTTTATTAAAGTATAATTGTATACAAAACCCACAAACCCCGCGCATGTTCAATGTATACAGTTTGATGAGATGGGACATGTGCGTACACCCTTGATTACCATCACCACAATCAAGATGACAGAGCCAACACCTCCCGAAGTTTCCTTGCGTCCCTTTGTGATTTAAAGAAAAAAAAATTATATATATATATATTTTTTAATCACACACACACACACACACACATATATACTGCTTAACCTGAGATCTACACTCTTAACAACATCTTAAGTACACAGGATGTTATCATTAACTGTAGACACTGCACAATATAACAAATCTCCAGAGCTTACTCACCCTGCATAACTCCAGCTTTGTACTCATCCAGCAACAACTGCCCATTTCTCCATCACCACCCCCTCAGGCCCACCCCCAGGCAGATTTTCAGAAACGCAGTGCTGTGCTTCTCGCTCATTAACACACATTAACATGCATACGAATCATCCGGGAATCTTGATAAAATGCACATTTTGATCCTATGGAGCTGGAGTGGGGCCTGAGAGTCTGCATTTCTGACAAGCTCTCAAAAGGCTGATGGTGCTGGTCTGCAGGAGGCATTCTGGGTAGCAGAGGCCTTAACCCACTGAGCCACCCAGGCGCCCCTTGTACTGGTTTTTTTAAAAAAAAAATTTTTTTGTTACGTTAGTCACCATACAAATCGTACTGGTTTTTAAATCTTTTGAATATCACCCTGCTCCTGGAGAGAACATTTGAACATTAAAATGCTTTAGCCGTTGCTCTCAGTTTTGAACGCCCCAGTTATTACAAATTATTATCATTAACTCTTTGCATAGAGTCCATCAAGGTAAAATCAAAGTAGAATCTACTCTAGCCAGAAAAAAAAAGGATGAATTTCTAGAACTTCCCATATTGTCCATTTTTGATATATTTCAAAGTGGGATGAATGTCTTGTTGGTGCATGAGAGGATTTTCGGTAGTAGATTGATAATTTCTTTAAAATGTCAATTTTGTTGGGACTTGAGGGACATAATGAGTTTTGGAGATCCAACCTTGTTTTTTCCATGTGAATTCTGAATCAACTGAGAAAAAAGACAAAAGCATAAGGTAGATGGGAGATGACAGTGGCATCCTTATGACGATGAAGGCTAGACTGAAGCCTGGTTCCTTAGCCGCACTAATACCCTCCAATATCGCCTCCTAGTGGACACCTTGGGCAGCACACCTGAGGAAAGAGCGAGGAACAGACCTAATTGTGGCAGATGATGGCCTTATTCCAGTTCAGGCGTATAGAGAAGGAGACAAAAACTGGATTTTTTTTTTTTTTTTTTTTTGTAAATTAGCCCTACCAGTCAGGACATTTGGACCAATGACTATGCTCACCAACCAGGTAAATTCTCATCACCTTTGTCTGGTCAGAGAAAAAAATGTTCTACAAGATTCTAGGAATGTTTTGTGAAAATCCAGTCTTCTTAAAACCAGAGGAATGGAGGCAAAGACATTCCCTCACAGCGATAGTTACGCTTTTGTGTTTTAATTAATTTGGGCTAACGGGACTGATTTTCCACATATGATAAAAAGGTAAGGTTTCCTTTTAGCATAAAAGTAAGCAGGGGAAAGGCGATGATTAAAACAAAGAGATGGAGGTCATGATAGCAAAGGAGGTATGTGGGCATGACCGAAATTGTCACGATGGTGCTCGGATGGCAAGATGCTGGTAGAGTTCGCATTCCTTGAAATCTCAATGTCACATTTTGTCTTCACAAACGGCAGATCAGGGTCACTGGTTCCAATGTTCTCCGCGAGGAACAGGCGGCTTTAGTTCACTCATTTGGCTGTTGATCATGGTTTGATTCTGTTTCACTCAATAGAGAACATTTAGAACGGATAAACTAAGACCCTTGGTATTTTATTGGCCTTGATTTCATGTATATAAATCATTTATGGTTCAAGTCATATGATCTTAATAGTATCGATCCAAGGCTTTTAATTCCCTCTCTTTCTCCCTCTCATTTTTTCTAAATTCACTAAGAGAATCAGAGTGGTAGGTAGGTTAGCAAATTCTGTGTGTGTGTGTGTTTTAATGGCCTACAATGAGACTGTCCTTCAACAATCTGACACAGTTTCTACATGAACTAGAAACATGTCCTCTTGTCCTGGCAAACAGGGAGACCAGTATCCTTTTATCTGTTGGATGTCAAGGTTATATTCACAGGTGCCAGGAGACAACATGGAACAGTCAACCCGGATAGCTAAATGGTGCCAGGTAGAATTAGCTAACTGTGAATTGCGCCAAAAAGAAAACCTGCATTTGCCACCCCCCCAAAAGTCTTGGTATTCAAGTGGGAAACACTAAATTACCTACTCAAAAAGAGTTCATTCACTCAGTTACCTGGGGGCCATTTTGCTGCCGAATTTTCCAGAAAGGTTAAAAGCTACACACTTGTACTCAAAATTGAAAGTAGTCTCCCAAATACGGTTTGTTGTTGTTGTTTTTTTTGGTTTTGTTTTTTTAAAGATTTTATTTATTTATTTGACAGACAGAGATCACAAGTAGGCAGAGAGGCAGGCAGAGAGAGGAAGGGAAGCAGGCTCCCCGCTGAGCAGAGAGCCCGATGTGAGGCTCAATCCCAGGACCCTGGGATCATGACCTGATCCGAAGGCAGAGGCTTTAACCTACTGAGCCACCCAGGTGCCCCCAAATATGTTTTTTTAAAAGATTTTATTTATTTATTTGAGAAAGAGAGACAGCGCACGAGAGGGGAAAAGGTCAGAGGGAGAAGCAGACTCCCCAAGGAGTCCCGCATCTGGGACTCCAGGATCATGACCTGAGCCGAAGGCAGTTGCTTAAACAACTGAGCCACGCAGTTGCCCCCAACTATGTTTAGTAAGGAATGGCAGATCCCCCGACTAAAAAACTCCCCCAGAAAAGATAGAGTTCTCTTACATTTGAGTCCTTAGAAAGACTCCTTAGTAAAAGGACTGTCTGTAAATTACTTACTTTTGAACTACAGCATATTGTTTGTACATCCTGAAGCACACTCAGTGCCAGTCTGGGATGTATACATAGGTTGCTGGATGGACTTAGTAAGAGAGAAAGCAAACAAGCTGAACACAGATTTAGTCATCATTCCTTGTAATATGAGCTCAAGGGCAAGCATCAGATGGAATCAAGCCATCAGAAGGTCACCTTACAGAATGAGATGGTAGGTGGTTCTGTTGACGGAATCATGACATTGCCCCTTCCTGACCAATGGCCCCAAAAGTCAACTGTCCTAATGTCCTGGGAATGGGTGTAGGGGACGGGGACTCTGGATGTCAGTTTGGTTTCCGGGGGTAGGCTTGGGTCAAGTCCACGCCCCTCTCTTGTCCTTTTTTTGCCCAAGACAAAAACCAGGACTTATGCCCAATTTCTTCCTATTACCTCTGCTTCTCAGGCATTAATATCCTGGCCTTTGAGCGTGCTAGCTTAAAGACACCTAGCTGTTCCTCATTCCCAGACCTGGCCATCTTTATGGATGTCAAGTATTTTCCAAAAGACAACTTATAGTTTAGTGCTACAGTGCCAAGCCTCTTCCTCATAGAAGCAAGGAATTTACAGATTTGAAGTTACAGATGTGAGCCCTGGCTGGGTGACCTTAGACAAGTCGCTTTAAAACATTCCATGGGCCTCCATTTCATCCTTGGCAAAATGGCACTAAAAGTCTTGGTTATTACAAAGAGACAATGCTGTTAAGGATGTGAAACCAGCTTATAGATCCTGTCATGGTTATTCAAAGGCAGGAGAAAGACTCAAGTCTTGCTTAATACCTTTGTTTCCCAAATACCTGGCCTCTGCTGATTTATCTTTGTGTCTCTGTGTTACCCTGAGTCCCGTTGCTCTGTCCCTGCCTAAGGGCCCTGAACAGAGATGCCTCGAAAGCCACGGTGAGGGGCCTAGCAGGGGCCCTGAGCCTGGGACCAGGCTTCTCTGGGTCATGTGGACAGCGGGGCCCATGCTGGGCTCTGATCCAGATGTGCGGCATGGAAGGAGGGGCCAGGCCAGGGGCTGAGGAGCAGCTAGGCCGAGCTCTCCGGGCATCCTTCGCCCCGGGCCTGCAGGAGGAGGCCTTCCTAGGAGCCCGTGGGCAGGACTGAAGGCTCATCAGCAGGTGGCATGATGACAGCTCCCCCGCAGGACTGAGCTCCCATCAGTCAGACCGGTGCCCGCAGACAGGCTCCCGCAGACAGGCTCCAGGCTGAGGTGTGCTTGCTGGGTGGGCCGTGCCCACAAAGCAGGTGTCAGTCAGCCGTGATCCAATTAGTCATGTGTCGTCAATCACGTTCCGGTCAGACGGGGACCAGCGAGACACATGTCAGTCACACAGGCGCCTCTCCAGTCCTTCGAGGCACACACAGGCCCATCATGCGCGTTTCCACCAAACACTCTGCTGACCGAGGAAGGGGCGCACACCGCGCACCCCCAGCCGTGAGCGGGAGGAATCAAGAAGCTGCTGGAAGGCCTTCTGTCCTCCCCGCTCTTCTCGTGCCACTTTTCTTTCATGTTCTGGTCCCTTCCTCAGCAGTCCGAGTGTGTGTCCATGGGCGATGCAGGTGCCAAGGGGTGGGGGCCCAGGAAGTGGACTGCCCCCTCAGGGACTGGGTTCCGCAGTCACCGGGCCACGTGACAAAGGCAAGATCACCTTGAGAAATCCCCTCAACACCGCCACGTTCCCCTCCCGTCACTGCCGTGGATTTCTGTTCGCTTACCCAGCCATGCGTCTGGGGAAGGAGTTGGCTTGCGTGTAGGGGCCACTTATTGTCTGAGAACAATAAGTAGTGGTTGACATTAGAGTCACCAGAGCAGCAGGCTCCCACTGTGACGGGGGGGTGGGGCCGGAGGGGCCCCTTGTCATGGTCACTGTCGTCTCTGCTCACAGAGCAGACTTCTGCTATTCCAGCCCCTCCCTTCTCTCGGTGTAGACTAGAACTGAATTTGGGTGAACCGAATGCTTGTATGACGTGACTCCTTGCATGATCAGGTGAAACGCAGTCAGCCTTGCTGTGGCGGTGTCAGGAAGTGTGCTCGGCCCAGTGCCCGGAGCTCAGCGTCCGTCCAGGCACACACGTGCATAACAGGACCCCAGGGCCTCTGACTTGTTCTCTCAGCTGTTTCCTGGCAGGGGGCGGGCAGGGGTTTGACCGATGAGCCACTGGGCTTGCACAGCTGGCTTTAGAACGGACTCCTGAATGCCCGATAATGTAGCCTCCAGGGAGAGGGTACTTGACCTCCATAGCATGAAATGGCCTGGGGTGGGTGCCTTCCCACAGGGAAACTGGCAAAGGATGCAAATCAGATGTCTCCTTTCCCCGCCACTCACAGGGCCAGTTTGGGGTTGAGGGCGGGGAGAAGGTGGGGCCGGAGGGCATGTGTCTTGAGAAGTCAAGTGGAGGTGACGGGAAGATGAATTGGAGATTGCAGACGGGGAGATAACTAGGAGGTTTCGGAGACGGTGGGGAAATATTGGGAAGCCAGGAGACAGCTTTTCCAAACAGCTGGGAGTTTCACTGTAACAGAGATTGTGAATTGTATCCACTCTCCTCCTAGTATCAAAATCTTGGATTGTCAGGGAGGAGAAGATGTATTCAGCTGAAAGACTACATTTTCTGGCTTCCCTTTCAACTAGAGATGGTCAATGAGATAGAAGTTACTGGTAGAATTTCTGGGCAATCTCCTCAAATAGGGTTGACTTGGTTAAGTAGTTTTTTTCTGACTTCATTCTTTTCCTTCTCCTTCTAACTGGAACATAGATGCGGTGGCTGGTGCACCAGCATCCATCTTGGGTCATGAAGACAAAACCAATGGACTAAGGATAATGTGGCAGAAAGAGAGGAGGAGCCCAAGTCCTTGATAACAAAATGGAGCTACGTCCTAATCTGACCAACTCCAGATTTCTTTAAATGACCTCTTTGAGAGAGAAAATCCCCAATTTGTTGAAGCAACTGTTGTCAGTAAAAAGCAGTTTGGAGTATAATTTCTAAATGACCCATTCGTATTTCCATTTCACATTAGAAAATGAAATAAAGTTTGTCCTAAGCTTGTTTTGGGAGCTGAGGTATATAAGCTTTCTTTTTATTTTTATTTTTTTTTTTTTTTAATTTTATTTATTTTTTTTTTCACGTTGTTCTAATTTATTTGATTAGTTTATCTGGAAAAACTTTATAAATACATTATTTAAGAGGACAGTCTATATTCTTGCTCTGAAAAAATAATGTTTCTTTTTCACATTTTAAAACTGTTTAGTATGCTTTCTTTTTTTTTTTTTAAATGATAAAAGTAATATGTCCCTCTTATTTATCAGGAAGCCAAGTTTATCCAGAGCCACGTTCATTGTCAAGGTGGGAGGAGCCCCTCTGGGGCACCTATTTATCCGTCTGATTTGGTTCTTCAGATTTCCAGTGCTGGGCTCTGAGATACAGAGAGAGAGGACAAGGTCACAGATGTTCCCCACAGAAGGACTCTAACTAGTGACCCACCTTCTCTGAGAAAAGACTGGATCTGCATTCCTCCTCTGAGTGTCTGGTAGGTGTGAGGTACACTCTGAATTGGCTGAAAAAAATGAGAGTAGCCATGGAACTAGGGTGTGGCAGGGGTGGGTACAATCCAGGGACCAGAATTCAGCCCGGTCCTCCGATTCCTTGGTCACCGGTTCGTCCGGGAGCTCCACGAGGGGAGCCGAGAGGAAGACGAACACAGCTGTGCCTCCTCCGCGCCTGGCTCGTCTGCCTAACGTGTTCAGTAACTTAGATGGAGTGACCGAAATCCCATCGATGATTCCTTGCTGCACTCTTCATCTAGCAGGGGCTCCACCCGGTCTCAGGAGTGGCCCACATTACGCCATTCCTGTTCCCGGAGATGTAACGTGATCGTACCCATGGTCTCTCGTGGAAAAGTGAGCTTTACCTGAGAAGCCACGAGATTGGGTATAAGGGAAGAAGGAGCAGGAGGGAAGTCCGTGCCCTTCTTTATAGTCTTTGCAGACCTTCAGCTCGTGCATTGGCTTCGGTGGTTGAACTTGCTTCCTCTCTCAGGCCTCTTTTGTGGGAACTGCTCCAGGACAGCAGCCAGACAGTAGCCCTCAAGGCCGTGGCACCCTCACATTCTAGCCATGGGAAGCAGAAGCACAAGGAGCATAAAATAGCTTGTCTGAGGTCCCAGAGTAGGAGATTAGTGAGCTACAGTTACAATGCGGGCTCCTTTTTTTTTTTTTAAGTTTATTTTTAAAATTTAATCTTTATACCCAATGTGGGGCTTGAAGTCATGACCGGAGATCAAGAGTGGCATGCTCTTCTGACTGAGGCAACTGGGCGCCCCGGGGCAACTCGTGCTCTTAACCACCATACCTGCCATCTTGCATTTACTGCACTTTGAAGTTGGACTTGCTTTGAAGGGCCGAGACATGAAAAACACAACAGCTGCCACACCAAAAGCACTCCGTAAGCGTTGGCTCTCCCTACGCCTTACCCTCCTCTTGCAAACACTCAGTAAGTACTTGTTGAATAGTTTTGAGTGTTCATAAGTATGCGTGAGTGAGGATCCAGGAAACAGACACACACACTAGCACGCGTCCGCAGACACACGCGCGCACGTGCCGGAGAGATGACACGACATGGGTGGGCAGTCCCAAGGCACCAAGACACCAGCAGGGTTGGAGGAGCCCCTCAAAGACGGGCCAGCAGCCAGCAGAATCAAAAGCATCTTGGATGTCTCAGTGCTAGTTCCAGGAGCATTCAGATCTCGGGAATCCCAAGCTCAGGAGGAACGGTGGTCAGGGCTACCGTGCACAGTTGTGCCATCTGTGTCCTACACAAAGATGGCAGCTGGGGCTGGGGAGAGCGGGGGCTGGTAGGCAGTCCGCGCTGTAATTGCTATTCATACTGTGCACCTGAAAGGCTGTGTGCATCCCAAAGGGGCACCCTTTTCTCATTTTTTGGCCAAGGGGAGTAACTTTTTCTAAATCTCACAAAGATGCTGTATAAGTTAATAATGGCAATAAAGGTCCCCAGAGATGGAAGAAATCCGAGGCAGAAGACAGCACTTACAGGAGGCATGCATTCTTGGGCGTTAAGCAGTAGCCCAAAGGCTGGTGTTGAGGGACAGAGCCCCAGTAGTTCATTTACCCAGTTATTAAGTACCTACTGTATGCTGGACATTCTGCTGAAGAAGACGGATACAGACTGCACGTCCATGGAGCGCTACCGACCCACGGGCGAGACAGACATCAGACAAGGAAACGAATCTATAATGTCAGCTAGAGGTCAAGGCCATAATGGAAGGAAAACAGAATGCAAGACGGGCAGTGACCGAGGAGAAGGAAAGCAGTTCTGGGTCGGCGGTTGAGTTGAGAATGCGGCGGTGGGGAGGAGCCTGCCGTGACGTCTTGAAGATCAGCCCCTGGAGAGGAGTGAACGAACTGGTGTTGGGAGTTCAGGGTAAGATCCACGTACTACTTGGATTCCAAGCAAGTGGCTGGAACCAAAGAAAGGCAACCTAGAAGGACTGAGTTCTACCATCCTCGCACAAGCCCGGGAGCCTCACACACGACATGAGGAAGCCGTGAGTAGGAAGGATGCTGCAGCCTCATATGGAGGAGGCTCGTTCTGCCTGTGCCCCCTCGTCCCCCCAAGAGACTGAATGTTCAAATGGACAACAGCCCGGCCAAACAGACAGCAGAACTCTGACCCACAGTTTCCATAGCACAATGGACCTGTTCAACGCCCGTCAGGACTCGTATTCCGATCCCCCTGCTTCCACCTCAAGACCAACCAGAAAACACGACATTGCTCTGCAAGCCAACTACATAGGAGGCCACACTTCTGGTTCACCTGCCTCCAGCTTCCCCTGGCCAACAGCGTCCCATCAGGGCACACCTGAAGGCTTCCCAACACAGGTCCCTTTGCTTCCGTAGGCTCTGTGTCAGTAGGCTCTGTTCTCCCTTGGAAGGGACTTCTCGGATTTCTAGACCCTCTCTCTGCTGCTGAGTGGGGTTGCAGATACGGGGCGAATCGTGAGCACTAGAATGGAAGGAGCCTGGCGGACTGTGCAATTGCCACACACTCTGGACTGTTCGAAACACACGCACGCAGCCCGAGGAGGCCTTTTGGTCTCAGATCGAATGGTCAGACTTCATCTGTTCAAACTGTACTGATTTCGAACTTGTGCAAGTTTGCCTGGAGTGCCCTGGGGGAAGGGGTATATTTGCACTGGATTAAAAATGAAGAGTTTGCCAAGCAGATTCATATACACCAGATTTCACTCATTGAAACTGGGATTTTTGAGGAACTTTAGCTTCTTTCACTTGCATACAAGGATTGATATGCTAATTACAATAGACTCTTATCTATTCAATAGTACTTAGAGTGCACTTAGACTGGGCAGCCTGGGAATGCTTAGAATGGAGAGAAATAAAGCTGCCCTGGGACCCACAAAATTCCAAACTCTTGTCACTTTTGACTGTAGACTTCCCCCGTTCAGGATAAACAAACAAATGTTACTCTTTCTTGGGTATTTTGTATCCCCAATGTAAGTCTGTCTCTTTGGACAGCTCTGGCTGCCACGTGGCCCCGGATCACAGGATACCACTTCTGGGGGTGGGGGGTCGCGTAGGCCAGTTCACTAATGTCCACATACAACCGGTCCCTCTTCTTGTCACCCCAGCTTCTCGGTGGTGGCAGCTCCCGCTGGCCTCCATGTCACTTCCCCTGTGCCCACAGGGGAGGCACAAAGGGGGCAGACTCCCAGGACTGGCTCCGTGGTACCCTGGTCTCAGCTGATCTCCTGTGAGATGCCTGGTGCAGGAAGATGGGCCAAGACACAGAACTAAGGTCTTAAACTTTTGTGTCCTCCTGTCTTCTAAGTCAGACTCTCATTTTCAGGAACCTTGCACTGCACCTGACCGAGCAAAGACCAAGTGGCCCCTGGAGGTTTGGCAATCCTTGGCTTACCGGTGAGTGCCGGGGAGCTACCTGGGAATCATGACCAGAAGTGTAGTTCCTTGGGACATTCCTGTCGGTGCCCCCAGGCCCCCAACACCTCTCCACCCATTCACACATTCATCCATCAGCCATTTTGTGCGCCTCCTGTGGGACAGCAGATGCAGTCTTGACTCTCGAGGAGCTGTGGTCTACGGTGAGACAGACATTGATACAAATAATGCTCATCTAGCATGACAAAAGCTGTGATATGTGTGCAAACAAGTGAATGCAGAAGAGTGAGCAGATAGCTTGGTTAGGGAAGGCTTCTCGAATATCAAGCAGGTGATGCTGGAGTGGACTCTTCTGGAAGCTTCCATGAGCTAGAGACTTGGGGTGGGGAAAGAGGGTAGGGAGAGGAGGCAGTCCAGGCAGAAGCGGGAGGACCTAGAAGACCTAAGAAAGGCCTGGTGCTCTGTGAGGTTGGAACAGAGGACGAGGGAAGGAAGGATCCCAGAAACTGGGGCTGGGGTGGTCTTGGGCATCGTGCAGGAAGATTTGGGCTTTATTCTGAGGTCACATACACACACCCAAAGCAGGGCTGTGAACGCCCATGCCAACAGGGGCCGGGCAGATGATGTGCATCAGTGGGGTGGGCCCGATGGAGCCCCAAAGACCCGGGAGCACGGGCTTCATCCAAAGGCGGCAACTGAGTGTTACTGTTCTAGAATGCAGGCTCAGTGCCTCAGAAAAAAAAAGGATATCTGTATTTTTATATGAACACTCCCTAGTTTTAACTGTTGGACAATATTTCAAAACATCATGCTGGCCAAGCAGAAACAACTGACGTCCTATCAGTCCCCGCGCTTCTCGTTTGGCACTCCAGATCCAGAGCTTACGCAGAGAGCTGTCACAGTCAGACCCGTGTGTCAGAGCTGTCCCCACAGATCTCCACGTGAGGTTTCTGCAGCAGCCTCTGCCAGCAAGAACCTCTTTTCCCCATCTTCAGCCCCTTGCTCCTTGCCCAAGTGGTTCTGCACCCCTCACTACCCTCTGGCCTACGGCCCCCGGCTGCCCTCCCGGACCACGCCCACCCCTCTGCCAGTAGCATCCTCAGCACTAAGGCCGCCCCCCCCTCATCTTGCACAGGAGCAGCCAGATGAATGAGCCGTGCTCCGGGCCTGACACACAGAGAAGAGCCCAGCATCCAGGACACGAGAGAGCCATATTTATTTCACATGGACAAGCATGATTCCTTCGCATGCTGAACATGAAAGCTCGCGTGAGTAAAGTACCCGTAACAGCAGAATTAATGTGCTTTTGTCCATAGGGAGCAGGGAGGGTCACAAAGTGGTTTTCAAAGACCGTTAACCGTCAAGCAGAGTTGAGACCACAGGCTTTGAAATCTCTGGTTTATTTCATCATCGAAGGGTCTGTCTGCGGGGAGTGACTGGGGGGTGCTTCCGGCCCTGCAAAGTCTCAATGAGCTGCTAAGGTCAGGAGGAAGAGGACGGTCTCCTGTCCCACCACCCGGGGCGGCTGGGGAGAGTGAAGCTCAGAGGGGAGGTACATGCCACTAGGAATTAGCAAGTCCGCTCTGGGGCGGACAGCGACAGGGACAGACTGCTGTGTTCACAGCAACAGAACCATCACCACTTATCTAGCATAATCAGAAGATCCGTTCTTCTTAAAGCCGTTTCCCAAGGCCTCGGAGGGGCTGAAGGGAAATGATTCGGAACTGACTGGACAGGCCAGAAGCGGGTCAGCTCTGCCTCGACAGCCTGGGGAGAGCTAGTGGCCAGGACCCCCTGGTCTCGCGGCCTTAGCTGGTCCTCCCCGATCCAGGACGATGGAACCCGAGATGGGAAAGGGGGCTGGAGCCTGGCTTGGGTTTGCTGGGGGAAGAGGATCACAGGCTCGGGGGGCCAGCCTCACGGAAGAGACAAGCAGAAGAACCCTTACATCTTGGTGGCTCACTCCCACCTGAAGTCCTGTCCAACTGTTTCATAAAATTTAATATTATAAGGTCTATAAAATTCCCGGAGCTGGTCTATCACTTCTGGATCAATCTGTACATGAGTTCTGCCTTTCGATTTGCCCAGGCACCGAGGCAGGAGGCTCGATTCTGTTTTTCTCAAGCAAGGGAATCCTTTGGTCTTGTTGAAGTAGAAGTGCTTGTCCGTGATGAACCTCTTGATGCCCAGGAAGTCCTGGACGCGGCCCAGCTCGCCCGCGGGGTCGGTGATGAGCCGCTCGCCGCTGACGAAGTGGATCTGAGCCAGTGGGAAGTACCGCAGCCAGCTCTCCAGGTGGAGCGCGTACATGCCGATCCGGATGGCGCTCCACGACACGTCCACCTGGCCCAGCGTGCGGTTGCGGAAGGACAGGCCCTCGAAGGTGGGGATGTCCGGCTTCTTGGAGAGCGTCTGTGTGTAGTCCGAGATGGCCCGGGTCACGGGGTTCCGCACGACCACGATCAGCTTGGTGTCCCGGGACATGTTGAAGATGCGCCGAGGGGCCTCCTGCGTGACGAAATAGCTGGGGGTCTTCTCCAGTGTGATCTGGCTCTCCAGGGTCCGCGGCATCAGGCTCCTGTGGGGCAGAAGCGGCACACCGTCAGACAGGGTCCCCCTAGGGAAGGGGAGCAGGGAGGTGGTTTCCCTACACCCAGCCCCGCAGTGCAGGCCCCCCCGCCCCCCGGTGACATCTGAGCTCCACGTGCATTCACGGGGGGGTGCGGGGTGGGCACCTCCCCCCCCCCCACCCCGTCTTCAGCCAGCACGATGGACGCCCACACTGCTGCGTCCTCGGCTGCGATCCCTCCACGGCGTCAGGTCTCCGGGGAGGGACCCACTTCAACTCGTGCTAGTTGCTTAAAAAAATCTTTAACAGGTTTGCTTTAAAAGAGGAAACAGCCTAAAAGTTCATCAGTGTGGCTTAAATAAATGATGGACAACCCAATTAACAGAAATAGGCGTATCTGTTATATACAGAAAGGGAATGATCTCCAAGATACAGTGCTGAATGGAGAAAGACAAGATACAGCATGTTCGCCTAAAGGACACGTAACGGGTAAGAATGACGCTTCTGGGGAGGGGTCTTGAGGTGGGGGCAGAGTGAGGGGGTCAGGGATAAATGAGAATTACTTTTATTGGATAACCTTTTATGCTGCTTAAAATTTTTAATGTATTTGTTGATTACATATTCAAAAAATACAAAAGCAAGCCACTGAATATTCTTCTGGCAAAAGATATTTCCCCAAACATATTAAGAAAAATCTTTTTTTTTTTTGCGGGGGGTCGGGGTGGGGGAGAAGGCTTGTTTTGTAGGAATAGCAAGTGTGTTAGAAACGAGTCCTGATGTCTTTCTCTGCTGCAACACATCGGAAATACATCCTTGGTGTAAGCCCGACACAGCACGAACTCCAGGCCGGTCAGGACCTCAGCCAGAAGCCAGGTAATGCAAACTTCTCCTTACTCTTTAGTTTCCTGGTTCGGCTGGAGACTTGAAGAGACAATGGTGGGAAGCTCTGAAGTCTCCCTCCCCGGTGTGTCTCCTTCGGGCCTTGATGGAGGGGAAGACTCCTTGGCTCCTACTTGGTTCTTCTCTCTGAAGGTCACGTTTTACACTTTAGACCACCCCAGGAATTTTTTAAAAATGCAGCTGTCCAGGGTCTATCCTAGACCAACCGATTAGAAATATATGGGGCGGGTCCTTTTTTTTAAAGCTCCTCAGGTGGTTCCAATGCGGAGGCAGAGCTGAGAACCCCCCCCCTACCCCCGCCCAGATCATGGTTTCCCCACTGCGACTCATCTACCCCCTGAGCATTCCTCTTCCCCTTCTCTGGAGCACTCCTGGCTCCTAGTCGCCGTCTTCCCAGATCCCATCACGCACGCCATCCAACAGCCCAGCTCCAGAGCTCTTTAACCGAACTCTCCTCTTTCTCTTTCCTTTTAGCAATCCCTCCTCATCACAGTACGTTGGGTCTTGTCATTGGAACTGCCCTAATTCTGAAACGGTTCCCCTCTTAAGTTCCACTCTAGGTCTGTGGAGGGGTCGAATGGTGGCCCTCCGAAAGATATGTCCACTCAGAACCTACGACTGTGACCTTACTTGGAAAAAGGGTCTTTGCAGATCTAAAGTTGAAGATCTCAAGAGATGAAGCCGGGCGGGCCCCACTCCAACAAGCAGTGAGTAGCCTTCCGGGGAGCAGCGACAGTGACGGTGGCATGTGAAGGTGAAGGCAGAGCGGGGGTGACGGATGGACAAGCGAGACATGCCAAGGACTGCTGGCCACCACCAGGGGTTAGTGGTGGTGTCCCCCGGTGTGCGACCGGTCATTTGTTACGGGAGCCCCCGGAAACGAATCCAGACGATAACCTTCTCTCTTCCCACCTCAATTTAACACAGTCTCAAACTCCTTATACCTGATCTTCAAATTCATCTATGAATCCCTCGACTTCACGGTCCTCCGTGCCTGCTCTGGACCCACAAATACCCACCACCGTAGCGCCATGGCCACGGTCATAAGCACCCAACCCCGCATGCATTTCCTCGTTCGAGGAGTTCTCCCCATCTCCAGCAGTGCATGCTTCCCGACCCCCGTCTCTTCCGTTCGCTCCCTGGACTGACAGACAGCAGCAGAGAGCACGACGGACCCGGACAGCTGGGTCCTGGATATCCTTATTAATTCTGGTTTCAGTGGAACTCTGACACTGCTCAGTCATGGTTGGTATTTGTCTTTCCAGAACCCCTTATGGTTCTTCTGAAGAAGCGCTCCACATTCTCACCGGGAGCCCCCAACTCTACTCCTGTTCCTCCGCCTCCACGCACATCAGCTCCACCTCTGGACTGTTCTCTGCACCCACGCTGGATCCCTCCCACGGGCCCTGGATGACAAGGTGGGCTCACTGATCTGTCCGCCTGTGGGCGCAGGTCCCTTCCCCCGGCACCTGCAAACCCACTGTGTGCCTGACAGACGGACACAACTGCCATCCTGCTTCCAGGCTCGAGGTCTAGGAGGGACCCCTGTGAGTTGAAAGCTTAATATTTATTAATACCGAGTAGGCCGATTATTTTTAAAAAATAGTATATCATTATTAGCAATCACAAGTGTACATGAATAGAATTCCTTGGCTGGATTTCCTCAGACGTGTGGCTACAGCATTTTCTGACCCTGGCACAGCCTGTAATTAGGCGCTGGCCTTTAGGACAAGAGCGGACGACATTATACCGAGGTGACGGTGCGCTGAAGGTTAAGGACTTCCTATGGGGTTACTGATAGGGAGGTTTTCTCCAACACAAAAGGTTGACTTCACAAGCTACTCAACAAAATTTCTATGTAATACCCTTTATCACACTAACAAATACCCAAGAGAGAAATGTGTGGTACTGTCTCTTCCCAAGAGACTAAGGAGAGCTACTTTGCCAGGAGCACCAATGAACACCTCTGTCACCAGTTTAGGAGAATTCTGACCAATCCCAGGGATCTCCGGAGTACCCCATCATGCCCCGAGCCGTGCACTGAAGGCAAGCCCCGCCCATCCCATTCCCACCTGGCATCTCAGCTGCAAAACCAAGTCACAGATGCTGAGGAGACACTCACACTAGACGGCAAACCACCTCACGCAAGCGTCAGCACGCCATGAGCCAAATGGCTCCTGTGCCCGGCGCGCTTTCTCCGTCCCGTCCATACCTGCTTCTCCTTAGGTCATCGGGATAGACGGCTGGAGGCCGGTGACCACCATGGGCAAGGAGACCCCACATATTCCTCGTAGCTCTGGGCACGGGCAGGTGCCGGGTGTGGACGGGGCAACAGACTTTTCCTCGAGGCTTACTTTCCCTCTTCACATCACTGTTTACATTTTGCTTACCTGTTTCCAGCTGCTAATAACTGAACCGCTCTCTCAGTTCTGGCCTCCTTTGCTTACGAGGTTGCTCTGCACAAACTCCTGGAAGAACCGTCCGACACCCCGCAGTCTGGACTCACTCACCTCCCATGTGTTAGTGTGACCTGCTCGGTGGCAATTTTCCCTCCATCTGGCAACAGCCCCCAGATTTCTCGCGGAGGAACTCCCACTCCTGCTTTGGATAAAATCCTGGTAGGCCAAGGGGGTGGGTGCGTGACTGAAGCTAAGACGACCAGTGCCGACCGTGTCATGGAGACTGGGGGACTGAACCCTCCGGGCAGGCACGGGAGCCTGGAAGGGCCTCCACACGGGCCTCTTCCACCGAGTCCCTCTGTCTGCATTCTCCCCTCCTCTTCTCGATTTATTTATTTTAGACAGAGAAAGAGTGTGGGCGGGGGGGGGGGGCAGAGGAAGAGGGAGGGAGCATCTCAAGCAGGTTCCAGGCTGAGCGTGGAGCCCAAGGCAGGGCTTGATCTCATGAGCCTGCGATCATGACCTGAGCAGAAACCAAGAGTCGGACCAGTTTATCCAACTGAGCCCCCACCTGCTCTCATTCTTGTCCTGAGACCTGGTTCTTCCACTTCCCTCTGTCCGTCCCTACCTGTCCTTCCAACAGAGCACTACTGGTTCAAGTTAGTGAGCTTGCTTTCTGGTGCTTATTCCTGAGAATCCGAATCGTACCTCTTTACAACCTGGCCTCCTCCCTACGGAAGCCCTGCTCGCCCCCCGGGGTTACCAGCTCTGCCAGGACAGGGCAGCGAGCCGAGGGGGATCTTCCCGATGGTCTGTGTCCCGCTTCCCCGACGCACGTGGTCTCGCCGGAGGACTTCGGTCCTCCCCCGGCCTTCACCCACCACCGAAGAGCCGCAGACTCACAAGACTAACAGCAGATCCAACTCGCCCGCGCTCTAGACGGCCGTGCTCAACCCGCCGGGGCCGGACGCGGCTCGGACTCCCGGACTCACTTCTCTCTCTGGCCCGTCCGTGCAGATGACGTCGCCGCGCATCCGCTCACAAAGCAGAGAACCCTCAGGGCCATTCCTGACTCCTCGCATCTAAGGTCTTTCATTCCGGTAAGTTCTCAAGGAGCCCCACCCATCCCCACCCATCCCCACCCCAGCGCTCGCGCGGCCCCGGCCCCGGCTGGTCCTCTTTCTCCCTGACCTCCATGCTTCCTCCCTCTCCCCGCTCTGTCCGCTCTGCATCCTGCGTCCGCCACGGAAATCCTTCTAAAGCGCATCCTGGCTTGTGAGGCATCAACTATTCCTTGGAAGGAAGCCCATATTCCTTGACTCAAGGCTCTGCCTTGACTTTCCAGAATGCATCCTTTGCCCCTTCCTGGTAACCCGATGCTCCTGTCGTGCTGAACGCAACATCCGCTCCCCGAACACATCCCGCTCCGCCCTGTGTTTCGCTACTTGCTGAGTTCTTGGCTTTTGTTGAGACTCTGGATCGTCTTTCTTGTCCCTCTCACCCTGGAGAACGTTGACTCCTCTTTCCACGTCCAAACCAGAAGTCCCACATCTGTGAACCTTTCTTATAATTTCAGGGCACGCGGCGCTTCCCTCGGCCGGCGCCCCCACGGCGCCCGCATCGCCGCAGACCTCACGCGGGAGGCGGTCACGCAGCGCAGCACCGGTGGCCCCGCGGGCAGGCTTCCTGTCCACTGTTGCCTTCCCAGCACGACACCCGGCGCTCCGCAGCTGCGCAACCCACGGCTCAGCGATCCGCTGTGAAAGGCAAGTACCGACTGACAGGTTACCGTGAGTCCTCAGAAGCCAGTGTTCGTTCAGGAGGCGCAGCCTTTTCTTGGCGTTCTGGCCTTGGGCGGAGGAAGGTTTCAGCAGACCGTCCTGGGGAGGGAGTGGTCATGGCGCCGTTTTTACGCATTTTGTCCCGGCCACAGGTGCGCAGGCTCAGAGACGGAGGGAGGTCCACGCTGGCCTTCAGCCCGACCTCCCTGTGGAAGAACGGAAACTGGGAGCCAGGGAGCACGACCTGCGACCCGTTCTGCCGCGGCACACACTCCTTCGCCCGAGGCAGCCGCGGTGTGGCGGGAGAAGTGGCAGGAGAACTGGCCGTGGTGGGTCTGCAGTGTCCGGGGGTCGCGCTGCCCCCTGAGGCCACCTGCAGCGCCTCCGGAGGGATTTAAAGGGCCGGGCCCCACACCAGACTATTCAAATCGGAAACTCTGAAAGTGGGGCCTGGACTCCTGCCATTTTAAGGCTCCCCAGTCGACCGCAGGGCATCCCAGGGCCAAGCACCCCTGCCGCAGCCGGCGTGTTCCTTCAGCCAACTCAGCCTTTATAGAGTCGTTCGGGAGCGTCCGCCGGGGTGAGCCTTAGAGGAAGACAATCCACACCCCGGCTCCGGACACTCTCAGTCAGGGGGTTTGGAGAGCAGGAGTCTCCATTTTTAACAAGCTCGCCCATGTTTCTTACCATCAGAAAAGCTGGGCAGAGCCACTTTACTGAGATGCCCCCATCAGGATCGGGCGCAGGCTCCCTCCTATCTGATGCAGGTTCCTCTGCACGTCGTGTCTCTGCCCCTCCCCGCCTCCGGCCGCAGACGCCAAGTCCCAAGAGAACAGGGTTGGCGTCCGTCTTGCTCTCTAGTCCTGGCACCAAGGGGGCCACTGGCTCTTCCAGGGGAGCAGGAAACGTTTGTTGAAGGGAGAACCGCCGTCAGGGTTTTCATCTGGGAAGAGTGAGGACGAAGCCATTCGTGTCGCCGGACACGTGCATCTCTTCCATGCCGGCAGTCGGTGCGCGCAGCTTCTTCCCGAGGGAAGGATCAGACCTCTTGGGGGCCCTACCACTAAAAGGAAACAAAACCTAAATACTCTCTTGCCAGCTGGAAGCTCTCTGGAGAGGACACTGTTCTAGTCACGTGGTGGGGCCGAGGCTGCTCCCGGGGCGCCCCCCCCCCCGGCTGTCCACACCGGGGACGTCCTCTGCATGTCAGCACACGGGAGCCCGTCTGAGCCGGGCCGGAGGATGACCGCCAAGACTCTCTGGAAGGTTTCATTTTCTATGAAATCGATACACTCCACATATGTGTTCTGGGAGGCCCAGCTGCCTGGGGGACTTCGGTGATTTATTAGTTCCTAACTGGGCAGCTAGGCTCCTTGAAAATCACGGTGGTCTCCAGAGGGATAATTAAGAGAAGAGGAGGAAAAAGGCTTTATTGCAAGAAGCTGGTTCTTCCAGCGAAAGCTACTCACCCCCGCATGCCGAGCCGAGCGCAGGCTGGCCCTGAAGCCATTTATCCCCGCCTGGTCGAGAGGAGACGCGAGGACCCCTTCCTTCCAAGCCTACAGCCCCAATTCCTTAGGCTCACAGGACCCCCAAGAGCAACACACGAAGTCCCAGCCTGAACTCCATGAACTGCTCCTCGCCGCACACAGGGTAAGGCCTTGATGGCTTTATGTGACTCTTCTTAATCTGGCCCGTGGCCACCCCGGGCTCTGGCCAGACTGGACCATTCAGGGTTCTCCCGACAAGACTATATTTTAGGCTAAGGGGCCTTTCACAGGTGGTGAAGCCCTCGGTAGCTTGTCAGGCTCTACTTCAGCTCTTAGCTCGTCATCACCTCCACCAGGGAGCCTTCCTTGCTCCCCTCCCGGAAGATGTAGGCGTTTGCTACCCTTGTCACTCCACGGTGCCCACGGCAGACAGAGCCCCCATTTTACACACTGTGTCTATCAGAGCCCTAGAGTGTCAGGTCATGGAAGGTGGGGAATCGAACCTATCACACTGCTACATCAACAGTGCTCGGCCTATGCCTGCTAGGGACTTGTGTAGTCATTCATTAAACAAGCACTCATGAAGCACCTACTGTATGCCAGGGATACAAAGATAAGCAAGGTGTAGCCTCTGTCCTCAGGAGTTAACAGTCTTGTGGAAATGGGGGGGGGGTCCCTTATTTCCCAGTGTGGGGGCCAGTACCTGAACCTGGCTTCCTACAAGGGCTGGGGGCTTCTTCCCTCTGGCCAGAGGGACTAGGTCTGAACCCAGTTTCCCCCCACAGGTCATCAAGGAGCCAGGCAGCTGGCTTTCCCGGAGAACTCCTGTGCCCCCCCTGCCTGGTGTCCCGGTACTGCACTCAGTGCCCCAGCTGGCAGGGCCGCGCTCAGCCCGCCACAGAGAGAGCCCCAGGGTGCAGGTTTACCCAGCGAAGCCTACTCCCTCTTCCATACCTCGTGCATTACGGGATTTGTCCCAGGTCCTGCCGAGTCACAGACAGAGACCAGAGAAGGAGCCTCCTTGTGTGATCTACCCACACAGAGATGTCTGGGGGGCAGTGCACTACTCCAGGGGCTGGGTGTGAGTGTGCGATCTGGAATCAAAGAGCCCCTTGCAAACCACAGAAATGGGCACACGGCTCATTTCTCCGAGCGTAATGGGCCCCAGGTTCACCCCACACTGTTAAAAGGGGCAGGATTTCCTTGTATTTTTTTTTTTTTTTTTTTTTAACGTCTGAGAGAAATAAGCCAGACACAGAAAGAAAGACAGATACCATGCGATTTCACTTAAATGTCGAACTTCTAGAACCAGAGAGTAGAATGGCGGTTGCCAGAGGCGGGAGGGAGGGGCACTGAGGTGTTAGCGAAAGGGTACAAACTTCCAGTTCCAAGATGAAGAAGTCCCGGGGATCTAGTTACAGCGCCGTGACTCTGGCTAACAGTCCTCCACTGTGTACTTGAAATCTGCTGAGAGAACAGATCCGAAGTCTCCGCGCACGTACGTGCGCGCGCACACAGTCACTCTGAGGTGATGGACAGGTTAATTAACTTGATTGTGGTTAATATCATTTCATGACGCAGCCACATATGAAATCATCATGTTCTAGATTTTTTTTTTTTAAAGAAAGCAACACAGGCGCAGCGTGCATCGAATGCACACGCGGTCTGCGAAGGGCCCAATGTTTATATCCTTCGAATTCATCCTCCGAAGCCCTACCTGCTCCCCACACCACGTGGCCATCTCCGGAGGCGAGGGCTGTGGGAGGCAAGGAGCTCGCGAGCCGCGTCCGCACAGATGGGCTTCGTGCTTTGTAAGGAGAGAAGCAAGAGAGAGATCCACCCCCCACGGGAAGAGCCGGCAGGAAGGCGGCGGGCCACAAAGCAGGGAGAGAGCTCTCACCAGACAGCTGAAACGGGCCGGCAAGCGGGTGCTGCACCTCCAGCCTCCAGAAGTGAGAGAACTGAACGCCTGCCGTGGCAGCCCCCACACCCCTCCGTGGTGGTGCTGCCCCAGCACCCGGAGCCAACAGAGACGCGGTCCCCGGGAGCCCGCACATGAGCCAGCGCCTGCGGCACACTGGCGGGGGGCCTGCTCCGGGGGCCGAGCCACCTCCCTGGGTCTCCCCGTGAACTCCAGGAGGCCCCACGCCTCCCTCATTCCTGCTCTCGGGCGGAGGAAACTGGGGCAGAACGCACGTCATCGCCAAAGCAGGGCAAGTCACAGACTCTGGATTCAAGTGTGACTCTAGCACCAGAAGAAAACGTGAGAATGTAAAATTAATCTTGGCACGAGGACAGCCTTTCTAAGCATGAGACAAAAACCATGAAAGAAGAAACGGAGAAGTTGGCCTCTGTGAAAAATGGCAGTCTCCGGCATGGAAGCCAAGAGAACAACAGAACCAGAACAGAAGGAAAGTGACCCCGTTGGAAACGCACTGGCGGCATGTGAGGAACGAAGGGACGCTTGTTGCAGAGTTCCTGCAGACCAGGACGAGGACGAGCCGGCAGCAGGCAGGCACGCGGGCCATGGAAAGAGGGAACGGTGAAAGAACTGAATTGCAATAAATACATGAAAAAGATACTCCAGCTCTCGCAAAGTTAAAGAAATGCAAATTAAAACCATGAGGCGATGACATCCGCCTTCAACACTGGAAAAATATATTTTCCAAAAATGCTAACCGTTATTGCCGGCTGCGGTGTCCTGAACAAATGAGCCCTGTCCAGTGATCGGCAGGGCTGTCGATGGGCTGCAGCAGGACGGCAGCGAGAAATTATGCCCCCAGATGGAAGGCGCACGCTCCACTCCAGCCAATCCACTTCCGGGGACTTATTTGTCCAGGCGGGGCAAGACCTGGGTGCTGGGTGTCTGTGGCGGCATCTGGGGAGATGGGGAGGCCCGGCCGGACTCCTGTTCCTCCCACCAGAACAGAGCTGTTCCCGGAGGGCAGCTGCCCAGCCAAGGGCCGCCCTTCCCAGCACCCACCGCGTCCACACGGGGCGCTGTGCCTGCGGCTTGCCACAGGGGTGGGGCGGGGTGGGGGGGGCGTCCAGGCGCAGCGCTACCCTCCAGCCAAGGGGCTCGCACCGTAGGGGCGACCTCCGCACGGTCCCTTCTGCCCACAGGCGAATGCAGGGAACTCTGGAGGTCGCAGAAGGGCAGAACGAGACTGCATTTCTACCTCTCTCTTCCTGCACTCGGCGGCTTTTTCTTTGCCATAACTATGTATTCTCTGTAGTTTGGGAAAAAAAAAATAACCTAGCGAATAAAAAAGTGATGTTAAAAAGTCTCCATTGAGAACAGTTTCGGAAGAAGATGGCCTGTCTGGAAGCGGTTTCGTGGAGTGAGGGGGAGGAAGCGTGTTTGGAGGAGCTGAGGTGTGGGTGGAAAGCAAGGCATCGGGAGGCCCAGAATGTTCAGCTCCCCCCTCGAGAAGCCTGGTCGGAAAGGAGGGAGGGTGACCGTGGGTGGCGGGTGAATGGTGTTCGCTGCTGCACATACAGCTCGCTAAGTTTCCAGGCAACTGCACCTCAGTCCCCCAGGCACCATCTGCGGCTAGCGTGGCCTGACCGTGGGGACACTGTCAGGGCGCTTCGCGGGGGTCACTCCGGGTTCCTTCCTTCTCAGTCTGGGCTTAGCTCCTTGCCCGCCTGAAGCCCACTCTCCCCTTTCCCCGGGAGTGCGCCCCTCCTATCAGTGCTTTTCATACTTGAATGTGCCTCTGAACCTCCTGAGGGGTGGGGGGCGGCGGAATCTTGCTGGAATGCAGAGTCTGACTGGGGAAGTCTAGGGAGGGGGCCTGAGACTCTGCATTTCCGACCAGCTCTGCAGCGAGGCTGACCTGCGGTGCACGGGCCACCGCTGCAGCAGCAAGGTCTCACAGGGCCCGGCGATGGCTGCACAAGCCGCAGACTTGGCAAACGTTCGCGGCACTCGGTGGAATTAGCTATTTTTTTTTTTTTTACTTCGTTAGTTTTATTGAGATGTAACGGACTTACTAGTTTCAAGTGTGCAGTGTGACTCACTATGTATAGATCACAAAATGACCGCAACACGTCTACTGACCCCCCATCGCTACACAGTGACATTTTCCTCTGATGAGAACATCTAAGACCGAGTCTCTCAGCAGCTTTCAAGCACGCCACGTGATGAGCCGCGGTCACCCTGCTACCGAGTTCGAGGACTTCTGATGTTTAAGAAGCTAATCCTCCGGCCCTTCTCCCTCTCCTGCCGCCGTCCTGGGTTTGTCCTTTTCTCCCCCAGGTTCTTGAAATAAAGCTCAGCGGCCCCACCTGCTCACCCCACATGCGTCCCCAGCTTGTCCCATCTGCCACCCACCCCGTCACCCCGCGACGCGGCGTGCGCTGAGGACACCCTCAAACAGCCGTCCCGGTTCTGTCCTGGTCTTGTCACACTTCCCCATGGCAGCAGAAGCGCCCACTCCCTACTTCGTGAGAAATGTGTCTTTTCTTGGCTCTGGGAACATCTTTTGGTCGTCTTTTCTGCGCATATTTAAATGATTTTTCCCTCCACTTACCGTTTGCCTCCTCGTGTCTCAGTTCCTGACCCCCACCATCCACCAGCTGCCCCAGCAGCTCCCCCATCTAACCCGCGAGCAAGTCCCCTGACGCTGGCCTCAGCCGGCTCCCAAGCGGGCACAGCGCCCTCGTCCACGGTCAGAGCTGCAGGGAGCAGCCCAGCGCTTTTCCGGAGCGAGGCACTGGCTTCTAGTATCCGTTCCGAGCCTGCTCGCTCCCGTGTGACCCTCCCCAGGGACACCAGCCTCCAGGAAGCAAGACGGCACCTGGGGGCCACCAAGTGGGCCCAAGGCTATCAGTGATGGTTTCAAGGTGTGGCTTAGGGGATCTTCACCCCCTCACAGTCCCCCAGAGACAATCTCCACGAAAGGAGAGAGAGGAAGGGCGGGTGGGGGAGGCCAGAGCACCCCTGGAGGACCCGCAAAGCTGGCCGACTCGTTCCCCTACCAATGCCCAACTGCCAACGCAAGGGGCCCGGGCGCAGCGGGCAAGGCCCCCGCGTTCCGAGCCGCCCTCTGCACGACCGTCAGCTCGGACATTTTCCAGCCTCTGCCAATGAGCAAAGCCTGCCCTTCGCTGCCCGTCTGCTGCCGAGCTCACATCCTACTCCAGAGAGAACCAAAGCAGCCGTTCGGATGGGGTGTCCTTACCATCCGTCTGCCGAACAAAGCTCTTCCACAGTGACCAACCCCAGGCAGAGGCTGAGGTGTCAGCCCCAGGGCCTCCTGAAGCCAGTGTCCCCATCGCCACCTCCCAGTGTTCCCTGCCTGCAGTGTCCATGGAGGCGGCTCCCTCCACCGGTGCCCGGACCCATTCAAAGGACCTGTCAGGCCCTCCCAGTTCTGAATGCTCCCTGGGCATCTGCAAACCCCCAGCCAATGATCGGGTGAGTCAGTGAGTTTATCTTATTATTACTATTATTTTTAACACAAAGCTTTACAACCTCACATTCCGGAGTCACATCTTGCTTATCTGGGGCTACTAAGTTTTGCAGGGAGGAGCTGCCCGCCTGCCCCACTTCCTGCAGCATCACAGTGCCCCCTAGTGGGAGGTGAGCCAACTGCAGCCGTTGTTGGGAACCCACTCCCTGCAGGCCCCTCTGCGACTCTCCTCTCCCAGGCAGGGAGACACTAGCCCCGGACAGAAGTCCCTTCCATCCTGCCTCCCGCACACACAAGTGTACCAGGACACATTAAGCTCCACGGTTGCAAAGGGTTAGCGGGCGCTGGGAAAGCCGTACACAGGGCTCCCGGGAAGTCCACTGCTCACGGATCACCCAGGCCTCTGCTGTGGCGCACACCCCATGTATGATGATTGAGTCAATAATACATCTGCGGGGTCCAAGGCCTGCGCAAACTGTACAAACCTGGATTCTTGTCCGGGCTATGGTGTGGATGGTCCAGCTCTGCACTTCAGATCTGGAAAGTGTTCAGGACGCCCCTGCACCATGAGCTAGCAGATGCTCTTGAATCCCCCCAGTCCTACCCTTGCCTCCAGGCCTTTGCTCTTCTTCCTGCCTGGGACACGGTCTCTGGCCTCCCCATGGCTCAGTCCTTCTCTCCTCCAGTCTCTATTTACCTGTCACTACTCTCAGAGATCACTCTCTACACCCTGGGGTTTATTTCCTGAAAAGCTCGAAGCAGGATCTGTCAGCATCTTGCTTATCTGGTTGTACTCCGAATGCCTCTCCCCGCAGTCTCCCTCGCCTCATCAGGAAAGGGTGGTGTCGTGTCGTCCCTGCTCACTGTGGTTCTTTGGTCCTCGTCCCTGTGCCATCTGGTTCCAGGCAGCCAGAACCCATGACTCAGGCGAGCTCGAATGGAGAACACGGGAAGGAGCAACGCCCAGATCGAGAAGACCTGAGCTCCTCCAGGGGACCCAGCAGGCCAAGCTCCCCGACAGCCGGGGCTTCCCCAAGGGCAGTCACAGCTCTTCCATCCCATGTGAGTGACTTTTGGACGGAGCTTACATTTGTTACAGGTGCGTGTTTAGTTTAATGTATTTGAGGAAACTGGAACTAGGACATCATCTTCACTTCACAGATTTCATTGCCGAGGGTGAGGCCTCACCACATGGCAAACGCAGAGCACGGTGAGCGTTCAGTAGGTAAGAGTACGGATGGCACACGAATACAGAAGAACGGAGAGATCCTTTGATGACTGAAGTCTGGGAGCCTCTGGCTCAAAGTAATGCCGGCTGGGCCGAAGGGAATCCAAGCCAGAGTGATGTGGACCTACACTCATCCAACAATTATTAAGTGCCTACTGTTTGCTAGCCATTGCGCTAGGCACAGAGGCATGGCTGCCAATATAACGGATGTGGCATGGAGCCTGCAGTCTGGCGGGAGAGACGACAGACGAATCCATGCAGAATTCCAGTGTGCGGGGAAGGAAAGGGGAGCGGGCAGAGCGTGGGAGCTGCGGGGCCAGAGAACCCGGAGGGGAAGAGACCAAGGAAGACAGGAAGAGACAACAGGATAAGAAAAAACCACGTACAGAAGAGGTAAGACGGTGCTGCAGAGGAGCCACAAATGCATCAGCAGATGACCCTGGTAGCAGGAAAGAGCAGAACTCGTGATACAGAAAATTAAAACCGGAACACACCTGAGTCTGATCTTGGGCTTCTCAAGGAAGGGTCTACAAGACCGAACTGGTGAGGGAGGGGGAAGCATGGGAGACAGAATTGTCACAGGCAATGCACGTCTGCAAGGTTACTGAGGAGGAAATCTGAAAGAGGACGGAGTGATGGGCCACGATCGCATTAAAGAGGTATTTATGAAGATAAAAGATGGTCATGGGGGCAGATCAAAGGCCAGCTTTGTCCTAACGAAATAAAACCCACATCCAGGAATCCAGCCAGCCAGCCATCATCCATTCACCCATCATCTATCTACACAAACACATATCATTGAATTCTATAAATTCAGACCGGGACTTTGCAGCACCAAAGCTAGAAAAACAGAGATTATCATCTATAGAGTTTTTGCAAAAAAAAGAATTGTGACTTTCAGTACTGAGCCAATTTGCTTGTGAAGGCAGAAGAAAAGCATTACAAGACGTGCAACAGCTTTCAAAGCATTCCACCTCTCTCTCCAAAAAGTTCCCTGAAAATGAAAGCCATGACCTGCCTGATGGTGGGAAAGAATCCGAGAATGAGGAAGTTGTGCATGAAAGGGCCATGATTGGGATCAAACCAGTGGGAAGTCCAGATAACCCACAAACTCTGCTTCTCATGTCATGATTTTCCTTTCAGAAATTCCAAAAATCAATCAACAATAAAGTTAAAAAATTAGTCATTTGATCAATCAAACCCAACATCCCAGATTCAATCAATGAAGAAGTTGGTGCCAGAGGAAGGAGGGGAGGGTGCAAGTGTGTGAGGCTCTCTGCCAAGGGCGCTGCCTCCTCGCTTGCTCTATTGGAGCAGAGCGTAGCGAACAATTAAAAACAGGACCTGTACCTTCCCAAACACTGGAAAATAAAGAAGCAAAGAAAATGCAGCTCGTGTAACAAAGGAGACAGGAAAGGAAAGCCAGGGGGGAGAAACAGCCAAAATTGTAGAGCCAGAGGCCTGAAGTGTATGAGCAGGAATGACTGTGGAGATATTAAAAATGACTGAAAACAGGCTGAACACCCTAATTTTTAAAGACGACAACAATCAAAGATTTCTCATTCTAAAGTAAAACCTAGTCATTTTTGTGTTTACAAGACTACCCCAGGACACAAGGGGTAGGAACATTTTATATGAAAATGGAGAGGTTCAGATACATTAGGAAAATGCCAGTCTAAAGAGAGATGGAGTCATGATATTAATACCAGAACAAGACGCATCCAAGGCAAAGACACTGAATGAGACAAAGTGGATCATTTAGTATCAGTAAAGGGCCCAAGTCACAGCAGGACTTCATCTGACATGGTGGCTCAAACACAGTGTTCATCTCCACTCCCTCTCGGTCACCACTAAATCGATAGTGAATGGATAAAAACATATGAAGTCAACACATTAAGAGAAAGGGTAAGGAGTCGCCGGCAGACAATGAAGAGAGACAGATTTTTGGAAGAAGGAAGGCTGATGTGTGAGCGTATTGGAAGAGAGAGCCAAAACCTAAGTGGCTCGGGGAGGGGCGAGGTCACTAATGAGAAGAAAGTGGATTCTTGCTACAGAATTTTCTGGAATTGGAGCCACCAGGGAGCCTGGTGGGGCGAGAGGCACAGGTGAACATATAGTCAGGGCCCAAGATCTCTAGAAGCAGCAGCTACGCAGCAAAGCTTGCCCGCAGCCCCACAGCCCTACCCAGGCCACTGCCCTGCTCCTGTCAGGGTCAGGGGAGGGGCACGTGATGGTCCACACCCGCTGAGCCGGGCAGCCCCCCTGACACCCTCACGGTGCAGGGGGCCCAGACGCCTGCCAGTACACTGACAGGCAGGCCCACCCAGGTCAGGTCGACAAGCAGAAGCTCCCTGACCAGTCAAGATTTTGAGCACTATCTACCAAAAGCATAATTTATTAAAAGAAAAGCTGTCACGTCCCATTGAGATCCATTATCATTACATTTAATACAAAATCATAATTCAGCGCAGAAATGGGTCAGAAGAAAAAAAATGATCATCTCAACAGATTCCGGAAAGGCACTTAGTAAATTCAACATCCATTACTAATCAAGAAAAAAATAATCTTAAGAAACCAGGAAGGCTGCTTCTTTAACATTAAAAAAAAAAAAAAAAAAAAAAAAAAAGAACGTCCATCTCAAACCCGCAGGCACCAGCATACTGAAGGGTGAAGAAATAGCAACAGTTAACATTTACCGAGAGCCACGGGGTGTACTTTCCCACGTACTATCTCATTTAAACCCCATCACCCTCTCGCCAGGCAGGTATTTGTATTAGCCTGATTATTCACGTAAAGAGATTTGGTGCAGAGACACAACCCGCCCAAGGACCCAAGGTACCGGTCGGTGAAGCCAGGCTATAAACCCAAGCATTTTTGACTCGAGTGACTCCATGCTCGTAACCCACAGGCTCCGAGTCTCATTAAAGTTAGGCAAGACAAAGATGCCTCCTAACACAATTAATATTTAATACTGTTCTATAATTTATAGACAGTTCAATTAAACCTTTAATAAATGGAGAGATGGGAAGTCATAATGTTAGAAAGACATCCATTCTTCTCAAATTAATCTATAAATCAAATGTAGTAGCAATCTAAATCCCAAGAGGATTTGGAAAATCGAATTTGACATTACAATTATGAAGTTTCTTTTGGATGAATAAATTAAAGATAAGAGCTAATGCATCGTGCTTGAAGGAAGACTCATGGGCAGGAAGCTACGATGTCACCCAATATATACTGTGAAGCTGTAGTAATTAAAACAGTGTGGTTCTGGCTTGGGAACAGGCAAATGCATGGGCAGAATCCGGAGTCAGAAAGAAGCACGACTACGTGAAAAGCACACGGTGAAGGGGGCATGCTAGGTCAGTTGGGAAATTGCGGCTCATTGGGACTTTGTTGGGGACAATTAGCAAATCATGGGGCGGGGGGAACGGAATCAAGTTTCTTTATTCACCTACACCTACGTGAATTCAAAATAAATGAAGTCATTCAAAGTGAAAAAGAAAACAGTGGAGTAAGGGGTTAAAATATCAGTAAATATGTATATATTCTTGAGAACTGCGAAGGCTTTATACTCATAATACCAAAGGAAGAAAGCAAAGAAAAAGATTTTAATATAAGACATAAAAATTCTAAAGTTTTGGGTGACCAAAAAAAAAAAAAATCACCATAAGGGAAAATAAAATGCAGAGGAACAAACTGTGCTCTGTATATCATAGATAAATATTTAGTATCTGTGATAAATGGAGTTTTATAGCTCAGTAAGGAAAATACCCCACCAGAAAACAGAGGAAGACACAAACAGTTCCTGAAGATAAAAAATTGGAAAAATACGAAAGCTCATCAGGTACTAAAGAAATGCAAATTAAATCCAAAAGAAGACAGCATTCTGACCTATGACAAAATCGAGAATTGCTTAGCGTTATCCGCGGTACAAGGAAACCTGCTAGGTTTCGCGTGTAAGTTTAAAGTTTACGGAAGTCAGTCTTCAGAAGTTCTTGTGTTGAAATGTGAAGACACTTGCAGATACTTGTATTTTAAGGATACGCAACAACCGTTTAAATTGGTAAAAGATAATACTAGAAACAACCTAAATGTATAGGCATTTAATGAACTGCTATGCTGTGATTATAGATAATGTTTCAGAAAATAAGACATGGGGAAAACGCTCGTTTTAAATTGGCAGGAAAAAGAAAAAGTCAGAAAGCACTACATGCACATGATAGCTGGTCTCTAGTGCGTGAGAGTGTTACGTGGCTGTCAGAAGGACGGACACAGCCACCCTGTGATATTCTGGTAACCCTGACCTCTCCCAACCGTAGGTGTCAACAGACGACCTGCTGTTCCTGATGACTTTCCCTGAAAGATGTGTGCAACGGCCTGCTCTTTGCTCGAAACTCACACAAAACCCTTCCACACTTTGCTCCCAAAGCATTTACAAATTTTATTTATTTATTTTTAAAGATTTTATTTATTTATTTGACAGACAGAGATCACAAGTAGGCAGAGAGGCAGGCAGAGAGAGAGAGGAGGAAGCAGGTTCCCTGCTGAGCAGAGAGCCTGACGCAGGGCTCGATCCCAGGACCCTGGGATCATGACCTGAGCCGAACACAGATGCTTAACCCACTGCGCCACCTGGGCGCCCCGCATTTACAAATTTTAAGTAGGAAAATTCAGTACAGAGAAGGAGTCCATTTTAGCCAAATAACCTATAACAGAAACTTCAAAAAGAAGAGAAGGTGCAGATGCATCGAACACACTGGAAGATGCTCAAGAACACGAGGCCGGGCGTGCAGGAAGGAAAACCAGAGCCGGCTACGTGCCGGGAGGAAACTCCTTTTCCATGACTTACCCTTTTTGCAGGATTTGACTTTTTTTTTTTTGGTCAAATGCACTTTTTTTTTCTTTTCTTTTTTTGAGAGAGAGAGAGAGAGTGCACACTGGTGAGCAGGAGCGGCAGAGCAAGAGGGAGAGAATCCTCAGCTGACCACACGCCCAGGGCAGAGCCCAACGTGGGGCTTGATCCCATGACCCTGAGATCATGACTTGAGACAAAATCAAAAGTCGGACACTTGACTGATGGAACCACCCAGGCACCCCTCAAGTGCATTTTTCCCCCCAAATGAAGGGTGCAGAAGAGGAAAAGACACAGGCTTTCGAGCTGGGCGTGTGTAAGTCTGAATCTCTGTTTTGCCACTCATTCATGTGCGGCATCGGGCAAGTCACTAACCTCTGAGCCTCAGTTTCCCCATTAAAGGGGGAGAAAAGAGAAGTTAGTCTGCAGGACTGTGGGGAGGATTGATGATGTCTGGGAATTTCCCAGTGTGGTGGCTGGTGCGTAGTAGGTGCTTGTTCGCTGCAGTTCTTATGATTAATCCTGTGCCTGCCCGAGACTGTCGGAGAGCTGGAGCAGAATCTAATTATCCGTGTTGGCACAAAGCCAGGATACCTGAGTCTTGCAAAACACGCTGTTGAATGTTCAATCAAGATATGTAAGTACACAGAGCTGCAGAACATACCCAGTGCTTTCCCCCAGGGCTCGGGAAGTAAAATGCATTCTACCATGGCACAGCTGCTCGTTTTTTAAAGTTCCACAACTAATTAACCAGAATCCTCATCAGCAATCTCCTTGTGGATTAACTAAACATGTCAGCAAACCCTGGCCCTTCTCTGTTAAACACAAGCAATTTCTTCTACCCACTAGCGCCTCCAGCAAGATGCTGAATGCCTGGGGAGTTGAACAGAAAGCGAAATCCAACTTTTACTTAACCTACTGGAAGGAATTTCTCACTCCGGAGGTCAGTGTGATAGCTCCTGAAAATGAGGAAGGCACACATACTTAGCAGTTAAACCCCACAGGCTCTGGAGTCGGTCTAATATGATTTCTAATTGATCACCCCCCCAACCGAGAAGTCACTGGTAAGTTACTTAATTCTCTGGAAGCCTCAGTCTTCTTATCTGTGAAATGGTGCCAATGATGGCGCTTTACCCCATAGGATTATTCCAACAGTTAAGGGTAAAGATGGCTACGAATTAAATGTATACTTCACATCAGTGGTGCTCAGCAAGGCCTCAAAACACACAGACTTATGTGCTTTTCGTAAGAAGATCCAAAGGGAGGATGATGTCCTCATGAGTGCGATGGAGAAATGGATGTGTGTTGTACATACAACTTTGTGTAGAGAGATGCGGGACGTACGTAGCTGCGCTCTCTTTACGGAACCCTGTAAATGGCCAGAAAAAAATAGTCGCAAAGAACCACCACGTTGTCCTCTGCTTATACAGGATTTGCTTATTAAGTACCTCCAAGACAAAAAGTAAGGAAAACCGTTTAAAGGTAGGATTCCATTATAATCAAAGCAATTTCATAAAACTAATGTAATAGTGTGTGTCCACTAAATTTCAACAAAAAACAGAAACACAAACATTTCAATGATTTTGAGGGTCAAAAAAAATACAGCAATGCCCCTTTAAGAAGAAATTCCCTTTAGAAAACCCCAAAGTCTGATTATTACTGTGATTATGGAATGGGATCTCTCCTGTATCAACACGATTCAAGGGATGGGCTGTCATATAAATGGGATTAATTATTATTTAACTCTACACACTTATTAGAAAAGTAATTTTCTGATTAGTTAAGGAGGTCAAAGGAGAGATATCAGAGGCTTTTTTTCCCTCTTTCTGATTGTACAGGATTGTCTTGAGGGAGACAAGAGTTTTTCCATATAATACCAAGAATCTTGAAATGGAAGAAGGGAGCCACTATTTCACACCCTCAAATCAAACCTAAAAATAGTCATTGCTCCAAAGGCAGTTCTTTATTCTATTTTTTTAAAGAAATATTTTTATCAAAAGTCCATGATTTTCCAACTGAGATCCTTTCCCCTAAGGTTAGGATCTCCACTTTCACCAGGTCTCTCCGGCACAGCCCAGGAAGTCCTAGCCACAGCAGTCAGACAACAAAAAGAAATAAAAGACATCCACATCAGTAAGGGAGAATAAAACTTTTACCATTTGCAGAGGACACGATACTATACAGAGAAAACCCAAAAGACTCCACCAAAAAAACCGCTAGAGCTGATAAACGAATTTAGTAAAGTCACAGGCTACAAAATCAATCTACAGACATCTGTTGCATTTCTGTACACCAATACGGAAGCAGGAGAAAGAGAAATAAACAACCTCATTTACAACTGCACTAAAAATAATAACATACCTATGAACAGACCTAACCCAGAGGTGAAAGACCTCAATGATGAAAACAAAAAAATCCTGATGAAAGAAACTGAAGAGGGCACAAAGGAACGGAAAGTCACCCCTTCCACGCTCATGGACTGGAAGAACAAATACTGTTAAAATGTCTACACTGCCCAAAGCAATCTCCACAATTCGTGCAGTCCCTATCAAAACACCAACAGCGTTTTTCACAGAACTAGAACAAACGATCCTAAAATGTGTACGGAACCACAAAAGACCCCGAATAGCCAAAGTCATGTTGAAAAAGCAAATTAAAAGCTGGAGGCATCATAATTCCAGACTTCAAGTTATACCACAAATCTACAGTAATCAAAACAGCATGGTACTGGCACAAAAACAGACACCTCGATCAACAGAATAGAACAGAAAACCCAGGCATAACCCCGGAATTGTACGGTCAATTAATCTTCAACAAAGCAGGAAAGAATATACAATGGGAAGGAGACGGTGTCTCCAACAAACGGTGCTGGGAGAACTGGGTGGGGACATGGAGAAGAATGAAACTGACCACTTTCTTACACCGTACGCAAAAATATACTCAAAATGGATAAAAGACCTAAATGTGAGACATGAAACCATAAAAATCCTAGAAGAGAATACAGGCAGTAGTTTCTCTGACACTGACTCTAGCAACATTTTTCTAGCTATGTCTCCTGAGGCAAAGGGAAATAAAAGCAAAAATAAACTATTGGGGCTACATCAAAACAAAAAGTGTCTGTACAGCAACGGTAACAGTCAACAAAACTAAAAAGTAACCTACTGAATGGGAGAGGATATTTGCAAATGATGTATCTGATCAAGGGTGAGTATCCAAAATATATAAAGAAATGGTACAGGGGCGCCTGGGTGGCTCAGTCAAGTAAGTGTCTGATTCCCATTCAGCTCAGGTCAGGATCTCAGTGAGATGGAGCCCCACGTTGGGGTCCGCACTGGGTGTTGAACCGGCTTAAGAGTCTCTCCCTCTCTCTGCCCCGCCCCTCGTATTAAAAAAAAGAAAAAGAAAAGAAAGAAATGATACAACTCAACACCCAAAAAACAATCCAATTAAAAATGGGCAGAAGATGGGGCACCTGGGGGGCTCAGTTGGTTAAGCCGCTGCCTTTGGCTCAGGTCATGATCTCAGGATCCTGGGATCGAGCCCTGCATTAGGCTCTCTGCTCAGCGGGGAGCCTGCTTCTCCCTCTACCTCAGCCTCTCCCCCTGCTTGTACTCTCTTGCTCTCTACCTCTCTGTCAAATAAATTAAAACCTTTTAAAACAATAAAATAAAAACGGGCAGAAGATGTGAACAGACATTTCTCCAAAGAAGACAAAACAGATGACCAAGAGACACATGAAAAGATGCTTATCAGCCCTTATCATCAGGGACATGCAAATCAAAACCACAATGAGGTATCACCTCACACCTGTCAGAATGACTAGAATCAAAAATTTAAGAAACAGGCAGTGTTGGCGAGGACGGAGAGAAAAAAGAACCCTCTTGCACTGTTGCTGGGGACGCAAACTGATGCAGCCAGGATGGAAGACGGTATGAAGGTGCCTCAAAAAGTTAAAGACAGAACTACCCTCCTACCCGGCAACTGCACTCCTGGGTATCTACTGCCCCCGCAAATGCAAAAACACTAACTCAAGGGGCACATGCTCCCCATGTTTGTGGCGGCACAGTTCCAACAGTCATGTTAGGGAAGCAGCTGGGTGTCAATCAGAAGATGAATGGATACAGAAGACATGTTACATATAAACAAAGGAATACGATTCAGCCATAAAAAGAATAAAATCTTGCCATTTGCAGCAGCACGGATGGAGCTAGAGAGCATAATACAGAAGTGAAATCAGAGACGAAGACCACATGATTTCACTCATACGTGGAATTTGAGAAACAAAACAAATGAGCGAAGGAGAAAGAGAGACAAACCAAGAAACAGATTTTTCCACCCAAGAAACAGGCTCTTTACAGAGAACAAGCGGATGGTGACCAGAGGGGAGGTGGGGGTGGGGACGGGGTGACCTGTGGAAGCGCTGAATCCCTACGACACTGGAATGAAAAATAAACAGCATAATTTTTAAAAAGTCCATTATTTCCCAGGAAAAGGTTATAGGCAATTCCCAAACGCCAGGTCTTAACCCCAATTCCCAAACGCCAGGTCTTAACCCCACCTCCTTAGTTATGGTTAAACACACAGACACACACAAAACCCCAAAATAAACCCCGCAAAACCCCACAAAAAAAAAAAAAAACCTACTGAATGTGTAAAGCATGATCCCAAGGAGAATGTTTCAATGGCGTAAGCACTCGGGCCTGGGTGGCGGCCCAGTGTCTCCCACTGTGAGGTCAAGGCACACGGAGCAAGCCACGACAGCTCTCAGACTCAGTTTCCACACATAAGAAATGGAGAAAGTCGTGTACCTCTGAGATCATCATTTTATGTATCAGTTTGCCTGGGGTGTGGGAGGCCCAACTAGTTGGTTAAACAGTATTTCTGGGGGTGTCTGTGAGGGTGCTTCTGGAGGAGGTTAGCATTTGAACACAGAGTAAATCCTGAGTAAAGAGACCCACACCATCCAATCTGGAATAAAGCAAGCAAGCAAAGGAAGGGGCAGTTTGTTCTCTGCTCCTGGGCTGGGAGGTCCAGCTTTTCCTGCCTCCCGACGTTGGGGATCCTGGTCCTCAGGCCTTCAGGCTTGGACTGAATTTATCACCAGTTTCCCTGGTTCTCCATTTTGCAGACAGCAGATTGCGGAACTTCTCAGCCTCCATCACCGCGTGAGCCAATTCCTATAATAAATCTCCTCTTATATATAATCTATATATATCCTATTGGTTCTGTTTCTCTGGAGAACCCTGACAAATACAATTTCTTACAAGGCTTCTGTGAGGATTAAATAAAATGTATATAAAATGTTAGTGCAGTGCCCCTGCATGCAAACGATGTAATAATGTTCTGCTCAGCCTCCCTTCTACTTGTTATCACTGTCACTATGTTTGATTTCGGTTGCAGATTTAGCACCCACGTTTTTAAGTCAGAACCTTTCATTGTTCTCTGCGCTTCCTCCTTTGTCTGTTTTCAGAAATGCACGTGTGCACGTATGTGCGTTTCCAGGTTTTTCTATTCGTGTTACTGTTAATTTGTATTTTGTGACTGTTTCGTATCTGTATATTTGTCATTGTGTTGTATGTCGGGTAGACACATCTATGTGTGTCTAGAGTGTAAAGGAAGAAATCTCCATTTTCATGATGCAACGGTCATTATAGTTTCAACTCCTTCCTTCAACAGTCAGTGAGAAGCCGGCTTGTGGGTGCCAGGCGCTGTCCTTGGTGCTGAGAGCAAATATCCGGCCTGAAGGAGGAAGGGCTCGCAATCTGGCCGAGAAGACAAAACAGCTACAGAAGGAGGAGAAATGCAGAACACTGAACATGCAGTGAGGGCAAGTAAAGCCAGGACGCGTAACTCTACTCCAGAAAGTACAAGCGTCAGAAGACTTCTCATGGAGAAGAGGTGGAACTTGAGAAGTAAGAATGTGCCCAATGGGCAAGGGGAGGGAAAGCATCCAGGGCAAGCAGAGCGTGTGAGCAGACATGTGGCGTTCTAGGGCAAGAGAGCTCAGGGTGGCAAGAATGAAATGGGAGGGGGCCCCTGGGTGGCTCAGTGGGCTAAAGCCTCTGCTTTTGGCTCAGGTCATGATCCCAGGGTCCTGGGATCGAGTCCCATGTCAGGCTCTCTGCTCCATGGGGAGCCTGCTTCCCCTTCTCGCTCTGCCTGCCTCTCTGCCTACTTGTGATCTCTGTCTGTCAAATAAATAAATAAAATCTTTAAAAAAAAAGAAAAAAAAGAAGGAAACGGGAGTACGACGCAGCGGGTGGAAGTCAGGGAGAAAATTCGGGCGGGGGCCAAACACAGGCATGCCTTTCAGGGCATCCTTTGGAGTCTGACCTCTCCATGGTAGTTGATGGGTAGCCATTGTAGGAGTGACGGCACGACTGTGCCATGATCAGATTCACGCTTTATAGAATGGGGCCAGGCAGACGACATATATGAGAAGCCCAACGAGCTGGTTTTTGGGGAAGTGGAGAGCCTGTGTCCCACCTTAACAAGGCAGCTACTCCTCAGTGGTAGGAACTGCTGCTCTACAGGCTTCAGGAGTGCAGACATGTGAGCTTCATGTGAACAGCTCAGTATTTAGATGCTGACATCTAATGACTTTAAGAAAACCATCATGTAGACCAAAAAAATCATATGCAGAGCGTGGTGATGGCTCAAGACATCCAAAATGCTCAAGACGCCTTGAAGGCCCGACGTCCGCTGATGGCAGTGTGGCCGGGGCAGACGATGGAGGGAAGGAGACATGTGCGCAGGCTTCATACAGCGGGAATGATGAAGGCCTGACGTGACCGTGGGGTCAGAGACAGAGCACGAGGTGTGTGTGTGCAAAGTCGAGTCTAGGTGGCTCTGGCTTTTGACTCAAAGGGCGAGGGGAGGAAAACTGACACTCGCCAAGGTCGGGAATCGGAGAGGATCCAGAGGGTCGGGGGCAGGCGGAGGGGCTTATCAGCTCAGGCTTTGGATGACAGAGTTTCGGATGAAGAGGAGATCATTCACAGTCGGCACCGGGAAACCCAAGCAGGAGAGCAGAAGTGCTCTGGAAGGTCGGCCCTGAGGGGTGTGGCCTGGAGGAGCTCCTCCCGAGACAGACTGAACCATGAGGGAACCACAGGAAGCACAAGAGCTCGACAGGCCGGCACAGGAAGGCGATCCGGGCAGAGGACTGAGAAAAAAGGAGAGCCAGGAACACGTGACTGCTGATGGCCCCCTAAAGCCTCGTACCCCTGTCCCCGCAGGACCAGAGCCTCTGGTTTCAGCTGCACGCAGACCCGCCAAGGTCAAGACTACACTTCACAGCCTCCCGCGCAGCTCAGTGTGGCCGCTGTGTCTTAACCAGCCAGATGTGAGCAGATGGGACGTGTGCCCACACCGCACCCTCCCCCACACACGCCTGCACCTCGCTTCCTGCCGAGCCACTCTGGACCACGGGGGTAAAAGAACGATACTCCAGGGGTAGAGGCCCAGCAAGGCAGAGGGGTGCGGGCCCCCGGTTGGGGCTGTGGGACAGAGCCTCATCGTGCTGGCCCCAGAGTCTCCCCACACCGGTAAGTAAGAGATGCATGAACTTCCGTCTTGGTCCAGCCAGTCAGGGTTAATCTGGCTCTGTCCACAATTTAACTGACCCTCTGGTGAAGTGGAAGCCAAGGGATAAGTTTCCAAAAGGAGCAAGATGGTCAGTCATGTCTAACGCTGTAAATAAGCCAAAGAAGTTCTTGAATAAGTAGCCCTTGGGGACGCCTGGGTGGCTCGGTTGTGAAGCGTCTGCCCTCAGCTCAGATCTTGATCCCGGGGTCCTGGGATCAAGCCCCGCATCCGGCTCCCTGCTCGGCAGGAAGCCTGCTTCCTCCTCTCCCACTCCCCCTGCTTGTGTTCCCTCTCTTGCTGTGTCTGTCAAATAAATAAATTTTTAAAAAATGTTTAATTAAAAAAGAAAAGAAAAAGTCGCCCTTTTGTTTATGAGATCATGGGTGGTGTCAGCAAGACAGGAGTGTAAGGGCACGGGTCCGACAGTCAGCTCTGCATGAGAAAGAAGACGCGTGACGGTGTTAGGGAGGGTCTGGGTTCGATTCCCCCCCCAAAAGTGTCATGGAGACAAGGATCCGAGTGCAAGAGAGGTGACACTGAATGCAGTAAGGTGCTATGAACCCACCGGAGGGTGACACAGGAGACACCAGAGACCAGGAGAAGGAGGGAAGGACAGAAAGGCCGACAACAGCAGCGTCATCAGGCCAGCCGCGACCGCGGGCAACTGCCGTGCGATCCTCTGGGAGACGGTGGGGAACACGGCCCGGAGCCGTCCCAGCGGCAGAACAAGAACGCGACGAGCCCCCGTCTGCTGTGGATGGAGCGCCGTCTCCAGGGCCGGGACCCGCCACCACTATGACCGCCCTCCTGAGGCCACACGTGCCTCTGCCGGACCTCAGCCCGCAGTGTGTGCGGGCGGTGACCGGGCACCAGGGACAGGCGGGCGGGAGACGGGGGGCCGGGAGGGAGCAAGGTCAGCTGCGGAAGGGCGCACGGCAAAGGTGCGGCAGAGGACCTCCGGCAATGGGAAAGTTCTGAAATGCCCCTGGGAGCTGGGTGTGGGAGGCCAGCAGGCGCGCGCCAAAACGCATGCTCAGAAACGCCAGGGCCTCTGAGGGCGTCCGTGACTCAGAATCCCGGAGTGGAATCGGCGATCACACGAGCAGCTCTACAATGGGAGTTTATGAAACGGCACAGAACAGGGGGCAAAGGTCTTGCCTTCTTCAGTTTGTTTTGTTCTTAAATTCATGAAAACAGAAGCCACGTTGCACCAGGCCCTCTGCGCTTCATGCTGTGCGAGCGCTCCTGGCCCGGGGTGCCGGGCTCGCAGGGGGGCGGGGGCGGGGGGGGGGGGACAGGGAGGCGGAAATCCAGGCTCCGTCTGGTTCCCCACACTGTGACTCACCAGATGCAGCCGGGCTCACCAGGCGTGGGGCCTCCGTCTCTACTACAGGAGGCTGGCGCCGGCCCTGGGCCACTTACGAAGGGACCTGACCCACCAAGGTCAGGGCCGAATGGAGATCTCTGAAGGTGGGTCATCAAGGCCCCGTGTCCAACAGAGTGAGGCGAGCACCCCCTTACCTGCCTGCCCCCCTCCCCAAGTTATACTTGCCAAGAAAGATTTTCTGCCTATTAGTATCGGAGAGAGCAAAGAAAAGCTATATTTCAGTTTGTTTATTGCTCTAAAGCATCTGTTACTTTGCTGTGTTTTGCAGGGAAACCTGGCATCTCATACTCATAAACGGGCTGCTTTGGGTTTAATTGTGCAGCTAACTTGAGCTATCAGATGGGATCTGTGGTGGCCTAGAAAGGTTTTTGAGGGAGAAGCAAATGAGCCTCAACGGCTCCTTTGCTTAGAAGATCATCTACGTGCTAACTGTACCCCTGAAAAGAACGCACAGTCAGCCCTGTCTTGGGGTGCAAGGGAGCCTGTGTCCCCACGAGTCCCCACCGGACACTTGGGTGTCCGGTGACTGGCGACTGCGCCAGCCCTTCTGCGTCGCTCCCTAGATCTCGTCTGTCCCTGACTCACCACGGCGAGGCAGGTGCCGCTCCTCCAGGGAAAGGCCCCGCTTTATCCCCAGTATAAGAGCATCTCTGGTAAAAACCCAGGACCAAAAGGAATCCACAGGGACACACAGTGAGGCCACAAGCCCGAGGTTCTAACACTCCCTTCTTCCTGGGGTTTCCCTTGCTTCTGTCAACTCCCCCCTCCAGGGCCTTGGCAGGGGTTCTCCCGCATCCGAAACTTCGGGGAATGGGGTGAGAAGAGTTTCCAAGTTCACAAAACCTTCGGTGGCAGGGGCAGAAACAGCGGCTCGGGGGGTGGTGGTGTTTTGCGTGAAGAGCAAGAAACCCGGGGGGGTTTAGCGCTGAAGGTGCCTCCAGCAACAAGAAATGACGGTCAAGGCCAGTGTCTCCATGGCATCGGACGCTCCCTAACTTTTCCCAGGGGGTGACACAGACAGCAGATTTCTTCCTCTCCATTTCACAGGTGGAACACTAAGGCCGGAGGAGGTCCTGAGGTCGTCCAGCTTGGAGGTGGCGGAGGTCTGACCCGTCTCCGAACCAAGACGAAGCCTGTCCTGGAGGGTGACACTGTGGGTCCCTCCTCAGGATCAGGGAAAAGATCTGGACGTGACTGTCCCTCTGTTACGGAGTCCTGTGCCCAGGGCCACGGAGACTCCTGCCAAAACCTGCATCCTCTTGGAAAAGCACCGTGAATGAAGCTTCCGCTCTTCCTTCTGTCTTGGCAGGAGCTCCGATCTGAGTCAGACGGACCTGAGTTTGACGCTCAGCTCAACCACTTCCTACTGGGGCCTTAGGCACATGACTCAACTTCTCCGTTCCTCGGGTTTCTTTTACAGAAGACAGAGATGGTAACAGTGACATTCTGTAGGGTTGTTGCAAGGATTAAATAAGATAGTACGAGGAGAGAAATCAGATCGTGTGAAGTCCCTAGAAGGTCCCTGAGACACAAGCACTCTGCAAGTGTCAGAGGTCTGAAGCAACTGTTACGTGGTTCTCGGACAGGTGGGTCAAGTATGGCTCAGCCTCTTTCTTGAGCCTGTTTCTCTTCCTTTCTCTGCATTTGTGACTTGCCGAGAATTGGGGTCCTTGTCCCACCTGAGGCAGGACCCACCTGTTCTGGTTTCTAGAGCCCAGACTGGAACCCTCTGGCTTTTCTCTCCAAGACCCAGAAGAGAGTGAGGCACTGTAGGTCCTCTCTGTGGTCAGCTGAGTGGACGCCCCAATTTCTCCTGCAGGATGGCCCCCAAGTCAGGATTAGGGAGAGACGGGTTGCTGTAGAACGTCTAATTTTGATCTTGGGTTCAAGATGCACTCTGCAGGGTGCCTGGGTGGCTCAGTGGGTTAATGCCTCTGCCTTCAGCTCTGGTCATGATCCCTGCTCAGCGGAGGGCCTGCTTCCCCCACTCTCTCTGCCTGCCTCTCTGCCTACTTGTGATCTCTGTCTGTCAAATGAATGGATAAAATCTTAAAAAAAAAAAAATGCACTCTGCAATCTAGCTTGAGCAGAACACAAGTAGAAATTACATTTTCATTTCCACTAAATTTAGGTGAGAACCAGAAGTGGGGAAAGGGAGTGATTAACCTTAACCTCAAATCTCAACAGAAAGGACGTCCAACGACCATCTACTGTTTTATCCTCAAGCCAAAAACAACAGCAAAGATCCAGTCCGGTGGTTTGTCCAACCACTGCAGTGACTTTCTAAAACAGCTCACTCCCCCGCCCCCCACTTTTTTTTTTTTGATAACGGTACTTGTGATTCCTTGAACTTGGCATCCATCTTCCATAACACAGCGGGCCTTCCACGAAACACACTTCCATCACCGAACTCTTGGTCGAGCAAAATCGCTCCTATTCCCTCAACTCTTGCCCAATGGACCAGTTGTTCTGTGGTGTGCGTGCGTGCATGTGTGTGTGTGTGTGTGTGTGTGTGTGTGTGGTGTCTTCTGGCCTCTCCAATCTATCTGGATCACCCTTAAGGGTGTGGAACCCTTTGAGCAGCCAGGCTAATGTTCACGGCAGCACTTTCCTGATATATTGAGGCTGAGAAACGTTCTCCAGCTTTTTTTTTTTTTTTTTAAGATTTCATTTATTTATTTGGGAGAGAGCGAGCGAGCGAGCAGGGAAAGGAGCAGAGGGAGAGGGAGAAGCAGACTCCCTGCTGAGCCCAGAGACTGACACGGGGTGCGATCCCGTGACCCCGAGACCATGACCGGAGCCGAAGCCAAGAGTCAAGCGCTTACCCGACTGAGCCACCAGGCGCCGCTCTGAGTGTCTCTGCTACCATTTCCCCCCACGCCTCTCAGAGAAGGAAGCACCAGCGGTCGATGTGGCCGGGAGCGGGCGGCTGGGGGCAGTGTAGAACACTCCGCGCGCATTACACAGTGATCCGGATTTGCCCCAGGTGGAGCATATGGTTAGCAGGGAGGTTCCTATGATCTGGGAGTCTGCACGCGGCTAAGTCCACCCGCCCCGCCGATCCCCAAGACTCTCTTTGGAAATCCCACATATGCTGCTTTTTTTTTTTTTTTTTTCGTTTTGAAAGCGAAGTGAGAAATAAAGATGCTCATGAGGAATTTCTCCATTATATGACTTTGGCAACTTTTCTTAAACATCACCAGCCATGGGAAACATTAAGGACCAAGTCACATGTGTCCCTGGGGCTGGAGCCTCCCCGCCGCCACTTTGCAACCTGGGTCACTGGCATTTTCTTCCTCTCTAGAGAGAGAAAGTGAAAGAGAGCTCACAAGCAGGGGGAGGAGCAGAGGGACAGGGAGGGGGAGGGGGAGAGAGAGAGAGAGAGAGAGAGAGAGACTCTCAAGCAGGCTCCAGGCTGAGCACAGAGCCCAATGCAAGGCTCGACCTCAGGACCCTAAAATCATGACCCGCGCTGAAACCAACAGTCCGATGCTCAGACAACTGAGCTACCCAGGCGCCCCCAACATGGTCTTCCTTTCTTTCACCAGATGTCGGTTAAAGACCCACGAAGCACCAGTAACCTGGGAGAAAGCGGGGTGCAGAGAAGCGCGCAAACCACCCCGGTTCCTGCCACGTGATCTTGCCAAGAACTAGACTAAGCGAAGAACCTAGGGCACAGGTCTCTGAGATGCTACAAAGTGTCTCCTCCGGCTTCCCAAGATCACCGGAAAGCTTTCTGTCCTCATTCGGTGACGGGTTAGGACCGCGCCGAGGAAGCCCCGCCCCGACCGAAACCTTATTCCTCCTCCAGTCCGAACAGCGCTCCTTTCCCTCGTCGCCTTTGCTTCTCGCCCCTCCCTGGGCTGGACATGCATTCTGGTATGTTCTTTGGGGGCTTGTGACCAAGGGGGGGATGGGGAAACAGGGAGCGGAGAGAGACCGCGCAGGGGCAGGACCCGAGAGCGGCCCCCAGAGCTCGCCGTGTTCGTGAGGGTCCAGCGCCTCCTGACGGCGCCAACGTCTGCACGTCCGACCACAAGGCAGGCCTCCCCGTGCAGCAGGGAAGGAAGGGGACCCTGGCAAGGTCCCAGAACGGTCAGGGGAGGGCACACTGACCCTCCCACCAGCCTACAAGGCGCACGGTTACTACGATTCCTATTCCGCAGACGCGCGAAGTGAGCCAAGGGAGGTCCCAAGATCACAGAATCCTCAGACGGCGGAGCGGGGGTCTGAGCGGAGGTCTGTCCCTTGGTGCAGGTGACGGAGACTCCACCCAAACCAGCACAAACAGCAAGGGGATTTACGGCCACACATTCTCTGATGGCAGGTGATCCATCTGGATCCGGTGATCCATCTGGATCCAGCGACCCAAACAGGTCACCCCCATACGTGGGTCTGTCCCCATCACTTGGCTCTGCTATCCTTGGTACAGTGGCTTCACTTTGCAAACCACTCCCCAGTGTGACCGGCAGAGACGGCGCTGGCAGAGCTGGAGACCCCAGAGGAAAAGGGCTACACTCCGTCCCGTAGGGAGGGGCTGACTGGCCCGGTTGGAGTCACACGCCATCCCTACAAATCTCAGCAGCCACAGAATGAAGGTCCCTGACTGGCCAGCCCAGGTCGTGTGCCCCCACCCCCTGGTAGCTGGGGCGCGGCCTTCTCTACTCATCAGCCAGGACCATATGGCACAGAGCAAGTTCTCCACAGGAAAACCCCTGGGGTGGGCATCCAGCCACCTGCCAGTGCGGCAGAGGGGACTCAGCCCTCACCCATGCCCACCACCTGCCTTCAGCCGCCTGCGGGCGAGGCCAGACACGCAGGACGCCCAGCAAGAACACATTCCACAAGGGGACCTCTGTTACCTCCCACCCCGGGAGCTCAGTAACACCTGAAGGGACAGAAAGTTCCTGACACAACGGTCCAGGTCTGTAGGGTGCTGGGCCTCGAAAGCTCCGGGGGTGGTCCACAAGATGCCCAAATCCATAGACTCTGCTGGAATCCCAAGCTGGGTTTTGCTCAGAAAGCAGAGACTGGGTTTGGGGCTGCGTAGACACAGACGCTGGGTTGGTAATGACATAGTACTAATGTTCCACGTGTGGCCGGAGCCCAGACAGTCTGTTCAGATGGTCTTGACAACGGCTGGTGAAGGCAGGTGCTCAGCTTGTGAAGACGGAGTACAAAGCGGCTGACTGAATTTTTCACTAACTGTCCCCCTAGCCCCCACTGCCCAAGCTGGTTGTGGGGCTATACAGACGGGGCTCTGGGGAAATGCCAGGAGACCGAACCCTCCCCCTGACTTCAGTGAATTCATCTCCAACCACTTGCCCTCTCCCTCTCTCCCTGCATTCCAGCCGCCTGGGCGATTTTGCAGCCGAACACGCCAGGCATGCTCCTACCACAGGGCCTTAGCACATGATGTTCTCTGTGCACAGAAAGCTTCCCCTCAGACCTCCAAGCCTCCCTCTCCTTCTTCAAGTCTGTATTCAAACGCACCTTCTCGGGAAAGACACCCCGGACCACCTTATCTAGAAGGTCACACTCCTCCCTCTGTGCTCTTATCTCATTTCGGGTTTTACTTTTCTCTGCATCCCTTACCACCTTCTAATTACTCCACAATTTACTTGTCTCTGTCGTCTGAGTCACACTGTGCCGCTGCTTAATATCCTCCATCCGTTCCCCAAGGCTTACGGGTCTCTCACTGGGTGGCTAATCTGGGGGGTCCTGGGGCTCAGCATCAATTAACACGGAGTCACAGACCAAAAAGGCGATTCCCCGTCCAACCTCTCCTGCTTAGCCAAGGACAAAGTCACAGTTCGGCATCAGCGTGGCTCGAACACCCGTTATTCTGCATTTTTAACAAAGAGAGAGCACGTCTCAGGTACGTCTCAGGCTCCGAGCCCATGGCCAGCAGCACGGTCTACTCAGATGTGAAGAACACCATTTTGTTTCTGCTGTACTTATTTCTTTGACAAAAGATACCAGTCTTCCTGTCACCACAGAAAGAGAGAGTTTACTCGCTAAGTAATTTAAGTAGAAAATCCAAATGCCTGACACCAAGAAAAATCAACAAGGGGCTCCATGAGTGACAGAAGTTCAAGAAATCGTCACGCACACAACCAGTTCTGAATATCCTCGCACGGCGCCCGCGGCCCATCGAGATCTGGTACTTGCTTCGATCCCGCCGGTACACGACTTCATGAACTCTCGACTCTGGAAATTCAGGAGGATTGAAGGTTCCCCTGGGCACGCTTCCCACACCCCCGCCCAGCAGGCACGTCCTGACACTGGTCTCCAAGCGAACTCCTGCTCCTGCTTCAGAGCTTGGCGTCACCTCCTCCGGGAAGCCCTTCGCTATCCCTCCGTGCACCACAGAGGCTGGCTGTCCTCCGCCCTCTCCGCTGGGCCCCTCGCTGACCCCACACTGCTGCACGGCGCTGTCTCACGACCCTTCCTCTCCTGCCCACCATGCCCAGCGAAGAGCCTGGCACAGCCCAGACGCCCAGTAAACGCTAAGGGAGAGAGACGCCATCTCAGGGACCCTGTGCAGGACAAGCTGCCAGCCTGCTGCTTCGGGGTCAGGGACAGATCTGGGACGCGATCCAAGCGGACACCCGCCGGCACCGTCCTCAGGGTGAGCTGTGACTGTAGGACACAGGCTCGGAGTTTCAGATCCGCTCCCCATGCTGCGACTCTCTCTGGCTGTCACAAAGGGACAGTCGCTCTCCGCTGGGCGGTGTCACCCGGCCCGCCGTGAGTGTTAGAAGGGACCTTCGCTTTCCTGCCACGACAGCCACGTGGAAAGACCTCAGCCCGACTAACTCCTGCTCTCTCCGCCCTCGTGTCGCTCCTCGCGGGGACTTGACTCGTTGGCCGGTCTGCGGGACGCTCCCGAGGACATGGTGGCCAGCACACCCCTTCCTGCCTCCCCCGCCCCCACCTAGGGCACCACCCGCTCCTCGGGGCCATCAGCGCTGAGGGGCAGCCGGTGGGGGACCCCTGCAGTCCCTCCGCTGTGCTGGGGCGCAGGTGAGTAAGTCTAACTAGGCAGGACGACTCGCGGGCTCTCCTGACCACACCCCCAGCCACCTCCCCCGGTGACAGGGCTGACAGTCCGATCCCCTGTTGTCGGACTCTCGACTCCACGGGTCTGACCGTGGGGAGGGAAGCGAGGAAAGCAGCCGCACGCGCCACCCTCCCCGTCCTCGTCCCCAGCCCTCAGCAGCTGCCGAGTCCTGAAGTCTCCGGAGGCCAGAGGTCCCAGGTGCACAGAGGACCTGGGCCGGGGCTGCCCCCCGGGGGAGCTGGTCGTCAGCACCCGTGGCGGCCCCTCGAGAGATGTGGGTTGGTGAGAACCACGGCGCGGCAAGAGTCCACCCTGGCTAGGTTCACCCAGTCCCCCTTCGCAGCCTCTCCCCGATCTCTGCTGGCCACCTCAGGGGCCCTCCGTGACATCCCGCGGCAGGGCTTCGGGGCGTCCGAGTCCGACAGGCAGGCCTGGGCGCGACCATCACCCCCGCCCTTCCTGCTGGCTGAGCCGGCACGAGTGACCTCCTCTCCCGCGTCTCAGCTCCCCCGTCTTTCCAACAGCAGCAGCAGCACCAGCCTCCCAGGGCACGCACGCGCCACGGTGCCCGGCGCACAGCAGAGGCCGCTCAGCGTCGGCTGCCGTCGGGACTGGCCCGTGAGGGCACGTTTCCGCGGCCTTGGCCTCCGAAGCCCTGTGTGGCGTGCGATTCGGTATCGACGCTCATGCTCTGGCGGCGGCTAAGTGTCCCGCGCCCCATCACCCAGCCCCGGGGGGGTCCCACATGGGGACACGCCCAGGCCGCCTCCCTGGAGGGCAGCAGGACAGGCAGGCCCCGGCTGCACAGATCTTGGCCGAGCTCTTGCCCAGGAAACCCCAGCGAGTGTGTCCTGAGGACCTCGGGGACTCGGGGGCCTGGCTTAGGGACGTAGATCTGAGGAGAACCCGGAGATCTGCCACTGGTCCAGCCTCTGGGGCCTGCAGGGACAATGGGTCCCAGTACTCATCCCGACCGTCCCGGGTTCTGGCCCCCGCAGCTGCCTCTGCTGGTTCTCAGCAAGGACGTCCGCAGTACATCATGCCTTTTCCCAGACAGCATATGGCCTTGGCAGCAGCTGGCGTGCAGGAGGCCCAGACTCCCAGCGGCACGGGCTCGGCTGCCTGAGCTATTCTAAGTCAGGCCACACCAGGCCGCACGGGCTGGGGGACCGGACTCAGAATCTCCAGGGACAGGCTCGGGCAGAGCACACCAGCCCTGCGTGAAGGCGGGTCGGGGCAGCAGCCGAGGCCCAGAGTCCCTGAAAGCCCGAGAACCTGGACGTGGGACCCTGGGGAAGAGCATGTACCTTCTGGGTTTTCCACTTAATACAAGTTGAGGGAGTCATTTTCCAGCTTGACTAACAGTCAAGGTTGGGTCAACTGCACAAAACCGGGGACAAGAATTCTGCTTCTTGTATTCATGTCCTTTGGGAGAACCCTCTCAGGGTGCCTCCAAACATGACTTCCCGCCGCCAGAGGACACCGGCAAAGGCAATGCGTGCAGACCCTTCCAAAGCTCTCGTGCCCTGGGGCCAGCCCTCTTGCTGCTCCTGGAACCCCACTGTCACCACAGAGCATGCCGGGGCTAACCAGCCGGAGGGTGGGGGACCACCGGCAGAGGGGGACCCCTCGTTTCAGGTGTCCTGGGCCAAGCCCCACACACCAGCCAGCCCCGGTCCGCAGGCCCCGCCAAGCACGGGCCCAGAACCGCCCAGGGGAGCTCGGGCCAGCACGCCGACCTGCAGGGCTGCCCAACTGCATCGGCGGCGGCTGCTCTGAGCGCCCGAGATCCGGGCTCGTCCGGCAAAAGCACACGGATTCTGCGTTGTTGGAGATCGCAGCGGTGTACCTGTTCAGAACGTCCCCGAACGGTCATCTGCCAAATCTAAAGACCAAAGGGAGGGATGAGGCGTTCAAAACTACCCGCACCAGGAACCGAAAGCTACCTCCGGCCGCTCCCTTTCTTCCTGTCTGTTTTAGGTCACCGGAAAGTTCTCGTTGGCTTTAACCAGGGCAGATGGTCCCAGAAGCTCAACATTTAAAGAAACTAAGACTTAGTGAACATTTAAGAGTTTGCTCTGTGCCAGGCGATGAACCTGGTGTTGAATTTTTTTTTTTTTTTAAGATTTTACTTATTCATTTGACAGAGAGCAAGAGCGCAAGCAGGAGGAGCAGCAGCCAGAGGGAGAGGCAGGCTCCCCGCTGAGCAGGGAGCCCGACGCGGGGCTTGATCCCAGGACCCCGGGATCATGACCTGAGCCGAAGGCAGATGCTTAACCGACTGGGCCCCCCAGGCGCCCCTGAACCTGGTGTTTCACACATCCCATTCTCAGTTTTGTCGTCCCCCACCTCCCTGTAATAGCCCGTGGCACAGCCTGCTGTCCGGGGGTGGAGGGGTGGGGGGCGGAGGGGCCGGCCTCTGAAACCCCTCCACTGACTCCGCGTTCTCCCAGCAGCACAGGCCCTCCGTCCCGTGGACTCCCGCTCACCGCCGCTCACAGGCCAGGTCCTTTCCCGAACGCTTTACGTGAACAGAACAACCCTAACTCGGAGCCCTAACCCTCTAGCTGGGGACTCGTGTGGTCCTCACCTTACAGACGATGGATCGAGGCCCGGAGAGGGCAGGAAAGCCGGGTGGGGTCACGAGGGCAGCACTTGCCACCATGGGGCCTGCATGTGAGCCCATGTGAGCGAGAACGTTCAACAGAAGGGACTGGACGTCCGGAAGTGATTGCAGAAAGAGCTCCCTCTCGTCAGCCTGTTGCGGGGCCCCAGGCAGGGGAGACTGCCTGAAAAGTCTGCATTTTGGATTCTTTGAGATGGAGTTTGGGAGAATCTAGAGCTCTGGGGTCCACGGTACCCCTCCTGCCCCCTCAGCGGAGCGGCCGAGTAACCTGTCGGGGCGCCTGATGGGGCCGCACAGGGAACAGGTGAGTGGGATGGGCTGGGGGGGGAGGGGGGCGGCCGACCTCACCCGGACAGGAAAGCCTCTCCCCCTGCCTGCGTGTCGGAAAGCAGAAACAAGTCCCCGAGCGCACCCGATCTCGTCAGAAAGCAAAAATACCGGTCCACCACTGCCCTATTTCCCCATTTTCCAAGACAAGCCAGAAATGTAATATTTCTCTGCTTTTTTAAATTGGTACCCAGTAGGGGAAAAAAAATTTTTTTCCCCTCAAAATACGATGTGAGCCAAACAAAACATCTCGGGGCCAAATACGGCCCAAGAGCGGCATTTGCTACATTTGGTCTAGAAGATAAAATTCAGGGTAAATGACAATAAAAATCAGAATGAGTTTAAGGGGGAACTTATCTCCTGGAAAATAAGTCTGGAAGAATCATCTTTAGGGTCGATATGAGAAGTGAAGGGTGGATTATTAAAGAGTCTCTCGCGTGGGTTTATCTCCAGGGCCTGCCACTTGACATCCTAATCCTCAGCTGACAAATCACACCGCTGTCCCACTTCTCTGCAGAGAGCGGATTTACAAGCCAAGTTCTGAAACTGTCATCTCGGCGTGTCTGCCGTGCGCAAGCAAGCAAGCATCAGGACCTCCGGTACCCAGATCTCGGTTCCGGCGGCAGCACGAGCCCTCATCCGTTGTCCCCCAGCGCCCCCCTACCCCGCCACCTCCCTCCCCTGCCCCCGGCAGCCAAGGCCAGGCCTGCACGCCTGGTCAGTTCCTCTCCGGGCCGCCCCAGGGCCTGCATCCCCCCAAGGGAGCCGCCCCCCGGGCCCCCGACAAGCAGTTCTGCCCCCGTGCCCACATCGGAGTCCCAGCCACGCAGGGCTCTCGCCCGCGAGGGGTCACCAAGCCCGGCTGCTCCCAGCGTAGGAGCCTGGTTCAGCTCTCCTGGGACTTGGCCTCCAGATTCCAGGCCCCTGCCAGCAGGAGGAGGAGATGCTGGACCAGGTTCCTTCATTCATCACATATTTATGGAGCATCGACATGTGCGAGGCGCTGCTCCAGAACCCAGAAGGAGACCGAGCGCAGGAGACAGAAATCCTTGCCTTCCCGGCGGGGCTTGTGCTGTTGTGGGGAGACGGGCGGTAAAAAGGCAAATAAAATGGGCAGGATGTGGGATGATCCCAAGTGCCAAGCAGAGGAAATAAAGCAGGAACAGCGAGAGGAAGGGTCCGGGAGGTAAAAATCTCCAAAGGGCATTCAGGGAAGGCTGTGCTCAGAAGTGGGGTTTGAGCAGAGACTTAAGCGGGGGTGGGGGGGCAGGCGGCCCCAGGAGGAGCGAGCGTTCCCCGGACCGACGGGAGCCACACTCGGCGAGGACACCCGTGTTCCCGGGACAGGACGGGCAAGCGGAGGAGAGGAGAGAGACCGAGGGGAAGACACGGGCGCCAGGACCTCAGAGGTCATTGAAGGGCGTGGATGTCGACTCTGAGGGAAACGAGAAGCGGGACAGAGACCTGACCGGACTCCTGTTTTCGCAGATCTCACGAGGCTGCGGGGCTGCGGACGGACGGGAGGAAGGGGCAGAAGCAAGCATCAGGAGGCCGTGGACAGTCACTCGTGGAAGAGGACAGCGGCGTGTCTGGAAGTGGGCGAGGAGCGATCAGACTGCGGGGACACCCAAATCCCCAAAGCCTCAGTGGTTCCTCCCACCACAGCTTACTGGGCCCTGCTGGGTGGAAGTGGGGGGAGGGGTGGATTCCTGGAAGCGGTTTCATGTCTGGTATATACCTGGGTGGGGGCGGGGGCGGTCGGTCGGCGTAGACAGGTCCTCCCGGAGACTGACCCACGCTGGGCAGGCCGGCGGCCGGAGTTCAAAATCCGCGGGAAACCCAGAGCCCTCGGCAAGCTTTCGGACCTGCCCGGGCCCGAGGAACGGCCGTACGCTCCACGAATGTGAAAACGGAGGACGGTGTCTGTAGAACACTTCAGAGCAAGTCCTCGATAAATACATTAGCTACTTTTTGTCCAACTTTCTGAAGGCACTGGTGACCCAGAAAAGATGGAGACTCCAAGGCTTTTGCCTTCAACTTAAGCCGCACCACGGGGGATGACAAAAGATGCTCCCTTGGCCTGAGTTAAAAGCAGGTTGGGGACGCCTGGCGTGGCGCGGTAGGTTAGGCGTCGGACTCTCGGTTTCGGCTCAGGTCGTGATCTGAGCGCCGAGTCTGCTTGAGCTTCTTTCCCTGTCCCTCCCCCTGCTCATGCTCTCTCTAAATAAATCTTTTTTAAAAATCACAAAAATAAATAAAAGCAGGCTGAAGATTCGTGGGGTGCAGACCAGTCCCACTCGATCATCTCGAATCAGGAAAGCGAGTCTCGGGTGAGCTGAGCAGTTTGCAGTAACCCACCCAAGACCACAGAGCTAGAGAGTGGCAGAGCCGGGCTTGACTCCACGGCTGGGTGGTCCTAAGGCCACATCGTTACAATACCACGTTGCCTCCCGAATGGGATAGAAGACTTCTGTTCCAAGATTCGTCCAGCGGGGCCGGTCAGGAGGCCTCTAACAGGAGGCAGGGTCCGAACCCGCTGCCTTGGAGGGCTCGCTTTACAGAGACCCCCCTTCTCTGGCTTCACTGGGCTTCCTCCTGCTCTCCGAACCACAGAAATCCTAGCGGCCGGTCTCCCTGGTGAATACTTGTGAGGAAAATGCTAATTTCACTGCAGGTCCCAGTGTTGTTGAGATGATCACCAACGGGTCCATCAAAAATCCTCGAGGGACGCCACTTACAAGACTCCCCTGGTAAAGTCTACTGGTGGAGCCTCTTAAAACTGCTGCTTCGTTAATGGGCCATCTTCATACTTGTTAATGTCTAATTACTGACACTAATGGGCCCATGTATTTTAAAAATGAAATTATGGGTTTTATTCAATTAGGAATTGCTGAATAAATCTGGCCAGGGACACGAAGGACTAGTGGTGAAGCAGGCGCCCCCAGCTCCGGAGACGGAGACCGAAGGGTGCTGTGGCAGCAAAATTCACTCCAAAAAGAAACAAATCAATGCTGGGACTTGTAAGCGGGAGCCCGGCTGAGGATGAATTCATGTGTAGATTAACAGCAGTCCTGGGTCAGGCCTGGGCTTGGAAATGGATCTGAAACTTAACTGCAACCGACTTTAAAATATTTCCTGACTCGGCATTCTCTGGCTGATTTACATGGAAATAACGCATTGGATAAGCAGAAAGGGGGAAAAAATGAAGATCCTGTATAATCCCACCAAGCAGAGATAAACACTATTAACAGTGTGGTGTATATTTATTCAGATTTTTTTATGAATCTCTTTGGGTGATTCTGTGCACGCAGAGTATTTTCAAAAAGCAAACAGAACGGCCCTAAATGAATGTGGTGTTCTGTAACTTTTTAAAAAAACTTGTTCACATGCACTGGATAATATTCCCTACTAAAGTTCGCGTTCACGGACCTTGCCTCCGTAAACAGCTGCGCGGTGTTCTGTGACAACCCCCTAGGGCTGGGTATTTGTTTTAATACTCCAACAAAACTTGACAGAACATCCTTGAGGTGAATATGAATCTACTCTTTCTTTTCCTGACACTCTCCTAAACACAGAATTTCTGGGTGTGACTCGATGTCTAAGGCTTTTCAACAAATGGCCAAGCTTCCTTCTAGAACAGTTACGCCAACGGACCTTCAAAACAGCACTGCAAGAGGGCAGGTCTCCGGTTTCCTGACTTCGCAGGTGGAAAAAATGCGATCGTTATTTTACTTCCTTCTTCTGGTAACTACGGATGGAGCATTTTCCTTTCATTTGTGAAGTGCCCATCTGACTTCCTGCTGGTACACATCGCGTGCTGTGGACACCATCGCCTACATTACCTTCTGCTTTGCCTTTACGATTTCTTTTTCAGTGTACAAATGTCTTTATGTTTTTAGGTCGTCCGATTTCGTAGTCTTTGCCTTTATATTTCCCGACTCGGGTGTCAAGCTTTGAAATTTTCCACCGTTCCATAACGATGAAGCGGTTTTATTTTTAAGTCGAAAATCTGTAATCACGTTGAGACATTTTGATACACGTGAAGGAAGATCGATTTTCCAAATGGCTAGCCAGTTGTCCCAGCACCGTTTGTTGAAAAAAAAAATCTTTCCCACGGATTCAAATGTCACCTTATCATATGTTAAATTCAAAATTTTTAATGGATTTTCTCTTCTATTCCACTGATCTTTCTTGTAATAGCCAGACTATTCTTTTTAATTATTACAAACTTATATTTTATTATTGTTATTTTTTTTAAAGCAGGCTCCACACCCAGTGTGGGGCTTGAACTCACGACCCTGAGATTGAGAATTGCATGCTCGACCGACGAGCCAGCCAGAAGCCCCGACAAACTTCTATTTTAATATCATCATCTTATTCCCCATGTTCACAATTTTCTCCCGTGTTCTCACTGATCTCCAGAGGAGCCTTACAAGTCAAGGTTAAAAAAAAGTGAAGATTTTCCCCCTTCACTGTGGTTTCCATCTATTGAATAAAAGGACTAGATTAAGGAGAACGAACACCCAGGTACATGTCACGCCGTCCACTTAGGCCCTCTGTTTACATCATCCAGTAAGTTCTAGAGTTTTCTTCATACAGGTCCTTCCTGCGTATTTCTTTAAGTATTTAACACTTTTGTTTCTGTTGTAAACAACCTTCCCCCTGTAACAACACACACCATATTACTGAACGGGTTACTCTGTGTGTGTGCGTGTGTGTGTGTGTGTGTGTGTCCCCGCGCACGTGTGTTCCCTTTGCAAAACTTTACTCAGCTTTTTTTGGTTTTAAGATTTTATTTATTTATTTGACACAGAGAGACACAGCCAGAGAGGGAACACAAGCAGTGGGAGTGGGAGAGGGAGAAGCAGGCTTCCCGCCAAGCAGGGAGCCCGATGTGGGACTCCATCCCAGGACCCTGGGACCATCACCTGAGCCAAAGGCAGACACACGTAACGACTGAGCCATCCAGGCACCCCAGCTCTCTTATTCTTCTAACAAACGGCCAGCTGGTTCTTTTTGGGTTTGTGGGCACAAAATACCATCATCCTCTACTTCTTGGGGGGGGGGCTTCTTTTCAAGATTTGTGTCTATTTTCCCTTTGTTCTTTTCTTATTGCGCTGGCGATTCCATCCAGAACGACACTAAGTTACCGCTGTCTTCATCGTGTTGTTCTGGGCTTTAAATGTCATGTAGGGGGCCAGTCAAATAAATAACAAAGAGCATCCTTCAGTCCTAACTCGGTATTTTGTTTTCAGACATGACCACTGACTTCCAGCAGGGCCTAACTTAAAGCCATCCAATTCTGCTTTTTTCATTCCTTTGACCCGCTGTAGTGCCTTGGCAGCGTTGGCAGTCATCCTGAGGACAGGCCACTAGCATTCTTGGAATACTAGTTGGCTACAACACTGTCCCCCTAAATTCTCCAGCTACGTATTTTTTTTTTTTTTTTGCTAACGTAGCCAAATACTATCTGTTCCTGTATCATTCGGGTTTTCTGTGTCTGTATTCAGAGTCTGGTACCAGGGCAATCCAGTTACTTGCCAGTAAAACAAACAGGGAAGTATGTTTTTCATACATAAGTCTGGAGCAGTACAAATAATCTGGTTCCCTGAAGATCTGACTGAATTCACACATCAGATATTTTTGGTCGAGCAGCTTTTTGCGGACACTGTTTTCAAACACACCTATGGTTATCAGTGTATTTTCAGTTTTTCTATACCTTCTTGAGTCAATGTTTTTCCCCTAGGACACCATCTGCTTAAATGACATCTTCCCTAATGAGAGCAATATATATATTTTTTAAAATCTGTTTTGTCTAACATTGTGCATTTGAGGTTTATTTTGTTTTGCTTTCTCCCTTGATGGTGGCGCTCTGGAGAGATACATCCAGGGATCTACTCTGCCTTTAAAAAAGCAGCACTTGAGGGTGCCTTGGTGGCACAGCTGGTTGGGTGTCCATCCCTTGGTTTTGGCTCAGGTTGTGGTCATAGGGTCGTGAGATCAAGCCCCACGTCAGGCTCAGTGCTCAGCGTGGAGTCTGAGTTTCTCTCTCCCTCTGCTTCTCCTGCTGGTGCACTTGCTCTCTTGCTCTCTCTCTAAAATAAAGAAATCTTTGTGTTTTTTTTTTTAAGATTTTATTTATTTATTTGACAGAGATCTAAGTAGGCAGAGAGGCAGGCGGGGGAAGCAGGCTCCCCACTGAGCAGAGAGCCTGATGTGGGGCTCGATCCCAGGACCCTGAGATCATGACCTGAGCCCAAGGTAGAGGCTCCAACCCACTGAGCCACCCAGGCGCCCCATAAAATAAAATTTTTTTTTAAAGCAGCTTGGGGTGATTTATTTACTAGAGCGTCTTGAGGGCCATGCTCCTGGGAAAGTAGTAAGCGTGTGGTTCCTATGTCCTCAGTCACTACCACAGATACACTCTGGGCCCACAGCTTCCGTTCTGTGAGCGGCCTCTTCTCCCCCAGGCCTGGCGCCCGTGGCCATATTTGGACAGAAGAGCTGCCCTGCCCTGGTCTGGACGGGACCAGCCACGGAGGTCTGGCTCAGGCTCCGGCCGCCGAGCGAGCCGTCTCTCTGAAGAACCGGGAACCGAGAAGTGCGCAGCAGAGGCGGCCGCTCATGTCCGCCGTTCGCCCAAATAGGCAACTGCTGCTTTGGTTCCTGCCTCCAGGTCTTGATGAGGTCCTGCCCTGTTTCCTGTACTTGGTTCCATGAAATATCACTGTAATTTTACAAGAAACCCCCTGGAGATGGGCCACGTGCTCCCTCCGGGACCTGGGCGCCGTGAACTTCTCCATCCCGATCTCTCTCGTGTCTCCCGTGGAACCTCCTCACCATCTGGCCCCTGGGCTCCACGTCACAGATGCCAATCTAGCGGCGTCTTAACACGCGGCCACGTGCGCTCGGCGATCAGGGCCTCTCAGACGGAGTGAGCAACGCTGCCCAGCTCCACTCGGGAAGGAACAGCGGGGCCCGGCCATGGGGCCCGGGCATGACAGAAGAGGTGGCGGGTCCTTGCCACCAAGCTTCCTGTGTGGCCCGGACCCCTACGGGTTGTGGGAGAAACGAAACAAACTAACACAAAAGGGCTTAAGTGGGCAGAGACTTTCCGCCACCAAACGGTCAGACGCAGACCCCGCTGGGCCCCGGGGGCTCGGACGACGTCCTCAGAGCTCGGGCTCTCTCTGCTCCTCTCAGCTCTGACTCCCTCAGTGTTTAGTCCAGGCGGCAGGCCGAGGCCTCCTACGGGCCCCACAGCCGCACGGAAAGAATGCGGTCACCCGCGGGACTCCGGCAGCAAGAGTCCTGCGGCAGACGCCGTGGCTCAGCTTGGGCCGCACACCGACTGCCGCAACCCGGGGGACACATGTTCTGGGATGTGTGAGATCTGGAAGTGGACAGGACGGCAGAGGCGCGGACGGCACACCCGGGCCTGACAGACAGCCGGACGCTGGTGCAGAGGTCTTGGGATTGCCGCCGGAGGGATGAGCGGGTGAGGGATTCCAGAAGGCTCGGCCACACCCGCCTTCATCCGGAGGCTCAGAAAGGTGTGTGTGTCTCTGTTTACTTGTGTGTGTTTTGACCGCACGTGGAGCTGTTTCCTGTTAAGTTCAAGTTCATGGGGGGGAATTCGGATACACGGGCCTTAGCAGGTTTGCTGACCTTCGCACGGGGCCGCCCACGCGCACCGCACTCTGTCCCACGGCATCTTAAAGGCACCGCGATCCGGCTGCCTGCTTCTGTCAGGTTGGCAGGGGAAGTCATCAAACCTAACTAATTAGGGACACTAACCAGGGAGTACAGAAGCAAACGCTGTCATTTTAGCCGTGGCCATTTAAAAAATTCCACTCAAGTTTTCCTTGGCATCTAGTAGTTTCCAAGCTGTGCTAGGTGCTCAGGATGCCGGCCGTGAGCAAACCAGGCCCGGCTCCCGCTCTGCTGGGCTGCCCTCCGCCTTCCCAGGGGAGACATGCCAAGACTTTGTCGCCAGCGCACGCTCCTTTCTGCCCGGCCGTCAACCGGGCTCAACGTCTCTGGAAAAACGAGAGCCATCGGCCATGCCTCGAGACCGCTGGGCCTGGTTCTCCCGCCAGCCTCCTGAGGACGAGCTGACGCCTGGGGAGAGCCGGGGAGGCCCCAGAAGGTGTCCGAGTGTTCCACGTCGAGACGATCCAGCAGTCCGGGGTCGGAAAGTTCAAACGCTACCCAAGGAGCACGTAAAGGGAACGCGGGAGGTGGGCAAAGTGCAAGACAATGGATGCCCGGCGCCGGGATTGCGAGCGCCGGGGCCTGGTTCGTTTGCCCGTAAAACCCTGTGGGAGGCCAATCAAACCACTTCAGCAAACCCACAGGCTCCAGCCTGAAACCTCTGCTGTTGATTCTCTTCAAAGGAACGGAGAAGTCCCCCTCGTGAGCGAGACACCCCCCGACCAGCCGCCTTCGGATCCCGAAACAAGAATGCCTAATTGGCCTGTTGGTCGGTTCATTCCCGCGCGCTTCCTACAACCGCTCACGGAGCCCCCACGGAGCGCAGGCTGGAGCGCAGGCTGCCGTGCGACGCGGGAAGGCCGCGGTCGCCAAGCTCCGGCTCTGCAGCCCGGGACGGGGGGGGGGGGGCGCGGGGGGCAGCAGTGACAACCAGACACGTAGGAGAAATGTGTCAGCACGAAATGCCGCGGGATGGGGGAGGCCGCTCTGGACGGGAACGGTCCCTGGGACGGGAGGCGCCGGGCTCAGCTTTGAAGATGACCGGGCTGCGGGGCCCGCAAGGAGACAAGGGTGAAGCCCGGAGGCAGGAGAGCGGTTCTGCGGCTTCAACGAACAGAGAGCAGGCTGGAGTCGGGCAAGGGACGTGGGGCGCAGGGGGAGGCTGCGGGAGTCAAGATCTGAGAGGCCAAGGCGAGGGGCTTGTATTTCATTAAGTTCCACTGACTCCTGGAAGGAAGCTCCCCCCGCCCCGGCTCCGGACTAAAACATAGTGAGCAGTCATGACGGCGCAGCTGCCCACCCACGGGGGCCGACTAAGGTCCTGGGGCCACCCTGTCACCTTGCCTCCCCCCCTCCCCGCCCCCCGCCCCTGCCGAGATGGCCAGAGCAGAGCCCAGCCTCCAGCGGCTCTGAAACAGGAGCCACCCGCCTAGCAGGTACGGAGTCTGCGCGGTTTGCACCAGCCGCTGCCCGGGTTCGGCTCTGTCCAGCCGCCGCAGGTCACAGGCAGAGACACGGAGGCCAAACGAGGAGCTGACCCGGCCAAACCCTGTGCCGAGACTGGCTGTTTCATCCGTTCCCTCCCCAAATGATCGGGGACCTCTGAGGTACCAGAAACAGTTGCACGAGGTCAGGATTATAGCCCTGAACACAAAAGCCAATTCCTGCCAGGAGGGGGAGGGAATGTCCCTCCCCTAGAGCGAATCAGACAGCATAAAGGGATGGGTCCTAGGAAGGGGGGAAAAAGCCCAGGAGCGGCGTGAGAAATCCCGGCACGTGCAGGAGGAGAGGTGGTGATTTTCAATGGAGCCATCAGGGAGAATCTCACTCCCACCAAAGCAGAGATTCGAGCATCTCAGGGGAGCAGGACATGTGCCTGTCCTGGGGGACAGGAGTCCAGCCAAATGCAAGGGGCGAGGTTTTGGGACCGGGTGTGCCCGACATGCTTGGGGAAGACGATGTGCTAGACATCGGGATGGAAGGGGTGGGTGGAGCTGGGGGTGCACATCCTGGAATGCTGGTCCCTCAGCACCCTTGTCCCACTCACCACCTGCCCGAAAGCGAACTTTCTGTCAGGTCCCACCCACTGCTGGAGATTAAGATTTTAGGTTGACTTCAGCTATAGAGTGTTTGAATTTTCCATCGAGATGGGCAGCGGGGATTTTGATTCTGGCAGAGGAAGACCACCCTGGCCCGCTCTGGCTCCTGGCCCGCTCTGGCTCCCGGCCAAGACAAGAAGGCGAGTGTGCAGGGTTTTTAACCCCAGCCCAGAAAGGAGAGAAGCAAGTCTGGCAGGTGCTACGCCGAATGGGAGAATGAGTAGTTGTAATTCAGTTACATTTTTAGCAGTTAATAACAGAGCATGTAGTAAATGCAGTTTTCTGGACTTCTGCAAATCTGAGAGTTCCCAATCTCTCTTCCAAAATGATCTGACGCAGTTTGCATTGTTTGCAAGTAAGAACAATTGCAAAATATTTCACACCAGTCTCTAATGTGAAGGCTCAGCTCTCTCCAAAGCAATGGTGCAGCTAACACTGCCTGGGAAACTTGAGAGGGGGACACAGCGTCAGAAAACAAGAACTGTGTGGTTTTATCGTATTTCTGATCAGCAAGACTTTGAGTTTTCTTTATTATATATGGGTGGTGCACTCTGCAGTCCCTACAACAAACACATGGACATTCTCCCAGGAAGGCCAACGAGGGAGGCATCTCCCTCCTTTTTCAATACAGAAACAGAGAGGTAAAGGGACTTGTCTAAGGTCACACAGTACAAAGCAGGGACCTGAACCTGGGCTGACTGCACATTTCATTCTCCTGCTGATGGGGTTTCCTCGCTAAATTGACTGCCTCCCCAGAATAGTTCACTCCTCCAACTGAGAAAATGGGTTCCAAAATAGGTCTTCCTAGAGATATATCTGTAATAATGCAGTAATCTAATTACCCCGTACTTCATGATTTGGGAATATAAAACATCTCGGTTGTCTCAGCAGCTGCATCTTCTGCCTTAAAGGCCCATGCCATCCATACCACCAATGTGTGTTTGCGCATCTGCCTCCACAGCCCGTGAGCTGCTCACTAGGGCCAAGGTGTGTGTGATCCTTTTGCCTCTGGTGTCTAGCAACGCACCCTGCACGTTGCAGACGTCAGGGAAATCTGTAAAACGAATGAATGAGCAGCAACAGAAAAGCCACCCTACCTGACGGTCCCTGCCAGCTCTCCTACAGCTCCCTCCAAGGCTCCCAGCGCCTTATTAATTATGGATGGGAATGGAGATTCTGAAACAGAAGCCGATGTGGGTATAATCACACCCTGTGTTTGCATGATCATAAGTAGATTATTAAAAATGGATAAGGCAGCCATAATTGGGCTCCAGCCTACCAGAAATCTTAGAGGAAGCAGATGGAGCATTTGGGCATTTTCTGTGCTTTAATCTAAACCAGCAGGAAAAAAAAAAAATTGATTGGAAGACTGTCTTTCACATTCCATTATTGATGGGCGGGCTATCATTAACGAACGGTCTCTGTAAGAGCCCTCCCCAGCACGGAATCAGAGATGTGGGGATTTTATTTAGAGAGGGTTAAACTTTGTTCTGTTCGTCGGGGTCTTTGGAGAGTTTGGGCATTTGGCCAAAGTTGTAAGTGAATTTCTCCCCAAACACATTTCTCTTTCATTCTGAAATGGGCCTGGAAAGGAAATGATATTAACACGTTTTCAACTGTTTATGCTTTAAAATCATCTCGAATACTCATCAAGAGGCTTTGGTGGGAATAACAAGGGGGGGCTTTCTTTCTTTTTTTTTTTTTTTAAAGATTTTATTTATTTATTCGACAGAGAGAAATCACAAGTAGATGGAGAGGCAGGCAGAGAGAGAGAGAGGGAAGCAGGCTCCCTGATGAGCAGAGAGCCCGATGCGGGGCTCAATCCCAGGACCCTGAGATCATGACCCGAGCCGAAGGCAGCGGCTTAACCCACTGAGCCACCCAGGCGCCCCAGGGGGAGCTTTCTTAGAGGGAAATCATCTGGTGTTAACAAACGTGCAGAAAGATGGACGAGGGGTCTTGGGAACCAATGGGAGTTCCTATGTTCTCGTGGAAAATTAAGACTGTGAAGCACCATGGTTAACAAGTACATACGTGCATAAGATCAAGGAAAACCATTTAGTATCGAGTGCATATACCACCTTGGGCCTGGAGCTCAGTGCAGAGCTTAAACCCATGACCCTGAGATCAAGACCTGAGCTGAGACCAAGAGTCAGACACTCACTCGACGGACTGCGCCGCCCAGGCGCCCCGAGCACTTACGCCATCTGAGGAAGCAAGTATTATCATGTCCACTTTATAGAAGAGAAGATAAAGGTTCGAGGTCAAGAAACAAAGGTGAAGTCTGACTCCAGCCCTGTCCGAACCACATCACACCGTCATCCACACTTGGTGTACATATGGGAGTCATTACAATTAATACTCTTTCATCCCTAGGCTGAGCACGAGGAAATATCACATAAAGTCATGGGTGTGAGCCCAAACAATCTTACTTTTAAACAACCAGGTGTGAGGGGCGCCTGGGTAGCTCAGCTGGTTAAGCGTCCACCTTCTGCTCGGGTCATGATCTTGGGGTCCCGGGCTCCCTGCTCAGTGGGGAGCCTGCTTCTCCCTCAGCCTGTCCCCCACTCTGCTTCTGCTCGCTTGCTCTCTCTCGAATAAATAAAATCTTAAAAAAATAATCAACATGCAGGTGTTATTTAGCCTCTCTGAACCTCCCCTCCCTTACTGGTAAGATGGGGCTGTCAGTCATAGATATCTGGGGTTTACTGTAAGGCTTAAATGACAGAGTGTAGCTCAAAGAGCCGGATGGGGGGGCACCTGGGTGGCTCAGAGGGTTAAAGCCTCTGCCTTCGGCTCGGGTCATGATCCCAGGGTCCTGGGATCAAGCCCTACATCGGGCTCTCTGCTCAGTGGGGAGCCTGCTTCCTCCTCTCTCTCTGCCTGCCTCTCCGCCTACTTGTGATCTCTGTCTGTGAAATAAATAAGTAAAATCTTAAAAAAAAAAAGAGCCGGATGGGCCTCATATATGATGTTACACGTAAGCACTGAAGAAAGGGTTACTGACATTATGTAGCATTGTTGAAATGTTGCTATGCTTACAACTGAATGATCTTCCCAGGCATCAGATCTGACAGGTGGGAAAGCTTTCAGAAATTACTCAGCCCTGCTCCATCCTAGAAAGGCCCAGCAAAAGAGACAGGACGTGCCCCAGGCAGAGACAATTCAAGCTTGTTGCTTCCTGGATGTGCTGAAGTCACTCAGCTTGGTGAGGTACCGGCTGCCATATGGAAGCAGATAAGGGCCTCTTCTGCTCTTCCGGAGCCTGCTCTAACGGCCCCAGAGGGAGCTCCTACCACTCTCTGCCACCAGGAATGCTAAGAGGTAAGGGGTGGGGGGAAAGCATGGTTTCTTAGTGAGAGTATATGCTTTGGGGCTAAGCAGTGGGGCACAGGAGAAGAATCATCGTATATTAGCAATAAGATTTCTATTTCTGGGAAATGACACAAGAGTGAGGAGTTACATACTTAAACATGCAAAAGCAAGCTAAAGAAACGCATCAGGCCTGGCGGCTCAGGAAAAGGAAGTGCAGCTTACAAAAAGAACCACTGAGTAACAGCACCTTAAGAGGCCTGCTCTTTGATACCAGCCTCTAAGGCACCTTTATGCAGATGGCAAAAGACGCACCATCTGATACTTCCATCTGTCAGAAAACTAAAAGTGATACAAATCTAGAATGTCTATGATGTAACTTGGGCTCCCTGAGATGTGGCATGGTTGTATAGTGCACAACCTGCCCAACTGTGCAGAGCAACCCTGCTGAGTCTGTTCACCACTTGTTACTCCGCAGATACAGAGCAGTTTTACAGAATTAAGTGGACAAGTCTTCTATAACGGACATCTATTATTTGTGGCACTACCATTCATTCATCCTTCTTATAGTAATGGTAACCCAACATTTCTTTTTAGGATTTGGATGTGGCAGATTCCAATCCCTGCTTGAGAAGTGAACACATAATCCGTGCCTAAACCAGGCAGCATATCCCACCCCCTAGATATGACAAGTAGTTCAAAGATGAGCACGTGACCCAATCAGAGCCAATGAGTCAACAAGTGAACTTTTCCCGAAAATGCTGGGAGAACAGAAAACATTCTCCTGTATTTGGAATTGTGAGGCTCTAAGGGCTGAAGCTATAGTGGGCAACATGCCACTGTAAGGAACCTGAGAATGAAGGGAAGACAGACAGACAGACAGACAGACACCTGGTACATTGCTTCGGATACCCCTGAACCCAGCCATACCCGAAGCTGCAATGACTCCTGAACGTTTCAGTTAAATGAAACAGTAAATTCTCTTTTGCTTAAGCCTGTCTGGGTTTGTTTTTATGTCATTCACGCACAATAGAGTCCTGAATGTCGCAGAAACCCTCACTGAGAGGACTCTGGACACCTGGGGCGTTTGAAACGTGCCATGGTACCCGCATCAAATGCGGAGTCCCAGTCCCATCCTGGGACGGTGTGGGTCCTTATCTTCCTTCTCCTTCCCCAGGATGTTCAATCCCTGAACGTGCACAAACTTCCAGCTCAGGATCCACGGGGACGGGGGGAGGGATGACTAGAAGAACCCACTCGCCCCTTTGCGGGAGGAAGTGAAAGACCATCAACTAAAAATAATGACAAGAGGGTGCCTGGCTGGCTCAGTCAGTGGAGCGTGGGACTCCTGACCTTGGTGAGGTGAGTTCGAGCCCCACAGTGGGCACAGAGCTTGCTAATAACATTTAAAAATTTAAAAAAAACTTAGAAGGAGAAAACCCGTGAAGCCTATGAGAACTGTTTGTGTCATGAAACGGGCAGGAAAAAAAAAATGCTTTTAAGAATGATTTTTCTGCAGGAAATAGAAATGAATTCCAACAGCCTTTATTTCATACTTTCAATAAAAGCAAAGAAAATACAGACATCATGAATCAAAAACATAGAGGAGATTTTTTTAAAAAAGGAATGAAAAGGATTACGGTTTCGAGGCAGAAAGGAATTAAATGGTTTAAACAATGCATTTGGTCCAGTAACAGCTAAATTAGCAATGCAGAAAAGCGATTCCTGGCGAAAAAGCCAAGCTCGAGAAAGTTCACCAGGATTCAGAGGCGACCACGGTGTGGGGGGGGAGAAGCTCGCAGACAGGCAGCGTGACATCCCACGCAGGAAACGTGTCTCTATATACTTAAATGTAGCAGGGGCAGTATTCGATACGAGACACAACGCTTCCTGAGTTACAGGAAAAAAAACAAAACTTGCTTCAGAAGAGTGCAAATCGTATTGGGGGAAAAAAGAAAATTCACAGACACCAAAGCCTAGACGCGCATCCTGGTACGGTTTTAACTTCGAGGTAAAGAACCGGACAGATACTCCGGGGGAGAGAGCTCACCGACAGAGGGAAAGAGTCAGCCTGGCCGCAGACTTCGCCTCTGCGTCATCAGGCAGAAGGCAACGTCCAGTTTTGAGGGTTCTGGAAGCCTGCGAGCCCAGGGCGCGACACACCAGCCAGGCCGCTGACCCCGTGTGCAGCGACAGGACCGTCTCTCTGTTACAGAAGGCCCAGAATGTTCGCTATTCCCATGCCACACTCCCGAACTCAGACTCCAGCCAGCCATCAGCTGATCCAAAACAATTCGGAGAGCACGTGTGTCTGGGAGCATCAACGAAAAGTTGGACGAAACCGATGCTCTTCTAGGCAAGGATGAGTCACCCAAACGGACTCCCGAGGAGTCAGCCTGCCTAGACACCAGTGAGCCCGCCAGGCATCTTGCTCCCGCGGCCAGCCAGCCTCCGAGGACGCCCAGTCTCCGCCTGTTTGTACCGGCCGGGGCTGCCGGGGCTGGGGGATGCCGTCCACGGAGCTGCTCTGCGCGTGGCGGCCGTCCAGTCTGGGAGGGAGGCAGCCCAGCCACCGCGCTGTCGGCGGCCTTAGGGACCGCCGCCTCCCGGGGGCCCTCCCCGCCCCCCCAACCCCAGGATGCGGAACGCGAGGCTGCCCTCCCTGGTACCTTCAGACCAACCTCACTGCTGCCAGCGGAGCGGAAATGCCTTCCAGTTTCTACCAAACAGGTAAAACCATCCCTAGAAAAGTATCCCAAACCAGTGCAGAATTTTCTCCCGTTGGGTTGACTATTCTCACGGGAGGACAGGGAGGGCTTTGGTGCCTGTCTTCGCCACAAGCCCTGAATCCTCTCTTTTTCCCATTCCTGGCTTCCTGAAATAGCAGCGGCAGAACTTTTTACCGAATAGTTTCCCTTCCCTGTGGAGGCAGCTACCGAGAGTCCTTCGAGCACATGGACAGAGAGAAGCCAGACACAAATGAGCAAACGCTACAGGACGTGTTGGTAGGGTTCGGGCTCTGTGAAGTCCTGAGAACAGACAAAATTAATCTTGGGTGATGGAGAGAGAACAGTGATTACCTCAGGGTGGGGGGAGGGGGGGGATGACGCCCGGAAAGGAGCGCAAAGGAATTTTCGGAGGTGATGGAATGTTCCAGATCTTGATCTGAGTCACGGTTACACAGATGCATACAGATGTAAAAACTGATCCAACCACACCGTTGGGTTTGGTGCATTTAACTGTATGCAAATTATATCTCAATTTTTAAAAAAACACCCTTCAAAGTGGGTGTTAAAGGTAAGCTGATATAAAATGGAATTGCGTGTTTGGTAGGTGAAAGAAAAACAGGCTTCTGTAATTTCTTTTGGGCAGATTAGTCAGAACCTGATCCTTTTCTCAGTTTGGGAACCAAACTACATAAAAAGGTCCTAGGGGATGGGCGGATTTTATAAAGGACCAAAAGGAATGATTTCCATCTTTTCTGAGAAAATACAAAATGAATTAGGCTCCTCGGAGACTCGAGTCACCACCGAACACCGAGTCGTCAGGGCTGGAGGGGCCGGCCTGAAATGATGAGAGGACAGGCTGAGCTTTCCTGCAGGAGAAAACAAGCAGTGATAACCAGCTGGAGGAAATTCTTCAGACAGATTGAATGTGACAGAGAGGGGAAGGGCCAGGCCTGGCGAGGCAGAGAGTCATGAAGGGCTGTAGGAGGCCAGGACGAGGGGGACGCGAGGCTTGAGGCAGGGATCGTCAGGGCCGACCTCGGTGCCTTCCTTCCCGAGGGGGTGTCTGGGAACCAGCGAGAACGCAAGCTGGTGGGCCCGGCCGCCCTTGACTGGAGGAAATGACTGGGGACCGGCACCGGTGAGATGGGGAAGTTTAGCGGGAAGGAAGCCATCGGGGAACTTGGCTTATAAAACGTGGTTCCCTCGTCCACCATTATATCTGCCACTTATTACCCACTAATGCTGCATTAACCAGCCCCTCAATCTCAGGGTTTTTTTGGGGGGGGGGGAGTTGGCAGAGAGAGAGGAGGAAGCAGGCTTCCCGCTGAGCAGAGAGCCCGATGTGGGGCTCGATCCCAGGACCCTGGGATCATGACCTGAGCCGAAGGCAGAGGCTTTAACCCACTGAGGCACCCAGATGCCCCTCAATCTCAGGGTTTTTTGTTTTTTTTTTTTTTTATTTCACAGACAGAGATCACAAGTAGGCAGAGAGGCAGGCAGAGAGAGAGGAGGAAGCAGACTCCCCACTGAGCAGAGAGCCCGATGTGGGGCTCGATCCCAGGACCCTGGGATCATGACCTGAGCCGAAAGCAGAGGCTTAACCCACTGAGCCACCCAGCCGCCCCTCAATCTCAGGTTTTAAATAACAATTAGTTTTGCTCATCCAGCCCCAGGTTTCTCAACCTCAGCACTGCTGGTGGTTTGGACCAGGTAATTCTCTGTCACTGGGGGCTGTCCTGCACAGGACACAGGATGTTTCATAGCGTTCCTGACCGTGGAGTCCCACTCGATGCTTAGGGTACCCCCCTCCTAGTTGTGACAATCAAAAACGTCGCCAGACGTCATTAAATATCCCCTACTGGGCTAACTCGCTTTCAGCTAAGAACCACTGCTCCGGGCCGAGCTGGGGCTGGGCTCCGGGCCAGGGCCGGGCGAGCGCCCCACATCTCCCGTCCGAGGACCAGCTGGCCAGCTGGTTCCTGCAGTGACTGCAGAAGTGCAAGGGAGCAAGTCCATGGACGGAAGCACCTTCCAAGTCTCTGACCATGTGAGATCGGTGCGGACAGCGCTTTGAGCAAAGCGTGTCCCGTGACCAAGGCCGACACTGACGGGTAAAGGGAGCGTACTCGGCCACAAAGGCGGGGTGAGGCACGTGAGTATTTGTGAACTGATCATCCGAACCACCCCGCCATCCACACCGTCACTGGCTTAAGATGGTATTAGTCTAGGAAGTTCTTTTTTTTTTTTTTTTTTTTTAAGATTTTATTTATTTATTTGACAGAGAGAGATGACAAGCAGGCAGAGAGGCAGGCAGAGAGAGAGGAGGAAGCAGGCTCCCCGCTGAGCAGAGAGCCCGATGCGGGGCTCGATCCCAGGACCCTGAGATCATGACCTGAGCCGAAGGCAGCGGCTTAACCCACTGAGCCACCCAGGCGCCCCTAGTCTAGGAAGTTCTTTAGCTTCTGCCTTAAGTTATCCTAGAGGACACGGAAGGAGTCGGCACACGTGTCCGTGAGGACACGGCCACAGAGCGGGGAAAACTCCGAGTGGGGAGAATCCAGGCGAATCGGGGAGCCTGCTCCCTCAGGAGGACGACCTCCCACCTGTGTTCTTACACCCGCGAACAGTGGCTGGACCGGTCCAAGGAGGAGACAGCCGGGCTGCCGCAGAGAACAAAAAAATGGACCCGGAGACAGAAGACCTGACTTCTAGTCCTTGCTTTGCCATTTCCTACCTGTGCTGTATCTCGGGCCTGTCTCTGGACTCAACGACAACTTCAGTTTCCTCGTCCATGACATGGGGCTACGTTCGTTTCTACCCAATAAAGTAGGGGGGGGAATTAAAGGACATGATGCACATAAAAGGCATGTGGCTGACCGTCTGCAAGATGCCCCCAGCAGCCTTTCCCTCCCCGTACACACGGGCTCCTCCTCCCTCGGGAGCCAGGCCCCTAGTTCCCCTGCCCTCGAATCTAGACTTCAGGGACTGGCTTGCCTGTCCAGTCCAATTCAGATAGACAATACATGTTTTAGTCTAAGTATGTCCCCTGTGATATTTGGGGCTTCCTTATACCAAAGATTATTTTTTGTTGTTTATCTGAAATTCAGATTCAACTGGGGAGGCTGTGTTTTATTTTATGGGGGCAACCCTACTCCTATACCCAGCCCCAGGAGTGGGGGTGACCCACACTAAGCTGAGAGACTGCACTGCATTGCCCTAGCCATGGCGATCACGTCAGTCTGGCTTTGTTACTTAATCCGGAGCTGTAAGAGAGGGACTCTCAGGATTTGTGTGGGAACTATTTGAGGGAACCCTGTCTCTCCTGCTGAACTGGGCACGTGATGACATAAAGATCAGAACTGGAAGAGCCTGCATAGAAAGAGATAACCCAGAGGGAGCAGATCCGAGTGGCAGCATATGCTCTGGATCAAGCCTTTCCTGAAGCTGCCTCCAGGCGGACACGTTAAGAGCCAGTGCACACTATGGAGCATGTTCCCTTTCGGCATCTGCGGTGACCTTGGGAGCACATATCCAGAAGAAGCCTCCATGAGCTGGGTCCCTGCCTGACCATGATGAGTAGAGGTCCCCTGCGGATCCTGAAGGTCGCTGGCACCAGGAAGAAACAAACCTCTCCTGGGCTAAGCCACGGACGCACTCCGGCTGTGTGTTAACTTCAGCACAGCCGAGCCTACTCGGTCTGTCTACACGGACTGAGCCCGAGAACTAGACAATAGAACGACGGGTACTTTCCCACAGACAGAAGACCAGCCGTAGTACTTCCGTGTGGCAACATTTCAGTAAAAGGTTTTTTCCTCTTCCATTTATGCTGTGAATCTCTGGGTGGACGGACTGATCTTAAAGAGATGGAGGACTAGACTATTTTTAAGAGGTGAGTGTGTGTGTCTGCGCGCTCCTGCTGGCAGCGGCGAGGGAACGCGGGTGGACGAGTGAGAGCCGGGCGGGGGGTTAAAATCTCGGCTACACCTGCTATTCCGGGCACCCGGCATGCTTCACGGCCCTCGGGGTGTTTCGACGCACCGTGCTGAACTTCAGGCCCGTTTCCTAGATGAGAAAAACAAGGCACAGACAGAAGCAGCAACGCCCGCCCCCCGTCGCACCGTTTCGTGGTCCAAAATCGGCCGGGTTTAAGATGTTCAACGTGTGAAAGCTTTTACAGGTCCTCAGGTTGAATGCAAGATTTCAGAAAGCAGCTGGATAATTTTACAGCGACTATAACCTGCTGCTAGGATGAATGCAATCAATCTAAAGGCCTCAGAAAATCACCACCGTCCACAGGAGAATGTCAGGATTTCCACGCTCTGTGGCGGGCGTGGGGGTAATCACCCACCCCTGCGTCAAGCTCCGGTCTCTCTAACAGACGGCAGAGAACAAAAGGGAGGGGGAAGTCAGCCCGAAGGCACATGGTCCTCCTCTCCCAGCCCCGCAGGGCGGAAGGGGAGCGAGGAATCACGGGGTCCCTGGACCGAATGCGGGGACACAGAGCCGGGAGGGGTTCGGTGGAGGTGTGCGTGCACTCCACAACCGTGCTCGGAAGCAAGCCAGATGCTCACAAAACACAACAAAACCAAACCCCCAAAAACGCTGTGCAGAAGTTCTGTTTTAGCGGGACCCAAAGCCACCACCTTTCATTCCACTCTGTCTGAGTTCCTTTCTGTCTACAAATTCTTGACAGGACCCCTAGCCTGTGCAGAGGCCTGCAGGAGACCATAATCAAGGAGACGACGCTTTACTGATTTACAGTCTCTGCTCTATGCTCTGTACCGGGAAGAGCAGTTCATGCTTCCCACCGAGCCCTGGAAACAAAACCCTGAGGTCCTTGTTCTCCAAATGGGGAAACCGAGGCTCAGAAAGAGGACGTGACCTTGCTCAAGGTCAGATGGTCCATGGAGGAGGCCCGGCGGACCCCCGGATCCATCGGCTCTGGGCCACATCTTGTCGCAGCCGTGTAACAAAGAGTAAGACACAAATGCTGCATTGAAAGAGCTTATCAAGAGAGTGGGGTTGTGGGGAGATGCATAAAATAAGAATTATAGGATTCCAGAAAACACATGAGGCTGGCCTGATCAGGCAAGAATTGAAGGAGAAAATGAGACTCCCAACTGAACAAATGCTCATTTCTTTCTTCTTCATCTTCTTTTTTGTTTTTTTTTTAAAACATCGTGTGTTGAGAGTTAATCATACTCCTTGCTCTACAGCTTAGCATTGCTGTTGGTCTGTGCGTGGTCCCTTTCTTACCTATATATTAAAAATGTATTCACCTCCATTCTCATAGGCAATCCATTCTCCTATATTTAATGTGTATCTTTTTGCTTGAGTGTGTTCTTGCAAAATGTATATTGTTTTGCATGTGGGTTTTTAAAAATTTACATAAATGGTATTGGGCTGAAAATCCCATTCCCTTTCGTGCATTTGTCACTCAGCACAGTCCTTTTAAGGACTATCCGTGTTGCTCTGTGCTCATCTATTCTGAGTCGAGGCACCGCAGGGGACTCCAGATATGGAGATTTGCCCCAGATTTGCCCCCCAACTTTCCCAGGCCCGACAGTGTGATGGTGGCTGCCTCCCACCACTGTCCTCACACCGCTGTGACTCGCTTTGTACATGTCTCTGATGCAGTGCCACGAGAGCGACTTTAGGCTATCTGCCCAGCAGCGGAACTCTGGAGCTGGAGAGGTTTCATCTGGCAGCAACGCAGGACTGCTGTTCAGAGTTACATCTGTCTGCCTTCCTGCCAGTGGTCCAGGAAAGGCCTCGGATCCCTGTGTTCGCACCAACACGCAGCAGGATTCTAATTTTTGTCAGTCTAATAGGTGTGAAATGACATCTCGAATTGTTTTAATTTGGGGATCTCCAATGACAAATGAGTTCATGGAACGTGTACAGATTTTTTAAAACTGCCTATCATGCGCTTGGCATCGTGGGGGGTAGGACATCAGTACATGACCTGGATCTCACTAAGCTAAAATGGGGGTATGGGGTAAGGTCAGGATAGTAACAAGGGAGGTCGGAAAGGTGGGAGGATAGAAAGGGCTTTGCAGTGAGATCTACTGGGGACACCAGCATCTCAAGCCAAAAATAATGTATTAGCAGGTGTTGACTGGTCCTCCCTGTCCATCTGACCACCCTGGAGTAGTATCACACCAAAACGGTCTTTTGTTAATGAGAAGAAAACTCAATTTCAAAAGACCGGGACTTTACCAATTTGTTTTGACACAAAAGCCATCTCTTCACTGTTCTGCTAAGTTTCTTACTGAAAGCAAATGTGGCCACAGTTAAAGAGACACCATGAGGGCCCATGGCAAAGTAGTCCGAGCCAATGTGAACTTTGCTATCAAATGCCAGATCAAATATTACAATATCAAATGCATGGGTGAGATCACAGAAAAGAAAGGGGAATCCTTGGATGCCACAGACGAAGAGAACATGGACGGTCAGAGAGTGTCACAGCAGCCCAGAGAGGTAACAGACCACACACAGGCTTTAGCTGAGGAGCTGTTACCTCTGGAGAAGGACCCTAAGCTCATGTGAGATGATCTAGAACTGAGACCCTTGTGTAAAGCCAGCAACCTTTGAGGGGCTGCCATTGTTGGGATGGAGCACTAGAGAAAGTCTTCCCATTGGCCCAGCAGAACCACCTGGAACAGGGTTTTTACTCAGGGCTCAGGGTGGAAAACCTTAGTCTCAAGAAACCAAAACCCTGAAGTTGTGTTTAGAACACAAGAATTCCAAAGCAAAAAATTAACACAAGTGCAACAGGTCCAGAAAGTCCCAGGGCAATAGGAGCAGAAACACTCAGCAAAGCCACTCAGCAGAAACACATCCACAGCCAGGACACACGGAACTCACAGGGGAAAAACCACCCTGGCGAAGATGAGCTCACAATTTAAAAATTACAAAACATGCCAGGAAGTAAAGCAATTTATTTTTTTTTTAAAGATTTTATTTATTTGACAGAGAGAGATCACAAGTAGGCAGAGAGGCAGGCAGAGAGAGAGAGAGGGAGAAGCAAGCTCCCCACCAAGCAGAGAACCTGATGTGGGACTCGATCCCAGGACCCTGAGATCACGACCTGAGCCAAATGCAGAGGCTTAACTCACTGAGCCACGAGGCACCCCTATTTTTGTTGAAGATTTTATTGTATTATTTATTGGAGAGCGAGAGAGTGAGCATAAGCAGGGGGTGTGGTAGATGGGAAAAAGACAAAGGGAGAAGTAGACTTTCCACAGAGCAGGGACCTGCTGAGTGGGACCGAGCAGGGACCTGCCTGAGTTACCCAGGCACCCTAGCAATTTTTAAAATTTTTTTTATTTACTCATTTTAGAGGGAGACAGAAAGCAAGCAAGTGCATAAGAAGCGAGGAGGGGCGAAGGGAGAGGGAGAAGCCTGATGCAGGGCTCACTCCCAGGACCCTGGGATCACAACCTGAGCGGAAGGAAGAGGCTTACCTGACAGAGCCACCCAGGTGCCCTGATGATAAAGTGATGTAAAAGAAGCTGTATGTTCTAAAGTTGAGGTGAAACCTAAGTTAAAAATAAATAGCTTTGGGAAGGGGCAAAATAGGACCAAAAAAAAAAAATAAATCTTTAATCTAAGAGATTAAAAGAAAAAAAGAACACAAATGAAAAAAGAGTATACTGTGGCAGCAGGGGCAGTGTGGGGAACCCAGGCAAATGCAAGTTTTGACCGAAATTCTAGCCTTTCCAAATTGAGCCTCTTTCTTAGTAAACAAATGAAACAAATGAAAAATACAAAGGAAATTTTCTATAGTTCAACCCAGAGAGCCTAAAGGAAGGAAAACGGGAAGATGTGAAGAGCGAGGGAGCATTCGCTAGCAGGTACAACACACGTATAACAGGAGGTCCTCAAAGGAGGAGACAGAGAATGTGGAAGGAGAAACACTCAGAGACATGATGGCAGAGAATTTTCCAGAACTGACAAAATGGCATTAAACCCTTCAATTTAGGAAGCAAAATGTGTCCTGACCAAGAGAAAGTAAAACCTAGTCCATACTAAGGTACAATGTAAAGCAATTACAGAACACCCAAGGAATAGCAAAAGCAACCAGAGAGAGCTGACGCGTTGCCTCCAGAAGAATGATAAGTAGGTTCAGAGATTTCTCAACGACAGTAAGGAATCTCAGAAGATACTAGAATTATACCTTCCCAGGATTTGGGGGAGAATAACCACCAACTTAGAATTCTGCTATTAATCAGGAGTGACAGCCACATAAAGACATTTTCAGTGGGGGGAAAAAAAAGACACTGGCAGAATATTTACTGGTGACAAGACACTACAGGGCATACTTGGGTAGAAACCAATTCAAGGGGTGCCTGGGTGGCTCAGTGGGTTAAGCAGCTGTCTTCGGCTCAGGTCATGATCTCAGGGTCCTGGGATTGAGCCCCACATTGGGCTCTCCGCTCAGCAGGGAGCCTGCTTGCCCCTCACCCTGCCCCGCCTGCCTCTCTGCCTACTTGTGATCTCTGTCAAATAAATAAATAAAATCTTAAAAAATTAAAAAAAAAAAAAAAGGAAGGCAATTCAACTCAGAAGGAGGAGGTGGAGAAAGAAGTGATGTGAGCCAAGGAATTAGGAAATTCTGCGTAAATCTACACTGCTCTCTACTCTCTTTCAAAAAGGCAGGAGTAAAAATCACAGGATCTGGGCTGTATCTGAAATCCTACGTGGTACACGGTCGTGGGCGTGGGGTGGTGACAGCAGTGAGTAGGCGAGGTTCCTGGATTACTTGGGAAAAAGGTACAATCCTGATACATTCTGAGATGGTGACAGTAAAATCGCAAGGATGAGCCCTCAGAGAACACGGGCAGAAGAGACGACGTCCAGAGTCGTGGAAGGAGAGGAGACGGTGAGGCTTTCGAGCCGGCTTGTGGCTTGGAGCAGTACTTCTGGAGAGTTCCGTCCCCTGCTCCAGAGCCATGGACGTTTCCCCTGACAGCGTGAGGCGGGTCACAGAGGGGAATAGAAACTACGACACCAGCCCTAGCAGGCGGCTGGATGTAGTCCCACTACCTCCCCATGCAGCTGGCCGCTCACCGCCACCTCTTCGGTGCACCCTGACGCCACCAAGGGATTCCTGTTTTACAAAAGCAGGTGGCAGCTCTGAAAATAATGAAGTTTCTGTGCCAAGCAAACACGCAGACCGGGCAGGAGGTGACCGTCACCTCCTTGACGCACGTGCAAGGGAAATGATGCGGCATGGATTCCACGGAGGGAGCCCGGGAGAAATCCTGTGCTCTTCGACACAAGGCCACCCTCCTGGGGCGAAGCTGCCCATGGAATCGGATTCCATCCACTTCCACTTGCCTGGTCAGGGGCCCATCGCCATGAAGACCAGAAGTCAGAATTAACCGGATGTCAAAGACGACGCGCGCGCGGCCCCGTAATTCAGCTTCCCTGCCCGCGAACAACACTGGCAGCGCTGGCACGGGAGCTGCCCTTCGAGCGAACTCGAAGGCTGCTCTTGGTCTCATTTTGCACAATTTGGAGGGGGGGGCCCCCGAAAAATGACCATTTACACGAGAAAGCTGAGGTCGAGAAAACAGAGCTCTCTGCAAAGACGACACTCCTGTCGCATGCATCTGAAGGAAATCAATTTCCATTGCAAGAAGATGGATCCTCTGCAAACCGTTGCTGGTACATATTTATAAATAAGAGGGGGGTGGGAATATCGCTTTCAGCACGTTTCAGAGAAATTTATGAGCAAAATGGAGCCAGAAGCATCTGAGGCATTAATTTTAACTAGCAGGAGTGGCGGGTGTGTGTGGGGGGGCATATCTGATCTTTGGGTGCAAGAGCGAAAAACTGTATATCATCCACAAAAACCAGAAACCAGCATTTACTGTGCTGCCTTGAGTGGAAGAAAAAGAGTGAAGTCGCAGCCACCCGGGAAAGGAGATTCCCCCTAACAAACCGGAGTTACCTACGCAGCTGCTTTTGTGCCAGAAAGAAAGCGTGAGGTGCGCTGCTCGAACGTATGATTTCGTGTATCAACTGTGATTGACGGGCCATGCAAAATTACAACTATTCTGAAGCCGCAGGCAGAAAGGAACACTGATGTGCTCCTCCGTCACTACGTGCGCTTTTGTTCTTTTCAAGAGCTCCTTCCAGATTTCCCTGAGCAGCTTTTCACTCTTTCGTGCCTCTGCAGCTGGGAGCCGCAGGGGCGCGTGTGCTCCCAGTGGGCGCCGGGAGCTCTGCTCAGTCCTGCCCTTCCCCGGGGGGACGACACATACACACACACACACACACGTGTACGTTCTTTCGATGGTTACCAATGTCGCTAGCTGCCAGGCTCTTTGCTAGGCCCAGAGCACAGAGCCAGCGACGCGGCGGGGCCCCCGCTGCACGGCCGTGAAGGTACGAGTGGGCAGCTGGCGCAGCAGGGGAGGGTGTTCTGGGGGGTTGCCAAGGGCAGCGTGGGAGGGAGGGGGCACTGGAACCCTCACAGCTCAGTGCACACATGGGGCGACAGTGTCGGCTGGCGTCGGGGTGGGGAGATGGGGGGCTGGGGGTTCGGGGCTGGGCACGGAAGCGCAGGGCCCGGCTGGGCTGGGCAGTCCTGGGCTTGTGCGGCAAAACCAGGTCAGCAGCGTCGCACCCGTGGGTCCTACGGTCATGACACCGTGGCAGGGTTTCCCAGGAAGGGCATCCCAGGACCCCTCTCCCTCTGCAAACAGGAACAGGGCACGCACCCGCCGACACCCTGACTGCCCACCCTACCACCTGCAAGGGGAAAGCACAGGCATTTCAGGGGCTGCCTGTCTCCACAAGCCATCGCCCCCCCACAAAAACTGCCTCCCCCTCTCTCAACCACATCCTTGCCCTTCGTCACGACCCCTGGCCTTTCATAAACGTGGCTCTAGGAGCTTCTGCGGCTGGGTTTCAGCGGCCGTGGACACCTAATCGATAGCTCCTCATAACGATGCTCCCCCCAGCGAGGACTGAACCCAGCTCCGCAGCTACCAGCACACCTGGACTGAACCACACGAGGACGTCACAGCAGCCAAACAGGCAATTTACCGGTTATGATTTCTGAGGGCTCACGCTGAGGCTGCGGCACGAGAGAGAGACGTCGGCCAGCTGTCAAAACTGCCTCTGGATCCCATGTTGCCGATGCTGCGTCTGAAGGGTGGTTTGCTGGGGACGCATTCCAGAGGAATCCGAAACACATCGTGCAAAATCCGGACCGCGGAACGTTGTATCCGGAGTCCCAAACGTGTGACAAATTTTTTTTGCTCAGCGAGATCCTTGAGCTGGAAGGATCCTTAAGGTGATTTTCTCCAAATTTAGTCAATCATATGAACCCGTCACAACTCTGGCCATATTCTTGCACTTGTGTTTACTTCATGTTTCTCTTTAAAATCTAGTCACTTTTTTCTTTTTCTTTTCTTTTCTTTTCTTTTTTTTTTTTTTTTTGCTTACATAAGTCTCTGTCTTTAAGGTTTTTTTTTTTCCCTAAAACGTTATAGCCACAAATAAAAAAAACCAGTATCTCTTGCCACAAACAGGAGGCAATTATAAAAACAAATACAGAGAAGACTTAGTTCTACCCAGGTAGTATCACAACATCAGAGACGTGTTCCGCGCCTGTGAACGCCAAGCTGAGACCTTCCCTTTGATAGAATCAGGAGGAGGCAATGAAAACTGACAACAAAGTCACGTGCTCACGGGGTGCTTTAATGTAGAATGTGAGCGCGTGTCATCCCAGATCACCTCGAGGGTCACCCCAGACCACCTGGTTCATGACAGGTTCCCCCTCTCAGGACACCCAAGTCCAGTCTGACTCTGTAATTCTATAAAAGGAAACACAGACACGAAGAACACTCAAGTCATTCGCCGGAGAGCAAAGGCAAGTCCACGAACTTACTGAACGCGGAACACGGGTTCTTGTTTTCGGGACACTACAGTTGGACTGAGATCCTCCCCCCTCGTGGCACAGGACTCTGAGCACCACTTGAGATGGTTCCTCAGATCTCCCCAGCAGGGCTGAGCTCCGCTCACCGTACTGTCGACCAGCCCTTCCTCTGCACCCCCTCCCTCCGCACTGATTCTGCTTTTGGCCATCACTGCCTAAGTAAACGGTCTGCGCTCACGTTCTTGTCCAAACTCAGACATACGGGAAGGTCAAGAGGGCCAAGCTCATGGACTCTGGATAAGGTGCTGGACAGAAACTCCAGAGAGAAGAGGGCAACTCCTGTCTCACTCAGCGAGGGACGCTTTCCTGCAGAGACAGTGTGCGCAAAGCCCAGGGATGCAACAGAAGGAAGAAGCAGCCGTCCGTCGGCAAGAGAGCCAGACCGAAAATCTGCACTCCAGTGGGAAGCACCACAACGAGATCCAGAAGTTCCAGGAGGCAAAAGACGACGATGATGCTAGTTTTAGGTAAAACACCTTCTTGTATCTTCAACGTCCCCCACCCTACCCTCTTGGTCCCTTCCGCTAAGGACAGAAATAGGAGATGTCTGTGTTCTCACTGGGACTTGGGGATGTGCTTAAATCACATGCCAGGAGTTCCAAGAATTTTTTTTTTTTACAAGATGTAATTAAGATGAAACCACAGTAGCCAAGGAAAATGTTGTACGTATACATGACGGAAGACGATTCGGCCACAGCAAAGAGGGAAACGGGTCACCTGTCCACGGCCCCAGAGAGGAGAGAAAGACCACCAAGTACATGGAAGGTTAAGGCAGTTCAAAAACTTGGTAACGAGGAAGGACAGCTCATGTTATCACAATAGTAGACTTGTGGCAAGAAACGGAAGTAAGGTCAGAAAATCGCCAGCTGCATTCTCAACTCAAGAAAACATTGCATCTACATGAATCCACGGAGAGGGAGTAACCAGGGGAGGAACAGCTGCAGAATAACCAGCAGTGATGGGAAAAGGAAAAGCCAAGACTAGATCTGGAACCCCAGGTGCTACATGTCAAACTACGGGTCAGAGAACAGAACAGGTCAAGAGAAACCGCAGTCAGAGGCAAAGGGAGAAAGTCCCAGAAGAGGTGAGAACCCAAGAGGGTAACGCTGCAAAACCGATGAAGATATTTTTCTAATTTTTTTTTTTTTTAAGATTTTATTTAGGGCGCCTGGGTGGCTCAGTGGGTTAAGCCGCTGCCTTCGGCTCAGGTCATGATCTCAGGGTCCTGGGATCGAGTCCCACATCGGGCTCTCTGCTCGGCAGGGAGCCTGCTTCCCTCTCTCTCTCTCTGCCTGCCTCTCCATCTACTTGTGATGTCTCTCTGTCAAATAAGTAAATAAAATCTTTTTTTTTTTTTTTAGATTTTATTTATTTATTTGACAGACAGAGATCACAAGTAGGCAGAGCAACAGGCAGAGAGAGAGGAGGAAGCAGGCTCCCTGCTGAGCAGAGAGCCTGATGAGGGGCTTGATCCCAGGACCCCGAGATCATGACCTGAGCTGAAGGCAGAGGCTTTAACCCACTGAGCCGCCCAGGTGCCCCTGAATAAGAATTTAATGGGGAATCGGACTAATAGGTAAGTGGGTGCTACTGATCAGAAGTGCTATTTAGTGGAGAGGTAAAGTCAGGAGCCACCCCTGAACATTTCCTGATAAAATGTTTTAATTCAAACAATAGAGGAAAATTATATAAGCATCCAGGTGGGGGGGGAGGGATGAAATTGTCTGCAGAGGGGGAAAAAAATGAATGCATCTGATGCCAAACTTCTCCTCTGCCATATACACAGAAACACATATAGAGACACACACAATGCACACAAACCACACACACCCTAAGATAACAGGACCACATCTTCACAGGTGTTTTCAAAAAGATGCTGTCCTTAAATTTTTAATTCAGCCAGATTATCATTCATGCATGAGAAAAGCAGAGTCTCTGAATTTGCAAAGGGCTCAAATTAAAACACTAACTGAAAAGGAAATTTTTTTCTTCCTAAGAGTTTGTCCACTAGGTGAGAGAGAAATAAAAATGAACAACTAAAGGGAAAAAAAAAGAAAAAAATGAACTAAAGAAAGGTATTAATTACAGAGAAAGGAAGGTGAAACTTGGTAAACACAGACTTCCGCTGTTACTATGGCTTTGAAGCTGAAGGACATCAAATGTCGCATCTGAAACAGAAGACACATTACAGGAGACGGTTTAATAACGATCACTTAGCAGCAGAGTCCCGCGTAACAGCGGCTGTGGCTGCCCGTTCTCTGTGGCTCTTGGGGGTGACCTTCCCTCAGTTCTCAGCTAAGACTGTGGCTTTTAGCTGTGCTGCCTTGTCTAACTCTTCCCGTACCTATACTTTCTACAGCATGTCCACGATTTACCTGCAGATGAGAGTCTGGGGAAAACACTGTGCTGAAAATTAGCTTGAAAATGATTTTTAAGATCATGCTAAGAAAATATCTCTAAGATACACTGAGTGTTTTATGAGAACTAAATATTAGAGTCTACCTCTTTCACAGCATCGTGAAGATGCTGAAGTACTTTTTAAAAAATCTGTGGTTACAGGCTCTTTCTTATTCCTAATTTGCGTATGTTAGCTTTCTTGCTTTCCTTTTTTCTTGATTAGATACCATTGGTGTTTGTTGATTTTACTGATCTTTCAAAGAATCAGTCCTTGGGATTTTTTTTTTTTTTTAATCACTGTTACTGCTTTCCTAGATTCATCTTCTGTTTTTATCTTCCCAAGGGACCCTTTCTTTATGTCTGTTTCATCCTTTGGCTCACTTTTGGGGTGGAATCCTTAGTTCATCTTTTTCATGTCCTGAAGAAGCCAAGTTGCTTCAGTATTCAGCTTGGGCTACATTCGACTGGTTTCCCCAAATATTGTAGACATTATCATTACTTCCGACACACTGCACACCTGTGTAACGTCTGAAATTCTTCATTTACCTGAGCCATGGAGAGGTGCAATTTTAACCCCCAAAGTTAGCCTGTCTGTGATTTATAAGACGTGGCAATATAAACATATTATTTGGTAATATGGAGGGATACCGAAGTCTGAGAGAGCCTGAGGACGCAAAATTAGTTGTTCCGCTGCATGGGAATCAGAATGTTGGTGGTTAGGCCGTGGGATGCAATTGTGGTAGTAAGTCTTATTATTTAGCGGTTTAGACGATGCAGGCATTATTTCGATAAACATTAAAATCACAAAAGCAAGTGGAATAAAACACGGGGCAACCATAACATGGACAGTGTTGGGGCGGGGGCGGGGAGGCTGGGGGTCCCGATCCTCAATTACTTTTGCTAAGGCTTTGTTTGGTCACATGTAAGGGCAACCGTTAAAAGCAGAGAACTAGTTGGCATGACTTCCACTCCAGTAGAGGGGAGAAAAGAAAGATCCACTGATCAAACAGCAGAGTCGGGGGTGGGGGGCGAGGGGGCGGTGGGTGAGGAAAAGTACCAAAGTCAAACACTAGAGAAAAGTCCAAACCGGTTGATCATCAGAACACACAGAAACATGCCAACGCTCTTACTGAAAGATGATCATCAGACTGCAGAAAAAGAGAGAAGCCAAATTCTATTCGCCCAGAAACACATCTGGAATGAGAGGACCCTGAAGTATGAAGTGAACCCAGAACGAGCAGCCGGAACCCCTCACCAGCTCTTTCAAAAAGAGAAAAGAAAAATCTCCGGAGGCAAAAACAATAGCTAAAGTTTTCAGAAAATAAGTACAAACGGGCAGCAGACATGTTTAAATTGCGATCAAAATTTTTCAAATTAAAAGAAGATTATTTTCATGAGTTAGATTGGCAAAGATCACATCGGTTGTTGATAATCAGTGCTGACAAGGTTATGAGGGGAAAAGCCCTTTCCGGCTCTGCCAGTGGAGTAGAGAGGCCTCTACCTGCTACAGGGGTGGGGGACGGGCTGGCAGTTTCTATCAAAAACTTTACTTTTTTCTTTTAAGTGTGCTTATTCTCAAACCCAGAAATTCTTCTATAAGAGACTGATAATCAGAAAATGGGCAAGAGACTTGCTGCTGACATTTTTATTTTTAAATAATATTTTTAAATTTAAAAAATATTTATTTATTTATTTATTTGTCAGAAAGAGAGAGAGAGAGAGAGAGAACACAAGCAGGCAGAGTGGCAGGCAGAGGCAGAGAGAGAAGCAGGCTCCCCGCTGAGCAAGGAGCCCGATGTGGGACTCGATCCCAGGACCCTGGGATCATGACCTGAGCCGAAGGCAGCGGCTTAACCCACTGAGCCACCCACGCATCCCTTAAAAAAATATTTTTAAATAATAAAATATGGGGACAACCTACATGACAGTAAGAGATGTGATGAAATATATAATGGTCTCACTGAAGGCATTTAAAATCATTTAGTAGATTCAGGCGTATTGGGAGGGGAGGATACCCATGTCATACTGTGAAACACAATTGCAAGTTAAAAAATGATGTAAAATAATATACATATATGCACAGAATGATATAGATCTGTCTAGAGGGGTAGAAGGCAGAATGCTAACGTGGTCCAATGGGAAGTACCATTTGGGGGAGGGGAATTTCCAACCCTTTTTTCAGTTTCCTTATTTTGCCACGATGTGCAGTTCCATTTTAATTTTTTTTAAAGATTTTATTTACTTATTTGATGGAGAGAGATCACAAGCAGGCAGAGAGGCAGGCAGAGAGAGAGGAGGAAGCAGGCTCCTTGCTGAACAGAGAGCCCGATGCGGGACTCTATCCCAGGACCCTGGGATTATGACCTGAGCTGAAGGCAGGCTTAACCCACTGAGCCACCCAGATGCCCCTTAATTTTTCAAAGAATACACCCACATCGCTCAAAAAAACACACAAGGTGTGTAGTGACACTCTCCCTCCCAGCCCATCCCCATCCGCCCCGTTTCTCGTGTGGATCCTTTCAAAATTTACGTTCGCCTAAGTAAGAAAATTCGGATGTGCACTATCCCCCTCCGCTTCCCACAGTGTGTTTGTCACCTCGCTCTTCTCTCCCCGAACAACAGATCCCGAGAATGTCTCACGTCCGGTGTGTATGTACCCACTCTGCTGAGTTCACCGTGTGGCTATTATCGCTGTGTGTGTGTGTGTGTGTGTGTGTGTGTGTGTGTGTGTGTGTGTTTTCTTCTTTAGAGATGAATTACGACCCGAAGAGCCCAGGTGTTTGCATAACGGGCATGTTGAGGACGGGGACCGATGTCAGACACCTTGGTGTGTGGTATGATCATGATGCTTAAACCGGGTCACTATGACTTACTGACGCGGACTGTACCAGCGCCCAGACAGACCAGCAACCGTGGAAGACAGGCGGCGTCAAGAAACACAAACGGTCCTTCCCCGGGGGCCGGGCGAGCGCAGGCCCCTGCTCCCCCGTGGCGCGCGCAGACCCCCCTCGCCTCCCCCCGTGGCCGCGTTCATTCCCTCCCCAGGCCGCCCTCCTCCTCCCGCTGTTGGGCTCCGGAGTTCTCGCAGCCGCTTCTGCGGATCCGATCGCCACCGCCCCGCAGGCAGCGCGCCTCCAGCCCTGGAAGCTCCGCAACCACCACCCAAGTAGCGTCTCCGCCGCCCAGGAAACCCATTCACACCGAGCCCAGGAGAAAGTGGGGTTCGGGGCAGGATGCAGGGGAGCCCGGCGGCTTTCGCGGCTGCCCTCTGTGGTGCGCATCGTCTCTGTGTCCAACTTCAGACACCACGAGAGCCACGACACGGAGTGAGCCCAGGACTGGGCGCGCATCTTCGGCCGTGGCTGGGGAGTAAAGTCTCGTGGGGCTTCTGGGGCTCTGGGAAGCATGGTTCCTTTCCAAGTACTGAGAAGAGGGGACTGCGGGCACCTCCGTCCCCGGTGCTCTTCCCCAGCTCTGGGGGTGCTCTGGCTGGAGAGATGCACTTGCCGTTTGCCCCTGGGTTGGCCGGTGGGGTGCAGGTGAGGGGAGCTAGGGGATGCCTCTAGCTTAGTCCTTAGGCTGCCTGGTGGTCAGGTCAGACGCGCTCAGTACACTGCGAATGGTTCTGTATGAGGGGAACCCGTGGATTCTTCTTCCAACTGTGGTTTATGACCCATTTCCCCCCAGGCTGCATCTCCTCCAACTGGCCCCCGGCCCCCAGTCCGGTCTGCTACCCTCCAGCTGGCACTCTGACTATGAGAGGCATTTCCCACTGCTGCTTCCCACAGTCCTGACATCAGCGCCTCGGGGGGAAGCCAGGCTAGACATCTGTGCTGGCCATGGTGGCCCCAAGACCTCAGTGGAAACTTCCCAACCTTTCCATCAGATCCTAGCATCATTCAGGACTGGAGCCTGGGATGGGGGAGGACGGATTCTAATTTGTGATCAGGATAGAAGTGAGGAAGGCTGGTGAACTCCGGATATACAGGAGCTGGGCTGCTCTCTGGTTATTAGGATTTGGGGCATAGAATGCCCATCAGCGGCAGAGTTCTACAATCCTGGATTTTTTTTAATCAAAAATATTTTTTTAATGTGGCAAAAAAAAGAAAAAAAGAAAGAAAGAAAGAAAAGAAATGGATAACCGAATGGTTTTAGTAAAAGAGAGTCCCAAACTTTAAAACATGCTCCCTGCCCATCAGTGCTTTAATCTTGGAAAGTATTACGCAGTGAAGTAGACTTTTGACTGGTGCTCAGCTCTGCGAACTTAACACCTGATAGATTCATGTGACTGCCACCACAATCAGGATACAGAACGGCCCCAAGACCCCCCAAAATAAATCCCCTTATCTGCTTCTTTATAATAATACCCTCCCCCTGCCCTAAACCCTGGCAACCACTGATTTGTTCTCTATCACTGTAGTTTTGTCTGTTTGAGAGTATCATATAAATGGAATCATACAGTACATAACCTTTCTTTCACTCGGCATAATGCCTTTGACATTCATCCAAGTCACAGTTTTTTTTTTTTAAGGAGCAACAGATAAAGGTTTTACGTAGGTCGTTGCAATTGGAATTGGAAAGCAACTTTGGGTTAGCCCTCAGGTAATAGAGTACAGTGATGGCACTGGAGCTTACCAAACCCGGAGTCCGGAGAAAATTATACGAACCCGATCCAGGGGGGAAAAGAAAAATCTAAAAATATAGCCGAGCTGGATCTTTTCCTCCAGTTCCTTGCGTCTCCATTTGCTTTTCCCATGATGCCCCATCGATTTGCAATTAAAATTGGAATCACAGTTTTTGAAACCACCCAGACTTTGTAATGTCAGCCAGTCCCTCCCAAGCTGTTGATGGACCATGACAAGCAAGTATAAAATAAGACAGCGACATCAAAGCAAGATGCCTCTAAGTGGGTTGGCCGGCGTGTCCCTGAGTGTACACACACTGTGGTGATGTGTACCACCGGCTGAGAAAGAAAAATGGAGGTGGCCCCTGGACACAACTTGAAATGCCACCTAATCACATCCCTAGAAAATAATGACCTTTGCTTTTTCTTTCGGTTCAAATCTTGCGATTGCACGATGGAGAGAGTCTTAGGTGCTAAAACGTTGCTAATGCCTCTCCAATGGGTTTCTTTCCCTCTCTCCCCTCATTAGAAAGAACGAAACTGCGTCATTCGGAGTATGGGCTGCAACTGCCCCACACTGTTTGGGGACTATGGACTGCATTTATGACAATTTTCTACTCTGGATTAGTGGGGATTCGCAATAGGATGGTGACGTGAAGTTTCATGTTTAAGTGAATGTGTTAAAGCAAAAGTTAGGAGTGGACTTTGAGGTCATGCGAAGTCCATGAAATATCTGCAGACACATCCAAGGGTCAATCATGAAGATGGCCCCCGAGTGACTGAAGGTCCCAATGTGACATCAGATTTCAGACAGAACCGTGAGCACCCAATGCCTGAGGAGGCTTGCAGCCAAGATTAGCCCCCAGGCACCACAAAGCCAGCCCTTCCACCAATGGTGGAAGGAGAGATCAGGCTCTCCGTACTGATCATACCACCAATCCCAACGGACCTCCCTTCCCATCAAAGCTTCGAGCAGCTTGAAAGGAACTGTGTCACCTCTGACACAGCTGGTCCCCCTCACAGGCAGCTGCCTTCTCGGCTCCATCCTGATCTCTCCCCTCAGCCTCCTCCTCTGCAGCCCTCATCCCAGTGTTGCCCTGTCATTCTGAAGGCGCCAACTCCTGACCAAGGCTGAAAAACAATTCTTCTAGATGGACCTTTATGTCCACTCCCTGCCCATCCCTCAGCCTCTCCTTGTTAGCAAGACCCACTCTCCAGGGTGGACTTCTGTCTGCACCAGACTACCGAGTCAGAGAGGCAGTCACCTTCTGTGCAAGCAAGGTCATCTCTAAAGCATGGACTGCTGAGCTGCTCTGTCCTATCCAGCTATAGAGGCCAAAAGAAGGAAGCAGAAGGATGGAGAGCCCGGAGCGGTTTGGAATGGCGCGCACGCTGGGGGCAGTGGCCAAGCAGGCTTGGGGGGCGGGGATGGCGTCACCAGCTCCACATCCTCCAGGGACCCCAAGGGCACCCGTGGGAATGACGACAGGGAGCGCTGGGGATTAGGGCTCCCACCCTGGGGGCCAGCTCCAGAACCACACAGGTTCCTCCAACCGTAGGTCATCCTGGTTCTAGAGTCTTCTCCTCCCTGTGGGCCCAACCGAGAAGACTCCAGCTTTCCTCACCCTGACAAAAGTCCACGTCATGTCTCTTGCCTTCCAGGCAGGCCCATCAGCTTAGTGATGGTCATACGTCCTCCAAGCACGATCCAGGAAGGGGGAATCGCAACAGGGATAAAATCTAACTCGTACTTAAGACACTGAGTCACTAGCACAGCCTGGGAGGTAGGAGCGCCTGCCATCCCCATCGCGCACAGGAGAAAGCAAGGCTTAGGACAGCTGTGACTTACCCTCGGCGAACACAGACTGAAGGCGGGACTGGCAAAGAGCAGGGTCTGTTCCGATGACCCAGCCCGTCCAAGTCATGAAAGGACACTTACAGGTAACATTCTGCTCTCCAACGTGCTCTACAGAAACTGCCAATCAGTAAGACAATCATAAACTGAGATTCGCTTTTTTAAAAAGATGCCATATTTCAAGCTTTGTTCTAAAAAAAAAAAAAAAAAAAGAAAAAACCTAGAAGATTGGGCAATAAATCTGTTGAGATTAACTGGTAGTTGTCCCCCCTAAATGGGACAAGCGCCCTCCCTACCGGGGCCTTGTCCTGACTGTCCCTTCGCGTCACTGTCCCACAGCCAACTTCATTCGTTCACAGCCGCGTCTACAGAGACCCTGCAGGGTGCTGGTCTGTGACGGCATCATTGTTCCAAACTGCTCCTCCGCGAGATGCAAGGTCTGGGCAGCTCGGTCACTGCCCCTGTCACCGCTCGAAGCTCTCCATGCTTTTCACATCTCCCTGGGCGTCAGCCACCCGGATAGGGTAGAGGTGCTCAGGGGTTCATGTTCGAGAGATGACCTTGCTGGCACACTTGTCATTTGAATGATGTCCAAATTTGACTGCCTGTAAAAACAGCTTTGACATAAGAACCTCCCAGAGTCATTTCTGCCCGTATCCCCCTCTGTCTCCTTTGCAAGACAGAATAATTGAATTAAGTCAACTTTTTTCTCTCCCAGAGAAATGATGGACACACGGCGATCCGAGCAAGGTGCTCCAGGATTTCTAGCTACGGGAGAGGTCTGTGCTAGAGAAAATACCGGGGCGTGGGGGTGCGGGCGACTTCTGGTAGGGACTTTGCCACCACAGAGCTATGCAATGACTTAACTCATTTTTCACAGAATTAATAATTCAGATCCCCCACGGTTTCGGCCAGAAGTGGCCATAAACTGCAGAGAGTTTAACCAACCACTTCTGAAAATGGGGATTGATCCTGGGAAATGCTACCTCCACTTTCAGCCCTCTCGCCTGAGCAAAATGAAAGCTGTTAGGTGATTTCATATCTTCATTAAAACCATCAAAGCAGAAACACTGCGAAGAGCCTGCCAAGGCAGAGAACATTCCCCTAAGCTCCGGCGGTTCTGCGGAAGTTGGGGAGATTCAGATCCCGATTACCGTGCAGGAAGGCTCTATGGTATTCAGTTCTGTTTGAAGGGACCCACACACGCAAGCCCCCTAAACCTAGCGATGCCAGCCAGGCCGCTACCTTGCCACGCATGCTGATGAGGCTGGAATGAGAAACTGGGACGGACGGACGGACGGACACACACCCCGAGTGGCAAGGACCTCTTCTGGGGTAATTCAACCTTCAAAGGCTCTCAAGAGGTTACTTAAGAATGCTGCATTGGCAAAAAGGCCTCTAGAAAGAGGGACTGTGCCATGTCCCACCTATCTGGGCGTGACTCTGCAGCCCCCCAGTCACAGGAGAACATGGCTTTCCTGTCTTTGGTTAGATCAAGGACACCTACAGATAGACCCTTGGCCAGTCAAGCCACGGGCTGTCACTGGTCACAGGACAGCAAGCGCTTCCTGGAGGCTGTCAGCAGCAAGCAGCACGGCCACTGTCCTCATTCCGTGGCGGCTCCACTGATGCCGACCTCATGCCTTGCCACAGCAAAACCCCTCGGCATGTCCTGCCTGTGTGTGTTCACGCCGCACCCAGCATCCGACACAGATGTCTCTGAGTAGGCGACATCTGAGCTGAAACCCACACGATGAGAAGCAGCCAGATCTAGGGTACGACACAGGCCAAGCCCCTAGAGCTGAGGCATCAGCTCCCCCTTGGGCCTCTCTAACCCACGGCTGGGTGGCAAGCCCTCCTGTGTGATCCTACAGTGATCGCCCAGTCCCTCTGCTAGTCTCGCTCCTAGACTTGTGTGCCCTTCAGCTCTTTCAAGGAGAGATCGAGATCCCATCTTCGCTTTTTCAGGGCTTGGCGCGGCACCTGATACAAAGTCGGTGGTCAACAAATGTGTGCAGGACTGAAATCACGGCATGAGTGTGTTCAGGGACACCCCTGACCGCCCCGCCCCCAACTTCAGCCACTCCCTTTGAAAAATCCCCTCTGCCCCCTGAGACCCAAGTAACATACTGCCTCCTCCGGGAAGCCTTCCAAAATTCTCCCAGTTGGATTTCATCTCCTTTCTGTGCTGCTACACCTCTGCTTGGGTCTCCACATGGTATCTCTCACCATCTGATTTTCCATGAGCATCTCGTAACCACATCAAACCGCAAAGAGCCCAGCGGCGGGACCCATGCCCAATTTGTCTCTAGGACCTCGGCACCTAGCTCAGTACAGATTGGATGAAAAAAAAATCAATGACTAATTATGACAGGTAGCCCTTGTTGGACACCTTGCACAGGCCAGAAATCTGAGCACTCGTGCACAATCCTCACGGCAAGCTGAACGAGGTGCGGCCACGTGACTCGTCCTAATGTGCAGACAGAACGGAGGCACAGAGAAGCTGGTCGGTGGGGGCACACCTGGCAGGTGGCAGAAGTGAGAGCCCAACCCGTTCATTCTGGTTCCAGAGCTGAGTTTTTAATCATGGCCAGAACTGCCCGCTCAGGGGCTCTCTGCCTCCTTACCCCCCTTCTGAGGTCATCTTGCCCACGCCCTTTGAATCCTGGCTCTTCTCCCTCCTTCCAATGAGATGCTTCCTCTCATCCCCCCAGAGGAGCACCGCTCCCCCAAGAGCCACAGCTGCACGGCCTGCTGCATCTCTCTGCCAGCCCCCAGGAGGATGCGGGACTCCCTCACCCAGCTGTGAGCACCCAGACCAGTGGGGGGTAGGGGGTGTGTGTGCGGGGGAGGCTGAGTCTGCAGGAAGCCACCCTTTCATCAGTGCTGACGGCAACTGGCCCCACTAAAGTCAAGCTCGGGAGCCCTGCTGTCATAGCCACCCCTACCATCGCCGCTGCTGGATATGGTTCTATCCAGGGACAGGAAGTCCCAGGGACAATTTTCCCCGGTAGAGCTCCCACTACAGAGCTGAGAAGGCCCAAGTGTCACCTTATCCTGTCCTGTCACTAGGCTGAAGTCTCACATCATACATCCCTGAGTGAAAGGGACTTTGCATCCTGAAAATTTAAAAAGACACCCTGTCTCTCATGAGCCTCAAAAAAAAAAAAAAAAAAGAAGGAAAGGCTTAAGCTCCATTCCCATAAATTACCATGAACTGCCCAGTCCCTGGTGGAAACAACTTTATGTGTGACTTTTGCAACACCGAAGCCTGTAGGTGTGTATGTAACGGCCTGCGTCGATCTGATAATCGGGGGGGGGGGGGGGGAAGAATCCGGTTATTACACCCTCGGGAACAGGGAAGAAACCAATGCAACCTTGAGAGGGTTTGGGATCCCCCCTCCCCCCATTCTAATATCTGCTATACCCTTTATTCTGGGAACCCCGTTCTTCTGAAGGCTAGACTCCCTTGTAAATATTGCAAGTCAAAATACTTCTTGAATGCTCTTATCTGTTCTGAGATTTCCTTTGGCTTGTCTCTTCCAATCATTAACACATCAAAGGAATCTGAAAGCTGGAGACCTGGCACGATTTACTTAGGGTGGATTTCCTGCAAATTCTAGCAGCGCATGGGACGTCGGCCGGAGGACCATCTCCGGAATCCGGAGTACTCCACAGACCTACTAAACATCACCGGGTAGTTATGAATTATTTATGAAGTACCACGGACTATTTCTCACAGAGCGAAAACTTGTTATTTTTTACATTTTGATTCTACTCCTTCCATTCCCCACATGAAGGAGAAAGGAAGAGCTCAGGCAGAAACTGAGATTTCTTGAACGAGCTCCTTCTAGGATCCTCTAGTACCTTCAGACAAAGACAGGGCAGGCCACAGACTTGGAACGTTCTACCCACCACCGCAGGAAGCAGGTCCCAGGCTTGGAACATTCCATCCACCTGAGAAACCGGACTTTGATTACAACTGTTTTATTTTCAAACTATTCCGATGGTTCCCTCCTAATGATGGCATGTGAGGCTAGTTCTCCACGTCGGGTAGTTTTTGATCAAGTTGTTTTTTTAAAAACATGTATTTTCACTCTATCTGCCGATCCCGTGTTGGGTTTACACACGCACGTCTCTAGAAGGACACGCCGAAGTGGGCGCCTGTGATGGCTCGGGGAGGAGGAACCACGCACGCGGCCCAGCAACGGGGGTGGGGCGGAGGGGAGTAATTTTCACGGGACATCCCTTGGGAGTTTGCATTATGTTTCCAAAATATTTGCACTGAGCGGGGGGGAAAAAAAGCCCAAATCTTTATGAAAAAAATTACAGCCTGTAAATGTGCTAACTTAAATAAAAATATTAAGGATATAAATAGGAGAGGCCATGCCAGTGTTGGGCAAATACTGTGGAGGTGGTACAGGAATTCTGAAGCTCGGAAAACGCAGCCCTCCGAGAACGGGGGAGAGACGCTGCCCCCTCGGAAGACGGCAGGGAGAGGTCCCCAGCCTCCACCCCGAGCAGACACCCCAGGTTTCTCGTGGGAGCTGAGGGCCGTGGGCATGGAGCCTCTGACTCCAAAAAGTTTGGGAAGATGCTCCCAGTGGGCTTACACCTGGGAAACCACATGTCACCCGAGCCCCAGATAACCCCGTCAGCACCCCTGGCCTGGGTCCCTGGGAAGAACGTGCCAGTTAACACCGCCTTGCCCCTCTCCCTCTGCCGTCATCTTGTGGAGAGGGCCCCGCCATGAGCGCGGCACGGGGCCCACAGCCCCGCTGTGCAGCTTGACAGGCAGCAATTACGTCTGAAATGCTAAGTTACTTCCACTCACTAGTGGCTTTTACCACCTCGTCAAGCCGCCCGTGGACTACGAACACCGCAGCCCACGAGAACAAAGTGGCAGCGAGGGCTGGCCCCCGGCAGCCTGGCACAGAGCCTGGCGCACGGTAGGCGTCTGACAAATACACGGCTTCGCCTGCCCCAGGGTCAGCTCCAGAGGAGAGAGGCAGCCCTGCGGAGTCGGATCGGCTGTGACCTCTCCGACCCCTGCAGCCTGACTCACCTGACCCTGGCTGCCGGGCCCTCCGTGCGCAGACGGCCTCCCCTCCGAGACCTCCCGGGGACCCCGATGAACAGAGAGCCGGGTGCTTCCGCCCCCTCCCACCCACTGGGCGCGCAGGCATCCAGGGCTGACTCACGGAGGTCTAACCAAAGGCAAGAACGCGGCTCTCCAGGCCCACGCGGCAGACGCACGGGCTCATTAGCAAGCGTGCGGGCAGCAGCACCTGTTGGGCACCGACCGTCAGGGACTCTCAGGATGCGCCTCTGCATATCTGGGTGCTCACCACAGCCTCTGGTGGGAATCGGGCTGCACGTTCTTGCATGGCAGGAGGGGCGTGTCCGGGGGATGGCATGGGTGACACAGATCGAAAATGGGCACAGCTCCCTGACCCTCCGAAGAGGCCCCTGCCGGCCGCACAGACAGCAAGCTGGGGGCTCCCTCCCGGGCCGGGTATTTGCCACCTAGCATCAGGCTCTTGGCGGGGGGGGGGGGGGGGGGGGGGGGGTGTCCAGTGGGCCCCCACGGCAGACAGTTTCCACCCAACCCGGAAGCATCACCTCACCGTGTCTAAGACCCCATCAACTGTCAGACACCCTCATTTCAGTGATGTTAAAATGGGGGGGGGGTTGTGCTCTTAAAATCTTTAATAAGTGGTTTTTTCACATCCAGAACAGCCTTAACAGTGTGGCACTGAAAAGCACGGAGGCTTTTCAGGGTCTCCCCGTCTGGAACAAGCACACAGCAGAGGCTGTGCGGACAGGCTGTCCCAGGGCACGCCCCCCACCGTCCCTGGGAACTCCAGCGGGGCGGGAAGCTAGCGCTTCCAAACACGTCTCTGAGCCGTGACCCTCGTGCTTGCCCCCGATGAATGTTCCTCGGTGCCTGACAAGCAGACCCGTGCTAGAGTGAACTGTGCCCTCTCCGGCCTGCCGCCAGCTGACCGCGACAGGCGAGGACGGGGGACTTATGGACTCGAGGATCCCTCGCCTCCGCATGGCGGACATCCTCCTGGACCGAGGCAGGAAAACTCCAAAAACCTGTGTCTGCACGGACGTTGTAATCGTGCGTGCGAGGGTACACATGTGGGGTGGGCGCACACCTGACGGGCACCGAGCAGCCCATTGTCTTGTGTTGCTCAGCTGGTTAAAGATGGTGGAGCCAGGGCGCCTGGGTGGCTCAGTGGGTTAAAGCCTCTGCCTTCAGCTCAGGTCATGATCCCGGGGTCCTGGGATCACGCCCCGCACCGGGCTCTCTGCTCGGCAGAACCTGCTTCCTCCTCTCTCTTCCTGCCTCTCTGCCTGCTTGTGATCTCTGTCTGTGAAATTAAAAAAAAAAAAAAAAAAAAAGACGGTGGAGCCTTCTGCCTTTGGTCTTATTTCTTCCTAAAGTTTGGCTTTGCTATTAGAATCTCAGCTCTTGGGCACCTGGGTGGCTCAGTGGGTTAAGCCGCTGCCTTCGGCTCAGGTCATGATCTCAGGGTCCTGGGATCGAGTCCTGCATCGGGCTCTCTGCTCGGTGGGGAGCCTGCTTCCTCCTCTCTCTCTCTCTCTCTGCCTGCCTTTCTGCCTACTTGTGATCTCTCTCTGTCAAATAGATAAATAAAATCTTTAAAAAAAAAAAAAAAAAAAAGAATCTCAGCTCTTGATTGAGAGGAGCCGGAAGCAGTGACAGACCATGTTCTCAGCTTTGGATTCCGTGTCCTACTTAGAGGTTGCGTCTGGGGGGGGCGCATTGTGTCGTCTCTGCCTTACACCCTCCCCAGCACCACCGACGCTGAACAAATAGCCTGAGATGTGACGTCTAAGGCTTACACAGGCTCATCTATCAAAATGCTGTCACCAGGCCCAGAGTCTATGACGGTGTCCCAGCTTGCTCGTGGTGGCGTTCTGATGCGTTTCAGAGAAGGTTCCGTTCCTCCTGACACCCCGCCCTCACCCCCTGGCCATCCCGGGAAACTAGCAAAATCCAGAATACTTCCGACGACACTCAGCTTCCCCTAAGACTCGAAAAACTACTAGACAAAGCACTGTGTGTATCTCCAGACCAAAGAGAGTCATTCTGCCCCACACCCAACCGTCGCTGCATGAGGGCGTCCCACATGGGACCTCAGATGGGGAGCAACCTCTTCGCATGCTCTGTCTCACTCGAGTTTGAGACAGTAAAGCAGGCAGGACGTCCGTTCCGTTTTAAAGGTGAGCAAACGGACACCCAGAAATGGGAAGCGACATTTTATCGACGCGGGAGGAAGCCATGGGGATGGCGGGGCGGGGGAGAGAGATAGAAGACCAAAAAATTTTTCAAAAAAAGCAAATGAAAGCACAGCTGGAACTGGAACTTAAGACTCGGGACCCTGCCTCGTCTATCACGGAACCACTTTTCCAGCAGTTTGTCAATCCCTCAGCCCCGTCTGGTAACAGCGGCAGGGCTGGAGACCCCCAGCTTTAACAGTACTATGGGCGATCTCGAAGCATCGGTAGGGAAGCACTAGTAGCCACAGGCAATAGTGATCTTTACACACCACGGACTTTCCCAGGGCACTTGCCCACACGGGGTTTCATTCATTCTGCAAAACCACCTTCTGCGATGTGGCTGCCGGCCCCATTCTAGGAGGGAGCCGAGACGCAGGGGTACCACGGTGGCCCGATCCCACAGCGTCTGGAGGCCTTCCCTCCCCGGTTCCCGCGTCAGCCTGCTGTCGCTTTGCCTACCTGTCCAAGCCTCCAGCCAACGCCATCCCGTAGGCTCGGCTGCCACCGTGGGGAGGAAATTGGGAGGGGAACCAGGCCAGACACGCAGGGGATGAAACTCAGAGAAACCTCTAAGGTTTCTTAGGGCTGGCTCTCCGAGGGTGGCACCAACGGGGCTGGTTCCCAAGAGGGGCTCGGGGCCCACACAAGGCAGGCAGAGATTCTACCTCCCGGTCTCTCTGGCTGTATCACTCCACCTTCAGGCGCCGGGCGTCACCTCTCGACTCAGCTCCACAGAAAGCAGGCTTTCCTTCAGGCTGGGACTGAAGTTGGATTTTCCCACTGTCCCTCTGTAGTGGGGCCTTGGGACCCAGGAAGTTGCCCCGGGGGGGCTTGGCCGTGGGCAGATTATAATGCAATCCATGCCCTACTACTGTACCACGCTGAAGCCCACCTCTGGAAAAGTCTGCCAGGGCTCTTCGGCCATGTCTACCTGGTGGGCACTGGCCCTACAGTGGCCGGCTGTACAGAGCAGGAGTCAGAGCTCTTGGCTGGAAACCCCAAGCAACCGTTCACGGGCGCACACACGAGAGCATGTGGATTCCGGCGGGATACTGCGTGCCAGGGACTTCTGGCTCACTAATTTGCTTTGCAACCCCCTTCAGGTGCTCTCCATTTAGGGGGCTGCAGTTTTCACACCTGTGAAATGAAGGGCCGTGGGCAGAAAAGAGGAGCATCCTACCACCTGCTGTCCAAACTCACAGAATCTGGGGCTCACGTGAGAACATGGGTTTTCAAGGATCCCAGGAATCCCTGTCACTTCTGCAAATGAATGCGTATCTCTTGACTAGTCATAAAGGATAAAACACAAACAGAGAAATGTTCTGGGGCGTCTGAAAACAGCACCCGAATGGGGCAGTATTACCTAGAAACGGCAATCCACAACCAAACCCCCGGACTCTTGAGGGTGTGGGTCTGCAACAGAGAGAAACGCAAACCACACAGCCCTTTCCTGAGCTGTACACTCCCGGCTCTCCTGGGGAAGTGGCGGGGTGGAGCAGTCTGCGCCAGACCTCGGGGCTCATCGTTCTGGAAATACAAAGGCTGAGAGGGCGGGTAACTCAGACCCTGGGAAGTGGGGTGGAGGAGAGAAGTGGAGCTGTCAGTGTGCTTAATGTTAAATAAAACCTACCAAGACTCAGCTGAGAATTTTAGCAGAATCCAAATGTGCTATAAAAAAAAAAAAAAGGCACGGCTCCCATCTCTAAGGTTCACAGCTAAGCTGGCTTAGAATCACACATGCCAAGGTTAAAAATAAAAAGCAGCCATCCCCGAATGACATGGGCTCCGGGAAGGAAGCCTGGGGTAAGTTCTTTGCTGGCGAACCCAGGAGAGGGAAGTGCAGAAGCTGGGTGTGGGGTACCGGTGTTTATTGGAAGATACAATTATCTAAAAACCAGATGCTCAGAATTTTGCTGTTTTGCACTTAAAAGGCACTTTGTAGTGGCAAAGGGTTTCATAATAATCTTCAGATTTTCCATGGAGGAAAGCCTGCTGTGCATTAGAGCGTGACCACGCTGACCCACACAGGGTTCTGCTGCTCCACGCATTTGCCCCCCTCACCCTGGGGTCTGGCTCTGCAGCCGTCCTCGCACACCTCGTACACCCAGGTGGGATTGCCTGTGGGTCACAGCGTGGAAAGCACCAGACCTGTGTCACTCTGTTCCATTAAAGCCAACATAGCGGTGTCGGGGACCACCAACAGGCCGGGGATCCCCTGCTGGGCTCCACGGGAGACGGTGTGTGTCCCCCTCCTGAGGACAGTGTCCCATCCCTTGGCCCCACAACCACAAACACCACAAGTCAGGCCTACTGGCCCCGCTACCCCCTTGCAAATCCAGGGCCCCTAAGAGGAGCCCAGTGGGGTCCCCCTTCTAATGAAGTTTTCATTTGTCCAATATGCTTATGACTTCTACTCCCTAAAGGGCTTATTTTTATAAACATTTTTAAAAATTAGCTCTAGTTCCTGTGTCAGCTATCATGTTATTCCTCCCCAGCTGTATGACTATGCAGACATTTCCAGATGGTCTTCAAGGGGTCAGGTGACAATGGGAATTCTGTGACCCATGTGTTACGGAATACCCATTCTGTATTCTGTGTATACAGAGCCCCTACCTGACACCACCCTGGGGGATGCCCTGATTCAGCCCACATTTGGGCCAGTCTTACACCACGGCACCAGGCAGGGATTGGGAGCCGATGGGCACTGAACAGGAGAGGCAGTCACCTTCCAGAAGCTTCAGGCGATCCCTAGACACCACTAGCCTTGGTGACCGTCATCCCTGGCGGGGCAACGGAGGACTGGACAGTCTCTGACTGGCTCTCCCCAGGATCCAGCCAACCCTCATCTGAGGTGCCCACTAGGATCCCAAATTCCACATCCTGGCTGCTGGTTTGGAAGTACCACCCAGGGACAGGTGTCTTTTTCACACTCTGAGGGCACTTGAGAAAGCCCTCGGAAAGCAGGTAAGGGCTGGGACAGTTTTCCTGCCCATTACGATGGAGGAGAAAATCGAGGCTCAAAGAGTTTCAGATACTTGCTCAAGCTAAGTCACAGAGCATGAGTGAAATCCGAGGTTCCCTTCCACCACCCAAGACCAGTAACTCAGGGTCAGAGCGACTGGGCGCTCTCAGCGGAGGCTCAGCAGCGAACACCTGGAGCTGGGAATGAACCTCCAGAAGGGACCTTCCTCCTCCCCACACCTCTCCTTGGGCCTCTCCAGCCGAGCGCGGGGCCCTGCCACAAGGGGGCCCTATTGTGACCTTCCCTGCTCAGGGTCCTTCAGATGCCCCTTAAGATCGGCGAAGGTCAGGAGAGGGCCCCCTTCCCCGGGCACCCTGCTCCACCCGAGGCTGGACAAGGAGGCAGCCCACCGGCTCGCCCCGAGGTTTTGGTTAGAGACCCCCCCCCTCCCTTCCGGCGCCTCCCAAAACCACTGTCCTTCGCCGTTCGAGAACGCGCCGTGGTCTACCCCATCCCTGGGAAGTTCTGAGTAAAGCCTGCTGGAGTCCCCCCACGTGTCAGCCTGAACCCACACAACGAACCGGATTAACAGGGAGAGAAGCCGCAGGAGGAGGCCCTAAGGATGAACCCGACTGGGCACCCGACGCGCCCGCTCCTTACCTGTACCAGTCGAGCCCGCGGCCGTAGTTCCTGTCGAAGAAGTGTGGCTCCGTGCCCAGGGCCCGCACGTCCGGGTGCACGCGGATGAACTCCAGCACGGCCCGCGTGCCCCCCTTCTTCACGCCCACGATGAGCGCTTGGGGCAGTCGCTTGGTGCCCATCCTGGCTGAGCCCGAGTGGTTGGCAGCGGGGAGGCGAGGGGCGGACGCGGCGGCGGCGGCGGCGGCGAGCGCGCTGGGAGCGCCGGGCGCGCTGGGCGTGGGCCCCGGGGGATCGCAGGGGCGGGACTTCGGGAGAAGTTTCTGGCCGCCCGCGCCGGGGCCGCGCAGGCAGCGAGGCGCGCCGAGGAGGCGACTCTGGCCCAGGTCGTCGCAGCAGCACAGGAGGCTGTAGCACAGGTAAGTGCAGGAGAGCGAGAGCGTGAAGGCGAAGAGCAGCCTGCGCGCCCTCCGCGGCTGAGCTGGCCCCGCGCGGCCCAGGACCCTATAGGCCATGGCTCCATGGGCCCGCGCCGGGGGTCATGGTTTCCGGGGGGCACCGGCGGCGGAGCTGCTGTGGCCCTGCGGCCGCCTAGAGGGCTGGCGCGGCGCTGCCCCGGTCCCGCGGGTCGGGCGTGGGGGGCGCCGTCTTCTCCGGGCGCTGCCGGCCGGGGCGCGCACCATGCCCGGGGATCCCGGGGGCGGCGGCTCCTCGGGGCACAGGCGGCTGCGCGTCCCACATCTCCGCGTCCCGGGCCACGGGGCTCCGGACGGCGTTCCTTGGGTCTCACGTGCGCCGGCTTCGGAGTGCGCCCAACGCCCGAAGCTCCATGCCCGGCCCCTGGAGCGCGGCGCCCCGAACGCTCCGCGGCGGCGCGGCCGCGCGGGCTGGCGGGCGGACCGGACGGTGGCGCTGGCGCGGGCCCCGCTCGGGCTCCTCGAGAAATGCCGAGCCGCGCGCGCTGCCGGCTCTATTTAAGGAGTCGCCTGACGTCAGCCGCGCGGGTCTCCCGAGCCCGCGCCCCGCCCTGGGACCTGGCCCGCCCCCTGCGCCCCCAGTCTCCCGCCCCTCCCAGGGACGCGCTACCGCGGGCCCTCCCCGCGCTGGCCGCTCCCTGAGCCGGCTTGGGCTGGCGAGACATTCACTCCTCCGGGGGGCTGAACGCCCCCACCACCCCCAAGGCTGGGAACCCCGGTCCAGGTCGCGCCAACATCCAGACCCGGGCGCAGACGCAAGCACTCTACACTGATCCACGGTCCCACCGCACTGACACACACGCACGCACACACTACAGGTACACACGTACCCTGGCCAGGACACACCCCCTCACCCCACATGGGGCGTGGAAACACGACAGCGACCCACCGCGGTCCCCCTCATCCCCATCTCACCAGACACACACACAGCCTGGAATCGGACATCGTGTCGTGTGCGCACACACGCGCGGGACTGGGACACACGCTCTGGACGGGGATGGGTGGAGGAGCCGAGCGTGAGTGAGATTCCGTGACTATTCACGGAGCTCCCCAGCCCCGCGCGCGCTGACTCATACGCAGGCGGCTCGCTCTGTCTCACACCCGTGAAGAATGCGCCCCCACCCCACTGTCACCCCACCGTTCCTGGGACGTGTCGGGAGAGTGAGCCCCAAAGGAGCGGACTCCGCGCGGGGCTGGTTCCTCTCTTAGCGGCCGCCCCCTAGCGGCGGACTGCTCCCCGGGGAGCTGTTCTGGGGTCCCACAGCGTCCCTAAGATCCAGAATGCTGCAGATTTCACCCAGGGACACGAGGGGGAAGAAACAGAGGGGAGGACTGATCCAGGAGCAATTCCGCGTTGGGTTCGAACGATTCCCAAGTAAATGGCCCACAGTGACCATGCCCAGAACCGGCATGTGTGACCAAACCCAGTGCTGCCCTGAGTGGCCACATTAGTGGGTCAGAGCAGACCTAAATGACCGTGCCCAAGAACGTAGTTGTCACTCCAGAGCAATGCCAAATCCCAGGCATTCACTAAGTGCTACCCCCGCAGAACGTCTGAGTGACCACCGTCTCCTGCACCCTCTCCTCCCACAAACTAATAAACATCCTTCTTCAGGGAATGACCTGATCAGGCTCTATGGACCTTAGCCCAAGTCAGGAAATATCCTGTCCCCAAACAAGGCCCACCCTAGAAACCTTAGGCCAATCCTTCTATTACAGATCATAACTGCCAACTTTGTTTCAAGCCTTCCCAGGTTAACTCACTTAAACAAGCCTAGGAGCTTGTTACCATCATCCTAACATCACCTCCCTTTCTTAATTCTCTTAGTAGCTAACAATTATTGGGTGGTCGTCTGGTGCCGGTAATGCATATATCACTTGACATGCTCTACCTCCTTAGTCTTTGGATATAGGTACTCATTTATAATTCCTAATTTACAGACAGTGCGATAAAGGCTTAATGAACACATAGTCAGTGGTTAACAGGACTAGAGTTAACCTGACTCCGGGATTCAAGCTCTTAAATGACAGTGCTTTACAGTTCCCTCTCTTCCTTTGATCATTCCTAATAGCATTCCATCCCTGGCTGCTCTCTCAGGTGTAAGCTAACATCTGTATTACCTCCAAAACCTGACACCTGGGACCCAATGAGGACTTCCAGGTGTAGGGTGAAAAGTTCACCAGGAGGTTCACCTTCCTTCGGTAAACTCTGCCTCTAGTAATACCACCTCCGACTCCATTATCTTTATCTTGAAGCTACATCACACTGCTGACATCTCAAACTCACAGCCAAGTTCCATCTCTAAGTGTCTCTTACGAGTGCTGCTGATTAAGGCATGTCTCACCCCATACTGTGCTTGTACAGTGGGCTTTTTTGGACCCAACATGTAGATCCTTATGTATCTGACCTGATTAAATTTTATCTTGTCTCATCAGCTCTCTGCTCCAGTTTTTCACAAATGTCTACTTGAATCCTGAATCGCAATGCAGCTTTCAGTTATTCAAAAAGAAAACATAGAAAGGTTGAATTGCGGCAGCCCAGCCCTTGATTCCTGGTGTACCTTGGGCACGTGGGTTGACCTTTCTGAGCCTTGGTTTGCTGAGCTGTAAAATGGGGAGTTAGGATTAACTCCGAAAACCTCCTGGGGTTCCATTATTCAAGGCATGAACCACACTGCTGGCATTATGTCCTCTCTGGGTTTGATTACAATTTTATTAATTCTTCACTCACATTTTTAATAATAATGTCAAAACAAATACGCTGGAAGGAGCTCTAAGATACACCTTTGACAGTTTTTCACATTGTGAACCTGTTATTTCTGCACTTCGTTGTTAGAATTACAAGGTTAAATGTGGATTAATTCACTCTTACAAGAACTTTTTCTTGCAAAAAAAAAAAAAAGGAGTGTAGTTTTTTCTCATCATTCTCTACTTGGCTCTACTTAAAAATTATTTTTATCCTCGAATTCATAATCTGTGAAATGCCTGGGTATTCCAACCCATCAGAGCCAGGCAGACTTGCCTCTTCAGTTTTCCAACCAGAGTAATGACCGTGATTTCAGTGGAGTTTTTCAGGAGTGAGACAGCAGTCATGCCTGCTCCTCACCCCCAAGCCCTCTCTTTTTTCCAGAAGTACGGCCATTCTTCTTTGAGAGCATCGGGGAGGATTATGCACAAACTGGGATTGGAATCCTTCAAAATTCAGATACGGGGTGCCTGCGTGGCTCAGTGGGTTAAGCTGCTGCCTTCGGCTCAGGTCATGATGATCTCAGGGTCCTGGGATGGAGTCCCGCATCAGGCTCTCTGCTCAGCAGGGAGCCTGCTTCCCTCTCTCTCTCTCTCTCTCTCTCTCTGTCTGCCTCCCCATCTACTTGTGATTTCTCTCTGTCAAACAAATAAATAAAATCTTTTAAAAAAAATCAGATACAGTCCTAAGATCTGGCTGCTTTTTCTCGGTCTTCTCTATTCCTCTCTGGACCTTGTTTTATTTTCTTCTCATTCTCATCTGCCTTTTTGCCCCCTTTATTTATAAACCAGGAAGGGCTACTGAGTTGTGAGCAACAGAAGCTAACTTTGGGCTAATAGACAAAAAGAGGCATTTGGAATAGCTCACACAGAAAAAGAACTTAGCCGTCGCTCACAGAATGAAGGTGGGGGAACAGGGCGCATACACAGGATAGCAACCACAGGACACAGGCCACAGCTCCTCCTTTGGCCTTCCTTTCGGGGTCTTGGTTTGCTCGTTTGCATGAGCATCCTCTTGAATCCTCCCTTCCACTCTTATAACCTGCATTTAAGACCTTGAATTTGAAATTATTAAACAAGGAGATTTTCTTTCCCCTAAGTCTTTGGACCCAATCAAGCCTTATTCAGCCGCATTTCCATGTAAGTTTCCATTCTGTTCCCCCAGAGCCTAGTTTTGTAAAGTGTGAGAAAATGTTTCAAACTGGGTGGTTCCTAAGAGACGAAGAATGGTGAAATGGACTCCCGCGGTCTTGCGGGTTGTGCGAGGTGCAGAGTTCACATCTGAGCTGGAGGGTGTGCATGAATATTCTACCTTTAGGAACAGACTGGGAGTGAGGATGAGAGGTTTTCCGCGTGCTCCGTTCTCTGGCTGAAGTCCGAGAGCGAAAATGCAAGGAACCAGATGCTGCCTACAGAAGGGAACCAAATCTGAAAGGCCAGGAACCATGGCTAAGCACTTTGTAAGGTTCCAAACCTTCTGTCATCTCCGTGTTGGTGTACTTGTGCCGTCCGCAGCATTCATCATCAACGTAATGGACACGAAGTCCTGAGCATTTATTCAGCACCAGGCCCCGGGCTCGGCATTCAGATGCAGTACCTCATCTCATCCTCGCAACAGGCCAATGAGATAGGGCTTATTAGTATTCCTATCTCGTAAATGTGGAAGCCATCTCAAGGAGGTTGATTTTTCCCTTGTTCTCCAGATGCTGTAGGCTGGAGAAGGGGACAACCGACAACCAGTGGGGGTGGGGGGAGCATGAATGGGGCACCTGGGTGGCTCAGTTAGTTAGGTGTCTCGCTCTTGATTTTGGCTCAGGTCATGATCTCAGGGTCATGAGATCCAGCCCCGAGTCGGGATCCACGGTCAGCAAGGAGTCTGCTTGAGATTCCCTCTCTCCCTCAGCCCCTCCCCATGCACGCACACTCTCCCGTCCCCCACCCCAAAATCAATCAAACTTAAAAAAAAAAAAAAAAAAAGCCCAAATGGGGAGGCTGATGATCAGCTTCACCAACAGTCTTCCCTTGGGTCAGAACTGCTTCGTGCCCCACCTCCCATCCTGCATTATATAGACCCACACAATCTTCTCACCTTATCTTACCATCTTGCGTTCTTAATGTGACGGTGAACTCTTTGGGGGCCGGGGACTAAATAGCTAGTTCCCGATCAGCCTAGTACTTGGAATCTAGGCTGCGTATTCATGCTGGGACTCCCCTGGATTCCTGAGCTCCTTTCTCCTCGATGGACCATGGACCACTATTACCCTGTGAGGGGTAGACTTCCAAGAAAGAACTAATATTTCATTACAAAATTTACCCAAAGTGGATTATTTATCATGTCAGAGAAGATACTAACCTTATACAATAATGTAGCAGAGCTGACCCAGAGTACCTGGTGATACTCCCTCTCATCTTCTTGTCTTTAACCAAATGGAAGCAGATGAGAATATCACTCACTATTGGTGACGCCCCAATTTACCCATTTCTGAACTGCAGATCTTAGTGGTATAAGAAGAGTACCTAGGTGCAGAGAACAACTTGAGGAGATATGTTTGTTGGCTTGTATTGAGTTTTCTGTTTCCTTCAACATTATCATTATAGATTATATTATCCTCAATGTAGAAACAAATGAGAAGCAAAAAGAAAAAAGTCCCCCATATAAAAATACTCAGAAATTACTATCACTAATGTTTTTTATACCCTTCCAATTATACATGGGTTTGTTAGTTTATGGATCAGCCCATGTCTGCTGTTTTGTGAAATGCTTTTTTACTTGACAATATTGTGAATCTATTTCATATCATTAACTACAGACCCATGTAGGTCTAATACTTTCAGAAAGAGAAAATACCTTGCTTGCTTTCTAAGGATGGGGTAAGCTGGCAGCTACCATGAATGGAGAGAACTTAACACATTTGTGAACTAATTCAACATGTAAGTAAGCAGAGGGAAAGGGAAAGACTGAGTCCCAGTAATAGTGTTTGACTCCTTGGATCCAGCTTTGCCTGAAGCTGTCTCTTCAAGAAACAGTAAGGCATAGTGTCTAGGAGTGCAGTATCTGGGAACAGGTTGCCTGAGTTCAAATCCTGGGTCTGCTAGTGAGATTAAACAAGATTATAAATGTAATGCACGTAGAACAGAGCCTGCTAATAGTAAGCTCTTGGTAAACATAAGCCATTATTATACTGCAAACTTTTCAATTACATCTATCCATAAATTCTCTTTTTTACTTATTTTGGTTGATAAAGATGTGTACTTTTCAATTAGATCTGCATCTTTCAACCTACTTAAAAATTTTATCAACAATAAAATAAAGTCAGGGGCGCCTGGGTGGCTCAGTGGGTTAAAGCCTCTGCCTTCAGCTCAGGTCATGATCTCAGGGTCCTGAGATCGAGGCCTGCGTCGGGCTCTCTGCTCAGCGGGGAGCCTGCTTCCTCCTCTCTCTCTACCTGCTTCTCTGCCTACCTGTGATCTCTCTCTCTCTCTCTCTGTCAAATAAACAAATAAAATCTTTTGAAAAAATAATAAAATAAATAAATGAATGAATGAAGTCAACCTGTGTTCTCGGTAATCGCCCAAGATCCCTCCCGCTTTGGATCCATCCAACTTATCTTCCTGATACTTCACATGCTTCTAGGGAAGTAACCACATATCCATTTGGACCTAGTTTTTGGCAAGTGTGCCGTAAATGCTTGTTAGATAAACAGGTAACACCCCCAAAGACCCCTCCACCTGGAGGACTTCGGCATGAGGACATGGGATAACTTATCTTAAAGGACTGCATCTTCTATTCATTGATCACCCCCCATGCCCCTTCTGCACGGATAAACATGCTCTGTAGTTACTTTTTGCTTAAACCATCTACTCCTTTGACCCACTCTCACTGCGCTGTATTTTCTGGTTAAAATCAACTCTGCCCACTCAGTGCCCAGTACCTATACCCACACAGCCGAAAACAGCAAATGCACAAGCACGATGACTAGTCCCACTTAAAATTCATCATTTCTCATCTCAAGTGGACCCTTCACATTTCCTGGCAATCATGCTACGTCCCCCTGGCCCACTCATTCTCGGTTCTCCTATGTACGTGTTTGGTTCCTTCTCTCCTCTCCTCAACAGCTCCTGCCCATCCGGATCATCTGGTGGCCTTGCTTCCTCCAGACTTCAGTGGTCCCTCCATCTGTACACCCTATCCAGTCTGCTCCTGTCTGCTCCAGGACATGACTGCAGCCAGCACTCCCTTTTTCTCCCTCGTCATCAGTGCCTCCTCTCCACAGGGTCCTTCCTATCAGTGTTATCAGTATATTGATATCTCTTCCGTCTTCAAAAGAAGAGAGGCAAGCAACCCGGTCTTGACCTCCGCTTTCCCTCCAACTGGAGCGCCATTTTTTTCATCCCTGTCTGTACTCCGTGAGGGTGATCCCTCCCCCCTGCTACCCCTATCTCCCCATCTCCTCACCCTGAGCCCACCCCAGTCAGGCTTATGCTCCCACCTCCCCTCTGAAGCTGTTCTTCTGGAAGTCACCAGTGACATCCACCATATGAAACCGAGGCCAACTCTTCATCTTAGTGGCACAGCACGTGGCACAGACGACCCTCTTTCTCCTTCCTGAAACTCTGGTCACCAGGACTGGAAGATGCCACATCCTTCTGGTCTCTTTCCCACTTTTCTGCTTCTCCTGTTCCCTTTGATGGCCTATTTTTACCTCCCTGACCTCTCACTGGGAGTACCCCAGGCACTGGTCCTTGAACGTGATCTCTTTTCTGTCAACACTCCCTCCCTTAGTGACACCAGAGGTCTCCTGTGTGTATCCATCGTGTACTACTGTATCTCACATTTGTAGCTCCTTTCCCTGGAATGTCTTCTGGCTAACAGCATCTCTACCTAAACATGTCATGTAAACAGAACTCTCACTAGTTCCCTAAAACCTGCTGTCACTGTAATTTTGGTCATCGAAGTAAATGGCAATTCTCATCTAACATTTGCTCAAGCCAAGAATAATCTAGAGTTAGGGGTGCCTGGGTGGCTCAGTCAGTTAAGCATCTGCCTTCAGCTCAGGGTCCTGGAATTGAGTCCCACATCAGGATCCCTGCTCAGCAGAGTCTGATTTTCCCTCTCCCCTTCCCCTTGCTGTGATCTCGCTCTCACACAAATAAATAAAAAAAAAATCTTTAGGGGAACCTGGTTGGCTCAGTTGGTTAAGCATCTGCCTTCAGCCCGAGTCATAACCCCAGGGTCCTGGGGTCAAGCCCCCCATCGGGCTCCCTGCTCAGCAGGGAGCCTGCTTCTCCCTCTCCCGTTCCCCCTGCTTGTGCACTCTCTGCACATAAAAGGAAATTTTTTAAAAAGAATAATCTAGGGTTAACCTTGACTTCTCTTTCTGTCATACCCCACACCTGATTTGTGAGCAAATCCTGTTGTCCACAACCCACCCCAAGACCATATACTGAATATGACTGCCTCTCACCACCTCCACTGCTAATATCCTGGCAGGCTTCGAATTTGTTCGAGTGGCTTGGAGGCTGAAGTGGGCGTTCCTGTGGCGTCCGCAGCACAGAACTCATGGGTGTAGCAGACGCTCCACCTCTTAAGACACCTCTGGGGCCTAGAGGATCCTATGATAGTGGGAGTGTAACCTCCTGGCTTGCCACTAGGCGGGTGTGGCTGTGGTCCCCAGGGCTGCAGACGGTTGCAGATGCTCCAGAACCCACAGCCCATGTAGCAGTCGTGGGCTCAGCTAACATTTCCCTTTTGCTTCCCCAGCCGGCATGGGGGCGGCTCCTGACCTGATTTCGCAGGAATTCCGTCCTTCCCTTTTGGTGCCATCTACCCTGTCAGTTCTTTTAGAACCAATCTCCTGTATTAAATCATTTCAGTTTGACATACCTAGAGTGTTTCCCTTTTCCTGACCAGACACTGACGGATCTAGCCCCCACCCGGTCTTCCTAAGATCTTCTCAATGACGAGAGGGATCCTTCTGTGGAAAGCCCTCTGTGGCTTCTCAGCTCATCCAGAGAGGATCCACCCCAGGGGCCAAAGAATTGTCAACGTGGTAAGAACTGCTGGAAGATAGTAAGCCCAAACTGAAAGAGCCAACTGCCCAGACTGTCCCCCTCCACCCCACACCCCTGCCTCCTCGCTATTCTCAAGCAACGAGGAATCTTAGAATTGACCTCATTCCAAAATGAGAAATAATTAGAAGACTCTGGCAGGAATAAGAGGGTGATTTTAACCTCTCCCCTTGGTTCACACCAGCACACCTCTCCTTTTCCTGCGCGCTGTGAGATCTCCGTGCCTGGAGCTCATCTGAGTCATGTTTCCTACAGAACAAGCGACTACAGAGTGGGCAGCACACATTCCCAATGGTGTGCATGGCAGGCGATAGGGGGCCAGCTGCTCAGCCCGGCCCCTCTCCCCTGCTTCCCGCAGCACCCGATGCCTCCGACTACCAAGCTTTTGGCGATCCTCTCCAGCGGCGGTTCCTGTTTCCAGTGTTCGGTTGAAGTTTCTCGGCTCTGCGGTGCCAGGTACCGCTCCTGGTATTTTGCTGTAATTTCTCCTGAGCTGTTGTGTCCTCTCCCTTTGTCCTTGTAGATTAATACCTTGATTTCATTCTTTTACACGCAGTGGTATTGTAAGCAGTGCAATCTGTGCGACAGAGGGCTTCTGAAAGAACCTTGAACTTCTCCAACACGAAGCACTCGGGTGGTGGCTCTTGAGCTAATCTCTGTGTGCCAAAGCGGCCGCCCCTGCAAGTCTGCGTCTTCAGCTCTGACAGCTCTCACATGTGGACCCTGCAGGCAGCGAGTGGCAGGCAAGTGACCCGTTTGAGAAGGTCAGCTGGTGGGTAGGTGGGAAGCCTAATTAATGGGTACCATACAGGTAGTGCCCAAATCATTCCTTTTGTATGAAGGAGGAATGCCAGCGTCAAAGGTAAGGGGCCCTTTGGCCATCCCCCAGCAATTTTTATTCTCTCCCCAAAAGTTCTTAACATTGCACAGCTTACACAGTATATCTTTAGTCTTTCTTCTGTGCTTTCGTGTCTAGAAAACTAGGAAGACCCGGCCGGGTTTATTAAGGGATTGGAGGGGAGAGTACAGGAATGATGAGGCCGTTCCGCACCGTGCTTTCGTCGCTCCCGGTGATGCCTGCAGATTCACCTCGACCTCTGCAAAGTAGTTCATCCAATATATGAGGTGTCCAGTTGTTTACAATTTATATTGTTTACATATCATGGTTGATGTAGCCATTTCCCTGTTAACAGGCATTTACCCTTGTACCATTGTGATTAAACGTGGCTGTCTGTAACCGAGAAAGCCGAAGTAGCAGCAGTTCGACTAGGATATTCTCTGTTCACTTACAGAAAGTCTAGAAGGTGGTGGTCTGGGCCAGCCTGGTGGCTTCTAGCTCTTGGTAACCCGCTCGCGGTCGAAGTTGGGTGCCGCAGTCTTCGGGAGCACCTCCTCTCTCCCACGACCGGGAGGTCTGGCATTGACTCTGACTCTTTAGGTGTTGATCACAGGACAGTTTGGGGTGTGGTGGGGTGGGGGGAGAAGGTTAAAGCGGCCTGGGCAGTGGAAGTCAAGGACACTTGCAGGACGTGAGGTGGAGGCTGTCCGCCAACCGAATGGGAAACAGTTCAGTATCTCAGTAGCTGGTGGAGCCCGCCTGTGTGTACCCTTACTGTGTGCCCGTGCTGTTGCTCTGAGTACGTCCCCAGGGTCATAGGATGTGTGCTTTCAATTTGGATAGCTCTTCCCAAATCGGCTCCTCTGATCGTACCCTCCCAAGCTCATCAACTCTACGTATTAAGAGATTGTTTCGTTTTTTGTTTGTTTGTTTGTTTGTTTGTTTTTAAAGATTTTATTGATTTGACAGACAAAAAGATCCAAGTAGGCGGAGAGGCAGGCAGAGAGAGAGGAAGAAGCAGGCTCCCGGCTGAGCAGAGAGCCCGATGCGGGACTCGATCCCAGGACTCTGGGATCATGACCTGAGCAGAAGGCAGAGGCTTTAACCCACTGAGCCACCCAGGTGCCCAAGAGATTATGTTTTAAAAGTGACCTTGCCAATCAAACAGTAGAAAAATGGTATCTAACTGTTGTTTTTATATACATTGCCCTGATTATCACTGTCGGTAAGATTATTTTTATATGTTCCTGGGCCATTTAGGGTGGCCCAGGAACATATATTGGTATTGTCTATAAACTGACTGTTCATGGAGTTTGCCAATTTTCCCAGAATTTATTTTTGTATATAATCTGAGGTAGCACAGTAATGTTTTCCAGTTACATAAGCACATGTCTGAAATCAATACCGGAACAGTCCTCTCTTCTCTTGCAGATACAAAATACTGTGTTTCCTGGGGCGCCTGGGTGGCTCAGTAGGTTGAGTATGCGACTCTGGATTTCGGCTCAGGGTCATGAGATCCAACTTGGCCTTGGGCTCTGCACTCAGCAAGGGGTCTGCTGGATATTATCTCCCTCTCCCTCTGCTCAAATATGTGCGTGCTCTCTCTCAAATCAATAAATACTGTTCCCCGGGGTGCCTGGGTGGCTCAGTGGGTTGGGACCTCTGCCTTCGGCTCAGGTCATGATCTCAGGAACCTGGGATGGAGCCCCCGCATGGGCTCTCTGCTCAGCAGGGAGCCTGCTTCCTCCTCTGTCTCTGCCTGCCTCTCTGTTTACTTGTGATCTCTGTCTGTCAAATAAATAAATAAAATCTTTAAAAAAAAAATACTGTTTCCCATGTGTGGATTCTTTCTTTGGTTCCATAGATTTGTCAGTATTTGCAAACAATATTGTCTTAATATGCATTAATTTTGTAATAATTTTAGAGGAGTTTCTAAAATACTATTCAAGAATCAAAGAATAGACAGAATGTTTTTGAAAATAATAAGAATGATACACAGTCGACGCTTGAAAATAGGGGTTAGGGGTACCAGCTCCCATGCCGTTGAAAATCCATGTATAACTTCTGCCTCCCCCAAAACTTAACAATAGCCTATTGTTGACAGGAAGCCTTACCAGTAAGATAGTGAACACATATTTTGTAAGTTTATGTATTCTAAACTGTATTCTTAGAATTAAGTAAACTAGAGAAAAGAGAATGCTAATGAGAAAGTCCTAAGGAAGAATACATTCACAGTACTGGTCCTTATTCATAAAAAAAAAAAATCCACCTATAAGTGGACCTACATAGTTCAAACCCATGTTATTCAAGGGTCAACAGTACTTTTTGCAAGATCTTAAACGATAAAGTGACAGTATTAAAACAGGATGGTCTTTGCTCAAGGCAGTACGGACAGAATGATCAGCAGGGCAAAAGAGAAAGCTCACAACTGGGCCCTTATGTCCAGTATGTGATGGAGATGTCACTTGGGTGTTGATATCAAGGCCATTTCTTTGCCAAAAGAAATTCCAGATGAATCAAAGTATTTAGTGTTGGAAATTAGGTCATAAAGTAATTACAAGAACAATTTAAAATAAAAAGGAACTTGAGAACCTAAACGTAGTGGAAGATACCACAGAGGATGAGACTAGGAAATTTGGCATACATACGTAATTTATACTTCTGTATCTAAAAGTCTCAAAATTAAACGTATCAAGAAAAAATACTGGCAATTGTACATGACATACAATTCATAATATATAAATATACCATTAATATACCATATATTAATAACCATCAATACTGTACTATATAAAGTCTTTAAAAATCAGCAAAAAATGACCGCCACAATGGAAAAATGGTCAAAGCACATGAAGAGCCACTTCAGAAAAGAAATACAGGGGCGCCTGGGTGGCTCAGTGGGTTAAGCCGCTGCCTTCGGCTCAGGTCATGATCTCAGAGTCCTGGGATCGAGTCCCGCATCGGGCTCTCTGCTCAGCAGAGAGCCTGCTTCCCTCTCTCTCTCTCTGCCTGCCTCTCCATCTACTTGTGATTTCTCTCTGTCAAATAAATAAATAAAAATCTTTAAAAAAAAAATACAAATGATAATATACAAACAGAATTAATGAACATTAAAGAAGTACAAAGTAAAATAATATTAAACAGAATTTATAACCAACCAAGTTGGCGAATAATTTTTGAATTATTGAAACTTTAGGAAGTATCCTTACCTTTTTTAATCAGAGTAAGAATCTATCCCAAGAAAACAGATTATGGATCCCTACAGAGGTTTGCACATAAGGTGGCTGGTTCATTAGAGCATTATTAAAATAAAATTAGAAGCTATCTTAAAACCGCATCCATTGGTTTTTGCTTAAATGAATTATGGTCTCCTGCTCTTTCAATGCCAATCCTGTGTCCACACTAATTCAGAATGTACTAGGAAGAGGTAGAGATCACAGATTAGAGAAGGAACAAGATTGGCATCCCCCATGTATGTCTGAACTTGGCCCCTTAATGATCTAGCCTGTTGGCTCTCAGCTGGGCCGCATATGAGAATCCCCTGGGGTGCTTTTAAAGAATGGCTTATATTCAGCCCCACTGACTGGTCCTGGGTGAGGTTTAGGCCTGGTATTATTTTTAAAGCTCCCTAGGTGATTCTGGTGTGCAGCCAGGGTCAAGAACCATTGCTAACCAGGACTCCCTTTAAGTTGATTAATTACATAGGCTATTGACCAAAGCTGGAACTAACGGCCTCCAGAAGCCCCAGGGAAGCCAAACCATTGCTTGTGCCTGGCTGATCGCAAGTGGGCAGCGGCCAACCTCATGCCCCCAAGAGACTGGCCGCCCTGGCCTTCCTACAGCCTGTCCAGCCAAGTGTCTGTTAGATTTAATACCACCAAAGAGGTCACGGGTGACCTTGACAAGCACAACTTCCCGGCAAGGGATTCTTGACTGTTCTGTGACAAACTGCCATAACAAAGCTACACACCAGTTCGTGTTTCCATTTTTAGCCTCTTTATTACCTCCATCTGTTGACGGAGATGAGGCAGCAAGCACACGGGGTGTGAGCTGCAGTGTTCTCTGGTACCGTATAAATAAGGACCGCCAGACTCCTACAGCCTCCCACTTAGGGTGGGGGCCAGTGCTTCCTCTGTGGGTCCCTCCTGCCCCTTCCTCTCCACCCCTATGACACGTTTGCAGTTTACACTCCATTTCACACAAACAACTTTCTCGCACTTCCATGCTTATCCAGTGATGGCTTGAGGCTTAGCTGCAGACCTTGAAAATCCTTCTTTATTTTCATCAGCGACTGCCTCTTCCTGATGCCCCCCCAGCCCTAGCTCTGCCCTACCCACCCTAACCCCCGTCCAATGATACTGCAAGCTCCAACGACCACTGCTCATTTTAGATCATTAACACACAAAGGAGGGGATATATTCATATCTAGAATCTCCCCCCTTCTGTGTGAACAAAAAGAGGAAAGATGTGGATCATATTTATTGGGGTTCTTTAGTTGTGTGTGTGTGTCCTGTCCTCAGATTCCTTAGAGAGAGAGACAGCAGGGAATTGGGCATGTTCTAGGGCTGCGTACCTTGAATTTCAGTCATTTACACGGCACCTCCATGGCCTTAACTGTGTACAAACAATAGGATTACTTTTATAACATTTCTTTATATCATCCCCTCCTTTTATACTTAGATATTTTGAAAGTGAGTCTGAGTAGTCTTTCCTAGTGTGGATGTAACCATTTCTTTAATCACTCACCCAGGGAAGGACATTTGAGTTTTCCAGTTTTGCCAATTGCAAGTAGAGCTGCTGTGAACATTCCCGTATTTCAGGCGGACATACGTTTTTCACTTCTCTGGGATAAACGCCCAAGAGCTGAAATGCTGGATCCAATGGTGGTTGCGTCTTGACTTTCTAAGAAACTGCCAAACTGTTTTCTAGGCTAGCCTCCTCTCCTCTGCTCTGCGAGTGAGCCAGTTTCTCTGCATTCTTACCAGCCTTTGGTGTTGTCACGATTTTTTTTTTTATTTTAGCCATTCTGCTGTGTAACTCATGGTCCCTTATTGTGGTTTTTTATTTGTGTCTTCCTGATCACTAATCACACTGAACATCTTTCCATGGGCTTATTTTCCAACTGCATATCCTTTTGGGGGAAAAAGTCTTTTCGTGTCTTTGGCCCATTCTCTGATCTTTTGTTTGTTTACTGCTGAGTCTTGAGAGATCCTTATATATTCTAAATCCTAATCTTTTGTTGAATGTGTGGTTTGCACATCTTGCTGCCTGAGTCCCACCCCCACCCACTGTCCCCAATCTGCAGCTTGAATTTTCGTCCTTCTCACAGGTCCTTTGTAACACAGAAGTTTGTAGTCGAGGAGGTCAAATTCATCACTTTCCTTTTACAGACTGCTTTTGGCATCCAATCTCAGAGCTTTTTGGTTAGTCTAGATCCAAAAGGTTTTCTCTCATGTCTTTTTTTTTTCTCCTAAAAGTTTTATAGGTTTACATTTTTTATGCTGATGATCCGTTTTCAGTTAATTTTTGTATAAAATATGAGGCTTAGGTCAAGATTCAGATTTTCCCCAGGTTTGATATGTAAGTATTAATACAAATACATGTTGTTATGAAAATGAGTTGCATATCTTACATCCTGTTCTATAGCCATTTTCTCCCCGAGCTCTATATTGTGCACCTCTTCACACACCCACTAAATGTATTTATTTTAATCTGTATGATAGTTTCTAATGGCCGTATAATAAGTCATTGCACTGATGTATAAAGCAGACATATTTTAAAGCCTTCTTACACTGTTCTAATACCCATTTAATGGAATTCTTTCTAGCTCAAAGCAGACAGTGTCAGTATCTGTTGCTTGAAGCTAAAAATTCATGCAAGCATGTAAGCGGCTTTCTGAGAGGTTATTTAAGCAAACATCACGTGTCAGATGTGTCAGGAAATGTGCTAGAACCTTGAATCCCTTCTGGCCTCGGGGTCAGGACTGAATCGGAGAATCTTGCAGCTTCAAGCTTACCTTCATCTTTGTGGGTGCTAAAATACTCCCCAACCCGTGGTGGTCATGTCCTTTAGGTTTCCAGTGTGTATCTGAAGGCTGGCATAGTTTTTTTTTTGTTGTTGTTTTTTTTTTTTAAGGACCCGAGTCACTGCCAAGGTTGAGGTCGGAGCTTGGGAGGTCATGCACCTTGCTCCGTGGTTCTTCCCTGGGAGTGCTTACCAGCATCGTCTGGGAAGATTTTCAACTTGTACCTGCTCAGCCCTTACCTGACCTTTCTAGATCATACTCTTCTGGGATAGGACTTGGACCTGTGCGCTTGGGGGAAACCCGTCAGGTGATTCTCTTTCACACTCAGAGTGAAGAACCCCGGCGGCGGTCCAGTCTCCCTTCCTTTCAAGTATTCCAAAGTAGGGATTTCTTCTTAAAAGTGCTCTTCATTGACCACCTCAAGAAACATGGGAGTTCTCTCCTGAAGCAGCCCATTCAGGGGTTCACTGTAGGGTTGACGGCAGAGTTTTCTCTACTGGGTTTGTGTATATTTGTCTTAGAATCTCCACCCACAGATTATTGTTTCACGATAAAGTTGTGCATCCTGTGCTTGACTTGAAACCATTTGGGGGAGCTGTGAGGAATGGTGCTGCCTGAGTCCCACCCCCCAGAGAGTCTGTTGTGCTGGTTTCGGGTGCAGTGTGAGTACGGGGGTGGGGGGACGGCGGGGGACTTGTAAAACTCCCCAGGTGAACTGAATGCCAAGGCAGAGTTGAGAACCTGTGGATGAAACGCACGAGGGGTCAAAACGCAAACACGTCCCGTGGCTAGACAGGCAATGAAGTGAGGACCGTGGTGAGCTAGAGAGCTCTAGATTCTTCCAAAAGGGACCTCAGCTAATCAGCTCCAGGAAACTGTTGCTGTGCAGGAAGGTGAGCCCACTGTCGTCAAATGTAAGTTTTGTTTTCTTTTGTTAAAGGAAGGGCTGGAATTCTAGATCTTTATGTGAAATCTCAGGATCCTTAAACATTAGCCAGTGGTATGGCTGATACCCACAAGCCTGACCCAGCCGTGGGGCTTGGACCTCCGCTCTACAACACTGCAGTACAGGAGTGCCTTCTGTGGTTTCCCAAGCTCGGCATAGTCAACGTTTTGGGCTAGATAATTCTTTGTTCTCCAGGCGGGCCTGTGCACCACAGGACGTTTGGAAGCATTCCTGGTCTGTACTTAACCAGATACCAGGAGCCACCTGCCTCCTCCCACTGGTGACAATCAATGTCTCTCTCTCTCCTGAGGGGCAGGAGTGCCCCCTGAGAACCATTTCCCTGAAACAATGCTGGTTGATTGCCTCCAGTGATGAGGAACTCACTCCGGAAGCCACCCACTGTTGTTTTGACAGGTCTAAGATAACGAAGTTGTTTCTTCTTCTCAGTAGAATCTACCCTGGCCATAACCCGCATCCCTGAGTGACAGTGCCATTTCCCAATACCACACAAAACTTTAAACTGCCTCCTGCGTCCCCCTGCCAGGTCTTCAGTCCTACTTGCTAAGTTCCCAGATTTGTTTCCTGCTCCTCACGAGGCGCCTTTTCCAGACCGTTTGCCCTCTGCCGAACGCCCTCCAGGCTTTTGATGGCCCTCATAAAGTGCGGTGCCGACCTGAACACAGCGTTCCAGGGGCGGCCTGACCAGCGAGGCCAGCGCAGGGGCTATTTCCTGCCTTGCTCTGAACATTGTGCTTCTATTAATGCACCTTTGGGTCGCATTAGTTGTTTTTTTGGCAACCACATCCCACTGTTGACTCAGACTGAGCCTGTGGTCAATTAAAACCCACAACTCTCGCTCATGCTGCTCTAAGGACAGTTTTATTCCATCCTGTACTGCTGCGCACGCGTTTGTGTGTGTGTACGCATGTGTGTGCATGTATGCACACGATATGCACTTTAATCTAATTTTAGCATATGGCATTTCCTGTTGTTGAACTTCGTCTCCTTGGTCTCAGTACGTCATTCTAGTATACTAAATATTTTGAATCCATATTCCTTGTTCTGTTAGGCCCAATTTTCTGTCATTCACAGGTTATTAGCTTGGCAGCCCTCCTGGGTCCTCACTTAAGTCATTGTTAGAAATGTTGTCCAGGGCAGTCTGGACAGGAGTCTTGTGGAGATTTCCTGAGACAGCTTTCCTCCCCCCATGACACCGCCTCAGTACAATTTCCGTATCCACCCTTCAGTCTGCATTCCTGCCATTTTGCCACGGGATTTGGGGAGAAAATTTATCCCATTAAAATTGAGATACGCTATTATTCAGCCTTTAAAAGAAAAGAGATTCTGACACACGGCCACAGGGATGAACCTTGAAGACGTCGCACTGAATGGAAGGAAGCCAGTCACAGAAAGACAAATATCGTGTGATTCCTCACAGAATCAGAGAGCGGTCAAATTCACAGAGACAGAACACAGAATGCTGACTGCCAGGGGCTGGATCAAGCAGGGGCCATTGAGGGATTCTTTCAAGGGTACCACTTCAATCTGGGAAGATGAGAAAGTTCTGGAAGGGGATGGTGGTGATGGCTGCCTGGCAAGGTGAATGTACTTAATGCCACGGACATGTACACTGAGGGGGTTAAAACTGTAAATTTTATGTTGTATATATTTTACAATACAAAAAAATTTGTTAAAGATACATTATCTAGTAAAAAAATATATATATTGATCTACAACCTGCCCAGAGTTTCCTGCACCTGAGGAGTATTTTGTGGGGCTTCCAGAAGAGAAGGCAAGGTCCTGTAAGCTGTTTGGAGTATTCAACAATCAGCAGGAAAATCCCAGAGTATGGCTGAGTTGGACTTGCCGGCGACAGGGGAGCAGTAGCCCTCAGGTTCCCCAAAATGGCATACCTCAGGTAGAGGAGATGCTTGGAGACAATAAACCATTAGTTCACCATCATCAGAAGATACTCCACCTGACCTCCCTGGTGAAGGAAGTCACTTGTGTGTGCACACACGTGCGTGTGCGCACGCACACACACACACACACACACGCACAAGCACGTGGATGTTCACCCTGCCCATGGCCCTTCCAGGAAGGGCCCAGATGAGGAGAGATTCCTCTACTCACCTTTCATCAGACTACACTGTCAACTGGGGGGAATACACCCAGAACTTGGATGGGTACCCTGGTTGCCAAGCTTGTCGGGGGGAGAGAGGGGGTAGAAAAAGACCCATGAAATGAAGTGGTGGGTTGGGTGGACAATTATCTTGGGTCTGGGGACTCGATCTCATTTGATGAAGCAAGACTCTCTTTACCTCCCTCTGTTGTTCTTTAAATTTCATTTTTAACGGTTTCTTATTTCAAACTGAAAGACCATTTTCTTCGTGGGAAACAGAGTAAGGCCTGAGTTCTACTTTTCATCTGTCATCTCTTGGCACCATCCTGTCATTTATCTGCTTGCTTCAAGTGTGCCCCCGAATCAATTTTTCTCATCCTTCACATTTTTGCAAACCTTAGCTCTTTTTCCCCCACAGCCTCCCCGAAACCATTCTTGTCCATGCTTAACGACTTTTGTATTCATCTTTGGTTTTGTGCCTTTCCATTTTTATGGACTGATCATTTTAAGATCAGGACTTGCCAGAGAATTCCTTGTGAGAACACACTAGTTTCTTCAGGGCTTTACTCCCCCGCCCCATAGGAATTATATAGAAAATTATCAAACATCCTTTTATAGGATAGGAGTTCCATGGATCCTGCTTTGCATTTTTGGCCATAGGACTCTGGCCTATGAAAATGTCTAAGTCCATGGGGAAAGTATGTGCTATGGTGAATGCTGTGAAGTGTGTAACCCTGGCGATTCACAGACCTGTACCCCCGGGGCTAATAATATATTATATGTTAATTAAAAAACTAAAAAAATTTTTTTAAAAAATTGATTGTGATGATACTTGCATTAACTGTGACTATATTCAAACCCATTTAATTGGGCGCCTGGGTGGCTCAGTGGGTTAAGCCTCTGCCTTCAGCTCAGGTCATGATCTCAGGGTCCTGGGATTGAATCCTGCATCGGGCTCTCTGCTCGGCAGGGAGCCTGATTCCTCCCTCTCTCTGCCTGCCTCTCTGTCTACTTGTCATCTCTATCAAATGAATAAATAAAATATCTTAAAAAAAACCATTTAATTGTACACATTAAAAGAATAAATTGTATGAAACAAGATGGGATTGGGAGGGAGACAAACCATAAGTGACTGTTAATCTCACAAAACAAACTGAGGGTTGCTGGGGGGAGGAGGGTAGGGAGAAGGTGGTGGGGTTATGGACATTGGGGAGGGTATGTGCTTTGCTGAGTGCTGTGAAGTGTGTAAACCTGGCAATTCACAGACTTGTACCCCTGGGGATAAAAATATATGTTTATAAAAAATTAAAAATTAAAAAAAAAAGAATAAATTGTATATGAATAAAACTCTCAATAAAGCTGTTTAAAAAAAAAAAAGAAAAGAAAATGTCTAAGTCCAGTAACTCATTTGAGCTTTACAGCTGCCCTGTGAACTAAGCAGGACAGATATTAATATCCCCCGCAACCCAGCTAAGGCAGATGAATCTCAGGGAGGTCACATGAAGTTATAATTGAGACAAATTTCCAGATTAGTTGACTCCGAGTCATCAGCAACAACACACAGCAACCGTCTGGACTGAGCACCTACCATGGGCTGAGCACTGTTCCAGACTGTGGGGAGAGAGACACAAAAAAATAAAACAAGGGTCTCATGGGACTTGCATTCTGGTGGAGAAGAATAAACTGTAAACAAGTAAACAGAGAGAGTACACCAGGTCGTGATCAGAAGGGGCAGGATGTTGTTTTATATTAGATCAGGGGATATATTTGAAGGACATGAGGAAAATGAGGGAGTCGTGTGCATAAGTGGGGAAAGAGGGAAAGAGTGTTTCAGACAGGAGAAAGAGCCAGTGCAAAGGCCCTGAGGTTGGAATGTGTTTGGAGTGTTGAGCAACATTAAGGAAGTTAATGTGGCTGGGACAACTGTGAGTGAGGGACAGTAGCAAGACATCACACCAGAGGGTCCAAATCATGCAGGATTTTATGGGTTATTGCTTTGGTTTTTTACTCTAAGGCATAGGGAAAGCCATTGGATTTCCTGGAGAGTTGAACTTGGCGTGTTTGAGTACAAGAGGAGTCAATGATAACTCAAGGTTTTAGAATTCAACAATTAGAGGGCGAGGGAGCGAGGGAATCCCAAGCAGACTCTACGCTGAGCATGGAGCTTGACGTAGGGCTCGCTCCCAGGACCCTGAGGCGATGGTCTGAGCTGAAATCAAGAGTTGGACACTTAACTGAGTCAGCCCCTTGTGTTTGTTTTTGAAGATGACTATTTCCCTGCTTGATGCTTCCCTGCTTGTTATTTTCAAAACGTAAGAGACCTTTTTAGATTGTGTCTATGCAGGTCTCCTCCCGTTAATGTTTTCTTTTCCCTGAAAAAATAATGAAGTTTTTAAGAACAGGAAATCTTTGCTTATTATGTCTTTTTCATAATTCTACAGTTGCCACGCTGCTATTTCCTTGCCCTCTTTTATATTTGACTTCTGCTGGCTATGACTTTTCCAATGCTAAGGAAGAATATGTAAATCCCGTGAATCGAAAACCCTTGGCCAGACCACTGGCGGCCTCCCACCACAATCACAAACTGGACTCCTTTTGAGCATCCGGCCCGGCTTCTCTTTTGGGTTGTTGTAACAGGATCACGAAAATGTCCATTCACGGGGCACCTGGCTGACTCTATGAGAAGAGCATGCAACCCTTGATCTTGGGGTCAGGGGCTCAAGCCCCGTGTTGGGTGTAGAGATTACTAAAAATAAACAAACTTTAAAAAAATGTCAATTCAGAGGTACTTTTGGCCCCATCCTCAAGAAGCAGAGAAGCCAGTGGAAACAGCAAATAAGATTAGAGGCAATATTCTGGCCTTGATGTCTTTGTCAGGTTCTGAGTAGAATAGATCAAAGTTTGTCTTTATTTCCACAGCCAAAAAAAAAAAAAAAAAAAAAAAGCCTCAGGCCAAAAAATGTCACTGCTAATTCAATTTTTCTTCTTCTAATGTGTATGTCACTCAGCACCTTTTGATTTTGTGGCCATTCACCAGCCAACGTATTTTCTAATCCCGTTAGAACTGAACTTCATGGCCTGCTGCTTTGGTCTCATAGAGGCACACATGAGACCCTACGGACTGCCTCTCTGTCCGGCAGGGACTCCAGTTATGAAGTTTGGGATTACGGGTATCCTATAAAAGCCTTGTAGAGAAAAACAGCCATTCACTAAAGTCTTTTCCCAAATACCTACTTTTTCCCTTTCCTGCTTTTTTTTTAATGAATAAAACTAATAATTTAGGGTAGCAGAAGTGATACTTCAGGTTTTTTCATTGCAAAAGTTAATTCCACAGGACAGAACCGGGGTTCATTCCACAATGCCCAAAATTGAGGCAGAGTCACGGCTGAAATAGTACAGAGCCTTTTGAGGTCGGCGAAAAAAATCATTAAACATACAAAGCTTCCAGAATTTGTAATCCAAATCTATAAACAGATTTCCATACACTGATGTAGAGAAAACACAATTATCATTCATCACGGGTGTTATTGTCAGAGCATCTGAGCCGCGGCCGGCCGGTCCAGCAGCCTGAACTCAGGCTTCTGCCGCCACGCCCCAGCTAGAGCCCAAACTGATGGGAACCGTGATACAGACACTGAATAATTCAGGCCCCCAGTCACCACCACCCCCACCAACCCCCCCTCTGTGTGTATCATTCTCCGTGGATCTGGATGGTTTTGCGCACATCTATGGGTTTGAATCAGGAAATTACCTCTATTGATTTTGTCGGAGTGTGTGATATAAATTTACATTGCCTCCCTGCCCCCAAGCTAAATGCCAGCAAGGGTCCCCTTCCGAACAGCCAAGTACATGGGCCATTCAGCTGGCCCTGTGGTTTGAGAGCCTGTGCAGGGGTGGGGAAGCCATGCTCTGAAGGTACTTTCATTGTGGTCATTTTAATTTTTAGGTTTTTATTTGTGGAACTGTTTCAAACATAGGGTAAGTAACAGACAGCTACGTACCCAGAACCCAAATTGTGCAGTTTGTTCACATTTTCCCCAGATTTGCCCCCCAAATATTTGTTATTTGTTTATATGTAGGATGTCAGAGCTGAAACAGAAGACACCCCCCTCCCCGCGCATGCACGCCCCGCCTGGTCTCCAGACTCCTCTCCTCAGGTGGAGACCCGGCCAAGCCCCAGCGGCTGGGTATCCTTTCCGTGAGCGTTTTCAGTATTTTGATACCAGAGAAATTAACACCGTGCTTTCCTTCTCGTCAACATTAAGGTTCTGGGATTTCTCCACATTGAAAAATGGAGACCTAGGTTATTTTAACTGTAGGATCATATTCCACTAAGTAGATAAATATGGCCTTTTTTTTTTTAACTAGACTTCTGGCTATTTTCAATTTTCACTATTGCCAACAACCCTACAACGAATACTCATCTCGACCCCCACTGTGGGGACAAATGTGAGGCTTTCTTTATGGCAGGGTCTCTTTGATTCTTTTCTTTACCATGAACCCCAGAAAGCACACACTGACATTGCCACCAACACACGCACAATTTTTAGAAAGTCAACACCTAATCTTTTTTTTTTTTTTTTAAGATTTTATTTATTTATTTGGCAGACAGAGATCAGAAGTAGGCAGAGAGGCAGGCAGAGAGAGAGGAGATGTGGGGCTCGATCCCAGGACCCTGAGATCACGACCTGAGCCGAAGGCAGAGGCTTTAGCCCACTAAGCCACCCAGGCACCCCTCAACACCTAATCTTAATATAGATAACGCACCTTGAGATCCTCTGCTTCCTCCTCATTTGTTTGGAAGGCTGTTTAGGATCTTTCTGATGCCATGACCCCCTCATGGATGGTGGCCAGGCCATGCCGTGCGCTCAGAGACGGCGGACTTGGAGGGTGTGCGGGTTAGTTTGTCTAGTTGCTGACAAGCCTCCCAGACCTGCGGCAGCCTTGACCCCGCCAACCCGACACTGTGTGGGAGGTTCCCACCATCTCGTATCAGTCCCGATGCTTGTCCTTGCCAGACTTGTCCCAATCTCTGCCATACTGACAGGTGTACCAGAATCTCATTACTTCAATTTGTATTTCCCCCATTTCTACTGAACTGGCCGCTGTTCGCTTCCATGTGAGTTTTTAGAATTGGCATCTGCGTGTTTTAATGGGATGTGGTTTTTTATTACTGCTTATGTCTAAATATGTTCTAGTTTCCATCCGATTTCTTCTTTGGCCTGTGAATTGTTTAAAAGTATAATCATTTCCCTAGGGTGCCTGGGTGGCTGTCCCATATGCAGCCAACTCTTGATTTGGGCTCAGGTCATGATCTCAGGGTGGTGAGATCCAGCCCAGCATCAGTCAGGAGAGGGTCTGATTGCTTTTCTGCCCTTCTGCTTCAAGTTTCTTGCATCAGCAAGGAAGGTCGTCTACACGCATTGAATCTTTAGCATTTTTGAGACTTGCTTCGTAGACCTGGAAACTTCTTCTTATATTCTAATTTTTAGTTTCCATATCCTAAACATGTTCATTAGACCAAGTTTATGAATTGTGATATTCAAAACTTCAGTATCCTTATTTTTCAATTCCTTTGTGCATCAGTTTCTACAAAATGTTGATTGTAGATTTATCAGATTCTTCTTGTCATTCTGTCATATTTGCTTTATCCGATGCTGTTTTGTTAGTTGAACACAGCTTTCAGTATTTTTTTTCTTAAGATTTTATTTATTTATTTGACAGACAAAGATCGCAAGTAGGCAGAGAGGCAGGCAGAGAGAGAGAGGAGGAAGCAGGCTCCCTGCTGAGCAGAGAGCCCGATCCCAGGGCTTGATCCCAGGGCCCTGGGATCATGAACTGAGCCGAAGGCAGAGGCTTTAACCCACTGAGCCACCCAGGCGCCCCCAGTATTTGTATCTTACTGGTGAATTCTCACCTTTAGTAATTACACCATGGTCATTTTTATCCCTAATTATGTTTTGTCATCTTAAATCATATTTTATCTGATGCCACTCTTTGATACGCCAGCCTTCTTTTGGCCAGCCATCCACTTGGGATATCTTCTTCAATCCCATTACCTACAAAATTATTTTTTTAGGTTTATCTCTAATAAGTAGCATATACATACCTTCTTTATCTAATAGCAGAATACCCGTGTGTTAACTGAGGACAGCAAGCCATTCCTATCTATTGTAATTGCACATCTGGATTTATTTTGACCATTTTATGTTGTGAATTTATTTGATGTTATATATTTCATCGTGTTTATATTTCCTATTTTTGTACTGAATGAATTAGGTGTTCTTTTCTCTCTACTATTTTGGAGGTGATGCATTCTACTTCTATTTTTCTAGCAGTTTCCCTTCAGTTTCTAGTAGGCACACTTTGTCTCCTTAGTTGTCTGCTATTTCAGCTCTGCTCCGGAACACTAAGCAGCCCCTGGGGGGTTAGCTCTCACTGCTTTCCTTGCATTACATTCATTTTTGTTAACTGGTTATTTTGTTTCTACCCCACCCAGTATCAGTTACTGTTTTATTTTTTTTTTTTTAAGATTTTTATTTGTTTATTTGACGGACAGAGATCACAAGTAGGCAGAGAGGCAGGCAGAGAGAGAGGGAAGCAGGCTCCCTGCTGAGCAGAGAGCCTGATACGGGATTCGATCCCAGGACCTTGAGATCATGACCTGAGCCAAAGGCAGAGGCTTAACCCACTGAGCCACCCAGGTGCCCCTCAGTTACTGTTTTTTAAGAGAAATGGTTGTTTGGTTAGTGACCGGTGGCAGCAGGATGTCCGCTAAATAATGCTTCTGGCACTCTTTCTATGGTCAGTTTCCTTTTTCCAGAATGCATCCATGGATCGTTAACCTTCCTCCACCTTTTCTGTCTAGATTTTTTTTATGACCTTCGTTGTTGATGTTTAAACTGAGTACAGAATTCTAGTCTGACAGTTTTCTTCAGCGGGGGTTTAAAGGGACTCTTCCATTGTTCTGGGCTTCTCTTGCAGCTATCAACCTGTGTTTCCTTTGCAGATAATTTCACGGTTTTCCGTATTTTCATTGTCTTTGTTATATTTCAGTCTCAGGTTGATGCCTCCCTATCCATACCCTGTTCAGAACTCAGTGTGCTTCCTGCATTCTTGAATATTGCCCATTTCCCATTCCCTGTATTCTCATACCCGAGAACGCTCCTCATACCTGTTCTCCCTGTCTTTTATCCTTCTTGCCCATCTCGTCTTCCATGATCCTTATTCGTGGCGATGTTCTCAGCTCTATCTTTTACTTTCGTAATTCTCTTTCCAGTGGTGTTTAATCTGCTAACACATTTATTGAGGTTTTATTTTCTGTGCCCATGTTTGGTTTGGTTTTGTTTTTCATAGGCAGACATCCTATTTGCTTCTTTTTTCAAAGCTGCTAGTTATCCTTTTCGTATTATCTTATTCTTTAAGGATGATTTCTACTTTTTCTTTATCTCTTTACAAATCTTAAACAAGCTTTTTCACATTGCCATCCTGTTGCCTAAAGTTCCTGAGGAGGCTCATTTAACTGTTTGTGGTGTCTACGGACTCTTCCTCATGGTTGACCATTTCTTCTACGGTTGTACTATTCGAGTGATAGCTAAGTTCTAATGGGGACTGTTCATACCACGGGAGTCCCATGGAGCCTAGGGTTATGGTAATGGTATTGTAGAGTACTTTTGCTTTTGTGTCTGCAGGGAACCTTGGGGGTCTCACTAGTTTAGAACATGTTTATAATGTGAACTCATCACTTTCAGAAATCTGGCACTTACCAGTAGCCTAAGTTTGATGTTCAGCACCACCATGAAGTGCAGACTTGGCATCTTAGCTTCTCATGAGTGAGTTGGCTTTGTTAATTTTCTAACCCAGGCCCTGGGTAGTGACAGATTCCCTGTTTGCCTCCCTAGGCTGATGGACACAGTTTTTCTAAATCCCTTTTACTGACGCCAGAATCCCTCCAAGGGTTCTAGCTTTAGTTTACTTAGATATTAATTCTCAATCCCCACCACCACCCTGGGAGAGGTAGTAACTAGAGCAACCCAAGCTGATAGGTAAGGGTTGAGCTTTCAATGACCAGTAATGCTGACTTGCCATAACACAGGCCACTGTCTCCACATTCCCCAAGGTCAGTTCTTTCCCTATTGGTTGTAGATCTACATTTCAAATTTCAAACTCAGATACTCAATAAATATGCCTCTTTTTTTTCCAGCATAATTTCATTATCCAACCGGATTCTCTCTATCCCTCCGATTTGTGGAAAAAGTTAACTTTGGTCCTTCTTAGGGTCAGTCACCTCCATGTTTTGCATCTGAAGACTGGCTATATTTGATTCTGTTATCTGTCTACACAGGTTGCCACTGATGCATCCATTGTCCCCTTCTGCATGGCTTCTTTGTGTCCACTCCCTTTCTGTGTCTTTGTAATGCTCACAGAGAGTCTTTTGGGAGGCTTCCCATGGGCCCACCTATCTGGAAGCACCACAAAGTTTTCTGTCTCTAAGGTCGGTCACCTGTCCCCCATGGTGCTGCCAGAGGGTGAGGCTCATCTCTGTTGCCCAGGGACTCAGAGGTGCTGTTTGTTCCCTGTCTCCTTCCCTCTCCTTCCTCCATCTCTCTCCCTTTCTCTGCCCCCGCCCCACACTGCTCATTCCTTCTCTCCTCCTCCAGTCTAGCAGATCCTAATTCTAGTGGAATAAATCTTGCCATTTTTTCAAGCCAGCACTCTGTGTTCTTGGATCCCTTTTCCTTAAAGCCTTGGGCTTTGGGAGGAAAAGGCCATAAGGAAACCCTCTTTTCTGATTTCCATCCTACTACAAATGCCCTATGAGGAAGAGGCCGTCTCGGAGACTGCTCCCTACTTGAATACAGGGAAGGAAATAGGAATATAAAGAAGGGAAATTTGTGGGAAGAGAAAAAAACATTAATACTTCATAATATTTTCTTAGAATGATAGTTAAGATATTTTTGGTTTTGGAATCTGACATACTTGATTTCAAATCCTGGTCACACCACTGCTAGCAATGTGATTTGGTGCTACTTTCGTAATACCTCCTGACATGTGCTTCCTCATTTTTGTTGGGGGATAATAAGATTACTTACCCTGTAGGATTGTTGTGAGCAATAAATGAGATAGTAGATTAAGTAAAGGACTTATTTCACTACCTAGTACATGGCAATTTAATTAATGACTTATTAATTAACTTAATTAATTTAAAAACTACTAATGACTTAATAGTTATTCTTATGAACACATAGCTGTTGTTAGGATTCACTTTCTACTTAGACCTAGATCATCTGGGATGCGTTATTTAAGCTCGGTTCCCTTGCGTGTCACGAGAATCAAGGGACGCCATTTTGAATGAAAGGATCTACAAACCTAGAGCCACCAGGACCCTCTACGCACCCAGATCCTGGTGGTGACTGCTAGGGCCTCATACTTGCAGGTTTCTGAAGTCAGCTGGAGCCCCCCCACATGGAGATGCTCCCGAGATTACAATGTTCCTCTCCAGAGCCACCTGCAGCCAACAGCTGACTGGTGTGGAGGGTATAAAAGTCGGCCCCCTTGCTACAAGACAGTACTGACTCTGTGGAGAATTCACTCTCTAGAACTCTTTCCAGGCCTGAACGGAGGCACCAAAATCCACCACATCTTTGTCCAGCTTCTTACTCTGCTTCATCCTGCCTCTCTTGCTTTTTCACATGTTCCTTCCTGACAGTAGTCTCTTCATTTGCAAAAGAAGGTCCCTCTCGGGTTGTGCCTCTAGGAACCCCACTAAAACAGAGCCTGAATTCATAGTAAGGCTGAGAACACAAATATTTCAACACCAAGGATAAAAGTCTTAACTTCTCCATTATACTGTCTTCTCTGAATTAAAAGTTATCTTACAGATAAATGCACCAATGCCTAATATGATGAAGTGATGGCTTATTTATTCATTTATTCAGAAAGTATTACTGAGCACTTACTACTTATCGAACAATGTTGTAGACCCTGAAAATTACGCAAGAAGTGTAAGTATGTAAAAAAAAAAAAAAATCCGGGATTTTATAATGACATTAATAGTAACTGTTTATTGACAATCTATTACATGCTGAAATACTTTATATATCTAATACCCAGCACAACACTGCAACGCTGGCATTATTTTTGCCAACTTTTGTCATAAGGCAATGAAGATCCAGGAAGGTCAAGTGACTTGTCCGAGTCATGCAGCTAGCAGGTGGTGGAGAGAGGACTCAGACAGAGGTCTCTCCACAACACACACTCTTCACTGCCTGCTTTGTTGACCAGAATTTCAGTTGTCTGCTTAACCGTCTACATCCCCCCAACCCTGCCCCCACCAGACTTGAGTTAATGGCAAGACAAGATTTTTCCACTTTAATATCCCAGACCTGGGGAAATGCTTGTCATCAAAAGCATCCAGAAGTGCCCGTGGAATCAATAAATGGGGACGGATGGCAGGACTTGGGAGTGATCTGTTTCCAGAACCGATGCCGCGCCCCCTCCTTCCTGCGGGACTCCCGTCCACTTCCAGTAAGAGGAGACACGATCTAGCTTTTAGCAGTCGTTTTAGTTTAATTGAGCATCTGCTGTGGGCCTGTTTCTGGGGCCTGTCCATTCCCAGCTCACAGTCAAACTTGGCTGAGGCCGTTGCAGCCCCTGAGTGGAGCCCCGGACCCTGCACGCGGAGAACCATTAAGGACAAAAGCCACTGGGGGCCACAGAGTAGCCAGTTATAGGCAAGTAAGATCACGCAAAGTTCTGGGCATACCCTGACGTCTGGAAAGAGACTGCACACCCAGGTATGGCCATTTATCAGGAAATGTCAAGTCGAGAAAGGTTCTGTGAAGCAAGCAGACGGCTTTTCCAAAGGTCAGACAAGATAGCATCTGACACAAGCTTCTGTTAGCTGATTTGCCAGCCCCTTATCACTGATTACCATTAGCACTTATCCCTGAGCAATATTAATTACTCAAAGCCATAGTTCCGTGTCTCTCCTGCAAGATGCTTCTCCTGGCCACCGGCGACTGGGTCACGGGCAGACACTTAACCCAACCTGGGCCGGTTGTTTTTCCTGTCTCCTGAGAAACTGAACTGATGGCCCCAGAGTCCCAGAGCTAGAAGGTCCCGGCAGAGGTGCAGAGGGCAGAGGGATGGCTGACCGAGTCCTGTCTGGTCCTGGGGTCCCCAGGGCCCTCCTGGTCCCTGCAGTTCCTTGAATTGCTTGCACATCTTCTCCTTGGATTCTGAGAACTACTATATCCTTCCAACAATTTTCTTTTTTCAACTTAAACTAGAAAGACTGGGTTTCTGTTACGTGCAGTAAAAAGAGCCTTAACTAAAACATTGCCGGGTAAGGGTGGAAGAGACTCCGGTTGCTGCTTTTATCTGTGTTTATCCTTTCTTCCGTGTATTTCCCCCCTGATTTTTGAGAGAGAAATAGAGGCGGCTTCTGACACTTACAGTCTGGAGGGAGAGGCAGACGTACACAAACCGTTTCAACACGATGTGCTAAGTGCTCTAATAGCTATGATAAGAGTGCCGTGGGAGCTGAAAGGAGCAACCGTCTAACTCTGCTTGGGGCCGGGGTGGGAGGGCTTCGAGCAGAGCTGAGTCTCTGAGGATGAGTGGGAGTTCTGATATGCGGATATATTTTCAGGAGCATCAGAAGAGTGTTAACAGCTTTTTTATTTCTTAAAAGGATAAGAGATGAAAGAGGAAATAGAGTAGGGTATAATTTGCTTCTGTCTTTAAGAGGTGTTTTAGCCGAGACAGTCTAGATTTTGCGGAGATAACATTAACTCTGGAATCTCAGCGGCTTTAATGCAACAAGTTCTCGTTCCTTCTCACGGCGCACACGCAGCCAGGCCACTGGGATCCGTGCTCCAGAGAGACCGTTAGGGTTTTAGGATGGGTTTCAGGAGGCTCTGACATCTTCTCGCTGCACCATCTGGGATAGGAGGCCTCCTTGGGCATCAGAACAGTGTCATCATGGCAGATGCTTTGGCCCAGGAGTGACACAGGCCACTCTTGCTCCAGCCCAGGATCATGGGTCAGCCTGCGTCATCCTCCAGTGTGCCCTGGAGAAGAGGGTTGGCAGCAGAAGTCTCCCCCCTACAGCAGGAGACCATCATTACTCTTCTACCTCGATCTGAGTCTTGGTCCCTGGGCCTGACACTCCGTCTTGTCCATCTGTCCCAAATCCCACTTAGTCTTCTCTTGCTCCATCAGTGATACCTCTGCCACGTCACAGAAATCGTAGGGATTTTTTGCTACTAAGTAGCAAGGACAGAGGGTAGTGTGGCTTTAAGACTCTCAGGAAAGCTTGTGGACTTGAGGAAACCCATCAGCATCAAGGCAGTGGTGCAGGAGGCTTACCCACAACTTAGTCATGAAGTCCTTTTGGAGAAGGATTAGACGGGTAAACCCCGGATCTTCTTTGCACACGTCCCCAGGTCCCTCCCGGGTCCCTATAGCTCCCAAACCTCTCAAGCCACATTCCGTGACAAATCTGAGGATGTTATGAGAAGCAAAAGAAGCGAGCCTCCAAATGTCCAGGACCGAGTCCCTTATCTTCCCTCTCAAAACTCGCCCCACAGCCTCCCGCCCCCGGCACTAAAGGCAACTCCATCCTTGGACCTGTTCACAGCCGCCTCGACTGTTCTCATCCTTCGCCCCACCGCAGCCAGTACATCCTGAAACCTCCCCCGGCCAACCTTCCGTGTGCTCCGAGCCCACCTCCTCGCCACGCTGTTGTTCTCACCCTGGCCAGACGGAGCCACTGTCATCTCAGGACTGTTCCGTTAGATTCCTTACTGACCTCCCTGCCTCTGTTCTTGCTTACCTACAGTCTGTCCTCCACACAGCAGCCATCAGCACCTTCTAGGAGGTATGTCGGATCATGTCATGGGTGTCCGTGTCACTCAGAGCAACAGCCGAAGGACCTACGGTAGCCTCCCCCGCCACCTCCGTGCGGTTTTCCCGCTGTTCTACTAGACTGTACTAGACTGTAAGCTCCTAGAGGGAGCGTTCTTTCCCACTTTGATTCATTTGGTAGATTCCAACCATCTATTCACTTGATACTTTTCTTGGGCACATGGGAAGTGCTCACTAAGTATTTGTGGAATAAATGAATGAAATCTGGTTTCAGAGACATCTGCTCTCAGTGATTCCATATGGTGAACTTTTCTTTAAAAAAAAAAAGATTTTATTTATTTATTTGGCAGAGAGAGAGATTGGTGGCAGCAAAGGGAGAGGGAGAAGCAGACTCCCCACAGAGCAGGGAGCCCCAATGCATCCCAGGACCCTGGGATCATGACCTGAGCCGAAGGCAGAGGCTTACCTGACTGAGCCACCCAGGTGTCCCATCCATATGGTGAACCTTTCTCATCCCCCACGATCTTGGGATGAGAAATACCTACTCACTAGCACCAGAAAGGTGGCAGAGAATGCCAGGGCACTTCTAATACTCAGCCCTAAGGAGAACATTGGGTACATTTGTAGGTCATCCCCAAGGGATGAGATAAATTACATAAATCCTACAGACATAAGAGGGGGGAGGTAAAAGAACACTTGGTACAAATTAGGCAGATCAACACAAGCTAATCCTATACCCAGATAAGAAAATGCAAAGTCTTAGAAAGTTCTAGCAAGAACGTCAGTGCGCCAGAGAATCTGAACGTACATCTCTGCCGGAGGCCGAGTTCCTCCTTGTTATATGTCCTCCTTGATGGCCGGTCAGTGCTCACACAGCATCTCGCTGGAAACCTAGTCCCACGCTTGGCCCTTCTGCTCCAGATGCTGCCTCCAGCCTGCATCCCCGAATAGGACTATGTTCATGCGGGGAAACAATGTGGCCGACTGGGGTGGTAGAAAGAGCTTCAAAGTGAGACAAATCTGAACAGAGATCCTGAGTCTCAGATCCTTCATCTTCAAAATGTGGGTAATAGTATCTGCACATCTACTGTGGAGTTAACAAGAGTATTGAAAGACACAGTGGATGCTAAGACTCTGCACAGTACCTGGCATGGAGTCAGTACTCAGTCATTGCCTGATCCTATTTAATGCTCTGATCAGTAAGGACACTCCCATTTCCTATAGGCCCCTCAACCCTGATTACTCGTGCAGTCTATCACCTGTTGTCTAATGATGCCACTGACCCTGATCTGCCCCCCAGTCCTATTGGCTGAGTCTTTCTACCAAGGAATCAGTCTATTCCCAGAGCACAGCTCAAGATATGAAGTGGCTTCTACCACTGGAAAAGGAAGAATGTCTCTGGAGTCTTGGGTGGAGAAATTAGTTTTAGTAAAAATCTATTAGTCTGAATCTCCTAAAGGGCCAAGTCTGACTCTTCATGACTAGAGTTCAATTATGCTTGACCAAAACATCACGAATGTCTTAAGCTGCCAAACTCAATAAAAAATCCTCTGAATACCAACTATTTCCCTAAGGAAGAGACTGGAGCATGAATATATCATGTTGAAGGTGGAAAAGGACTCTCCAAGTGTGATAACAAAGACAGAAACTACAAATTAAAGGACTGGTACATTTCACCAAAGAAAAACTTCTTAATGTGTTCCAAAACTTATTTTTAAAAGACAGAATTTTCAAAACTGGTATGAGTCATTTGCATGTAATATATAAAAAGCTCTGACAAATCAATCAGATAAAGATCTACCCATTAGAAAAATGGGTACTGTAAATGAAATATAAATTTATAAAAGACATAGAAATAGCTAATTTAAAAAATTCTACATCACTCAAAAGCACGTAGATGCAAATAGTAACAAGATGTAATTCTCAGCTGTTGAATCAGCAAAGACAAACCAGAAAAATACGATCTAGTATTGGCAAGTTAACATTCCCATATACTACATTTTTAGGAGTGTAAATATTTTTCCAGTATTAAAAACTATAATATTATTGGGGCGCCTGCGTGGCTCAGTGGGTTAAAGCCTCTGCCTTCGGCTCACGTCATGATCCCAGGGTCCTGGGATGGAGCCCCACATCGGGCTCTCTGCTCAGCAGGGAGCCTGCTTCTCTCTCTCTCTGCCTGCCTCTCTGCCTACTTGTGATCTCTCGGTCAAATAAATAAAATTTAAAAAAAAAACTATAATATTAAAAAATAATAATAATAAATAAAAATAAAACTATAATATTGTGTATATGCTTTAACCCATCGCTAAACACAAATGGGCACAAATACTTAGCTATTCTAATTCTTAATCAAAGCATTGATTATATTAGCAAAAAAAAGAATCCAGAAACAAGGTAAGGAAGGAAGTTGATTCTCTAAGCTATAACACCTTTGAACAACAGAAGATGATTTAGACATTAAAAACTAAAATGGGGGGGGCGCGTGGGTGGCTCAGTGTGTTAAGCCGCTGCCTTCGGCTCAGGTCATGATCCCAGGGTCCTGGGATGGAGCCCCGCATCGGGCTCTCTGCTCAGCAGGGAGCCTGCTTCCTCCTCTCTCTCTGCCTGCCTCTCTGCCTACTTGTGATCTCTCTCTGTCAAATAAATAAATAAAATAAAATAAAAAAAACTAAAATGGGGCACCAGGGGCTCAGTCTGTTGAGTGTCCGGCTCTTGATTTTGGTCATGATCTCAGGGCCATGGGATAGAACCCCATGTCAGGCTCCATGCTCAGCACAGAGTCTGCTTGTCCCTCTCACTCTGCTATCCCCCCCCCACCTGTGCTCTCCCTCATAAATAAATAAATAAATAAATAAATAAAAAAATCTTTTAAAAATCAAATGGGAGAGGAAAAGTCCCTGCAATGGAACATCCGGTCATTCAGCTATGTCCACTCACCCAAAACCACGTACTAACTACGTACTCCTTATACTTAGCACCACTGATGTCAAGATGAATAAAACGAAGTCCCTACCATGATGGGACACACACTTGATTATGGGATCCATTTAGCGAGTGGCACAGAAGAGCTGTGAACGGAGTGCGGCTCTGCTGTCCCCCTTTCCCTCTCAAAAACATCTGTTCTGGCCAGTGGTCCAGATTTGGGAGAACCAACAGCAGCACTTTGCGGTTCTGCACCATAAGTAAAGTGACAAGAGGCAGAGGTGGGATCAGACTGAGAAGGAATTTAGCTGTTGAAACTCCAAACTTGAAGGGACTGTGCGTTACCTCTCTATCGCTACATAACAAACAATACTACCACACACTTAGCAGCTTAAAACAACTCACATTTGTTACTTCACGGTTTCTGTAGCTCAGGGGCTGGGGCATTGGCTTAGCTGGATCTTCTGATTCAGGGTCCCACATGGCTGCAACAGACCTTGTCAGCCAGGTCTGAGATTTTATGTGAAGGCTCAACTTGGGCAGAGCCAGCTCCTAAGCTCCCATGGCTATTGGGAGGGTTCAGGTCCTTACGGGCCGATGGGCTGTCAGACTGATGGCCTCCGGTTCTTGCTGGCTGGTGGCCAGCAGTTGCTCTCGGATCCTTGCACTTGGCCTACCCCGCTCCACCTCCCACACCAGCATGGCCACTGGCTTCATCAGAGACAGCAAGAGAGGACAGTCTGTTAGCAAAACAGATACTAGAGTCTTATCTAATGTGATCACGGGAGTGACATCCTGTCACCTTTGCTGTATTCTGTTGGTAAGTCACAGGTTCTGCCTACATTCAAGCAGAGATTGCACAATGGCACAAGTATTAGGGGGCAGGGATAATTTGGGACCATCTTAGTGTCTGTCTAGAAAACAAGACTGGGCACAAGAAAGAAATATCAGGTCCCTGAAGTTGAGCCACAGGGGCAGCTAAATCAGCAAAGTAGTGTGGGTTACAATGAAAGAACTCTCCCAACTGAGCCCAATGGAATGGTCGTGGCCTCACCTGACTACCAAATGACCCCCAAATTTGTAAAATGTTCCATTCGGTGGCTCTTTCTAAGAATGAATGTGTTCTATCTGGGGCAGGAAGCTCAAACCCAAATACCCACAAAAGCCAGGCAAATAACACAATATATACAGCTGAAAGGGTAACAGGGAAAGGTGGGGACTGTGGCTAATGAGCCCTCACAGCCCTCTGCAAAATGGCAAGCACTATGCAGCCCAAGGGGATCCTCACTGTGTAGGAATGCAGGCCTGCTCCTGCCAGTTTGTCATTTTACACAGAAACCCCCACACCACATCTGTACGTGAAATTTCCCCAAATTTAAAATTATTTGTGGATTAAACAAAACACATCTGCAAGTCAGGGCCAGCCCCAAGACCCCAATTTTAGCCCCAGACCTGACCCCTCTGAGCCTCTTGCAGGGACACCTAGCAAGGCCATTTGCTGAACTGCAAGCTGACATTTTCCACTTTGCTAGCTCCTGGCTTTTTACTAACTCGTGCTCCTCTTGTTCGAGCTTCTGACTGTGTGAACTCCTCACATTCAAAGCCATCCAGCTTGCTGATTAGCTTTAAAATTCAGGAGCTTTAAAGTCTCCAAATTTGGAGGTAAGCGGACTCTCATTAAGAAGTCATTTGATAAAAATTAATCCCTCCAGGAATATCCTGGACTCAGAAGAAAGCCCCGGCTCTCTCATTAGCTGGTCGTAACTACTCAGTCCACCTTGGAGGCCCCCAACCCTCCCTGGGTTTGACTCTAAGCCTCCGAACAGCTGCCCGAGAGGCTGGGGATCAGAGGCCAATGATCTAAAGTCACGGGAAAAGATGCCGCAGAACCTGGAACTTGGAACTCCAGCCAGCCCCCAGCCCCGCGCCCCGAGTCCGACTCCTCGGATGTAATCATTTCCACTTGAGCCGGAGAACGAAGGGACAGATTTTCATCTTACTGAGTAGATTTCAGAGCTTACTGTGCCTAATCCCGGCAGATCTGTCACTGACCCACCAAAGAGAGGAACTAAATGAACGTGCGGGTGTGGCCCAGAGGGGCTTCTTGGACAGCGCTTCAGAGGTAGCATCCCCCTGGGCTCATCCTGGAGCAGGCCCTCCCCTCTTGGGGTGGCAGCAGTGCATTCCTGGAGGCCTGTGAACCCGTCCAGAATAGGCCCCCACTTTAATCTCTAACTAACCCAGTTACAAAAGCCTTTATATAAGTCAGTGGTTGTTTTTAAGCAAGGTGGTTATATTCTTTTCTAAACGTCTCCATTTTGGTGCTTTGAAAACATAATGCACACGCACAGGGTTTGAAAAAAATGCGAACGGAACAAAAGGGACTCCTGTGAGACGTCAGCCCCCCACCCCCACTCTGTGTCCCCTTTCCTCACCCCACAGCAATCGCTGATGTAAGTTTCTTGGGGAAGAAAGATGGCTGTTCTTAAATTTTCTAATTTGGTCTCAAAAACAGCCTAAGGCCAAAGAGAGCCCACAGTAATGTAATTAAAATGAGCGATGGGGTTATACACCTAAACATGCCATGGGGGAAAAAAATCACAGACACAAACTCACACCTACAAGAGAAAAGTGTGTGTGTGTGTGTGTGTGTGTGTCCGAAAGTGTGTCTGTGTGGGTGGGGAGAGTGTGGTGGAGGGTGTGTGTGGAGGTATCATGTCTGTGTACTTGCGTGTGGATAATGTGCGGGTGGGTGGGTGCGCGTGTGTGTGCTGGTCCCCCATCTCTCTGCAAACTCCAGTCAATTCCATAAACATTTATTGTGTGCTATGTGCCAGGCCCTGTTCCCAGTACTGTGGGTTATACCAAGATAAATCATACAAGGTCCCTGGCTTTGGGGAGCTTACAATAAGAATAACTCACATTTGATTGGCCCCTTTCCCTTTACAGGGGAATTTTCAGGCAGAGTTATGTCATAACTCAGGCTGGCCGCGGCCCGAGGCATGCTGGAACCCGAGCAGCGGGGGCTGGCGGGAGGGGAAGCCATCATGGGGGATGGGGAGCTGGAACAGCAGCAGGGTCTGGGTCTCCAAGAGCTGCTGATGGCCGCTGGGGGCTCAGGCTGGAGGCTACGGCCCCTCAGAGAGGCGCAGGGAGGTGCCACATCAAAAAAGCAGGGTGCCGGCTGCTTTGGCCTGTAGTTCTGTCATCAGACAACCTGCTTCAAAGCCCGGCTCTGTCACTAATTACAAGCGTGATCCTGGGCAAATTACTTAACCTCTGTGCCCCTCAGTCTCTTCAACAGAGACAAATGATAATTCTTCCTCCTACAGCTGATACAGGGATCAGTGAGATAAGGCAGGTAGACGTGGGCACAGTGTTACAAAGTAAATGCTCAGCGAAGGGTGGCCTTACTGCTGTTATTATACTGTTGTTATTCAGTAGTGTGGAACTCTGAGTCTCTCTGGTTTAGTATGAGGAGGATCCCTGGTTAAGAGAGATGTCTGATCAAGAGCCCGTGGAGGCATCCTCCTGGATTTCCCTTTCCATTGGAGCCCCTTTGATTCTGGCTCTCACTGCTTTTCCTTTTAAACACCAGTCCCAGCATGGCCTCAGGAAAACAGGGCAGAATTTTCAAGAAGTCTGGGCTCAGTTTTAAGGGAAATCAGCACACCACATATTAGAATCTGACTCTACCCCCATCTAGCCAGCTCACCAAGAGTCATTCTCTTTCCAACAGAATGCCAAGGAAAGAGGCAGAAGTCAATCCCTCACTTCCTGGCTCTGCATCTGATGGGTACCAAAGTTTTAAAAGCATTTACTAGGCATCCTGAGTTAGTTCAGGAAAGTATCCCAGAGAAAGCAATACTTGGGTAGAGACCTGAAGAATGAGCTGGATTGTGTGGATCAGAGGTGAGAGGAAGAGGTCAGGAATGCAAAGAGAACATCCCAGCCAGAGGGGACAGCATATGCAAAGGTCCTGGGACAGAAAGGCATGTGGTGAATTAGAGAGGGCTAAAAGAAAAATCAGTGCACCTGAAAAGTAAACAACAAAGAAAATAAAGAACAAGACTAGAGAGTTAAGTAATAGCCCACTGCAAACAATGCTGTGGCCATGTGAAGGAACACTTGTTAGAATACACAGGAAACTATATTATAAAGAATCAATAATTAAAATACTAATGGAGCTGTAATGGAACTAAGATACAGAAATGAATGGAACTGAATACAATTTTCAGAAATTGATATAAATATACAAAAGGCAAAGTGTAGCATGTGGTAAAATGGACATTCTTCCTCAGAGGGCTTACTCTATAATAAATGATATTAAGACATGTGATAACCATTTAGAAAAAGGCATAATATCCCTACCTCACATCATACACCAAAATGAATCCTAGGTGGTTTTTAAAGTTTTATATAAAAGAGAAACCACAAAGCCACCTGAAAACATTTTAGATGAATTTTAGAATTTGCGATGGGGAAAGACTTCCTAAGCATGACACAGAGGCAGAAAACATAAAGCAAAAGGCTGATGAAATTTTATAACAGAAAGAAAAAGTAAAAACTTACCTGTGTCAAAAACCACTGTAAATAAAAACTGTAGGGCAGATGCTACACAGCCAAATACATCTGCTAAATATGAAAATATCCTTAATATTGAAACAGGTCCTTCAACTCCAGAAGAGAAGATGAATACCCCAACAGAGGAAGCACACAGCGCCTGAAAATGCCACTCACAAGAGAAAAACTGCAAACTCACCGCAACACATCAAAAGTCCGTTTCACATCAGTAGGAATCGAAGAAGTACAAATTAAGACAATAACCAAACGTCACCTTTCTCCAATGAAATTGTTACAAATGAATGGGAATTATGTGCTGGCTGGGATGCCGGGACGGGGCGTTGTTATTTACGGTAGGCAGAAATAGAAGTAGACTCATTGATCCTACAGTTCCACTATTTCTAAGACTTTACCCTCAGAGGATGATGGATGTATATGAAGTTATAGTTCAATAATGATATTCTTCATAGTGCTTTTCAACATGGTGAAGAATAAGGAAGGGCTACACTGTTGGGAGAAGTTGGCTACGTACGTAATGTTTTTTTCTTTAAAAAAGGTGAGAGCAAATGTAACAAAATATTAACAGTTGTTAATTGTACACGGTGGGAGTGTAGGTGTCTGTTATGCTGTTCTTTGTACTTTTCTGTAACTCTAAATTCTTTCCGGATTGTGGTCAAATATGTTGTTAGTGGAGAATAATTGTTGGCATGGGGAAATAGTCAAAATATATTTTTAACAAAAATAAACACGGATTACAAGGGATGCAGGGGAAAACAACTAGTATGCCACGTTATTCACGTATGAATAGCCACATAATTTTTATTTTCTTTTGTGCTTTTCTGTATTCTCTAGAGTGAACACGTTATTTCCTTTGAAACATGCTAAAATCAATATCTAAACATACTTCGAAGGCATGCCTTACTTCCCATACTTGATGTCTATACACGTACATCAAATTCTTTTTTAAAGCTGCAAAGGTAAGTAGAGCCAGTACAGGGATGCCTGGAGGCTCGGTCAGTTAAGCAGCTGCCTTTTGCTAAGGTCATAATCCCCGGGTCCTAGGACAGATCCCCAGCTCAGGCTCCCTGTGAGCAGGGAGTCTGGCCCCTCCCCCTACTTGTATGCCTGGGCGAGCTCTCTCTCTCTCAGATAAATAAATAAAAATCTTAAAAAACAAAAACAAAAAAAAAAAAACCCAGCCAGTACGTGTCACTTTGGGTGTCACATTGAATTTCTTGATGTAAAAAGGTAGAAGCAAAGTGAATGGGATTCAGATTTCTTAAATTTCCTTCCAGAAAGTTCTGATGTTTTTATCCATTCAATAAACAGTCACTGAGCACCATGTTCATCAGGATTCTTGGGTTATATGTGGTGGAGTCCCAAATCAAAATGACTAAAGGGTTTTTTTTTTTTTTTTGTTTTGTTTTTTTTTTTTTGAAGAAATGCTTTGTTCACAAAGCTGGTAATCTAGGGGTTGGTGGATTAGGCTCTGCTGAGTCCTAAGGAATTTCTCTGCTTCTCAGGTCTCTTCTGTGTTGAATCCATGCTCAGGTAGACTCTTCCCCGGATGGCAAAAACTTTTATTTATTTATTTTAAGATTTTATTTATTTGAGAGAGTGAGCACACAGGCAGGGCAAGGTGAGAGGGAGAAGCAGACTCCTCACTGAGCAGGGAGCCAGACATGGGGCTTGATACCCGTTCCAGGGGAGTCTCAAGGCAGGGCTCAATTCCACGACCCCGGAATCATGACCTGAGCCAAAGGCAGATGCTCTCTTAACCGACTGAGCCACCCAGGTGCCCCGGTGGTAGACTTTTGAATTATATTCTATCTCATTACACTGCATCCTTATAACCGTCCAAAGAGAGGGTGTCTCCGCCCCAGTGGCACCAGGCAAAGTCCCAGGCATGGCTCTCATTAGCACCACACACAGGTGTTTATGTCAGAACCAATCAACATGATCAGGAAAAGCAAACTGATTGGCCAGACCTGGGTCACATGTTCACCAGGTAATTTGAGGGAGATCAGCCCCTAAACCAAGAAACTTGAGAAAGGGGGAAGGGCGGCTTCCCCAGGGAAAATGCAGGATGCGGTCACAGGAACAAGGAGAGCTGATGCTACTCAGGCAAAAACCACTGTCTCCCTCTTCAAGGACATGCGCACCTTCTCAACGACTCCATGCGTGCGCAGCTGCTTGCCCTGAGTTGCCTCATTTGCTGCAATGCAATGCGCTGGGAGGATCTGAGGTCTCACGTTTTCTTTAAAAGCCTCTTTAGAAGGAAAGGAGGCCCTGGTTTATCTTCCCAGATTCCCTTCCAAACTGCTCACCTCCCAGCACTCCCTTTGCGCCTCCCCTGATTTATGCTGTCCAAAGCTCTAATCAGCAACCGGTACACTCTATGCTTTCCTTTGTTTGGTACCTAGCTTTAGTCACTAGGGGGTAAGCTTCTCGAGGGCAATGCTCTCATTCATTACTGTGTCTCCAATGCATAGAACAGTGCCTGGCACACAGCAGGTGCTAAATAAATATTTCTTGGATGGATGGATGGATGGATGGATGGATATATAAAAGGACAGATAAACGGATGGAAGAATGCAAGGATGCAAGGTTAATGGACGGATGCATGGATGGATGGACGGATGGATGGACGGATGGATGAAAGCATGAATTAATACATCTATCAAAAGAAACATGCTTCCCTTTAAACTTTGCTCCAACCTCAATACTCCCACCCTATCCTATAGCAGAGCTAAACTAGCTGGGACATTCACATAGTTAAATGCTAAGAGAGAACAAAAGAGAAGGAAACACAGAGAAAAATGAAAAGAAAAACACCATAGCTAACCAAGCAGATTTTATCATCCTGCCACACTGACCTTGATTTCAGAACTCGAAAGCCTTTTCCCCTCTCACATGCTGTCTTGACATCATGCCCCAGCCCCCAAGGGCTGGTGTAACTTGGACTCTCCTTTTGGTAGGTCCCATGCCCCCACCAGGAGCTCCCTGCTAGACATTCTCACTGTGCCTAACTAGAGAGCCCGAGCCCAGCCCTGAGCGGCGCTCCCAGCTCTTTCTCAAGTTTCACGTTCTGGTCTACAACACACACCTCTTTGCTGAGCAAGCAGCACCGGAAAAGCCTTATAACTAGACCCCCTGCTCCTACAGAAAGGGAGGCGCTTTGTCTCCCACCAAACCTCAACAACTGTAACAATGTAACAATTCAATGTAATAGCCATATTCATACAAAGCACCTGCGCAGAGAGGAAGGAGAAGCTGGGAAATTGTTCCCTTCCAGCACCAAAGGTTCAGATCTGCAGAATTCAAGGTCAGTCCATGTTTACTGACCTTCTCTGTTCATAAGCATGTCTTCTGTTCCCTGATGCAGAAGGCGGAGAACAGCAGGAAGAGGATCCTGAGGGCCCTTGGCAATGGGTTGGGAAAGCAACTCCAGGAACAAACAGAACGTTCTCCTTATTCTGGCAACTGGTGTGTGGAGTTGTTATGTTTGACCATTTGGGGGTGCTCGCTGCGTGTAGGCACTAAGTTAGTCACTTCACATACTTGAAGTCACTGAATCCCCATGACAACCTTCTGCGATCCCCATCTAATAGCCCAATTAGGGAGGTTACACGATCTGCCTGAAGGCTGGCTACTCAGCGGCAGGGACAAGATTTGAACCCAGGCCCTCTGACTCCAGCTCCCACACTCCTGACCACCACACCAAATACACTTCTTGTGGCTATCAGGTACACATGAAAGAAAATGCATTCTTATTTTTGTCATCTCAGACTAGTGACTGAGGCGAGGGCAGGGTGACAGCTGAGCTCTGTCTGCAGCCCACATATCCTCACCACGACCGTCTGGGCATCAATTTCTCACCCGTACAGGTCCCTGGACATCACCATTGCATGGGGCATGGCCTGATGCCTCCATCCCTAACTTTATCTCTGAAAAAATCAGATGCAGATCCTAGAAAAGATGCAACTGTCGGATTTATCATGGGACCCCCGCCCCCCTCCAGAGCCGCCAGCCTCCTTGCTAGCAATGTTGACTTACAGGCAATGGAGCGTGTCTGTATCAGAGACACAGGACCGATACTCGCTACACAGCACTTAACCCCCACAAGAGGCCCCAGTCAATCAATTCTACAAAATCAGTGAACACTGTATTAGTCAGCTTGGGCTACCATAACAAAATACCACAGACAGGCATGGCTTTAAGGAAAAGACATTTCTCACAGTTCTGGCGGTGGAAGTCAAAGACCAGGGTGCACCCGTGGCTGGGGTTCTGGTGGGAGCTCCCTTCCTGGCTTGCAGACCGGACACAATGAGGCAGTCACTGCCTCACTGTATCCTCCTACGGGGGAGAGGGGCAGTGAAGGTATTGGGGCAGGGGGAATGCAAGCTCTCTTTACGTCCTTCTCTCTTGTAAGGGCTCTAATCCCACCATGAGGCCCCCATCCTCATGACCTCATCTAAACCTAATAACCTCTCAAAGACCCCACCTCCAAACACCATCGCTTTAGGAGGTAGGGCTTCAACATACAAACTTGAGGAGAGGAGACACAACTCTGTCCACAGCATACTCCAAAATGGAAGAGAAATTCATTCCTGAAACCCCGTAAAAGAATAAATACAAGCCAGTAGAGTAACAGCGAAGGCAATATACTCCTGGTTCCAGAAGAAGGTAGAAATGATATATGGTTTTCTTTACGAGGGGCTTGAACTCACCACCCTGAGATCAAGCCCTGAGCTGAGATCAGGAGTCTAGCACTTAATCAACTGAGCCACCCAGGCGCCCCCTAGAAGTAGCAATAATATCAACAGCTTACACTGAGCACCTACCTAGTGTCAGGAAATATTGAAAATGTTTTACATCCATCATCTTAAAATACTGTGGTGAGGTAGGTACTACTACACACTCATTTTACAGAGGAGAAGGGAGTCACAGAGAGGTGGGGTGAAATTTACCCACGCTCCTATGGCTAGCCAGATTCTGACCCGGGCAGTCTGGCTGCGGACCCCTGGCACCTCACTCCCTTATCCTAGCAGCCACCCTTGGAAGGCAGACCTCGTTCACCTGCTCCTTTCCCAGAACACTGACACAGGGAGAGGTGCACCGAAGTGTCGTCCTGGTTGTTGCTGGGCAAGTTTCCTGGCCTACCCGGGGCTCAGTCTCCTTACCTGTCAGATACCCAGTAGTATTTACTGCATAGGGCCACTATAAACACTTAATGAAAAAGAACATGTGAGCTCTTCCTGCTGCATGTAGCACATAATGAGCGTGCAGCACAATTACCTAGGAATAGGACTAGTATCATGCCTTCAGAGAGGCTCTCGGCAACCATCCAGAGAAGTGCCTGGTCGCAAGCCTGAGCACTCTGTCCAACGGGAAACTACGTCAACAAAGCTACTAGAGTCCCCAGGCCCCACGTTCAGCACCATGTAGGTGCTCAGTAAACATCTGTGTCTGAATGAATAAATGAAGGAATAAATGGCCCAAGTAACCCCCAGCTCCAGTGACTGAGTCCTCTCTCATCCTACTGGAATGTACATTGATTTGTTCTGGATTTCTTGATAATTAATCTCTTGACAAAATTTAAGACCTGTTAATTACCCCTGATTAATTAGGGTGAACTTTTTAATTGCTTCCCTAAGCTGAAATACACTGTCAATAGGCCCCATAATTAGTGACCCAGTAATCAGTTTTAAACCAATTATCCCAGGGTAACAAGTGGAACTAGGCAAGAAGCACCCCAGGGGCTTGGGCCAATTGCAGTGGAACTCGGAATAATACAAATTGGCACTCATGTGGGTGAAGAATGCATGTTCAGTGTAATTGGAAATACGGATACTCATATTCTCTTGGGTGTTTCATTTGTCTCGCTTTTCACTGCTGCATTATTTGAAAACAATAAAATAGGTGTACTCCCCACCCATCCAATCAAAGGTCTGAAGCAGATTCTCAGAGTTGCCCGACTGCCTTTGGGTACAACCAGGACCACTGTATCAGGTTGTACAGGTTGTGTACTGCACAACTCCAGGGTGCCATTCACACTATGGTCTATGTGGATAGCACTCCTAAAGGTTGTGGAGGGTATGACCTGGTCACAATAACCTGGGGGTCATATGGTGCAAAGCATATGGGCCTAATCATGAAGAATTCCTCCAAACATAGTGATGGGCTTGGAAGTGCTCTGAGCTTTCTCGAAATGGGGAAACGCAAGTGGCAGGCACCTCTTGTGGTCTGCCTAGTGCAATGGAGTAGTATCACACACACATTTAATTTCTGAAAGTCTAACACCTTGGATTTTAAAAAAGTTAAGAATAAGAACCAGTAACCTTAAACAGTATAAGCGATCTTTCCTGCCACCCCATTCAGGAAGTGCACACCCCAGAGCAGGACCGAAACGGGGCCTTGAATCTGCTATCCCTTGTGTGCTTCTGATAAAGAGGATCTCACTGTATGCAGTATTGAAAGATTTGTACATTTTAAACAGCAGAATCCTCAAGCCAGCCATTCACAGAGATGTCTCCCCATAGTGGAGGAAAACTGTCTGGGCTGGTCTTTTTAAAAGATCGTACAACGGCCTCCAACATGGCACTTTCTTAAGTGATTTCAAGAATAATTCTGACAAAGTGAGATTATTCTCCTTTTCTGACTCCTTGAGAACCTAACGTCCTTAAGCTGAGGCAGCATTCTCGTCTGAAAAAGTGGGGTGCCAGTCATCTGATGGGGAACTCTTCTCAACGTGTGAGATTCCCGGTAGACCAGTTGGTTCTCAAGATACGGCTGGGACCAAATGCACAAGAACTGCTTTGAATGCTTGTTTTTTTGTTTTGTTTTGTTTTGTTTAAATTAAATTAAAAATTTTTTTTAAAGATTTTATTGTTTTGTTTTTTAAATTAAATTTAAAATTTTTAAATATTTCATTTCTTTGAGAGAGAAATCACAAGTGGTGGGGAGGGGGAGAGAGGGAGGGAGAGAGAGAAGCAGATGCTCTGCACTGAGCAGGGAGCCCGAAGCAGGGCTCAATCCCAGGACCCTGGATCAGGACCTGAGCCGAAGACAGACACTTAACCAACTGAGCGAGGATGCTTGTTTTTGAAAATACCGATTCCTAGGCCCCACTCCAGACCCACTCTGTCAGAATATCTAGGCATGTGGCCCCAGAGGCTGCACTGTAACAAACCCCACGTGCTTCAGAGAGATTCCCAGTACCAGTGTCAGCGCCATGTCCTCAGGGCCTGGCACATGGTCGGTGGTCAACAGGTATTAGTTGACTGAGTGAGAACAAGCCTGTGGCCCTTTGTTCTGACTTACCAATCCACAGGACAGGACAGCAGTGAAGGTATCGGCCAAGTTGGGTCTTAAAGAAGAGGAGGAAGAGATCGACCTCTCTCATTCTCGGGGCTTCTCCGGGACCAAGGCCGAGGACCTGCCTCGGGACAGCCTCCAGTCCAGCATGTTCCCTGCCACCTGCGTCATGTCCTCACGGAAGCTATTAGCCATTCATTTAGAGCCTAATCCTCTAATCCAACTGCTTGTTGATTTGCCAAGTGAGAAATATGCAGAAACACAAGCCACTTGTTCCCAGAGTTATTTCCAGCTGGTGGGAAGGAGGCAGCTGGGGAAGAGGCTTTCGGTTTAGTTCTCTGAGCCAGAATGATCCTGGGATGTGCTTCCCCCACTCAGACCCTTCTGATGTGGGGGTTCCTCTAAGAGCCGTTCCTAAAAAGAGCAGGACGTCTCAATAGTCCTGGGGGGCCTGGGTGCTGAGGAGACAGCCGGATGCTTCCAGCCTGAGAACGCAAGCAGGCGGCTACACTTCGCCCACGTAGCTCATTCACACCGCAGGTACTGATGGAGCCTGTGTGCACCAGGCACTACTGGAAGTGCTCGGGACACACCAAGCAACAAGGCAGAGTCAGCAAGCCAGCAAGCCTCCTGCACTCCCAGTTCTCTGTCCCTTAAGCAGAGGATGCCCCCTCCCTCCGGGGCTGAGCTGCCCACCCCAGCCAAGTTCCCCGGCAGCAGTGCTCTGGGCTGTGGCCCGCAATGTGTTCCTCCGGGCTCTCTTCCTCCTTAGTCAAAGTGCCGGTGGGCTAGTGACCTGACAGTGCAGAAGGCAACTCGGTGAGTTTGGACCGCACCCAACGGAAGCCTGACCCAAAGAAGCCTCGGAAGTCCTCCAGCACCTGCCGCTTCCACTGCCTATGCCAGATGTCCCCATGTGTCCCTCCAGATCACCCCTCACCACACCCCTCCTCTCTCCCCCAGAGGATGAGCTGTTGGCACTGTATCCATGAGCTTCCATGTCCTCCAGCTCCCGCATGGCTCTGGTCAGGGGGCAGCGCCAGGAACAGGAGGGCAGGACACGTTTTCCTCCGGCTCCCTCTCTGCGAGAGAAGCTTGGGCTGCTCTGTCCCTCAGTGGAAGGTACCTCTCAAAGAGCCTTGCCTTGCGCAGCTCTCCCTCCTCTGGTCCCTGCAGGCTGTGGACAGTGACAGCCCCACCCCTGCCAGCCCCCCGGTCTGCTCTCCTCTTGAGGCTCCCCACACCCCACCCATACTTCCCGTACTTTTGCAATCTGTTTCTTTCTTTTAAAAAATCTCAAACTGCACCCATCTGAATGTGCCATCTCTTTTCTGAATGGGCCCTGACAGGCACCCCCCCCCTCACATTTTTCTCAAGGACTCTCTGCGAAGGAGCTAACATCAAGGTTGCAAACTCAGTGTCTCAGGTCGTATCGGGCTCAGAAATGGGCCTACTTGGTAGTTGGGAAGCAGGGCATGAGCAGATTTCTTTGTAGAAATCAAGGCCATTCCTGCTTCTTAATACTGAATCCCCTGCCCACTTCACCCATTTTTGTTACCTTCCAAACTCGAGTTAGCATTTGTTGGCTTTGAAATACAGCTTTAGCTAACTCTGTCTTAAGGGCATCAAGCGAGAACTCAGAACGAGAGAGAAATGAGTAAGGGCTGAATGAGGCGAAGGTGAGCTACGTGGATTCTACAACAAGTGCGTATAATACTCCCCAGCTTCTCATTCTCCCTCCCCTGAGCTGTGGCTTCCCTGGAACCTGGACTCCAAGAAAAAAGGCCAATTCTAGATAAGTTAGAGTTCACAGGAGAAAATGAAGATTGATTAAAAATTGATCTGGTCTCACGTTATATAGAGACCTTCATTTATGTCACCTTATTTTTTACCTTTTGGGAAATGGGAACTAACACAGAGTGAGTTTTCACGCACTAGCTCTTTTTTTTTTTTCTTAACACACAGGCACACACCCAACTTAGAGCCCAATGCAGGGCTCGAACCCACAACCCTGAGCTCAAGACCAGAGCTGAGATCAAGAGTCAAACGCTTAACTGACGGAGCTACCCAGGCACCCCTAACATACTAGCTCTTTTATTTTTAAGATTATTTATTTATTTATTTGACAGAGAGAGAGACACACACACAGTGAGAAAGGGGACAGAAGCAGGGGGAGTGGGAGAGGGAGCCGCAGACTCCTACTGAGCAGGGAGCCCGATGTGGGGCTCAATCCCAGGACCCTGGGATCACGACCTGAGCCAAAGGCAGAGGCTTAATGACTGAGCTACCCAGATGCCCCTATCCTAGCTCCTTTAAACTGCCTGAGAATTCTATGCAGTGGCTCTTCCGACTTCCACTTTAGATATAAAGAAACTGAGGTTCAAAGAAGTTATGTTACTTGTCCAAAATTATATAGCTCCAAAGTGATGGGAATGAGAGTCAAGCCTTCATTTCTCCTCTTTATTTCTTGTAACCTCAGAACAGAGGCTAAGTTAGAAGCAAGCCGGGTGTTCCTCATGCTACAGAATACAAGCCTTGCTTTCTTTAGTTAGCGGTACAGTGGTCTTCCCTCAGCAGTGTGCGTGGACTGCACCTCCTTCCCATGAACAGCTGCAGAGCATCTGGATGGACCAGAGGATTTCACTGCTCCCCTACTGCTGGACACCTAGGCTGCTTCCCAGTGTTTCAGTAAAGTGCTGCAGTATCCGTATCCACTTCTACATCCAGACAGAACAGACGCACACACGGATACAGGTACGCATCGATATTGACTAAGGTCCCACATGAAGATACCATATACGTTTGTGACTAGCTCTACAAAGTAAATTACTAGAACTGGAATCTTTTTCTCAATGATAGGTCTATTTTAAATTTGGAAAGCTACTGCCAGATTGTCTCCTACAGCTGTTGGACCGACTCACAGTCCCCACTAAGTGAACGCCTGCCCCACAACAACCTCATCAACAATAACAACAGTTACTACTCTTCCATCTTCGCCAGACCAAGTAAAAACTTGACCTTTTATTATAATTTTATTTGCATTCAACATAATTATTATTGGCTGTTTATTGGTTACTTCTGCTTTGTCTTGTATAATTTGCCTGTTTGTGTCTTTTGCCCATTTGGGACAGCGGAGCAGCCGTTGATGTATCCCCTATACTGAAAATCTCAATGGAGATGAAGTCAAGAGATAATGCACATGACGGCAAAAGGAACCTCAACAGGGTCTCCGGTCTGAAGAAACATCAGCAGCCCCTCAGATGCTCTGGTTACTGAGAATGTGTTCAGCCCAGAGCCTTCACCTGATGGACTCAAGAACAGACAAAGTGTACAAACCAGGAGGGCTATTCAAAGAGCATTTGGGGGGGATCCCCCCAGCATGGGGCAGGAGTTCCTGCATGTCACCTTGCCTCCTGAAACTCCACACCTGGGAGGTCTCCAGGTCAGGAGCCCCTGCCCCCACAGCTCCAGGGAATGCAGCCCTGGTGCAGAAGAGGGCCACCACAGCCAAGAGTCGAAGAGAAAGCTACAGGAAGAAAGACTTCTGTGAAGACTGGGTACTCAGAACTCAGTGAGGAATCTGGTACCCAGACTCCAAAACACGTGTCCAAAACTGTGCCTGCTTCTTCCAACTGAGGGTTGTTGTCCAGAGTTGGAAAAAAACGGAGAGAAGGGAAAGAAGACTAGAATGAAGGGAACGCCTTCCCATACGGAGAACAAAAAGGATTATGTGGATCCCACTCTGGGAGGTAAGGTCAAGCCATTTACTTGTTAGACAAGTTCCTGGGCTGAGACGTGACACACAGGTATCAGAATCTCTAGGGGAAGGGCCTAGAAAGCTGTACGCTTGACAAGCGCCCCAGGCGACTCACACCAGAAGGGAAGCTACGGAACTACTGCCAGAGAACAGTGGTTCTCCAGACAGGCTGCCCAGCAGAATCTCCTAGGAAGGTTCCAAACAAAAGCCCTGAGCCCCACACAGAAAGATTCGCATTTATTGGTCCGGTTTGAGGGCCAGGCATCACTTTTTGTTGGTGGCGGTGTTTTGTGTTGTTTGTTTTTAGCTCTCTTGGTAATCTCACTGGGCAGCCTGTGTTGAGAATCCCTGGCTAGTTCCTTGGTCTCCAGAATCATGTGGGATGCTACAATACCAATATTACCATCCAGACGAATCAAGATGCAGACTCACAGTCCTCAACTCTTAAAAGTTGAGGGTAGGACAGGTCTGGGAGGGCCCTGGGAATAGTCATAGTTACCATATCCAATGGGAGCACAGATTTACTTGACCTGCAGGTTAGGATCCTCTCCCAGGAAGACAAGTCCCCATCATGTGTTAAGTCAAGGAGATGGGATGCTAGGAAGCAGTAGCTTTCCAGAACTCTGTGTGTGTGTGTGTGTGTGTGTGTGTGTGTGTTCTGTGGGTGTGCGCGCGCGCAAGCACGCGCGTGCCTCCTATGGGATTAGTGCCAAATTGGTATACCTTCCTACCAGGCACCCTTCCAGAAGATTCTATTTGAGTGTGGGTCTTCCCATATCTCCTCCCTGACTATGAGGGCTTAAAAGAGGTGGGCTGGCACTAGGATCATCACTAATCGGTGTCCTGTAGAACAGAGGCAAATTCCCTTGCTGGCTGCTGCTGTGGCTTCTTCTTCTGTGAACAGCACAAAGCATGTAAAGAGGCCTCAGACTTCCCACATTGTCAAGGGCCCCGACCCTAAACCACTGGCCTTGACCAACGTCATGCACCATAGCCCACTTGCTCCCCGATTCCATTTCTCAAGTGTCTTGCCTCTCCTAGACTTGACCCCGATCTCCCAATGCCGTGGGGATTAGTGTTTTATCATTTGAATCTGGGTGGGGAGGGGCTTAGGGGTGGGAAGGAACATAAACACTGAGTCCACTGCAGCTCCTCTGGCTGTAGGTAACAGAAACACATGAGAGAAGTCACTGGAAAACTACTGGGATATCAGGGAGTTGACAGAAGTTTTGGGTATCCAGTCCTCGGCAAGAACAGGGACCAGGATGATTTGGGGGCTTCCAGCAGTGGGTGTGCGTACCTTCCCTCTGGAGCAGTGACCCCCAAAATGGTGATATGTGCACACCCTTGAGAGTGACAAGCCTATCCCGTGAGATTCAGGAAGAAAATATCCAAATTCCTGTTCCTATTTAGTATCATCTCACTTTAATTTTTTCCTATTTTTGTCTGCTTTATGATATACGTAAGAGTATGGTATCTGTGCAATTTATAAATAAATAACTGCATACCCACAGGGGTATATGATCAAGAAATTTCTGTTACAAAAAAAGAGTATGCTATATAGGTCCTTGCTTCTCACAACTGGTCTAAGAACCAGCAGCATAGGCAACATCTGGTACTTGCTAAAAATACAGAAGCTCAGGCCCTGCCCCAGACCTATCTAGCCAGAATCTGCACTTGCACAAGACCCTGGTTCACTGATGTGCAAGTGTGAGAAGTGCTGCTTTAGAGCATTACCCTGAATTGAGTGTGCCCTTTGACCTCTATCCATAGAAAATTCCAAACTCCCAGAGAAAGAAGCTGATTGGGCTAGCTCAGGTCACATGTCCACCCCTGCACCTATCAGCTATTGCTGGTAGAGGGTGAGGATCAATGGGAGGGAACATGGTTGCAAAGAGCCACTTCTGTGGACAGAAAAGGCCATCTAGGGAAGTCCAGGAAGGAGGTGTCCACCACACAGATGCTTGGTAACCGTCTGGTCTGTGTCAGGATATGCCCGGGCCCTACAAGCAGGATTCAGGTGCCTGGGCCCCTACAAAAACCAAACCCCAAGCTGGTACTAAGCAACTGAACCTGGCCTCACGGGAACTCTGACCTTGCTATTGATCATGGCGCTCAGTTTTCTTTCACAGAGACTACTGAACCAGCTGAGCCCCGGCTAGGACTAGGGTGGTGGGGGGGGGGGTGGTCACAAGCCACCCGCTGTGTCCTGCATATAATCTCAGTAATATGCTCTGCCCTGGTCTCTTCCGGTCATCAAAAGTTTAGGCCATGAGTATTTAAAGTACGAGTGTCAGGGGCTCATGGACACCATGCTTGTGGCAGCAGGACTTCCTTCCTGGGTCCTTTCTCTCGGCGGTCAGCAGTGGGGTGCCCGACCCGCCATGACCTCATGTAGCAGACCACCAGTGGCAGCCACCTTGGGGATCTGCCATCCCCCTTCCCCCGTATGGCTCTCACGTGTCCGTATCTGGCATCTACAGAGATGCTTGAAGGGGTCTCCCCACCCCACCCCATTCTTAACATGTCATTTCCACAGCTCTGTCAGCTCCTCGACGCAGCCCGACTTCAGAAGAGAGATTTCTCTTCCCTCCGTCCTCTTGCTTTCTCGGACCTCCTTCCCCACCAACCCCCATGTCCTCCTCCTCTGTGGGTGAGAACGGACGTAGATGGCAGCATGGCGGACGGAGGGCGCGGTTAAGGAGAGACTGGGAGTTTCCTTCACCAGCATCCGCTAGTCAAGATGCCCAATTACACGTATAACCTTATTATTTTCTTATCGCTCACGACCCCCAGGTCATGTGCTTTTCTTAAATTGATCTGTGTTCCTTCTAAGGTACCATGGCAACTCCTCCTGCAGTTTGGTCCCCGGATTGTGTGAGCTGGTGGAAATGAACATGGCATGTAGGGAGGGCCAGGGCAGAGCCCGGACATTGCGGAGGTCCAGTGGGAGGGACCCGTGGGCTGTCACTCCCAAGCCAGGCAGGGAGGCCACCTCACGCAGGCATGACATGGGAACCCCTGCTGCCATAGCGTCACACTGTTCACGTCTCTGGTTTGGCTTGGTTTGCATCGGACATCATTGCTTTATTTGTTCTAAGTAAATACTCGGCAATGCTCAGCTCACCAGCCTTCTGCGACCGCACTGTTTTCCACCGCCACTCCAACGTGCGTCTCTCGGAAAGGCAGACACATGGGCATGTTCACTTTATCAAACGTAGGCAATCTGCATGCTGAGACAAGTCTAGAGCCATGGCCTCCTCTTCACTGGCTTTGCCCTGAGCTTTCTCTTTAGACAAGCAGCCAGGTCGGAAAGGCCAAGGGACCCTCCCACACATGGACTTGGTTCGCCACGTGGGAATTAGCTCCATTCAGAAGAATGCGCCTTCCCCAACTCCAGTGGTGCCCCTCAGGCAGCAACCCCACTCCCACAGTCCTAAACCTCCTCCCACTTACTGTAGCTTTCCAGCTGTTCCCTCCCAATGGCCAAGAGGCCTCCCTCTTGATGTAGGGCGAACAAGGTTTTATAAGGAGAACTTCGAGGAGCCAAGTTTATCTGCAAAGGACTGTATTTTAGAAATCGAATTCCCTGTCAAGGTTCTTCCCTGACAGCAAAGAAAAAAATATTTGAGAAATGGGCCAGCCAAGGGACTCACAATTGATGCACAGTGTCAACCTCTGCACTCCTAGATGTACGCACTACAGTAAGGAACTGATTCCTCCCAGTTGGGTCAGTGGCCCAACAGACAGGGCAGTGAATGGGCTTTCACATGTGTCTTTCCTCCCATCAAGGTTGCTAAAGAGAGACTTTCTAGCTCCTGAGAATTTCTGCCTCCACACTATCTAGGGACCCATAATTAGCATAATTACTCCTGGGGCTCTGCATTGCAGGGCGGACCAAGCTTCAGAGCAGCCTGAAAGGCAGGGGGTTCTATCTGCAAGAACCACCCCTCTAGAGGATGGTAACACTGACCCAGCACCGAACAGCCATTTTTCCTACAGATATAGCTTAATATAGTTAGAACAAATGATGGATAAGCATTATCTATTTTACTTGGGGATAAGTCTTATATATTGGTTAATGCTTAACCCGTCATGGCTTTCCTCCCTTCTATGAGACGTTAACTAGTCAAAGTCCATCCTAGCCTTCCCAGCCCCACGCCATTAATGAGCTTTCCAGCGCTGTCTCCAAATTAGTTTTTACTGATGAAGGGACTTGTAATCTACTTTCATTTGATCCACTACCTCAGGTGAAATAAAACTCTAGGGGAAAAAAGAGAAAAGAGAAGACCTTTTGCACCAGAATTATTTAAAACTTCACAAATTATTCACATCAGCTAACTAAGAAGAAGTTCAACCTAGCCTACCATCTGAAGAGATGACCTCAGTACTTCCTGAAAACATGACTCATTATTTTATAGGATACCTTCTCAAAATATCTGCTACCTTTATTTTTAATACTCTTTAGGCTTGGATCTGTCCGTGATCTTACCTGGGAAGCAACCCAGACTGAGTGTACTTTCTCTCCTACTGGTCACCATTACACATTTTTCCACCTAAAAGAAAAACAAAATAATTTACAATTCACCTTGGTCCTTGATCACGTGGAGAGGAGATGGCTACCAAATACTGCAAACACAACATCTGTCCCCTCATTCAACAAGCCTGAGTGGAGGCCTGCAAAGGGTCAAGGTCCTGGGAGCAAAGATGGAAAAAACTGGTCCTGACTACAGAAAAGTGATTTCCTAAACCAGGAGCAATTATTAAAAATAAGAATTCCAGGGCACCTGGGTGGCTCAGTTGTTTAAGCGTCTGCCTTTCGCTCAGGTCATGATCCCAGGGTCCTGGGATGGAGCCCCGCACCTGGCTCCTCACTCAGCAGGGAGCCTGCTTCTTCCTCTGCCCCTTCCCGCCTCATAGTCTCTCTCTCTCTCTCTCTCAAAATAAATAAAATCTTAAATAAAAATATGGATTCCAGGGGCACCTGGGTGGCTCAGTCAGTTAAGCACCTGCCTTGGGCTTAGGTCATGATCCCAGGGTCCTAGGACTGAGCCCCACATCAGGCTCCCTGCTCAGCAGGGGTCTTCTTCTCCCTCTCCCCCTGCCTCTCCCCTTCCCCCACTCACTGTATGCTCTCACGCTGCTCTCTCTAATAAATAAAACCTTTAAAAAATATATGGATTCCAGATTTTCACCTCAGGTTTCCTGGGTGAGTCAGATTCTCTAGAGGTGGGGTCCCCCAAAAGACTTTTTTTTTTGAAGATTTTATTTATTTATTTGATAGACAGAGATCACAAGTAGGCAGAGATGCAGGCAGAGAGAGAGAGGAAGCAGGCTCCCCGCCGAGCAGAGAGCCCGATGCGGGGCTCGATCCCAGGACCCTGAGATCATGACCTGAGCCAAAGGCAGAGGCTTTAACCCACTGAACCACCCAGGCGCACCCCCCAAAAGATGTTTTAACGAAGGTCCCAGTGCCTCAGCCACAGCCAGGGTTGGCCATCTGCACGATGGGAGAACTCCTATTGACAGGGGGTGCCAGGAAAAAAACAACTCAGGACAGTGGCATGGATCCCACGGTAGCACTTCCGACGACTGTCTCTGCAAGTGGCTTTATCGGTCAGGGTCCGGTCAGAGGACAGAAGCCATATCAGTGACTGGAGAGGGGTTGGCGGTGGGGTGGTTGGTGGTGGAGGATTTAGGATAAAGAATGTTAAAGAGGTATAAAGTGGGAAACCAGGAAAAAGAGAACTCCGAGGTATTACAGAGACAGCCCCTGCCGGAAGCAGCTACCACCCCCCCCCCAGCTGGGGCAGCAAGGGAAAACGCTGGAATGGTTAAAGCTCAGCAGCCCAGAGGAAGGCCTACTGGTTCTGGAACCCAGTCCTCTGCGAGGGGAATGCTGGCCCGCTGGTGATGGATTCTCCCATCAGACTGGTTCTGTGAAAAAGCTCCAGATGGGATCCCAGGCAGAGAAGTGTGGTTAAGGAGATGCGCAAGGGGGCCGGAAGAAGTCAGTCTGACCATCCTCTTCCAGCCTCTCCATCTCCCTCTAGGGCCCCCTATGCAGAGAGCCTAACTTGGAGCAGCTGACACCACAGAAACGCAGTAGCCAAGTCCTGGTCCCAGCACCACAGAGCTCAGTAGAGAGGGTTGGATTTGGAGCCGAGAGACAATTTAAGGAGAGAGAGGGGTTTACTCTGTAGGCATCGTGCTACTTTACAAATGGAATTGTATTTAATTCTCACAATCCCATGAGGATGAAACACAGAGAGGCTAATTCACCCATGAAAGGTCACACAGCAAGTAAGTGGTAGAACCGGAGAAGTCCCTATTAATTCCATGTGATCTGGCCCCCGGGACTCTCTCAAGGGACTCCAATTAGGGTGTTGTTCTTCCTCCCACAATTCTTTTCCCTGGAACTGGCTATCATTCCACTTCCCCTTCCAGATGGGCTGTGTGTGCCCCAGATATGATTTAGTTCTGTGAGAGGGAAGTTTTCTTTTTCTGATTTTCTGAATTTACTAGCATTTCCATGGAACTGGGGTGTCACCGACGACTGTCGCAGCTAGAGGGATGAGGAGGGCAGTCTCAAGCTGGAAGTGGCAGGACCCCCTCCGGAGCACCACTGCTCCAGCAGTATCCCAGAGCCCACCCCCAGGGCCTTCTCCTGGGGTGCTGTGGAGGGGCGGGGGGGACAACGTTCACATGGTGCCTACGACGCAGACAGGAAATCTCTGGTATGGACAGGCCATGCCTCTGGGGACATCAGACAAGCTGCTAGAGGCCCACACAAAGAGGTAAAAGCCAACGGGAGTGACGGGAGTCCCTGGACCCCGCAAAAGGAAATGGCCTGTCCCCGTGGAGGCTGGGCTAACTCACCCTTCACTCCCTGGCTTAGAATTCAGCTTCGGACCTTACTGGCTCACTTCTCATGTTTCTCCTCCTCTGTAAAAGCAAATTTAAAAATCTTTTCCTAAGCCCACATCCTCCGCCAGGCTTCACATCCCCCACAAGATCCTTCAAAAAGTTGTCTACATTCTCCTCACCTTTCACCCAGCTCTGATCTGGCTTCTGTCCCCACTTCTCCACAGCAACAGTTCTTACTAAGGTGACAGATAACCTACTGGCTCCTAAATGCAATGGGCCTTTCTTAATCCTTCTATCACTTGACTTAGCCAACCTTTGGCACTACTGGCCATGGCTTCCATTCTGAACCATTCTCTCCCGTTGGCTTCCAAGACTCGAATGTAGATACACGTTCATTCTACCTTCTAGCTCGGCCTCACTGAGAGTTCTTTGATCCCAAACACCAAAATCCAACTCTGAGGGGTAATACCAACTTATCAGGAGGCTCTGAACTAGTTCACGGCATGCCTTTGACACGGCATGTAATAGCTCTGATTCTTCACTGCTCCCTGTGTCCACACTCTTTGTAATGTGACTTTGTACCTCCTCCCACTCCTGTAACTTGCTATGACCAACTAGACATCAGCAGCTGTGACACCAGGAGAGGCTTGAAAAAACATGGCCACTTCCCACTCTCTCTCTCGTCCCTCTGTTTTTACCTTGAGAGCGTGCCCTGCTAACCTGTAGAAGGATAAGACATGTTGGATATAATTGAGTCCCACTGAGGTCACCCTGGAACTCACTCAGTTCCCAGCTGACCCCACAGACATATAAGCATCCATCCAGAACCGCCCATTGTTTTGTGGACCTTCAGCCACCTGCACATTCAGGAGGGAACCTAAGAGAGACCGGAAGACCATCTATGTGAACCACAGATTCACAAGCTCAAGAAATGCTTGGCGTTCTAAGTCACTGAACTTTGGGATGGCTTGTCAACTAGCCTGCTAGGGCTGCAGTAACAAAATACCACAGACTGGGTGGCTTATACAACAGAAATGTATTTTCTCACAATTCTGGAGGATAGAAGTCCAAAATCAAGGTGTCAGCCAGTGTGGCTTCTTCTGAGGCCTCTCTCCTTGGCTTGTACGTGACCACGGATGGCTGTGTCCCCACATGGTCTTTTCCATGGATGTGTGCATGGGGACTGATTCTCTGTGTGCCCAAATTTCCTCTTCTGAGGACACCATTCAGGCTGGAGGAGGATCCACTCTAATGATCTCATTTTAACTTACTCAACCCTTGAAAGGCCCTGTCTCTTAATACGGTCACATTCTGAGGTTCTGGGGCTTAGGATTTGAACCTATGAATTTAGGGAAGACCCGATTTGTCACAGTTTGTCACAGAGCATTCTTATGGCAATAAATATCTGATAAATATGATCAAAGGCAAAGCTGCAGAACTCCTGACAGGACAGGGAAAGGCAGCACTAAGGATCCCCGGGATACGATCTGCACACGGTTGCTTCAAGCTGCTGCTCTCAGGTGAACCAGCTTTTTTCTTCTTCTTTTTTTCTTTCTTCTTTTTCTTCTTGAGTGGGAAGCTTCCTCTGTGCCATTCTCAACAGTTAGGTTGCAGAGAGAGAATCTGATTGGCCCCGCCCTGCCCTGTACCCTCCTCCAGCACCTTGATTGACATCCCCACCAAAACTACGTGTGGTGGCAGAGGGATAGTGCCCTAAGGGGACACTGAAGCACGGTTGCCAAAAATGGGGCATGACTTCTGGGTAGGTGGGAGCAACATTACACTACCAACCCTACAAACTGGCTCTTCCTCCTGGCTCTGTAACGTCCGCCTGGTCCACAAGCCAGCACATGAGGAGCGCTGGCCCACGCCGGGTGACAGACGGAGCCCCCAGAAGCTCCCCGATGAATGGAATCACAGCACGAAGCCGGCAGGCTGGAACTGAACAAGGATTAATGGAAGGCCTGCGCACGAGTGCAAGGGAAGTAACAGCTGGTAGAGGACAAGATGAGATCGTCCACGTTTAGGGGTCGCTTGTGTGGAGTGGAGAACACCAGACGCTTGGGAACAGCCAATAATGGGAGGTCTGGCCAGCGATGGCGGGCTGATGCAAGGCTCAAAGAAAGAGAGAAGGAACAGTGCCTGTCCCTGACAATGCCTGGGGTTCTGTGTGGCTCACGTGGAGCCTGAGCAGCCTGACTGAGTGCCCGTTACATACCAGGCACTGATGTAGGTGCTTCACCTGGATCACCTGAGTTAATCAGCACAAGCACACAGTGCTGTTATTCCCATTTTACAGATGAGGTGAGTGAGGCGGGGAGAGGTTAAGTCACTGGTCCAAGGTCACACAGCTTTGATGGAGCCCGATGTAAACCCAAGTGCTCTGACTCCAGGGCCTGTGCTCAGAGTTGCGGGCGAGGCTGGCTCCTGGAAAGTGGGACACTTGACGCTCTGCTCTCAGGTGCAGGATATGAGGCAACAGTGGCTACCGTGTCCTACAGCCATGCTAGCAGCTTTAGGACACACTAACTTATTCCCTCCTGGAAGATAAGCATTGCAGTCCCCATTGGAAACATGAGCCTCGATAGGAAAAGACAGGAAAAGCCGGCTGTCTGGATGAGTCTGGATGAGTCTGGATGAGTCTGGATGAGTAGCTGAAGGACCTGGTGCATGCCCACGGGAAGGAAACAGTGTTTGGGGTACATTTAGGAGCAGGGAAATACTCAAGGGTTGTCAGGATTCGATTCGTTCCGTTTTGGTTTAAGAGGATGGAGTTAGGGCAACACGCAGAGTTTAGAGCAACGTCATTTTGTCTCAAAGTTATACAGGTCTTTCTGACATAGTTTAGTAATACTTATATCAACCTAAATATTATAGTATAAATATTATACCACTCACTAAGCATTTATTATGTGCTGAGAACGGCACTGCCACTATACACAATGTCATCTGAATGATAAAAACGCAGCACTTACTCTAAGGCAGGCTCTGAGCCACAGCTCTGAATGGTGGACACCATTATTCCCATTCTATAAAATGATAAAGTGAGTCACAGAGAGGTTAGCAAATGGATCCAAGGTCACACAGCAAGGAGGAGGAACCGGATTCCTGCAGCCCGTCTCCAGGCCACCGTCCCCTGGACAGCAGTGTGGAAACCCGGGCTCATCTCTGGGGAACGCCAGAAGTCCATCACCCAGTGTGCAACTGTCCCAGCTGAAATCCGAGGCTCCTGCCACCCTGAGAATCCACAGACCAGGAGCACAGACCCGGGTGAGTAAGAGCAGATAGAGCCCCCACACCAAGGCGCTGTGCAGCCCTCCCCCGCCCCCCTGGGCCCGGATGCAAGGCCCGGATGCTCCCCGCACAGCTCTGCGGGCCCTGCTGAGACCAGAGTGCATGTGTTTTATTAAAAGGAAGTGTTTACCCGGCCTCCTCCTGGCAGAGCTGCAGCGGCAGTTTATTAGGACTTCATTTGGAGTGTAAATTGTTGCTGGTTTATAAAAAGGCTCTGCAGAGCAGCTCCGCCGGGATGGCCCCAATCCGCAGCGCAGGGCATGTGAGGCTTTAACTAAATCATTGATTTCCCTCCGGAAGGAGCAGCCCAGATATGAGCCACTCATTTCGCTGCTTAGCGACTGTCTTCTTGCACCTGGAGGGCAAAGGTGGCAAGACTCCCTCCTCCCTCCATCTCTGGAGGCGCAGGCACAGTCGGGCACACGCATATGCACACACACACCGCGAACTTCTCTGCGGGCCTGAGACATTCTCGTACACTGGCCCTAAAAGGCCCTCAAAGGCCAGGAGGTTCTGAAGAAAATCTGACTTTGAGCGGCATTTGAGAGCTCATTGCCCGTTGACCTTGTGTTCGGTTACAATACCTGATCCATCTCTAAAGTCAGACAGATTTGGGCCCAAATCCCACTTGGATAACCTTGAGCTTGGGATGTCAGATCGACCAAATAAAAATACATAGCACACAGCTAAATTTGAATTCCAGATAAACAATGAATAATTGTTTTGGAATAAGTATGGGACATGCTTGTCTGAAAATTTACATTTAACTGAGCGTCCTACCTCTGGCAACACTCTCCTGGGCAGAGGACTGACCTTCCCTTGCTAAACCTAAATCTCGCGATTCTTCTGAGACTCGTGCACAGCAAAGCCTGTTAAGTGTCCAATATCATGGCTAATGCACTGTTATTGCTCAGTAAATGTTATCTGCTATCTACACGCTGTATAACCCAATCTGCAGCCTACTGTGGCCACCTGTGTACATCACCACCTCAGGATTCACTAGAAGACTGATCCCTCTGAATCCCTGTGCTGCTAATGCCCAGGAAATTTCTGGAAAGAGGAGGTGCTTGGAATGGACGCTAATTAACTTAATTGATAATCAATTTAACAGTTGCAAAAAAAAAAAGGAGCCAGGGAGTGAGAAATCAATGATCCTGGGAATATTTATCCAAAAAGCAAGATTCCCAACTTACTTTTTTTTAAGAAGACTACACACCCTCAGATAAATAAAGAAAAAATCTTTAAAAAAAAAAAAAAAAAAAAAAAAGAAGACTACACACCCAACAGAGGGCTAGAACTCACAATCCTGAGATCAAAAGCTGGACACTCCACCAGCTGAGCCAACCAGATGCCCCAAGATTCCCAACTTTTTTTTAAAGAAACTTTTATTTATTTGAGGGAGAGGGGGTGGTGGAGGAGAAAGAGAGGGAAAAGCAGACTCCATGTTGAGTGCCGAGACTGATGTGAGGCTCAATGCCATGAGCCCAACCAAGATAATGACCTGAGCTAAAATCAAGAGTCAGCTGTTTGACTGAGCCACGGAGTTCCCCAAGATTGCCAACTTTTAAGAAGAAAGAGCAAAAAATTAGGAAGTCAGGCAACGACAGGTGTTTGCGAGGATGCAGAGAAAGAGGAACCCTCCTACGCTGTTGGTGGGAAGGCAAGCTGGTATAACCACTCTGGAAAACAGCATGGAGGTTCCTCAAAAAGCTGAAAATAGAGCTACCCTACGACCTAGCAGTCGCACTACTGGGTATTTACCCCAAACATACAAATGCTGTGATCTGAAGGGGCAGCTGCTCCCCAATGTTTATAGCAGCAATGTCCACAATAGCCAAGCTATGGAAAAAGTCTAGATGTCCATCAACAGATGAATGGATCAAGAAGATATGGTATATATACACAGTGGAATACTATGAAACCATTAAAGAAATCTTGCCATTTGCAATGACCTGGATGGAACTAGAGGGTATTATGCTGAGTGAAATAAGTCAATCAGAGAAAGACAACTTATCATATGATCTCCCTGATATGAGGAATTTGAGAAACAAGACAGCGGATCATGGGGGAAGAGAGGAAAAATGAAACAAGACAAAACCAGAGAGAGAGAGATGAACCATAAGGGACTCAATCTCAGGAAACAAACTGAGGGTGGCTGGAGTGGGGGGTGGATAGGGTGGCTGGGTGATGGACATTGGGGAGGGTATGTACTATGGTGAGCTCTGAATTGTGTTAAGACTGATGAATCACAGACATATACCCCTGAAACAAGTAATATATTATATGTTAATTAAAAAAAAGAAAGAAGAGAGAGAGCAAGACTGTCCAGGGACACGTACTGATAGTGTCCCAGTTAACATAAGCACACCTGAGACAACTCACTTTGGTTTCAAATTCTGACTTGTCCTCTTCTCTGTGGTTCTCAGTTTGCTCCTCTGTCAAATGGAGGTAATGACAGTACCGACCCCAAAAGGTTTGTGAATGTTCCTATGTGCAAAATACTTATAGTCCCAGGCATGTGGAACTTGGTGTGTTTTAAGAGTAGCTATTATTTATGCCAGCGCTAGTCCTGTGGAAATTGACAGGACAGCAGGGTGCACAGGAAGAGGTGGGTCCGGCGGAAGACGGGGAGGACACCGCTGCCGCTGGCCCACGCTGCAGGCCAGAGCAGGGATGGCCCCCCTGCGCCCTCAGAGGAAAACAGACGGCCTCCAGGGGGCTGGAGAAGGAACACAGTCTGCAGAGAGGCGGGCCCACGACGCTTACGGACACCGGATGTATGTGTCTCCTGTCTACCTCCTCCTACCAGAATGTGACTCAGGGACAGCAGAAATGCTTGAATTCTCCATTACCAGCCTATCCTAGAGAACACCCGGCACACGGCCGTCAGTTGTCCAGGAAGGACAACGCGGAAGGGAAGCTGAGAGAGATTCTGGATGTTGTCATTTTCCTTCCTCCGCGTCTCGGTGCCCCCACCCCTCACTCCCTGGTTTCCTTCCTCTAAGTGTGAGATGCTCCTGCATTCGAGGCCATAGGGAAAGGGCCAATGAAGGAGAAGAAACAGAAAATAGTGAAGAGGCACACCCTGCAGAGGAGGCGAGAGGGGACGGAGCCCTCTCTCATGTCTCGGGTAAGCTCGTTCGCCCAGCAAACCCCTCTCCTACACCTACTGTCATGTTAGGACTTAGTGCCTGCTCTCACCCACCTCCCTCTGCAGGGAGGGTCCGGAAACACCACTCGGTCACCAAAAGAATGAAGCTTACCTTCATGTTGTGATTAAGAAAGTCCTCCCGACATATCTTAAGTTGGGAGGATGATGAGAGGGTTGTATGTTCTCAATAATGCATGTGCACATGTGTGTCTCTTCATATCACACAGAACATTCCAACAAGGATTCAAAAAAGAAACTGCCCATAGCAGTTGCTCCTCAGGGAGAGAAGTGGGAAGGGGAGGTTTCTGGAATGGAAGCGAGCTAATTTTGCATTGTATACCATTTTGTTTTATCGGCTATTTGGCCATATACACTAATTACTGTTTTCATGTTTAGAGTAGTATTAAAAATATTTGGGGACAAACCAAAAATATTTTTTACATTCTTTCCTAATTATAGAACACCACATTCTGGGAAATGACGATTCCTAGGATTCCATCATTCAGATATAACCACTGTTAGCGTTTTAGCAGATATTCTATTATTTCCAATGTACATAACCTCTTTTTATCCCACCAGATACTGGTGTTTTGTATCCTCAGTGTTTTTTTTTAAATACTTAACCATCTGTTGGGGGCAGTTGCTCACATCATTAAAATAGATTTCTGATTACAATGGCCGTGGTAGAGCTATCCCCTACCGTATTTAATCAAACACATTTTTGGACATTAGGTTATTGAGTCTTCTAGTCATTATAAATAACGCTGTAATAAACATCTTGTAGCTACACCTCAGATTACTTCCTTAATGAAAATTCTTTGATACGAAATTGCTGAAAGGATAGATGTGTCTATTTTAATCTATATAAACACAGAGGAAAATGTTTATGCTATATTCAGAGAAAGGCAAGATATAAAATAGTATGACTCATTTCTGCACAGCCATATGTGGGTGTGTATGTAGGTGTATGTGTATAGACACACACACAATACACAGTTCATATACAAATGTATATCAGTATGATTTAAAGACTGAGAAGATACATACCAAGAAGTTAATCCTTTGCTCAGGGTGTGGGGGTGGGATCTGGGGTAATTTTTTACTTTCTTATTCCTGTTCCTTCTAAAATGTGTACTGTAGTGGATACTGTGGTGCCCCCTCGCCCCTGCTCTCTGCTCCAGCACCAAACCACTCCCGCCCCCAGCTTCTAGACACTTTCTAGAACTTATCCTCAACTGAAGGAGTAGCCTCGCCCACGGTCACACCGGCACGTCCAGTGGACATCGGCATCCAACGACTGGTCCATGCCAGCATGCAAAGGCCTGGTCTCTTAATCCCAGCTCTCGAGCCCCCACAGGATTAGCTGGGACCTTGGTTGTGATTGTATCACAGCCTGATTTCTCTCCCTCTGGCAGGTCCTGCTTTCTAGGTAAACCAACACACAACATCTAAAATAAACACTTACTCGCTAACGAGAAAAACTTTCAATATATTAAAAAAAAATCCTTAGAAAATGTCCTGCTTTTTTTGTCCTAGATGATTTTCTACTATGAAAAGTTGTCCGCTCTCCAAAGTGACCAACGAAATGCACTATGATATCTGCTCTCCTGGGTCATGTGGTGGTGGTGGGTAGGGGAAGGCACTGAAGGCAATTAATCTATTAGTTTTTTTTTGGTCTTCCAATAAATCCCCTTCCAGCGGTGCCTGACCCTGGCCAGCAGACATTTCCATAACCCACTTGCCACCTTACGTGTGTTAAATGACTTCTTATTGTCCTAAACTTGGAGATTTTAATCTCATCTATTAAGCCAGCAGGCCCAGTAATTCCCTGAATGCATTTTTATTGACTTTGTAAATCAGACTTCCCCACGTCAGGGACTGTGACCAGGAGAGAGGTGTTTATCTGTGAAATTGGCTGGACACAGACCATTGACTGTGATGATAACCAGTGATTTGTGGGGCCAGATAGACAAGCCACATGCACTAAGCAGATTAAAATATAACAAAACAAAAAGGTTCTATTACCAGGAATACTGGCAAAGGGCAGCAGGATGTTTGTGATAAAAGATAGAAAACAAACTAATTCCAAGTCTGGAAGGAAGCCCAAAACAGCGCTTTGCTCCCTCTTCGCTGAGCCAAAGAGAAAAGTGTGGGGCTGCTAAACACAGCTAAGTAAACCAATTTCTGAAAGCCCTTTAGCAAAAGTCAGAGGAAGCTTGGCATTTGCCCCGCCGGGGCCCATATTCATGATGTTGTGCACACTTGCCTGCCTCTTCCAGGAGGCAGGGCTTACAAAAGGTGCAGTGATGACCTTAAACAGCTTCTAAGAGGAAGGCGGTTCTGGTGGCCTTAATGCCCCTGAGGATGAAATCTAAACTGTCTGGCCTCTGCCTGCTGCTCTGACTCTGTCCTTCATCAGTGGTCTCCAGCCCCACTGCCTTCTTGCTGTCATTTCCAGCACCACTAACACTTCCTGTCTTCAGGGCCTTTGCACTTGCTATTCCTTTTGCCTGTAATGCTCTTACATCAAACACTTCCAAGTCCAGCTTATCCATTTGACTCAGGTCTCTGGACAGATGTCACCTCTTCACAGATGCTCCCCTGGTCTCTCAAATCTGCAATGCACCCTGCCCCCACCACTCTCAATTTCTCCATTAGCTAGTGTTTCTATTCACGGCGGTATTTACTGTGAACTGTCATCATATTATTTATTCATTTATTTTTTAAATAAATGTTTGTGGAGGATCTACAATAACCCAGGCATCATGCTGGGTACCGGTTCTTATACAGATCATACGATATATATGTAATCCACTATCAAATTTAAGGTGCCGCTTAGCAACAGTGTCCGTACAGTTATTGGAAAGAGGTGTAAGTTTCTCTTCTATAGTAAACCAGGAGATTATTATTTTGTGACCCAGTTGTGGCCAATGGGATGTGCACTTACATGATGTTTACGTTTTCCAAGAGTCTAGAGCAGTGTTGTCCAGTAGAAATAACATGTGAGCCACATACATAATTTCAAATTTTCTAGAAGGCGTATTTTTAAACATTTATTTATCTGAGAGAGAAAATACAAGTGGGTGGGGCAGAGGGAGAGGGAGAGGAAATCTCAAACAGATTTTTTAATTTAAGTTTAAACTAAATAAAATTAAATACAAAACTCACTTCCTCAGTTTCACTAGTCACAGCTCAGGTGCTCGACGGCCGCACAGGGCTAGCAGCTACCATGGTCGATCCCAGAAAGGACAGGCATGAGTGCCCTGTGCCTTCCCTCCTCCCACTGACTGGGAGGTGGTAACAATCAGAAGTCCAACTTGGACCATAGACGGAAACCACATGTGAGTGTTGACAAAACCACCCTTCCAACCTGTAGACAACTAGTGAGAAAGAAAGCCTCTGTATTTTTAGGTCCCTTTTGTTGCAACAGCTGAGCCTAAGTAATATATCCATGGAGAATGGTACCTCCTGGTCCTAGCTTCATTTCTAAAACATTTATTATTATTAATAATACCATCAGTACTAGTATGTCTCAGCTTATATTTTCCTTGGGGCATTACATCAAGCATTCCTCACTATCTCAGCTTGTTATTTCAGCAAACTTTCAACTTTGGACTCCAGTAGGAGCTCAGGGTGGGCAGAGACTGCCTGGCTCAGGCTCCACCACTCTGAAGGTTAAGTATATGCATCAACTTGACCGGGCCTCAAGATGCCCACACATTTGGTCAAGCATTACTCTGAGTGGGATATTTGGCAAGGGTATTTCTGGATGAGATTAACATCTGAATGAGTAGACTGTCCTCCCTAAGGTTGGTGGGCCTCATCCAATCAGTTGAAGGGCTGGACAGAACAAAAGGGCTGACTACAGACGGAATTCCTCCTGCCTGCCTGACCAGGAGCTGGGATATTGGTTCTCTCCTCTCTTCAGACTCTGAAACATTGGCTCTTTCTGGGTATCCTGCCTGCCAGCAGCATCACCTTTACCAGCTCCCCAGCTTACTGACTGATGATAGGGACTTGTCAGCCTCTGTAATCATGTCAGTCAGCTATTCATTACAATAAACCAATCTCTGTCTCTCTCAGACAGGGCTCCATCCTCTCCTGCTTCATCTGGAAGACAAGCGTCTTCATTATATGTTGTATCTCCACTTCTTTGACCTTTTCCCTCTGGAGAGGAGAGGGAGATGAGGGAGAGAGAGCGGGGAGACGGGAAGAAGAGGGACAGAGCGAGAGAGAAAGAGAGATCCTACTGGTTCTGTTTCTCAGGAGAACGCTGACCAATGTAACCACTAACTGGCTGTGTCACCTCTGTGCTTCAGTTTCCTCAGCTGAAAAACGGGAGAAATGATCATCCCCCACTAACTGTCAGTTATTCTTGTTTTTTTTTTTTTTAATCACCACAACACAAGGACTGTGGCGCACTGCTGGGGGCGGGGACTCCCCCATGCCAGCACGTATGGGGGGGGGCATTTCACACGTAGGGTCTCCAGCTGTGTTTGGCCCTCAGCGCACAGGGCAAGGCCTAACCCCTCCCTCTCTTGCTCCCCTCAGCAGCTGGTGTGCTTCGGACCCACATTACCACCTCCTCTTGGCCCCTAAGTTAGCTGGGTCCTCTTAGAATCGACCCTGCCCTCCATTTCAGAGAGAAACGATGGCTTCCAGGCATGAACTTGTTAATTAATTTTGTTTCATCTGTTCATGCTTTTGATCCTGCGCGCTCTCCCTCCTCAGGGACACTGGCTCCACATTAACTCTTCTCTCTGTCCTGGACTGCCAGCCTCAGAACTCGTGCCTGGGGCCATCTGAGTGTTAAAAGCCTCTCTCTCTGTCCAGCCTCTTCCTAGCACACCCTTGTCCTCTCTCCGTCCCAGGACTCCTCACAAACATGGCCTCGGCCCCTACCATTTCACATACTGACTAGCGCTCCCTCTGAAGGAGCTAAGGAAAGGGAACGAGCCAGGCAGATTGCTAGGGAAGAAGATTCCAGACGGAGGATCAACGTGCACAGGCTCCCAGGTGTGCTTGGCTTGGCTGAGGAACATCAAGCCCCGTGTGGAGGGTGAGCACGGGGGCAAGGGACCGGGGGCTGAAGCTGGGCCCACATGGGGCAGGGAGTTGGCTTCGGCTCTGAGTGAAGTGCGGAGCCACTGAAGGCCATCGAGCAGAGGAGTCACGTCTAACTACCTACATCTGAAAAGGCTCCTTTTGCAGAGAAGTGAGAGCCGAGACAGGAGACCCATCAGAAGGCAGATACAATAAGCTTTGTCCTTTCTCACCTGCCACGTGCCCTGCCCTCGGCTACCTGCCTTCCCTTCCAGGGCTGTCATGGGCCTCAGGTTTAGTATTTTGGCCTAAACTTGTTCCCCAAATTGCCAAGGTAAGTACATAAAAGAATTATAGCAGGAAGGTGTGAGAGAGATGTAGCAAGTGAGTCAAATTCCTGTCCACCGTAGCTGGCAGTCAGCAGGGAGCGCGCATGTTCATAAGGAGCACAGCTGTTTTTGCGTTGTTTGTTTAGCTGTAATATGGAGGTGACCGCCAGAAGAAACAGTTTAAAAGGGTTAAGATTGGTTGCTTCTGAGAATCAGGATTTCAAGCGGGAAGCTGCAGGGCAAGAATACTGTTTTCCATTGAAAGCTATTTTGTGCTGTTTCTTTGTCTCCGGCTCTGTTGTTAAAGCGAGCGTGTGCTCTTCCAAGCTAGCATTCTTCAGCACAAGACTTATTATATCCTCTTGTGTTCAACCGGTGGTTACATTTCTTTCTTTGTTTGGGTTTAAAAAACTCCCTGTATTGGCATTATAATGTTGATCTTGCTATAAATTTTTTAAAGAGCTTCAGCAAAACAGAAATGTTTTAGCTCCCCAATGACACTGCCTGTGAACACCGTTTGTTTTTGTTTCCCACAGCATTTTGAATGAAAGAACTTAGTATTTCAGATCAAGTGAGCTGTTTACATGTTTGGGGTTTCTCTGACATAGACCGCGGCACCTGTGTCTGACAGCTATAACATGGAGGCCATCACGGAGAGCTAATTGGCACGGTTTCCAATTATTAAGCTGCTTATGAAATATCCATGCAAAACCAAATCAATCTTGGCTGGCTCCACGTTGCCTGAAGTCCAAGGCATGGAATAAGTGGTTTTTGTAATCTGGACCTAGTCGCTCTTTCCTATGTCACTCCCTGCAAGCCCTGTCCCCCCTGGGCGCCCTCCTCCTGCCCACCTCCTCACTCTGAGTATTCAGCACTCTGGACAGCACTTCCTCGCCACTGTGACTCTGTGCGGGTTCCTCCTCCAGGTGATCTCACCTTTCAAGGACTAACTTGAACATGACCTGATCAGGGATATGTCTTTCTACTGCTAGACCTACTGCCACTGCCACTGCCCCCTGTGTTGGCTGGTTCCCTAAGCTCTTCTTCTATCAGGCTTAAGAGCCTTGGGAATCTTGGGGACTGCCACGGACATACTCCATCTCTGAAGGCCAGGAATGAGTGGGAAGCTCCGAGCTCCCCTCCCTGTGGTCCCCCAGCAGGCGAGCGCTCTCACTCCCACACAGCAGACATCTTCATGGGACATCTCTGCTTCCATCAGGAATGCCCTAGTGGGCCCAGTGCCAGAGACACAAACTAATAGGAAGAGACATCATAAAAGAAATGACAACAGTGTTTTGGGTGCTTGAAAAGAAGACGAGCAGTGTGACGGGACAACGTAAGGAAGGATGACCGAACGGGGGAGCAGAGAGAGCTGAAAGGAAGTGGGGTTTGTACTGGTACCTCAACTCTGTGTAGCAGTTTGACAGGACAGGGGGTGATGGAAGAAGGAGTGTGTTCCAGCGGACATGACGGCACGTGCAGAAGTCCAGGAGGGCTGGGGATGGAGTCAGTGGACTGCAGTGGCACAGGCACGAGGGAGCAGGGGACAGCAGAAGACACAGAGCTACCCAGAGCCAGCTCATTGAAGGCCTGGCCAGTCAGCTTCCTGGCAAGGGGGGCTGGACTTTGTTCTAAAGTAACAGGGAGGGGCATCTGGGTGACTCAGTGGGTTGAGCGACAGACTTCATGGCAGACTTCCGCTCAGGTCGTGATCTCAGCATCCTGGGATCGAGCCCCTCCTCGAGCCCCATGTCAAATTCCACACTCAGGGAGTCACCTGCTTTCTCTCCCTCTGCCCCTTCCCCGGCTTGTGCTCTCTCTCACTTGCTCTCTTAAATAAATATCTTTTTTAAAAATTTAAAAAATAACACAAGAGGGAGCAGTGGAAGGGTTTTAGGCAGGTGGGGAGGGGCCCAACATGACCAAAGCGGTGCTTCTTCATTCCTCTTTTCTTTTTTTTTAAAGGGTTATACTGTCGGGGTACCTGGGTGGCTCAGCTGGTTAAACATCCAGCCTTGGGTTCAGCTCAGGTCATGGTCTCAGGGTCCTGAGATCGAGACCCAGTCAGGCTCTGTTCAGCACAGAGTACTTGAGATTCTCTCCCTCTCCCACTCTGTCCCTCCCTTCACTTGTGCTCTCTCTAAAATAAAATCTTTTTAAAAAAGGGTTTTACTTTAATTCCACATGAGAATAGGAAACAAAAAAATATGAAGATTTTCAAGTTGTAAAATCTTATAGGATGTACAGACATGTTTCCTGGCCTGTTGTATGTTTTTTCTCACATCCTTATGGGTATTCATGTTTATCTGATTTTAACATTTATTTATTTATTTATTTGAGAGAGACAGAGAGGGACAGAGCAGGGAAGGGCAGAGGAGAGACAGAAACCCAAGAAGACTCCCCACTGCATGCAGAGCCCAATGAGGGACTTGATCTAATGACCCTGATATCATGACCTGAGCCAAAACCAAGAGTCAGGCACTCAACTGACTGTGCAACCCTGGCACCCCTATTTTTTTTTTAAGATTTTCAATTTAGGGGCACCTGGGTGGCTCAGTGGGTTAAAGCTTCTGCCTTCAGCTCAGGTCATGATCCCAGGGTCCTGGGGTCAAGCTCTGCATCAGGCTCCCTGCTTGGCAGGGGGCCTGCTTCCCCTGCCCCCTGCCTGCTCCTCTGCCTACTTGTGATCTCTGTCTGTCAAATAAATAAATAAAATCTTTTTTCTTAAAAAAGATTATTAATTTATTCATTTATTTTAAAGAGAGAGAGAGAGTGCATGTGCAAGCTGGACAGGGACAGAGGGAGAGGGAGAGAGAGAATCCCATGCAGACTCCCTGATGAGCACGAAGCCCAATGCAGGGCTTAATCTTACAACCCTAAGATCACATCCTGAGCCAAAACCAAGAGTCGGACACTCAACTGACTGAGCCACCCAGACACCCTGCACTCACGTTTATTAATAATTTTAATTATAAGGTAACATGTAGGGCGCCTGGGTGGCTCAGTGGGTTAAGCCGCTGCCTTCGGCTCAGGTCATGATCTCAGGGTCCTGGGATCGAGCCCGCATCGGGCTCTCTGCTCAGCAGGGAGCTTGCTTCCTCCTCTCTCTCTCTATGCCTGCCTCTCTGCCTACTTGTGATCTCTGTCAAATAAATAAATAAAATCTTTAAAAAAAAATAAGGTAACATGTAGATATTGTAATGGAGATTTTTATAAATTTTTTAAATTGTGCTGTGACATTAATTATAGGTATTACAACAGGAAACACAGAAAAGACAAATACAAGAGTCACCTCAGGGCTTGCCAGGAGACCAGAGATAACCACCGTTTTCCCGGGCACAGATGCACAGAGCCACATAAACCCACACTAGCCACCTGACATCGCTCAGTGCTCTGTGTGTAACTCGCTGTGCAATCTACTTTTGTCACTTCACAAATACCCTCCTCATCATTTTGTCATTAAGCATGTTATTCAAAAACTTCACACGGGGAATGTTCACGTGGGAATTCTATTGTGGTTTTCTATTGCTCACGTAGTAATTCTCAATTCAGAAACCACAGGAAAAAAGAAAAGTCTCAAACATAAAAGTCAGTCGTCACCAGGTAACCAGTTTAAGTGAATGTCTCTTATTTCTTATATATCTGTTAATTTCTAAGAAAAACTCAGGTTTGTTTTCTGGGGTTTTGTTTTGTTTTTTAGAATGGGAAAGAAAAATACATTCGTCTTGGAAATAAACATTGCCCTTGTCATTTGGTAGCCGCTTTTCCTTTAGCAGTGTGTCGTGCACATGTCTCCAGGTTTGGTAAACATCTCTATGCAGAGCTGGAAGATGCTGGATGTCTACCCTCCACTTTCATCAAGAGCCAGCCTTACCGAACCTCTCTTGTCGCTCTTAACCTCAAGAGCTCTCACTGCTAGTTCTCAGGGCTGAAACGGGCAGGACAAAAATGCTCCTTTGTTTGAAGCTGCATCTCAAGAACTCCGGCGTGGATTCCTGGTTCCCTCAGCCCTGCCAAATGCTAGTGATCTGCCCGTGAACCTCCTGGTGAAACCGGAGCGATGCCCCTCCCAGAACACGGTGCTTCTCCCTCCGCTCGACGTCCATTTACGTTCACGCATTTTTTCAATCCGGCACCTACTATGTTATACAAAAAGTTAGTTTTCTCTATTTCCTTAGTTATCACTATTTAAAGAAAAATTTTTATTCACACCCTACCTTTGACACCAGGTTGGTGTCAAAGGAATCAAGTTAGAGTTTCAAGAACAAAGATATAATGCTGGGTAACAAGCACATGCTCCGATGTTGAAGATGGAGTGTGAGGTGTTATGGCAAGAAGAGGACCATCAGGAGGGGGTGTTTATGGGATGGTCATGGAAAGCTTCCTGGAGGAAGGGACAGCTCCCCTGAGACAGCTACTGGTCTCCCAACATCATTAATAACTGTCTAATTGCCTCTTTTCAACCCAAAGGACTCTCTTCAGTCTTTGCTCTGTGTGATTTCTCTGTAGGACTTGACAGTGCCCCTTGCTCACTACTTCATTCATTCGGTTATTTACCAAATATTTATTGAGAATATTCATTATGTGCTGAGGATGGGGACACGATGGTGGGTCCTTGCTTTTTGTGGTACTTCTCTTGATTCCACGCCTGTGACCCTTCATCCTCACTCTTTTTCATGAATTCGTTTTCCTTTCTTCTATCAGCCCAGGTCCCTGTCCCCCACGGTCCCCCAGCAACCTTAGTTATTTCAGTGACTTTGAGAAGTCGCCAATGATCCATAAATCTCAATCTCTAAATGCATCTTTTCTCCTAGTCTCCATAGTACACTTCCAGTGGTTTCCTGGATATTTGACATGGGGCTGGGTGGGGGGGAGTTTTGTCTACTCTGTGCCAAGCCCTATACTAATTACTGGAACTAGAAGGCAAAATCCATCCTCTCAGAAGCTCACAGTCAAGTGGAAAGTTAAGTCTACCTAGCTCAAGTACATGTTGGGCTGGCAGGAAGGGCTACCAAAGATGGCGAAAGTTCCCGCCACAAGACCTGAGCTCGGACAGGAGAACAAAGGCCCAAGCAGGAATCTGAGACCCCCGCCCCGGGCTCCTGTGGACCAATGGGATCCCGATGAGCAGGAGGGATATCCAAATAAGGGAAACTTGCCAAAAGACCCCTGAGCTTTCCCCAAGACCCCTTAAAAGCCCCCTCCTCCCTGCCTTGGGCGCGACTTCCCCCACTCTGCTTGCCCACCTCCTCCCGGTGCGACTTTCCCGGCTCCCCTTCACCTGGGCCCTGAAACCTCACCGGAGAGAACCTTTAATAAACCTTGCCTTACACGCACTTTGCCTGGTGTTGTGCTTATCTCGCCGGAAAAACCTTACAGTACACTAAGCACTCGCCCAAACATGTATGGCACTGTCCACTCTAGAATATTTGACATGTGGTCTCTGACACGGCTCATGTGATAACACTGCCCAGGGGCTGTCTACACTGTGAGTAAGACCCTCTCCAGTTGAACAGTACACAACCTATACAACTTTACATGGTGGCTTCCAATGGACTCCATGTGGGGCTGAGAAATCATTGGCTAGAACTGTTGGCCCTGATGGCTCCCTTGACGGTTTCCCTGGTGATCATTCTCTGCTGGGCCAATGGGTTAAATATGGATTATGTTTCTCCACTTTGAAAATAGAGTCCTTTATGAGCAGAGTTCTGAAAATATCAGCCTCCTCCTCCCAATAAGAGAAGCAAAGGCCCAAAGGTTGTGAGACCCAACATTTAATCTTCCCTCTTTTCATCAGGGCCGCAAGTAAATGTAAATCATTGAAATAAAAGAATTTCTTCACAATCCAGACCCAAGGTCGTAAGCAGGTGAGCTACACCATCTATGTCATGTGCGACCTTGCAGAGAAGTATTTTGAATTTAGCTGCCAACTAATTCCATGTAAAAAATCCAGATGTTCAGCTTCTTTCGAAAAAAACAGAAGAGGAGGCAACACTGAGCCCACATTCCCACATGGCAACCGTCAGCCCTCAGCTGAGGTGTGGGGAAGCATCCCTTAGTTGGGGGCAGGGGTGCTGCTGAGGAGAGCTTGCTTTCCAATTCTCCTCAGCCCCACCTCTACCTATCACTTCCCTGACCTGGCTGGCCTCCCTCTGTCACCTCCCTGACCCTGGTAGTCAGTCATATTCACTTCAATTTAAAAAATTCTTTTCACCCAGAAATACCTTACTAATTATTTTATTGATTTGCAGAGTCCCATTTATTTATTGAATTTTCTAGTGATAACAAGTCTTGGCTACAAAATAAAAAATAAAAACCTTACAAGAGAATAGATTCCAAGAGCCGCTTTTCTCATTGCACACAAACAACCAATTAGTCCTGAGGGAACACCATTCCCCTCCCCTCGCTTCTCCCACAAAAGCCACCCAGCATTTTCAAAACTCATCTCTGATCTACCTCAGAATGAGCTCAGAGATCTCCCAGAGCTGGTACAATTAGTCTTCCCTCTGAGGCAGGACTCCCCTGCAGGGGGACAAGGCCATTTTCCATTAACCCTTTGTGACCTGAGCAGCCACTGATAAAGAAGAGATCTGACTCATAATGAGCCCGCTCACAAAAGAACTGCGAATCCACACAAGGTCTGGCATATTCCTCCGGAAAGGGTACCACCCATTAAAAAAAACAAAAAACAAAAAACAAAAAACCTTTCCAGTGAAGGAAAAGAGCAAGCATTCTTATTTCTTGTTTTGAGCAGGGTGAGCTGGTTTACCTTTTAGGAGAGGCTCTTTAGTGGTAGGATTCAAAATAAATTACGTCTATGTCCACAATTCTCGAGGATGTGAGCGTGGCTTTCTACCGCCTCCACTCACCGGTGGCTAACAGGGGGTACAGATGGGGAGCGGTTGTCCTGCCAGGTGCTTCAAGAAGTTTCTGCCCAGTACAGTGTAGACAGGCCCAGGTGAAAGGAGCTCTTTGAGGTCTGATACCTCCTCGGGACGGTGGGGTGTTGGGAAGTCACAGGGACAAGCTGGTAGGAACGCCACAGCCACCCTTTGTCCCTGAGTCAGAGGGGTGTGGGCTCCAGGCACCGGCAGGCTGAAACCCGGCTCCTGACCCCTTCCCAGATGCTTCTGCCCTCAAGAGCCTGCAGGACAGGCTCCCTTGGGCTAAGACCAACCTGAAGGGCTTCACGCATGGAGTGGGCCAGGGGAGGTCACCCTCCCACACCCTGTGAAGAAGGAAGGATCACCCAAGCAAGCAATGCATTTTCCTCCCTCAGACCCCACACACATACCTCACGCAAGTAGCTGGCTTTCACACAAGGAAAACAGCAAAAGAAACAAAACACCCTGGCTCGTTCAGAAGCAAACACACCCTCCGGGGCTCACATGAAGTGGGTCTGCTCTCCTCCCACGTCTTGGTGGATGTTCTTGAACCTACTCCCCCTCCCACCCTGCCCACCACCCCTTCCCGCAGCCTGAACAGTCTCTGCTTCCAGAGCTGCCACCCTCCCTACACATCTCTCCGGGGCTCCCCAGCTCTACAGATGAAGCCTGGGCCCGTAACTGGGACCCAGGCAACCCTTCTGACCTCATCTGGTACCTCTCACCATACCCACCCTCACCTCCTCTCTCCTCCCCTTCCCCCAAGCGCCATATTTTTATTTGTATTCTGATTCCTCAAACAGCTCAGGCTTCCTCCCACCCAAAGCCTTTGCACTCCCTCTGCCTGGCAAGCTCTTCCACCACCCACTCTGGCCTGCTTGGAGCCTATCCAGCCTATACAGCTCAATGCCACCTCTTCCAGGAAGCATGCCCTGACCTCCCTCCCCACTCCATTACACTGAGTTTGTAATGAGCCTTTCTTTGTGTTTATTCATCATTAGGTTAACACCTGATGATGACCCAATGGATTAAAGATCCCATGAGAGCAAAGAAAATGTCTGTAGCACTTTGACCGAAAACAGTGTAACTGAACCTATTTTCAAAGTAGAATTTAAGTGAAGATCGAGCTTAGAACCCAGCCTCCCGAGCTGAGGCAGAGATGGGCGATTGGATTTAAAAACCCAAACTCCGAACTCCTTAGCCAAGCCAATTCTCAACTAGTGATTGATAGAGTAAAGCCCTCCACCTACAGATCTGTGAGATCTTTTTATATTGGTGGAAAAGTTTCTGTCTTCCCTTAAAGACTGTGCTGTACACATTGTATAACGCATACACATTGTATGCCTGGACCCTAGATGTGCCATAGAGAGATTTGGGTTTGCTTCTGGTGCCTGTGACAAAGCCCCTTCCGTCGCACTCAGAGACTCTGTTCCTTCCATTATTCCTGACCTAGCCCTGCACCCATCCCACACGAGCTTCTGGGTCCCTAAAATTGATCACTGACTAGCAGTCTTCCGGGGTTTCCTTGTCTCTTCCTGGGGATCCCTCTTCAAAAATCTGGGCAAAGATGAGAAGCAGCATGAGGCATACAAAAATAGTGAACAGTTAAAGGAGGGGAACCTCTCTGTAAGGTCAGGGGAAATTCATTTCCTACCAAATAAGAAGAGGAGGAAGAAGGAAAGGCAGAAGTTAAGAGGAAGGGCAGGGGAAACACTGTTAAAATATATGATCCGTGATTTCCACAAGATCCAAGAAGTCTTTCTGATCTATGGAATGGGGACAAGTGGTCGCCACAAGAAATTAATTTTGGATTAGGACGTCTTATCTAAAGATGAAAAACAATTAAAATAATCAAGTTAGGCCACTTCAGAGGCAGCTCGTAGGAGACAAGGCCACACGGAGGGCAGAGTCGGCAGAGTGGAAGAAAAACTTGAGAAAATGCACTTCCTCTCCCACTAAACTCAGAGGAAATGGGAACGTGACAAAAATCACAAGAGAAAGCAAACCAAAAAAAAAAAAAGGTGGGGGTGCCTGAGTGGGTTAAAGTCTCTGCCTTCGGCTCAGGTCACGATCCCAGCGTCCTGGGGTCAAGCCCCGCATTGGGCTCTCTGCTCAGCGGGGAGCCTGCTTCCTCCTCTCTCTCCGCCTGCCTCTCTGCCTGCTTGTGATCTCTGTCTGTCAAATAAATAAATAAAATCTTAAAAAAAAAACAAAAGGTAGTAGAAGCGGACATACTGTAGAATAATGGAAGAAAAATTGGGGATCCAAATAAACGATTAAGAGTTTAAAAGTGGAGACTGGGCTTTAAATTCCTGTGAGTATCTAGGGGAAGCATCGTGTTGGTGCCAACATGGACTCCAGAACACGAAACAGCAGAAAACACTGAAGCCTTAGTTACAAAGCACGAAAGTCATGACCAAAGAATCCTATATCCAGGCAAGATGCAATCTGAGAAGAAGTCACCAGAAAGATTTTCTCGCCTTTTTTAAAGATTTTATTTATTTATTTGAGAGAGAGAGAACGAGCTAGGGAGAGCGGCAGAGGGAAAGACAGAAGCAGACCCCCCACTGAGCTTAATCACCTGAGCCACCCAGGCACCCCAAGCTTTTCTCAAACATACAAAGCCTCGTGCTGAATAAAATACGTACTCATGCTGGAAAAGATGCAACAGCAGTCAAATACTCACAAGTGGGGAAGCAGTGGCCAGCTGTGTGGTGTCCGTGGTAGCCAGTGGAATAGAAGTGGTAGCTCTGAACTGCAGTCTTGGTACGGCTACAACATTGATGCCCCCTCCGTCACCACCGCCAAAGTTGTCTTTCTATAATTAAAAAAGTGATGGGGTTAAATTCACAAAGTCTGGGGCAGGAAAAAGATCAAAAATGAAATTTCTCAGGGGCACCTGGGTGGCTCAGTGGGTTAAGCCGCTACTTTCGGCTCAGGTCATGATCTCAGGGTCCTGGGATCGAGTCCTGCATCGGGCTCTCCACTCTGCGGGGAGCCTGCTTCCCGCCACCATCCCCCCACCCCCGCCTGTCTCTCTGCCTGCTTGTGATCTCAATCTCTCTAATAAATAAATAAAATCTTTTTTAAAAAATGAAATTCCTCATCCTCCATAAAAAAGGAGAATTCCTTCTGAGATTGCAGTTCTGGAACTGACTCTGATGGTTTAATTCAAGGACATCTTTTCAAATCTCGAAGACAGCTACTAAGAAATTTAAAACCAAGGTGTATGCCTTCTAGCTCTTCACAAATATAAGAGAAATCAAAACAATTTATAGAGGAAAAAAGAAAACTAAAAAAGTAATTGAGGCACGTGGGTGGCTCAGTCAGTTACGTGTTTAACTCTTGGTTTGAGCTTAGGTCATGATCTCAGGTCCTGCGTTCATGCCCTGCCTCAGGCTCCACGCTCGGTGGGGAATCTGCTTGGATTCTCCCTCTTCCTCTGCTTCTCCCCCTGCTGGAACAACCCCCTCTCTCTAAAATAAATGAATAAATATTTAAAATAACAATAATCATAAAAAAGAAGACTTTAAACACAAAATGATGAAACAAGCAGGGTCATCGGTCGGAAAAAGGCTGTTGGCAGCATCCCAAAACAGTCTGTGAGGGCCCGTAGCTGGAAGGTGGCAGTAGGGATGGAGTCGTGGCCACGCCTGGAGATCACTGAAGAACTTGCACCTGATAACTGGATGGCCGACTGGACATAAGGTTGGGGAATGAAAGAGAAGGAAGAAATCAAGGATCCCAGGTTCGTAGCCTGGGTGACCAAAAGGATGAAAGACAGACTCATGGAGTGTCAGTCCAGCTTTGGATACATTAATCTGCTGTCCCTTGACATCTCGGCACACGTGCAGGCTGTGTAGATGGATGGCCTACGCAACAGAGTTCCCACTGCCGTAGGAGGAAAGGTCCACCCAGCCAACATTTTCACCATTTATGATACCTGGAGGGAGTTCTCAGCTCAGGACTTTATGAAGACCACAAAAAGACTGATTTAGAATTATACAGCCCCCACCAAGGAATGGGAACCATGTACTTTTCACTCCGAATGGAGGAATAACTAGAAACAACAAAGTACGGATGATTTATACCTGCAGCTCTGATTTCAGTCCCCGGGAAGGAAACCGTGAGGACCACGATGTCACACTCTGTTGCCCAGGCTTATTTTCAATTCTGACTCTACCATTTACTGGCTCTGATGCCTCAGTTTAATCACTGATACAACGAGGACAACATTATAGCCCGTCACTGGGCTGTTAGGAGGACTGACACGCATTAAGGGCTCAGACAATGCCTGGCACTCAGTGGGACCTGACCAACCACAGTTCCCGTCAAGATCCAACCTAGACTCTGCTCCACGGTTCCTTCATCCCAGCTTCACTGTTTAAGGTGGCTCTCCATCTTCCTGAGTCAAAAATTAGATCCGGGATCCCTTTTTACTGGCTTTGTTTTTCAGCTAAAATTCACTGAGCACTAACACAGTACCCGACACTTGTACCCCTGATGATCTAATCTCTATGACAACCCACTAGTTAGAAGCTGTTAGTGATCATTTTCAAGCGGCACGACTCAAGCACAGAGGGGTTGAGTAACTTGTCCAAGGTCACACAGCTGGTGGTGGACCAGGCGAACAGGCTTCTGAGCCAGTTGGTCTGCTCCGTCACAGACAGCAGTGTCTCCATCCTCCAGCCTTCTCTGCCATCGGATCTGCACACCCACCTCCACCTTGCTAAGCAAGATGCCCACTGCACCCCATACACAATAATGCTTGAGGTGCTTCTCTGAGTTATGCCGGCTCCCACAGACATCCTGATTGGTTGCAGGCAGGCATCCCTCCGTTTATGTGGATCTGTCATATGCGTGTCTGAAACGGTGGGGGCCTTCCACTTACGGTTCCTCTGATTCTCAACCCCATGCTCTGAATAATTTCCATACGGTGGAGGTGAGGATGAGTTCCAGACAAGGTGTGGTGTGACGTCTGGGCTGGAGACAGGCTGGGGTTGTGGGCGTACTCTGGGAACACAGCTGGAGGTGCCTGGCTGTGGGGCAGGCCAAGGTGTATCCGGTCACTGAAGCTGGGTGGCAGGAACACTGCAGGCAAAAGAGAAGCTATCTTGTCACTCTTGCCGGGAGCTCTGTTGAGAATCTCACTGTGTTACTAATCACTGAGCTAGAAGCCTGTCCCTAACTCAGCTGCACCCTTCCACAACCAGTGGCCACCAGAAATGGGATGTCTGCCAAGTAACAGTGTCCATCCCGCAGTCCCCTCACACAGGACAAGGGCCCTTAGGCATCAGAATCGAAGCAAAGTTGGGTCTGGTTGGATTGGCGCTAACTGGGCATTGCATGACATGGGCCCATGGTGGCATCTCTAACAGATGACTCAAGCGCTCTATTTCAATCCGTTCCAAGCTCTGCAGTGACAGTCGATTTTTTAAGCCTTGTCATCCTTCAGAGTCATTAAGTCAGCAGGCGCATTTGTCTGGCACCGAGACGCGGCTACGGCTTCACGAGGTTTAGCAGACGATCCATAAAAGGCATTTCTCTCCACTCTGCACCCGCCCACCTCCCACCCACACTGCTTCACATGCAAAAAAAAGAAGAAAGAAAACGGTACTGTCGCCCAAAAAATAAATAAATATAGGGTATGCCTTCGGTGCCCTGAATGTGGTACTGCACAAAGAATCTCAAAGACATCCAAGTTATCTCAGGACTTGAACTCAACAGGGGCAGTAGTGGCACGTGTCTGGTGTGTGTGCCAGGGTGTCCAGACGCTTACGAGCACTGGGATCTCCGGAAGTTCCTTGGCTCCCGTGAGCCTCAGTATCCTCATCTGTGACCTCGTGAGACCAGTAGCTCCCACCTCCGTAAATTTTCAACTGAATGACATGATGCATGCCAAATGCCTGCCTTGGGGGCAAGGGCACATCCCCATTAGCTATTCTCAGGAAAAAGCAGAGGGAGAGATTAACTGGATGAAAATTATCAACAAAAATCCAAATTCTCAAAAGGAAGCAAACAGAGTCAAGGAGAAGGTTCTGGGGTGGAGTAAAAGGTACGGTCTCTTGACAGCAGGATTCCCCAAGGTTTCTGGAGAAACTCTGGTGTTAAGTTCTTGCATGTTTAAAAAACAAAACTGAAAGCGTAGATTTCTGCCTACCTCACAAGCAGGGTGAAATGACCAAACTTGCTGCTCAGTGGATCTGAGCTCTCTAGAGGAAGGTATTACCTAAACAAAAGTTACTTTTTAATCTTTTTATAGGCAGCAAAGGCAAAAGACTTTCTTTGAACTTAATTACAGAGTCAGAACTGGCCCTGTTTCCAAGTCCCTCTTTGGCCTTATGAAAATGGAAGTCAGATTTCCCAGCAGGGCAAGAGAAAGGAAGGTTTCTTTAGTGGAGGACTGCGGGGCATTTCTCTTCCAGCCTCCTTCGGGCAAGAATCCCAGGTACTCAGACCTCCATTTAGAAAGCCTCAATGGGGAAAATAATAATCATATGTTTCCGTTCCTCCCAGATATTCGAGGGTCACGCAGGTATTAACTAATTAATTCTCCAAAGTCAGCAGAGAAAATTGCTTCCAAAGGTTTCTGAGCACTCTTGAAATGTAAATGAAGTCTCAACCCAAACTGTCCCCTCCACGCCTGAAGAATTCCAATCGAGATCCGTGTACCGGGAATAGAGGCGACACCTACCTGCAGGTCTCACCTCGGATGCTTCCTAGAGGGGACTCCCTGAACACTCTCTCCAGCACACTGGTGTGTCTGTCTCTTGTTTTCCATCCAACGTTTCTCATCAAGTTAAGCTGCCTTATGTCCCTGGGGTGCTTGCTTATCGGTTGATTTGTTCGTACATCCCAGCCAGAAGGTGAACTCCAACAGGATTTCTGTTCAGTGCTGTACCTCCAGCACTTTTTACCATGCACAGCACATAGTAGGTACTCAGTCACTTCTTGGTGAACAAATAAATGAAGGTAAGAGCAATTTGCTTCATTTACCGATGCCCAAATTCATTTTCTTTTTAATTTTTTTTTATTTGAGAGAGCACAGGAGCAGGGTGAGGGGCAGACTCCCTGCAGAGCGGGGAGCCCGACCCGGGACTCAATCCCAGGACCCTGGGATCATGACTTGAGTGAAAGGCAGATGCTAACCCATCTGAGTCACCCAGGTGCCCCTACCCATGACCACTACTGAAAGTAATGATATGACGTTTTATGAAGAGAATATCCATCTTTAAGATGCTTACAACTCGGGCACCTGGGTGGGCTCACTTGGTTGAGCGACTGCCTTCAGCTCAGGTCATGATCCCAGACTTCCAGGATCGAGTCCCGCATCGGGCTCCCAGCTCCTTGGGGAGTCTGCTTCTCCCTCTGACCTTCTCCTCTCTCATGCTCTCTCTCACTCCTTCTCTCTCAAATAAATAAATAAAATCTAAAAAAAAAAAAAAAAGATGCTTACAACTCTTACAGACATTATGCCGGTGTTGATCCTGTCCCCAAGCGATCTTCCTTTGCCTTGAGTAGACTCAGAATGTCCTCAGAATGCCAAACCCATGCCCTCTGTGAACAAACTGCTGTGCCCATGTTCTCAGCATGGCTCCCAGTACACTGCCCACTTTGGAGGTTGTGCTTATGGCCCTGCTGGACACCAGTGGAAAGCCCCGGGCCTTGAGGTCGTGGGCTGGCTAACTTTCAGAGCTGGAGCTTTGGAGGTGTTCTAACACCTTTGATGAGGAGGAACCAGGGGTGAGAGAAAAAGGTGCTCACAAAAAGAAATCCCCAGTAAGCCAAGGACCAAGGGTTAGAGGGGTTGAGCCAAGAGAGTCCCCAGGAAGAGACCGAACAGCTCCTGAGCACCTGTGTGCCGGGTTCCACGCGAGGCACTGCATGTCCTTAGCCTTGCCTTGTTCTCCCAACACCCAGAGGGGGCATTACTGTGCCCGTTTTACAAACCAACAAGCCAACAAGAAGGAAATTTAAGTTCCCTTGTTCCAGGCCACGAGATGTCAAGGTTAAGAGGCCAGATTTGAATTCAGGTCCATCAAACCTCGAATGTTGTTATTTCACCTCCCACGCCTCCTCCGTCCTCTTCCAGTGGCCTCACTGTATCTCTCTTCTCCTCCTCCTTCTTTCCAAGCAGACTCCACACCCAGCTCAGAGCCTAACTCATGACGCTGTGATTAAGACAGGAGCTGAGATCAGACGCTTAATGGACTGAGCTACCCAGATGCCCCTGTATCTCTCATTCTCCTAAAGGTAATGTGGGCTGACAATTCTCACAAAAGCTACCGTATTTCCACCAGTAATATTAAACCAGAACATGAGGGCTTTCTGCTAGACCCCTGGGCTGTATTACCCGATCCTCCAAGCGGCTCTGGGAGGCTGAGGTGGGCTGAAGCGAGGCCCCCCGGATTTCCGCTACAGCCCCTACAAGCTAGCTGAGCTCCATCAGGCGTTATCTTTCTGTGCCTCAGTTTCTTCCTCAGTAAAATGAGGGCAGCACCACCTACCTCACAAGGGCACCATCAGGATTACATTAGTTATTACATGTGAAGTGCTTAGAGCCACACCTGGCACGCAGGAAGCATCAAGAAACGCTATTATTACTCACTATTGTTAAACCGATGAAATCAAGGTTCTGAGGGGGGAACACAAGGTCTCCTGTGGGGGACCTGCAGGAATCTCAGATTCGAGACGCTGCAGTGGAGCTCCTCACGCTCCGTCCTCCTGCTCGCTGCCTGGACTGCACAGCTGCTCAGAGGAGAAACCGCAAACATCTCCCCCGCTGCTGCCCCTCTCCCCCACATGCAAGGGACCATGTCGCCGCTGCCCCTCTCCCCCACATGCAAGGGACCATGTCGCCGCTGCCCCTCTCCCCCACATGCAAGGGACCATGTCCTCGGAACTCTCCCTGCCCATCTCCTCCGCCGCTGCCCAGTTCAGATTCTCATCTCGGATCCCTTAGAGGCTTGCGGTAATTTCCTAATTGGCCTCCCTCATGCCAGCCAGCACCTCCCGGACACAGCTGAAAACTGAAGTCTCCCTAGAAAACGGGGCCGGTCCGGCGGGCAGCCATGTCCTGTCGGCCCGAGATCGGCTCTGGCCCTTCTCCTCCCCGCTGTGCTTCCCAGGCTTCCCTGCCAGCTCAGTGCTGGTCAGGTCTGGCCAGTGGGACGCACTGGTGGGGTATCTGGGGTGTGGAAGACAGAAGTCAGCCTCGGGCAGTGAATGGCAGCTTCTGCGTCTCTCCATGGCCTGAGCTTGGCGGGACAGCCCCCACCGTGGAGCTCCAGCCTACTGCATGGTCCCAGCTTCTGGATTCTGGTAACACCACCTCCTCCCCAGGTACTGCCAGCCTGAAGAGAGCAGCTGGCGTCCTGTGGCTGGTAACCTGTGAGGTGCCATCTCATCCTTGGTTGGATCCTCAGCTCTTCCCTGTATTAGATGACTTGTTTTCCTTGAATTATCTAGAAAAGTTTATGTTGTTCTGGTTGGACCTCATCCAAATGATACTTTCTATCAATCCCCTTCTTAAATAACCTTCTAGAATCTTTTCTCCATGGTAAGTCCAAAAACTATGGAATATCCTTTGGGACTTGAAAGTCTGGAAGCAAATCACATTTGCAAATGCATCTTACTCCAAGCACACTAGGTTCCGGACACCCGGACATTTCTCTGTTCCCCTAGACAACACGCATTCCTGACTCAGGTCCTATGGGCTTTCCTCGCTCTGAAATGCCCTTCTTCTCTGCCTGGCATAGTCTGTTCACATTTCCAATCTTATCCCGACAGCTCATTCTCCATCCAGTGACCAGTGGACTCATTCATTCAACACATAACACTGCATTCGTTTTAGGGGTAAAACTTAATGATTTGATATATGTATATATCGCAAATGATTACCACAGTAAGTTTAGTTAACATATATTACCACATGTAGTTATAAATTTGTCTTGTGATGAGAAATTTTATAATCTACTCTCTTAGGAACTTTCAAATAAACAATACAGTATTGTTAACTACAGTTATATGTCCCCAAAACTTATTCATCTTGCTTATTCGTATGACTGGAAGTTTGTACCTTTTGCCCACTACTACTCCTGCCTCTGTATCCATGAGTCTGTTTTTCTGTTTTCCTTTTCCTTTTCGCTTTGGTGTTTTAGGTTCTACGTATGAGATTACAGGGTATTTGTCTTTCTCTGACTAGTTTCACTTAGCATAATGCATTCAGGGTCCATCCACGTTGTCACAAATGGCACGATTTCCTTCCTTTTAATAGCCAAGTAATATTCCTTTGTGGGTGTGTACATACACACACACACATACACACACACAATCATGTTGTCCATTCGACTTCTGCTGTACTCCTAGGTCATTGCCATGCCTTGGCTATTATAAATAATGCTGCAATGAATACGGGGGCACGGGAATCTTCTCAAGACAATGATTTTCCTTTCTTCAGATCAAGAAACACCCATACTATAGGCTGGATCATATGACAGTTCTATTCTCAGCTTTTTGAGGACCCTCCATACTGTTTTCCACAGGGTGACACCTTTTAATTCCAATCACATCATGCCCTTCTTAAAACTCTCCACCACCTCCAAATAAGGTCCAAACTCCTCGCCGAGATTTAAAGGGCTCTGCATGTTCTGACCACCTCTCCTACCACCCGCCTGCCCGCTGGCCCGGTAGAGTCTGGCTGTAAGGGCCTCCCGGCTGGTCCATGAGCAAACCCAGGCGGTTTCCTCCTAGGGCCACCACTCCTTTTGCTCTCTCGGCCTGGGAGATCCATTCCTGGCTCCTTCCTTCTTGCCCCCGTGGGCTGAGCCCAACCATCGCCTCCTCAGAGCCGCTTTCCCTGATCACTCGCCTCGTGTTGCCCTCCAGCATCACTTATCTGATAGTGAATCCTTCCAGGCCTAGTTCAACATCAACTCAGAGCAGCCACAGAACATGACGCATTTGTCTCACTGTCATCATCGCCGCGACTTTTTAGGCACTGCACTTACTGTGCATGAGACACTTTCTAAGAGCTTTACTGTATTATTTCATTACATTCTCACAACTCTGCGACAGTACTATTGTTTTCTCTCTTGCACAGGGGGGAAACTGAGGTAGAGAGGCAGGTGGAGTTTCCATGGCCACTCAGCGGGCAATTACCATACCCCCAGGATTGTAAACACCACAAGATAGAGAACATGACTTTGTTCCTTCCTTGCCCAATATTAATTGAGTACCAATAGTGTGCTCTGTGCTAAACCAGGGGTGTGGGGGGCAGGTGGGGTACAGTGGCAAAAAAGTCAGAATGGCCAGTGTTCACACGGAACTTGAGTTCGAGGAGGGGAAGAGACAGTAAACCATAGTTACTTACCTTTCTTAAATTCTGCTTGAGCAGGGTGCCAGGAAGGAAAAGCACAGGGTGCCAAAGGTGGAAAGTGTCAGGTCCTAGAGTCTTGGGAATGCCTTCCTGAGGAAGAGGCCTGGAGGGGCAGGACAAAGGAAAGAACTTCCCGAGCAAAGAGAAATGCTCCATGCAAAGGTCTTGGGAGAAAGGAACTAGGTAACTCGGTGCTTGGAGGCCCTCCCCGAAGGTGAATGTCGCCCCCGAGGGCAGAGACGGGAACAAGAAGGCCGGAGGGACAGTCATCCCTAACTCCAGGTGAGCCAAGAGCTCTGGGCTCAGTCGTCTTGTACTCCCCGTGCCAGGCCAGACACAGTGGGCACTCCACAGTGGTTCGTGCTGTTGTCACTGGTCTAAGTGAATGAATGAATGAATGATAGACAGAATGAAGAAATGATTCTGCATGTTCTGGCTGCCAGCAGCTGCACTACCTACTAGCTGTCCAAGTCAGGGATATTTAAAAGAGAGAAAGGCAGACTTATCGTTAGACTTGGTGCAGAAAAACCCACCAGGGAGAAAATTAGATTCTGAAACAAAAGAGACTGGTCTCTTTGCACTGGGAAGGGTGTATGCTTTCATTTATTGGTGTTTGGACAATTGTTATTAAAACCATAGGAAAGGCTAACCTGAATCTATAACTATGGATTTTTTTTATTTTTACTTTTTTTACTGAACCTGAGCTCAAGAGATTGATGTTCATTACAAGGAAGGGTCTATGGTTTGAGGGAATCTTTTATTTATAGCTATCTGGTATTTGAAATAGGTATTTTGAAATGTGATTTACAGGATAGTCACTTAAAGAAATAACTACATGGGCCTTGGAGAACAGATCTGTTAGTCTCGTCCGGGGCCCCAGGAATGGCGGGGATCAAGTAGGACAGCACGACTCCCGGTATGTGAACGCACCGCACCCTCTGTGCGTCTCTGGGCTGGAGCTGCAGGGAGAAGCCTGAGTAGCCGGTAGAACCCTCTACCAGGAGGGGCACAGAACCTCCACAGCAGCCACCAGCCAACTCCCCTTGGCCACCATCTAAGCTACTGTCATCTGGACTCCCCAGTATGGAAGGGAAAAGGAAAATCAAAAATACAACTATGGGGCACCTGGATGGCTCAGGTGGTTAAGGCTCTGCCTTCGGCTCAGGTCATGGTCTCAGGGTCCTGGGATCGAGCCCCGCATCAGGCCCTCTGCTTGGCAGGGAGCCTGCTTCCCTCTCTCTCTCCATCTACCTCTCTGCCTACTTGTGATCTCTGTCTCTGTGTCAAAAAATAAATAAAATCTTTTTTAAAAATACAACTATAATATTAGCTAATGCAAATAATAACAGCTGATGTTTAGTGACTATTTTGCAGGGAGCTAAACCAGATGTAACGTTATAATCCTCACAACTACCCCATAGGCCAGAGCTCATTATTACCCCCGCATGGTGTGCATGAGAACAAACGAGGTACCATGAGAGTAACAGATACACACACTTGATAAGCAGAAGCTCTGGGATTCTGGAATCCATCTAGTGTCAGAGCGGAGAGAAGACAGAAATGAGCGGAGGCAACAATCAAACATTGCAGAAGAAAATTTCCCAAGCCTGAGTTCAGGCCTCTGTCTTCAACATGAAAGGGCCCACTGAACCATAAGCAGCACAAACTCTGAAACTGGATTTTCAGAAAGTGTTGTGAAGATCAAATGAATGTATACATATAAAAAGCCTAGAGGGGAGCCTGAGAGGCTCAGTTGGTTAAGTGTCCAGCTCTTGATTTCAGCTTGGATCATGATCTCAGGGTCATGAGATCGAGCCCTGCGTCAGCTCTGCACTGGGCACACAGCCTGCTTAAGAGTCTTTCTCTCTGGGGGGCGCCTGGGTGGCTCAGTGGGTGGCTCAGTGGGTTAAAGTCTCTGCCTTCAGCTCAGGTCATGATCCCAGGGTTCTGGAATCGAGCCCCGCATCGGGCTCTCTGCTCAGCAGGGAGCCTGCTTCCTCCTCTCTCTCTGCCTGCCTCTCTGCCTACTTGTGATCTCTGTCTGTCAAATAAATAAATAAAATCTTTAAAAAAAAAAAAAAAGAAAGTCTTTCTCTCTCTCTCTCTCTCTCTCTCTCTCAAATAAAAAATAAGAAAATTTTTAAAAATTAAAAAAGAAGAAATAAAAAGCCTAACAGGCCCACATGTGTGCATATTCAATATTATTAGTTTGATGAAATCATTATCACATTATTTAAGTCAGTTAAGAAAACTTTAAAAGATGAAAGCAATGCATAAATTCATTTATAAATACAGATACACAATTTTACATAAATTATTAGAAAATCAAATCGATCAGTTCATCAAAAGAATAACAAAGCCTATGTTAGGAACACAACGATGGCTTAAGATCACAGTATCTTCACTGTAACCCACTATATCAGCCAGTTAAAGGGGAAATTTCATATGTCACATGGTTATAAGATAAATCTACAAAAATCAAGAGCTTTTTACTAAACTAATAATTACCAAATATTACTTTTAATAATGAACTTAGAAAAGTGGGTTTGGATTCTTCAACCGAGTACTACAATTCCTAGCCTCAGCAATCAGACAATAAAAAGAAATTAAAGGCATCCAAATCCGCAAAGAAGTCAAACTTTCACTCTCTGCAAACGACATGATTCTCCATGTAGAAAACCCAAAAGACTCCACCAAAAAAACTTCTAGAACTAATACAGGAACTCAGCAAAGTTACAGGATATAAAAATCAATGCAAGAAGTCTGTCACATTTCTATATGCTAACAATGAGGCAGAAGACAGAGAAATCAAGGCATTCATCCCACTTACAACTACACCCAAAACTGTAAATACCGAAGAATAAACCTAACCAAAGAGGTACTGGGATCTGCACTCTGAGAACTATAGAACACTTATGAAAGAAATTAAGGAAGACAAAAAGAATTGAAAACATTCCATGCTCATGGATTGAAAGAACAAATATTGTTAAAATGTTGATGCTACCCAAAGCAATCTACACATTCAATGCAATCCCTATCAAAATACCACTAGCATTTTTCACAGAACTGCAACAATCCTAAAATTTGTATGGAACCACAAAAGACCCCAAGTAGCCAAAGGAAGGTTGAAAAAGAAAATCAAGGCTTGGGGCATCACAATGCCCGATTTCAAGCTGTATTACAAACCTGCAATCACCAAGACAGTATGCCACTGGCACAAAAACAGACACGTAGATCAATGGAACAGAACAGATAACCCAGAAATGGACCCTCAACTCTATGGTCAACCAATCCTGAACAAAGCTGGAAAGAATATCCAACAGAAAAAAGAGTCTCTTCAACAAATGGGGTTGGGAAAATTGGGCAACCATATACAGAAGAAAGGAACTGGGCCATTTCCTTACACCTTACACACAAAAATAAACTCAAAATGGATTAAAGACTCAATGTGAGACAGGAATCCATCAAAATCCTACAGGGGAACACAGGCAGTAACCTCTTCAACCTAGCCGCAGCACCTTCTTCCAAGACACATCTCCAAAGGCAAGGGAAACAAAAGCAAAAATGAACTATTAGAACTTCAAGATAAAAAGCTTTTGCACAGCAAAGAAAAAGGCCAACAAAACTAAAAGGCAACCTATGGAATAGGAGAAGATATTCACAAATGTCTTATCAGATAATGGGCTAGTATCCAAAATCTATAAAGAACACTCCAAAAAAACAAATAATCCAGTCAAGAAATGGGCAGAAGACATGAACAGACGCTTCTTCAAAGAAGACATACAAATGGCCAACAGACACATGAAAAAATGCTCCACATCTCCTGGCATCAGGGAAATACAAATCAAAACCACAGTGAGATACCACCTCACACCAGTCAGAATGGCTAAAATTAACCAAGTCAGGAGATGACAGATGTTGGAGAGGATATAGAGAAAGCGGAACCCTCCTACACTGTTGGTGGGAATGCAAGCTGGTGCAGCCAGTCTGGAAAACAGTATGGAGGTTCCTCAAAAGGTTAATAACAGAACTACCCTATGACCCAGCAACTGCACTACTAAGTACTTACCCGAAGGATACAAACACAGTGATTTGAAGGGCCACTGGGACCCCAATATTTATAACAGCAATGTCCTCAATACCCAAAATATGGAAAGAAGCCAGACGTCTATTGACAGATAAATGAATGATAAAGAAGATGTGGGGTGTGTGTGTGTGTGTGTGTGTGTGTGTGTGCATATACACTGAACTCTAGGGAACAAACTGAGTGTTGCTAGAGGGGCGGGGATGTGAAGAGGGGATAACTGGGGGATGGGAATTAAAGAGGGTACTTGATGTAATGAGCATTGGGTGTTATATGCATCTAGTGATATGAATCACTAAATTCTACCCCTGAAACTAGTAATGCAGTATATGTATATGTTAACTGCCCTGAATTTAAATAACTTTTTTAAAATGAAAAGAAGGTTTGGGCAATATGAGAAGATCCCAGAATGCTAGTCCAATAAATTGGGTATTTATTAAGTACAGAGTAGAAAAAAAATTAAACTGGAAAATAGCATAAATGGGTCTATTTTATTTGCCCCAGGGGTACAGGTCTGTGAGTCATCAGGCTTACGTGAGGCTCACAGCACTCACCATAGCACATACCCTCCCCAATATCCATAACCCCGCCCCCCTCTCCCTACCTCCCACCCTCCAGCAACCCTCAGCTTGTTTCATGAGATTAAGAGTCTCTTATGGTTGGTCTCCCTCCCGATCCCATATTGCTTCATTTTTTCCCTCCCTACCCCCCACAGGCCCCTGCCTTGCCTCTCGAATTCCTCATTATCAGAGAGATCATATGATAATTTTCTTTCTCTGATCGACTTATTTCACTCAGCATAATACCTTCTAGTTCCATCCAAGTCATTGCAAACAGCAAGACTGTTTGCTTTTTGATAGCTGCATAGTATTCCATTACATATATAGACCACATTTTCTTTTAAATGGGTCTATTTTTGTGAAGATGAGAAGCTGTGGAGATACTGAAGGCAGGGACTTTCTGCGAAATTATTGAATCAGTCCAGTTAATAATAATAAGGAACTGAGGTGGGACAGGGAACTTTTCAGCAGAACTATTATTAGTAATACTTGGGATAAGTCAATAGAATCTGGTAACTAAAGACCAGATTGGAGGACGGTTATACCGTCAGGCTATGTAGCAAAGGGCAAAGCAGGTAGTATGGAAAAGCTGACATTGAGTTCAGTCAAGCTGATTTTGAAATACCTCCAGAACACCCAAGTGGTGAGAAATACGGATCAGAAGCTTCAAATAAAATGTAAGGACTAGGGGCAGCACCTGGATGGCTCAACTGGTTAAGCATCTCACTCTTGGTTTCAGCTCAGGTCATGATCTCAAGGTGGTGAGGCCAAGCCCCAAGGTGAGCCTCAAGCTGAGTATGAAATCTGCTTAACATTTTCTCTCTCCTTTTCCCTCTGCCCTTCCCCCTGGTCCCTCTCTTTCTTTTTAAAATAAGTAAATAAAAATCTTAAAAAAAAAAAAAAAAGTCAGGACTAAAACGTGAATTGACAAATCATTCCTGGAGAGCTGACAGTTGGAGCCATGACAGTACAGGAGGTCGGCTAGGAAGACTGTGCAGCCTACAAGGAGGGCCAGGACAGAGCTTCAGAAAGAGCCAACATTTAGGGGATGTGATGAGGACACGGAGTTGGTATGAAGCTTGAGCAGCTGTGGGAGAGAGGCCAGGAGTGTGCAGAACCACATAAGTCAGGGATGAGCTCCAAAGGGACTACGGTAGCCAGCAGTGTGGAGCGCCAAAGAAGGGTCAAGCAGGAAGAACATTCAGCAGTGTGGCCTCCAGGTCTCTGGGGGAAAACAAGTTGGGAGAGAAGCAGGGGTTGAGCAGAAGCTTTGTGCAGTCTGCTGGCTAAGCAGAGAGATAGGGAGTAGGCAGACCAAAGCATCTAAGCTACTTTTTCCATCAAAGTGAGTAACAGCTTCAGGCAGGGGCTCAGATGACATGGATTTGAATCCCACCTCTCTGGGGTCAATTTTTCTTATTGGTAAAATAGAGGTGACACCAACTTCGTAGGAGTTGTGGTAACTGAGATCATTCATTTCAGGGGCTTCCATGGCAACCAACCCAGGGTAAGTGGTAACCGCTGAGCATTACTACTACTGTAAAATACACGACGAGACCATCAGCTGAGAAAGGGCAGGAAGCAGGAGGTAAAGGCAGAAAAACAAGTCATGTGTATTTAAGTAGACTACTTCTCATAGTTTTGAAAAACAAAACAAACAACCACAAGATGATCAGGAGGCAGTAAGGGGTCAGTGGAAGCCAGCGGAGACGAACTTGTAATGAGCCCAAACCACCCCCACTGTCAGGCCAGTCCTCCGGGCAGCACTCCACCACTGAACAACGGGGTAGGAGAGGAACAAACGGATGGCTGGGAGCATTCTGGCAAGGGTTAAAACAATGTGGTGTGGAAAGGGACCAGATGTGAGCAAAAAAGGAAGATCCCACTAGACCTGGAGGAGAGGGCAGGATGTGGGAGTGAGGGTCAGATGAGGGCAAAGGTCAAGCAAATGGATCACGAGGAAGGGAAAAATGTCTAAAAAGGCGTACCTTGATGGAGAGGGAGAGATTCAGAGGCCTGGGCATCTCAACAGCCATTTTCCTTCTCTTTCTCTTTCAACTAGGCTCCAAGGCCTACACGGGGCTTGAACTTACAACTCTGAGATCAAGAGTCATAAGCTCTACAACTAAGCCAGCCAACCATCCCCGTTTTCCTTCTGTTTCTGTTGCTTATTCTATTCGTCCTATGTTCAGTCTCTTACCTACGTACCTCTGGTACATTCAATAATCTTTTTTTTTTTTTAAGGTTTTTTTATTCATGTATTTGAGAGAGAGAGAGAACATGAGCTGGGGGGGAAGGGGGGACAGAAGCAGGCTCTCTGCTGAGCAAACAACCAGATGCGGGGCTCCATCCCAGGACCCTGGGATCATGACCTGAACTGAAGGGAGACATTTCACGGACTGAGCCACCCAGGCGCCCTTCAACACTAGTGACAGTGACACTATTCAGAGCCAGGCAGGAACGGTGTCAAGCACAGTTGCCTTTATCATCCCATGGGTCAGAAAGTCTTTGACGCCCATTCCTATTACTACGCTTGCTCAGGGTAAATGGTGGGACTGGGATTTGAACCTGGGTAATCCGAATCCCAAGGCTGGGCAAGTAACCACGGCGCATGTAGCAATTTGAGCATTATGGCAGGTGACCTCTAAAATGGCTCTGGTGGTCCCTGCCTCCTGGTCCCACCCTGTGCAAGTCCCTCCCATTGACAGTGGGCTGTATTCCGTGGCTGGCTTCTAGCAGCAGAGGTGAGGAGAGGTCACCTCTGGGATTCGGTTACAAATAGACAGTGTCTTCCATCTGGGATGCTGGCTCACTCACCCTCTGAGGGAAGCCAGCTGCCACGTTGTGAGGTGTTCAGTGAGAGGCCCATGTGGCAAAGAACTGAGGAAGTTCTCTGGCCAGCAATCAGCGGAAAACAGAAACCCTCAGATCCATCAGTCCCCAAATAACAGAATCCTACCCATAACCATATGAGTGAGCTCAGAAGCAGACCCTTCCCAGTTGGGCCATCACACACACAAGACGACAGCCCCAGTCTACTCTGACTGCAACCCTGTGAGAGGCCTGGAGCCAGAGACACCCAGCTAACCCATGCCCAGATTCCCAACCCACTGAAAATGGAGGTAACGAATGCACATAATATTGGGGTTTTGAGGTTTTTTTCTTTTTTTAATTTTAAACTTTATTTGCAGATAATATTGGTTTTAAGCTGCTCTGTTCTAGGGTAGTTTACTGTGCTCTGATAGTTAACTAGCACGATCATCCACTCCATGCTTGACACTTCCTGACGTTGGGAACACAGAACTACGTAAGACTCAGTCTCTGGCATCTGAGAACGAAGAGGGGAAAACACTTCTTTTGATTCCAAGAGTAGATGGCCCAGGCACAGGTGGGGGAGGACTAGTGGTCAAGTCCAATGTGGGAAGCCAGAAAACGTTCACAGAAGAGGTGAAGCTTGGTCTGGGTCTTGAAGGAGGAATCACAGCTAACCAGATATGCAGGTGGAGAAAGGACAGTTCTATGGAGAGGGAACAGATCCGTGCCGAAGTGCAGGAGACAGAAGAGCATCTCAATTGTGGCTGCGTGTGGCTGGCATCAGAACCAACGAAAGAGGCACCTGGTCACTTGTCAGTTAAGCGTCTGCCTTTGGCTCAGGTCATGATCCCAGGATCTGATCAGGCCTGAGTCCGGATCCCTGCTCAGCAGGGGGTCTGCTTCTCCCTCTGCCCTTCCCACTGCTCAAGCTCGCTCTCTTGACTTCTGTCTCATAAATAAATACAATCTGAAGAAAACAAACAAACAAACAATGGAATGCCTTGTGTGCAGAAACTCCCAAACATCCCAAAGACAATCATGCACAATACATACTTGATTTATTCAAGAACTTGGGCTACTCTGAAGTCATTTTTAGGTCAGAGGTCACAAACTGACAACCCATGAGGAACATGGCCTGCACACATGCCTGTCTGACCCACAAGGTTATATTACTACTTCCAGTTAGTTGTTAATGGTCTACAGATAAGGGATCTCAGAAAAATATACAGATATCCCACTGTGATTAGAACAGCAAAAGATCTGGGGCGCCTGGGTGGCAGAGTCAAGTGCTGACTTAGTTCCAGCTCAGGGTATAATCCCACGGTCCTGAGATCGAGCCGTGCACTGGCTGTGTGTCCTGCAGGGAGTGGGCTTGGGATTCTCTCTTCCTCTCCCTCTGTGCCTGCCCCAAGTCATGCTCACACTCTCTTGTTCTTGCTCTCTCTCCTTCCTGCTCTCTCTCTCAAATAAATAAATCTTAAAAAAAATAAAAATAAATAAAAAATACCAGAAGATCTGCAAACTGAGCTCGCATTCCCATTTAACAACACTGGTCAGGAGCGAGACAGCAGCTAGCTCCTTTAAAACAGAGCGCATGCGCCCCAGCTTGCCACAGTTCCCACCTGGCCTGTGGAAGACCTTTGACTCTGCATCTCTTTCTCTGGAAGGCACATGTGTACTGAGCATAAACATCACAGCTGTCAGCAGGATGTGTTGGTGAACTTCCATCACCTCATCAACTGAGTGACCACTTGAAAGGATCAAGTAGAAAAAAGTATTGATTTAAAGCAGTGATTCTTACCCTTTAATGTGCATGTGAATCACCTGGGGTCTTGTTAAAATACAAATTCTAACTCAGTAGATCTGTTGAGGAGCCTAAGATTGTGCATGTCTAACAAGCTCCCAGGTGATATGGATTGGATGTTGCTGGTCCAAGGACCACACTTTGAGTGCCAGGGGCCAGGGGGCATTGGCCTTGACCTCTAGGATCCAGAGCCAGACTTCTTCTGGGATTGGAACATGTCCTATCTGCTAAAACAGAGCCTCTTCTAATAGGAGTCAGCCCTGGATCTGGGCTTTGCTAGGAACAGTAGCTGAGCGAAAATAAAATACAGGTATATTGAAAAATTATTCTTTCTAGAGTTTTGTAGAACTAGTGGAAAATAAAGTAGCACTTACTGATATCTTGTGTGTGCCCTGGGTTATCTCAGCTAATCTCAACCCCTACCTCACACCACCTACCCCCAAACCCCTACAAAAACAAATTATAAGTGTATGAGACAAGAAAGTGAGCTGTGGAGCCAAGACGGCCTAGGTTCATATCCCAATCTTCCACTTACTAGCTGTGCAGCTTTGGCCAAGGTACTAACCTTTCTCTGCTTCATTCAGTTTTCCAACAGGAAAACTGAGGGTGGTAATAGTACCCACCTCCTGAGATGTAAAAGGGTGAATGTAAACACAGACTGTGCTCAGGACAGCGTCTGGCATATGGTAAGTGGCCAACAAAGACTTGATATTATTAATATCCCATTTTTACAGATGCAGAAAACCAACCTAGGAGAAGTTACTTTGGTCACACATTAAATGGTGGGCCCAGTTTTCTTTTCAATGACCCTAGGGAGTAAGGACAGAAAGGCTTGTGTGAGTAAGGCAGTATCTACAAAAAAAAAAAAAAAAAAAAAAAAATAGCCCACACCCTCCTTCTAGGTCCTTTTCTATCCTACTGTGCAGCTCACTCTTGTCCAGGAGACTTTGGTATATGGCAATAATAATAACATAAAATTTACTGAATATGTATATCATCTTATTTAATCCTCACAACAAAATTTTTTTATGGATTTATTTATTTATTTGAGAGAGAGAAGGAGAGACAGAGCACGGGGAGGGGCAGAGGGAGAAAATCTCCAGCAGATTCCCCACAGCGGGAAGCCTTACACAGGGCTCAATCTCACAACACTGAGAGCATGACCAGAGCTGAATGAAATCAAGAGTTGGACACTTAACCGACTGAGCCATCCAGGAGCCCCTCCTCACATCAATCTTATCATGTAAGAACCATTGCATTGTTATTCCTCCACTTTGCAGACAGGTGTCTGGAGACTTGCCCAAGTTCACCTACTGCTAAGTTTTAGAACTAGGACTCAAAGCAAGGCAGTCTGATCCTGGAACCCAGGTATGCTACCTGGACAAAATATGGATATGTAGATGGCTTTGCTGATGAATTCTATCAATCGCCTAAGGAAGACATAATACCAGTTCTATATAAACCCTTCTAAAAAGTAAAAAAAGAAGAAATACTTCCCATCTGATTCTATAAGACCAACATTACCCCACTACCCAAACAAAGGTATTACCAAAAAACTGCAGACCAACATCCCTGATTATACATGCAAAATTGCTAAATTAAACACAGGCAAGTTGACATAAACAGTACATAAAAAGGATAATAGGGGCACCTGGGCGGCTCAGTGGGTTAAACCTCTGACTTCAGCTCAGGTCATGAATCCAGGGTCCTGGGACTGAGCCCCACATCAGGCTCTCTGCTTGGTGGGGAGCCTGCTTCCTCCTCTCTCTCTGCCTGCTGCTCTGCCTACTTGTGATTTCTCTCGGTCAAATAAATAAATAAAATCTTTAAAAAAAAAAAAAGGATAATAATTTTGACAGTAAATCTTGCCTCAGGAGTATAAGTTTGGTTTACATTCAAAACTAAATCAAGGGGCACCTGAGTGGCTCAGTGGCTTAAGCCTCTGCCTTCAGCTCAGGTCATGATGCCAGGGTCCTGGGATGGAACCCCGCTTCAGGATCTCTGCTCAGCAGGGAGCCTGCTTCCCCCATCTCTCTGCCTGCCTCTCTGCCTACTTGTGATCTCTGTCTGTCAAATAAGTAAATAAAATATTTAAAAAAGAAAAAAAAACTAAATCAAGTAATTCACCATAGCAGCAAACTAAAAAAAGAAGAGACATCTCTATAGATGCAAAAAAATCTCATTTGTGAAATTCCAAAACAAACGTTGGAATTTTTTTACTCATTCATAACAAAAGCTCTCTCCACAATGTAGGACTAGAGGAGCTTCTTCAACATGACAAAGAGCATCCAAATAACGAAAGCTTCTCCCCTGGGATAAGGAAGAAGACAAGGACAAGACGTCCTCTCTTGCCATTTTTTTCAACGTATACCAAAGTTTCTAACCAGTGCAATCAAATAAACAAACAAATAAATAAAAATAAAATTTTTTTAAAAAGGAAGGCACCCAGAAATGGAAGACATAAAAGCGTCTTTATTTGCCAATGGCATTATCATCAAGCAAAAAAATCTGCTGTGATCAACAAGAAAGCTAGTTGTAACCAGTAAGTGAGTTAAGCAAATTTGCAGGATATGTCAATACACAAAACTAAGTTAGATGTCTATATAACAGCAAGACAGTCATGAACTGAAATTAATAAAATGATACATTCGCAATAACATAAAAATAGGACATATGTAGAGATAAATCTGACAAAATCTGTGAAATGCTCATACATTGAAAATTATAAACACTGCTAAGAGAAGTTTCAGAAAAACCTGAAGAAATGGAGGGATACACTATGTTCATAAAGATTCAATATTGTTAAGACAACGTGGTCTCCCCACTTGATCTATAGAACCTGTGCGATCCAAATGGAAAACCCAAACAGGCTTTTTTTTTTTTTTTTTTTTGGTAGAAATTGACAAACTGGCTCTAGAATGTATATTAGGGGGGCACCTGGATGGCAGAGCACAGTTAGGTGTCTGACTCTTGGTTTCAGCTCCGGTCATGATCTCAGGGTTGTGAGATTGAGCCCCATGTCAGGCTCTGTGTAGAGTTTGCTTCTGATTCTCATTCTCTCCCTCTGCACCTCCCACTCATACCCTCTCTCTAAAATAAATAAATCTTTTAAAAAATAAATAAAACAAAATGTATAAGGTAATGCAAAGGACCCAGAAGAGCCAAATTACCTTTGGTGGGAGGGGGGAGAAGAATGAAGTAGAGTAAAGACTTATAAAGCTTTAGTAATCAAGACAGTGTGGCAATGACATAAAGACAGAAAGATAAATCAGTAGATCAATGAAACAATAAAAATCCACAGATAGACCCACATGTGTATGGTCAACGGATTTGTAACAAAGGCAGATGGACAATTCAATGGAGAAACGATAATGCCTTGACACATGGTACTGGAAAAATTAGGTGCTCGTATGCAAAAAGGAAGATGAACTTCTATCCATACTTCACATCATATATTAAAATTAACTCAAAATGTATCATAACTTTAAATATAAGACTTAAAACTTTAAAACCTTGTAACAAAGGAGAATATTTTCGTGTAACCCTGACCTGGGGTTTTTTCAGATTCATCATCAAAAGCATAATCCATAAAAGGACAAATGGTTAAGTTGGACTTGATCAAATGTAAAAACGTCTGCCCTTCAAAAGACACTGGTAAAAGAATGAAATACAGGCTGCAGGCTGAGAGGATCATATATCTGATCAATCAAACAGCTGATAAAACACTTACGTCCCCAATATATCAAGAACTCTGAAAACTCAATAAGTCAACAAACTGATAAAAAAAAATTACTCAAAATATTTGGACACATCACCGAAGAAGATGTATCGCTGGTAAATTAGCACACGGAAAAAGACTCAATCTTCAGTCTTTAGAGAAATGTAAATTAAAGTCACATACCATAGTATTCCTACTAGAATAGCTAAAATTTAAAAGACTGACCATACCAAATGCTGGTGAAGATGTGGACAAAACAGAAGCCTCACAGACTGCTGGTAGGAATGTAAAATAGTGCTTTTGAAAACAGTTTGTCAGTTTCTTACCTATTTAGGTAAAAATGTGCCTGCCATATGAACCACCTATTCTACTCTTAGGTATGTACCCAAGAACAAATAAAAAGATACATCCATAAAAAATATGTATACATCTTCACAGGAACTTTATTTTTTAATAGGCCAAAGCTTAAAAAAAAAAAAAACTTAAATATCCATCAAGAAGTGAATTATAAACTGTGTATACTGTTGTGTCCATAAAATGGAATACTACTCAGCAATAAGAAGGAATGCAGGGGCGCCTGCAGTAGCTCAGTGGGTTAAAGCCTCTGCCTTAGGCTTTAGATCATGATCATGATCTCGGGGCTCAGATCATGATCTCGGGGTCCTGGGTTCGAGCCCCGCATCAGGCTCCCCGCTCAGTGGGGAGCCTGCTTCCTTCTCTCTCTCTGCCTGCCTCTCTGCCTACCTGTGATCTCTGTCAAATAAATAAATAAAGTCTTTAAAAACAAAAAAACAAAAAGAAGGAATGCAATATTGATACATGCTACGACATGGAAAAATCTCAAAATAATCATGCTAAGTAAAAGAAACCAGACCAAAACCCAAAGCACATTATTTCATTTTGATAAAACTGTAGGAAATGCACTGCACACGGACAGAAGGCAGATCAGGAGCTGTCTGGGAAGGTGGGTGGGAAGGCCTTCAGAGGGTGCACAGGAAACTTTTGAGGGTGACGGACATGTTCATTATTTTGATCGTGGTGATGGTTTCCCTGGTGTATCCATACGTCAAAACTTACCAAACTACACACATTAAATACGTGTAATCTACTATATATCAATTACTCCTCAGAACGGCTGTGTAAGTATGACAAAATTTTTCTTCTAATTTTTTTAAGGTTTTATTTATTTAAGAGGAAAGTAAGTGAGAGAGCATGAGCAGGGGGAGGGACAGAAGGAGAAGCAGACTCCCCGCTGAGCAGGAAGCCCTGATGTTGGGCTCTGATCCCAGCCAGGACCCTGGAATCATGACCTGAGCTGAAGGCAGATGCTTAACCAACTGAGCCACCCAGGCGCCCCTAAAGTATAATAAAAAATTGTAAGTGGATGGAGGGGTAGGTGAGTGGATGGACGGATAAATGAATGGATAGGTGAGCAGATGGATGGATGGACGGACGGATGGACGGATGGTACATCCGTGGAAGGAGAGAGAAAGGGAGCCATCTTTCCTTCACTTGTAGCTTAAGAAACAGGACATTTCCCCACTGGATTTTTGGACAAGCTTTCCTATCGCCTTGGGGCTTGTTTGTCTCCCTGCTCACATTGCATTTATTGTCTGTCCCAACCCCTGCCACCCGAAGGACCAGATCTTTGATCACTAATTACACTGTCATTGGATTGGATTCCCTCTGGGACTATACAACCCTTCAGAGCTTTTCATTTTCTTACCTCACCATATTCCCAACACCAACTTTAGCACACACATAAAAAAGGCATTCAGTAAAGACTCTTCTGGTTAACTGATTTATTGATTAATTGAAAAAAACTATAAATTCTATAAGGTGTTAATTCTTTTCAAAATCCAGTGGGATTTGGGGAATTGGATCTTTATTAAACTGCTTACCTTAAAAAAAAAAAATTGGATCTTCGACTTCCAAATTTTTCCATAATTGCCCCACAATGCTTTTATAATCAGAAACCGGCTCTAAAAATAACTAAATAAGTACATGTACCATTCAAATTTTAAAAACAACAGCCTTACCAGGCTCACTGGCAACTGTAGTAAATCAGACTGAGTCTTTCCACTGTGCTATGCCAGGCTGGGGTCCCATCCTCCTCTCCTCTTTAAGCTTAAAGTGGTTCTGGAAGATTCCAGCAGAAACCACAGAGTGAACTGAAACAACGGATTCATGGAACAAGACAATCAGGAAAGGCAGCCAAGGCCAACTGAAGTTGTCTGCTTAGACGAAAGCTCTGATCCAGCAAATTTCTCAGAAAGTTCCATCTATATTTATAGTTTTGGAAAGCTTTGGGGAACATGGGACACTCGGGCTGGTGGAATCCTGGCTCTGAGAGGTACTGGGAACAAAATGTTCCTTCCTCGCTTGGATTGCAAGAAAGCTAAGTGTTGGTTTTCTGAGTCTTTCCGGATCTCAGAGGAAGGAAGACTTCTAGCTTCTCTGTGCCCCCAGGGTCTCCCTTTGTTTAATGCAATTTCATTTTCCCTACTTGACTCATGAAGCACAGTAATAACCACCACCACTTATGTAGTTAGTACCCGTCATGTTTGAGGCACTGGGCTAAGAGTCACTTTATTTTCACAAACACTATTTTTAATGCCCATTGTAGAGACGGCATAACTGAGGTGCAGGGAGGTGAAGTAACTTACTCAAGGTTCACACTGCCAAGTAAGTGGCGGATCAAGGATTTATGACAGGGTCTGCCCGGCTCTAGAGTCTTAGGTCTCCACCTGTAAACTGCTGAGGGGCTGAGATTAAACGTGATAAAATACAAACAGGAAAAGAGAGGGAACAACTGTTTGCTGAGCCTCTTTTATGAGCCAAGCACCTTACACCAGTCACAACTACAAACTGCTCTCAAACAGAAAGGTCAGGGGCGCCTGGGTGGCTTAGTGGGTTAGGCCGCTGCCTTCGGCTCAGGTCGTGATCTCTGGGTACTGGGATCGAGTCCCGCATCGGGCTCTCTGCTCAGCAGGGAGCCTGCTTCCTCCTCTCTCTCTCTGCCTGCCTCTCTGCCTACTTGTGATCTCTCTCTGTCAAATAAATAAATAAAATCCTTAAAAAAAAAAAACAGAAAGGTCAAAGTAGTATTGTTTATTTATCTAAATCAAATACAATCCAGCTGAAACCCACCCTACCCCAAGAAAACAGGGTTATCCTTAAGCTAATGTCCCAGGTTAGGCCCTTCGCTCCATCACTTCCAGGTCCCCCTTCTTTTCTGGGGTTCTGGAAAGCCCCAAGTCACATCCGTGGTCGGCTTCCCACCGAGCGTGCCGCGGTCTCATCCTCTCTGCCTCACGGAGGAGGGGGAAGGGTTACCAGGGACCCGTGACACCTGCCCCCAGCCCCCAGCCAGGGGGCTTCCCAGGCTCCTACCCATAGTGCCTGCTCTTCAGAGACAACCTCCCAGCACTGCTTGAGGGTAAAGATCTCTGAAAACCAGGCAGTAGCTATGGTCACCATCAGTCTTTATTATACACCTTTACATCCAGGTAATGCACCAAACTCCTTAAGTTCACGATTTCATTTAATCTCACAACAACTAAGAAGTGTTACTGCCCCAGTTTTGCAGATAAGAAAACAAAAACTTAAATAAATGGAGGGTTTTTTGCCAAAGTCTCAGGGCCAGCAAGTGCTAGAGGTAGGATCTGAACCCAGGCAATCCGACTACAAAGACTCCACTGGCTCTCATAGCCCCGAAACCATGAGGTAGCAATTACTACTCTCTTTTCTAAGTAGAGTTGCTGAGGTGAAGTAACTCACTCGGGTTAATAGACACAGAGCCAGAATTCCATGTCACACCGAAACAAGGGCAACCTACTAGAATCTTTGCCAACACGGAAGGAAAGTGTTTTGAAAAGCCAAAGAGAACATGTACACCTAAATCTAATTCTGCTCAAAACCCTGAGTTTGGAGGTGCCTGGATGGCGCAGTTGGTTAAGCTTCGAACTCTTGGTTTCTGCTTGGGTTATGATCTCAGGGTGATGGGATCGAGCCCCGCATCTGGCTCTGTACTCAGCATGGAGTATGTCTGAGATTCTCGCTCTCCCTCTCCCACTGCCCCCTCCCCTACTCTCTCTCTCAAATAAATAAGCTCTCCCCCACTCTCTCTCTAATAGATAAATCTTTTTTAAAAAAGAAAAAAGAAAGAAAGGGGGAAAAAAAAAAGAGCCTGTGTTTGTCTCGCCCCTAGAGTAAAATCAGGTTTTTCCTCAGGCTGTTGGACGGTGGGGATCTGGGAATAAAGAAAGACTCATGGTTCCCCAGAGGGCTCCACTCGGTCACAGTGACCACCTAATCTTTGCCAGAAAAATGTGCAGAAACCTATGAAAAAATAATAGCAAATTTGCCTATGGTGCTTACTATGTGTCAGGCCCTGTTCTAAGCAACTTATAAACATGTTCACTGTTTAATCCTCCCAACAACCTCATGAGGTAACGGTAGTGTGCTCTTAAGTTTAAGAAACGGCTCTTGGGGGAACGTCTGATTTCACAACGGCCAACTTCAGGACACAAATGTGAGGTCATGGGCCTCAGAGTTGGGAAGAGATGCGCAGGGACACACCAACATATCACTGCCATCAAAAGCACTTTTGCAAGAAAAGCTCCTAACCATCTCGCCTACGGCTTCTCTTGCAAAAGTGTTGTTATCTTTCTGGCGAGCATGTCAGCCCAGGTTTTCTTCTGTGCTTCTCTCAGGAAACATAGCCAGTGCATTTGATCAGAGGAAACATAGCCAGTGCATTTGATCAGAGACTGCAGAAGGGCTCCGGGTTTGCGCGCAGCTTCTTCCCCAGGACCTCGGGCAGGACCTGAGGCCGCCACCTGCCTCGGCAGCACAGCTCTCGGGCTCCCAGGCCCCGCGATTGGCTGCAGAAGCCTCACCTGGCAGCGCTCCACGTCCGGCGGGCTGGGCCTTGCCCTCGAGGCCCGACTGCGCCTGCGCTCAAACCGCACATCCATTATGGAAAGGAGGGTCCCTTAATGTAGCGCAAATTATAGCTGGAACACAAGCAAATTGCCGGCTTTTACTAGCACATAAACTGAGCGGAACCTTTGAGATAGATCCGCATTACCCTAAACGGCATCCATAATTCATACCTGCAGCAGAAATGCTTCCCTCTCCGAGGGCTGGAGCCGATCTATTATTGATGGGCCCCTTAGAAGGCCACGACAGAGTGTTTCTCATGCTCCAGCCATCTGCCGGCGCGGTCAATTCCTCCGGCGGCAGCAGCACATTTATTCATCAGAATCAACTCCCAATTAGTTTCCTAGTAGGACCCGGGGGGGGATTTATTTGAGGAATCAAAGTGAGTGTTTCTAGAACAGTACCCCCATCCCCACCCCTGTGATGCTAATCAATACATACAGAAGCAGGGAGCAGCGGGCCAGCGTTCCTGCTTGCTCAGAAATGCCGCCGCCTTTGGAAGCCATAGGGAGCAACACGGAAAGCTGTCGCTCCTCCCTCCCCGCAGAGGGTCTGGGATGACCAGAGGCTGCCTGGGGTCTATGCAGAAGTCACCAGACTGTCGAAGCACAGACATCACCTGATGGAAGACACATGAGGATTCTATCTGTCCTAGGTGCTTTGTGAAAGTCCTTGGAAAAACTCTCTGGGATGGGTAGTTAGTACATTTCCCTATATACATGGGGAAACTGAGGCACAGTAACTCACCCAAGGTCACACGGTTGGTTAAGTGGCAGTACCCAGAAGTAGGCCCAGAAATCTGATTCCAAAATCCAAGGGCTTAACCACTACTCCATGCTGCCACCTGGAGGGGGAGGAAAGGGAACCCACAACAAATCCCTAATGAAATGTGGACACTCAGCTACAATAACACGACAGGCTGACAACTGCCCCAACAGACTGGTTAAGTAAAGGCTGTTGCTTTTTTCTTTAAACGTTATTGCTATTTCATATTGCGATTTATTATTTTATAGAATGCCTAATTTTTAAATGACTAAATGGATTAATGGCTATTAATAAACACAAATGGTTTTAAGAGACTAATCATTTTTAAAATTTTATTTTATTTTTTATTTTTTGAGAGAGAGAGAGCAAGCACAAGCAGGGGGAGGGGCAGGGGGAAGAAGAAACAGACTCCTTGCAGGGAGCCCGATGTGGAACTCAGTTCTAGGACCCTGGGATCATGACTGAGCCAAAGGTAACACTCAACCAACTAAGCCACCCCGGTATCCCTTTATTATATTTTTAAAAGATTGATTTATTTATTTTAGAGAGAGAAAGAGTATGCAGTGGGGAGGGGGAGAGGGAGAGGGAGAAACCCCAGCAGACTCCCAACTCAGCATGGATCCCAACTCACCCCATGACACAGAGATCACAACCCCAGCTGAAACCAAAAGTTGGACACCCAGCCCACTGTGCCACCTAGGCACACCAAAACTAAATCTTTTTAAGTGAGAATTTGGGAGATGGAGGATGATGAATCGTGAAAGGGGAACCCAGAATTTAAAAGGTTGAGATACACTAGGCAAAGATATAACCATCAGGGTTTAGAGCCCACAGGAAGGATTCACCAAGCACTTGTATCTGTTCAACATCTTCCCAATACCAGGCTCTATGCACGGCACAGAGGATACAAGGACCAAAACTGCACAGATTCTAATGTCCACAATAGACTAGTCAGGTGGAGACACAACTAACTCCAACACGTGGCAGAGCAACACAGAGCTGGATATAAACAAGCCTCCCCACCACCACACCCCTTCTTTCTTACCCCAGGGGAGGTTGGAATAGCACTTCATCAAGATGAAAGTCACGATCACATGGCACTCTGTCTGCTTGCTTGTCTGTTCCTGCCACAGGACTCTAAGCTCTGTGGGGGCAAGAATTGGGTTGTATTCAGTCTTGCACCCACTGGAGCTTACTACAGTGTCTGAACATAGCAGGTGCTGTTTGCTGAATGGACCTGTCACTAAATGAATGAATGAAGCATTAGACTCTAAGATCAGGGAATGAGCGCAGCTGTCCGAACCGGACAGCTCAGGTACACAAGCCCAACGGCAGTCTAGAAAAACACCAAGCCCGGGACTGTTGCCCCAGGCCAGGCCGACTCTCACAAAATCTAAGCAGCAGGTTGCACCGAGGAACCAGCTCCATTTCAGAGCTAGGGCTCGGCGGGGCACTTACCTCCTGTCCTCCTGACTCCCACACAAGGCTAGCTTCCACATCTCTTTCTAAATCCCACCCCTTCATTTATTTTCTGCCCTCTGTTCTGAAGAGAGAGAGCCTCTCTCTTCTAGTTTTCCTCCTCGGTGCCAAAACAGTGGCTCCCATCTTCTCAAAACTAAAACAATGAAAGCATATTCCTCTACAGCAACCAGCCCTTCCCTCCTCCCAGAGCCAAGCCTCGGGTCGAGGCTAAGAAGCTTCACTTCCACACAGGCCTGGCAGGGGGGTGGGGTGGGGGGTGCTATTCACATGGTGCCAGGAGAGGAGCCTGTGTCTGGGAGCACCGCTCTACAGAACAGTGTGAAAGAAGCCCAGGAGTTGAGGCCCACGCACTCCGCAATCCGCTGCTCTCTAGCTCCCAGCGCGGCACCGACGCGGGTCCAAGTGTGGTCAGAGAGGACGCTGCGCCGCGAAGCCGCAGGGGCATTCTGACCTGTGCCCTTGGCTTCTCTGCGGGGGGCGGCACCGTCGTCCCCTCCCTCCTGCTTCACCCTCGGCTTCTGCGTTCCGCTCCCTCAGGTTTCCCTTCTCCCTCTTGGCGTGCTCCTCAGCGCCCCTGACCTGTCCCTCCGTTCTTAACTCTTTATCTTCTCCTTCCTTGCAGCCTTTCTCTCGATGATCCTGTCCCGCTCTTGGACTTCCACTACCTCTTCATCACCGAGAACTCACAGCCCCGCGTTCTCCGCGGAGCTCCGGCCCCGCTGCGGCATCGGCCCCGCTGCGGCATCGGCCAGCTCGCTTCCTCGCCTCCCAAATCCGAACCGTCAGCAGCTCCTATGGGTCTGACTTAACCAGTCTGCGAATCTACCTTCTTACGATCCCTGCTGCGGCCGCCTTAGCTGTCCCTCGCCGGACTCCGTACCTCCACTGCACCCTCCCCGTACACACCCCACCCAGATGCCCGCCTGCCTTTCCAGGGGAATGAGGTGCTCTGTCCCCCTCATCTCTTTATTACTTCCTTACCCTCACCCCCAGAGAGGACATCTTTCAACTGCATTACATCAGAATACTGATACAGAATATTTCATCCAACCGAAAACACTCTGATGCTGGCGGGTCTTTTTGAGTTTACAAGAAAATGGCCAAGGACAGTTTTCAGACAACACGGGGAACTTAACATCCTTCGTGAATGCACAGAGCAGAGGGAAGGGAGAGAGAGACGAGGAAGAAAAGAAGGAAAGAAAAAAAGATGAAAGAGGACAAGAAACTAAGAACATGTACGGCCAAGAGACTTTTCGAAGGTGATTCTCTATGGACAAAGGGGCCCCCCATTTGGGACACCCTCCTCTGGATTCTGACGACACCCGTGACTGGCTCCAAAAAGCCTGGTTCTTTCTGGCGATGTGCTGGGTCCTTCCAGATACAGCGCGTTATGAAGGCAAGCCGGACAAGTGCAAATCCCATCTCACTGTTAAAACTCTTTAGGACACTCTGATGCCGCATCTCACACGACCTACAGGAAGGAGTCCAACATGCGAAAGATTATTATGACGGGACTTGGAAAATGTTGAAAATATCCCAAGGCCTCTAACACACTTCCCGCCTCTTACTGGCAGACAGCTCCAGCAGGTGGGTACGAGGCGGTGAGTGAGAAGCTGCCATGCTGCCTGTCTGGCCCGGCCTGCCCAAGAGGCCAGCACCCCGTCACTCCCCAATAAATCAAGAGGTCATTTTTCACTGAACTGAAACTCAATACTCCCATCGTTTTCTCCCCTAACCAGCCCCGAGATTGCTCTGTGCTCTTTATTACCTTTCAATGACTTAAGCCCCTGAACTGAATAACTTCATCAAGGTGTCAACCTAAACAGATTTTCCCCATAATGGCCCAACTCTCACAGGTTCTTAATGAAAAATATTGATTCCCAAGGATTAGTTGCAGATTTATGTGTGGGGATGCTGATCTCTCTGTCACCTAGCACCTTATCAGTGGATGAAAGGACCTAGCTCCCCTTCATGGTTTTAAAAAAAGCAATCACTGGCTATGTCAAGGGGCAGCTTAGGTCCAGAAAAACAAATAAAATTCTGTGTCTGGATCCCTTGGAATACTTAACAGATGGGGGCAGGGGGTGCAAAGACACCTGTCTGTCTTCCCCCATTAGCATCTTCACTGGCTGGGCTCTTGGGGACCAGGCACCGAGAAGCTGGAAGCGAATGTGACAAGCAATCCTCCCGGTACGACTGATCCCGGGGACACAGTCTGGAGAAAAGCATGTTGTCTGGGGCTGAAGACACCACCTGGCAGGAATTCAGCAGCCGCTGTCTCAAAGTGGCATTCAATCAACACCAGCCTAAGGTTGGCTCTGCCAACTCACTCTGTGAAATGTGGTTCTCGGGGGATAAGTTGAGACGCTGGCACCTAAAACCCCAACAAGCTGCACAGCAGATTCTCTCCCATCACCCAGCGGGGGCTGGGATGGAGTATGAGTCATCCGCTGTTTGGTAGATACGTATCTGCTGATGGTCTACTATGGGCTCGGTACAGTGCTAGGCACCGAGGACACCACAGTCAACAAAACCAGATATGGGTTCCCACACTCACGGAAAAGGCAGACAAAGAGAAAACCATCACAAATAAATGCAGAACTGCAGCTGAGACAAGATGCTGGGGTTGGGGACAGAAGCCTATAAAAAGGGGATTTACCTGGTGAGAGAGGTCGAGAGTTCGTTCTCTGAGGAAGCTATGGTCAAGGTAACACCTGAGGACGGGAAGGAGTCCACTGGAAAAGCAGGAAAGGTGGGGGACATTCGGGCCTGGGAAGTAGTATGTAAAAAAGCCCTGGTTTGGAGGGAGCCCAGCACCCGCTGTGTGGCCAGAGTGCAGACAGAAGCGGGGAGCATGGCCTGAGAGGGCTCTGGGCAGGCACGCAGAGGCCAGACTGTGGAGTTGAGCCCCAATTCTAAGAAAAACAGGAGGCCACCAAAGGATTTTAAGCAGGAAGGTGACCTGATCAGATACACATTTTGCAAGGACCACTGAGGCTTGTCTGTGAAGAGTGGATGGAAGCAGAAGGTAGGCGGGAGACAGTGGTGGTCTGGGAGGGAGATGAAACCACGAAGCTGCCAGAGAGGGAACGACACGGACAGAGTCCAGGATGTTTGGGAGGAAAACCCAACAAGCACTGGTGAAGTGACTGTTGGGGGGGGTCAGCTGAGGCAAAGGAGGGGATGAGGATGACTCTCCGACTTCGTGCCTGAGCTGCCCCTTCTCTGAACTAACGACCGCCTCAGGCCATCTAAGATTCTCTAACCCTGAGGAGTCCCTAGAGCAGGGCTGGCAAAGTTCTTCTGTGAAAAGACAGACAGAAAACATATCCGGCTTTGAAAGTCTCTGTTACCTGCTCTGCTGCTGTAGGGGAATAGCAGCCAGGACAACAGGTAAACAAACAGGTGTGGCTGTGTTCCAATAAAACTTTATTTAGAAAACAAGTGGCCAATTCTCCCGGCTGTAGATTCTGGACCCCTACTCTAGGAAACCTGGAGGAATCTGAAAACGCCTGAACTCCTGGATTCCCCAGTCCCAAAAAGCTGGAGTAGTCCACTGAATTGGGATGTTCATTCCCAGACCTGGAAGCCTTGGACCCTCCCAGGGAAATGAAGTAGAACACTGAGCACTCTGGGGAGCTCAGAACCCCACAAAAGACCTGCAGAAAGGGTCCTGCGAGACTCCCAGAGCTGGAGCTGGGCGGATAAAATAGACGTCCAGGTTCCCCGGGCCTCCTCGGAGACCCCAACACCTTCCATAAAGGAAACCCAGAGCAAGTCCTTCCTATACATTTTCATGTGTACTCAAAGCAGAATTTTATTTTTTATTAAGATTTTATTTATTTGAGAGAGAAAGTGCACAACAAAAGGAGAGGGAGACGCAGGCCCCCCACCGAGCAGGGGCTCTATCCCAGGACTCTGTGATCACTACCAGAGCGGAAGGCAGATGCCCAACCAACTGAGTCACCCAGATGTCCAGAAGAACACCACAAGGGCACCCAGGAAACTAGTAAGTGCTCTTCTGTAGGCCTGAGAGTGGGATTGAGACTTTCACATATGTACCTTTTATATCATTCTGATTTTTGCACCATAAATCTATGCTAGAGTATTACCTACTCAAAAAAATTAGTAAATAAATTTCTTCATAAAACATACTGTTTTGGGGGTGCCTGGGTGGCTCAGTGGATTAAAGCCTCTGCCTTCAGCTTGGGTCATGATCCCAGGGTCCTGGGATCTAGACCTAAATCCCGATCTCTGCTCAGCAGGGAACCTGCTTCCTCCTCTCTCTCTGCCTGCCTCTCTGCCTACTTGTGATCTCTGTCTGTCACATAAATAAACAAAATCTTAAAAAAAAAAAAAATACTGTTTCTATGTGGGCAGAAATGTATCTAGTTGCCTACCATTAGACTGTAACTATGAAAAAGACCTGTATCTATTCCTGAAGTCACAAACTAAAATTAGGCCCGGAGCAGGTTTTTCAGCTGCACCACACACGGAACCGTGGAGTTAGCTGTGAGTAATTAACAAAAGCACCCTTTTCTGGTTTGATTCTCCGTCTGCTTCCTTGGTTAGCAGACACCTACTTCCCGCTTCTCCTCTGTTCTTAACAACCCCACCCCCAACTCCAGGTAACAGCCCCTACTTTTACTGAGGGATCCTCCCCTCCCGTAGGAGACACAAGGGTAGGACTGTCAATCAAAAGACTCTCCCCGCCTAGATGCTGGTCATGTGAGCAGACTAGACCAATCAGATTCCCTCTCCCCGACCCAGTCTGGAGGGGATCCCCCAGAGAAGGAAAAATGGTAGAAGTGCCTTGAAGAAGAGTTTTGTTTGTTCCTTTTACCTAGATCTTTGAAGCAGCTCTTTCCAAACATATGGTTATTTGACCTTTGTTTCCATTTTAATTGTTTAGTTTTAATTGACTAAATTGGCCAGTATCCATGTTTGTGAGTTGATACTGATGAAGTGATCCTGCTTAACTATTTCCAGTGTGTCCCTGTGGCTTACAGTCAAAGGGCAGGCAGATGTACGAATCTCACCAAACTCTGGCTCAGGACACCCCCTCCCTCCTCATCCTCACCAGACCCCCTCTGCTTCAGCCTACTAGAATTTCTGCCCTTTTTCCAAAAGGCACAAACTACAGATACCTCTGTGCACTGTTCCTGCTTTGGCACCTAGAAACGCTCCCACCGATCACTTGAGGTAGCAGACTGGGGCAGATCGGAGTACCAGGCCTGGTGCCAGTCTAGCAGCCAGTGACTGCTTTGTGACGGGCCCTGCACCCCAAACATGAAACCGATAAGGCTCTCTTCCTTTGAGAAACATGGAAGAAACTGCCACAAGTCAGGGACCCCCTGAGCCCCTTTCAGAGATCTGAGATATGCTGTGGTTATGACAGCACTGAATTCAAGTGTTTCTGCCAGCTGGCCTTGGGCAAGGTGTTTCCTCCTTCAAGGTCTCAGTTTTCTCATCTGTTAAATAAGGATATGAATTCTGCCTTCATCCTAGAAAGGACTTATGTACATATTTAACAAACACCCTGTACCATTGTTCTAAATGCTTTACATATATTGATTCATTTACTACTCGTAACAACATCATGAAGCAGAGACTATTATTATCCCTGTTTTGCAGGTGAGGAAACTGAGGCACAGAGACATTAACCTAGTTGTCCAAGGTTACAGAGCTGGTATGGGGACAAAATGAAAGACTGTATGGAAACGACCTAGCACAGGGCCCAGGAGATAATACTTATTTCATAAAATGCTAGTTACATGGATTGAATTGTGTGTCCCCAAAATTCATATGTTAAAGCCTTCAAACTCAATATGTAACTGAGATTAAATGAAGTCATAAGGGTGGGGCTCTAATCCAATATGACTGGTGTCCTTATAAGGAGGAGACACATGGGATGCACACACACAGAGAAAAGGCCACGTGATGACACAGCAACCATCTGCAACCCAAGGAGACAGAGCTCTCCAGACAGAGCTCTGGAGAGAAACCAAACCTGCCAGCACCCTGATCTTGGCCTTCCAGCCTCCAGAACTGTGAGGGGTCCGTGTCTGTCCTTTAGCCACCCGGTGGGTGGGATTTTGTTAGGGCAGCCTGGCGCGCTAATATACTGTTGAAGAAGACCCCACCTTGTGGGATCATCCCAGCTGCTTTTCAAATGCCTGTCTGACAGCCTCCCCCCAGGACATATTCTCCTCAGCGACTCCCTGCCCTGATCTACAGGGTCTTCCAAAATACCTCTCCAAGTTCATCTTCTTTCACCCATTCCAGTCCCGCCCTCAGTTCAACCAAAATGAATTTCACACTTCCCTACACATGCCAAGGCTTTGTACATACCATTTCCACCTCGCATGTCCTCTTCCTCTCTTGCCTTCACCCATCCCACTTCCCTGATGAGTTCCTAGGCATCCCGCCAAGACCCAGCCTCGGTACTTCTTCTGAGGTTTTCATGGCACTTCCCGGGGCAGAGTTGGATACTTCTTCCTCTGTGCCACTGCCATACCTTGCACATGGTTCTGCCGTCTTACACCACTGCTACCTGACCTAGTACCTCTCCACCAGCACCACCACCACCATCTTGCAGAATGAGTCTGGTTAGGAGAATGCCTCTGTCATTAAATAAAAACTTATTCCAGGGGTGCCTGGGTGGCTTAGTGGGTTAAGCCTTTGTCTTCAGCTCAGGTCATGATCTCAGGGTCCTGCAATCAAGCCCCGCATCAGGCTCTCTGCTCAGCAGGGAACCTGCTTCTCCCCCTCTCTCTGTCTGCCTCTCTGCCTACTTGTGATCTATCTATCTCTCTATCTCTCTCTCTGTGTCAAATAAATAAATAAGTAAAATCAATCTTAAAAAAAAAACTTCTTCCATCATCTGTCACCTTGTCTCACTGCTCAGGATTCGAATCCTAGGAAGAAAGCATCAGAGCATCCCAGCTTGGCTCCTGCGCCCACTCCAAGTCTAGGAGAGGACAGGGTCTCCGGTTACTGTTCCACGAGCCTGCAGTAAGTGGGAGGAAGGTTATTCCTCAAAGGCAAAGTAAGAGAGTCTAGAATTTGACTCACATGTAAATAAATGATTTTCAACAAGGGTCTAAGGTAGTTCAATGATGAAAGAGTATTCTTCCAACAACTGGTGCAAACACAATTGGATATCCTTATGTCAAAAATGAACCTAGGGGGGAAAAAAATGAACCTAGGCCCTTAACTCACACCACATGCAAAAAATCAACAGAAATGAAGCATGATCCAAGTATAAGAGATAAAAGTTCTAGGAGAAAACAGAACAGGAAAACTTTTATGACCTTGGTTTACACAAACATTTCTTAGTATTGACATTAAAAGTACAATCCATCAAAGAAAATGTTGACAAATTGGACTTCAACCAAATTTCAAACTTTTGCTACATAAAATGAAAAGAGAAGCCACAGACTCCATAATAAGGAGACAGACAACTCAGTTTTTTAATGGACAAAATGTCTGAATGAACACTTTCCCAAAGAAGATACACGAATGAGTAGTAAGTGTGTGACAAGGGGCACCCACCATTAGCCATCACAGCAATGCAAAATGAAACCACAATGAGATGCCACAAGATACTCAGAAGGACTAAATAAAAAAGATGGGTAAATCAAGGGTTAGGACAGAGAATAGCTACAATCCTCGTGGGAATGTAAAATGGTACAACCACTTTGGAAATGAGCCGGTCGTTTCTTTAAAAATCACTTAGTGTACAACCCAGCAATTTCTCTCCTAAATACCTACTCAAGAGAAGTGAAAATATGTGTCCACACAAAGACACGTATGCAACTGTGTAGAGCAATTCGTAACAGCCCCAAACTGGACAATCCGAGTATCTATCAGTTGGTGAGTGGGTAGAACGGGGTTTGTATCCATGCCGACAATAAAAGGGAACTCTGGATACGTGCAGCAACACAGATCTCAGAAACACTAGGCTACGTGAAAGAAGCCAGCCACAGAAGGCTACCTATTGTTCGATTTGATGTACAGGAAATTTCTAGAAAAGACAAACTGTAGAGACAGAAACACATTGGTGGCCGCCTGCAGCTGGCACTGGGAGTAGGCATCAACCATAAATGGGAATGAGGGGACCCTGGGGAGTGACGGAAGTATTCTAAAACTGGACTGTGGAGGTAACTGCACAATTATATAAATCTGCTAAAAATTCATTGAACTGTACATTTAAAATGGGTGAATTTTAATGCATGGAAATTGTGCCTCAATAAAGCTTTTAAAAATAAGTGATAAACTATGAAGGAAGGAAGGAAGGAAGGAAGGAAGAAAAAGAAAAGGAAGGAAGAAGGGAAACCACTGCTGTTAGCTGGGTTTGGAGAGAAGAACACACGCGTATCACCTCATTTTACACACTAAGACAGTGAGAAACAGTGAGGTGCCCAGTATCACACAGCTAGTAAGTGACAGAACCCAGATGCGAACCTCAGCTCTTTGGCCCCAAACCCATGCTGCTAACCCCTCCATCAAGTGAACTTTCTTCCCTGTTGTGCCGCCTGCCTCCAGTCAGCACCACCGCGGATGGAGCCATCATGAGGACTCTGCTCACATCGCAACGTGACCAGAATGCTCATCTGAATGACATGTAAGCAAGAGACACGCGGAGGCCTGATGTCCTCGGACGCTTCATTTAAGTCGCAGTTGTTACTCTTCTTTGAGCGTGGTGTGCTCGGGTTCATTTGGTGCTTTTTGTATATTGCTCATCTGGCAGAGAATTACTACTCTACTCCACAAGTTCCCACAGATGGCTTTATTTTCCATTGCTATTAAATTGGTTTTGAACAAGACATAATTCTTCAAGTGCCTAGTGAGCTCTCTGGGTTTGTTCAGGCAAGATTCCATAAAAATGTAAATAATCAGAACACTTCTGGGATTATTTATCACAACTGACTTGCGGCTGTAAATTTATGTATTAATTTCAGCTATAAGCTACAGTGGGGAAAAGATGAACAGCTGCAAACAGACTTGCCCACCTAACATCCTCTCTGTGTCCCCATTTCCCCTTGGCTTCCAAGGAACATACTGTAGAATGGCCCACAGATCTGGGTCTGAAAGACACTGGACAGCGCCAGAAAGATTAGGTGGCAAGCAGGAAAAAAAACATCCCTCAGCAAGCCGCAGGCTGGTCTCTTACCATTACCCCCTGCTCTTGGAACTCCAGCCACACCAGCCTTCTTTTACGTCCTCCTGCTGATTCCTGCCTCAGGACCCTTGCATATGCTCCCTTGGCTTACAACGTTCCTTTCTCCCTTTTATTGCCCGGTTGTGCTGTAGTCAACCTTCAGCTCTTGGCTCAAGAGCTTGGCCTTGCACGCTCACCCATCCACTACACCAGGGTCTACTCTGGTGGCCACGGGCCTTCTCATCCACAGCACTACACACAACTGTAATTCCTCATTGTTGTGGGCTTTTTAAAACCTGTCTCCCCTACTCAATTTTAAACTTCATGAGGGCTGGGCCTAGGTCCTTTGTCACCTGCATCCCCAGAGCCTGGCACAGAGTACATACTGAATGAACTGACAGGTCCACATTAAGAGCAGAAGAACATAGCTGGGCTTCCAGGGCTCTGCCCACACACACTCGGATCGCTTCATCACTGTCTGCACACAAGCACAGGTGTGAAGCACCAGATGTGCCTTCACTCAGCCAGCACCTGTATCTCCTTGTCAGAGGACTGCTCCCACCTTGCCTGGGTATGCCAAGAGCCTGAAGTAGCTAGGTACTTCCATTTCCTTTAACCTTTAACCAGCTAGCTGACAGGTACAGGTGTATAACCTTACCAGCTCTCTTGTCTCTGTGGGACAACTATCAGGCGTGACCTGTACTGCCCCTGGAGCTCCCCTGCAGGACAGCCATGCTGGCCACCCATGGGACTGGGCTTGATGATACCACCCTCTTGCCTCGTCCAGTCCCCATCCCACTTCTCTACCAGTGCCCCTGTGAACTCTTATAAATCACGTTACACAAATCGTCATCACAGGCTGCTTCTAGGGAGCCCAACCTAAAACCAAGAGCTTACTTCTGGAGAAGTTTCTCGATGAGCTGTGATTAACATCGTCAATTTTAATGCAAGAAAGCACTCCAGCCAGACCATTTGCTAGTTCAGACGAGGACAGGTCCTGCCAGTAATTCTCTAACTGGCAAGAGTCATGTCTACAAAGAGAGAGCACTAAAACCCTCCACTTTACAATTTTCACAGACATGACCCAGTGCCCCACTAAAAAGGAGCCGGAGGCTGTGCCCCTCGCCTTCCAATCACACTGGACGTGGAAACCTACTGGCAAGACTGTCCTGAGGGTGAGCCGAGATCGTCTCTACCTGCTCCTTCTCCAGGATTTCAGCTCAGGCCAGGCCAAGGGCAGGACCAAGCCTGTGGGCGGGGAGAAAGGGACAAAGGACCTGACCGGCTCGAGGACCTTAGGGGGAGGAGCTGCAGGCTGTTAAGGTCTGTGCACACACAATCAAAAGAGGTTTCATAATGGGGCACATTTATCAAGGAATCTGCTATAGACAAAGTCACACGGTGTTATGAGAGGAAAGATCAGGGGAAACCTACGTAGATGGGACTGGCTGAAAGGCCCGAGGAGGTCCATTAAATTCAACACTAGAGAGTCAGCTATGTCCGGAAGAACACTGACCCCCCGAAGATGTCCACGTCCTGATCCCCGGAGCCTATGAACCTGTTACCGTCCAGGGCAGAAGGCACTTTACAGACATGACCGAGTGCAGAACAGTGAAGTAGGGCAGTTATCCTGATTAGTCCACGGGGCCCACTCTCTGCGCAAGAGTCCTCGTAAGGGAAAAGGGGAGCAAGGGAAACAGAGGCCTGCGTGATGCGGCCAGGAGCCACGGGATCCAGGCAGCCCGCACTTCTGGAAAAGGCAAAGACATGGATTCTCTCTCTAGAGCCTCCAGAAGGAATACAACTTGATTTCAGCCCACGGAGACCCACCTGGGATTTGTGACCTCCAGAACTATTAGATAAAAAAATGTGTGGGGTTTGCTGCTGCTGTTGTTGTTGTTTTAGGGAAGGTTTTGGTTTTTTGTTGAGAGAGAGAAAGAGAGCGCACAAAAAGGGGGAAGGGAAGGGGCAGAGAGAAGTAGCTTCCCTGCTGAGCAAGGACCCTGGGAGCATGACCCAAGCCAAAGGCAGATGCTTAGCCGACTGACCCACCCAGGTGAACCGAAATGTGTGTTATTTTAGGCCACAAAGTTTGTGGTCGTTTGTTACAGCAGCCAGAGGGAAAGCATATGAGCATCGTCACACGGGAACAGTTGTATACAAAATTCTGGGGCCGGGGGCCTTTTATAGTGTTATTAGGAAATACGAGGATGGGGGCACCTGGGTCTTTGGCTCAGGTCATGACCCCAGGTCCTGGGATCAAGCCCCGCATCTGGCTCCCTGCTCGGTGGAAAGGCTGCTTCTCCCTCTCCCACTTCCCCTACTTGTGTTCCCTCTCTTGCTGTGTCTCTGTCAAATAAATAAATAAAATCTTAAAAAAAAAAAAAAAAGAAAGAAAGAAAGAAAGAAAAGAAAAGAAAAGAAAAGAAATGTGAGGGTGACCAGAAGAAATGCGTGGCTGCTACTTAGTAAGTCAGCCCCTGTGACAAAGTGAGAGATAAACAGGGCCCAGATCCTGTGGGGCCTTAACAGACCACTGTAAGAAGTCTGGATTTTATTCTAAGATTCTAAGTGGGAAGCCACTGAAATCTCGATATAATCTAATCAGCATTTTTCCAGTATCGCTGCGGCTGCCACAAGGACAAACGGGTGGAGGGCTGCATGAGGACCAGCAGGAGGGGCACAGAGACCGGGAAGCCGTCCAGTCACCACAGAGTGAGGTGGCGACGGTACGCATCAGGGCAGTGGGCAAGTGCGGATGCAGAGAGAAGGCGGTAAGATATATTCCAGACACTGATTTACTGGCCCAGAAAAAAATCAAATCAAATAATTTGGACGTCTTCATGCCAGGGGCCCTGCCATCAAGTAAGAGCTTTTCAGGGACCGCATGTGGGCTCCTGACAGTGACAAAATGGTATCGCCACAGAAGTAGTCCCAGAGCGGGGACTTGGGGATGTTCCAGCAGAGCAGAGAGGAGTCAAAGGAAAATGTGTGTTCCTTCCTAAATGTCCAGCAACAAATGACTGCCCAGTGAGAAAGAAATTGAGCCAAAGTGCAGGATGGTCTGGCTGTGCTGTGGACCCCTGGGAGGCCAGCTGTGATTTATGGGGACAGTGACTTGTTCTCCTAAACAACCGCAAAGTCCTGACCTGTCTGAGTTTCATGAAAACCTCCAGGTCAACTTCCAATTTTAAGTTACAAAAATAAGCACAGATCCTTCAGGAATTCAGACTTGATGTAAAGTATATCCAAAGACCTGCCAACAGATGTTACAGCATCTTGGAAATGTTAAAGACTCATGCCAGCTGACAGCAGTGTTAAGTAGCATCAGTGTTCTGATTTTTTTTTTTTCCAAGATTTTATTTATTTTAGAGAGAGATTGAGTGCGGGGGGGGGGGGGGCAGACTTCCTTGGTGACCAAGGAGCCCAGTGCAGGGCTAATCCTAAGACCCGGAGATCACAACAGATGCTTAACGAACTGAGCCACCCAGGCGTCCCTGATTTTTTTTTTTTTAAGCCAGGATGAAGGGATGGTGCTTGTTATGGGGTGACCTTCCTGAGACTCTCCTGTTCCTCACAAGAAACAATAGTCATAATGATGCTAACAACAAACCAACAATAAAGCTCACATTTCTTGATTACTCACTATATACAACAATCCTTCAGACCTCTTGGTACCCCCTTCTTAGATAGGAGGAAACTGAATCTCAAGAAGTAAAATAATTTACCAACATCACACAAGGAAGCAGTGTAGATGAGTCTGACTATAAAATGAAGTTCTAAACCACAGATCTGCGAACTCTGGCCTGAGGGCAAAAATACCATCTGCCACTTGTTTTTATAAATAAAGTTTTATTGGAACATACCCACACCCATTTATTTACCCACTGTGTATGGCTGCTTTTGCAGTCAAGGACAGAGCTGGGTAGTTGCAACAGAGACCATGTGGCCCACAGAGCCAAAAATATTTACGTGACCCTTTACAGAAAAAGTTTGCCAATTCCTGTTCTAGATCATACATGACACCAGAATGTTACCTCGTAATACATTCTCCCACTCCTTCATGACATTTCCACAAGTTAGAGCCTATTCCAGAGCACTGAATAAGAGACCCAGGATCCTGGGGCGCCTGGATGGCTCAATGGGTTAAGCCTCTGCCTTCGGCTCAGGTCATGGTCTCAGGGTCCTGGGATCGAGCTCTGCATCAGGCTCTCTGCTCAGCAGGAAGCCTGCTTCCTCCTCTCTCTCTGCCTGCCTCTCTGCCTACTTGTGATCTCTCTCTCTCTGTCAAATAAATAAATAAAATCTTTAAAAAAGAGAGAGAGAGAGAGACCCAGGATCCTTCCACTTCACAGATGCCTCCCACTCCCACAGCTAGTCTGGCAAGACCCTGGCGACCTTCCTCTTCGGACTGCTCTGTGTTGAGAGAAGAGTGCGGTCAGGGCTGCAGTACTACAAGCAGGCTCGCTGGTGCCTCCAAGAGTTCCACATGCGAGAGAATGAGCCAGACTACTCACTGGGGGACCACCCACGGCAGGCATGGTTTTAGAGAAGCATGAATGTTATTTATGAGACCATTTACTGTTCTAACCAACCATAAAGTCCTGACCTGTGTGAGTTCTATGAAACACCCCAAGCATGATGTCTACTACATGAGGCCTTTCCTTCGGGGGTTCGGGGGGGCCCTCCTAGAGAGTCTACTCAGCCGGAGGGAGGGGGAATGACCATCCTGTAGCCCTTCCCCAAAGCCGGCAGGAAGAGACGCAAAGGGAAGATGGGGTCAGGGTAAGGCACGGTCTTCCCTCTCGCGGGCTGACAGCTACACCCACAACCCTTCTTCCCGACCTGACTTGCCCTGCCTGGTTCCTTCACTCCAGCTTCCACTCCTCTTCGATTTTTTAAAAGATAATCTTTGCATCATTTGTTTTTCATGTCCATCTCTGGTGACTGTTAAAGGGAGACATGGCAAAGAATTGTTCCACCTCCCTGGTTTGGAATTCCTGCGCCACGCCACCCTGTTTGAATTGTTAGAGCTTCATAATACGTTACCGTATCTGGTGTTTTGAGTCTCTTGTTAGGAATCCTTTCCTGTGCTGTCCTCACTGGACCACAGAATTATTATTATTATTAAGGCAGTAATCAGTAGAAATTCCATGTGTTCATCTGTAAGCTAATTCTGGAAGAATTTAAATCTCTAAACTCTTTAGGCTCCTGTTCAGGCAACTGACACGTCTATTTATCTAAACCACCTGCACTGCTCAGGACGTGTTTATTTTTATTTATTTTTTAAGAGAGAGAGCACGCACACACATGCGTGCATGAGTGAGAGAGAGAGAGAGGAAGAATCAATGCAGGGATCGATCTTAGGACCCTGAGATCATGACCTGAGCCTAAATCAAGAGTCAGCTGCTTAACTGACTGGGCACCCAGGCACCCTTTAGTAAATTTTTATAGTTTTCATCACGCACTTCCTCCCCTTACAGTCTGATTATTTTTTGTTGATATTGCCAATAAGACATTTAGTAATAGCTGTCTTATTGGTTATTCATCCTAAATGTCCGAGATCCAATCATGTTCCTGAACCATCGTACTGACAACGTTCCAGTTCTCATGACACGTCACTTATGAATGATACACTGGTGTTTCCCACAGGTGTGCCTCTATCTCTGTAATCCCATATGGTCATTGATCAAAAATTTCACAACACACTTACACAGTATCGGTGAAGGTGAGTGTACTGGTCTGTTCGGGCTGCCATCACAAATACCATAGACAGGGTGGGTCAAAAACCTGAAATTTATTTTCTCATAATTCTGGAAGCTAGAAGTCCAAGATCAAGGTGGCAGTAGGGCTGGTTTCTTCCAGAGCCATTAGAGAAGGATCTGCTGGCTTACGGATGACTGCCTTCGCCCGTGTCTCCACAGGGACATCGCCCTGTGCCCTTCTGTGTCCTTGCTTCCTCTTCTCCCAAGGACATGAGTCGCACTGGATGAGGCCCCATCCAGTGACTGCATGTCCACTGAATTACCTCTCTAAAGACGATCTCTCCAAACACAGCCCCATTCTGAGGTTCTGGGGATCAGGACCTCACCATATGGAACTGGGTGGGGGGACACAATTCAGCCCCTAACAGTAAGCATCATTATCTCTAATGAAAACGCACTTCATGTTTCCTCAGCAAGACTGAGGGATACCTTGTTTGTTCCAAAGAGATAATTTTATCATGTTTCTGTTCCTCAAATTTCAAAGAGCTTTTTATAAAAAGTAATCTCGGGTTCTACTGAAGGCCTCTCTGGTATCTATTGGCGTATCATATAGGGTATTTTTTTAACCTACTTCTCTGGTGTAATATATTAACACATTCCTTGTCATTAAATAGTCCTGGATCAACAGAATATAAAAAGAAATCCTACAAATCAACAGGAAAAGGATTTTCTTAACCTAGTATAAATCAGACAACAGATATAAAGAGAGAACTCAGAGAAAAGGAAACACTCTTGATCACTGAACACTGGAAAAATCAGGGAAACAAACTAAAACAGAAATAAACCCATCCCACACAAGAATTAGCACGGCTGTGGGAGACAGAACTGTCACACCCAGCAGACAGGAGAGTAAACTGTAATGTCATTCACACGTGCATGTGGGGAAAAGAATGCAATGTCTGTGGGAGCACTGTTTATAATAACCACCAAAATAAGGGAAACAACCTTAATGTCCACATGTAGAAAATAAAGGATAAATAAAATATAGTGCATTTATATAATGAATGAGCTAGATCTACTTGTGTCGACCTGGATACATCTTGAGAACATAACACCAAGAGGGGGAAAAAAAAAATCAAGTTCCAGAGGAACCCACTTAGAATAAAGCCAGTTATGAAATGTTAAGGACATACAAACTAATATGTAGTTTAGTATTTATGGACATATGAAAATTGCAGGGATACAAAACGTAGATTAGGGGGCTAAATACCAACTTCACGATAGTCGTTTCTGCAAGGGGTGTGGGATGGAAGAAGGGAAGGTGGGGGAGAATGAAATCCCGGAGGGCTGCAGAAAAGGTGCCTCAACTAATCTAGGAGATTTTCTTTTATTTCTTTTTTAATAAAATTGATGTGAAAAACAAAAGTCTTTGCATTCTGAAGCTAAATCCTACTTGGTCATGGTGAACGATTCTATTAATGTATTATTGAATTCTGTTTGCTATTATTTTATTTATCGTTTTTCATCTAGTGCCGTGGTCTTCTGTTCTCCTCCCCCACCCCCTCTATATTCTTCAAGATTGGATTTCAGGGTTGTTCCACCCTGATAAAATGAATCAGAGAGTTTTCCATGCTTTTCTATAATCTGGAACCGTTAGTCAAGTATAGGAACAATCTGCTGCTGGAAAATATAGGGGGAAAAAAACAACACTAGAAAAATCTCTGTTCGAGGAGGCTACTTTAGAGCTACCATTTAGTAACACTTTAACTTTTTAATTTTTGTATGATTATTTTTCTTTTCATACATTACGTTTTCATGAGCCCATTTCTGTTGTCGAGATGGCACAAAAAATCGGCATCGCTGGATTTTTTTTCATTTCTTTAGAAAGATCTGCTCATGGTAGTATCTTGGGTTTTAATCTCCCACATGTCTTTTTTAGTTCCTCATCTATAATTTTATTTGTTTTGTTCTTCCTCCCTTCAGTCAATATGCCAGTGGTTTATCTGCATTATTAGTTTTCTTCCAAGAACCACTTCTTAGATGCATTTATTATATCTTGAGCTTTTCTGCTTTTGAATCCATGGATTTCTGCTTTGTTCTTGAGAAGATTTATATATATTTTTTTTTACTTCCTGAAAATTTTTTTCTAATTTTCATAGTTCTTGATTTTAAAGCTAACTTCATTCGTTTTTATTTTCAACAATAAAAAGCAATTTAAGGGCTTTGGCTATATCCTGTAAGTTTTCATATGTCTGAGTCACATTCTCATTATTCTCTAAGTGGTCTGTGATTATATATTTTATTTTTCCTTTGACTCAATAATTACTTGGGAGACTGTTCTTTTTTACTTTACTTCCACGTAGTTACAGCCATTCAGTACGAATGTGAAAAACACGAAGTACAAGAGGAAGGCCAGTGATGTGCCCTCCCCAGTGGCCAACTTTCCATAAACATCTGCTTAATAGATGTGCTGACTGATCATGACGTAAACATAAAGGCTGGTAACCCTGAAAAATAACATCAACTCCCTAGTTACATCCCAAACGTCCAAAGAATAACAACAAAATTAAAAGGAAATAAGGAGAGTCGAAATCCTCCGCCCTTTAGCCCATCACACAGTTTGCAGGTTAGATTCCACAGACGGCCCACAGATAGCCTTAACCCACAACAGGACTGTGGCACAACCAGAGAAGGCCACTCAGACCTCATGAACGGCAAACAACTTTGACAACCAGGGCCTGACCTCATCCTCTCTCCATGTACAAGATAGCGTAGTTGCTGAAACCGAACATGCCCGCCCCATGTGCACCTAAGGGGTTCATTCTTCAGACGGAAGGTCCATCACCAACAGGGTCAGTGGAGGACACCATCCCCTTGCGGCAGAGCATGGCGGCACGAACATCACAGCCAGCACCGGCAGAGGAAGCTTTTACCAACTACCTGTGAAACGGACCCTTGACAAGAGCTGCAGATTCATACCCCCCACCTCTGTCACACCTACCTGAAGATTTAAGATGCTACTCCATTGGAAGTCCAAAGTCCATCTGCTGTTCTCATGTTTCCGGGACACAGATAATACCCTGTCCTTTTTAAAATGTACTTTGCTGAATTTCCCTCCCGAACTGTATTAACAACATATAGTCACATGAACTCTTCCCTTCAAAGTAACTAATGTCAACTACATGATATGTATTTTCCCATGTTTTTCCTGGGCTAATGCAAATAGGCATCTATAAAAAGTTACACGAATAGGGGTGCCCGGGTGGCTCAGTGGGTTAAAGCCTCTGCCTTCGGCTCAGGTCATGATCCCAGGGTCCTGGGATTGAGCCCTGCATCAGGCTCTCTGCTCAGCGGGGAGCCTGCTTCCTCCTCTCTCTCCCTGCCTGCCTCTCTGTCTACTTGTGATCTCTGTCTGTCAAATAAATAAATAAATAAATCTTTTTTTTTTTTAAAGTTACACAGATAGATTTTCTTTTTCATCAAAAATGAGATCATCCTACACAAATTTGCTTCCTTAACAAGATATTATAGGTGTAGCTCCATGTTTTTCCCCTAGTAGCTGCATAAAACTCCAGAGTATGAAATAATATATTTACTCAGTAATTTCCTATTTTTGTACATCTGGACTGTTTCCAAATTTGTGCAAGTATCCAATATGCTGTAATAAACAAACATTTCTCTTTTGACCTGTATTTTTGTCTACCCAAAGAGTATGTATATTTTGAATTTCAGTGACTACTTCCAGATTTTTGTTCACCAACAGTCTAGTTAGACAAATCACAAATTATTTTGAATGGTTAAAACAATTCTCGCTCACACCAGCAAAGTCTGAGAGAGTCCCTACTTCCCCCACACAGTCAGAAGCTGTAGGTTATGAATCACTTCCATTTTGGCCAAACTAATGAATTTCTAACATGATCTTACTGGCTTTTTATTTACATTCCCCTCCCCCCTATGAATGAGCATAATTGAATTTGCTTATTGGCCATTTGCATTTCGTCCTCTGAGAGCTGCCTACTCTTATCTTTTGCCTACTTCTTTATTGGATTTTTAAAATCTTTTCGGTTTTCAGTACAGTAGAAAAATTAACTCTGGGGCTCTCCCCAGTATTTTTGCTAGAACTGTCCAAAAAGCAGCACAGTCTAATCTTTTCTGTTGAAATCATTGGTACAAGAGCAATGGAAGCCCAGAGGTGCTGGTGCTGTCACTGCCGCCATGTGAAAGAGTGAAAAAAAGGAAAATCAATACAGAGAAAAAGTAAGTCAGAGTTGGGGAGAGAGAAAGAACTAATGACATCATCTGAATGCCCAGATACAAGGGCGCCTGGGTGGCTGTCGGTTAAGCGTCTGCCTTTGGCTCAGATCACCGGGCCCTGCCTCAGGTTCCCTGATCAGCAGACAGCCAGTTTCTCCCTCTCCCTCTGCTATTCCCCCTGCTTGTATGCTCTCTCTGTCAAATAAATAAATAAAAATCTTTTTTTTTAAAAAATGAGTAGGGCGCCTGGGTGGCTCAGTGGGTTAAGCCGCTGCCTTCGGCTCAGGTCATGATCTCAGGGTCCTGGGATCGAGTCCCGCATCGGGCTCTCTGCTCAGCAGGGAGCCTGCTTCCTTCTCTCTCTCTCTCTGCCTGCCTCTCAGTGTACTTGTAATTTCTCTCTGTCAAATAAATAAATAAATAAATAAAATCTTTAAAAAAAAAAAATAAAATAAAATAAAAAAATGAGTACCCAGGGGTGCCTGGGTGGCTCAGTGGGTTAAAGCCTTTTTGCCTTGGGCTCAGGTCATGGTCCCAGGGTCCTGGGATTGAGCCCAGCATTGGGCTCTCTGCTCAGCAAGGAGCCTGCTTCCTCCTCCTCTCTCTCTCTGCCTGCCTCTCTGCCTACTTGAGATCTCTGTCTGTCAAATAAATAAATAAATAAATAAAATGAATACCCAGATACTGCCAGACTTGAAGCTGGAAGGGTTTAGCCATAGCAGTTCCCAATTAAGATAGCCAACACATTTTCTTTGGGGTTTGTGCTGGGTTTTTGTCATTTGCAACAAAAACATTCCTGGCTAGAGTGAGTCTGCACACAATGGAATCCCGCACTACGATTCTGGAACAAGACCTTACCATCCGAGAGAACTGGATATGCTAAATTCTGGTCCAGATAATATTTGAACTGGCCTCATCACTGTTCCTGAATGTCCCCAAGGTTTCCTCCTATGTGACAGCCTCTAAGGGATTTGTAGCACAACAGCACACCAAGCCATGGGAAGAGTTCCCCCAGTGTATACCTGTTTATCGGTCACCGAAAGAATTCAAGTCCACAAGTCACTTGGTTTACACCTATATACAGGCAGGACACGCTAAAATGAGACCCAAGCTGACAAATGTGCAGAGGCCCAAGGTAAACAAGTCACAAGTTACTTTTGGAATGGCTGGGTATTTGTGTAAAAGGAGTGCTGGAGTCCACAGAGGAGTCAGAAGGCCTACGCAGGGTAGGTCTCCAACTGCTCATTGAAAACACAGAGGTTCCCCAAATGGGCTGTTATCATAGGCTAAACTTCCTTAAACTATATGAGATACTAGATAGTGTTGTAATGAAGAGGCGAAAGTAATTACAACTATGTGTTAGAAGGCTTTGTCTATTCTGGAAACTCCAACAGAGGGGAATCAAGTGAGCCTGCGGTGGGACTCCTGATTAGGATGGAGGGCCAGATACTGAACTGCTAACAGTTCACAGAAACAATGAACATACTATCGTGGTATCACAGATAGGGTCATTTAGACACAACACAGAGGCATCCCCAACTACAGCAATAAGACCAGCAAGTGCTTTCATTAAGTACCTGCTGTGTGCCAGATAACGAGTGAAGCAATTTTTGTGAATTACTTTTTTCAATTAACAACTCAATAAGGCAGGTACCAAAACGTAAAGAAATCAAAGCTTAGAGAAGGTGCATCTGGGTGGCTTAGTCAGTGAAGCTTCCCACTCTTGATTCTGGCTCAGGTCATGATCTCAGGGTCATGGGGTCGAGCCCTGCGTCAGGCTCTGTGCTGAGTGTGGACCCTGCTTGAGATTCATTCTCTCTCTCTCTCTCTTCCTCGGCTCCTCCCCCTCCATCTGACCCATGTCTCCACAATTGCTGTGATAGGGAAAACATGGCATGCTACCTCTTAACGCTTCCGCAGGCAACTGACACCCCTCACTTCTTGCATGTCATTAACCACACAAATCTCAGGCCGCTAGCCAAGTTCAGGGTTGGGGAAGGAGAAGAATAAAGCCTACTTGTGCCCAGAAGGAAAAGAACTGGAAATAGCTGAACTGGTCAGAACTGGTCTCACTGAGCACAACAGAGCGTGAGACAATGTGGCCTCTTCTCGAAACAGATGTGTCAGAAACTACAGAGCTCTCTGTTTCTCTCTCTGCAACTGCCCCAGGTTAACACTTTAAACCTGAAAGTCTCTGCCTCAACTACCCACAGATGACTGTATGTCTCATGCCATGGCTGTCCTCACAGCCAATGATGCTTAGACTACCAACAATCAGCCAAAATTTCAGAAGGAAAAAAAAAATTTTTTTTTTAAGAAGGAAAAACTTTTGGTATGTTCCCACCAAGTAGAATCATTCTGTCTGTGCAGGTCCTTCGTCCCCTCCATGGAGATGGGTTTTTTAAGAACTCCATGGTTAGATGTGGGCAAACAGATTTCTCTTTTAGATCGCATGCCACCTGGAAAACTTCTAGAGCTATAGCAAAATGCCTGTGTGTAACAAAAAATAGGTTGCAATATCTGTACTACCCATCCACATACAGACAGTTTCTGAATTATTAATGGTTCAACTTAACAATTTTTCAATTTTACAATGGTGCCAAAGCAATACTCACTCAATAAAAACCTTTCTTGGAATTTTGAATTTTGCTTTTACCCGAGCTAGCAACATGCAACAACAGGACCTCCTTCCATCATGCTGGGCAGCGGCAGCCACAGCTCCCATTCAACCACACAACCATGAGGGTCAGCAAACCACTCTGCACCCGTACAACCACTCTGTTTTTCACTCTCGGTAGAGTGTTCAGCCAATACGTGAGATGACACTTTACTATAAAACAGACTTTGTGTCCGCTGATTTTTAATGTTTCAAGTTTTTAAATTCTAGTTAGTAAACATATAGTGTAGTAGTGCACTGGATGGTTCAGGAATAGCATTTAGGGATTCGTGACTTAAACGGAACACCCAGTGCTCATGGCCGGTGCCTTCCTTACTGCCTACCGCCCGTTCAGCCCATCTCCCGTCCACCCCTCCTCGGGCAACCCTCAGTTTGTTCTCTGTCATTGATATGGCTTGTCTTCCTCTTTTTTTTCCTTTCCCCTATTTCATGTTTTGTTTCTTAAATTCCACGTGAGTGAAACCATATGGTATTTATCTTTGACTTATTTCACTAAGCATAATATGCTCTAGCTCCACCCACATTGTTGCAAATGGCAGGATTTCATCCTTTTGATGGCTGAGTAATATTCCATTGGGTATATATACCATGTCTTCCTTTTTTTAAAAGATTTTATTGATTTATTTGACAGACAGAGATCACAAGTAGGCAGAGAGGCAGGCAGAGAGAGAGGAAGGGAAGCAGGCTTGATGCCGAGCAGAGAGCCCAATGTAGGGCTCGATCCTGGGACCCTAGGATCATGACCTGAGCCAAAGGCAGAGGCTTTAACCCACTGAGCCACCCAGGCGCCCCAATGTACCCTGTCTTCTTTATCCATTCACCAGTCAATGGATGTCTGGGCTCTTTCCATAACTGGCTATCATTGATAATGCTGTTATAAACACTGGGGTGCGTGTACCCCTTCAAATCAGTATTTTTGTGTCCTTTGGGTTAATACCTAGCAGTGCAATTGCTAAGTCATAAGGTAATTCTATTTTGAACTTTCTGAGGAACCTCCATATTGTTTTCCAGAGTGGCTGCACCCATATGCCTTCCCTCCAACAGTGTGAGAGGGTTTCCCTTTCTCTGAATTCCTACCAACATCTGTTGTCTCCTGTGTTGTTAATTTTTGCCATACAGACAGGTGTGAGGTGATATCTCATTGGGGTTTTGATTTGTATTTCCCTGACGATGAGTGATGTTGAACATCTTTTCATGTGTCTGTTGGCCATCTGTAGGTCTTCTCTGGAAAAAAGTCTCTTCATGTCTCCTGTCCATTTCTTAACTGCATTATTTGTTTTTTAGGTGTTGAGTTTGATAAATTCTTTATAGATTTTAGATACCAACCCTTTATCAGAGATGTCATTTAAAAATATCTTCTCCCATTCTGCAGGCTGCCTTTTAGTTTTGACTGTTTCCTTCACTGTGACTTTTCTTAACTGTCAGCTAATGTTGTAAGTGTCCTGAGCACATTTTTAGGCAGACTAGGTTAAGCTAAGGTGTCCAGTAGGTTAGGTGTTAAATGCACTTTTGAATTATGATATTTTCAACTTACAATGGGTTTAAAGGGACATATCCCCATCTTAACTCAAAGAAGATCTACACTTTCTAAATGTATAAAAACAGAAAATGCAAGTTTCTTAAAGCTCCTCCAGGAAGTATGCTTTATTCACAATTTGGTTCCCTCACTATCCCCCATTTTCTGTCTATAATACCTTTCTACAAGAATTCTTTTACTTTATTTTAATAGAACTTTCCGCCTCCTGGGCATAAAACTCTTTAAAGTGCACATCTGGTTCAGAGGGGTTGTTGGGGTTTTTTTTTTTTGGTTTTTTTTTTTGTTTTTTTCCCCGAGAAGTTTAAAAACCTTCATTTTGCATTCAGGAATAAATGAGAAGTGGTGTTATTTATAATTGGCTCCTTCTAATTCAGACTAAATGCAGATTAATCCTAATTGATAACACATAAAATTTAATTAAACCTTAATAAAGAACCTGGGAAAGAGTTCTCAAAAGATAATATCAATGGTAATGTTGGATGCTGCACACTGCAGTACTTGAGATAAAACACAGTTCGTAGGAGTATTTTCAGGGCTTTGTGCAAGTCCAGATATGGGTCATTATCTCAAATAGGACATTCATTAAAATTGTGGATAAATCTGAGAGATGGTGTTCTTCGTGCAGCTCACCGATAAGAAGTTTGGACCATAAGAGCTCCCAGTGACTTCCTCAGCCCTCCCTCCTCTCTCTCACCTGTTGGTCAGACGGCAGCTCAGCCCCCTGACGATGGGGCCACCCTGAATCCCTGCCACGAGCCGCCATCCCAGCCCACAACGCATCAGACAAACCCCAAATGACTGAATCTCTCATTGTAGAAATCCAATTACCAATGCTACAGAAACATCAACCCTCTGACCAATGTTCCCAGCAGAGAAACATTTTCATCTCATGTATTCACGAATATTTTTGTGTGTTCAGGAGTGACTGAGGACTGATCTTCCATGGTCTATCACCCCAGTACCTAATTACTTAAAACATGGAGAGAGAGCCCAGGAAGATGGGAGACCAGGCCCTCAGGAGCAGGACGCCTGCCTCAGAGATGGGAGTGTACACTCTAGCTGCTGGCAGAAAAATACAAGGAGCAAACCCAGATGCCTCCAGGGACCAGAAGGTAACCCAAGTGAAGGCAGTATATTGGGCTAGATCACAGCAAACTGGAAAGATCTGCCTAGTCCAAAGGGGGTGAAAATGTCTCCATTCTCCCCACGCTTTCTATTAGGGACTGTGGATCCAATGTTACCAGGTTATTTTAGTCTTCATGAGAATTTTTAAATTTGGACTGTAATCTGGAAAATGAAACCGTATTTTTGAGTGGGTAGCAAATCTTTTTAAATGTTTAAATACTCTGTAGGCCTTATGATTTCTCCTGTATAAGCTGACTCTAGATCTTTGAAGTTCCTTCCCTTTGGTTCTTTTTTCCTTTTTTTTTTTTTAAGAGAAAGAGCGCTCACAAACAGGCGGGAGTGGGGATAGAGCGAGATCTCAAGCAGGCTCCACACTCAGCGCAGAGCCCAAAGCAGGGCTCGATCTCACAATCCTGAGATTATGACGTGAGCTAAAACTAAGAGTTGGACACTTAACTGACTGAGCCACTCAGGCACCTCCTTTTGGTTCACTCTTTAGCAAACATTTAATTTTTTTTCTGAGCATTATAGGAAGAAGGAATAGCCCATGCAAAATGCCCAAAATAGAGGAGTATGCCTGGTGTGTTCAAGAAACAACAAATTAAGAGCGCCTGGCTGGCTCAGTCAGTAGATCTCAGGGTCATGAGTTCAAGCACCATGCTGGGCATAGAGTTCACTTACAATAAAAAATTGAAGTATAAAATTTTAAAAATTAAAGGTATTAAGTTAAAAAATTAAAAACTAAAGTATAAAATTTTTAAAAAGAAACGGCTAAGGAACGAATGTGGCTGGCACAGAATGACTGAAGACGGGAGGAGGAGGTCACAGCGCTGCGGACAGAGGAGGAGGTCACAGCGCTGTGGAGCCTGAGTCCCTGGAATGCCTCTGGTTCTTAGTCTAGGGGCGATGGGGAGCCACTGGAAGGTTTTCGGCAAAGAGACATGGGCAGACCATGAGTTTTTACCAGGATTCTTCTGGCTGCTGTGTTGAGAAGACCGCTGGAAAAAAGCCGGGAGACCAGCTCGGAGGCAGCAGCGGTGTCCAGGAGCGAGAGGACAGCGGTCAGACCAGAGTAGTAGCAACTGAGAGGGCAGAGAGTTAGCCAGCTTCTGCTTTAAAGGGAAAGCCCACAGGAATACCTGATACGCTGGTTATGGGGACTGAGAAAAACAAAGGATTCAAGGACCATTCTAAACTTTTAGCTTGAATAACTGGAAGGATGACAGTTATCAATCCAGACCTCCGACCCCAAATTTTCCCAGAAGGATTGCAAACAGCCAGGACACCCCCTTTCCCATCCCCTGTCCAATAATAATGATGATGTTAAAGAGTATTATCTTTTTATTAAGCACTCACTCTATAGCCAAGCATTTTCTTTTTTCTTTTTTTTTTTAAGATTTATTTATTTGGCAGAGATCTCACAAGTAGGGAGAGAGGCAGGCAGAGAGATGGGGAAATAGGATCCCTGCCGAGCAGAAAGCCCGATGCAGGGCTTGATCCCAGGACCCTGAGATCATGACCTGAGCCGAAGACAGATGCTTTAACCCACTGAGCCACCCAGGCGCCCCTGGCCAAGCATTTTCTGTGCATGACTGCATTTAATCCTTCCATCCACTCTGTGAATTAGATCCTGTGGTTTAGTGCCATTTCCTCCATGACAGTGAGGCTCACAGAAGTTACACAAGTCATCAATTTCGCAACACTCATAAGTAACAAAGCTGGGATTTAAACCCGGGGCCCAGTGACTGCGAGGCCCGTGACATATTCACCATGCTATCTTCAAATCTACCTTTCTGTATGTCAGGCACAGGCTGGGTCCTTTCACATATGTGATTTTACTTAATCTCTCTAACAATTTTATGGAGCAGGTACTTATGTTCCCATTTTCAAGTGGAAATCAACGGAAATACGTACCCAAGCCCTACTTCCCTTATTCAGAAGTCGTTGTTCTCCAGGAAACTACAATAAAGCCAAGTGGCGTCTTCCCACCCAGCCCAATACTGGCTTGGGTAGAATAACTGAGTAAATTGGGGGAGATATAAAGAAGCAAAAGACATAGTGTCCTCCATAGGGAGTGTGACTCTCCCAGAGAAGATGATCAGTTACCCAAGGCCAGTCAAATGCCACTAGGTCTTGGGATGTGCCTGCCTTCAGCAAGCAGCCCACCCAGTGCACAGAGGGCTAGCTCTGTACTAGGCTTTGAGAACAGAGAGATGGACAGGAGGAAGCTCCTACACAATCTAAGGGAAATTAAGAATTTTGGAGGCATATGCATTTCTGTAAATGATGTGCAAAGCTGATTTAAATGCATCATAACTGCCACTGAGCCGAGTGTCTATTCCCAGTTCTTTTCCTTAAATGTTAAAGACTAAAGACAGCACTTACCATCTGCTATAGCTTGAGATCTGCTCCTTCCCCCAAGGTCTCCTGACATGGCAAGGCCTGGCTGGCAGCCCCCTCTGACACAGCCCGCCAACAACATCTAGAAGCAGTCAGAACATCTGCTGGTCTTTCCAACACGCAGCTGCTGAAGACTTGTAACCCTTGCCTCTCAGGTCACTTCAGCCTGTGGACAATGAGGAACCCAGATCTGAGGACATTTAGCTCAGTTCTCATCCAATCTGGGTCCTTGGACTCCTGGTTATTTGTTCAATGTTTACTAAGCAACTTCTAAGTGTTGAATGTGGTTATAGATGATACCATGGTAAAAAAGAGAGATGCAGGCTCTTCCCTGATGGAAAAAAATCTAGAAGGGAAACAAATTTTGAATATGTTCACTGGCAGGGTATTGCAGGAACATGTAATTGGTGGATCTAAGCCAACATGGGGTACCCTGGAATTAGTGATCTTTGCGCTAAGAAATGAAGCAGGCGTTAGCTCGGTGAAGGCAGGGACTGGTGAATCATTCCAGAGAGAAAAGTGTGAGGAAAGGTCCTAAGTCTGGACAGAGCACAACAGTTGAAGAAAAGAAAGAACTACAGTGCCATGGGGGAGAGATATAAAATAAACATAAGACACCAGATCTTACAAAGACTGAACACTGTAAGGAGTTCTTTTTATCTCCTGAAGGCAGTGGGGAGCTATTAAAGGGTTCAAGCAAATGAATGCCTTGATGAGATTTATATTGTTAAAAGATCATTGTCATGGCTCTGAGGAGATTGATGGAAGGAAACAAGAGAATGAGGAGAGCCGTCCAGGCCAGCGCACCAAAGCAGTGGTCCAGGTGAGAGAGGATGGTGCCAGAGGCCATAAGGGTGGCAGTGATAATGAAGAGGGTGGGGTCTAGGTCTGTTTTTGGAAGACTCAACAAAACATGGTGACACTGTATAAGGTGGGTGAGAGATAAAAGGTAGAACTGAGGCTGATTCTACCTTTTAGGAATGATGGCACCATTTGTGGTATGGGGAAAAGGCAGAAGAGGGGTAAGTTTGGTAAGGGTGAGGAATTCATTTCCAGACATTCTAAATTGGAGAGAAGCACAAGACATTCAGGAGAATATCTATGTCCAGAAAGAAAATCTAGCCAGCCTCCTATACTGCTTGGTTATTTGTTCTGACTCTTCTCAGGTAAAGGTGGCATAGCCGAGAAAGAAAAACTTCCACTCCATCCTGTGAGTCCTGCCTAGTTCATGCTGCTGCTGTTGCAAATAAAAACATACATATGGATACCTTGGACATCCGGTGATGTTTCAGCACATATCAAGCAGCACCTTGGACAGATCCCTCACTGCTCTCCCCACAAAGTTCCGCTCGAGTCATTCCACCGTGCATCTTGCCTTTTATTCTGCCCCTTACACACCACTGACCTCAAACACTACTTTCTGTCTGTCAGTTCATCTGTTCCCCCTATTTAAGTCTTAGAACCCAAAAAACATAACCCTGAATTTAAAGTCTTCCACCATCTGACTCCGGATGTGAGATGCCATGAGACAAGCCTAAGGAAAAGCAGGGTCTGGAGACCAAGGAGGATGTTCTCAGCATCTGACATGGGGTAGAGGACAACTAAACCAGGGAAAGCATGAAGAGAGAGACTAAGAAATTAATAACGTAGAGTGGATCCTTCTAAAACCTAAAGTTTGCTTAGGAAATTAAGACCAGGGTGAGTCCTGCAGGACATGGAGCTAGAGACTGGAAAAAGCAACCAGGGAAGGTCATGGGAAGAAGAGCAGCTGCAGGAATGGGCTCTTTATGACAGAGTTTGCAGTGACACCAAAGAACAATGTATGTTTAAAATGCTGTGTGAGTGGAAGGATGCAGCTTGGTAGTGCATAAAAACGCGCCAGTAATGGTATTGATTTAGGTGCACAACTTCTAATTAGGAGATAAAAGGAAATGCAAGAGCATAAGGTAATTCTTTGTGTGCCCACATCACATAATGTTCACAATGCACTCTGCTTTGAGAGAGGAGAAATGGAAAATTTGTGGTACAGAATGCATAGTAAGGTCTTGTTTATGTTTGCAGAGAAAATTCAAAGTCTGGGAGGATATATCCTGAACTGTTAGCCACAGTCCTCTTTGAGAGGTGAATCATAGTAAGGTTCCATTTTCCCTGTAATGCGTTTGTCTTATGATTCTGTACTAGGTCACTGCTTGGCCAGTATACACAAGTGCAGCATTGTGAGTTGCTAAAATACTTCTGATTGGTTGGGAAAAGCCACTCTCCCAACACCCTGCCCTCAAAGAACCTTCCGCATGCTCCAGTAGGTGAAGGGTTAACACCAAGTACAGCTGGGAGCTGCCAGGTCCCCTCCAAGGCCAGTGTCCAATCTGACTGTTAATTTTTTAAGTATTTGTTTTAAAAATTTTTATTTTTCTTTAAAGCATGGTATTGACTCCAATCAGAACTGCATAATGATTGTGATGCTGGAAGAATTTTAGAACACTGGTCTGCAGTTTCTACTGTGCTCACCACTCACATGTCAAATGACTTCCACCTAAAGGACTCACTTTTATAGGCTTCCCCAGATGCTAAAAATTACTTTGGAATTTTTTTATAAAGATTTTACTTATTTATTTGACAGACAGAGATCACAAGCAGGCAGAGAAGAGAGGAGGAAGCAGGCTCCCTGCTGAGCAGAGAGCCCCGATGCAGGGCTCAATCCCTGGACCCTGGGATCATGACCTGAGCCGAAGGCAGAGGCCTTAACCCACTGAGCCACCCAGGCGCCCCTACTTTGGAATTTTTTAAAACAAACTGTCCTGCAGAGACTTTGTTTCTTCCTATTCGCACTTCATCCAGATGCAGCTGCCAAAATGAGAGTCGTAGCCAGGACTCTGCCTGATGCTATGTCACAGCCCAAGTGGGGCTGCTCTCCCCTGAAGACCTGTGTCAGCTCCCTTTTCCCCATTCATGCTATATTTGGCCTCTGCTCCTTAATATTTCTTATGATTATACTCTGTCACCCTGACTGCTTCGTAAGCACCTTGAAGACATACAATTTGGCAGGTTTTTTTTGTCCTCGCTCTACCTAGCCTACTGCCTGGCTTGCGGAGATTTTCAAGGATATTTATTGTTATTGATACTGAAACGTGTTATTTGCGAAGTGATCCTCTTCCCTGGTTACTGCCAAAACTGTCCCTGCAGGGTTAGGGTGGTAGAGGACACAGAGCCTGTCGTCGGAGGCTTCAACATGACTGGGGTGGGACATGATCCCCCTCGTGAAGGAGCAGAAATCATTTGTCAGCCTGTGCCAACGGGTGTTGCCTTTGCAACCCTCTCTTATCTTCAATATCCTTTCCTACTCATCCCATTATCTGCTAACAAATATCACTGTTTTCGCTCAGAACAGTTGTTACAGGACAGAGGTTCCTTACCTATCCGGTATGTTCCATGCTGGACATGAGGAGTCCCACTGCTTTTATCAGCGTCCCTGTCTCAGGAGGTCAAAGCGCCTTAAGTCCGATAAAGATTATTCGGTGACTGGCTGATGAGCCAGTGTACGGTGAATGAAGGTAATCCATGCAGGTGCAATAAGCAAATCTCCAAATTCCAGCGATTTGGCATAGCGCGTCCTGATTTCTCACTCACATCAAAGTCCAGTGAGCATTTCTGCTCAGTGGGCAACTTTCTTCCATGCAGTGACCCAGGAGCCCAGGCTCCTTCTGTCTTATAATTCCACTTTCCCCCAGGGCTTTGGGATTACCTACACTCGAGGACCCACTTCTTCAAAGACTTTGACCCAGAAGTGACACATGTCACTTCTGCTCATGTTCCCTTGGTTAAAGGCTAAACGATGACCAAATGTTGATGCAAGGGAAGCTGTGTCTTGTGGTCCCTGGTCCCACAAGCAAGTCCATGCTGTCAAAAGGGGATCATGAGCTCTTGGTGGATAGCTCGCCATCTGCCATAGTAAACAAATTTCCAAAGGCTTAGCAGATCATCCAATGACACTCTTTAGGAAAACCATCTCCCAATGAAGGCAAAGGAAGCATTTTCAGGCTTATGCTCTCCAAGTCCCTTAAGAACACTCCTGTTACTTGCCATAAAATACTTTTCATGGAAATGGGGAAAGGTTTTGAACTGGGAGAGGACTATGCAATGCGACAACCCATATAAACCTTCAAGCTAGGCCTGTAGCATTGTAGGACCTGCCTGCATCAAGTGTGTGGGCATCAGGAAGTCAACAGACATCCTGCAATCCTTTGCACCAAACTGGTCTCCCTTTGGAGTTGCCACAGCCCAACACAGCATCCCCGTACTGTCCTCGTCCATACATTCAAACCTTGAGGCAAAAATCAAGCCCAGGAGGGAAAACTGACGTAAACTCACAGAACACGTGTCTAATAAAACGATTTCTTTCAAAAATAGAAGCAACTGCTACGGGTTCATAATGAACATTTTTATTTTTAAAGTATTTTCTTTCATAGGGAAGAAATGTAATTCATTCTTTTCCCCAAAATAATAAGGAAAATTGCTACTGAGAACAGTCTGGCATTTGGAACCTAGTGGGAGATTTCTCCAGCAGATGGTTTTGTGGCAAAAAGCTTTTAAGAATTTCTAACTGCTAGCGAAAAATGTTTGAGAGAGAGAGAAAGGAAGAGAGGGGGTGCAGGGAGGGAAGCACGGAGGGATGGAGGGAAAGAGGGGAAAGGGAGCGGGAAAGACCGCTTTGATATGATCAAGAAAAGATGTGCCCAAAGCAAGCAATCCTTATTCAAGTTCTCATGACTCAAATGATCCATAGACTAAGTTGTAGATTCCAAAATCTGGCCGGGCACCAGAATAGCATGGAAAGCTTGTTTAAAATAACCATGGAATCAGAATATCTGTGGGTGGTGACCAGACATGCATATTTTTTTTTTTTAAAGTTCCATAGATGATTCCGTTGAAACCCAGTGGCCTTTTTTTTTTTTTTAAAACTCTGATGATGGTTATGCAAAACGGTAGGCAGCACTTTCAGCTTAGCAAAGGTCCTGCCCTCTTGGCCACTTGGCCATCATTTTCTACACGCGCGTTTCCACCAGGAGCAGGCTATTCGACAGGTCCCTCAACTCACCACACAAAGCACTGGGGGGATGTTCTTAAGAACGCCATGAACAAAGATACCAAAGCAGTTAATTATTTTATTTGGAAGCAAGGGAGACGTAGTTCAAGCCAATCCACCCAGCACTATCTGCAGAGAATCAAAGCTATGTCACAGCCAATGGCTCTGCCAAATACCATTGGCCACATCCTCTCAGAACGCTGGGGCGGGGCGGGGGGAGGGGGGGGCTGTTCCTGGGAGGCTTGGCAGATCAGCTTTCACTCCCAACACAGCTGCCTACTTGCTGAAAGGCCAGGACAAGTCCCTCTGACCCAATCTGCTTATTTATAAAATAGTAACTGAAAATTCTGACCCCAGAGTGCTGTGAGCTACAAATGGGAAAAAGGAGAGAAAAGCACCTAGAAAAGAACCTGCCACGGAAAAGGAACTTGATCAATGGTACTTTCCTTACCACATTTTTTAAACCTCCTTCACCCTGGGAAAAGGAGAACCATTATCAAAGGCCGACAGAAGACAGTCTCGTTCTCCCAGTACTCCATGAGTTGTCTCCAGAGCGGTTACCCAGGATCGAACTTGGAGACAGGTGACGATCTCTATTATTCTCTATTTAGGTGGCTACCACTGAAGAGACGCTTACTTCTAGCTCCTGCTGTCACCTCAACCAGAAAGCATCTCTTGGTACCTGCAGCCATGGTAGGAAATGCCAGGTACAGTTTTTGCGGCCATAACCTGGGTTATGGGCATGATCTCTGTGAGTCCCACATGGTCTAATACTAAATTATATGGGATTCAAATTAATCATATAGACAGTCACAAAACACCAGACTCTAAATATTATTTACCCAGCATCAAGCAGATGTTTGTTTCCAAAGCTACAATCTCCTCTAATTGGCTGACATTGTGCTGCATAAACACCAACGCAAGCTTATGTTCTCTAATGAATGACAAATGCCTAGAAGAATCCTCTGCGAATTGGCAGCCTCCCCCTCCAGCATGCAAATTACATGGAAATTCCATCAGTACATGCATATAAGCTGATCTGCACGACTGGCAGACTGGTGGATAAACACACCCATGGATTCATTGTCCAAATTCAATTTGGTGGGTTCATCTCTGCTGTTAGTGATCATTTGTTAAGTTACTCATCCAGCCAACATTTACTGCACAGCCATTCCACAACAGGCATTGTCTTGGGTTTTAGGAGTACAAAGAGGACTAAAAATATGGTCTCACTTCAAATAGTCCACAACGAAAAGGGAGACATGACTGGTAAAGAAATAAAATTAACAATGTGAGAGGTGCAAAAATAGAATGTGGGCAAGCTTCTATGGTCAGAGAGGAAATAAATCAACACTACCTATAGGGGCTGGGGACAGCCTCCCAGATTTTCAAGGCACAACTCCGAGCAAGATCTTAAGAGTCAGCGAGACAAAGTGCAGAAAGGGAGGTCACCGTGAAGAGAGTAGCAAGGACATATGACAAAACATGTCGGGCTCTGGGGGCCGACAAGAGTTTGAACTTGCTGGAGCACACACAGCAAGCAACTATCTGCTATTCTAGCTCCTTAAAAATGCGTGCCGACCACAAACCAGAAGTGACTCTTAATCTCACAGAACAAACTGAGGGCTGCTGGGGGGAGGGGGGGTCAGAAGAGGGGGGTGGAGTTATGGACATTGGGGAGGGTGTGTGCTATGGTGAGTGCTGTGAAGTGTGTAAACCTGGTGATTCACAGACCTGTACCCCTGGGGATAAAAATACATTACATGTTTATAAAAAAAATTTAAAAATTTAATTAAAAAAAAAAAAGGCGTGCCAACCACACAGCCCCTCTGAGGGGTAACATGGCCCTAGCTATTGAAATTTAAAATGTGCTTATCTTGTTTGTATAGCAGCAAAAGGAGCAAAAGTGCTCCTCTTTAAGGGACTAGTTAAATATGGTACATACACATAAAGAAGTACGACACATACTAAATACCCTGTCAAAAGGCATGGGCATATGCCCCATAAACTTATAGAAGATTTACAGTTAGGGAAAGATCTCCAGAAAATACTGTCAAGTGAAAAAATCGTGAGATAAAAAAAGATAGGATGCTACCTTTTGTGTAAGAGAGAAAACAAAATAGGAATATCTGTTCTTCTTTGCTTTACTGATAAAGAAACCCTAAAAGGACATATAAGAAACTAATATCTGTAAGCGTTGAGGGGGTTGCAGAACAGATTAGAAAAGAGCTGGGGGTGAGATTCTGCAATGCAGACCTTGTAGATCTTCCCCTGCCCCCCGAATCGCATAAATGCATCATCTCTGAAAAAGTAAGACCAGGGGTGGGGTGCCTGGGTAGCTCAGCGGGTAAAACATCCAACTCATAATTTCAGCTCCAGTCATGATCTCAGGGTCTGGAGATCAAGCCCCACATTGGGCTCCGTGCTCAGGAGGGAGTTCACTTGAGAGATTCTGTCCCTCTGCCCCTACCCCATCCCGTCTCTCAAATAAATAAATCTTAAAAAAAAAAAGAAAAAAAAGTAGGACCAAATTTTAAAATGTATCTGCCTCATGGCCCACTAATTCTAGTCTTGACATCAATTACAATCACTTACACATGTGCCTAAGGATATTTGTTATAGTACAGTTTTTGTGCAAAAAAAAAAAGAAACAACAAAAATGTCCATTAATAAAATCATAGAATAAACAAGTATGTTCATACTTAAGAATATCAGGCAGCAGCTAAAACTGTGAAGTAGATCTTTCTACCCACAGGGACAAATCCAAGACTCCCAGAAGGATAGGACACTGCTACTGTAACACACACAGCCCAGGTAACACCGTGCTAAGTTGAAATAATTCACACCTGTTACCAGTGCTTACTTGCGGACATGGTCTAGAGCAGTAGTCGGTGATCATCTTCTATAAAAAGCCAGACAGTCAATGTTTTAGGTTTTTCAGGCCTTAAGGTCTCTGTTGTGCCTAATCGCATATGGCAAACACAGCCACAGACAATATATAAATGAATAAGCTGTGTTCCAATAAAACTTTATTTCAAAAACAGAGAGAGAGCCAGATTGGGACTGCAGGCTGTAGTTTGCCAACTACTGGTTGAAAGAACCAAGACAGGAGGTGTTGATTAAAAACTCTTTAATTTGGGGCGCCTGGGTGGCTCAGTGGGTTAAGCCACTGCCTTCGGCTCAGGTCATGAGATCAAGTCCCGCATCGGGCTCTCTGCTCAGCAGGGAGCCTGCTTCCTCCTCTCTCTCTGCCTGCCTCTCTTCCTACCTGTGATCTCTCTCTGTCAAATAAATGAATAAAATCTTAAAAAAAAAAAAAAAAACTCTTTAATTTTTTTTTTAACAAAGAGAATCAAGTATCTCTTCCTTATTTAATTAAAGTTAACTAAAAATAACACCGTATATTAGTCTGCTTGGGCTTCATAACAAAATACCATAGATTGGGTGGACTGAATAATAAGCATTTATTTTCTAATGGTTCTGGAGGCTAGAAGTCCAAGATCAAGGTGCCAAGAGTGGTTTCTGGTGAGGGCTCTCTTCCTGGCTTGTAGGCTGCTGCCCTCAGTCTGTGTCTTCCCATGTTTTTCCTCTGTGTACATGGAGGCAAAAAGAGCACTCTGGTGTCTTTTCCTCTTCTTACAAGGATATCAGTCCTACTAGATCACGGATCCATCCTTATGATGTCATGTAATCCTAGCTACCTCCCTAAAGGCGCTACCTACAGTCACATTGGGGGTCAGGCCTTCAACACGTGAATTTTAAGGAGACACAATTCAGTCTGTAACAGTGGGTCAGGACTTGTGCTCTATAATAACAAGACACACAGGTTCCTCCTCCCAGAATCCAAAAGAAATAATCAAGATCATGATGGTTCTTAACATCAGAAAGCCCAGCCAGGGATTCTTCCTTCCCTAACCCTCTCTCTTCCTTCTCCTGGAAAGAATGTTCCCTTCTCCAAGGCAGTGCTGCTGTCCTGCCTGGGTAGGAAGTCTTCAGCAACCCCTCCACCCCTCACTGACACTGCCTGCCTGCCTCTCTCTCTCGGGAATCCTCCTACCTGTCAAGAGGTACTAGAAAGGCATACGTTGAGAAAACCATATAATATATCCAGATCGCCTTTGGGATTTATGTCTATATTATGTCTGTATCTTCCCATATTTATCTATCTAAAACAATCTATTGAGAGAAATTATAAGGAATTGGCTTACGCAATTATAAAGGCTGAGAAGTCCAGACCCAGGAGAGCCAATGGTATAGTTGCAGTCGGAGTCTGAGTTCAAATGCAAGAGAAGACCAACGTCTCATCTCAAAGACAGGCAGAGAGAATTCTTTCTTATCCATCCTTTTAGTTTCCTCAGGCCTTCAACTGATTGGATGAGGCCCACCACACCCGGGAGAACAATGTTACTCAGTCTACCAAATCAAGTATTAATCTCATCCAGCAAATCCCTCACAGACACACCCAGAAATAATGTTTAACCAAATGTTTGACACCTTGTGGCCCAGACAAACTGACATGTAAAATTAACCATCACAGCCAGTGACTAGAAACAACTCAAATGTCCACCAGTAGAAGACTGGTTAAATAAATTATGGGACAGCCAGAGAAGCGGACACTGTACAACTGTAAATTTTAAAAAGGTAAGAAAAAAGAATGAACTTCTCTAAATACTGTCATGGAAAGATCAAAAGTGGAAAAAGCAAAATGCAGAATACGTGTGTAATAGGTACATATGAGGAGAAAATGAGAAAAAACTAGCATTTATATTTGTATTTTTTTATATATATGTAAAGAACCTCTAGAAGGAGTACTCAGAAACCACATTGCTTCCCTATGAAGACAGGAACTAGGCACATACAAGTCAAAGAAGGGAGGGAGAATTTTGGCAGATTCTCCATACTGTCTGGATTTTAACTGTGAAAATGTAGTACCTGCCCAAAAAAGATTTTAAATAACTGATGATGGGAAAAACAACTGTTGGGCATCTCCGAAGGTCCAGTCTGGAAGTCCCCAGTACACATCCAGCCAGCAGTGAAAGCCATGAAGAAAATGAGGTTGTCCCGGCAAATACGGAGAGAAGGCAATAATGTGGAAGTCAGACCCTGGGGAACACCGACATTTTGGGGGGGGGGGGGCGCGAGGAGACTGTGCAGGAGCAGACAGAAAGGCGGAGTACAGAAGAGTCTCAGAGGGTATGTAATGGTCTCGCGGCGACAAGCAGTGTAAAGTACAGACAAGCATTCAGCGGTCGCATCATTTCTGGGGTGATATATTTAACCAGAGAGTCTGTATTGTGTTTGCACTTTCTGTAGGAAATAGATCATGTAGTTACATCTCTTCCCTGGAATTTCTGTAGCTGCTGTCAGTGCAACCTGATTTGAGATGTAAATAAACTGCGGAGATAATGCCGGGATCTCGGCAGACTCTGTTCTGCCGCCCGCCCAGGATGAGGGCGGTGATGGATGGTGCCAGGGCCACTGCATAATCTCGTCTGTTTTAATACTCGATTATCGCGTCCCTCATCTTCCCCAGAACCCAACTCAACACATTAAAACCTCTTTGTTCCTTCCACAATGCTAGTATCTCCCTCGCATCTCCAGCCTCCTTTAATATGTTTCATTATTGAAATGAACACAGAAAACCAATTACCCGGGTGGCAGCAGGAGTTGGTCATGTGCCCACCCAGCCGCTCCAGGAACCTGATTCCCGTTGAGATAAACGAGAACCCCCGTGCACAGCCAAGCTGCTCACCTCTCCTCAGGCTCCTGGGAGCCGCCCCGACACAGCCACGGGGCTTCAGACATTCCTGTTCAGCTAGTTCAGTGCGTGTTTGTTGTCACCAGATGCTATGGGAGGGTGTGGCGCGACCGAAGTGCGGGGCCACGCAGCTCTGCAGCCAAAGCCGTTGTTAACACAGTGAGGGCAGAGACTCTCAGAACACCCGAGTTCAAATCCAGGCTCGGCTAACAAAGCTGTCTGGCTTGGGCAGATTCTTAACTTCTCAGGGCCATGGATCCTCATTTGTGAAATGTAAATAATCACAGTACCCACCCGGGCGCCCCTGTGGCTCTGACGGTGAGGCATCTACCTTCTGCTCAGGTCATGGTCCCAAGGTCCTGGGATCGAGCCCCATGGCGTCGGGCCGCCTGCTCACTGGGGAGTCTGCTTCTCCCTCTGACCCTCCTCCCTCCCATGCTCCCTCTCACATTCTCTCAAATAAGTAAAATCTTTAGAAAAAAGATATAGTACCTCCCTGTTATGGGTCGAATTGTGCCTTCCAAAAAGTTGAGAGTCCTGACCCCCAATACCTGTGACTTTATTTGGAAATAGGATCTTGGCAGATAGAATCAAATTAAGCCTCCTGGATTAGGGTAGCATCTCAGTGGGGTGACCAGTGTCCCTGTGAGGAGACAGATTTGGAGCCACAGAAAACACATGAAAAATTATGCCACGTGATGGCAGGGACAGAAATGGGAGTGATGCAGCTCCAAGGTGGGGAGCAAGGGCAGTCACCAGACGTGGAAAGAGGCGGGGAAGGATTCTCCCTGAGAGGCTTCAGAGGGAGCACAGCCTAGCCAACTGCTTGATTTTAGACTTCTAGCCTCCAGAACTAAGAGAAAATAAATGTCTGTTATTTTTAAGCCACCAGTTTGTGGCCACTTGTTACAGCAGCCACAGGGAACTCATACACCTCCTCAAAGGGTTGGTATGAGGATTAATTAATTATACATGCAAAATGCTTAGGAGAGTGTCTAACACCTAGTGAGTCATACAGCAGTGCAGCATTATTGTTATTACCAATTATTATTATTATTGTGGTAGTCTTGTCCCATAAGCAGGCAAGCGTCCCTCAACACGTCAAGTATCAGATTTGACAAACAGATTGGGGGCCTCCCACTTCCACAGAAACCTAGAGCTTGTGGTTGGTAAGCAAGTCCTCAGGCTACCTCTGGAGCAGGTGAAGAGCCCAGCTTCGCCCATGTACTCTTTGAGCCACCTTTGCAGGGGTACTGTGACAGGAAGGATGTCCAGGGCATTTGCATAGGTTGACACCATGCCAAAGATTAGGCTGGTTTCTGCTATACTGAATCACTCTGGTGGAAGAACCAGTTCCTCACTCAAGGTTACTGAGGCATGGGAGCACTGTGGCTAAGCACATCGATCTTGGAGCCAGACTACATGGTTCAAATCCCAACCCCTCCCTTACCAGCTCTGTGATCTCTGACAATTCATTAACCCCTCTGAAACTCAGTTTCCTTATCTGTAAAATGGGCAAAAGCTAGCAAGAAGTATATAATAACATACAGGTGAATAATCTAGAGAAGGTGGGGAAAGAGGCAGTTTGTTCGGAACCAACACAGCCTCTCCTTCTCCCACATGCACACATCCCCTGACCCGGTGGCACATCTCAGGGCATCCCTATAGCCTAATATAATCATCTGTTCTTTGTTGGTCCCTCCATATAGCCTAAGCTCCTTCACGACAGAGGGTGAGTGTTTTTGGAGCATCCCCAATATACAGAGTCATGACCAAGAACACATACTGAACAAAGTCTCTCAATCCTAAGGCATTTACACCCTGGCTCTACGATTTCTCCTCTACTTACTCCCTGAATTCTTATTTTAACAGTAAGTTCCTTTCACTCAAGGGTCAACTAACTGCAGGCCTAATTCGACCACATCCCTTTGTGTACTAGCATCTGTAGCTGCTTTCAAGCTACAACAGCAGAATCAAGTAGTCTGCAGTAGGGACCCATGTGACCCACACCATGTGACCCACAAGACTGAAGATATTCACTATCTGGCCCTTTACAGAAAAAGTCTGTCAGTTCCTGTTTTCCATCAATTTCTCGCTTTTCACTTAAGTGTATTTTTTTTAAGACTTTTTATTTATTTATTTGACAGAGAGATCTCAAGTAGGCGGAGAGGCAGGCAGAGGGAGAGGGGGATGCAGGCTCCCCACCGGGCAGAGAGCTCGATCCCAGGACCCTGGGACCATGACCCAAGCCGAAGGCAGAGGCTTAACCCACTGAGCCACCCAGGCACCCCATCATTTAAGTGTATTTTTAAATAGGAAACTTCCTATAACTAATGTGAGTGGAAACCAGTACCTCTTGCCATACATGGAAGGCAGCCATCAAGTCAATACAGTACTACTGAAATAAAGCACAGACCAGCTACAAGAACTTACCAGGCCTCAGGAAGCCAGGCTGCAGGGCACAAAGCAGAGGCCTCGGCCGGAGATGCCAGGATGGCCGGGAGAAGCTGAAGGCAGGCTACTCTGCAGGAACAAATGCAGAAAGGAAAAAGGAAAGTGTGAGTACCGGATCTGGAAGGACAGCCACACAGCAGTGTGGGAAGGGGGAAGACTATGCCAATAACGGACTCATAGAAGAAATCCTCGGGGCGGAAAAGGAACCAGAATTTCTAAGAGCAGGAGCTCCGAGGACACACAGCCAGAGGGGCCACTTAGAAAGGCAGCAAAGTCAGGTGCCTGGGTGGCTCAGTGGATTAAAGCCTCTGCCTTTGGCTCAGGTCATGATCCCAGGGTCCTGGGATCGAGCCCCACATCTTGCTCTCTGCTCAGCAGGGAGCCTGCTTCTTCCTTTCTCTGCCTGCCTCTCTGCCTTTTTGTGATCTCTGTCTGTCAAATAAATAAAAAATCTTAAAAAAAAAAAAAAAGGGCAGCAAAGTCTCCTCACAGGATTGAGAAAAAATATGTATATATTTTTTCAACATCTCAAAGTAGTAAGCATAATTTATAAACCAGATTAGAAAAGAACATCTCAGCATATTTATAATGAAAACAGCTGATGCTAATGAGCACAATAACATTTAAATAGAAATCTGTTTACCTTCAGGAGATTCATGTAGAACTTCGCTGGTGTACTGACTGATTTAAGGACCAAGGACTGACTTAAGGACCAGGGAAAGGGCTGATGAACCCTCCTGAGTTTTCTGGATTAAAAGCGTAGCTGGCTGAGGTGCAGAGGAGTACTGAGAACCTCGGAGCCTAACCAACCAGTGACTGGGCGTCATCAGAACCAGGTGGCGAAGAGGTCACAGCACCCAACCTGGCCATATGCTTCCAGTTCTTTCTGTTATGAGCACCACAGACTCCTTGAAAAAGCTGAAAAATCTAGGCCCCTCCTCCCAGAAAATTGCACAGAAATACATACACCAAAACTTTTGCATTTACATTCTTTATCTATGTTGGAAATGTTTTTCCTACACATGAAGAAAAATTAAAAGCAATCTTTAAAAAAAAAAAAAAAGCCTTGGCCTCATTTTTTGTAACACGTTAAGATTCAAGGTCTATTTGAGTGGTAGAGGGAATAGATCTAAAATAAAACAAAAAAAAAATTTCAATTCTTCTCAAAATCTCATTTTAATGAGATTTCTGCAATTTCTTGGCCTGAATAAAAGTTGTAATTGTGGAGTGGTCTTTGGCATGAAAATCAAATTGTCTTCTAGTTTTCATTTAAGGGAGACCTGTCGGTTAAGCATCTGCCTTCAGTTCAGGTCATGATCCCAGGGTCCAGGGATGAAGTCCCACATTGGGCTCCTTGCTCAGCGGGAAGCCTGCTTCTCCCTCTGCCTGCTGCTGCCCCTGCTTGTGTGCTCTCTCTCCCTGACAAATAAATAATCTTTTAAAAAATGTTTTTTTCATTTAAATGGTACCTGCATAGACAAAAACCGTGAACCCCAGAAATACACAGGAAACAAAAAAAATTAATAATCCTATTACTCACTTGGCTAACTTAGAGTGGGGTTGTGTCAATAAATACCAAATTCTCCAAAATATTTTTAACATTCAATTTACATCAATTTTTTTTCTCTCATCCTTAAGTTAATGAGGCTAGGTGATGAGAGAAGTCCTTATGAATCATGATCTCAGGGTCCTGGGATCGAGCCCCGCATCGGGCTCTCTGCTCAGTGGGGAGCCTGCTTCCTCCTCTCTCTCTGCCTGCCTCTCTGCCTACTTGTGATCTCTGTCTGTCAAATAAATAGATAAAATCTTTAAAAAGAAATTCTTTTGAAGATGGTCTGAGTAACTCCTGTTAACCTTAAAAATAAAATGGCCAGTTCTTTTACCAGCAAAAATGGGTTTATCTGGGAATAGCAGAGAATTGCAATTTAGGACAAGCACTGGCAAAACCGCAGGCAAGTCTGGAGAACAAAGAAAAGAAGTGTTCTTTTAAAGGGGAAAGAGGGATTAAGGGGAGGCTGTTGTGAACTAAAAGTCCATTGGAGTAAACTGGGAGTTTGAAGTGGAGTCGCTTCTTTTTGTCTGGGCTGTTGCCAGGGGAGGAGGAAAGCCTTGCTTCCTCCTGCTGGAGTAGTCGGGTAGCAGGCAGCGGCTAAGGTAGGAGCCCCTGTAAGCCAGGACTCCTCCGTTGGCTTTGCAGCTGACGGGTGCTGGCCATGACCGCTCCCCCTGCCAGCCTCCCGCCTCCATCCTAAACAGTTTCCTTTTATTAATTTTCACAGCCTCCCCTCTCTTTGATGGAGAACTCTGAAAAGCACTGCTGACCAAGAGTCACATTTTCCACGTTCAGTGGTTTTGTCCCTCAGCACCGAGGAGGACCTTTCCTGGTTCTCACGTCCTCCATTGGAGGGAGCGTGCAACAGCCGTTGGAAACTACATAAGGCCATGTCTGAGTACTAAGGAAGCTTAGGAGGGAGAAACTCTCGGGCCCTTCCCATCTGTCATCCAAGACCGGTAAGCCTTGGAGATCATTTCGAGGTGTTGAGCTAGCATCACCTTATTGGGTACATCATTTTTTTTTAAGTTTGAAAGGCAACAAAATATAAAACTTCAAAAAATTACACAACAGAAAAAGTAACATGACCATTCCAAATTGTAAGATGGTTCTAAATCAGGACTCTGGTCTGAAAGTAGGCAACCAAACTACTTATCGGGACTTATTCCAGCCTCAGGAAGAACGGTTCTCCCTATGGAGGCAAATCTGGACTCGTGTATGCCTCCCAGAGGTCTCCGCCTAGAGCGGCCCTAAGAGAAGAGTGGCCACCTCGGGAGCACCCTGAAAGAAAGAATAGACCGGGTGCATCTGGGAAGATGCAGTGCAAGTTTAAACAGGAAGCAATCGCTGATGAACTTTCTACGAGACAGTACAACTTCGAAGACATCTTTAAATAGCACTGTTACCCCAAAAGAACTATTTATACCAAGTATTATTCATAATAGTCTGTAAAGTTATAAATTCAAAAATCATGACTGTGGATGAGAATGCCAAGTTGGTGAATAATTCGGATGACTTTTGTGGATTCTGGAACCTTCTAACCCTTCAGGAAAAACATGTGAAAGAAGAATTTGTCCTGGTTTCAAGATGAGGCTATTCCCTAAAGACTGCAATAAAAAAAAAAAGGAGGTTTCTCCCTTTCACCAGAGCTTGGGAAATGCAGACAAGGGCATTATCTTTCCACAAAAGAAAGGAAACACCAGTGAGAAAAGATACATAGGTCTCTTCTGACATCTTGGAAAAGCTGTCACACATCGCCTGCCTCAATTCTGGGAAATCTTAACTTTCAGGCCACCAGAAGGTGTGCGGGTCCAGTCAGGGGTGGGTGCTCTCTTTAGATATTTCATGTGACTCCAAGAGTTTGTTCCCTCCAGTTTGGTGACACAAAGCAGTTCCTGATAAGGGCTTTTCATCAAGGCTAAAATCGGGGGGGGGGGTCTTTTCTAATAGATGAAATCTCTCGGTAGCAAGAAGGAATGCCTAAGGTCACTGTCTCCTGGAAGCACACGATGAAAAATTGCTCCACCAAAGTATGGCTATTTTAATAGAAGCAATAAGGCCTTTACGATACTGAAACATAAGTCCTTTCATCAGCTGTGTCAAAGGAGAGAGGGGCCAAGTACATCGGTCGCCCTGTGACTATCTCAAAGGGTGAGAGTGAGTTCCAAATGGGGTGGATCTGAGATTAGAAGGACCGGTTACAGTGCTTTCACCCAAAATATCTGGTGGGTCTCTACACATTTTGCCAGTTGAATCTCACGGAGCCATCAGTGTGTTTGAGTAACCCTGAGGATAGAGGATGGTGTGCACAATGGAAGTATTGTAAAACCAGCCAAAACAGCACAGACCTGTTGAAACACCTGACCAATAGAATGGGTTCTCCGGTCCCTATGAAGTTCAGAAGTTCCTCGGGTAGGGATAATCTTTTCTAATGGAATTTTGGCTACAGACAAACTGGCCTATCTACAAGAGAAAGCTTTGGTCCACTAAGAAATCATGCAAACTATGACTAAAACATATTTACATCCATGAGACAGGGAAGCTATATGAAATCTATACGAACAGGTTTCCCCGGATTATACTTGGGACAGGTGGGGAAAGTAAGGCAGGCACTTTCTGAAGCCTTATTAATATTTCCCCACCAACCCTGGTTCCAAAATGCTAGCATTCTGTCAGTAGACCAATGGTTTAATGCACACAGAGTGGTGAATAATGGGAATTTTAGAATTTCTTACAGGAATGGATGGTTACTTGGTCCAAACCAGAGTTCTCTCTTTTTATTGAGCCAATGATTATTAGATTTCCAATACTGTTTTTCCTCTCTAGGGACAATAGTTGGGTATCTCTAGTCAGTCTTTCCAAATTATCATCTGAAAGAACATCCCTTTGGAGCATGACAGAGGTTTGGCTACACATTTCCTTGGCAGAAATGTTATAGGCAGAAATATCAGGAAGGGGATTTACTCTGCCTCCAGGGACTGGAGTCTGGAATACCCAGGAACCTGCAAAAGTATGGCACCTAATAAATTTTAGACACAGGAGCCCTTTTTTTTTTTTTTTTTTTTTTTGAGAGACCAAGCAAAAGCACAAGCAGGGGTGGAGGGGCAGAGAGAGTGGAACAGAGAATCTCAACCAGGCAGGGTCTATGCTCATCGTGGAACCCTACACAGGGCTCAACTCAGGACCCCGAAATTATGACCTGATCATTGATTCCTATTATGGAATCAAGAATTGGATGTCTGCGGGGCGCCTGGGTGGCTCAGTGGGTTAAGCCTCTGCCTTCGGTTCAGGTCATGATCTCAAGGTCCTGGGATCAAACCCCACTTCGGGCTCTCTGCTCAGCGGGGAGCCTGCTTCTCCCCCCCACCTGCCTCTCTGCCTACTTGTGATCTCTGTCAAATAAATAAATAAAATCTTAAAAAAAAAAAAAAAAAAGAATTGGATGTTTAACTGACTAAGCCACCCAGGTGTCCCCTTAGGAGCCATTTCAAATTTTATACCACTTGGAGGAAAGGAAACCTTGTTGCTTCCATAATATTCCAAAGTATGAACTACCCCAAAAGCATACCAGCTATTGGTATAAATACTTAGGGTCTTCTTGGCTAAAGTACATGCTGGAGTAAGGGCTGAAGTCTCAAAAGATGAAGCTGCCATCTCAATGACTTCAAAGAGATGCAAAAACATACTCAGCATATTTACCATCTTCACCATTTAAATAAGAATCATCAGTATACCATGAAAAATCTGCTTTGGTTTGAGGAGTTTCCTGTGAATTTCCACAGGGAGTGAAAATGTAATCTGTCAGGAGTTAAGCAGTCATGAAGGGTTTCATCTTTGTGGAAGTGTAGTGGTTGTTTCAAGATCAAATGCCCTAAGTATAGAACCTGAGTTTGAGTAAACTGCAATTTTTCTTTGGAAACTTTGTGTCCCTTTAAGGCCAAAAGTTGCAATAGGTGAATAATGTTTCCTGTGAAGAGGTTTCAGAAGGGGAGCAGAGAAGCAAATCATCTGCATATTTTAACAAAGTAGACCCTGCAGAAAACTTTTAAACTTTTAAACTTTTTTCAGCTTTTAAATGTTTGTGAGAAGTAAAGACTCTGTGAAACCCCCAGGCATTACTGTCCAGGTGCATTTCTGTTCCTACCAAGTGAAAGCAAAAAGATACTGGCTATCCTTATCAACAGGAATACTAAAAATGCACTGCACATATCATCTGCAATGAAAAATTTGCTTTCGGTGGGACTGGATGTCAGCAACATATAGGGGTTAGGAAAACAGGGTGTCAAGGGATAAAATGTTTATTGCTAGTAGGTCCAGGACAAACCTCCATCTTCAGCCACTGGATTTTCTCACAGGTAAAATGGGGTGTTTACAGGGACTACTAGTGCGGGGGATAATGAGACCTTGAGATTTGTAATCGATATTGGCTCACTGTCTTGGAGGACTTCCTTACAGACTATTGATTCACTCTGAGAAGAGGTTTTGAGGGATCTGCCTGAATCCCGCTGGGCGCTGCATAGTAGATTCTGCCCAGAAAGAAGATGGCAGCTGATCCAACAGGAATCAATGATCAGGGTCCCCAGACTCAGCTACAGGGCAACATCAGAGATGGAAGCAAGAAAAGATGTCAAAGGGCCATTTAATTCCCCTGGTTGGCTATTTTGGTTACGGTTAAATTCCAAAATTAGTTTCCTCTTTTGAGAGGAAGAAATTATGACAAGAGACTTTTCTAAGAAGTCTTGGCCTAATAAATGAATAGGACCTGAGAACCAAGGAGAAAAGGGTGCCTCTCTCTCAAAGGACCTAGACTAAAGGGAATAGGTTCAGAGACAGGAACCTGTTGAGGTTTACCAGAGACCCCCAGTATTTGAACTGTCTTAGTATCCTGAGGCAGGAGCTGCTTTATGACAATGGGGTTGGGCACTGAGAGGGTAGCTCCAGCCTAACCAGGGACACAGGCAGAGTCATTCTAAATGTTCTCTCCACAACAAGGAATAGGACTGGGAAGTTCCTTGGAACCCACCATTGGGAACTAAGGGGACACCGGAAAGACTGAGCAGAGGGCAGAAGGTGTCTGGGATGCTCAAATATGTAACATCTTGTGCCAGTGCCCTGGCTCTTTGCAGTAACAAGAGAAACTAGAAGGGTTTTGGTTTTGTTTAGGGGCCCTCACCTGCTGGAGTTGAAAAATTTGAGGATTTTCGCAGTCTTTTAGTGGACTCATCTAGGGTATGAGCAAGCAGGTTTGCCAAATTAACTAAATCTGAACTGCCCGAAATTTCCCATTCCATCCTGGTCCTTTGGTCTGATTCCTTCCAGAAGCAGGCTGTTCCAAACAGAGTAAAGAAGAAATCACCTCAGCCCACGAATAAACACAGAATTAAATACTACCCTGATAGATTCAACATCTAAAGGAAAAAGAGCGGGGTGCCTGGGTGGCTCAATGGGTTAAAGCCTCTGCCTTCGGCTCAGGTCATGATCTCAGGGTCCTGGGATCGAGCCCCGCATCGGGCTCTCTGCTCAGCAGGGAGCCTGCTTCCCCCCTCTCTCTGCCTGCCTCTCTGCCTGCTTGTGATCTCTGTCAAATAAATAAAAAAAATCTTAAAAAAAAGTAAGGAACTTTGTAAACACTCTTTCAGTATTTAAATGGATTCTCCGAAGACTCAACTTTAAAGAGGAGGTTTTAACAGGCTCAGGAGAAGAGGGAGCAGGGGGAGGTTTCAAGGAAAGGGAAGTCTGGCAGAGAAGAGAGGGAAATGGCACAGGAGGCACGGCCTGAGCGCAGGTGGCTGCCAAGTGGGAGGAAACCCAGGAGGAGATGAAGAGAAAAAAAGAGACATTTTGACTTCTTTCAATTATTTGTTTGCCTCAGTCAATTTAGAAATACTATCCTGCAAAGAGGCAAACTTAGAATCCCGAAAACATCTGGAAGCCTCAAGGTACAATTTACAATAGGTATCTCCTTCAGTTTGTTTGGTTTTGTTTTAGGAGCCCCGGCTTTCTCATTTAATTTTGAGTAAAATGGGGCGCCTGGGCGGCTCAGTGGATTAAGCTCAGGTCATGATCTCAGGGTCCCCCGGATCGAGCCCCGCATCAGGCTCTCTGCTCAGCGGGGAGGAGCCTGCTTCCCCTTCTTTCTCTGCATGCCTCTCTGCCTACTTGTGATCTCTGTCTCTGTCAAATGAAATAAATAAAATCTTTAAAATAAGTAAAATAAGGGCGCCTGGGTGGCTCAGTGGGTTAAGCCGCAGCCTTCGGCTCAGGTCATGATCTCAGGGTCCTGGGATCGAGTCCCGCAGCGGGCTCTCTGCTCAGCAGGGAGCCTGCTTCCTCCCCTCTCTCTCTCTCTGCCTGCCTCTCTGTCTGCTTGTGATCTCTGTCAAATAAATAAATAAAATCTTTAAAAAAATATATATAAGTAAAACAAGTTAGGTGAGCTCGGAAGTTCCCCCCCATAATGGCCATGGATGGACTAAAACTACTTTTGATTAAGTGAGTCGTATTCCTCAGAAATGAGCACGAGGAGGGACCCCAGTTTTTAGAAACACCAGGGCCATCCCAGCAGGAGGTGATCTTCAAGCATTTCGAGGACTAGGATCCCATTTCTTAGAGCAAAGAGGGGACATTCCTCAACAGGGACAGTCGGGTTCCAGAGGGATCCGACCAAAGGCCAGCACAATTCCAAAGGGCACAGTCCGGTCCCAAAACAGGAACAGGGCCCAAAGCCAACCAAGTACACTGGGGAAGGGCAAAGACTTAAATAAGAGCTGCAGAGGGGCACCTGGGGGGCTCAACTGCGTAAGCGCCAGTTTTTTTCTTTTTTCTCTCTTTCTTTTTTTTCTTTCTTTTGTTTGTTTGTTTGTTTGTTTTTCGATTTTGTCAGAGCACGAGAGCAGGTGCACAGGGAGAGGGGCAGGCAGAGGAAGGGGCCCGTTCCACGCTGACCCGGGAGCCGCGCGCCGGACTCGATCCCAGGACCGAGGATAACCTGAGCTGAAGTCACTCGCTTAACCAACTGGGCCTTGCCAAGGTGGCCCGCAGGCGCCCACTCCTGACGTCCGGTCAGGTCACGGTCTCGGCGACGGGAGACCCGAACCCCGAGGGCGGCTCCCGCCGGGCCTAGGGCCTGCTTGTTGGGCTTCCGACGCTCCCCCACCGCGCTCGCTCTCACCCGAAAACCAACCGACCCCAACAGCCTGTCGAGCTCGGACACGAAGAGAGCAGAGCTCCGGACGCCGGAGAACACTCACCCTCGGGCCCCGGGGTCCCCCCTCTGCCGGCTCTGCGGGCGCCCGCACCCGCTTCCTCAGCCCGCCTCAGAGCGGTCTGGGGGGGGTCTTCTCTGGATCCCACCTCCGGTCACCAGGCAACAGGACCCTTAAAAAATTCAACCGGCCGGGTGTTTCGCCCGCAAAACCAAACTTATCCTACTTGTTATTCCTAAAACTCCTCAAATCAGAGGAGAGGCTTTTTTTTTTTTTTTTTTGGTGGTGGCGGTTTCTTTTTAACCAGAGGAAAGGGGCGGGATTAGCGGGGCTCTAATAAACAAAGAATCCATTGGCGCAAACTGGGGCGTTCTGAGTATAGTGGCTTCTCATTGGTTGGATTGTGAGAGTCTCTCATTGGCTGGGCTGTTGCCAGGGCAGAAGGCAAGCCCTTCTCCCTTCCCTGGGGCGAGGTTCTTCGTCTCTTCCTTCTGGGTCTGCGGTTGACCAGGAGTGGTGGCGTGTGAGCGCTCCCCCTGCCTCCAGCTCCATTCTAAATGAGGTTTCCTGTTGGTAATTTTCTCACCCTCAAATGAGTTCCTGTGATATTATGACTCATAATAAGGAATATATATTTGATCTTGTCCCACTCCTGGCGCAGAGCTCGTAAAACCCTGGGAATTTCCTAAGTGATGAGAGCCATCAAGGTGTCTTTTCTTATGTGAACCAGGTACCTTTTGGACCCACGCAGAAAGATGCGGGCTGGCTGCCAGGAGAACCAACCCTGTGATTAGAGGATTGAAACCTTCAGGGACACCTTGGGTGGCTCGTTAGTTAAATATATGCCTCTTGATTTGGGATCAGGTCATGAGCTCACGAGATCAGGCCACAGCAGCCCCTTGGCAGCCCGTGGTAGCCGGGGTAGGCCACCTGTTGGCCATGGAACCTGCTTAAGATTCTCTATCTCTGAGACACCTAGGTGGCTCAGATGGTTGCATGTTTGCTTCGGCTCAGGTCATGATCTCATCGTGGTCCTCAGATCGAGCCCCAGGTACAGCTCCCAGATCAGCAGGAAGCCTGCTTCTCCCTCTCCCTCTGCTTCTCCCCCTCTTCGTGCTCTCTCTTTCTCTCAGATGAATAAATAGAAATCTTTCCCCTTTCCCCCTTTCCTAAATAAAAAAAAAATTAAGTTAAATTTTTAAAAAGTAGAGTTGGGGAAAGTTCCAATCCAACCTCCAGCTCCGGAAAGGAGCGAGGGGCTGGAGGTTGAATCAGTCACCTACAGTCAATGATTTAATCAATCGCACTATTCTAATGAAGCCGCCATAAAAACTCAGGAGGACTGGATTCAGAGAGCTTCTGGGTTAGTGCACACGTGCAGGTGCCAAGCTCGGAGAGGGTACAGAAGCTCCCCCCCTTTCCTCAGACTTTGCCCTACACAACCCTTCCATCTGGCTGTTCCCGAGTTACATTTTTTTTTTAAAGATTTTATTTATTTGGGGGCGCCTGGGTGCCTCAGTGGGTTAAAGCCTCTGCCTTCGGCTCAGGTCATGATCCCAGGGTCCTGGGATCCAGCCCCGCATCGGGCTCTTTGCTCGGCGGAGAGCCTGCTTCCTATTTGACAGAGATCACAAGTAGCCGGAGAGGCAGGCAGAGAGAGAGGAGGAAGCAGGCTCTGCATGGAGCAGAGAACCCGATGTGGGGCTCAATCCCAGGACCCTGGGATCATGACCTGAGCTGAAGGCAGAGGCTTTAACCCACTGAGCCACCAGGCGCCCCATTACATCCTTTTATAATAAAGTGGTGATCTAGTAAGCAAAATATTTCTCTTTCTGTGAGCCACTTTAGCAAATCAGTCGAAGCTGAAGAGGAGCTCTTGGGAATCTCTGATTTTTAGCCATTTGGTCAGAAGTACAAGTAATGGACATCTGAAGTAATGAGGAGACAGTCTTGTAGGACTGAGCCTTAACCTGTGGGATCTAATGCTATCTCCAGGTACCTGATGTCTGAATTCAGTTGGATTATAGGACACCCAGCTGTGTCAGAGAATTGCTTGCTGGATGAGAATACCCCGCCCACACTGGAATTGGTACCGGAACGTATTTAGTTCCTCAGCATTCCTAAGTGTGTTCAGAATTTAACACACCAAGAAATGAATAAGGCTTATCATTCTCAACTCCAGTCTGCAGAAGCACCTTCTTTTCCATCTTGTACACTTTGGAGAGGCTGAAAGAGCTCACAGTTTTTCTGCAGCATCCCTAACAGAAACTGAAGGAACTTGAGTGGAAATATCTGCTTCATTCACTTGGCAAGGCCCTCCAGGTTAAGTCCAGCAGTGAAAGAATTTGCTGCCACACTGTTCTGCAAGAGGGCTTTTTATTCCCTCAAAAAAGGTGAAAATTCTGTTCAATACTCAAACAAGAGGTGGGGAATTGTTTTCTGGAAAGGTAACACACTTGTGTTTAAACAAGATAAACGTAATACTATGCGTGCACCTTGGGACAAAAACTCCTGAAAAGACCAGCTTTTCCGACACTAGACAAGACTCCTTTCAAGATTTTGGCCGAGGCTTTGATGCCAACGTAGATAGTAATGAAGCATGCAACGTCTCCACCAAAGGAAGAAAGCCATGTGTTGTCGAGCATCACAGATGCTCCCTTCCATGCCCAGGATTTTTTTCCCGTTAAAGTTATGCCTGGGAAAAAAAAAAAAAAAAAACTTTTCAGCCATTAATGTCTCCAAAGGGACCCACCAAAAGAGGATGTTTCTTCTGATGACACCAAAGGGCACATAAAGGATGAAGGGAAGTAGCTCCACACTGAAGAGTGTAAAGCATTTTTGTGCAATTGCAGGCTGAGGCAAAGCAGTAGCTGCATTCCTGCTTTCAAATATCAGGAAGAAATGTCTGTCTCTTAGAGCAGATGAGGTTCTTTGATAGAGACACTGTTTTATTGGTGTCTCTGCTCCAAATCATAAACCAGCTTGATTACTGCGAGGGCACAGGTTTTTCCCAAAACATGCCCTATTGCACAGCTATTCTGTTGTTTGGCAATGTGAGAGGCAGAGTTAGAGAAAAGTCCCACATCTGGCTTTGGGGGGCGGGGACAAAGGCAAGTTCAGGGGAAGTTTCATCCTTTTCAAATCTAACCTTCTTCTCAGGAAACATACCTATCCTGTAAGATACTTTATGGGAATGCTGAAAAGGAAGGTGCTCTTTTGGCTTTGTTCCATGCACCCACTGACAAGTAATTCTCATTCCAAGAACCATTATGGCTTTAGTGACCCATTAGGTTCAGTAATGAAGCTAAAGTCAAGGGATACAATACTTGCTTCATGCTTTTATTAAGTGATACATCCCAGATGGGCTAAGCTTACAATTCCTTAAGCATTATGGCAATGTGAACTTTTTTTTTTTTTTTTAGATTTTATTTATTTATTTGACAGACAAGAGACCACAAGTAGGCAGAGAGAGAGGGGGAAGCAGGCTCCCCGCTGAGCAGAGAGCCCAATGCGGGCCTCGATCCCATGACCCATGCTGAAGGCAGAGTCTTTAACCCACTGAGCCACCCAGGCGCCCCAACCCTCTTTCATTTCTATCAGAGAAATTAATCTAGGTATTGACATTGACAACCGTAAACTTAGTGTATTACCTTACTGGGCCACCATCACATTCCACAGTGCAATTGTTTGGAATGAAACAACACCTTCATTTGACCACAACTTTTTTTTTTTTTTTTTCCCAAGATGACTTCTATTTCAAATAACAGAAAGAAAAATGGAAGAAAAGCGTCATGCGTGCATGTATGTGTGTACCTGATTCACAGAGCAGTTGCCACTCTTCAAAGGCCCTGAATCTGGCTCTCCCCTCTCCCCTTCTGAGGTTAAGAAACTCAACAGTTAGTACTGACTGGTCTCTCGCTGCTTGTACAGATAATTGAATGGAATTGTTGTGAGCTGTTCTTTTTTAAATTTTTTTTTAAAAGATCTTATTATGTATTTGAAAGAGAGAGCACGAGTGGAAGGAGGGGCAGATGGAGAAGCAGGCTCCACACTGAGCAGGGAGCCTGGTGGTGTGGGGCTCGACCCCAGGGTCCTGGGATCAGGACTTGAACCAGAGGCAGATGCTTAACCAACTGAGCCACCCAGGCACCCCTGTCGTGAGCTGTCCTGAGCAACCACACCAAAGGACGGAGATTATAGTTAGCATATATTTCAAGCCCCAAGTGGCCTGTATTTCCCACCCTTACCACTATTTTTATACTCTAACATTGTCCAACTCCTTATTTACAGATAGAGCCCTCCAGTGACGACTGATACTCCCTTTGTGACATTTGAGATGCTCTGATTGTGAGTGGTAGGGCGCTTCACGCTCCTCTGGGGAGGGAGTGTAGCACAGTGGCCAAGTGAACAGTTTGGGAAGTCAGATGGGCCTGGGTTTGACTTCCAGACCCACTGTCTATTTTAATTCTTTAATAGCTACGTGGCCTATTTAACTGTATAAAGCCCTTACCTCATCTGTAAAATGGAAATTAAAGGAGATAACATATCTGCACTAAAGAGCCTGATTCCATTCTTCATTTTGACCTTGACAGACTTCAAGCTCCACCCTCCCCCCCTGCACCCCCCACTACCACTTCTGCTTTGGACTCACATCTCAGCGAGCTGATAAGCAAGCCTGGGTGTTCCTTCTTTTGGTGACAGCGAGATGTCACACCACAGAAGCCTGGTGGGTGAGTGGGGGTGTGGGAGCCCTCACCCCAGCCCTACCCCCTAACCACCATAAAAGCCAAGACAGCCTCCATGGTTTGCTCTCTCCAGACAGTTTGAACCTACCTGGGAAACTTGTCCTCTTAACCCTGGAAAGCCTTGTGATTTGAGAAATAAACCTTGTCATACCCTCTTGTGTGTGTGTGTGTGTGTGTGTGTGTGTGTGTGTATGAACCAAATTCTGATTGATGGAGTCCATCCCACTGCTTTGGGTGACCACAAGAAGTGGCACTGTTAGCAGAATGTCTAGGCAATGCCCCCCACCAGCGAGGGTCTTTCTTCTCTTGCTTTGGCTTGCAAAGTGGGCTTAGCTGCCCGCTGGAAAACATGCATTATGAGCTGCTGCCGGCCAGTATCTTCTTCGACTTGCTGCTGCCTGCTGGCTAGCTTGCACTTTGAGCTGAATAGCTTTGTGCCACATCTGCTGAGTTCTTCAAGGCTCTGTTATACATAACCAACCTAAATCAGTAATAATTGGCATTTAGGAACAGGAGTATGGGATTGGGGCCCTCCTGAAAGTAGCCCTGGGATATGTGTCTTAGCCTGACCCACAGGTGGGTATTTCAGACTGAATTATGTCTCCATTCCGGCATCAGCCATGACTGCCTCTAGGTTTGGGGGAATGACTCTTAACCCTGTGACCATTGTGTGTAAAGCACCAGGCTTTAGTCCCCTGGAGGGCTCAGGGGATAAACTGATACTCTACACACTACACATGTCCTTGTGGGGGGGTCACTCATGTGGCAGAACATCCTGAGTTTATGCCCTTAAAAGTGCTTGGATCCTCAAAATGCATTTGCTGCTGCCTATGCCCCTGTCATAACAAGTTTTGTCCTCACAGTTACAGAAAAAACACTCATGGCGGCCCTATGGCACAGTCAAAGGGTTTATTTAAATACTACTTAAGCTATGGGTCCTAAAACTCCAAAAAGCAATTATCACTATGGAGGGAGGCCCTGAATCCTGATGATACTAATTTGAGGGTCTCTGGAGGAAGAAATTGCTAAACATGAGCAGGACAGAGATGACTCACTCCCCAAAGTATAGAAACCACCCCAGGGGATGTTGATGATGATGATGATGATTGTTGTAGTACCACTTAGAGAGAGAAGGGAACAAAACTGAAACAGAGATTTGGCCCAATTGGAAATCCAAATTTACTAACAGAATTTCTAGAATAAAAAGGTAAAAGGAAGTAGATTGGCTTTTGCAACCTTACAGCAGAGGTTCTGAATTAACTTTAATATCTACTGAGATACACCAATTGGAGGCCTTAGTCAATACTGAGACTCAGATTATACTTTACCTGAGGAACCCACTAAACTTAAACATGGTCCTCCTCCCTATAATCTTTTTTTTTTTTTTGAGATTTTATTTATTTATTTGACAGACAGAGATCACAAGTAGGCAGAGAGGTAGGCAGAGAGAGAGGAGGAAGCAGGCTCCCCAGTGAGCAGAGAGCCCGATGCGGGGCTCCATCCCAGCACTCTGGGATCACGACCTGACCCAAAGGCAGAGGCTTTAACCCACGAGCCACCCAGGCGCCCCATCCTCCCTATAATCTTATGGGAGTCACTGAACATAAAATACAAGAACAAAAACATGTGCTTCTGCTTCACTGTCAGAATTATTGCCTTGCCTAAATCTCCCACAGTCAAAGTGTCCATTGCCCTAAAATATCCCAGAGTGGGCATGGACACTCTGATTCAAAGTGTAATAAATTAAAATTCATTTAAACCCCTGCCGCCACTTACAATCAGCTTTAAAAAAAAAAAAAAAAAAAATGGAGCCCCGTAGACCTTCCTGCCCCTGGTTAAAATATTTAATAAGACCCAGTATAAATCAAAACAGGGCATTTTAGATGGAAACATGTTATCCAAGATGTATTTAAAGAAGGGAAAGATGATCCCCATTTTTGCTCCATTTGATAGCACAGGTTGGCCAGTTCCTAAATCTTGGAAGGAATGAATGGTACCTCACCATGGATACTGGAATCTTAAGTGTCACTGTCCCACCCACTGAGCCCCCCCATATCCAGTATTATGTAAATTACTGACTTCATCTAATTAGCAACTGGTAAATACTTTGCAGTCATAGATTTTGCTAAATCTCTCCTATTCAGTGCTTATTTTAACAGCTTCTCATTCACAATTTGTCTTCACCATCAAAGGGACACAACACAGCTTTACCTGGCTATCCATGGAGTACCGCAACAGCCCTGCTATCGCACATAACCACGGCAAGTAAGATCATAACCACAACCAATGTGATGGCACTTTTCACCCCTAATGAGGACATCCCTAAAAAAGGATGGAACCCAAGGGTCAGCACAATTCACTGAATTTCGAAAAGTTATCTTAGCACTGAATGCCCTGACTCACAATGAGCCCCATCCGTATGCTTTTATAGACTCATAGACCATCGTCAATGGTCTGGCCATTGGTCTTGCCAACCTCATCCAAGGTTGCCCCCTTTGGGGTAAAGAACTCCATAAATATCTTGCCTCACAGATCCCCAAAATAGAAATCAAGGTCACACATGTCTCCATACAAACTAAAGCCACAGTACAAGGCCTCACAAAGACATGTGTTATCTCCTTTGAAGTTTTGACCGAAGCACTCATTTCAATTCTCAAAATACACAATGCTGGGCTCTTTCATGATTCATTCAGTGAAAGTTTCATCTCCCCTACTGATCTCAAGATACAGGCTCATAAAGAACTATTAGTGTTTAATTAAATAAGCTCAAAGTCAATTAAATGAAACATAGCACATTTCAGTCATTAGTCAAACATCAAGGGTGAATTATAATAAAAAGTCTGCCTTCATTTCTGATGTTTGACTGCTGACATCGTACAAACCTGCCCCTCCCTCTTCCCCTTCTGCCCCACATCTAAGCAAGCTGATAAGGAATCTAGATGCTCTCTCTTTGGAGCCAGCTGGAGGTTGCAAGCCTAGCCCTCACATAACACCCCTCGCCCCAACCCTACCCCAACTACCATAAATGCTCAGCCAGTCTCCTCTCCCTGCCCTGTCAAGCCATTTTTGGACCTGCTTAAGAGTCTTCCCTGATCTCCCTAGAAAGCCTCATTATATAAGAATTAAAACTCTTCCTACCCTCTTCGTATGTGTGTGGCATCATCATTCTTGACATCTGGACTAAACTGGGGAAGGGGGAGTGTCCATGTCATCTTTGCTATGTGACCACAATAGTACCTGGCATATTATGTGTTTAATAGATGGAAATTAGTGTGGGTTTTATTTCCCTATTTTAATTGATGGATATATGTAGACCTGACAGTTCTCAGATTTATGCTTGGATATAAGAGAGACAATGTGTTCATCTAAGTAATATCCTTGATGCTAAAAACGTCAGAAACCTTTTGGGCCAATGGCAGATCTCTCATGTCACAGGATGCTAAGAAATGTCAATCAAGAACACTGAATGAAAACACAGAGGATAAATCCTCCCTGATTGAGAGAGAAAGTGGCACACACTGGAGATTCAATAAACAGGTTTTGAGCAAATGAAACATTTTTTGAGTGAATGGACCTAGTATATGGGATTTGAGAGCTAATTAGATATAAGGAAGAGGAAAGGAACAAGTCAAAGGTAATGCAGAACAAGAAAGTTGCCCTGATGTGTTTTATCCAGGGGCACTTGGAAAACTTTAGTGATTAAGAAAATAATGCTTTTAGAAAAAGTTTTGGCACTGAGATACTCAGGAAAATCTATCAATAAATAGCAAGCCTGGTCCTTTTTAAGACACTGTGTAGAAATAATTCCAAAAAGATTAAAATCAGGGCAGAAACCAAGGAACCATTTTTTGTGTATCATATTGATCATTCCAAGTGGAACTGTTAGATATCTCAGAAAAATTGTGGTTCTGAATTGCTTTTGCCTCCAACTCTGGACCTCTGTTCCTAAAGGATTGTTTCCTAAAGGAAAACATTCAACCAGAAAATTTTAGCACATCAGAATCTCTCTGAAGATTAAGAAGTCTGTGTAGGACTGAATGTCTAAATTGAAAAGTTTTTGCTGTCACATTCAGGTATAAATGAAATAGTTCTTCATATCCCCTTCCTTTCTGTCCGTAGTTCACCTGTGTCAACTTTTCTCTCAGATGTGAAATAAAATTAAAGCCCATGGCACTAAATGTCAGTCATGGAGGAACATGTCCCCAAGTTTGCCTCTGCTAAAGTGTTTCCAGAGACACCTGTCTCACACCAAGTCTCTACTGTACTTCTTCTCTACTCATTTTCACATAATCCAAAAGTCGTATTTCAGATGCACAGTTCCCACTGGGCTAACCTCATTAGGCCTGGCCACCTCTGTAACTCTTGGAGAAGTCTCTTACTTGAATGATTAGTCCCCCTCTCCCGACTGTGTGGGTTGAATCTCTCCCCATCTGGGGTTGCTTGGAACAAAAATAACTACCTCAAGTCCTTGTCACTAAAGCAAGAGAAGGTGGCATTAGATTTCTCAGAACAGGATGTCATTACAGGTTTTCCTTGTTAGCTACAGGTAAGATATTTGAGTGGTCCTCCCTCTGCTGACCTGGCTACACAGTCTTCCCAGGTCTGGCAGCTGACCTTCAGAATGCCACCAGAAAAGGGATTTGGAGTCCAGCAACTCAATGATTATAAAACACAGGGATCTGAGCCCCAAAGTTTAGCAACTCTACTGATCTTTTTTGTGCAGCTCTGCTTCTGTGTAACCAAAGGAAACTCTTTCAAAATGGCGGTCCACGTTCTTAGTTGTTGGTTGATCTGAACATGTAAGCCTCATCCTCCAAATCCAACAAAAAGTCTACCTTTGGCTAGACTTCTGGTGCTGTGGAAAGGCCAGGTTTGGCTGCTGCCTTTGGAACCCTCAATCCTGGTAACATCACACTTAGACTTGGGAATGTAAGGAAATGCAGGAAATCTGACTTCACGGCTTTGGTTCTTGATTCGTGTTTGGATATCAAAGTAATTTTTCTGCTTAAAGAACTATTTTATTAGAGTAATGGGCAAGAGGGACACGCCTTACTTCATGCTTTCAAACTTTCACAACCACTTTAACCATCTTGGCTATGTACCGTTTGTTCTATGATTTGCTTAACATTGTTCTTTTTTTTTCCTTTAAAGATTTTATTTATTTATTTATTTGTCAGGAAGAGAGAGAGCACACACAAGAGAGCAGAGAGGCAGGCAGAGGCGGGGAGAGAAGCAGGCTCCCCGCTGAGCAAGGAGCCCGATGCAGAACTTGATCCCATGACCCTGGGATCATGATCTGAGCCCAAGGCAGCGGCTTAACCGACTGAGCCACCCAGGAATCCCTTAACATTGTTCTTTAAGTCAGCTCATTCTTAATTTATTTTTTTTAAGATTTTATTTATTTATTTGACAGAGAGAGATCACAAGTAGGCAGAGAGGCAGGAAGAGAGAGAGGAGGAAGCAGGCTCCTTGCCGAGCTGAGAGCCCGATTCTCCATCTCAGGACCGAAGGCAAAGGCTTTAACCCACTGAGCCACCCAGGCGCCCCTTATTATTTTTTTTTTTTATCTTAAGCAATAACATCAAAGAGCTAATGAGTTTGGTGTGTTAGTTATGTATCTCTTTTCATAATATACATTATGCTAAATCCCCATTCAAGTATTTTTCAGACGTTCAACTTGGTACCATTTAAAATAATCTTACATACCATATGTAACAGTCAAGATTCAGGGCAGGACAACAGAAACTGCACAAGTTTATCTTGGAATTTTTTAGTCAGTATGGGAGAACTAAAAATGCAAAAAGGGAACACTTGAGTTAACGCAGAAATAGTAACTGTATGAAGCAATTACTGAAGGAACAGTACGGGGTTATTGGAACCTAGAAGAGCACTGCTGGCGTAACCATCTGCCCCTGCCACGGTACTGCTGGAGAGATGGTACCCAGAAGAGCACGCAGGTAAGAGGAAGGCATCGCTTCTTCCTCCTCTTTCCTTCCAGCCTCCCTATTCAGGGAGCATCCAGCTGGCAAAGGAGAAATGTGGTTCACAGCTCTCCGACCCCGGCATCACAGAGTCTAGAAGTCTGGGTTAGTTGAGAGACAATATCCTGACCGCCGGCACACCTCACTTGGCAGAATGTCGTCGTGTCCCCTTACCTGTGGTTTCAGGTACCCGTGGTCCAGAAGCAGACGATCTTCCTTCTGATGAATCTTCTGGTGAATACAGCCTAACCCTAGGTCACGGTGCCTATTTCTCTTTGTTTTAAAGATTTTTTATTTGACAGAAAGAGAGAGCCCAAGTAGGGGGAGGAGCAGGCAGAGGAAGAGAGGGAGAAGCAGGGAACCCGATGTCAGGCTCCATCCCAGGACGCTGGGATCACGACCTGAGCTGAAGGCAGACGCTTAACCGACGGAGCCACCCCGGCGCCCCTACGACGCCCACCTCTTCCACCTCACTTCATCCCATCACACAGGCACTTTGTCATCTTGCATTACCACACGAAGAAGGGTGGGTACAGTACAGTAAGGTATTTTAAGAGAGAACACATTCACATAACTTGTATTACAGTGTTTTGTTATAATTGTTCTATTTATCATTATATATTTTTGCCAATCTCTTACTGTGCCCCGATTTTTAAGTTAAACTTTATCATTGGTATGTAACAATAGGAAGAAACGTCGTCTATATGGTGTTTGGTACGATCTGCGGGTTCAGACATCCACTGGGGGGGGGGGTCTTGGAACATGAACCCCCCACAGAAGAGGGGACTACTGTATTTCCATAAAAGATGCTCAGAAGAGAGATGCCTGTTTGGGCAAACATGCTTGTGTGTTGTAAGAGAGAGAAGTTGGAACAGGCTTTCCAGACCCCCTCGAGGCCCAACAAACAAATTAGAATTTAGACGAGTCTGGGATTCTTCGCAGCTCAGCTTGTGGGGAGGGTATTAGTTTCACAACTCCAAACAAGCTAAGCCATCCGTACAAACACCCTCCACAGCACCTCGCTCAGAAGCCTGGAGGTGCTGAAAACATAAAGCTTTCAGTACTTGTTTCCAGCCCTAGGAGCTGAGCTGGCAGATGGGCTCTACCCAGCCCCGGGGAAAGGATACCGCAGACCTTGCAACCAAAGGGATCACAAGCAAGATGTTAAGGCAGAAACTCTCCAAAGTTTGCAGCACAGGACAACACGAATCACCATGGTCATGGGCCCGATTATAGCTGGTTGCTGCTTAAAATTCTCCTGTGCCTTCCAATCCCACAAATTCCTTACTTGGTGGCAAAAATGCCCTCCGTGGTTCACCCTCCCCCCACACCTTATCCCTCAGTCTTTGCAATATGACTTTGTAGCTTCTCCTAGCGTGAGCTGCGGTCCATTTCCTCACCCCGTGGGCTGACTCTAACGACTTTCTTTGACCAGTAAGACGTGGCAGAAATGCTGGGGTGCCAGTTCTGAATAAGCCAAGAGGTCGTGCAGGCTTCCACTTTCCCTTGGAACCTTGTCATCACGTGACAAAGGCCTGCCCGAGCTTGCGTGATGGAGGGGAGAGACCCAGTGGAGGACAGCCAAGGCTCCCCAGCCAGCAGCCAACCTCCCGCCAGAAGCAGAGGCACCTGCCGCTGCATAGCTGACTACAGATGCGAGAGAGCTCAGCCTAGATCCCAGAACCACCCAGCTGAGTCCAGCCTAAACCGCCACAACCTGCTGGATCGTGAACCAATAAATTAACTGCCATTTTAAAGGAGTTTGATAGGCAGCAGGAGCTAACTGCTACCCGTGGCCCATGAGGCTACGAGAGAACTTTCCTAGAGAGAGAGAGAAGTCTCTCTCCAGCCACATATTTCATTTCTCTCCCTCTCATTCGTCGTTCTAACCCCCCAACCTACACCACTCTTTCCCTCCGTCCCCTGCCAGCCCACTCCACCCAACACATCCTTGTTTTTTTTTTTTAGAACAATAAACAGGACAGACTTTATTCACTCTCCCAGGGAGGAGAGGGGCCAGACATCAAGAGAGAGATCGGAAAACACACCCATTTTTTAGTCTCAGTTTATTTTTTTTTAAAGATTCTATTTATTTATTGGACAGACAGAGATCACAAGTAGGCAGAGAGGCAGACAGAGAGAGAGGGGGGAGGCAGGCTCCTTGCTGAGCAGAGAGCCTGATGCGGGACTCGATCCCAGGACCCTGAGACCATGACCCGAGGAGAAGGCAGAGGCTTAACCCACTGAGCCACCCAGGCGCCTTTAGTCTCAGTTTAAACAAGACTTCCTCCAAGACCTCACTCAATCTGTAACATAAATTCGATGCCTATCTCATACTTTCTCATAGCATGCCTTTTCCTTCAAGGAATGTATCAGAATTTGCAATTCTATATCTAACTGTAAGGTCTTTGGTTAATACCTACTTCCTCCAGCCTCCTGGAAGCTCGGGGAGGACCTCTCCCTACCCAGCACCCAGGCAATGCTTGGCCCGCCGCGTGCCCCTGGATACCAGATTCTTAAAGGAAAGAAGACTGTTTGAAGGCTCAAAGAAGAAAGTGACGCCTCCCTCTCCTCCACTGTTTTGGTTCTTCCTGACACCGGTTCTGAATGCTTGGAACAGACGCGACTGATTCCAGATGCGGAATTATTACTGCCTTTCCTGGACCATGATTCTTCCAGGCTCCGAACCCATGGAGCAGACACAGCTAAGGATCCTTCAGCCCCTAGCCCCGTCTCCTTCTTTCGTCCTCTCCTCGGGGTTTTAACAGGGCATATGGCCGTCCTACTGGACTCTCACTTCTCAGCAAGTAGACGTGGCCATGAGACTAAATTCTCACCAAGGAAGTGGGAGTGCATCCGTATCCTCACCACTTCTCTGACAAGGAAATTGCTGGTCTGGGGTGCCTGGGTGGCTCAGTTGACTAAGTAAGCATCATCTGCCTTCGGCTCAGGTCATGATCCCGGGACTGAGCCTCATGTCAGGCTCCCTGCTCAGTGCGGAGTCTGCTTCTCCCTCTTCCTCTGCCCCGCCCCCCACCCATGCTCTCTCTGGTGCGATGTCTCTCTCTCTCTCTCTCTCTCTATCAAATACATAAATAAAGTCTTTTTTTTTTTTTAATGGAAATTGTTGGTCCTCAACTCACTTTCACCCTCCCTACCAGCTGGCACAAGCTGGTAAGTAAACTCCAGCCACAAGAATAAAGGTGAAATTCTATGGGATAACAAACCAATAAGACAGAAGGAACCCAAGACTCGGGTTGAGTTCACGGAACCAAGCTGCCTACCGAACCTTGGGCCAAACTCGGACTGGAACACAGGAAAGCAAGAAGCTTTTATCATGTTTCGGAGGCACTGTATTTTAGGATTTCTTTGTTAAAGCAGCCAGCCTGTAGTCTAACCAACATACCTCACCAAGTCTCCCTGTCCTCGGGGAATCGGGACAGGAAAATAGATTTGGAACATCAACCGCACCAGCCTTGGTCTGTGAGCAGAGTTCAGAATCTTACAGTGTTCCTCCGTGTCCCCGACCTAGCACCTGTCCGCCGACTCAGAGAATTCCCACTTGTCCTTCCTTATCCCTCATAGCTTTCACATTAGAAAGGAGAGCTTAGCTTTCAGCACTGAGTCCTCCTAAGACTCATCCAGGAAAGCAGGACACACAGTCATGGCAAGCATAGCACCTTGTGTCTCCGAGGCTGACTCTTTAACGAATGGTAGGAACAGAAATATTCTAATCAACTCACGGCAACTCACACAACAGAATTCTTGAACTCAGTATACATTTTAAATTAAAACATAATGTCGTAACCTAAATAGATTCAGTATTCTGGAAATTTCATATATTTGGGATGTGGAGTGGAAGTGTCGAGATGGACACTTTGCGGGACTTTTCACTCCTATCAGAGTTTCCTGAACTACACAGGAAAGAGAATTTGTACCCAAGAATGTCTGGATTTAGCATAAAGTAGCCTTCCCACAAGCAGGGGATTTTCTTTGAAGTATTATATTTTATCTTTAAATTGCAATGCAAATTGTTTACAGTCTACTTATTTTATTTTATTAAGTGTTTTTTTTAGTAATCTCTACATCCAACATGGGACTCAAACTCACAACCCAGAGATCAAGAGTCACATGCTCTAGCGACCGAGCCACACAGGGGCCCCAACGCTCCCCTTCTTTTAACAGGAAACAATGTATTCATTTGCTTGCCATTGGGTTTTTTTTTTCTTTTTTTAAGATTTTATTTATTTATTTATTTATCTGAGCCAAAACCAGGAGTCAGGCGCTTAACCTAGATCACAAGGAGGAAGAGAGGCAGGCAGAGAGAAGGTTGGGGAAGCAGGCTCCCTGCTGAGCAGAGAGCCCAATGTGGGGCTCAATCCCAGGACCCTGGGATCATGACCTGAGCCAAAGGCAGAGGCTTAACCCACTGAGCCACCCAGGTGTCTCGTGCCATAGTTTTTAAGTAGTTGAAGATATGTTCGACCTCATCATAATAAAAAGAAAAGCAAGGTAAAACTACAAAACAAGAGGAGAACCTGGGTGGCTCAGTCGGTTAAGCATCTGCCTTGGGCTCAGGTCATGATCCCAGAGTCCCAGGACCGAGCCGAGCCCGGAGTTCGACTCCCCACTCAGCAGGGAGTCTGCTTCTCCTTCTCCCTCTGACAATTCTCCTGCTCCTTCTCTCTCTCTCTCTCTCTCTCTCAAGTAAAAAAAAAAAAATTTTTTTAAACCTAGAAGACAAGCAAATAAAGTGTAAATGCAAAATTTAAATTGATCCACCATTCAACCTCTGCGAAGCTCCTCTAAGAATGTTCTTGCACCCGCATGGAAAGACATCTGTGCCAAGACATGTGCCCAGCCCACCTGCCACAGCAAGACTGAGGGCAACCTGAGCATCATTCAAGAGAAGACTGGATCCGTGACATGCAGTATGTGGGGATGTTGGCTGGGTTCTCTGAGAAGCAGATGTCGAGACAGAGTGCAAATTGTATTATTGGGGAGTAACATCTGTGAAGAAAAAAAAAAGATGAAAAAAAATTGGGGGGTGCCATGAGAGCACAATTTAGGGCTAATGAAGTCTCCACTGGCCCAGAGTGAAGCAAAGAACAGTTGTTAGGGAAATAGCCAGGCCCATTTTGGTATCCCCAGTACCACCATCTCTTGCCCAGCCACGGGCTGGGGTCTGCCTTGCAAAGAACATGACCCCAACTCACCAGGTGAGAGGGAACCCTAAGAAAGCTGCTCGCCTTCCACTCGCTCACAGCAAGCCCTTTTTTATTTTTTAAAGATTTTTTTTTTTTTAGGGGCGCCTGGGTGGCTCAGTGGGTTAAGCCTCTGCCTTCGGCTCAGGTCATGATCCCAAGGTCCTGGGATGGAACCCCACATCGGGCTCTCTGCTCAGCAGGGAGCCTGCTCCCCCCCAATTCTCTCTCTGCCTGCCTCTCTGCCTACTTGTGATTTCTGTCTGTCACATAAATAAATAAAATCTTTAAAAAAAAATTTTTTTTTAAGTAGCCTCTACACCCAACATGAGGCTTGAATTCACAACCCCGAGATCAAGAATCACAGGCTTCACTGACTAAGCCAGCTCAGTGCCCCCACGAGCCCCCTTTTAAAGGAGCATCTAAGCAACTCATTCCTGGGTGTGATGTAAGAGTCACCCATACAATAAAGATGAAAGAAATAAGCCTATATTTCTCAGCATGGAACAGTCCTCATATGTCGAATAAAAAAACACAGTACAAAAAAGAGCACAGTGTTTGGTACTAGATAGAGGTAACGGTTGCCCAACAATGCAAAGGTACTAAATGCCAATGAATTTTACATATTAAATATTTTTTAAAAGATTTTTATTTATTTTAGAGAGAGAATGTGCATGAAAGGGAGGGCAGTGGGAGGGGCAGGGGGAGAGACCAAGGAGGGGAATCCCAAACAGACTCTGCACTGAGCACAGGGACGACTGTAGGGCTCGATACCAGGACCCTGAGATCACAGCCTGAGCAAAACCAGGAGTCAGGTGCCTAACCGACTGAGCCACCCACGAGCCCCTGTAATGTGAAATTCACATAACAAAGTTAATCATTTGACCCCCTGGGGTCAAACCCTGCGTCAGGCTCCACGCTCACTAAGGAGTCTGCTCACGATTCTCTCTCTCCGTCCCTCACCCTTGTGCCGTCTGTTGCTTTTTAAATAAACGACATAAAGTCTTTTCAAATTAACTACATAAAATCTTAAAAAGAAAAATAATCGGTACGATGAATGAATTTCTTTTTTTTTTTTTTTTTTTTTTTTTTTTAAAGATTTTATTTATTTATTTGACAGAGAGAGAGATCACAAGTAGGCAGAGAGGCAGGCAGAGAGAGAGAGAGGGAAGCAGGCTCCCCGCTGATCAGAGAGCCCGATGCGGGACTCGATCCCAGGACCCTGAGACCATGACCTGAGCCGAAGGCAGTGGCTTAACCCACTGAGCCACCCAGGCGCCCCCGATGAATGAATTTCTTGCCATCGGGAAAAACAAACGAAAAATCCCCTGCCAGATTAGGGCAGACATTGCGATACCGATCTTTACGGAAATTCAGCCTCGGTCAAGGTGCACGGACATCACATTATCGGGCTCTTCTGTCCTGTCTCTCTCCGGGGCAGCGTACTTCAGGAACGCAGACGCAGTGAATTTCTGGAACCACATGGTGAATATTGATACTTGCTGAAAATGGAGAACAATGATATCTTACTGAAAATTCCTTTCTCGGCTGCTATGCCATGCAACATTGGGCAAATTAGCCCAGCTCCGTAGACTTCATTATTTTAAAATAGTAAAATGGCCAAGTCACTGACGTTTCCCCTTTCATCAAAATGTAAAGGGCCGGCTGCCTCCGGGTCTCTCCACCGACTGCTCCAGCACATCGTTTGAACCCATTTGATGGTGTCACTCAGTAAGGGCACCTTTTTCAACCTGGCTGCCTCTTCTTGACCCAAAATAATTTCAACCATTTCTACAGCTCCAGGCTGCACCAGGTTTTCTATTATTACCTGCACCTTTCACGGTGATTCTAAGCTGACCTTGGATGAAAGGACAAACAATTTTTTATCTGTTTGCTTGATTGTACTTCTCATGTATTGCTCCCAGCCAAGACTTCTCTTTCAAGTTGCAAAATACACCAGCGCTTTGCTTCCAAAGTCACACGAGTGGTCTTCCAATGCCTCTGCAAGTGTTTTGTTACATGCAATCAGTGCTCAGGTTTTTCTCGACGGAGAGACATATGGTTGAGCCCATTTTAGCAACTCCATAATAAAACCAATTACAAAAATAAGCATCTAAGAATATCCTATGCTTTTAAGATTGACACCGCGGCTCACTCCTCGATTGCTAGTTGTGGCTGGTAGATCAGGCAGTGTCTTTGTGGTCAAGTGCACTGTGGCAAACTCAGAAGCAATGCCTTCTCAGGGCTCACGGACTTCTGGGTTGCATGGGATCCATTCACTATGTGGTACATGTCACAGATTTCAAACTATTGCTTCAAACTCTTAAACCTTCTAGTTGGAAGTATATCGTTAAACTTACTGCTCTTTAAGAAAGTAAATGAGAATAAAGAATAATTCAAGCTCTCCCTTTCCGATAACGTAGCTTCGTGTGCATTACTCTCACCCTGCCTCCCTCACTGATTGTATTTCTTCTTTTATTATCATTGCATTGTGCTCGTCACCATAAAATACATCACTAGTTCCTGATCCAGTGTTCCAAGGTTCACTGTCAAGGCACCACACCCAGTGCTCCACGCAATACATGCCCTCTTTAATACCCAGCACCAGGCTCACCCATCCCCCTACATGCCTCCCCTCTAAAACCCTCAGTTTGTTTCTCAGAGTCCACAGTACCTCATGGTTTGTCTCCCGCTCTGATTTGTCTCAATTCACTTTTCCTTTCCTTCTTCTAATGTCCTCCATATTATTCCTTATGTCCACAAATAAGTGAAACCATATGATAATTGACTCTCCCTGCTTGACTTATTTCACTCAGTATAATCTCCTCCAGTCCCGTCCATGCTGATGCAAAAGCTGGGTATTATCCTTGCTGATGGCTGAGTAATATTCCATTGTGTATATGGACTGCGCTCAGCGGGGAGTCTGCTTGAGATTCGCTCTCCCTCTGCCCCTCCCTCTGCTCAAATTCTGTCTTCCTCCCTCAAATAAATAAATAAATAAATAAATATGATTTTGAAAAAGAGAACGTAAATGAACACTGACATGAAAATCCCCAAAGTCAGAATTGTTAGCAATCTTATATGTGCTTGTTTATTCATTCACTCATTCATTTATTCATTTACTCATTCAGTAAGTATTTACTGAGCACTGATTTCCATGTTAAGCACTGTGTGGGGCCCTGGAAATACAGGAGGGAACCATAAGAACAAGTTCCTGACAATACAGAGTTTACGATCTAATAGGAGACAGAGATGTGAGATAAATCATCAAACAAACACATAATTATATATTGTGAAAAGTATCCTGAAGAAAAATAGACTACTCTAAATGAATCCAGGAGACCTACTTTAATTTGGAGAGGTAGAGAAGGGACACTTAAGGCGAGACCTTGTCTTGGTCTGTTTGACCTGCTGTAACAGAACAGCACATGCTGGGTGGCTTATAAGCAACAGAAATTTATACCTCACAGTTCTGGAAGCCGGAAGACCAAGATCAGGGTGCCAGCGGGGTCATATCCTGGTGAAGATCTTCTTCTGGGTTAGAGGCTGCCAACTTCCAGTTGTGTCATCACGAGGCAAAGAGCAGGAGAGGAAGCATGTTCTCTCCTCATGACCTCATCAAATTCTCATCAAATACCATCACCTTGGAGGGTAGGGTTTTAACATATGGGTTTGGGGGAGGGACACATTCAGCTCATGACGGAAGTAATTTCACAGGTGCAAAGTGGAAGGGAAAGTGTTTTGAGCAGAGGAAACAACACAAGTGAACCCTGGGGAGGAAAGACAGGGTGTAGTCGAGGAAATGAAGGAGGGTCAATGTGGCGGAGGCACCATGACTACGGAGGGTCAAAGAGATACTCCTGGAGAGGGTGATGGGGACTAGACTGCACTGGGGAGGTGGGCCACAATGATAACCTTAAGGAAGCCTTTGGAGGGTGTACTGAAACTTGAGTGTAATAAAACTTTGCTTCAGTGAGCATGTGCTTCTTTGAGGTTTCTCTGGCTTTTGTTGAAAGAATGGACAAGGTAGGAGGCAAAGAAGAAGTGAGAGGGTACAGTGGAGACAGGATGGTAGCCTGGAGTGATGACAAGGGAATGGAAAGACGTGGATGAATGGGAGGCCTGTTTTGAAGGTGAAACAGACAACACTTGGAAAGGGAGTGACTGTTCAGAGCAGAGGGGGAGAGGGACAGTGGCAAGATGTCTGTAGAACAACTAGCCATACCCCCTATTCAAAAGCCCGTCTTCTCTGACCATCTCCCATGTCATATCCAGGACTCAATGTCCTCCTGTAGGAAACAGGAGCACTGCTACTTACCTTCTCAGGTGGTTGTGCCAGCTGAAGGTCAACGCATGGGAAGCGCCAACGGGCCATGCTCAAAATGGCCCTTTTATGATTACCCCCTTTGTGTCCCATACCTTCATCTCTGTCCTTGGTGATGCTGCTCTTCTTTGAGCGGACCAGATTTTGTCCTCTCTTCATCCACCCACGCACCTCCATCTAAACTTCCTTTCTCTTCCTTTTGCGCAAAACTAAGGTCACTCCTCCTCAGTCCATAAATTATTGTCATCAATATTCATGTCCACAGCAATTTCTTCTGGAACGCTAAGCAAGGAGTTGGAATTTCTTTCACTATCCACAGGTCCTTTAGGTATGAGGGTCCACTAACAACCCCACAGCTTTTATTATTTGGCATGGCAGCAGAGTCAGCACGACATGGTTTTCCTGGGCTCCAACAGGGGTGTGAGTGCCTTTGCTCCAACAGATAGAGAATAAAATGCCCTCCAAAAAGGTATTGTGGACATGCTTCTTGCCCATACAGATGGTTCTCAAGAAAGCATAGCCATGATGAGGAAACACGATGGTGCCCTCACAACAAAGTGATGTCATCATGGAAATTTCTAAAGTATTTCTGGTTGTTTTCATAGAAACAAATGATAACTTCTTGGGCCAGGATTTCCAAACTTTGTGGTAGGTGCTTCTAGATAATGCCCCCAATTAAATCAATTAAGGATTTAATAAGTGAATGAAGCTTATAAATCAACTGGAATAGCATCGTGCCGACATCAGTCTCCTGGGTTAAACAACATAATAGGGTTCTGTAGATATCCCTGGGGGAAGATGGGTGATGGGTGTATAGAATATCTTGTGCATCTTACACTATTGCGAACTAAGAGGTTATAATTTTTTATATCAAATGCAACTCAAAAAGTTAATTATGGCAATCAGATTTGAAATGCTCTGTGATTGTACTTCTACATGCTTGAAGGAAGAACAAAATGCTTCATGAGTCATCAAAGCTGCAAAAGCAGAATGTAAGTCATGTGAAAAGCCAGGTAGACACAACACTATAAAAATACCTCCATTGAGGGACGCCTGGGTGGCTCAGTTGGTTAAGCATCAGCCTTCGGGTCAGGTCATGATCCTAGGGTCATGGGATCAAGTCCCACATTGGGCTCCCTGCTCAGCGGGGAGACTGTTTCTCCCTCTCCCTCTGCCTGCCACTCCCCCTGCTTGTGTTCTCTTTCTCCATCAACTAAATGAATAGAATCTTAAAAACAAAAACCTCCATTGACAGAGTCTGAGTTTCCAGCCAGTTATCCCAGAGACCTAAGTGATAGTGGTGTTCCCCAGCTCCTGTGACAAGGTGATTCCCTACTGTGGCAGGGGGAGGGCTCTCAGGTCCGCAGTACAAGACCTTCCACCAAACCAGCCAGCCCTAGGGCCCTCCGCACCTTCCTCAGTTGACATCCTGAAAAGTTGACTGGGCCAAAATGTCAACCACACATATACTCTCCCATAAGCCTTGGCACCTGCCCTCAAATATGCCCAAAAAAACTCATGTGCCACACTGAGAACAACAGTAGCTAACACTGAATAAACACTTCCAAGCCCTCTGCAACCATTATCTTAATGTTTGTAACACATCCAGGAGTTAGGTTAAATAATCCACGGTTAAGACCAAAATTCTAAACCAGTGACTCTTCCATGTGGTAATTAGGGCTTGTCTCCTGCCTCCATCTTCTTTTCTAACCCTTCTAGAAAACCTCTGAGGTGGAAGAATTTGTAAGTGAAAAATCACCCCATTTTTCTCAAGTGTGGGGGAGGGGAACGATCACAGCCACCTTCAACCAAGAGTGTGAAAAATAAGCTTAACCAAACCTGAGATGAACTTCATAACGCCTTTGAAAAGATGGATAAATCAAATAGCATTTGTCCATCTCCCACTCTTCGAAATTATATGCACGCACCTGAAGTTGAAGCAAAGAAATCCATTAACCAAACCGAAAATCATGAAACCCAGATTTAGAGATGTATCCCCTTGTTCTAATGAATGTCCAATTCAGAATACCATTTTGTCTTCAAAGAGCCCTGAAGGTTCTCATCTTTGTTATCTTTCTGTTGTTAGCAGAAATATTATATCTTTGAAAAGAAAGGGGGAAAAAAAACCATTATTCTGAGAGCTAAAACAGAAAGGTCTTTGAACTATTGAGAGATAAATCAGCTCATAGTTACCAATAAACCAAAAAGAAAAAAGAGATTATTTCAAACCAAGTAGGAAAGGTGCCCAGATGAACTCAGTATCAAGTCAACTGAATGTAGGCTTCCTCAAAACTGGATAGGGCCTGGCTAACCAGTAACTCTACAGAATTTATGATTTTCATGCACGCCTTCTTTTTTAATACCCGTCATTGAGATTCAATTTGCACACCGTAGAACTTACCCATGTAAATTACCCACGTCCATTCTTCTAGTATATTCAGAATTGCGCAACCATCACCACAAATCAAGTTTGCCACATTTCCATCACCCCAAAAAGAAACTCTGCACCTCTTAGTAGCAGTTGCTCTTCATCCTGCCCTCCCCCCAATACCAGCAATCACTCCTTTCCTTTCTGTCTCTGTAGATTCCAGACATCTCATATAAGTGGATATATATATTAGGTTGTCTTTTGTGACAGGCTTCTTCCACTTAACGTTGTGTTTTCGAGGTTCATCCTGGTCGGAGCAGGTGTCCTTACTTCATTCCGTCATATGGATAGACCCATAAAGATAGACCACTCTTCAGTCCATGGACATTTGGGTTGTTTCCACCTGCTCTGACTGACCTTTTGAAAGGCTCGTTCCCATTGTGGTATTAAAAATGGAACAAAACGGCACATCTGAGACAGCAAGAAACAGTGAGAACGTTCTTGCAGGGCTCTCGGGGAGAGGGGTTGGTGGCTCGTCCTTGGGTAGACGAATCACAAATGGTCCCTTTTGATTTTTTATTTTATTTTATTTATTTATTTGACACAAGTAGGCAGAGAGGCAGGCAGAGAGAGAGAGGGAAGCAGGCTCCCTGCTGAGCAGAGAGCCCGATGCGGGGCTCGATCCCAGGACCCTGGGATCATAACCTGAGCTGAAGGCAGAGGACTAACCCACTGAGCCACCCAGGTGTCCCCTGGTTGTTTTTTCTTTTTTTTTTTTTTTTTTTCCACATAACCTGTTTCTGAAGCTTTCCCTGCTTCTTTTGCTTTTTTATTTTTTTAACAATCACTACAATTACTTCACTGCATTTTTGCCGACTTCTTGTATCACATGTCTAACACTCTGATGTAAACACACACATTTATCTTTCTTGCTGGGTGTGTGTTAGGCATTTGACAAAGTCTCAGCTCCCCCAGCGTTTGCCTGCATGAACCAACCAAATCAAAATCTGCAAAAGGAGGACTCTCCAGTGTCTCTACGGTCTTGCTGTAAAGATTTCACGGCCGTAGCCTCTAAAATTACTTCATCAAGTTCAATGGATATGTGTACTTCAGTTCTTGGCTAGCCCAATTTTTTTTTTCCCGACAGTGTTGCTAATGGTATTTCTGTGGCAGACTTCTTGTGGAACACACTAGTTGAAATGTCAAAAAGCATAGGGTTTAAAAAGCTTTTCTCCAATGCAATATACTCCTTCACACATGACACGGGGACTTGATTCGCATGATGTCATAGGGGTATTTTCTTGGTTAGATTAAAATTTTGTTTGCATGCATTTTTCAATGGCTTCCAGTGACTGAATAGCAATATAGGTAAGAAGAAGCTTAAAGTCTTAAGTAATAGATATTTTGTAGCTCTAAAAGCAGCACAATTCCCCTCCGAGAAAGCTGGTCTGTGACAACAGAGAGGACTCTATTCTGTGGGGAACCTAGGGGAGCTTGTCAACAAGTTCGGAAGGAGAAGTCAGAAAGAGTGAGAATTCTCTGCAATTAAGGTGTCACCCAAGGAAGAGGTAATGCCTCTTCATGACATCAGTAACAAACTCGATCAGATAAAACAGGGCAGCACTCACTGACCTTCCCCGCTGGAAGGAGACAGCCATCTCGAATCAAAGGGATGCTGGAAACCGTCTCTAGGATTCCCCTTGCGGTGTTTGGAGGATGCATTCTTTCATACCGGATGTTTTAATGGACAGTCAGATCCCAGCAGGAAGTGGATGGCACACTCGGATGGGGTTATCGAGGGCAGTTGAATGAAGAAATTATTACAGACGGGACGCCTGGGTGGCTCAGTTGGTTAAGCAGCTGCCTTCGGCTCAGGTCATGATCCCAGTGTCCTGGGATCGAGTCCCACATCGGGCTCCTTGCTCGGCAGGGAGTCTGCTTCTCCCTCTGCCTCTGCCTGCCATTCTGTCTGCCTGTGTTCACGCTCTCTCTCTCTCTGACAAATAAATTTTAAAAAATCTTTAAAAAAAAAAAAAAAAGAAATTATTACAGAGGTGTGGGTAGGGTTAAGAGAAAACATGAGATGGGAAGTACCTTGGAATTGTCAACAGTGGGAGCCCTTACCACCCCTGTCTAAAAGGGAAAGGGGAGAGACAGGTCTCTGGACCCCAGGGAACGGAAGTTATAAGAAAGAGCTGTTTCCTTCAAGGAGAAGCGCAGCCACTGCTAATCCTCAGGACGGTGCGAAGGGAGCTGGACCCTCCAAGGGCCTGTAACCAGGGCCCTCCGGCAGATGCAATTGAGAAGAATGGAGAGTGGATCCAGAGGTGTAAGTAGAAAGTATCCAACACATTAGCAAAAAAGCCAGGCAGCTTGATCTGAGCTTTTAAAAAGTACAGAAGTCGGGTGCCTGGGTGGCTCAGTTGGTTAAGCGGAGTCCCAGGATCGAGTCCCACATCAGGCTCCCAGCCCCATGGGGAGTCTGCTTCTCCCTCTGACCCTCCTCCCTCTCATGCTTTCTCTCAATCTCTCTTTCTCAAATAAATAAATAAAATCTTAAAAAAAAAAATTAAAAGTACAGAAGTCGTAAAAAAGTCTCCTGGGAATGAGCAGACATTGGAGGCTCCCAGAAGCTGGTATTCCAAGCAGCTGGAGAATCAAAACAGCATTTAAAATACAGGGCTGGGGCACCTGGGTGGCTCAGTGGGTTGGGCCTCTGCCTTTGGCTCGGGTCATGATCCCAGCATCCTGGGATCGAGCCTGGCATCGGGCTCTCTGCTTGGCGGGGAGCCTGCTTCCCCCTCTCTCTCTGCCTGTCTCTCTGCCTACTTGTGATCTCTGTCAAATGAATAAATAAATAAATAAATAAATAAGTCTTTGAAAATAAATAGATAGATAGATAGATAGATAGATAGATAGATAAAATACAGAGCTTTCTCTGGAAGAGAAAAGGTAGGTCCGCCTGACAGTATGCCTACTGCATCTACCCAGAGAGGATTTCCCAGAGCCTGGACCGAGGCACACACTGGAGCCACTAGAAGAAGCCATGACGGCCCAAAAGTCTTACTGGAAAGTGCAGTGACAGGTACTGGAGGAGAGATCTGTGTGCACACCACCACAAGGATCCCATGAGTGTCGGGCCCTGGGAAGAAGTGGGGAGCCAGAGCATGTGTACTGGGGTTCAGCATCATTACATATCATCTCCAAGCTTCTGTTCTTTCATTTTGATAACTAAGTAATTGACAAGACCAGTGTGGGTGTCTGATTAGGGGAACGGTCATGGACTATACACCAAGAGAGAAAAGCCTCTGGCATCTGTGCAAAGATCACAGAGGCCTTCACAAGAAGTCATAAGACAAGTGCTGTGCGATGCCACTTAGAAAATGAAACTTGGTGGGGGGGGCGGGGGGTGCCTGGGGAGCTCAGTGGGTTGGATGTCTGCTTTCAGCTCAGGTCATGATCCTGGGGTCCTGGGATCAAGACCAGCATTGGGCTCCTTGCTCAGTGGGAGCCTGCTTCTCCCTCTGCCTCTGCCTCTCCCTCTTCTCGTGCTCTCTCTCTCTCAAATAAATAAAATCTTTAAAAAAAAAAAATAATGACACTTGGAAAGAGCAAGTTGCTGTGTGAGCAAACCCAGACTATATAAGAGGGCTAAAGGCCCCTCCCCGGCACCCCAGAATTCTTGCCCTCCACAATGCTAAATCAGGAGGAAGAAAAGCAGGAGCTGATACTGGCTCCCCTTGGGGAACGGGAGGCAGAGGCCCAATTGGACAAGCAGATCCACATTCAGACTCGGGTCCCTGGAGTCAGTTGTTATGGCGCAGTCTCCCTGAGGCCAAATTCCCAACAAGCAATGCCCGTGGAGGGGCAGAGAAGCAAGTCTCTCACCTCCAATGAGAGTCATCTCCGGAACAAGTCTGGGGCTCCAGGCAGAAACTTTAAATACTATTTTGCTATTTAATCACCTGTGTGAAGACAGTTTTCAAAAACAGGGTCCCTGCAACCCATCAGAGCCGACGGCGCATCTGAACTGAATTCAGGGTAAAGCTTGGTGCTGGCTGGGGCCCCGTGAAGCCAGGATGTCCATACTCTCCTTGTTACAAAGAAAATAGCACTTTGTGGTCAGCTGTGGGGTTTCATCTGGGGCTTGGGTCCTCTTCCAAGATCGCTGGCTGTTTTCAAACTTGAGTTCCTTATGATTTTATGACTGAGGTCTCCATTCTTTTGCTGGTGGTCAGCAGGGATCTCTAAGCTCCAAAGGTCCACACTAGAACCTCTCCACATGGTCCCCTCCAGAGGTTCTCTTATGCTGAGTACCTCTGACTTCAGGAAGGGCCTAGTTCCGTTTAATGGTGCAGCTGGTTAGGTCAGGCCCACCCAGATGATCTCCTTTTGATTAAGCCAAGAAATTAATAAAAATTAGTCACAGAAGTGATAGTGTATCATATCCATAGGTTCTGCCTGTATTCAAGGAGATGAGATTACATAGGGTACATACACCAAGGAGCTTGGGGCCTTCTTAGAATTCTGTCCGACACAGCTTGGTAACTGAACTCTTCTGGAATCAGCTCTTTCCTGTTCAGTCAGTATGATCTGGGGTAAGGTGTATCATCTTCCAATCCACAGTATGGAACCAGCACTGGTGAGGAGGGCATGTGAAAGGCACGGTGTGTGAGTCAGCTTTGGCTGCGGTAACAAATAACCCCAAAGTCTCAATGGCTTCCCATAACAAGTATTTTATATCTCGCTCCTGAGGATTCAGGTTGGTTATGGATCTGCTGGGTATGGAATCCAGTGGCACTGTTGACATTGAAAGGTGGACCAGAGCAGTGCCTCCCAGTATGACCTGCTGTTTCCCTGCATGCAAGGGTGGGTTCATGTGTGTTCCATGTTTCCTTATCTACATGTTGCCTCCTACAGAAAAGCAACTACTAACAGGTCAGGCTTAATCATGCGAGCCCATTTAGGATGGTTGTTGGTGAAATCTATCACTTCTGTTCATGTCCCAACAACCAAAGCAAAGTCACATGGCAAAGGCCCGGATGTACACTCATCAAAGGAGGAATCAAGAGAATTGGGGATAGTCTTTCAGGCCACCACACAGAAGAGTGTTCCAGAGGGCTTCAGAGACTGAAGGCAATTCCACAGTCTTCTCCTAAGAATGCCTTCCAGTTCCCATCAGCATATGTCTTCTCTGACTTATCAAGGGCCAGGATGGAGGGGAAGACCAGGAAGGTGGCCAAGTTGCAGATATCTGTCCAAAGGTCAGATCAGCCCATATCCCTTTCAGAAACAATCAGTAACTGAGGCAGCGAAGGCAGAAAACTATAAAAGGAATCCCCTAGGGTGACTGAAAATCCTAGGGGGTCCCTGGATGCCTGAGATGGATTTATAGAGCAGGTATTTGCTCCAAGACACACTTTGGAGATGTCCTATCTATTCACTATGTGGCCTGGCAATTCTGCAATGTTTAATTTTATTTTTATTTTGCTTTAAAAAAAAAACATATAGGGGCGCCTGGGTGGCTCAGTGGGTTAAGCCGCTGCCTTCGGCTCAGGTCATGATCTCAGGGTCCTGGGATCGAGTCCCGCATCGGGCTCTCTGCTCGGCAGGGAGCCTGCTTCCGTCTCTCTCTCTCTCTGCCTGCCCCTCCGACTACTTGTGATTTCTCTCTGTCAAATAAATAAATAAAATCTTAAAAAAAAACAAACATATAATGTGTTCTTTGTTTCAGGGATACAGGTCTGTGAATCATCAGTCTTACACAGTTCACAGCACTCACCATAGTGACTCATCAATGTCCATCACCAGCCACCCCATCCCTCCCCGCCCACCCCAGGAACCCTCAGTTTGTTTCCTGAGATTAAGAGTCTTTGATGGTTTGTCTCGTTCTCTGGTTTTATCATTTCATTTTTCCCTCTCTTCCTCTATGACCCTCTGTCTTGTTTCTCAAATTCCTCATATCAGTGAGATCCTATGATAATGGTCTTTCTCTGACTTATTTCACTCAGCATAATGTTCTCTAGTTCCATACAAGTCCTTACAAATGGCAAGGTTTTGTTTTTTTGATGGCTGTATAGTAAATTCCTGTGTGTGTGTGTGTATCTCACATCTTCTTTATCCATTCATCTGTTGATGGACATCGAGGTTCTTTCCATAGTTTGGTCATTGTGGACATTGCTGCTATAAACATTCAGGTGCACGTGACCTTCGGATCACTACGTTTGTATCTTTGGGGTAAATACCCAGTAGTACGATTGCTGGGCCATAGGGTAATTCTATTTTCAACTTTTTGAGGAACCTCCATGCTGTTTTCCAGAGTGGCTGGACCAGCTTGCCTTCCCACCAACAGTGTAGGAGGGTTCCCCTTTCTCCGCATCCTCACGAACATCTGTCCTTTCCTGACTTGTTAATTTTAGCCATTCTGACTGGCGTGAGGTGGTATCTCACTGAGGTTTTCATTTTATTTCCTTAATTAATTTTATTTTTACTCTTTAAAAAAATTTTTGTACATATATGTTTTCCAGGGAAGCAATATAGATCTTTTTAAAAGACTGTATTTATTTATTTGTTACAGAGAGAGAGAGAGAGAGAGAGAAAACACAGGCAGAGGCAGAAAGAGAAGCAGGCTCCCCACTGAGCAAGGAGCCTGATGCAAGACTCGATCCCAGGACCCTGGGATCATGACCTGAACCAAAGGCAGTAGCTTAACCGACTGAGCCACCCGGGCATCCCAATATAGATGTTTTTAAAGGTAAGAATGGGCAGTAAACTTTTAAGGACAGACAACACCGAAAACTTAATATTAAGTTCTTTGCCGTGTTGTCACTCTCCATCATGACAGCATTTCCTTGGTAAAGCCAAGTACACAAACACACACACATACACACACACACCCTCCAAGACATAGCTACCTCTCCTTGGCCATGCAGCCCATCCCCAGCAGCTGTGGTAACTCCATGGGCACCAGGACTCAAGAGAATAATGTAATTCTAGGTCCCACCGGATGGCAAACTGAAGTTACAGGAACCCTTCCAGCCTGCATCAAGCCAGGCTCAGCGTGTGGATGCCTGAGGGTGGGGGTTCCACGAAAGGATCATGCTGACATGATATTCAAATATTAGACACCTGGTGTGGTGCAGGTCCTGACCAGTCAGGACCACGGCCAGCACACGGTGACCTGCCTAGGAGGGAGTGACCATGAGACCATGATCCCTGCCCCCCCCACCAGCGGCATTGGGGGTGGGGGCGGCTGTAGAAGAGGGAGGCTGGGGGTCCAGCAGCGTGTTGACATTGAAACGGGTTGACACTGAACAGTGAACGGGAGCAGCACCTGCCAGAGTGACCCGCTGCTTCCCTGCATGCAAAGGACTGAGCATCTCAACCTGAGACCTCGAGGGGTCCTGCAGGGCATAAGCTGGATTTGTCTTCCTGCCTGAGGCAACCACCAATTATATGTGCTGTGAGGCAAGCTGGCCTCCCGCCAGAGGAGGAGGTGAAGGGATTTACAGAATCGCTCTCTGATCTGACTTATTGGAGAAGCTAAAACATACTCATCCGGAAAGTAGCATGGTGCGAGGTAAAAAGTCAAGACACAAACCCTCACTATCCGAGAGGCCTTCGGCTAGTGTTCCTTAACCTCTAAGGCTTAGTCCCCTCATCTGGAAAATGGGCATCATAACTGCATCCTCCTGGCAGATTGGTGATGACAACAAAGTGAGCTAACACAGGCTCACTGCACTGCTCTAAGGTTCCCTTAGAGCAGTGCCTGATGCAGACCTGGCCTTCTGGGAGACATGACTATGATCTAAGATTGGACCAGGATCCAGGAATTCAATCAAAACCAAATGATCAGAGTTCGGGAAGGTGAGGTGGAGCGCCCAGATGGTTGAACCAGTTACACAGCTGACTCCTGATTTCAGCCCAGGTCATGATCTCAGGGTCCTGGGATCGAGCCCCGTGCCTGGCTCCCTGCTCAGCAGGGAGTCTGTCTGCTTGAAGACTCTCTCTCTCTCCCTCTGCCCCTCCCCCTGCTCACGTGCACACTCGCGGCTCTCTCCCCTTCTCTCTGAAATAAATAAATAAATCTTAAAAAACAAAAAAGAAGAAGGGAAGGGAAGGGGAGGCACAGAAGCTCCATGACGTGGGCAGCGTGAAGACTGACTCAAAGGGAAGCTGTGTTTACTGATGTTCCCCAGGAAAATCCAAGGCCAAAGGAGAAAGTGGGAATACTGAGCAGGATCCGAGGCTGCTTGGACCCGACCGGAACCTGCACAGACCCATTCTCGTGCAACCCCCGTCCCTGAGCAGCCAGTCTGGCCCAGCTAAACTGGGCGGCTCGTGCTGTCGGCAACAAGATCAATGATCTGTGACTAAAAAACCACACGAGGGCGCCTGGGTGGCTCAGTGGTTGAGCCGCTGCCTTCGGCTCGGGTCATGATCTCAGGGTCCTGGGATCGAGTCCCGCATCGGGCTCTCTGCTCAGCAGGGAGCCTGCTTCCTCCTCTCTCTCTCTCTCTCTCTCTCTCTGCCTGCCTCTCTGCCTACTTGTGATTTCTCTCTGTCAAATAAATAAATAAAATCTTAAAAAAAAAAAAAAAAAAAAAAAAAACACGAGCTGCCATTTCCCCGCCAGGACAAACGAAGAACCAAGTCAGACCCTATGCAGCACCTGCAAGGCCACACCTTCCATATGCCAGTCTTCTGATGTTCTAGAATAAACTGCACGTGATATCTGAAAATACACCAGTCCCTACAACACTACCCGTGCTGCTTTTTAAAATCCACCCACCTCTTATGGAACGCCAGAGATGTTTGGAAACTCGGGCAGGCTTTTTGTCTTATCTAGATGAGACAGGTCTACTGTGGACGCGTGATCAGGAAGAGAACGCAGAGCCCGCTGGTGACAGAACCCAAGTGCCCAGGACGCCTAACTTGCAACCAAAGGGAATTCATGAGAAGCAGCTCTGATTGTTGTTTTTGAGGCAGTAGAACACCTGGGGGACTGCCATCCCCCTCTCCTGAGCCAAAGGCCAAGGGCATCCTGCAGATTTCCAGAAGGAACTCCATCCCTCCCCGCCGCCAAAAGGATTGGCCCAGGGGGCTGACTTCGCTCTGCCGGGCAATCATCACATGGGTGACTGACTTACACTGTGTATTTTCTTTTATTTCAACCCATCCCCAAAGCCCAGAGCAACTTAAACCCAGAAGAGCCACCACTTTCGTCCAAAAAGGAATTTTTTTGAAAGCTTAACTGATAACTCCACGGCCATTCATTCAGCTGACTCCCAAGGAAATGGAAGGCATCTGGAAAATGTATTTAAAAATTGATTTAACGTTGGGCCGTGTTAAATGTTTTAATTTCCAAGCAATGCAAGGGCCACTAAAACATCAATTAGTCCCAGCAATCAGGTAGGAATATTGGCTTCTGTTGAGGGATTCATTTATTTCAGCTCTGCTAAATATCTAAGAAGGAGAAATCCAATGCAGCCTACAGCTCCGAGGGAGGGGACATTCAGCCAGAGAAGAATCCAGATCAGGGCCCAGCTAAAATGGTGCCCTTGCCAGCATCCACCACCCCCTGGCATCTCTCTCTCCAGAGGGAAGGCAGTGACTTGCACATAAGGTCCTCATGCTGGTGACAGAAAACACCCTTCCCTCCCCACAGTTTCTCTCTCTCCGAGCTGGAAAGCATGAGAGCTTGAAACGGGGCAGAGAACAGCTCCATGATGAGAACACAGGCCGGTGTAAGAACTTTTTCTCATCATTTTTAATCATTATTCTTCCTTCCAGTGCCTTCTAAATTTCAAGGCCCTGGGGTCTTCCCTGTCCCAGTGGAGGCTGTGGGTTGGGGTAGTAGGGGTCTCACAGTCTGGAGGGCCTCTGTTTCCACACAGCGGGGCCAGTTGCTCGGGCACTGAAGGGCCATCTGCACGTGCTGCTCATCACACGGTCTTGGGCAGGAGAACCAGCAGACAGCCCAGCCAAGGACCCCAGGTGACAGGGCCTCCTAGAAGGAGACAAGAGTGCACACGTCTCAGCAGCCTGCAGAGGGCAAACCCTGAAAGCCCAGCTCCCTGGGTCTCCCTCTGGACCACTCACTTGATCTCCCAGAATGCTGTTGGCTCTTCTCTGAGGCAGGAAGAAGGACCTCAAAGCGGGGGATGGGGGAGATTGGGGGCAAGGTTGGGGGAGTGCAGGCACAGGAACGACAGAGCAGCAGGGTAGTAGAAATTAAATGACATTGTGTGAATCAGTTTGTAGCAGAGCTGCCTTAATCCTAAGAGTCACCTGGGGAGACTGTTAAAAATGCAGATTCCAGGGGGTGCCTGGGTGGTTCCGGTCATGGTCTCAGGGTCCTAGCATGGAGCCCACTTTGGGCTCCCTGCTCGACCAAGCCTGGGGTGAGGCCCCAGGAATCTGTATTTGAAGGACTCCTCCGAGGTAATCCTGATAATGAAGCAAGTTCAGGAAACCAGATTAAGGGCCTCCCACACAGGAAGTGCCCGTGGGGTGAAGGGAAAGCGAAGGGCATCGAGGGTCGCGCGGGGACAGCACTTCCTGACACGGCTGGTTCAAGGGCGGGGACACCACTTCCTGACAGGGCTGGTTCAAGGGAAAACTGGTCCTGTGTCTGCACAGGGGCTTGAGCAATAGTCATTAAAATGACCAAGGCATGCACCCTCTGACCCAGCACTGCCACTTTGAAGATTTTATCCCGCGGATATACTCAAACAAATGCAAATGGTAAGTGCTTAATAGAAAAAGAAAAATATGGGGAAAAAATTTTTTAAAAAATAGGGGGAAATGTCCGTCTGTAGACATCTGGTGAAATACTTATGGTCTAGCCAGGAAACCGACAACTGCCTGGCTCCCGTGTGCAGAAACAGAACCGCCTCCCACATACACTGTTAGGTGAGATAGGCAAGGTGCAGAACAAAGGCGGAAACAACCATTTAAAAAAGTGCACAGGTGATCTATGGAGGTGCAGAGACTATCTCTGGACAAATACACAAGAAGCTGGTAACACGACTTGCCTCAGGAGAAGGGAGGTGACAAGGTGACAAGGGGACAGGGGACAGAGGGAGACCTTTCACTGCATTCCTTTTCAGCCTTATACATTTTGAATCCTGTGCATTATCTCTTGTGTTATCTAATTCACATAAAACACAATAGTTAAAAACAATTTTTAAATGGTGGCACCTGGGTGGCTCCACTGGTTCGGGGTCCAACCCCTGATTTCAGCTCAGGTCATGCTCGGAGGGTGGGGAGATCGAGCTCCGCATCAGGCTCTGCGCTGGCCGTGGAGCCTGCTGAAGGTTCTCCCTCTTCCCCTCAGCCCGTCCCCTCCACACTGTACCTACCCTCTGCTCTCTCTCCCTAAAAAAAAATAAACTAATTAAAAATGTATGCATGTAACTTCAATGAAGTTTTGGGTTTTTTAAGATTTTATTTATTATTTATTATTATTTGTCAGAAAGGGAGAGGGAGCAAGGGCTCAAGCAGGGGGAGCAGCAGGCAGAGGGAGAGGCAGGCTCCCCGCTGAACAAGGAACCGGATGCAGGACTTGATCCCAGGACGCTGGGATCATGGCCTGAGCTGAAGGCAGCAGCTTAACCAAATGACCCACCCAGGTGCCCCTGAAGGCAGATGCTTAACCAACTGAGCCACCTAGGCATCCCACTTCAATGAAAAGTTTTTAAAATAACAGTAAATCAGGTGTGCCTGATTTCAGCCCAGGTCATGACCTCAGGGCATGGGATCGAGCCCTGTGTTGGGCTCCATGCACAGTGGGGAGTCTGCTTGGGATTCTCTCTCCCTCTCCCTTGGTCCCTCTCCCCTGCCACACTCAAATAAATAAGTAAACTTTAAAAAGAAAAAAAAAAAAAAAACAATCGTAGTAAATCGAAGGTCATGGCTCCTGCTTAAAATGCCACCTCAGGCCATTTGTGGCTGCAGAAATTGGGGATCCCCCAGTTCTCCATCACCAAGGGAAGGCTGGGGCAGACGGAGGGAGATTTGCCCACTGGCTAATCCCCCCAAGCCTATGTCAGCTGTCTCACCCCTGTGTTCCCTGTCACAGAACCTGTCATAGTGCCTCACGACCGCCATTCTATGAACGCCTTCCCACCCCCGCTTGCTCGATGGAGGGCTCAGTGAGCACTGAGGACACACGTGGCTTGGTCACTGCTGTCTCCCCAGAATCCAACAAGGTGCCTCATCCAGAAATGGTGCTCACTAAAGATAGAAGGGGTCACAAGAAAGTGACAGAGTGGGCAGGAAGAGAGGCCCAACCCCCTTATCCTAGCCCAGCCCTAGTCACCACCCCCTACCTCTGCCTCCTTCCTTCCCGGTCTGCCCAGATGTGAAAGCCCCTTGTTCGTGTACAAGACAGCCTTACCTGCCTTGCTCATCTCTGTGTTCCCGGCTCCGGCTGCGGACCGGACCCACAGGAGGTGCCCAAGATATACTGGTTGAATTGATTAATTAGTACTGGTCAGTGAGAAGGAGGTAGGATGCAGGGCAACTGCTGAAATGCATTTCGTCCTGAGAGATCCTGATTCAGCGAGTTCGGGGTGGGGTCCCCGAAACCGGCTGTTTCACAAGTCCCCCCCCGCCCCCCGGGGGACCTGAGAGTCGTGTACGCGCACTTGGGGGGGGACTTCGGATTTTCCTCGGAATGCACTCTCTGAAGACTGTGAGTCCCCACTCTGAATCTTAGGAACCTCCGGCCCCACGCCGGGCAGGGGACAAGGAAGCGGTGTAGGGGTAGGGGCGCCAGCAGAGGGTTTTCCGCTCACCGGGAGGAGGACTGGAGGAGGGGGTCCGGGCGGGACTGGCGCTCGGGGGCGTGTCCAGCCAGGCGCGAGGGTTGGCGCCATCTAGCGCTCGCTGGAGGCTCTGCAGCTGCAGCATGCTGAGCCGCCGGCGCTGGGCTGGGGTCACGGCCGCGGCGTTCTCCGGGCCCAGCGCGGCGATCTGCTCCACGGACAGCTCCTGCAGCGGACAGAGGGCACAGCGCCCTCAGAAGTGCCCCTCCGCGGCCTTCCCAAACCTTGGTCATCCGCCCGGGGCCCGCACAACTTTGCCATACCCGTGTACCATTTGTGCTCTGGAGATTTTCCCTTAAAATCACATGGTTCTTTCCACTACTCGAACACATTTCGTTCTTAAAAGGAAAATTTTAGGTGGAAATTTCCCAAAATGGAAGACCGGAGTGACTTGCCATCAGTAACCATTAACAATAAGCTAAAAGAAATGAACATTATTGAATTCGAGCTAGCTGTGTTGGCCAACGATGTCTGAGCCCAAGATCTCTTAAAAATTAATCAAGAAGTTGGGGTGCCTGGGTGCTCAGTGGGTTAAAGCCTCTGTTTTCCGCTCAGATCATGGTCCCAGGGTCTTGGGATCGAGCTCCACATTGGGCTCTCTGCTCAGCAGGGAGCCTGCTTCTCTCTCTGTGGCCTCTCTTGCCTGCTTGTGACCTCTGTCAAATAAATAAATAAGATCTTTAAAAAAAATTTTTTTTTATAATCAAGAAGAAGAGATTTGAAGTGTTATAAGGGTTAAAGACATTTTAGCTCCAACCTGAGACCTTCCTCCTTGAAGTAATCAGCATTAAAGGAGAGTTGAAAAGAAAGTCATGATTTTCTCACTGTGTGACTTAATGTTGTTTAATTCAGTACAAGGTACTTCCCTGATGCTTCAAGTCCCCACCGGAGAAATACTGACATAGAGGAGAAGATATAAGCCTAAAGGCCAAAGGTTTAAATCTGTGTCCCAGTTCTGCCACATACTAGCTGTGTGACCTCAAGAAGATTTCACAGCCTCTCTGGGCTTTTGGACTAGACACGGGATGGCGCAGAGAGCTCCTCTCCTGGGTGGATCCTGATCCTCTGGTGTGACTGCCTGCAGAACATGGGGAAGGGGGGTGGGGGGGTGAGTCCTGCCAGGGCTCAGTGGAGGAAAGGTGTGATAATCTATTAGTGACATCTGTCATGGTCACTAGAAGTAGAGTCAGAGTTCACTGCGTCTTCGATGCTCCTGAACAAGACATTTACTGAAGCTGCTTCTAGCTCAGAGGACTTGGTGGCTAGTTCCAGTGGGTCTGGAATGAGACGGGATGGCAGAGATGGCAGGATTCCCAATTCGTAGAGAGGCGTCTCAAGTCATGCCGCTTATTTTCTAAGGGCCCCAAAGATTCTGGGAAGTGGGCTATGCCCCTTCACCCACTCCTCTTTCCTCCTTTACTCTTCTTCTTCCCTGTCTACGGAGATGCCTCCCTGGAACCGTGTCATTCCTCTGCCTAGAATTCTTCCCTGCCCCCCACTTCCAGGACACAGTTCCAGTTCCTAAATATGGCAGTGGGCCCTCATACTTTGGGCCAAGCCCACCTGTCCAGCTGCCTCCCCCGGACACTCTTCACTGCAGGAGAATGAGCATCCATGTTCGTAGACCCCAGGCGGCAGCATCTTTGCTGTGCCCTTTCTCCTGCCTGGAACACTATTCCTCCCTCCGACCTAGCTAACCTGTCATGCAAGGTCAGCATCACCTCTTCCCTCACACACACACACACACACACACACAGGTACACTTCTGGCTTACAACTTCCACCGTCCATTAACATAAGAGTCTGTATTCTACAAATTGCCTGTTTTTCCAATGCAACTGCCTTGCAACTAGATGGAACCTCTAAGCCTATTGGACTGTGTTTTAAAAATAAAAATAATCTAAAAAATAATAAAAATAAATAAATTCATGGGCGCCTGAGCAGCTCAGTGGATTAAGCCTCTGCCCGCAGCTCAGGTCACAATCTCAGGGTCCTGGGCTCCACATAGGGCTCTCTGCTTGATGGGGAGCCTGCTTCCCCCTCTCTCTCTCCCTCTGCCTGCCTCTCTGCCTACTTGTGATCTCTGTCGAAAAAATAAATAAATAAAAATCTTTTAAAAATAAAATTAAAATAAATTTTTAAAAAAATTCGAAGTGGTCACCAACATTTAATTATTAGCAGGTTTCATAGGAAAATGGAGAGCTCTGTAATCTTACATAAAATAATAGTAAAAAAATAAAAGGAAGATCCAGCAATATTGAGCCCACATTGCCACCCTGCCTGGGTGTGCTGGAGATAAGCAGCAGCTTCCACACTTAGTCAGGGCTCAGCTTATTCACCTCAGGTTCTGCTGTCTCATGTTACTCCTCAACTACAGGCACGAGGTTATACACCTTCACCAGTGCGTCCCCAGGTACACCTAGGAGTTTCTGAGAAAGACAAATCCCCAAACAAGGAAACTACCACAGAGTGCTCCAAACAAGACAGGGGGAAAGTGCTTGGCAACATGCCAGCATCCAGAACCAAGCTTCCGCTGTTCTTGCAGAAACCCCCCGTGGGGAGGTCCTGCAGCCTTCAGGACTACTGTTTATTTCTCCCCCAAACAGCTATTTCACCTGCTCTGTGCTGGAAACTGTCCTGTGTTGTGAAGTCATTCAAGGTCGGCTATTGGTCTTGAAATGAACCAGGGATGTGGCATCATAGGAGTCTGTCCGACCTCATTTGTGTGTCTTCCACAGTTGTGGTGGATAGAATTTATTTCCAAGTTGCCCAGCAAGCGAGAACACCAGGGCCACTCCTCATCAGAGCAGGCTGTCCCCACCAAACACTCCCCGAAGCTTGTATGGGGCCCCAGAGACAGCAAGCCCCAAAGACCACCCTGCTTCCCTAACCTCAGTGGATCTAATGCCTCCTCCTCAATTTCTTCCATAGTCGTTTCTCACCTGTCCTGTTGAGGTTTTCTCAATGCTTTTCTTTAAATCAACTAGAATATTTTTACTTCAATTTTTTAAAAAGATTTTATTTATTTATTTGACAGACAGTTCACAAGTAGGCAGAGAGGCAGGCAGAGAGAGAGGAGGAAGCAGGCTCCCCGCTGAGCAGAGAGCCCGATGCGGGGCTTGATCGCAGGACCCTGGGATCATGACCTGAGCCAAAGGCAGAGGCTTCAACCCACTGAGCAACCCAGGTGCCCCTACTTCAATTTATTTAAAAAGGAAATGTTATACAGGTCCATAATCCCTAATCAGCCATTCTGAAGTCCAAAAAAAAAGCTTAAAATTGAATGTTTTTCCCAAAGTTGAAGACAAACTTATTTGCCTGCAAAACCTTGAAATGATATAAGGCCATTTGTAGTCTCTATTTAGTTCAATTAGTGTGGCATCATTGACTTCTTCATAGAAATATTAATGTATAATGTGCTTCCCCAGACCCTGCTGGGGGTGTTAAATTACATACAGGAGATTCACAGAGTGATCTTTTTAAAATCTGGAAAATTCTGAATTCTGAAATGTATTTGTCCCCAAGGGTTTTAGACAAAGAAATATGAGACTGTCATACCATCATAAATAGAAAATCAATACCTTGCTATAAAGAGAGGACAACCATAAAAATAAATACAAATTAAAACATAAAAATTTAAGGGGAAAAAAAAGTTTTTAAACCAAAAATTATCTTGTGACCCATTCATTGTTGGCATGCCTCTCTCTTCTGGCCCTATCAGCAGAAATCTGTTTGCAAACCCCTAGAATCCAAGGCCTGCCATCTGTTCCCCGATGTGATCGGAAATGGGGTCAAGCTCCTATTCTCCTTGAAGAACCAAGTACCTACTTTGAATATCTCATCAGGAAGGCATTTGATTGCTGATGGCTGGAAATACGGCATCAAATCCTTGTCCAGCATTTGGAGCTCTTCCTTAGTTAATCCAGCTGGGGAGAAAAAGGAATCACGAGGGTTTAGATCAAGCCATCGGAACCCCACTTGTTTTATTAATGGTGCTGCATAATGTGCAGATCTGTGTGTTCTAGGCAAGCGTTAGTCCTTACAAAAAGCCTTGAAAATCACACCAGAGAATCAACTTCCTTAATCAACTCCTGATTAAAAAAAATAATAATAAAAGTGGGTCGCATTAGCCCTGATTGGTCTCCTCCAACGAAAAGTATGCCCAGAAGGACCTTCACTTTATGCAATATCAGATTGTGTATAAAACTATTTAGAAGTCAGTTAAATCACATCCTAAACCACTTGAGTGTGCGCAAGAACCCCCGAGAGAGCTTGCTGAAAGAGATTTGTGGAGCTCCCCATCTGCAGCCTCAAGTCACAAATCTAGATTCGGCTGTAACTTTAGAGATGTTCACTACATACAGCCAAGCATTCTTTTATTGTTATTATTATTTTTTGTTTTTTTTTGTTTTGTTTTTTTGCTTTTGTCCCCAGATTTCAGGTTGGAAAGGGAGAGGAGGTATGCTCTCACCTGCCATTGTCCCGAGCTCCTGCAGGACAGAGCTGGACCACTCGGTGGGATCCCCAAATACAACTTCTGCCTTCCTCTTAAACTCGGCCAAGACGTGGGTGCTGCAGAGCAGGGTCCCGATTCTGGCCACCACCGCCCTGGTTAAGAGGGAAGGGTACAGAGTGAGCCTGGGAGGCTCTCCAGACACGACGGGTTGTGCAGAAGGTAGGTCGGCTCAGCATCCAGAACGGATCCAGCTGATTCTACTCTTTATCTTAACCCAGAAAGGTGGCAAAACATCAGGAAGGAAAAGACATCTTGCTAAATGAATGGACTGGCCAATCAACCATTTACCATTTTGACCACTACTGAGTTGGTTACCTGAATTCTGAGATCTTTATGAGTGAGATTTCGGTGGCGTTCATAGCACACAGGGTTGTACCAAGTCCTAGTAGATGGAAGCTCTTCAGATCCTGGATACTGTAGCCTGAATCCTCCAGGAATCCTTGCAGGATGGATCTAGCCTAGAACAATAAGGGAGAGTAACAGAGGAACTATCCAGGGATGATGAAAACCCTAAGGCTTGAGGGGATAATTGAGCTATAGCCAGAGTCTACCAACCAATCCCCCATTTTCTACTCTGGACGCACCCCCCCATCCCAAACTATCCTAGCCCCTGCCTCCGTGTTCATGTCCCTAAGGTGCTGCTTCTCGTGAGTATGTCTCCTCATCCACAGAGGAGTGTTTCGGCAGTGAAACTCTCATACCCTCCACCAGCACTAAAGGAACCGTATCCCATGTCTATGTCGCTAGCATATTTTCTTCAGTCACTCATGACCTTCAGATAGTTTGCTCATTTAAGTTCTCCCGCATCAGGATCCAAATTGTTTCAGCATGTTTTCAGAACTTTTTATTTTATTTATTTATTTGACAGAGAGAGAGAGAGAGAGAGAGAGAGAAATGCCAGAGAGCACAAGGAAGACAGAGGGAGACAGCAGAGGGAGCAGGAGAAGTAGTCTCTCCCTCTGAGTAGGGAGCCCAATGCAGGACTTGATCCTAGGACCCTAGGATCATAACCTGAGCCCCCCAGGCACCGTAAGTTTTCAGAACTTTCTGACAAAACCTTTTAATAGCTCGCTTTTTTGCCTTTGCTCAAATCCATCCCTCCATCTGAAATGTGTTTTCTGCCTTCCCAACTGTCAAAATCCAACCATCTTTTTATTGGGGGGCTGGGGGTTCCGAGTCAAATGTCACCTTCTTCCTGGTCTTCCCTGATGAGCTCAACCCCAGTGAATTTTCCTTTCTGTAAAGTCCTACATTGATAGACTTATCCTTCTCTCTTCGATTTCAGAGAATAATATCACAAATCCTTTGGTATTGAAAACCACCAAGGGATTTAATCAGTGAGCTTTAATTTAAGGGGGTTGTTGGGTAGGGTCCCTGAAATTCTTGCACAGTAGCCATTCATTGCTCATGACTTTCCCTGGAGAGTTTCCCTTCCCACACTCTTACTTCATGTGGTCCAGGTGGAGCTAACTGCCTTCTGAGTTCCAGGGGTGATGCTATGTTTGGCCCAGTCCTGACTAGTCTGAAGTCATCTCTTGGCCTGGCTGCCATGATTTGCTCTAGATTGGGCCTGGGATCCAATCCAAACCAACATGGACTTTGGATGGAATGATTAAGGATGTCCTCATTGGTACAGGGGAATAAGACGGTCTTCATTCTCTGGAAGGACAACATTCTTTACTGTGGACTGGACCTTGGAAGCATAATCACCTAGATCTGCTAAAATTCACCATATGGAAAGAGCCTGCCTCTGACTGAAGCCAGCACAAAGGAAAGCAGGATCAAAAAAATGGTGAGAGACATATCCTTGACCACAGTGACGAAGACTCTGGATCCAACCATACCTGAACTCTACACGTGAACTTTGCAGTTACAGGAGCCAATAAATTTCTTTGCCTGGTCCAGCCACTTTGAGTTGGTTTTTCTGCCACTTGGAACGCAATGAACCCTGATTCATTTGACCTACCGATGTTGGACCTAAGGAAGGATTCAAGTCAATCCTTCAGAGATGAACTGTGGAATAAAGTCTGGATCCCTCAGTGCTCATAGTGGCAAGTCCAACAATCCGTGCTCCCCAAATGCTTCCCAAAGCTGGGAAGGAGTCATCCAAAGACAAACATCTGAATTGGAAGGAGGGTCACAAGGATACAGTGCGCGTTCCCATCTCCTCTTACCATCGGTTCATCCGATCACACGGTTAGAACCATTACAGTGCTGAGAAAGTGGTGGCAAAGATTGCGAAATGCTGCACTGATTTTCCGCTTTTCATCCATTGCCTTCCCGTCCCCCAGGTCTGTCGAAATGCTATCGCTCCAGAGAAGACTGCCTGATTCCCGGACTTCAGACAGCCTCCCTCCATAGTTCTATGAACACTTTGTCCCTTTTCTGTTATCAATTATCACAGTTTTAAAACATTTTTCACTGTTCTCCCTTTTTTGGTCTTGTATCACCAAGGAGAATCCCCAGAGACCCACAACATACCCAGCTAGTTCACCATCGTATCCCTACCACTTGGCACGAAGGCTGGCACACAGTTCAGTCCAATTAGGACTTTAAAAATATTTATTTATTTATCTGACAGAGAGAGAGAGAGAGATCACAAGTAGACAGAGAGACAGGCAGAGATAAAGAGGGAGCAGGCTCCCCGCTGAGCAGAGAGCCCGATGCAGGGCTCGATCCCAGGACCCTGAGATCACGACCTGAGCCGAAGGCAGAGGCTTAACCCACTGAGCCACCCAGGCGCCCCCCGATAAGGACTTTTTAAATGAATGAGTGAATTTCTGAGTCAGTGATCTGAAGCAGTTGTAGGCAATATATATGCTCTTTTGAAATAGCATCAGATTGCTGCTTTCCCAGGATGGATTGGCTTCAGGGAGATTTCCTGTTTCTGCAAATCAGACTGATCAGTGTCTTTACCAAATTGCTCTCAGTGATTACAAAACTCGCAGGCTCCACAGGGGAGTTTCAGTAATACCACACTCAGAGTTCAAGGTGTCCGAATGGGAGTGTACATCCAAAATAATAATACCTGATATTTACTGACTTTTTGCACGGACCAGCACTCATCTAGCCCTCACAACTACCCTGTGAAATATTTTTTTTAACTTTGTTTTTTTGGTCAGGGAGAAAGAGAGAGGGAGCAGAAGGATGGGGAGCAGCAGCAGAGGGAGAAGCAGGCTCCCCGCTGAGCAAGGAGCCCGCTGAGGCAATGTGGGCCTAGATCGCAGGACCTGAGCCAAAGACAAACGCTTACCCGACTGAGCCACCTGGGCGACCCAACCCTGTGAAGCATTATATTATTCTCGTTCTCACGGATGAGGAAGCTGAGGCCCAGAGAGGTAAAGTAAACCTCTGCTACTCAGCTGGCAAATGACTGTGCTAGGATGAAAACCCAGGCGTTCCGACTCCAGAGCCTGTGCACTTAGACAGCGAAGACGTTTGGGTACGAAGAGAAGAAAGAGAGAGATTGGAGGTCGCTTTTGAACTTTTCCTATTAAGGCTTCACAATCAGGTTTCACTAGTTGGTTCATAACAATCCGTGCTCCCCGACCATCAGGCATGCCCATTTTAAAATGAAAGTGCGAAAATACAATTCAAATAAAATTACTTTGAAGATGTGGTATTCAATTGTCCTTGCCACTGAAACCTGGAAAATGCAAGCTCAGCCTGCAAGGTGATAAGCCAAAATATATTTACTCGAATGACTGGACCAGTGTATCTGTAATGATTCCAAGACAATTAATACTAACACTTTTAGGCAATATTAACCCTCTGGAAAATGAATAGCTGTAAGATTTCAATTTCTCTGTTCATCCCTCTGGCTTCTCTAATAGTTTTTTCTCCCCTTATATTGGTTTTTAAACTGAACTCTGTTAATGTGGTTCCACCAGGTCTGACTATTAATCTAGAAACATGCATTTAAGGGTTTGATTGGGAGCGAAAGTTGAGGAAGTGACTGCAAATGATATATGCAAATGTTAGGTTTTCATATCCTCTTCAAACATATTGATAAATCTCACTGGCATCCATGGGAATTAAAATTGTTGCAAAGGGAGAGAGGGAGCTCTGGTTCCTATGCTGGATATATTTTTTCCGTTTTCTCCCAGACTGTGACTAGAAGGATTTTAATATCCGAAGGGTGACAGGGCACTTCTCAAATAGTCAAGATCCATCATTATCGAATGTCAGGAGGGCATGAACCTCAGATTGCTGAGTTTAGACCATCTACCCCAAACGAGGCGAGACACCAGAGAGAGGAAATGTGGTGGTGACTGTGACGATGACGATGGCATCAGCCACCACCACAATGAAAACACTTACTTTTCACTGAATACTTATGTGCCAGGCATTGTTCAAAACGTTTCACGTGTATGGACTCTGGCGATCCTCATGGCCAGGGTTCTCCATGCTGCCAGGCGGTGGGTACAATTCACATCGTGCTGTGTTTGAATGGTGCCACTCAGAGTTAGGGGACCTGGCAATCCCGACTCTGAAAACCTCATGTGACCAGGGGATATGCATCGGTTTTGCCTGCCCAGCACCCGTCCCACCATTGTTTGAGAACACCATGCTCTTCTTTGGGCGAACCGTCCTGTATTTGTTTCCCCTTGCTGCTGTGACAAGTGAAACCACCGTAAATTCGGTGGCTTAACACAACACAGATTTATTCCCTTACAGTTTTAGAAGGTCCTGAGTCCTAAAATGGATCGGCAGGGTGCGCTCTTTCTGGAGGCTCTAGAGAGGATTTATCTCCTCGATTTTTCTAGCTTCCAGAGGCTGCCTGGGGCCACATCTTCCATCTTCAGAATCAGCAGCCTGGTGCCTTCGACTCTTTCTCAGTGTCCTTCTGCTTCTCTTGTCACATGGCCACCTGTCTCCTTCTCCTGAGGACCCCTGTGATTACGCTGGACTCATGAAGAGAACTGTCCCATCTCAAGAGGCTTACATTAATCAGATCTGTAAAATCCCTTTGCCACATAAGGAAACATCTTCAAAGCCCGCAGGGATTGGGGCACTGACGTCTTTTGGGGCCTTAAGCAGCCTCCCCACCTCCCAATTCCCCACTGTCAATTCATAGGGTCATGCTGAGATGGACCCCACTCCCTCACGCACGCCTGGCCAGCCGACGTAGTCTACTCCTGACCACAGTCACTGCTGGGGGTGGTAATGGCATAAATGGAGTTAACGCTGGGACTTTTTCAAAAATGCACGCAAGAGGGGCACTTTTTTTTTTTTTATGAGGATGCGGATGAGATAATATGTAAAGCCAGTGTTGAAAATGGCCACCGAGGGAGGGCTGCCTGACCCGGAAGACACCGTGGAGCAGCCAAGACCCTCCTTTCTAGCAATATGGCGGGTTAACATCCCTCCCAGTCGAAAGAAACAATTAAATTCTGGAAAGAATTTCTTTAACGCAGGAGGGATTAACTGACACGGAAACCAATCTCCTAAGCAATGAGAATTCAGAACAACATCTATGAAACGATGATATTCAGACCCTGGAAAATGGAGAACACAGGACTACGATCCCGACAGTGGGAACATAAATAAGGAGGGCCTGAAAATTGCCCCTGCTTCCTGCCCAGAAGCACTTTTCAGGCCAGGGAGCAGGAAACGGCACCCAAACAAACCCAGGGGTCCAGCTGAGCTGAGAACATAGAGACCCAAGGTCAGAGAGGCCAGGGCACCTGTAATCTGTGGGGGAAAGTACTGGAGAGTAAGAAACTTCAGAGAAAGAGAACAACAGAAGAGAAACTTGGCAGAAGAGAAAGAGAGGTCTTCCCTCTCTGGCTGAGCACTGACCTCTCTACACAGACCAAGAGGAAAATCCACATTAAGTATCAGGAAGGAGCTTCAGAAAGCGATAGGCTGAACAATTCTCAGAGCCCATATGGAGTTGGAGAGAGAACATGTGCCCACCAGCCAGAACAGAGGGGTCCTACCTCTCTGCCTACTTGTGATCTCTGTCAAATAAATAAAATCTTTAAAAAAAAAAATTAAGACTGATGAATCACTGACCTCTACCTCTGAAACCAGTAATACATTATATGTTAATTAATTGAATTTATTTATTTTTAAAGATTTATTTATTCTTTGGAGAGAGAGAGAGGGAGGGTTAGAGCAGAGGCAAAGGGAGAAGCAGGTTCCCCACGGAGCATGGAGACCAATGTGGGACTGGATCCCAGGACCCTGGGATCACGACCTGAGCTGAAGGCAGACATTTAACCAACTGAGCCACCCAGGCATCCCTAATTAATTGAATTTAAATTTTAAAAAATGTTTAAAAACATATAAATGAATGAATGAATGAGTGCCAGAACAAAACCCAATATCCATCAAAGGAGTACAACTAAATCAAAAAATGTAAAATTTGCAATGTCCATTAACCAGTCAAAATTACCAGCCTTGCATATGAAATAAAAATACATAACCCGTGACTAAGATAAAACTTAGCCCACAGAAACAGACTCAGAAATAACTGATGACAGAATTAGCAGCAAAGATTTTAAAGCAGCTATTATAAATACTGTATGTTCCAGGACATAAAGGAAAATACATGCAAAATTAAGAAAGAAATGGAATATTTAAAAGATCAACCAGCATCTACCCACCTGTCCTGGCGTCCATTCTGTCTGCCAGCTTAGGGAAGCCACAGTGTCGATGGAGCTGAGATCCAGCTGCTCCAGCTCACTCTCATTAAGAGCCAGAGCAATGCGCCCCAGCGAGGCGATATGGTATTCTTTCCAGTAAGAAGGCATGTCCCAAACCTTCAAATGAAAAAAAAAAAAAAAAAAAAAATCCAAAAAATCCAGATTAGACTGACCATTACTAATAGTATTTTAAACAGATGTAGGGTAAAGCTCTTTAATATATAAAGTTCTCTTATAAATCAATAAGAAAAAGACAACTGCATTAGCTTTAATATATACATACATATATGTACATAAATGCATGTATATACACATACATACATCTACATGAACATATATATACATACATACAAAACACACAAACAGAACAACTTTATATCATGGGACTTTATTGGTCTGATTTCTTGGCCCTCATTTTGATTTGGCCCCATAAAGGATCCCTGGCCAGTGGACTAAGGTTTCACCTAAGATGACAAGGACAATGACATCAAGGGATGTGGGGGAAGATGTTTTTTGGAGGGGAATTTGGTTATGTGTATCAATAGTTCTTAAGATATTTGTATGCCTTGGGGTGCCTGGGTGGCTCAGTGGGTTAAGCCTCTGCCTTCAGCTCCGGTCATGATCTCAGGGTCCTGGGATGGAGCCCCACATCAGGCTCTCTGCTCTGCGGGGAGCCTGCTTCCTCCTCTCTCTCTGCCTGCCTCTCTGACTACTTGTAATCTCTGTCAAATAAATAAATAAATAAATAATCTTTAAAAAAAAAAAAAAGATACTTGTATGACTTGACCCCAGAATTCCACCTCAGGGAATCTAGCCTAAGTAAATAATGAGATAAATGCCCCCCCAAAATATGTACAAATAGGTACCCTGAGGCATTAAAAACATATAAGCAACCTAAAAGTCTACCAATTTGCTCAATAATAATTGCTCAATAAACAAGGACCAGAAAAAAGGTACCAATCATAAAATGAAATACACGACTGTTTAAAATGCTATAAAATGATATAAATTTATATTTCTGATATGGAAAAATATGTGTTTATACTGTTGGGTGTAGACAGCAAGTTACTGAATAGGGGTAGGCATGACACTATATTTTTCTAACATGTATGTGAGTATACATGAAATATATAAATACATCTGATACAATATACACAGAAGTCTGGGGAAATTCAGGTGATTATATCAAAATCTTAACAGTGCTTATCTCTGGCTCTGGGTAGAAGATTATGAAAGATTTTCTTTATTGTTTTCTAACTTTTCTACAATAAACTTGGGTCCTTTATATAAAAATGAGTTATAAAAGGAACTTACTGTCTTAATCCCACAGGGATAACCAGATACTCTACAACTATTCAAATGGCTGAAACAAGCCACTCAAAGGGAAATTTATAAAGATGGAAAAAAAGGCTCGTAGTCCCCTTTTCACTCCTTTCTGCTGTTTTCCACACGTTTCCAAAGGATTCTGAGAAAACCTGCTGTAAGCGGCAATTGCGGTTCTCCGAGCGGAGAAAGACAAGACACCAGCCCTGGAAACTGTCTCAGTCAGGGGCACCAGAACATCCACAGAACTTCTACTGAGTGTCCATGAGATGCCAAGACACATCTCTGTTCTCTGCCACAGCCCGAGAGGGAGGAACGAGAAAATTCTCAGATGCGGAGCGCACACTTATGACACCCAGGTGATGATGGGGAGAACCTGCTGCGCCCGTGAAAACTCCCTGCGGTGGGCTCCGTGCACGGAAGTGCTGGGACCGTCATGCTGGGGTTTTCCCTCTCTTGAATGCTCCCTCCCTGAGGTGGGCTTTACCTGTACAGCCTTCTCCTTCAGGGTCATCAGCTGAGGCGGCCTGAAACCCCTGACGGCCCCCAGAAGCTCCACGTTCCGGATGAACGTGGATTCCTCCATGCAGAGCAGGTCGGCGGGGGCCCAGCAGGCATTGGCTTCCGCCAACTTTAGGATGTCACCAGAAGAAGGAGCCGTGACTCCGTGGCAACCTCAAGAACGGGGAGGAACAGAGGGAAGAGAGCTTCAGGGAATGTTAGTCTTTACTGAAATGAGTAATCTCCTTGTCTGGGTAGATTTACCCAGGAGGGGCAGCACAGCACAGACACTGAGAGCAGGGTCGCGGGGGAAGCTTGAATCCCACTTCCGGCACTTCTTGCTAATTACAAAATCAGGGAAATGCCAAACTTTTGGGAGGCCACATGCATGCACATAGTAGGAGCTCTGCAGCACTACAGTGGGGCTCCAAATTGCCTGGAGGACAATGAGAGCTGGCGGTGAACAGTTCTGGTTTTCAGATTCACATCCAAAGCTCTTTAACCCTTCTCTGCCTCAGTTCCCTCGTCAATAAAATGAGGACAGAATTATCTCATCAAATTTTTGGAAGGATTAAATGTATTATTATTATATATGAAGCACTTAGAATAATACCAGGTATACAGTAAGCACTCAATACTTGCTAGCTATCTTTGTTAGTTATGTTACCAGCAGCTGCCACCTCAGGCATTTATTTGCAACCCAAAGTTAAGGCTTCCAGAATCACAAGGAAAAAAAGAATGTGGTAAGGGTGGAATGCCTGAGTGGGTCAGTCTGTTAAACGTCTGCCTTTGGCTCGAGTCATGATCCTGGGGTCCTGGGATCGAGTCCCACATCCGTCGGGCTCCATGCTCAGCAGGGAGTCTGCTTCTCCCTCTCCCTCTGTTTCTCTATCCCACAGGTGTGTGTGTGTGTGTGTGTGTGTGTGTGTGTGTGTGTGCATGCTTGGGCATGCTCTCTCTCAAGTAAATAAATAAAATCTTCAAGTGTGGGAAGGAAGAATGATTTGGCATCGTGGGGGCTATGCCCTTCCCACTTCCTGGGAAAGAGGAGAAATGGGTCTGGCAACCGGAGAAACCCATCCATTTCAGTCTTTGACCGAGTTGAATCTCAACGTGGTTAAACCAGTTAACATCATCAACACACGAATTTGATATTTCTCCCTTGTTGCTCCACTGGGAGAGAACTCAAAGCTCCTCATCCAAAGAGCAATCCTGGCTCTCCTGTCTTAGCGGCGGTCCACCCCTGAGGAGCACAAAATGACCAGCACCCCCCAGCCAGACCACGCCCAAGCCGTGACCACTCCCTCCTCACTGCCTCTCAGCGGCAACTCACTGGACTCCAGGAGGTGAAAGCAGGCCAAACCCAGGTCGCCACACGTGGTCCTCAAGCATTTTTACCACAAAAGACACAACCCTACTCCACCCGACTTTCCAATGAAAACGGGATCCAGTGAATTAGAATTAGAGAGGAACCAAATGGTTATACCATGCGGCAGGAACTTGGCCTTTTCCTGCTGTGGTCCCTGCCTGGCACATAGTAGGTGTTTAGCAAGTATTTGTTAAATGAATACACACACACACACACACACAAATTAAAATGAAACCAACCAGTCATTCTGCTACGCCATTAATTACTACAAGCACAGCAGTAATGAGTACCCAGAACCACGAAAGAAAACTCCAGGGATGCAGTCATGGCAGAGCGTCCTCCCCAGAGTGTGACGGGTCCCCCTTCTGCACACCCACACGCACAGAGCAGGACACCTGCCATGTGACGAGTGCACCGCTGGGCTGTGAGGGCAGGAGGAGCGAGTGGCGATCATCGCCAGCTCTGGGTACCAATCCCAGAGCTGCATTGCTCACTCCATGACTTTGGCCAAGCCTCTTTCTCTCTCTCTACACCTCAGTTTCCCTTGTCAAGAAAATGGGAGCAAGCCCAGGACAGAAGTACACGGAGAGAGGACCGCCCAAGATCAACATGAATCAGACTGTGACACTTCTTTGCTTGGTGCTTCCGTGAAACCCCAACCAAAAGACAAAGACAAAGAAAGTCCTTCGGGCTTCCTTCATAAAGCCCTACAGGGCCCTGTCTCTCGTGCAGTCCAGCCACAATGTCTCTCACACCCCGTTCCGTTCTGTTCCTGTTACACTTCCATTTGCCTGGAAGACTCCGACGCATGTCCACACAGTCCGCCCCCGCGCTCCCTGGGGCTTTCCTGAAATGTCCTCTTCTCAGCGAAACCCACTTCCACAGTTCTTTTTGCAAATTATAACTCCCCACCCCCATCCCCACTCACTGACCCTCTCCTTGCCTGGCTTTATTTTCCTTCTTGGCACTTATCATCCCACAAAAAAACGACATCTTTTACTGTGTGTGTGTGATTTACTGCTGGGTGCCTGCCCCCACGGCCCAGCCCCTTGTCCTCTGCGAGCACAGGGATTTTTGTTTTTGTCCACACGCTCAGTACTCCATAATTATTTTGGCAGGACAGAAAGCAAGCACCGGCTGCCAGCTATTAGTCTTATAATTATTATTGGGTCTGATTAACCTCGTCTCTGCCTGCTTGGCACAGGTCTGTGCTCAGTGGGTGCATGAAAGTCATAAACACAGCGAACACCTCTGGAGCACTTCCTACATTGCCCGGGCACTGTTGTGAACAGCCTGACAGGTTCCAGTCCACTAACCCTCGTGACAACCTAAGGAGGTAAGGACTCTCATTCTCCCCATCTTACGGGGAGGATGAACACCGAGGCACAGAGAGGTTAAAGGGCTTACCCAAAGTCCCACGGCCAGTAAGCAACAGATCCAGGCTTCACAGCCTGGCCCCAGCCCTGTAAAACACTGGCACTCAGCCATCTATATATACCCTTTAAGTCAATTCTTTTGAAATGTTTGTTGCCACGTGTGATCCCCATTTAAGTGACTGGCCTGGGTAAGGAGCCCAAGACGGTTTCCAAATTCCTTTACTACAGGGGTCATTCTTTGGCTCGTGGCTTTCTGCCATGCTGCTGCTCTGCCCACTTTGCATGCAGCCCCCTGGACAAAGGAGCCCTCTGGATGTCAGGGACTCGGCCAAAGACCACCGCCCTGGCTCCGGCTGAGACACCCCGGAAACACTCACCGGGGCTGGGGGCCGAGCTGGGGCTCTTCTCCCTGCTGTTCCGGAGAGATTCAAAGACAGCCCGGAGGAATCCTTGCGGGGGCAAGGTCCCGGCTGTCTTGGACACTGTCTGCTGAAGGATATCAGGAAACTGTGTGCAGGAAAGAAGAGGCCGGAGGAGGAACACATAATAATTAAAGGACATTAAACACAGATTTACACTGTGATACTACTTGGTCCCTCAGGGGTTGTGTTTCTTCTATAGCAGCTTATTCTTTAAATTTATCCCCGAGCCCAACTAATTCGGTCTCCATAAAGAATCATCCAAAATAATTCTTAACCCCATTAGCAATCCAATAAACGTTCGATAGCTCGAGTACTTATTGTTTTTCACCCATCCGATTACCAAAAATAAAAGAAAGTGATAACGCTTAAAAATAAGATGAAGCGATAAGGTTTAATGCTGAGCAAAATGCAGTAAATGCGTATGTTTGCTCTTCTGTGAGACGGTTAAATGGTGCAGAATTACCGGAGCAACCTGGTAAGATCTATCAGAAATGCAGGGGAGCCTACCCTGTTTTGGTCTGGCATTGTTTTTAAACTTTCACTAAACTTGGGGTCCCTGGGTGGCTCAGTGGGTTAAAGTCTCTGCCTTTGGCTCAGGTCATGATCTCAGGGCCCTGGGATGGAGCCCCGAATCCGGGCTCTCTGCTCAGCGGGGAGCCTGCTTCCCTCCCCCCACTCCTCTCTGCCTGCCTCTCTGCCTACTTGTGATTTCTATCAAATAAATAAATAAATAAAATCTTTTTTTAAAAAAATGAAAATGCACAGCAGAGTGAATGGTATTTTCCATTCTGTATTTTTTAATAATTTTATTTATTTGACAGACAGAGATCACAAGTAGGTGGAGAAGCAGGCCGAGGGAGGAAGCAGGCTCCCCACTGAGCAGAGAGCCCGACGTGGGGCTCGATCCCAGGACCCCGAGATCATGACCTGAGCTGAAGGCAGAGGCTTTCACCCACTGAGCCCCCCCCAGGCGCCCCCCATTATAGCATTTTCATAGTGAAAAAAAATCTAAGATTTATTTCCTATCCTACCATAGGCAGGCTTTTGCAACGTAACCTTTTTTAACCCTGCACTGTGTGTCTGAGATTTAACTATAAAAACTGAGATTAAACTTTTTCGATTTCAAAAACCGATTTTCAGAAGATGAGATAAGTATATGATATACAAGCATCCGCTGCTAGGACTGTACGTCCGGACACCCCCGAAGACGATGCGGCCACGCCTGGACGCCGGAATGCACGCCGGGGGTGAACGTGGGTGACCCGCGGTGTAGTCTGGTGCCGCTGAGCACGTACGTAGGCCAACGTACACCTTGCGTACACACGTACAGGGATGAGAGTGTGGGCATGCGCCTTGCGGTCCCCCTGAATGTCATCCAGCAACCCCTTACTCCCTCCCGCCCTCCACTTCCGCAGGAAGGAGACTACTTCCGGCTCCCCCCCCCAGGCTGAGCTTGGTCATGTGACTTGCTTTGGCCAATGGAAAATGGTAGCATGGTGTCTCCCGGCGCAGGCCTTAAAGAAAACTGCACTTGCACTTTGGAGCTCCCTCTTCGGGAGTTTCAGACCTTCATGGTGAGAAGCAGCAGCTCCAGGTAGCCTGAGCGCTACGCTGTCTAACCTTTGGAGAGCTGCTCCAAACAAAGTGTGTGCCCAAAGGCAATGCTTCATAAGGATTTGGTTTGGGATGAAATGTGACTGCACACGCTGGACACAGGTGTGCGTGTGTTTATGGCAGTGTTGTGTGTAGGCGTGCAAACATGGCCTGCATGTGGGAAGCTTGTGGACAGCAGGGTTGTCGCTGGCCTACAGCATCTAGTCTGGGCACAGCTGCCCCGAAGGCCGTGTGAAAAGCCCAGAGTTGGTTTTGCTGCTGCCTTACTCCCTTTTCCCAACCCCTGGGCATCCTGGAGCAGAGCTGGAAACACCTGAGCCCTCTGAGGCAGGGAGGAAGGTTCCAGAAAGCAAACAGGCAGTAAACCCAGTGGTCAACTGACCACACTTTCTCTGTGCCTTCAAATCCCTTCCACCTTCCAAGGATGGGACACAAGAGGTACCTTTGTGGCAACAGAGCTTAATTCGTCTTCTGAAAAAAGCATCAGAAAGGGTCCCAAGTCCTTTGCCGTCTCAGCCGTCCAGTTCTGGGGGAGTCTAGGAGGAGAGGATAAGCAGTCAACTGAAACACTGTGTTCTTGTCCCTGTCTCGCAGCATCCTTTTCTTGCAGGAACAAACCGACTTCATACCTGGACCAGTCCCACTTCCCCGACCTAGAGAACGGGCAGGAGACCCAGGCTAGCACAGGCAGGACGCCAAGTCATCCTTGGGAATTTTGTTGGAACCACTAGAGAAGCCCTCTTTCTCCTGGTGTCTCCAGCAGGAAAGGGAATATTGGAAGCCATTCCCATTTCCACGTGGAGAGAACAGAGGCCCCACCAAGGAGCACAGAGCTGGGAGGAACATACTCCCGACAACATCACTTGAGCCTCCGGATCTGGTCAGGCCTGAAATATACACTGGAGTCTTCCATGACGTTCTGTTTCTGATCTCAGTAAATTCCCACTTCTTTGTTAGCTTGAATTGTTGAATTTCTGTCACTTACATCACAGCCTGTCCTTCCATTACTGTCCCCATTCCACAGATGTAGAAATTAAAGTGCAAAAAGATGAAGGAGCTTTTCCCAGGTCATGGAGACAATAGAGAATGCACACAAAATTTTAACCCAAGGAGTCGGCTTCCCGAGTCCACATCTCATGTGCCTAGGACACAGTAATTACTCCAGAAACATTTGTTGTTGAACCACTGACTGGTGGCTAGGTCCCACTCAAATACCTGCCCCAACTTCAAGAGACTCTACATGAGAAAGAACAGTTCTGTGCCTGCCCCCCCATTACTTGCCCCCCCACCCTGCCCAGAGCTCCCACGGACCCAGAGCTGACAGTACTTTGATTACTGTATTGTTATTAGTGTTGTTGTTGTTATTATTTCATAAGAATAAAGATGCCAGCTCCTTGCATTTGTAAAGTGCCGTCTTTTCAAAATTCCTGCCCTTATATATACCAAGATGTATTGGTGACAACCACGTGAGGTCTGCAGAGACACTACTGTTGTTCTCACTTTATAAGACATCTGAGGCCCAAAAAAAGAAAGGTCACATTTCTAGAATAAATGTAAGCGGCTAACCTTGTCCTTAGCTAGAGACTCGCTCTGTTTGGAAGGCAGGAGCAGCAGGGTTAAACGCCATTGGCCAGCCCTCTGGCCCCCCAACCCCTGGAGGCCAGGCTCCAGCCCCTCCTCACCCGCTTTGTTCCAGGAGCCTGAGCCTCACTGCAGCCTTCTGCTCGGGGCTGAGCTCTGGGCAGTCTCTGAGCACGTGCAGGGCTGTGGCCCAGGCTCGGGCGGAGACCCCGTGGTGGAGGACAGCAGCTGGCAAGTGGCAGAGCAGTTTCCCCACGATGTCTACGGCATACTCGTCAGCAATGGAGTTGTTCTGAAACCGACAAGAGGAGCTGATGAGAAGATCCAGCAAACTCAAGATCGTGATCCCTCCATGACACATCCCGGTCCCCAATCTTGTGTTTCCAGGACCTAAATCACCCCCCTACCATGGACTAGAAAAGACAGCACAGGGTCTGATTTTACCCCAGGGAGGCAGGCCTCAGAAGGCTAGGAGGTCCCACCAGGGAGCTGGTGTGGGTAGAGTGTGCCACGTGGTAAATCCTCCATAAATGAGGACTGATGTCATCATTGGTGTCATTGCTCTGAGTTCAATAACCATGCTCATGATACTACAGCAAGAATAAAAACAGCACCTCAAAATCTGTATGGGACTCAAAACCCTCTAAAACGCTTTCTCCAAATGACAAAAGTAGATAACATTTGAGTGTTTCACACATGCCAGGCCGTGTCCTAACAGCTTACAGGTCTTAATCTTCATCTTCAAAGTAATTATAAGAGATAAGTACAAATACCACCCACTCTTTAAAGATAAAGTAACTGCTAGTCAGTGGCAAGCCTAGGTAGGATTCACACTCAGACAGTGTGTTCTTTGGGCCTTGGCACTGAACAATATGTTACCTATTTCATGCCCTCAATAACTCTGTGCAATAACTCTTGCACCCATTTTAGGGATAAGAAGACTGAGGCTCAGGGAAGGGAATGACTTGCCAAAAGCCACATAACCAATCACTGTCAGAGGCCAGTGTTGATCAGTCTAGATCAAAGACTCTGTGTACCATCATCTCTCGAGTCCCCTGGAGCAGCCTCCCATCATTCAAGCCCAGGATGACAGTTCTCAGAACCAATGACCAACATCATCCCACCCAGGGTCCCAGGGCCAGGTTTGAGACCCACAAGTCAGACTTGGAGCCATCACCCCAAGCTTGAGATCCCAGCCAGCTCCCTGGGATGGCCACAGACCCTCAGGGAGGAAGGGACACCAGGAGTGTCACCCAGGAAGAGTTTCCTTACCAGGCACTGCTGTACCTTCCCAAGGACTGAATTCTTCTTGTGGGAATCTAAAACCAAGGAGTCCAGCTGACTCCTCCCCAGGCTGATGAGAAAGGGCACACACTGGGAAGCTGGAACAGAAGCCAGGTAGTGAGCCCTGGAAAGAGACGGGAAGAATGACAGGAGGAAAACAGTGGCTGCTCTGCATTTGCCCCTGAAATCAGCCTTCACATGCCCAAGAGCTTATCCCTCTGGGGAGAAGGGCTGTTCTTTAAATGTTTGTTCTCCCCAGCGATGCTATGGCTCCTCCTAGGAGGGAGCAAGCCTCCTACCCATCACTACCCTCTTCTGTGGCCAGGAAAACAGACTGCCCACCCTGCCAATCTTCAATGGGTGGGGAAATGGACTTCCCATCATGCCCCTCCTCTGTGGGGGAGGAAACAGATGCCCCCACCATGCCCCTCCTCTATGGGCAAGAAACAGACTTCCCATCATGCCTCTCTTCTACCCCGCAGTAACACTGATCAGAGAATGGGGTCTCCATAAACATATGTTGACGGACGGACTGGCTGAGGGGAGATGAAGAGAAAGAAAAAGAAAAAGAAGTAAGAGATAAAGAAGACAGAGAATAAAATAGAAAGGGAGAAAGAAAGACAAGGAGAGAGCAGGAAAAAGTAAGAGAAATGATACCTGATTCTGGCATCTCCAGTCCAGAACCACCTACCCCAAAACTTTTGACCATGTATTCTTAAGAGAGGCAATGTGGCCCCCTGAGGGGAAAAAACTGGTTCAGGTAGAGAGAGGGAACAAATAAATAAAAAAAAAAATCTTAGTTATTACAATGATTTGTGACTCTCTAAAGCTCAACCCTATTCAACAAAATCTTATTCCTGGTAAATTCTCTTATTCAGGAGAAATTAAATTGTTCCCTTTAGGGAGGCAAGAATGAAACAAAGATTGAGAAAGACTGCTCTAGACCCACATGGCCTACTCATCACGACCACTAGACTGTTCCAAAACCAAATTCTGCATGTTTTTCCTCCTCTACGCCATCCCAAGTGTCTCGTTTCCTCTCTCCCCAAATCGGTCATTGCTACCAGCTTAATATTAAATCTACTGTTGCCTCTCCATTCATAGTACTGCTATCTTAGTTATCTCTTCATTCGTTCAGCAAATATCTACTGCATGCCAGGCATGGTACTGGGCCCCAGCTACAACCACAAACACTGCATGATGGGTGGGTCCCTCTTCTCGGGATGCTTCATTCTAGTAGGTTAAAGACAACAGAAACCAGTGACTAAAACAGGCCATTTCAGCCAGTGATAAGAGTAAGGAAGAAAACAAAAGGGCTCTGCAATGGAGAATGACTGGGAGCCTGTTCTAAGACACAGGTCTTAGAACACCATGCCAAGGTCCAGGCTCTAGCAATAAGCTTCCATGTCTCCCTCCTTCTGGCCAGGCCCCCTGTATTCTGTCTGCTATGGGACAGAGGCAACAATCTCTCTGAAACATAAATCTCAGGATCTGTGCCCGGAATACACGTGAAACACCTTATGGTGTCGCACAACCCTTCCCGATTTGACTGTCCCTCTCTGGCATTCTGTCTCCCAGCTACTCTGCAGACACACACCATGCGCTCCCCAGAGTGCTTCGCTTCCCTTGCCCACTCACTGCTGGACCAAACATCCCTTGTGCCCCTGCCTGAGGTGTCCATCTTGAATTCTGAACCCCCTGCTCATTCTCTGAGCTCCAGGTTAGCCTCCTCTGACTCTCCAGTCTGAAAGAGATAGTTCCCCTTCTGTGCCCTGTACCCATCACTCTTTCCCATGGTAAGAGCACCTGGCTTTCTTGGAGAATCACCATCTTCACTGAAGTCTTGTGGTTTGAGGTGGACCCCCACTTCATTCTTGGCTCCAGGGGTAAAATACCAAACTAAGCCAGTCAGAGTTATCCATACTCCGTGACCCCAGTCAAACCCACAACACACTGAGGATGGGAAGAAAAAGTCTTAACCAGGAAGATAGGACCTTGAATCTGCCAGAGAGTACCATAGAGAAAGAAGTTGCCTGGCACAGAAGCCTACAAAGGAAAGCGGGGCCAAAAAGACACATGGCTGACCACTGAGCCCCTGGATCAAGCCATGCCTGCATGCCTGAAATCTATCCCAGGACTTTCCAGTTACCTGAACCAAAATTGCCTTTTCTTGCCTAAGCCAGTTTGAGTTAAGGCTCTATCACTTTCAACCAAATACCAACATGGCATTGTAATTGGTTTTGTATTTGTATATTCCCCCTCCCAGAGACTATAAGCTCTTAGAGGGGAAAAGTAAATTATCTTTGAGAACTAGTATAGAGTACACATTTGGTGAATATTTTTTTAATAAATGAAGACAATTAACAGCAAGAGAAGGAAGAGGGAAATAAAGACAAAGAGAATATCCAGACTGTGCTTGAAAAGCAGGGCTCCCCCTCCCACGCCTAGAAGCCTACCTATGCCAGGAGAAATCCACACGACTCACATCAGCCCTGATCACCCTGAGCCTGGGCACAGCTGTGAGGTCAGCCCAGATGGGACCTGCTTCACCAGCACTCACTCAGGCTTGGATTGCTTTGGCTTTGGTTTTTAAATAACAGGAGGGGTAAAAAGCAAGAGATTCTGTCTGAAATACCTACATGGGGCTCAGAATTTAAATCCTGGTTCACAAGGGCTTAATTCTGGAAGGCACTCTGTCTCTGGCTCCTCACAAAAACCCCGGGGGGTGAGAAGGCTTGGATGACTCTCCCAGATCTCATTGTTGGGCCAGAGAGGGGAGCCAATGTTCACTTACGGGAGCACAGCCAGGAGGAAAGGTGGCATAGAGGACCTGGAGACCTCCCAGTATTTCCACGCCAAACAATTCACCTGGAAGATTAAAGCAGTTCTAGGAATTTAGTCCAATGATTGTAAGAGCAAACACAGACTGTGCTTTCTCTGGACCAGGCACTGTTCTAAGGGCCCTATATATGTTTATTTATTATTTAATAGAACACCCTATGGTAGAGGTACCACTACTGTGCCCAGCTTAGGGATGCGGACACTGAGATGATCACAAGGTGAGCACAAAAATTTAAGTCTGAGAATGCTCACCTTGTTTTGTTTATTACTGCAAGAAAGTGTGATTTAAATTAATTAAACAAGGAGGCCATCAGACCAAAGTGGCCCTAATGACATGGTGCCCTATGTGAGCACACCAAAACCCAAGTCCATAAGCACCTCAAGGTTATGATATCAAAATACCGACAACAACCAATCATCAAGAACCGATGAGGCTTTAAGCTATCGCCAAATAATTTCTTTCTCTGCATCTGCACTTTCTCTATATAATATTCTTTTCCCTCTGCCAGAGCACTCCAAACCACTTGATTTTTGCTCAGAAAAACTCTTAAAATTTTTTAATATACCTCTGTTTATCTTTTGCAGAGATCTAAGTTCACTGTCCCTTCGTTTGAGATTGGTGAGGTCAGTTATGGTATATCCATACAACCGAGGGCTATGTAACTGTTTTGTTTCAAAAGGTAGAGTTATGGGCGCCTGGGTGACTCAGTGGGCTAAAGCCTCTGCCTTCGGCTCAGGTCATGATCCCAGGGTCCTGGGATCGAAGCCCGCATAGGGCTCTCTGCTCAGCGGGGAGCCTGCTTCCTCCTCTCTCTCTCTGCCTGCCTCTCTGCCTGCTTGTGATCTCTGTCTGTCAAATAAATAAATAAATAATCTTAAAAAAAAAAAAAAGGTAGATTTATATCTGTCAACATGGAATGATGGCCATGACCTATTTTATTTTATTTTATTTTATTTTTATTTGACCACAAGTAGGCAGAGAGAGAGAGGAGAAGCAGGCTCCCTGCCGAGCAGAGAGCCCGATGCAGGGCTTGATCCCAGGATCCCAGGATCACGACCCAAGCCGAAGGCAGAGGCTTAACCCACTGAGCCACCCAGGCGCCCCATGACCTATTTTAGATACACACACAAACACACACACATGCCTGTGATAGAAAATTAAACAGAACAATGTGTATAGTATGAAGTCATTTGTGTTTTTTAAATTACATGTAAATACGTTTTATATATGCAAAAAAAACTCTCAAAGTCGCTAGCAAACCTCTCCCCATGGTTACCTTAAGAGGGACTCTCAGGGTACTTGGTGGCCCAGTCGGTTAAACAGCTGCTTTTGGCTCTGGTCATGATCTCTGGGTCCAGAGATCAAGCCCCTTATCGGGCTCCCTGCTCAATGGGGGGCTTTCTTGTCCCTCTCTGCCTCCCCACTGCTAGAGCATTCCCTCTCTCTTTCTCTCTCTCAAATAAATAAAATTAAAAAAAAAAAAAGAGGGATTCTCAAATCTTAGCACCTTTAAGATGTTGGGTTCAGACAACCCTTTGCTGTGGGGCTTTTCTCTGCAGTGTAGGAAATGAGCAGCATCCCTAGTTTCTACTCACTACACGCTTCTCCCCTAGGCATGACAACCAAAAGTGTCTCCAGATAATGGCCAAACAGTCCTCCAAGAATCACTGCTCCAGGGGATACTGGGGGGATATTTTACTTTCTAAATATTGTTTTGTTCGTCAATAATAATTATGTGTTTTCAATAAAAGTGTAAACAACAAAAGCAAATTTTCTAATTAACTGGTATTTGAAGGTCCTGAGAATTGAAAGACTCTAGGAAAGGGGCTTTGCTGGAACAATTCTTCCTCCTTGAACATGGCAGTCGTCTTCCTCAAAGTGGGTCTGACCTCCAGCCACTGGGGCAGTTCGATGAGCGTAAAGGAGACTGCCATGCCAGGGTCTAGGTCACCGAAATAATTTGCTTTCCTCCCTGCCTGGGCAAGACTTTTCACACAGTTCGACAGTTCTCACCAGAAAGCTGTTAGAAATGTCCATTATCAGGCTTCACCCCTGAAATTGCAAGTGAGGTTCCACAATCTGTGTTGTTTTTTTTTTTTTTTTAATCTGTGGGGTTTTTTAATAGCTTTCTTGAGGTATATCGATATGCAAAGACGTGCACCTCTAATGCATACACTGTGATGAGTCTGGACATGTGCAAATGCCCGGGACATCCTCACACAGTCAAGGTAATAGACACATCCAACATCTCCCAGAGTTTCCTTTTTTCCTTTTTGTTTTTGTTTTTCACTTAACATGGGATCCACCCTCTTAGCACATTCTGAAGTCCACCATACCACATTGTTCGTGGTCGGCACCGTGTGGCACGGCAGATTTCTAGAATTCATTCATCGAGCAAAACGGAAACTTAATACCCATCAAACAACTCCAGCATCCCAGGAAGTGCGGACACTCAAATCTGAGAACCACTGACTGAATGCAAGGGAATGACAAGGCTTTGTGAAAATTTTCCCTATTCCTCTAACCACCTTGGATTACACACCAAGCTTTACGCTCATTTCCTGGCTCTCGGGGAGAGAATTCATTATTTGGAAACTTTGCATTCGTATGTACAACAGGCCAGGCCAGAGTTGGGCAGATGCCTTGTGTCTCTGCGTGCTCACCCTCTCAGGACCCTATCCTGTCAAAAGCTTAGACCCCCCAAGTCCAAACGCTGTTCCCAAAGCCTGGTTTTACTTGCTTCAATCCGGGGAAAAGTCCGTTTCTGCCTCTGGTCTCCCCAAAGGGATAAAGAGTCTCCCTACCCGTTTGGAAAACAAAGGATTAAATGAAGAAGAAGATACTCTTATTAAAGTAGTGTTTCCATTCCCGGCTACCTCTGGGAAGGACAGGGAGGAGGGAATGACCTTCAGTCTAGGGACCTAATTACGAACATGCCAACTGGTGTACCCAACCACTGTATTTTTAGGTCCAGATCTGAATTTAGAATAACCAACCTGGTGAAACTCTGGCTGCAGAGACAGGGGTATCTGGAGTTTTTAAAAAAGAAAACTGGGGGCGCCTGAGTGGCTCAGTGGGTTAAAGCCTCTGCCTTCGGCTCAGGTCATGATCTCAGGGTCCTGGGATCGAGCCCCGCATTGGGCTCTCTGCTCAGCAGGGAGCCTGCTTCCTTCTCTCTCTCTGCCTGCCTCTCTGTCTACTTGTGATCTCTGTCTGTCAAATAAATAAATAAAATTTAAAAAAAGAAAGAAAGAAAACTGGAGGGGCGCCTGGGTGGGTTAAAGCCTCTGCCTTGGGCTCAGGTCATGATCTCAGGGTCCTGGGATCGAGCCCCGCATCGGGCTCTCTGCTCAGTGGGAAGCCTGCTTCCTCCTCTCTCTCTCTGCCTGCCTCTCTGCCGGACTGTGATCTCTGTCTGCCAAATAAATAAATAAATAAAATCTTTAAAAAAAAAAAAAAAGAAAAAAACTGGAGAAAACCCGGTTCCATATTTGGGCCCCCATCAGCACTTGCATGGGAATAATCCTGGCACAAATAGCTTAAGCAACCCCCCCCCCACCCAGTCAGTCCGGGCCGAGGACTAGGGCAGGGACGAGACTCAGAAGTTCGAAACGTGCTGTAATGGTACCTGATACGGTGAGAGCAGGGAGAGGCTGTTCTCAAAATAGTGGAAATAGGCCCGAAAGGAGTCCGCACTCATGGCATCTATGCGGGAGCACGTCACGCCTTTGATGAGCTGCCCCGTGCTAGAAAGCAGAGCAAGGAAGCAAGGAAAAGAGGCGCGTGGGGAGGGGGCAGGGGGGAGGGAAGAAGGGGCAAGAGGAGGCAGGTCTGCTGGGGCAGAGGCTCCGGACCGGGCGGCCCAACTCTCCTTCCCGGGGAATAAGCCTCCAAAGGGCTCATCAGCCCCCAGGCTGAGTAGTACCTCAGGAGCCTACCTCAGGAGCTCCTCGGGCCTTCTGGTCGACGTCGACAGAAGCTCATACAGGAACAAGGCCTGAGGGAAAAGAAGGGTTGCCGCGTGGAAGGAGCCTCACTCCCGCACCGTGAGGCCTTGTGGGGAAGGCACACGATGATCCCATTCTACAGACGGGGACAGGGAAGCCGAACAGGCTAGGTTATTGACCCAGGCCCATACAGTTGCTAGGTGGTAGGGCTGGGATCGGAACCGGCGACGGCAGGACGCGTGCTCTGCTCCCCCCACCTGGAGGACCCCGACTCTAGAACACGGATGAGGAGCAAAGCCGTCGGGCTGCGGGGCTGCGGGTTTATTTCCAACGCTCTGCGAGGGTGCTGATGCGCTGTGTCCGTGTGTCCACAGCGGATCCGCCGTGAAGGGGCTGGACAGCTCCTGGGTCCGCGCCCCCCAGCCAGGGTCCGGGAAGCAAAAGCAGGAGGGAGGGCGGACTAGACCAGGAGGGGCTAGAAAGTACGGTGGATAAAGTAACTCCTGCTTGCAGCACACGCTCCCCTCCGGCCCTGCCAGACGGGCACTCGACAAGAACAATACCTGGTAGGCAGGGGAGCCATTTGTTTTAAGAAACGTAATTTTACAGAACACCTAACTTGCAGATGCGATCACGTATGACATCCATCTATTTTATAGACTCTGAAACTTTGAGCATAATTCCCCAAACAGAATAAATTATGAGCCAGCATGAGACAGAGGCATCTGTGGCGTGGCAGCCAGGCCCAGGAGAAAGCAACAGCCAGGGAGGTAAGTTCCCGAAGCTCTGTGTGTGGCCCCAGACTCTTCCTCAGGAGCAGGATTGGGTTCGGGGACCTCTCCCACCCCAGTCTTGTCATCACGAAGATTCTCTCTCTCCCTCTCCCTCTGCCCATCCCCACTGGACCCCATCCCCCAGCAGGTGCCTACAGGCTCGTGCTCTCTCTCTAAAATAAATAAATCATTTTAAAAAAAAGAAAGAAAAGGGTGCCTGGGTGGCTCAGTCATTGGGCGTCTGCCTTCAGCTCGGGTCATGATCCCGAGGTCCTGGGATCGAGCCCTGCTTCGGGCTTTCTGCTCAGTGGAGAGCCTGCTTCTCCCTCTCCTGCTCCCCACTTCTTGTGTTCCCTCTATCACTGTCAGGTAAATAAATAAAACCTTTAAAAAAAAAAAAAAAAAGAGAGAGAGAAAGAAACTATGCCCATTTCACACTGAGAAAACTGAGGCTGAGCAAGAAGTAGCTCCCCCAGAGTTAATAAATGGCAGTACCCAGATTCAGGCTCAGGTCTCGTCCGACCGACTTCAGCACTACACTGTTCTGTCCCCTGAGTGTAATCACACAAAAATAAATTTCTTTTTACCCAATTAACCTTAAAACAGAACTTTCCCACAAGGCAGGGAGTCAGAAATCCAGGAGTCATCTGGGCACTGTGGTTGTGACATTGTGATTTCTAAGAAGAAATCTGTATTTGGTCTTATCCCCTTTCCTGGCACCAGCCCCTAAAACCCTGGGAATTTCCTAAGTGAGGAGAGCCAGCAAGGCCTCTTTTCTCATGTTAATGATGACTTTTTGAAATCACCTGATGGTGGACGGATGTGGCTGGCAGAACCAAACACAGGACTGGAGGGTTGGAACTTTCCGGGAGGGGAGACAGGCTGGAGACTGAATCAGTCACCAACCGCCAAGGACTTCCTCAAGCATGCGTGACTGATGAAGCATCCATAAAAACCCCAAAGCAGGGCGCCTGGGTGGCTCAGTGGGTTGAAGCGTCTGCCTTAGGCTCAGGTCATGATCCCAGGGTCCTGGGATCAAGCCCCACATCAGGCTCTCTGCTCAGCAGGGAGCCTGCTTCCTCCTCTCTCTCTGCCTGCCTCTCTGCCTACTTGTAATCTCTCTCTGTCAAACAAATAAATAAAATGTTTAAAAACAAAAACAAAAAAAACCAAAGCACCCAGTTCTGAGAGCTTCAAGCTGGCGAGGAGGGGTTGGCTCTAGGCCCATTCCCCAAACCTTGCCCCGTGTATCTCTTCCCTCTGGCTGTTCCCAAGTTACATCCTTTTACAATAAAACGCTGATCTAGTAAGGGAAATGTTTCTCTGAGTTCTGTGAGCCACTCCATCAAGTTAATCACACCAAAGTAAGAGCAGCGCAGTCACTGGAACCTTCGATCTACAGCTGGTAGGTCAGAAGCATGGGGGATGATGACAAGGACTTGTGCCTGGGATCGGACATTGAGGGGTAGGGGGTGTAGGATGGTAGGGCTGAACCCTTACCCTGTGGGATCTGATGCCATCACCAGGCAGACGGAGTCAGAACTGAGTTGAATCACAGGACATCCAACTGATGTCGGAGAATTCCTTGTTGGTGTGGGGAACCCACTCCCCCCAGCATTCACACATCCAAATTGGTATCAGAATCCTCAGTGGTCATACCTGGCTCCTTCGAAGCTCCTTTTCCTTTAGGACTGTGGTGTTAAATCCGGCTTCCCTCCGTAAATCGAAAAGAGATACTTCCTTAAAGAAAGCCCCTTGTATTTCCACAATGTTCGAGGCAGCATCTCCTGTTTCGATCATCTGCCAAGAATGAGGATGAGCAAAATAATCACCTCGTAGAAAGTGTGCTGAGCTCTGGGGGGGGGAGGGGGACCAGGCCCTGTGTCAGTGGTCTCAGACCCCATGAAGCGCACCATCTCCGCTCAGCAACCCCAGGGGGTGGGGGACTATCCTTACCCCATTTTGCAGGTGAGAAAACTGAGGCTTAATAAGCACCTGGTTGTAAGCTGACAAGTAAGACTCAAGCATAAGTCTGTCTTATTCCAGAACCCACACTCTTTGTTTTAACCAGCCGTGCTATTGCTATCTGCAAGCTGTTGGTATTTTAAGCCAAACTTCTTGGGTTTGGTTTCTTAACAGATTTTGCAACTGGTCGCAGCAGGTCCAAGAGAACAGGATGCCCAAAGACCCATCGCCAGGTGAGAAAGGAGAACATAGGTGTGACTTCAGATCAGGAAGGGGCTTTCAGAAGCACTCTGCAAACCTCAGGGTTCATTTTGAGATTTGAAAAACAAACTTTCAAAACATTATCATATCAAGAAACCTAATTTAAGAAAAGTCTTCCAGGGACGCCTGGGTGGCTCAGTCCGTTACGCCTCTGCCTTCAGCTCAGGTCATGATCCCAGGGTCCTGGGATCAGGCTCCCTGCTCAGCCAGGAGTCTGCTTCTCCCTCTGCTGACGGCTTTCTCTGCTTGCCTTCTCCCTTCCTCTTTCCCTCTGACAAATAAATAAATAAAATCTAAAAAGAGAGAGAGAGAGAAGAGAAGAAGTCTTCCGGAGTCAACTGGCTAAGGAAAGCACTGGCGTCTGGGAAGAAATATAGCGTGACCCTTGGGGTGCCTGGGTGGTGCAGTTGGGTAGGTGTCCGACTCTTGGTTCAGGGTCATGATCTCAAGGCCTGCATCAGGCTCAGCTCAGAGTCTGTTTGAGATTCTCTCCCGCTTTCCCTCTGCCCTCCCACTCGTGTTCCCTCTCTAAAATAAATACGTAAATCTAGGGACGAAAGAAAAAAGGAAGAGGGGGAGGGAGGAAGAAAGGAAGAAAGAAGGAAGGAAGGAGAGATGTAGCAGGAGCCAAGGGTCTCTTCCTGGAAAGGAAGGAATGTGGCCCCATGAGGGGAAGGTTCACGAGGCACCCTCACCAAAGGCTGGGCTACCCCCAGCCCTGGGTCAATGGCCCAAAATTACAGCCCCAAACCCCAAAACCACATGCGAACCACATGGCTGAGAACTACATGTCTTCCCTCACCTTGCTGAGGACACCTTGCTTCTGGGCAGGCGACAAGTCGGACACGTGCAAGGAGACAGCGCTTCTCAGGACCTGCAAGAGGTCCCTGCGATCCATGGCGTGGAAGGTCTGGGTGCCCAGCCCAGCCAGCAGCACTCCCATCTGGCTGACGTTGTAGAAAGACGGCACCTGGGAAGACCGGCCGCAAGGACCATGAGGTTCTGCTCTGGTTTCTCACCTGGGAGACTCTCCACAGCGTGCCGGGGATCTGGATGGGAGCCAGGGGCGCCACGGGGAGCAAGACACACGCTGCCTTCCCAGATCTTCCTTCCTTCCCTCAGGAAAGAGAGTCACTATCAAGACACGACACATGAGGCAAGTGCCCTGCCTGGGGCGTCCTATGCTGTCTGAGGCCACAGTGCAAATATCAGAAAGTCATGACCATATACCACAGCTGGCCAGGCAATGGGCTTTTGTGTGTGTGTTGAACTTTGACGAGCTGACTACATTTAAAAATTGGGGAAATTTCCAACAAAATCCAGGTTTTAAAAAAATCTGAACACCAGGCAATACCAGGCCCACATTGGCAACAGTTGGCAAGAACTGACCAGCAGCTGCCCCCTGACGTAAGTTGTGGGGCTCTCAGTTTACCCAGCCTCACCCCCTCATCCATGACCCCCAGGCAGCTCACTTTTCTCATGATGTCTCGTGACATAGCAAAGCCCCACGCTCATCCATCTCCACGTAGAAGCTTTGAGTTGGAAAAAATGTTTCAGGATATGGGTCTGATATTTTACAACAAATAAGATTGTGGGTGTCTGCCCCTTCAGAAACTCTACTTGTTTTGTCTCCTTCCTTGAGAGTAAAGATGCCAGATGGTTTTCCATATAATCAAGGCCATTCATTCCTTAGCTCTGCAAAAAGCCAGTGGGATGGTTTGGTGTTGTGCTCTGTAGAATGGACAGTCTCTACCGTCCTCAAGGAAGGCACGAGCTTTTGAGCTCTTGGCTTCTTCATAACGACAGCCTCACCTCTCTGCAGGAAAATATGGACACTAGGAAAGAGACAAGCTATTTTGTCCAGGGCTGGGAGGAGCAAGACAGGCTCCCTCAGCTCCCTGAAATCAAGTGCCCGTTGAACTGTGCAAGTAAACTCACGGGGCCCCAGTCAAAACAGAGAAGGGCTGCCAAGCCTTCGAACTAAATTGTCCCCTACAAAGGACAAGAGGAAAGGGCTAGCTGTGGCCTTGAGTCAGAAAGGCAGTTAGCATGGGACTTAAGCAAGCAGACTCTGACTCTGCAGACTCTGAAGTCAGACATCCTGGGTTCAATCCCAGCTGTGTCCCTTTTAGGGGACCCTGGCAATTCCCTTATACAATCTGTGCCTCTTGTGAATGACATGGAAAATGAAGGTTATAACACACTACTAACCTCAAACGGTTGTTGAGAACATTGAACAATTAACTCACTTAGACCCGAACCTGGGACACAAGCAGCACGTAATGAGTATCTGTTATTATTGTCATTTTGGAATCGGTCTCTAGTCCAGTCCTCATGAACTAGCCTGCACCCCAGGACATGGCTATGGACAGAAAGAGCAGGACATCCAAAATGTTTAGGGACTCGGGGCTCTGGAGCCCCTTCTACTGAGCCCAGGGCAGAGAGATGATTTCCGCAGCAAAAATGACTCACTTCCCTCCCCAGGAACATGAGGACATGGACTAAGGCTCCCGCCACCTCCAAACAAGACCTCCTTCTTTGCCACCCAAGATGACTAAAATAGCTTATCTTTCGTCTCAGCGTGAGGGATACGTTCTCAGGCTCGACAACAAGCAAGGAAATCCCGGCATGGGTCCCAAGCTTTGTGAAAAAACACAGGAGCTACCATTCACTGAGCTTACACTCCAGGTCACATGCTCCAACCTCTTCCTGTGGGCTGACCCACAGAAACCTCGCAGCCATCCTAAGGAGAGGTGCTATCACTATCCCCATCCTACAAATAGGGAAACTGAGGCAAAAATAAGGTAAGCCGACTGTCCAGGGTCCCGCAGCTAGTAAACGGCAGAGTGGGTCCTCTCTGGCACCATCTTCGTACTGACGGGCTGTCCTTGCTGTGTGTCACTGGCCCTTGGGCCTCAGAGCATTAAAAAAAAAGAGTTCAAAGCTCCAACTGACCTTCTCATGGGCCAGGTATTTGGCAGACAAGATGATGGCCTGGCTCTTGGCCCAGCCTGAGACCTGGTTGAGGGTAGAGATGGCGCCATGCACAGCCTCGGGGGAGAGGGATTCCAGCTGAGTGGGGGTCAAGCCCACAACCGCATCCGACAAAGAGCCCAGAGTCTCATTGAGGGTCTGGTTCTCCGTGGCGATGTCCAGGAGGTCGGCTTTGAGCTAGAAGGGAAGCAAGCCGGCATGAGGGTGGATACCAAGCTGGACAGTGGCGCCCTCTGCCTACGCCCTGGGGTAGTGACCACACCCTGCCCCGCCCTGCCCAGTTGAGCTCTGGCCAGTGAGTCGCCCCAGTGAGAGTGAAAAAACACAGGAGAGCATCACCCAGTGAGAGCACCACCTCCTCTGGCCTTGACCTTAATATGCTGCAAATTCACTTTGTAGTTCAGTTAAATATTAATTTGCTATTAAATCAACCTTGAAACATGGCAGAAGGAAATTGTGTCCACTTTGTCTATATAAGTCGACCACCTTCTCATAGCATCTATTGTCCTTCTGTGACCCTGAACTCTGCATCCATTTACATGGCTGGTTTTCTTTCATAAAACATCCAACATTATATAATTATATATATATATATATATGTAAAATATATACTATATATAAAAATATACAGATAATACAGATAATATATATATATATATATAATATAATCGTGTAAAAATAATTTTCAACATTAACAAGAAAGTAAAAGGCTCCTGATACTCCTACTTCATAAAAATAACCATGATTAGGGGTGCCTGGGTGGCTCAGTTTGTTAAGAAGTTGACTCTTGCTTTTGGTTCAGGTCATGATCTCAAGGTCCTGGGACGCAGCCCCATTCAGGCACCCTGCTCAGCAGGAATCTGCTTCTCCCTCTGCCTCTCCCCCCGCCCAGCCCCGACCCCTCACTCATGCTCATTCTCTTTCTCTCTCAAATAAATACTTATCTTTATTTTTTTTTAAAGATTTATTTATTTATTTGACAGAGAGAGATTACAAGTAGGCAGAGAGGCAGGCAGAGAGAGAGAGGAGGAAGCAGGCTCCCTGCTGAGCAGAGAGCCCGATGCGGGACTCGATCCCAGGACCCTGAGATCATGACCTGAGCCGAAGGCAGCGGCTTAACCCACTGAGCCACCCAGGCACCCTAAATACTTATCTTTAAAAAAAAAAAAATGTAAACTACAGCATGTCGCTTTCACGTGGTTGTACTATGAACAGAAACACAATTTTCTGTATTTTTTACTTAGGTCTTACACAGATTTTCACTCTTCTGGGATTGCCTTAATAATGATTTCATTATCCTATGCCTCTCTAGTTAAGTGTGTTTCCTAACCACAGTAAAGAAGGTGATAAAGTTACTGCTTGTAACATGACCTCTGTATCAAAAAATGAGAACGGTGCATGTTTTAACATCTGAAGTTGCAGGAAGGCTATATTCCTATCAGAAGTGTGCACCGAGTGTACCAGGCCGAACTGAAATGGCCACTGGGGGGCAGCAGAGTGAAGTGGAAGAAAGCGTTCATAGCCCCTGGTTGTCCGAATTCCTCGGCTCTCCTTCCCAGCGGCTCAGCTCCCATATCTGTAAGACCAAGGCAAGCTCTTGAGCAGGGCTTGTCAAAAAGCACTGTGGTCCTAGACCAGCACCATGACCCGGAACCTTGTTAGAAATGCAGATTCTCAGGCTCTACCCAGGTCCTTCTGAACCAGAGATCCTGAGCAGGAGGCCCGGCAACCAGCATTTTAACAAACCCTCCAGGTGATTCTCATGTACCCTCTGGTCTGGGAAGCAATGAGCTAGGTGATCCCAAAGGCTAATCTTATATCTTAATTGTGTTGGACTTTCTTGGTCAGGGCGGTCACCGCTTAGGCCTATGGCTTTAAAATCACATTCAGGGGAGCCTGGGTGGCTCAGTGGGTTAAGCCGCTGCCTTTGGCTCGGGTCATGATCCCAGGGTCCTGGAATTGAGCCCTGCATCGGCCTCTCTGCTCAGCCGGGAGCCTGCTTCCTTCTCTCTCTCTCTCTCTGCCTGCCTCTCTGCCTGCTTCTGATCTCTCTCTGTCAAATAAATAAATAAAATCTTTAAAAAAATAAATAAAATCACATTCCTTTTTTGATGTTTGGTTTGAGTTGGCTTCGGAGGGATTCTTTCCCTTGAAAATAAAAACATGCACTGGTCAGGATCATAATGACTATTTTCAATGTCAGACGGGACTGGGGATTTTATAGTTGCGTGTGAAAAACTACTATGGAATTACTTGGCATTATCAAAATTTTCTTTCTTTTTTTTTTTTTAAACTTTAAGTAGGCTACTTTCCCACCCTGGGACTTGAACTCATGGTCCTGAGATTAAGGGTTGCATGTTCTACTCTGAGCCAGCCAGGTGCCCCAAACTTTTAATATTGTTTTCATATCATCTTTTTAATTAAAAAAAAAGGGGGGGGGGCTAAAAAACACAAGAGAAGCCAGGCAGAACTGACACTTGAAGGGAAGGAAAGAGAGAGGGGTGGCGGGAGAGGGACAGCGAGAATGTCTGTGCCAGAACTTCCGCCTAAGAACTCCGTAAATACCCAGTAATCAGCGCTCTCAACCTTGGCTGCACTGGAATCACGTGAGGACCTTTTGAAACATACCCTCCCCCGGCCACAGCACGGACCAATACCTACAGAGCCCCCGGGGACGGAGCTGGTGGGGTGCTACCAGGGCAGACCCAGGTCTGAGAGCCCTGTGTTATCTCCTTCAGTTCCAGGCACAGTCACCGGAGCAGCTGCTTCAGCACGGCTTGGATGTTTGCTAGAAGTGCAGTGCCTGGGGACGCCTGGGTAGCTCAGTTGCTTAAGCGTCTGCCTGCAGCTCAGGTCCTGATTCCAGAGTCCTGGGATCGAACCCTGCATCAGGCTCTCTGCTCAGCGGGGAGCCCACTTCTCTTCCCTCTCCCTTGGCCCCTCTGTCCGCTTGTGCCCTCCCGCAAATAAACAAATAAAATCTTTACTAAAAGAAAGAAGTACAATCTCCACTCAGGGCTCTGCTCAGACCCACTGAATGAGAATCCACACTGACGATCCCAAGCAATCCATACGCACAGCTGAGTTCAAGGCGGCCACTCTGAATTTTGATCTGTCCCAGGTTTTCCCTTCTACTGCTTTATGTCATTTCTTCCCATTTTAAGCTCATCCCAGGACTCAGGATGCCATCTGCTGTGGCTGGACCTGGATCCTGAGTCAGCTGATGTGTTTTTTCCTCAAAGGCCAGGCAAGACTCTGCTCCCCATTTCTCCAGCCACTTCCCCAGGGCCCTGTACCCCCATGGCACCTTCTGAACCCCAGCCTGGAAGCCCCTCAGGCGGCTACACTTGATCATCTGGTGCAGGAGGACTTGGGCCACGGCGGCGTCCAGCAAATCCAGGTCATCGTAGAAACAGACCAGCAGCCCCAGCCTGTGTGGGAAGATAAGGGTGCTGGCGGGGGGCTCAGAGCTGCGGGCCACAACCACAGCCCTGTCCCACACAGAACCAAGAGTCATGGTCAGAGCAGCTACTGTGTGCCAGGATTATGCTGAGCCCTGTGCCCGGATCACCCCATCACAGCAGCCCTACGAGGCAGATGATCTGATTAGCCCCATTTCACGGAAGGGCAAACAGAGTCAGAGCAGTTAAGTTAGTTGCCCAAGACAAGGAGTGGAGCCAGGACTTAAATCTAGACCCATCCAACTACACCGTCTCTCTTCCCAGGGCACTCGGGGACATAAGGAATGTGGGATGCTGAGTCAGCCACAGGAAAGTCCCCATTTTTCACATGGAGATATAGGGTTTGCTCCCCTCAGAGCAATCTCTGAGGCAGATTATTTCCAGCATCGTTTACAACTTATACCCCTAGATGATGATGACCTCAAAAGGAAAAAAAAAGACAGGAAGCGGGGTAGTATAAGGGCAGAGGTGGGATCTGAACCCTGGTCTAGCTGGGAACACTGTACTTCGTGGGTAAGAGCATAGCTTAGGCCAACAAGATTGAAGCCCAGCTGCCTAGGATGTTTGATCCAATAAGCTACTTAATTTCTCTGCAAAGCTGCTGCATGCATAGTTGATCAGTCCACATTATGTACTACTGTACAGGGTGACCCTGTCTCTCTGGGCCTTTAGTAAAAAGGAGGTTGACTTTGTTCATCATAGCACATCACAATAACTATGATGAACGGAGGAATCAGGAGTACCGTGAGAGTTTAATGAGTACACTTGCTGGTAGACACCAGATGCTCCTTCATTAATGGATGCTCTTAGAGTCCGTATGAAATCTATCCAATTTTGCATGAGTGGACCACCTGGTTGACCATGCTCCACCTGGATCGACCCTCTCAGAAAGACACTGACATGCTCAGATATGTCCACGGGAGAGCAATCAGGTCAGCAGAAGGATCTGAAAATGTGTCAGATGAGAAACGACGCAGAGCACATGAAGACTGAATATTTATAACCATGTTAAGAATAACTAACATTTCTTGAGCTCTTACTATGTGGCAGGCGTGCACAATCCTTACAAGGACCTGAGTGAGGCAGGCAGATTATTATCTCCCATTTTACAGATGGGGAAATGGAGGCACAGAGAGGTGAACTGACGCAGCCAAAAATCACACAACTTGTAAGTGGCAGAGCCCGGATTATACCCGGGAAGTCTGGCCCCAGGTCCTGTGTTCTTAACCACCAAGCTATTTTTGTAGGACCATAGAAAAAGGGAACCCATGCTTATGGGTAAAGATTACTAGGGGTGGGGGGAGAAAGTTTGATAGTTTCATAGAAGAACATTCTCTACACGTGGCCTTGAGAGACAGAGAGATGGTGAGACAATGCTGGATCCCTCCCCACTAACATCCAAACCCTTTCTGGGGTTATCAAGCCCACAGCTCCCCCGCCCTGCCCTGCAGGAAGTCATTCCTGGAGGATCATGGTACACACTAAATTCCAGAGCTGACGTCATCTGTGGTCCTCCCCCTGAGAATCTGGATAGCAAGAGGTTCACAAATATGGGCACCCAAAAGCTCGACCCACCCTAATGGAAGCTACACATTGACCTTGGAATGGATTGAGCACCGAGTATTTAAGTTCTTCTCTTTCCGTGCTCAGAGCTGGTTGCCTCAAATGCCTGGCACAGGAGAGGTTCAGAAAGAATTTGTTCCACCCCACCGAAGGGTGTTTTTTGGGGGAAATACCTCGCCTCACATGCACAGAGACATGGGGGTATTTAAAGAGACGGGCCAGCAGCCTCCCTTCCCTCCCAGGGCCCTCTGATGCTCAGAGGAAGCTGGTGCTTCCATCACATTTGGGGAAACAACTCAGAGGACCCAGAGCCCTTGCCCCTTGCCTGTGGATGGTGGAGGTGTTCCTCATGTCAAAGCTGGAGGAGCTGATCCTCTCCAGAAACGCCTGGGCCAGTTCGGGCGTGATGTCATAAACCGTGTCCAGCTGCTTGGTGGCATTGTCATAGCTGATGAACAGCCCAATCTGGTGGACAAGGACAGGAAGCCTGGTGGGGAGGGCTGACTTGGCCCCAAGCAGCACCCCCCCCCAGCTGGTGGTCCGCGCTGTGCCCCATCTCAGAGACTCAGTTCCCCTGGTCACTGATTTCTTTTTTTTTTAAATTCATTTTTAAAAAATTTTTTATAAACATATAATGTATTATTAGCCCCAGTAGTACAGGTCTGTGAATTGCCAGGTTTACATACTTAATGGCACTCACCATAGCACATACCCTCCCCAGTGTCCATAACCCCACCCCCCTCTCCCTATCCCCTCCCTCTGGCAACCCTCAGTTTGTTTTGTGAGATTAAGAGTCTCTTATGGGTTGTCTCTCTCCCGATCCCATCTTGTTTCATTCATTCTTCTCCTACCCCCAAACCCCCCACGTTGCATCTCCACTTCCTCATATCAGGGAGATCATATGATAGTTGTCTTTCTCCGATTGACTTATTTCGCTAAGCATAATACCCTCTAGTTCCATCCATGTCATCACTAATGGCAAGATTTCATTTCTTTTGATGGCTGCATAGTATTCCACTGTGTATATATACCACATCTTCCTTATCCATTCATCTGTTGATGGACATCTAGGTTCTTTCCATAGTTTGGCTATTATGGACATCGCTGCTATAAACATTCAGGTGCATATACCCGTTCGGATCACTATGTTTGTACCTTTAGGGTAAATACCCAGTTGTCACTGATTTCTCAACACTCTGTAATAACTGTTTTGGCTTCCTCCTTAACCCAACACTTAGGAAAATGTTCTATTTTAGTATCTGAGCCATTGAACTCTTTGAAAGCTAATGTTTGCACATTTCTTTGTAGATTTGTTATGTAGAGGTCAGAGACGGCAGTCCCCAAATGTTGCACTTTGGGGCATCAGGGGTTTTTTTAATAGATGAATGAGTTTACAAATGGGTGTTGGGTGATGAAAAAGAGTATGTGCTCCCTTGGTAAGATACAAAGATAGAGAAAGATAGAGATATATAGATTCAACTGTATTAAATATACCATTCAGGTTCTTTCTCCTCTTGTTCATTTTCTGCCTAGTGTCCAAGGATGTCAAGCCGAAGTTTCCTATCCTTCTATGCACTGTTATTCTGTGCTCATGAAGTTGTCTCTCTCTTGTGGATTCTACTCTGTCCACATAAAATTCCCTCTTAGTGTTGGTATCCTGTGGCTTTACTTCCCTTGTCTACACTTTTAGAAGATGAAGAAAAGCTTCAAGTGACCTCCTGACCTTAGAAACTCCTCCGCAGGTGTCCAGCTTCCTAACAATTTAATCTCCATCTAACTTCCAGAAGTTCACTCAATATTGGGAGAGTGAAACTGAGGTTTAATCCACTTTATAACTGAGGATTATAAAATTGAAAGATGTTTGAAATAGTCTCAGCCTCCTAGGTTAAAAAGAGGAACCTAGATAAGTCAACTGTACTTCAATTAAAAGTTCTAAAAATTTTTCTTAAAAAGAAGAACCTGGTGGGGGGGGCCTGCGCAGCTCAGTTGGTTAAGTGTCTGCCTTTGTCTCGGGTCATGATCCCAGGGTCCGGGGATCGAGTCCTGCATTGGGGTCCCTGCTCAGATGCGAGCCTGCTTCTCTCTCTGCCCCTCCCCCTCCACGTGCCTGTGCTCTCTCTCTCTCTCTCTCTGTCCTCAAAAAATAAATAAATAAAATCTTTAAAAAAGAAAAAGAAGAACCTGGTTCTGCATCCGGTTTCACAATAAGAAGACACTGTTGGATCAACTTGCCCTTGAGCAAGCCAGTCTTGTGATACAAACACTTCTCTCACTGGCCAGAAAAAAGTCAAGGCACACATGATAAAAACTGAATGCAAGCCCCAAAGTCTTTATGAATGCCTCCCTGTTGGAAGCATCTTTGGAGGCTGCATTCCAGTATCGTGATGTTCAAGGAACTCTGGTGTCACGGGGTCAACATCAGGAGGAAAGAGACAGGCTGACCAGTGAGTGAAAGGAACCTTAGAATGTGTACATTTCTCAACTGTAGACTCTATTGTTAAAACCCAACCAGTAGACTCTATGGTTAAAACCCAACCAGTGCTCATGCTGAAATGGCGATATAGACGTTGTTATAAATGGAAGTCTCTAGTAATCCTTGGCCTTTCTTGAATACAAAAATACCCTAAAATGATTCTTGGTTCACAGCCAACATTTTCTTTATGCCATGTTTGTCACCTCAGAGCTATCTTGGTTGTCTACAATTCCCGTTCTTTTCTTGGCTCGTCTACCCTAAACACAATCTGATGACGGGCCGCTTGAGACCTCATCCCAAGAGTTCTCTTCAAAGATTCTAGATATACTGGCTGAGGAGGGTATCCAATTTTCCAGAGCACCTTGACTGGCTGGCTGAACACGAGCGGTTTAGAGCACACCCTTCCCAGGATGGCGTGCAGATGGGGGCGGGGAAATGTACGTTTCCCACTTACTTCTACAGGACTGATTTTTGCAATTTCTTCAAACGATAGGTGAACCATGTATCTGCCCAAAATCCATAAGTTTTCTGCACTGACCCATGAAACAGAGTCATCTGCAAAAAAAATAAATAAATGGAGAAATGTATAAATAAATTAAATAAATAGGTAGATAGATAGATAATGGCCTCTGCCTGGTATGTCATAGTCAAAAATATCTTTGATATCAGGACCTCCTTCTTGTGTTCATTCATTCATTCAACAACCATTCACAGACAGCCTCCTACCTGTAAGACTTTACACTACACCTTGGCATTGTGTGGGTGGCATTTTGGGGAAAAGGTAGGAACAGGGGAGTGTTTACAGGGCACAGTGACTCCATCACCAAGAGCTGTTGCAAAAAGCCAGGGGCAATGACTCTCATGCCCAGATGAGATGGTGAAGTCAGCTGCTGTGTGAACTGAGTCACAAGCACAACATTCGCAGGGTGCCTGGGTAGCTCAGTGGGTGAAAGCGTCTGCCTTCGGCTCGGGTCATGATCCCAGGGTCCTGGAATCGAGCCCCGCATCTGCTTCCTCCTCTCTCTGCCTGCTTCTCTGCCTACTTGTGATCTCTGTCTGTCAAATGAATAACTAAAATCTTTTTTAAAAATTAAATTAAATTAAATTTAAAAAAAGAACAACAAGATGCCTCCTAGCCCAAGAGTCAGAACCATTGGGGTGAGCACAGGTGAACACCCTAGGACCCCCTAGATGACATGTGACTTGGTTATTAGAAGGGCTGGTCCCAGAGGGCTAGAGAACTGGGCAAGAGGGGGCTGGGGGAGAACCACTCAATCCATCAGGAACCAAGCTGAGTTGTTAGAGTTAAATTAATTATAGAACATAAACCGTATTTCGGCAGACCAAGGATCCGGAAGGCCGGGATTTTTTTTAACACCCAAAGTATTCCCAGTTACCTCGAGGAACTTCATGAAAAATAAAAAGCTTAAAGTCTAAGTAGAATTCGTTTTAATTCACTTTAGTAGAATAACGAAACATAGCACGGAGGAATTTTAGAAGGAAAGTCTGTCTCTCATTAAATTCTGGCAATGAGGTCCCAGGAAGTCTAGAGGCCGAGCAGCTCTTCTCGGGGTTACGCACTGGGAGATGCAGATTTCTGGAGGCCGTGAACATGCATCAGGCAGAGTGAAGTGTGCTACACACTGAAGGCATTGATTATTCTGTTGTTGAATGCTCCTTATACACAAATCTCAAAGCTTAATTCCAGGAAAAGGACTGATTGGCCCTCACTACACTCCAATCTCACAGGCTTCCTTTAGTTTCTCTGAAACACTAAGCCCATTCCCACTCCCAGGCCTTTGTGCTTGCTGTTCCCCCGGCCTGCAACATCTTTCCCCCAGAGCCTCACAGGACCCATTCCATTTCCCATTTTGGTCTCAATTCAAACTTTTGTAGAAGCTGTGAACTCGGTTTTTACACTTCTACATGGTTGGAAGTCACATCAAAAGAAGACGGTTGTGGCATATGACAATTGTGAAATGCCAGTGTGAGGGCCAGTAAGTAAGGCTCGAGGGGACACAGCCATGCCTGCTCACCTGTGGGCATTATCTTCTTTAGCACCAGGATAACAGCATTGCCTCGTTGAGCCACACTATAGGCCCACAAAGCCTGAGACATCCACTCTGACCCTTAATAGAAAACAAGGGCCAGGGTGCTGGGTGGCTCAGTGGGTTAAAGCCTCTGCCTTCAGCTCAGGTCATGATCCCAGGGTCTCGGGATCAAGCGCAATATCAGGGTCTCTGCTCGGTGGGGAGCCTGCTTCTCCCCCTCTCTCTCTCTGCCTGCCTCTCTGCCTACTTGTGATCTCTGTCAAATAAATACACAAAATCTTAAAAAAAAATAAAATAAAATAAAAAGAGGGTCAAGCCCTGTTCTGGTCAAAAGCGCTAAGCCTTTCCACGGCATTTATCCATTTCATTTTATTTTCTTCATATCACCTACTGATCCCTGACTCTCTGTGTGTGCACGTGCGCTCGCTCTCTCTCTCACTAATTTGCTGGTTTAAAACTTCTCTCCACCTACCCTCCTCCAATACAATAAGAGCTCTCTCAGACAGAGACTTTGGCTTCTTTTCCTCTGTGTCTCCAGTAGCTGACACACGGTAGGATTTGCTAAGTGTTTAAAAAGTTTATTCTTAGGGCACCTGGGTGGTGCAGTGGGTTAAGCCTCTGCCTTCGGCTCAGGCATGATCCCAGCGTCTTGGGATCGAGCCCCGCATCGGGCTCTCTGCTCTGTGGGGAGTCTGCTTCTCCCTCTCACTTTCCTTCCATGCTCTCTCTCTCTCTCTCTCTCTCTCAATAAATAAATAAAACCTTTAAAAAAAAATAAATAAGAAGTTTATTCTGTTGACACAACTCACATTAAAAACGCAACAAATTGAAGCCATCTGCGACACTGTCCGCATTACTCCTCTACACATTCTTTTTTTTTTTTTTGCTGTTGTAGTAAACCTAACATCGAGTTTACTAACTTAACCATTTGTAAGTGGATGGTTCCGTGGTATTAAGTACATTCACCTCGCCGTGCAACCGTCAACACCACCCACCTCCAGAACATGCTCATCTTGCAAAACCGAAACGGTCTCCAAGAAACAACAACGCCCCCCCCCCCCGGGGTCCTCCGGCCTCCCAGCCCCTGGCAACGGGCCTCCCTCCTTTCTGGCTCCACGAATTGGACTCCTCTAATACACATCTGTAAAATAAATGAGTCTTGACCTATTTCTGCCTTGGCTGCCAGGAAACTTCGCACTAGATTTCTGTGCTTTATTGCCTAGATTTCCTTTTAAAAATGTACCACGTCTCTCTCTAATCCAGATTGAGGATACAGATTTTTTAACTTGAAACCTCACTCTGAAAGGTTCTTTTCAAATCCGAGATGCTGTTGCGACTGACGTTCTACAAGCCAGGACAGCCCACTGACGTGAACGTGTGGAAACTGTATGCCCCTCTCCACCCCCCACTGGTACTCTCTCTAAAATAAATAAATAATATCTTTTTAAAAAATACATTATATTTATTTATTTGAGAGAGAGAGAGAACTAGAGTAAGAGAGAGCACGAGTCAGGGCAGAGGGAGAGGGAGACTCCCCACTGAGCAGGGAGCCCAATGTAGGACTATATCCCAGGACCCTGGGATCATGACTGGAGCCAAAGGTGGACACTGAACAACTGAGTTATCCAGGCACCCCTGGGGTGTTTTATTCCATAAGCTACATCAAACCCTTTTCGGAAGGTGGGAAGGACAGGTAAAAATCAGAAATGGCAATGAAATCAAATTCCTGTCTTCGGAGAGGAAGCACCACCTTTAAGGACAGACACCCCCCTGAAAAGTGACCCTACCTTGAAGGCCAGGCTCACCACTAGCGTTGGAGGACATCTGCAAAATCCCAGTCATCCAGGAGTAGAGAGCTCTCTGGGAATGAGCCGAGGTTTGGTCGTAGAGATCTTTGAACACCGCAGATCTAAATGACGAACACGGGTGTCACTTAAGGAACAAACAGCTGGAGGACTAGAGACAGGGTCAAAACAGCCAATGGACCCAAAGCTGTCTTGTGCTGAAAAGCCTTCCCCCTACCTTGTTACACGCACCTATTGTCCCATTTCTCCTTTGTCCTTTACCTCTAAATACTTCCCAAAGAGTGTCCTCCACTTCCTCTCTTCTTGGTCACTTATTTTGTTTTGTTTTGTTTTTTACGATTTTATTTATTTGAGAGAGAAAGCACGAGGGGGGGGTGCAGAGGGAGAGGGAGAAGCAGGCTTTCCTCTGAGCAGGGAGCCCAATTCAGGGCTCCATCCCAACACCCTGGGAACATGACCTGAGCCACAGGCAGACGCTTAACCAACTGAGCCACGTGTCCTTTTTCTTCTCTTTTTTTGTAACAGCTTTATGGAGATATAATTCCCACACCATACAATTCACCCATTGAAAATGTACCATTCGGTGGTGTTCCCAGAGTTGTACAAACATCACCACATTCAATTTTTGAACACTTGGAGCATCTCAAAAAGAAACACCATACACTTTACCTACCACCCCCCACCTACTAGTCACCCCAACCTCTAGAAACTATTGATTTACTTTCTGTCTCCATAGATTTGCCTCTTCTGGACATTGCAGATAAAAGGAGGAATGCGGTATGTCATCTTTGTGACTGGCTTCTCTCACTTGGCTTGATGCTTCCAACGATCACGCATTCTGGACAAGGCATCAGTACCTCATTTGCGGCCTTTTCAGAGCCAAATACTATTGCATGGCCTGTACCCACCACATTTTATTTATCAAACCCCCAGTTGATGGACCTCTGGTGGTTTCCACCTTTGGCTTATTATGAATAATGCTGCTATAAACATTCACGTGCATGGGGCACCTGGGTGGCTCAGTGGATTAAGCCTCTGCCTTCGGCTCTGGTCATGATCTCAGGGTCCTGAGTTCGAGCCCCTCATTGGGCTCTCTGCTCAGCAGGGAGCCTGCTTCCTCCTCTCTCTCTGCCTGCCTCTCTGCCTACTTGTGATCTCTGTCTGTCAAATAAAATAAAAAAAAAAAATTCACGTGCTAGTTTTTGTGCAGACAGACATTTTCATTTCTCTTGGGTAGACACCCAGGAGCAGAATTGCTGGGTTAGAATGACAACTCTGCACTTGGCCTTTGGAGGAATGGCCAGATTGTTGTCCAAAAAGGCTGCGCAATTTCCCATTCTCACCACGTGAGGGTGCTGATTTCTCCATAACCTCACCAACCCTGGTTAGTACCTGACGTTCTGTGTTTGGGTTTTTTTTTAAGTTTTAGTTTTAAATTTCAGTTAGCTAATGTACAGTGTAATATTAGCTTCAAGTGTACAATATAGTGATTCAACAATTCCATACACCACCCGGTGCTCATCACAAGGGCACGCCTTAATCCCCGCCACCTATTTAACCCATCCCCCGTCCACCTCCCCTCTGGTAACCATTAGTATGTTCTCTGCAGAGAGTCTGTTTCAAAAAAAAAAAAAAAGAGTCTGTTTTTTGGTTTGCCTCTCTCTCTCTCTCTTTTTTTTTTTAAGATTTTTTATTTATTTATTAGTCAGAGAGAGAGAGAGAGAGCGAGCACAGGCAGACAGAGTGGCAGACAGAGGCAGAGGGTGAAGCAGGCTCCCTGCCGAGCAAGGAGCCCAATGCGGGACTCGATCCCAGGACGCTGGGATCATGACCTGAGCCGAAGGCAGCCGCTTAACCAACTGAGCCATCCAGGCATCCCTGCCTCTCTCTTTTTTACCCTTTTCTCATTTGTTTTGTTTCTTAAATTCCACATATTAGTGAAATCATATGGTATTTGTCTTTCTCTGCCTGATTTATTTCACTTAGCGTCATACGCTCCAGTCCCAGCCATGTCATTGCAAATGGCGAGATTTCATTCCTGTTATGGCTGAGTAATATCCGTGACGTGTATATGATCTCACCTTCGTCATCCACTCATCCCTCGATGGGCACTTCGGTAGTTTCTACAATTTGGCTATTGTAGACACGGCTGCTATCAACATTCGGGTGCATGCTTCTCCTCAAATTAGCATTTTTGTATCCTTTGGGTAAATACTTAGCAGTGCAATCCTGGGTCCTAGGGTAGCTCTATTTTTAACTTTTTGAGGCACCTCCATGCTGTTTTCCAGAGTGGTTGCACCAGCTTGCATTCCCACCAACAGTGTAGGAGGGTTCCCCTTTCTCCGCATCCTCGCCAGCATCTGTCATTTCCTGACTTGTTAGTATTAGCCATTCTGACTAGTGTGAGGTGGTACCTCACTGTGGTGTTGATTCACATTTCCCTGATGCTGAGTGATGTGGAACATCTTTCCATGTGTTTATTATCTGTCTATCTTCTTTGGAAAAAAATATCTATTCCTGTCCTCTGTCCAATTTTTTAATTGAATTGTTTGGTTTGGGGGTGTTGAGTTTTAAAAGTTCTTCATATATTTTGGATACTAACCCTTCATCAGATAGGTCATTTGCAAATATTTATCTGACATTTTGATTATAGACACGCGACTGGGTATGAAGTGTCTTGATCGCCTTTAACTACTATGGCCTGGGACGCTTCCCACCACACCTCTCCTCATGGCCACAGTCACCATACGGCCTCATTGTTGCCATACTCAGCAGTCCCACTTGGTCCAAATAGGACTTGACCTTACAGTAATGATTTGAAAGTTACTTTTTAAATAAATGTTAATTAAAAAGAGTGAGTCATGGGGTTCCTGGGTGACTCAGTCAGTTAAGCATCTGCTTTCAGCTGGGGTCATGATCCCAGGGTTCTGGGACTGAGCACTGCATCAGGCTCCCTGCTCAGTGGGGAGCCTGTTTCTCCCTCTCCTGTTCCCCATCCTTGTGCTTTCTCTCTCTCTCTCTCGCTCTCTCTGTCAAATAAATGAATAAATAAACAAAATCTTTTAAAAATAAATAAACAAAAATGAGTCACTGTAGGGCGCCTGGGTGGCTCAGTGGGTTAAGCCGCTGCCTTCGGCACAGGTCGTGATCTCGGGGTCCTGGGATCGAGTCTCGCATTGGGCTCTCTGCTCAGTAGGGAGCCTGCTTCTCTCTCTCTCTCTGCCTGCCTCTCTGCCTACTTGTGATCCCTCTCTGTCAAATAAATAAATAAAATCTTAAAAAAAAAAAATGAGTCACTATAAAGAAAGAAAAAAAACAAGTAAAGAATAGTACCAGCGGTGTATAGATACGGCAAAAATTGTGAGGATGGTACCAGAATGACTGACATTTGGGCGGCACTGTTTTACGCAAACCATTTCTAAGCTCCACAGATGGTAAGCTCTGCTTCAGGTCTCACAGGTTAACCTGCTCCCCTTGCTTCCTCCCCTCTGCCGTGTACTGCCTCTAAGAAATGGGGAGTGGGGCTCATGGGCTGGGGGAAACGCTCACAGGTTCTTGAAAGCGTCCTCACGCAGGTCCCGGGGGAGCTTCTCTGCAATTTCTGGCTGCAGAAGGCTGCCTGAGGAGCCCCTCAGCACCCTGCCCAGGATCTCCACACACTCCAGGGAGTTCAGCACCTGGAAACACCTCTCCAGTGTGATGAGAAACAGGCTGCGGTTCACACCAGGGCTCTGCAAGGCTTGTTTCCGGATCTCTCCCAAGTCAAGAACAATGTCTTCCAGCTCCTAAAGAAAAAAGGTAGGGTTGTCTTGTGAGAGGCCTCTAGATTTGGAAACCCTGGGAGGAACCACACTTAGCAGTGGGGACATTCAGGACCACTGTTTAACACCATGCTGCTCTGTCAGACCTTCTAGAACTTTCCATTTATTACAAAACCAAGTTGAGGCCTTCACCAGCCTCTCCCACACTAGGCAACTTCTCAGTCTTCAAGTTTACCTCATGACTCGCACCTCAGGTGCATGCTTGAGCGGGAATTCCCTCCCCAGCTCCTTCCTCTAGTGAAATCCAGCTCATTCCTCACCGATAAGCTCAACTGTCATTGGCTTCTTGGTGAAGTCTTCTCAAAGGCCCTCCTACCTTGGTCAGATCAAATTCTCCCTCCATTAAGTGCTCCCAAGAGCACCTTAGCCAAACTCCACGATGCATTAGAGATGCTTATGGGCCTGTCATTCCTCCTTGCCAATGGTTCTCAACCCTGACTGCCCACCAGAATCACTGGGGAGTGGTCCCAGCACCACCACACAGAGTCTGATTTAACCGCCCTTCGGTGGACCCCAGGCAAATGACTGTGGTGTGCAGCAGGGGTCGAGCCAGAAAAGTCCTTGGTGCCCAAGCCATATGCCTTAGTGGAATGCCTGGAATCCAGAAAATATGGAGAAAGCCTGTTAGGATGAATGAAGGAAGGAATGAATCAACAAACGAACGAACAAATGACTCTTTTGAAGCACAGAACTACCAGGAATGCTGACACGGCTTAGTCATAATTTGATTGGCACCTCAGTCTTTCACCCAGCACAGCCTGTACACATAGTAACCACCACTGACTAGCAAGGACCACACACTCAACAAAGGTTATACTACGCTGTTATTACCTCACGATCACAGGTGATGAAAACACAAGATAGAATAAGCCACCTGCCCAGACTTCCACAGAGCTAGGATCTGAAACAGGTGCATCTGCCTCCAAGCCCACACCTCTAACCATGACCGAGCATTTCCTAACTTCAGTCATTTACTCTCAGAGCTAAACAGGGTCGTGATTAAGAATGCAGCTAGGAGGGTGCCTGGGTGGCTCAGTTGGCTGGGCAACTGCCTTTGGCTCAGGGCATGATCCTGGAGTCCCAGGATCGAGTCCTGCATCGGGCTCCCTGCTCGGTGGGGAGTCTGCTTGTCCCACTGACCTCTCTCCTCTCATGCTCTCTCTCTCAAATAAATAAATAAATTCTTTAAAAAAAAATGCAGCTAAGAGTTCTGCAGCAGAGGTCTGTGGATAGAATTTAGGGCATCTGTGAACACTGGAGGAAACTGCTACCTTCATTCTACTGCCACAGAACTCACTTTCAGCATTTCCTTCAGGAATGAATAGTAGATAATAAGCTACCAAGGCACCACCAGTAGGACCTTGGAGTTGTCATTAGGAAAAATCAGACACTTTCATAACACATTACAGTTGTCACAGATATCTTGAAATCTCCTTTATAATCCATACCTTCTCAAAATTACAAAAGCTATTTGACTCAGAACTAAATCTTGTTATTGGATGTGTGAAGCACATCAGTTACTATACTCCCAATGAGTTTGTTTTATATATTTTGATAAATGTCTTTCAATAGAATTGGCTTCTTTTATAATCCTCTGTGTTTTATTTTATAGATTTTTCACAAGTTATTCTGAGAAGAGGCCAATGGGCTTCACGAGATGCCAGAAGGACCCACAGCCAGAGTCAGGAGCCCAGGTTCCAAACTCAGACCTGCCACTCTCGAGCTGTGGCCTGTGGCGGGATGCAACGTTATTCATTCAACCTCTCCAAGCCCGTTTCCTTACCTGAACATTGAAATGGTAATATTATGATTGTCCTTATCTCAAAAGTCCTGGAAAGGACTCAATCGGTCCGTGCATGTTAAACCCTTAACACAGTGTTGGCAAACTATGATTCACAGGCCAGATCTGACCCAGGGCCCGTTTTTGTGAATAAAGTTTTATTGGAACATATCCATATCCCTTCAGTTACCTGCCACCTCTGTTTGCTTTCCTGCTACAAGAGCAGAACTGAGTAGTTGTGACAGAGAACACACGGCCTGCGAAACCTAAAATATTTAGTATCAGGTCCTTTACAGAAATGGTTTGCTGACCGTTCCCTTAGAATAACACCTGACACACAGCAAACCCTCAATAAACATTAACCAATATCATTTTCACAGAGCAGCATCCTCATTTTTGCCGTATATTTGCACGATCTTTACTATTATTTACTTCCTAAGTTTTTAATTTTTTTTTTAATTTATTTATTTATTTGACAGATAGAGATTCCAAGGAGGCAGAGAGGCAGGCAGAGAGAGAGAGGGAAGCAGGCTCCTGGCCGAGGAGAGGGCCCGATGGGGGGCTCGATCCCAGACCCTGGGATCATGACCTGAGCCAAAGGTAGAGGCTTTAACCCACTGAGCCACCCAGGCACCCCTCATATGTTTTTATTTAAACCAACTCTTATTTTTTTTTTTTTAACTTTAGTTCATTTCAAAGGGAAACATCACATCTCTACCAAATTCACAGGTTAGATATATCCATTCTATTTGAATAACAGACATTAAAGTTAAGTCTGTGACTATTAAATTGTTTACATGGTTCAACTCCTTCTAGGAAACACAGTTCCCTACATTAAGGTGTCTTTAAACCTCACTGTTCTGGGTCTCAAGGATTTTCTAGGTCTCACAGACCTTGCTTTGTGATGCTCTTTGATCTTCAACTTTGTTTGGGGCAAATTTGTCTATTTCTGTTTTGGATTTTGTTGTTGTTGTTGTTTTTCCTACCCCCAGACTGTAAACTCCTTGAGGGCCGGGGTAGACTTTCATCCTTGAACCCAGTGCCCCGTGATGCACTGTCATCATCCATGGACGTTTACTGGGCCAAACCATTAGAAGCTCCTCGGTACCCTCTCCTCTCCTAGTTCCCATAAGGCTCTTCACTTGCACTTTGGTCAAAGTAAGCGAGAAAACCAAGGTCTGCAGGCTCCTGGGGGGGTGCAGGTTGTGAAGGGAGAAGTTGGGAGGAAAACCTAACGAAGGCCCGAGTCAGGCTCTGTTGGATTCAACTCAACAAATACCAACTGGCCCAGGATTTCCCCTCCTCCCCGGGTGCCAAGAACGCCTCACCAAGAGGTCCTTCTTGTCTTCTAAGAGGCATTTCATGGCGGTGCAGAAGCGCTGAGCGTCGGTTTCCCTCAGGTCTTCTAGCAGCTTCTGGGGCTGGTACAGGCGCTGCTGCAGGTAGTTTTCCATCGCTGCCTGGTTATGGGGTGTTGAGAAGAGTCAGTGAGGACAGGCCAGGAGCACGTGGTCAGCACCATGGCCAGCAGCCCAGCCAGGCCACCTACTTCCCTGCAGAGCCCACCCGCCGGCAGCTAGCGGATGTGTTTGCTTTGGCTGGCTCCAAAACTTTTCATCAGCTGCCAACATTTCAAAGTCAGGGGATTCCCCACAAAAATCCAGACTTCCAAGGTCTCTTGGAAAACACAAAGATTTGGCAACACTAGGCATATCCCCTTCCTGGTGATAATAGTGGGCTGAGGGGCAGCTGTTCCCTGTAATTACACTCCTGTTCACCGCCCACCCAGCCAGCCCATTTGGTTCCTATAGGCGACTGGGGTTTCAAGTCCAGAACAGTTGGCCTCTGTCCAGGGAGTTTACCACCCCCAGGCTGGCACTGCTCAAACCCTCTCCCACGCCCCAAGCTACCAGCATAAAAGCAAAATTCAGGCAGCACGAACAAACTTCCTCTTGGCCTCCCCTCGGAGTGAGGAAGAAAGGACAGCAGCCTCTCCTAAAAGAGATGACCTCTGCTGTCTGGGGAATTATTTTCTAAATCTCTGTTAAATAAAGGTGCTCCAGAAAGGCAGCATACTGTGGTGGCATGGGCAAAAAGTGGGCTCTAGAACCAGACAACACCCAGGAATGTCCCCACATTGCCACAGACTAGCTGTGTGGCCTGGGACAAGTTACTTAACTAGGATTGGTAGATAAAACACGGGATGCCCAGTTAAACTGGAGTTGCAGTTAAATGGTGAATAATTTTTCAGCATTTAAGTATGTCCCAAATATTGCATGGAACATACACTAAAAAAAAATCATTTATTGTTCATCTACAAATCAAATTTAACTGGGAACACTGTATTTTTTTTAAGCAACCTCTACACTCAATGTAGAACTCAAATGCAAGATCCCAAGATCCAGAGTCACACATTCCACCAACTAGTCAGCCCAGCGCCCCAAGAATACTGTACTTCTATTTGCTAAATAGGCAACACTACTCTGAGAGCCTCTGTTTTCTCAACTGAAAAGTAGACACAGTAGAGACTTACCATGTAGGATTGTTGTGAGGGTGAAATGAGTGTGTGTAAAATGTTTTCAGTTGTGCCCAGCACACAGTAAGTGGTCGGTAAGTGCCACCCCTTATTCCCTATCTTGAATGAGTTACATAATGATTTGCTTAGTGATTCTCCCTAGTAAAGAGACCTCCGACTTCTCCTCTGAGTCTCCAGTGTCTAGAACAATGCCTCACAGAGATTAGAGGTTAGATAAGTAGACACTGAATGAATATACAAATTTATCCACAGGAAGAGAGAGAAGATAGCTACTATTCAAGCTAAAATATATACATTTCAATGAGAAAACTTACTGCTGGAGAGAGAAAGGGCAGGCATTCCTTGCCTTTAGGTGGCCACAGACTGATGAACAGAAGAAAGTAAGTCAGTGCCGTAAGGCCAACAGCCACCTCCAGCTAGTGGGTGTCTTAGGAAAGGGTTAGCAACCAGCTCTCTGAATGGAGCTCTCGTGAGAATGTTGGCTGATATTTTCATTTGCATTATAGAGTAAAAAACAGACAATAAAGACATCAGGGCTTCATTTATTCTGATGTCAGAACTTCATTCGTCAATGACAATGACTTCTTTGCTGAATCAGATTTTTTTTTTTAAAGATTTTATTTATTTATTTGACAGAGAGAGAGAGAGAGATCACAAGTAGGCAGAGCAGCAGGGTGGGGCGGGGGGTGGCCCAGAAGCAGTCCCTGCTGAGCAGAGAGCCCGATGCAGGCTCGATCCCAGGACCCTGAGACCATGACCTGAGCTGAAGGCAGAGGCTTAACCCACTGAGCCACCCAGGCGCCCCTGAATCAGATAGTTTTTAAATACCGAAAGAATATTCCCTCAATTTTCTGTGCTTTCCACATTTTAACAGTATAAAGACACAGTATAAAGACACGATGTGTCACCCTGGGCTGATGATCGTGCTGAAGAGGCACGTGCTGTCCAGTCTGCCACAGTCCCCAGCATGCCCTACTGCTCCACAATATCCTTGCCATCTATTACCATGCCTCTGCTACCATTTTTCTTACAGTAGAATTAAAAGGGAAGAAAATTTTTCTTGGACCCATAATTAAGAGACTGATCATTACACCCAAACAGCCAGCTTCCTGTAATTCCGTTTAGCAACAGAATCCCCCAAGTTTTAGCCGAGTTAGGAGTTTCTCAGAAAGACTTCTTTCTTCTGCGCCGTGACATGTGAATGCGGAATGTGAGCAGGAGGAAGGGTGCAACTTGCCGGTTACGTCCTTAAAGAGAAGGTGCTCACCCTTCACTTCCTCTTTCCCACCACCCCTTCTCTTGGGCCGGAGAATGGATGTGCTCTCTCAGTCACATGGGCAACGAGTCCCTGAGGCTGACAAAGCCACCAGATCGAAGGAAGCTGGCCCCTGGACAGTCTTTTAAAAAGAGAGCTCCGTCCTGGGTGACTCAGTGGGTTAAGTCCTCTGCCTTCCGCTCAGATCATGATTCCAGGGTTGTGGGATCGAGCCCCGCATTGGGCTCTCTGCTCAGGGGGGGAGCCTGCTTCCCTTCCTCTCTCTCTGCCTGCCTCTCTGCCTACTTGTGATCTCTGTCAAATAAATAAATAAGATCTTTTTTAAAAATTTAAAAAAGAGAGAGCAAGAGAGCCCCCTCTCTTCTCTGGACCTCCCACTGAACTCTGAACTATAACATGAGATAGAAATAAACTACATTGTTTGCGCTGTTGGAATTTGGGGTCCCTTTGTTATAGCAGCTCAGCCTCCTCCCCAAGACACCAAGTCTCCATCAAAGGTAGAACGAGGAAAAACACAAAAGAGCTTGTATCATGTTTCAAAACAACTGGACAGAACACGTTTCTTCGTGGCAGTGAAAACTAGCTCATACCTAGTCCACTTCCCCATCCTGCTCCTACCTGGCCCCTGAGTGTACAACCCCTGGGTCCTAAGAGGGGATTATATGATAGGGATGAGTCTCAGGTACACACCTGCAGGCTGGGGATGGTGAAGGCAACATTCCGTGAATTCAGATAGGCCAGGACTCTGTGGGACAGGTCTGCTGTCCACCCATGCGAGCTTTAGTTGAAGACAGGAGAAGGTCACGATGACAGGTTCCCCTATGATGAGGAGTTCCCCTACTTGCCAAGTGGCCAGAAGACCAGAATTCAGACAGCATGTGGGGAATGGGCCGGGGATGCTAGAAAATTTGTGTTTGGAGGAGGCAGGACATTTGTTAACCTGGCACAGTGGTGGGGGATTTTCCAAATCTAAGAATCTCCGTGGATCCCACTCTCTCCAAGACAATTATCAGTTTACGAGCTGTGTGCAATATTCTAATTCCCATAAAAATCCACTTGGATTAAGTACAATCCAAACAGACTGACTTGGAAAGATACCATTATGATATTAAATTTAAAAAGCAGATACAGTGTATACCACAAGAGGCTAGAATAGCACAGTTAAGAGTGTGAGCTCAAAAGCAGATTTGAATCCCGGCTCTGCCACTTAATTGTGTGGCCTTAGGCAATTTACTGAATTTTCCTGTGCCTCAGTTTCCCTTTCTACATACTATAGCCAAAATTGTGAAGATTGTTTGTTCACACACATAAAGTGCTTAGAGCAGTACCCAGCCACATAGAAAACACACAATTTCACTCAGAACAACCAAAAAATGGAAATGACCCAAATGTCCAACAACAAGTAAAAGGTTAAACAAACATGGTACAACCATGGGAGTTGGGGGAAACTAGACGGGGAGACGAACCATGAGAGACTATGGACTCTGAAAAACAACCCGAGGGTTTTGAAGGGGCGGGGAGTGGGAGGTTGGGTGAGCCTGGTGGTGGGTATTATGGAGGGCACGGATTGCATGGAGCACTGGGTGTGGTGCATAAACAATGATTTCTGGTACACTGAAAAGAAATTTAAAAAATAAAAAATTTAAAACAAACAAACAAACAAAAAAAACCCAAATATGGTACATCCATTCAATGGAATGGATATCAATCAAAAATATATCAATAGGGGAGCCTGGGTGGCTCAGTGGGTTAAGCCGCTGCCTTCGGCTCAGGTCATGATCTCAGGGTCCTGGGATCGAGTCCTGTATCGGGTTCTCTGCTCGGCGGGGAGTCTGCTTCCCTCTCTCTGTCTGCCTCTCTGCCTACCTGTGATCTCTGTCTGTCAAATAAATAAATAAAATCTTAAAAAAATATATGTATCAATAAAACATGAATACCAAAGGAATGAGTGGGACTTCAGCTTCCAGCTGTGATGGAGTAATTGGGTGCAGATAAATCCTCCTGCCTTAGATGACTGGAAGGCCTTTTACAATCCCATTTTTGTTATTAAATAAATGGATGGATGAATGAATGAACACAAAGATGATGGACAGATAAATAGATCAAATTTAGCCTGAAAGAATATATCCACAACTATTAACCAGAGTTAAAGTTACATTAGGAAGAAGAATGTTTATGGGGATACTCTTTCACATTAACGTAATTGGGTGCCCTTGTCCTGGGCCCTCAGACCCCCGTATTTTTCTCCCTCATAGTATTCATCATATTAGAATTATCTGTTAATATTTGTCTTTCCACAGCACTCTCTAGTGGCCTGCCCTGCATCCCTGGTATCTAACACCAGCCCATATGCAATGTATAACACGACAGGACACTGGATACAGTGGAGCCTCAGCTCCACCACATTTCCCAGCTGCATGACCTTGATTCACCCTCCCTGTGCCTCAGTGTCGCTCTTCTGTCCAACTGGATCACAACAGGACCTTTCCTGGGGGAGCTTGTAAGGATAGGACATGTTTCTAGGCACAAAGCACTAAGAAGGGGACTGCTACACAGTCAGCACTCAGTAAATGGTAGCACTTGTGCCAGCAGAGAGGAATAAAAGATTGTGAAACAAACGTAACCACTTTAAAACACCTGTGCCCTGGTTGATATCTTTTTGTAATGAGTACATATGTATGTCTTACTTTTTACAATTAAGAGATTCCCATTTAGGAATTTTTACTAAACATCCGTTCCATTCCTTCCCCTCCCCTCGAGGGTGGGTTACCTTTGAAACTGTATGAGATCCAGTAACGCTACATGGAAATAAAACGAAAAGACAACTTTAAAAGAATCATTCCAGAGAGATCAACAGGTACGTTCTGTTTGAAATTCTTAGACGCAGCCAAGTGGGGGACAGAGTGGGGACATTACCATTCAGATAGCTTCCATTTATGATTTCTTCCTAAAAGACAAAGAAATAATGTCGAGTAAAACATCCAAAAATTGGCTGTTCCAGTAGAGGAGATTTTGATTAAAAGAAAATGGGATACTCACCGCCATTTTTTGCAACAATGGATCCAAATCTGTAAGGAAGCCAGTGAAGGTATAACTAGAATTAATTTTGTGATCTTCAGAAATACACATATGGGTTAGGGAAAGAGAAGCTCCCCCCCCAAAAAAGTCACTTATAGAGGAAAATTTTAGTGAATTTCAATTATACCTGTGACCATGTGTGCCCAGTGTGCGAAAACCCTAGTTTGAAAAATCCTTTTAGAATAATCCTGAAAATCCTACACATACGTGTGCATGCACACACGGACTGACACATACGCGTGCATGCACACACGGACTCACACATACACATACATCCCAAACACTCTCCAGCACCCTGTACCTAAACCAATCCATCCCACTACATACCCTAAGATGTGTGGAAACTACGGCAGATTCTTCCCCCCCCTCAGGACTTACCCTGCCTGGAATCTGGAACTCTATGACTTGCCACTCCATGGCTCAGAAAAAGGAACAGGAAAAGAAAGGACATCCGAGGTTCCTGGGACATCCTCCTGTAGTTAATTCAAGCACAGAAGTGATTCAGGTTTGTATTTTTAAAATGTATTTAAGAACATTCAGAAGACTTGGTGCACGTGGGTGGCTCCGTTAAGCATCCAACTCTTGATTTCGACTCAGGTCATGATCTCAGGGTGCTGGAACGGAGCCCCACATTGGGCTCCATCGTCAGCGGGAGGATCTGCTGGGAGATCTCTCTCCCTCCCTCTCTGTCTCTCCTCCTGTCTTCTCTCTCTCTCTCTAAAATAAATAAATAAATCCTTTTTAAAAAGAGAGAGAAAGAACATTCAGAAGACAAAAGGGAAAAACTAATAGGCCCAGAACCCCTTGGGCTCTTTTTAAAAAATGCATTTTAAATTCCATGTACTGTGCTCCATCTAAACCCTTCCGTTGGGGCGCCTGGGTGGCTCAGTGGGTTAAAGCCTCTGCCTTCGGCTCAGGTCATGATCCCAGGGTCCTGGGATCGAGCCCCACATCAGGCTCTCTGCTCTGCAGAGAGCTTGCTTCCTCCTTTCTCTCTCTGCCTGCCTCTCTGCTTATTTGTGATCTCTCTCTGTCAAATAAATAAATTTAAAAAAAATAAAAAATAAAAAAAAAAAAAATAAACCCTTCCGTTAGTCAAAGACACAATCATCTCTCTTCTTGATGACAACAACGGCCAGTTTATGTTCTTACATCCCCTCTCACTCCCCTCAATCCAGCAGAGAGGAATGATTAGAAGCACGGGCTCTATTCTGACGAGGGGTTTATATCTAGGTGATAAAAAGAACTCTTACAACTCAGTAAGTGCAAGATAAGCCAGAGGCGGGGGGAAAAAAAAAAAAAAGATACAAATTTAAGTTTCATTTTAAACAAAAGAAATGGCCAGTAAACTCATAAAAGATTGTCGGCATCATTAATTATCAGGAAAATGCAAATTAAATGCACAGTTAGATACCCACTACACAGGGGCGCCTGGCTGGTTCGTTTGGTAGAGCATGTGACTCCTGATCTCGAGGAGCCCCACATTTGGGTGTAGATATTGCTTAAAAATAAAATCTTAAAATTAAAAAAAGAGGGGTTTCTAGGTGGCTCAGTCAGTTAAGCGTCTGCCTTCAGCTCAGGTCATGATCCCAGGGTCCTGGGATGGAGCCCCACGTCAGGCTCCCTTCTGAGCTAGGAGCCACCTTCTTCTCTCTCTGCCCCTCTGCCTGCTCCATGCTCTCTCTCTCTCTGTGTCAAATAAATAAATAAATAAAATCTTAAGAAAAAAAACACACTACTACATATACTAGATGGGCTAAAAGTTGAGAAGACTGACAATACCAAGTGTCGATAATGATGGGGAGCAGGAAGAATCTCTCTGGAAAACTGTCTGGTGGTGTCTTGTACAGTTCAATATGCAACACTCTACGATCCATGAATTCCACCCCTGGGCATTTATCCAAGAGAAATTAAAACTTACGTCCACATAAACACTTGAATAGTTTCATTCATAATAGCTAAAAATTGGAAACAACTCAAATGTCCGGGCACAGGGGAAAGGTTAAAAAAATACATGATACAATGAACATCATTCACCAATGAATAGTAAGTTGGACTTCTGCGCCCAGATCTGATGGAAGAAGATAAACCCTCCTGCCTTAAATAATTAGAAAATCGACCAAAATAATGACGCAAAGGCTTTCGGACGTTGGACAAGAGGTAGCCTAAGACTGAGATTCTAAGATAAGGAAAACCGTTGGCATAAAAATATATATTGGTCTCTGCTCTGGGTTCCTGGCATGGAGCTCCCAAAACTGTGGTAAATTCCTACATGGTAAAAGTACTAGGGGAAACTTTTGTTCCCCTGAGGTGACTTTGGGTGGGCTCCAGGTTGGTTCCTGGTCACCAGAAAAACCAAGCCATGATTCTCTAGCCCCACCCCCACCCTCCAGAGAAGAAAGAGGGGCTGAGAATGGTGTTTATAATTGATCATGCCCATGTGAGGAAGCTTCCGTAAAATCCCAACAGTCCAGGGCTTGGGAGCTTTCAGGTGGGTGAACCCATCACCTCAGGAAGGTGACATGCCCCACCACCACAGGGACAGAAGCTCTTGCGCGGGGGACCCTCCCAGACCACATCCTATCTCTTGTCTCTTCATCTAATTATGTATTCATCCATATCCTCCATCGTGTCTCCTCATAAGCTGGTAACAGCGTTTCCCTGAGTTCTGTGAGCTGCTCAAGCAAACGGACCAAACCTGAGGAAGAGGTTGTGGGAACCTCAGATCTGTAGCTGTTAGACCATCGGTTGGGTCCTGACGGGACTGCCTGGAGGCCAGCAACCAGGAAGTCATGGCCAGGTATCAGGAAGGTCAGAGGCCTGGTGGCAGGCCACCGGAAGCCAGATCCCACCAGACTCAGCCAAGATGGCGGCTGCCATGACAGGAACCCCCTGGCCAAATTAGGAAGAAAAATCACAAAAGTCCCAAGTAATGAATATCTCACCCCCAAGTTAACAGCTGTCAATAAAAGATAGAAACCCAACGCTCACATCACGTAGCTCGCTCTCGTGGGCGCGCTCTCTCTCTCTCTCTCTCTCTCTCTCGTTCCCGGCTCTCATATCTCCAGAGTGTGTTTTGCACTTCAATAAACTTTCCTGGCGTGTGAGTCACCCTCGGTGCTGCATGTCGAGTTCATTCTTGTGACAAGACCAAGAAACTTCGGTGACTCTTTCCGGTCTGGGTGGGTCAAGTCCCCAGGGTGCAGGGTCTCCCCAGTTCACTTGGCAACACAGCCACCTCACAGTGAAGTTGTGGGTCACCTGGAGACCTACTGTGTGGAAACCCATTGTGTGGACATCTGGAGGCGCACTACCTGCTCGCTGCCGGAGGTTGCTTCCTTGGAACGGCTCTTAGCGCGGGAATGGTGGGCACGTGGCACATCCCAAGAACGGGGGAAGGGCTGAGGAGACTCTGATTACCCAACAGTCACGTGATCTCTCAAATGCCCCCACCCACCCCCACCCCGCCAACAAGGTCACCAAACCACAGCCCAAATTCAAACAAGCTACCTGGTTTTATGGGGCCCAAAGCTGTTTGTTGTTGTTTTTTCCTAAATAGTTTAAAAAAAAAAAAAAAAAAAACACTATCTCTTGACACTTGGAAATTCCACGTATGAAATTTAAGTGTCAGTGTCCAAAAGCAAATTTTTAGGGGCTCTGGCCAGGCCAGTTCGCACCAGTGTCGTCTGTGGCCACAGAAAATAACTCTCCGTTCGCCAAGCTGCGCCCGTCCCTATATACACAAGAAATGTGGTGTTTGAGAGATGGCTTCAAAAATAATAGGGGAGGAAGGAGGTGGGAGGTGGTGATGGGTCGGCTTGTGGAAACTGAGCGAGGAGTACATGAGGTTCACGACAGTCTTAAGTCTGCTTTTATGTGTGTTTGTTCTTCCGGTCAAGTGGAAGGAGGGACCCCCTCAAAATCTGTTTATGGGGTCAAATCAGGTGAAAACTGGGAGCTTTCACCTGACAGTCAGGTAGCCCATACCCCATCCCAAAGAACGGATGCCACCCTCTTGGGGTATTAACAGGAGCTTGAAGGGAACCCCCATCAAGCCCACCCGCGGTTTCCCGAGAATATTTTATAGGCGCTCAGGCATTCTTCCTTACAGATCTCCCTAGTATTATCTAGCTTGTTAAGGAAATGGATTCTTTAACCTCCAAGGGGACTTCCACAACCAGCTTTGCAAACAATTATGCTCATTTTACTGCCCAGGGCAAAAACAAACTGAAACTTTGGAAACCTGCAAACAGCCAAAGGCACACATTCCAACAGGTTTTAAGGGAAGGGGATCCCAAAGCCTTTGAAGCTGTGTTCTGCCCCACCAATCCCACCCCCGGAGCTGGTACATTCAACTCTCATAATAACTCTTACTGCTTTGGGGTCTTTGGGGCTTTAGGGGAAACTGTGGCCCTTTTTTTCTCCCTTTCCTTTGGCTCAGCTGCCCTGGTCATTGGCCTCATTCACAATTCTCCAGTTTCCCAGACAATGAGGCTTCTTGTGCTTTATTGCCAGCATCTCCCTATTAACTCCACGGAGAGGTATATGATTACTGAAATAGATGCCCCGCTTTCTGCTGCACATAATGTCTTCGTTCCAAGGAAACCCCAGAGCATCACCAGCATGGGATTTGGTTTTAATTAAAAGCCCTTTGGGTCACTCCCTTTCAGGAGATAGGCCAAAAGGATTGAATGGACTGTGCAGGGCAATAATGATTCGGGTTTCTCCATGGACTCCTCCCTTCCCCCCCCCCAAAGGCTCCCCACTGCAGACCGGGGGAAACCAGGCAGGCTGGGGGGCTGCTTTGGTGCAACCTAAAACGCAAACAGCAACAATTTAGCCACAAACCAGAAATGAACGCGGTTTCCTGAGCACCGGGGAGCAAGCATTTGAATGAGCAGGGAGACCAGCCATCCTGGTTTCCTGGGACTGAGGGGTTTTCCTGGGACACGCAGTTCACTTTTACAACAGGAAAAGTCACAGGCAAACCAGGATAAGTTGATCACCCTACAGATGAGAGATATTTCATCCTCTATGAAACTTGCTGAAATGCTTGCAAGGGGACAGTGGTGAGGTTCTCCCAGCGCTGGCACACCCCATCCCACACACAAACCAACAACTCACAATTACATGGAGTTTTACTGTCTGTAAAGCAGCCCCATTTAAGGTCTGTGTATCACGGATCCATAGTTATGGGCCATCCAGATACCAACTTGGAGATTTTCCACACACACACACACACACACACACACCCCAAAAATTACAATTTTCATTGCTATCCATGCAAAGTGGGCTACCTGGTCTGGCTTGCCGAGTACCAGGCTGACTGAAGTGGATTTGGTAGTTGGAATGGCCAGGCTCACAGTGAATACAGAAGTCAAAGGAGTGGTTACTTTCTGGGCTACAGAAATGGAGGCCTGAGCTCCTGCCCCAGCTTCCCCCTTAACTGGAAGACTCTGGACAGTGATAACCCCTTCCTTTCTTCTGGTCTCAGGGGAGCAGAATGGAAGGCGTGGGATTCTGTGGCAAAAGAAGAGGAAGAAAGGTCTCACCGAGCATCTTCCGTGCGCCAGCATCATAGCACTTACTCTCTCCATCGGCCCCAGGCTTTACTTGACTGGGTTTCACAGAGGAGTTCTGTGGGCGCATGAGGTCACACAGCAAGCAAATGACAGAAAGGCGATCCCAGGGCAGGGCTGCCTGACTCCACAGTCGTCCTAATGCCAGCAACCACCGAATGAGAGAGAAGGCAGCACATCCCCCTCTAGATACACTGTGTCCCTGAATCCTTGCAGAACCTTTTTTTTCTTTTTTTAAGGTTTTATTTATTCATTTGTCAGAGAGCGCAAGCGAGTGAGCACAAGCAGGGGTTGCTGCTAGCAGAGGGGGAAGCAGGCAGAGGGAAGCTGAAGCTCCCCGCCCAGCAAGGGGCTGGATGCAGGATTGGATCCCAGGCCCCTGGAAGGACCCCAAAGCAGGTGCTGAACCGACGGAGCCACCCAGGCGTCCCAGACCTTTGAGGCAAATATTACCATGGTTGCTACTTCAGAGAGAAGGAACTAGGTTCCAAGAAGTCAAGATGACCAGCGCAAGGCCCCACAGCTACCGCGTGGAAGGGCCAGTTCCCAAACCCAGAGCCAAAGAGCCAAAGGGTTGACCAGCTTTGCTCCCCAGCCTCCCTACTGAGCACCCGGAACCTAAAACTCCAGGTGGCCGGAGCCCTCTCGGGGACAGGAGGGGACAGGAGCTGCGCTTTGCTAGGGAAGGGCACCCTGTCTGCTCCTGAGCAAGCTCCCTTCACCTCCCGGGCTGGCACTTCCTCCTCCGCACGCCGCGAAGGGCAACAGGCCGTCCCTCACCGAGCCCGTGTCCACATTTTTAAAGTTCATAAATGCATGCCGTGCGCAGTCGGTGCGCAATCCACTTTACCCTGCACTTGCCCGATTCTCGCTCCGCCCAGCTAAGAGGTAATAAACCGAATCTACGTGAAGAACTTGCCTGGGGTAGAAAAGAGGGGAGAACGCAGCCCCGCACGGCCACCGCATAGACTCCCTCCGCGAACCGCAGCTCTATTACCGGTGCCGTCGCTTTGGGGCTCCTACAAACGTTGCCATCACTGCTGGCTTTTGGGGTTTTTTTATTTTTATTATTTTTTTTAATTACTATTAAGTGGGTCCAAAGCCCTTTTCTGGAAATTTCTGCACACACTCCCTCTCGCGGACGCCCCCACCTCCCGGCGCCCTGAAAGCTGCGGCTGCCCCTGGCCCACCCCACCCCCGCTTTCTGTCTCCACTGCCACCCCCCGCCCCGCCGCCCCGCGCACCCCTCGTGCCTCTTCTCCGGGGAGACCCGCGGCGCGCCCCCAGCCCGCGCACCGCCCCCTTCGCTCCCCCCGCGGGGTCCTCGGCGCCCCGGTCCGCCGCGCGCGCGCGTGCGCCTCACCTGCGGTGTCGGCGCGGCCGCTCTGAGTCCCGCGCGCGGGGGGCCGCGGGGCGGGGCCGTAGGGCGCGTCCGGAGCGGCGGGAGCGGTGGGGGCGGCGCCAGCTTGCGGGGGCGTGACCTCCTCCCCGTGGAGACCCCGCCGAGAGCCTCCGGGTCGCAGTCCCCGCCTGGGGGGCGGGGGCTTGCTCTGCCGACCCCCGCAGTGCCAGGGACGGACGGACAGAATGCACGCCGCCGGGCCCCTCGCTGAGATCGCGGACGGGGGGGGGGGGGAGAGCAGAGGACAGAGAGCCCCCCCCGCCCCCCAGTTGCAACGTAGGGACTTTATTCGGATCCGGATGCAAACGGACTGTTAAAAAATTATAAAGACAGTTGGGGCAGTGTGGTCACTGGACCGGCAAAAGGATACTTTTTTTTTTTTTTTAAGATTTTATTTATTTACTTGACAGAGACCACAAGCAGGCAGAGAGAGAGGAGGAAGCAGGCTCCCCGCTGAGCAGAGAGCCCCATGGGGGACTCGATCTCAGGACCCTGGGATCATGACCTGAGCCGAAGGCAGCGGCTTAACCCACTGAGCCACCCAGGCGCCCCAAGGTTACGTTTTTTTAGGTGTGAGTGTTGTAATGTGGTTCTCTTCAAAGTCCTTATCTTTTGTAGATGTGTGTCTGCAAAACGGAAACGTGATGTCTGGGATTTGCTTGGAAGTTAAGGGGACCACAGAGTAAGCAGGAGCCTGGGCGAATCAGAACCGGGCCATGTGTGGATAATTGTTGAAACCAGTGAAGAGGGGGTAATTATTACCTTTCTTCCTTTATGTGTTTGGGATTTTTCCATAATGAAAAGTTTTTGTTTTTTGTTTTTTGTTTTAATAATAAGAGCTGTAAATATGTTCAGACCGGTTGGTCCTTACATGTGACCTGATTCATCTGAAGGAAAAAAAAATCTTCCCAAGTAAAAAAGGCTCGTGCCCCAAAATAGTCACTGCCCCAGCATTACATATATACACACACAGCAAATGGTGGTAGAAAAAGACCCAGTGTAAGTGTACACCAATAAGGTAATAGTTACATCAACTGTGATACAGCAATTCTATGAAATACATAGTCATGGGGTGCCTGGGTGGCTCAGTGGGTTAAAGCCTCTGCCTTCGGCTCGGGTCATGATCCCAGGGTCCTGGGATCAAGCCCCGCATCGGGCTCTCTGCTCAGCAGGGAGCCTGCTTCCTCCTCTCTCTCTGCCTGTCTCGTTGCCTCCTTGTGATCTATGTCAAATAAATAAATAATCTTTAAAAAAGAAATACATAGTCATTAAAACGGGCATTAACAAAGACCATGTAATAGTAACACATGGAAATGATTTTAGAACCCAAAAAAGTCAAATATTAAGTAATACACTTTTATTAAACTTGGAAGGGAGTGGGTTGTTGTGCTAAGGTTTGCATGGTGGAATAATGCATTACTTTTACCTCTTTTCTAGTGAAAATAGAACTGTGAACTCTAGAGATTTCCTTGCAGTCTTTTATATTTAATGAAACACATCTCAATATCCAAACTTTTTAAAATAGCTAAAATGCCTGATGCTGGCGTTATTTTGTCAGTGGCAGAATTAGAAATTCTCTTCCGAAATGACCACCTGTACTGTTCTGTTGCTCATCTGGCCAATATTTATGTAATACCAGTGTTCAATGTTTTCAGAAAAAATTCTTTTATCCCCAGCTCTTGGTTTAATCCTTTAAAGAAGTAGCTTACTCACAAGCCTTAAACGATGGGAAATGTCTTCCATCCTTTGTCAACGTTTGATTTAGAAAACAGGTGTCCAGGAGTTTCACAGGATCCATTCCGGAAGGATAAAAGCATCTTTTCCCTTTTACATTGTTTAATGTCAAAAGTTTATAAATATGTGTGTGTACATATGTGTGTAGATGAAGTCTGAAAGTGCATATACTAAAATGTTCCTACTGGTTCTGTCAGGGTTGAAGCTAGGTGGAGTTTATTTACACTTTCTTCTTTTCACCTGTCTGTGGTTTCTACTTTGTCTATAACAAACATGTTACTTACAATGCAAAAGCCACCAGGCTTTATGATCAATCACAGCCACTTTACAAATAAAAACAAGGTGGCAGGGGTGCGTGGCTGGCTTCGTTGGTAAAGCAAAGTTGGTAAAGTGACTCTTGACCTTGGAGTTTTGAGTTAAGACCCAGGCTGGGTATAGAACTTACATTTAAAAAAATAATAAAAATTTATTTTTTCAAATTAAGAAAAGTGGCAAAATCAAGTGTAGGAAAACCTGTTTTGTTCTGTTGAGTATAAAAAGGACTGACAATGTATTCTCAACCAACTCAACTCTACCATTTGAAAAATGTTGAGGGTTCAAGGGCATTTAAAGCCCATATTCTGAAAACAATACAAAATACAATATTCTGTGTTGACTCCTAAACAGGATATAAGAAAACAACATTTAGGCATTGTACCTGCTCTTAATTATTTTCCAGAACTTAAGAGTGCAGGTGTATAAGGCATTCCAGTTTTCCATGGTCATTTTTTGAGGGGGGGTGGATCTTTTCATTTTTTTACAAGTATTCAAAATGATTTTTAAACAGTTTTGTAACAAAAAGTGTATTTTAGTTCATGGGACAACAGCATACTGACTCTAAAATCCAGAGGGAAATCTTAAGTTCTAGTTATGTAACAGGACTCTTCTATTTCTCCAATAGTATAAAATGTCATAGCTAAAAAGAAATCCTTTGGTATCCGTGAGCACAGATTCCAGTTCAGTAATAGCAATATAAATAGCAAGCCACAAAGCACAAATTACTAGTAAGTGAAACCCAGTGCCATGCAAGTTGTGCTATAACAACAAATCGTTAGGGAATCCAAATTAAACCCGCAATGAGATAGCACCTCACATCCATTAGGATGGCTGCTATGAGGATACACAGGAATGAACAAGCATTTGCAAGAATGTGGAGAAGTTGCAACCCCTGTGCCGTGCCCTGTGCCGAGTTAGGAGTGTAAATGGTACAGTGGAAAACAGTATGGCAATTCCTAAAAGATGAAACACGGAATTCCCGTATGATCCAGCAACCCCGCTTCTGAGCATATACTCCAAAGAAGTGAAAAGGCGGGGCTCTGGGGCGCCTGGGTGGCTTAGTGGGTTAAAGCCTCTGCGTTCTGCTCAGGTCATGATCTCAGGGTCCTGGCTTCGAGCCCCGAATCAGGCTCTCTTCTCAGTAGGGGGCCTGCTTCCTGCCCCCACTTCCCCTCTGCCTACCTTTCTGCCTACTTGTGATCTCTGTGTGTCTAAAAAATAAAGAAGTGAAAACGCTTCTCTTGACAAGCACTGAGTCGAGATGGAACCGCTGAATCCCTATATCGTACACCTGAAACTAATACAACACTGTACGCTAACTATACTGCAATTTCAAAAAATTTTAAAAAGAAGTGAAAGCAGTGCCTTATGTTTTTGTACAGCCATGTTCACAGCAGCCTTATTCACAATGACAAAAAGGCAGATGTAACACAGGTATCCATTAATAGGGGAACAGATTAGCAACCTGTGGTGTAGACGTATATACACAGGGGAGTCTTTTTTGCCTTAAAAATGGAAGAAATTTGGGCGCCTGGGTGGCTCAGTGGGTTGAGCCGCTGCCTTCGGCTCAGGTCATGATCTCGGGGTCCTGGAATCAAGTCCCGCATCGGGCTCTCTGTTCAGCAGGGAGCCTGCTTTCTCCTCTCTCTCTCTGCCTTCCTCTCTGCCTACTTGTGATCTCTGTCTGTCAAATAAATAAATAAAATCTTAAAAAAAAAAATGGAAGAAATTTTGACACAGGCTACCACGTGGATGAACCTTAGAATATTACACTGAGTGAAATCATTCCGTCACTAAAGGACAGATACTGTACGATTCCACATATATGAAGAACGTAAAGTAGGCAAATTCATAGAAAGCAGAATGGTGGCTTTCAGGGGCTAGAGGAAGGGGGAATGGGAAGGACTTAATGGGCGCAGAGTTTCGGTTTTACAAGATGAAGAGTGCTAAAGCTAGGTGGTGATGGTTGCACAGTATGAATGTACTAAATACCACTAACAGTACAAAAAGATGGTTAAGGTGGTAAATTTTGTTATGCGTGTTTTACCACAACTTAAAAAATTTGGAAGACATATAATGGTGTCAGGTCAATGAACACTAATAATTTTTATTTGTTTATTTGAGAGCAAGAGAGAGTGAGCGAGCGAGAGCACAAGGCGGGTGAAGGGCAGAGAGAGAAACAGACTCCCCGCTGAGCAGAGAGCCTGATAAGGCACTTGATCCCCAAACTGTGGGATCATGACCTGAGCCGAAGGCAGATGCCCCAACCAATTGAGTCATCCAGTTGCCCCTAATAATTTTTAAAGTAAGCAACTAAAGTGAGATATGGTATCCTGATTGGCTCCTAAAACAGAAAAAGCTCATGAATGGGAAAACGGACAAAATCCCAGTACTGTCGTTTACTTTATAGATCAATGCTAATTTCTTAATGTTGATGAACACACCGAGGCTACATAAAGTGTCAACATTTGGAAAGGAGGTAAAAGGTGTACGGGAACTCTGTACTAACGCTGCAAGATTTCTCTAAACCTAACATTATACGAAAATAATAAATAAAAATTCATTTAAAAATAAATTTTAAAAAGCAAGTGACAACTTAAAAGTTTGAATTAATTCCTACCTAGACGACAAAGACAACACAAATCTATTAGAATTGATAAAGGAAGCAGCAAAACGCGAATACCTATACATAGCTACAGTCGATATGAAATTTTAATTTTTATTGTGCCGTTCACTGTTGCCCCATTATTGCCTCATCATCCACTAACTGCAAAAAGGCAGGTTGCTGAATTTTATACCGCAGCAATATTTCCTTAATGATTCTGGGTGTGTATTTTCACTTAGATTACAAACAAATGTTTCTTAGTGTGGGTACAAATGTGAACTTCCTTCTGCCAACTCCTGCCGTTGGATCTTCTAAAGGGGCTGAAGTTCGTGAGCATCCCGTTTCAGGTCAATTCTAAGCCAAGTATGTGCTCCGTGGGTGCCTGGGCCGTGCAAGTCAGACCACTCAGTCCCTACTCGGCACAGGGTCTTCCCTGCACCGGCTAGAAGCAAATTTGGGGGTACACAGCCATCTGCACCAATATGAGGGATCTCTTCAGCCACGGGAAGTTCATATGTGAAGTTGAGTATGTGCTGTAGTTGTTAGAAAAAAAGGATCATGAAACACTTCAGTCGGTAACCAAGTAGTGGGAAGCAATTGATGAAAACATCTTCAGTAACGAGCCTATTGAAACACTGTACTCAGATCTAAGTGAAAAACAAAGCTTTAATCAGAAAGAGGACTTGAGGGGCGCCTGGGTAGCTCAGTGGGTTAAGCCTCTGCCTTCAGCTCAGGTCATGATCCCAGGGTCCTGGGATCAAGCCCCGCATCGGGCTCTCTGCTCAGCGGGGAGCCTGCTTCCCTTCCTCTCTCTCTGCCTGCCTCTCTGCCTACTTGTGATCTCTGTCTGTCAAATAAATAAATAAAATCTTTAAAAAAAAAAAAAAAAAAAAAAGAAAGAGGACTTGAAACAAGTACGTCTCAGTTTATTGCCCAGCCCAGCTTCTTTAAGGGTCAACTGCATAAAAACTGGTTTAAGACATACAGAAAGGCAAAATACACTATTGCTTTTAACCGCTCTGCACAAGTGAGAAGTGACTGAGGGTATTGTACCTTCTTTCCTTCCCTCCTCTGTAACCCGTGGCCCCAAGACTCAAGGGACTCCCGCCACAGGTGCAAAGAACGGTGCATCGCAGGTGCAGTTGGCCTTCCCTTTCCCCATGACCTTCAGGGTCAATGGGTTAATAACTTGCTTTGACCACAAGTAGAGCTCTTCTTAATTTCTCTAGCATAACCTTAAATTTGATATGAAGCACTTACACGAGGAATGGTGCAGACAAGAAGGCAGCTTTATTGTACTTTGGGGAAAAAACACGATTCCATGGGGGGTGGGGGTGGATAAAAGCCATTGACACTCAGTAAGCAACACTGCCACCTAGTGGAGAGGTGACACACCACCAAGACTTCCAAGACCAGGTATCCAATGTGCTAGGATTTGCTGGTTTAAATTTTCATCCTACAACAGAACTGTTAATATATTGGTTTTCTGAGAACCTGGTTTTGAGACAGTATTTGTATCTCTGAAATGCATAAATGGATGTGCTTTCTCTGCTTTTGAGGGGCATAAAAAAGAGATATTTTGTTTTTTTTTTAATAGACCATAAAATTAATTGATTTCAAAATTATGAAACCCTTTGTGGCAACCTGCCTCTTTGAACATCCATCACTCTTGCACTCTTGTTCGACAGTCAAAACAGCAAGATTATGACAGTTTATAAAGAAACAAAACTCAACTGTGTAAGAACTACATTATGTTTATTCATTTCCTCTATTTTCATCATCTAGGGTGCTACTGGAATTCCTGGGGGAAAAAAGCACTAGAATGCACCAATAACAATTTTGCATAAATCACATAACCCAACTCTTCTTATGACAACACAGTAACAGTGGGGGATATCGGTGTGAGGATGTGGGAATGCTGTTCTTAATGAATAATAAAGTGATTCTTCTTGAGGCTTTCATTCTTTATACCCAGGTGTTGCAGTAAATGTGTTGACTTGATGACTTCTATGAGCATATAAATGAGAATATTTAATGAAACACCTGGCTGAAAAAAAGAAAGTCATGAGAATAACATATTGTTAATAACCACAATCTCGAACCCGTCGTCTCTGTTATTACTGAGATTTTAGATTCTGGGTTAAGTGCTCTGCTCTCTTTGGAATATGCACAATGGTTATTGATCTTGCTAATGAGTTCCTCTATTGCAACATTTGTGGGTATATGGTTGGAGGCACTCACGGATTCTAGAATAGAGGAGTCTGACATGGTCTTCATCCGTCCCTATTCTTGGCGAATAAACTCAGTCAAGAGTTTCAGGAAGAACCAGGTTCTGGGAAAGAGGTATGCACGTGTAGAGTAAGAAGTGGAATTAAAACATTTTTAGGCTGCATTTTGTCAGAAGCCACAGATGTATATTTCAATTCTGAGAACCTGAGATTGTCCAGAAAAGCAGAATTCTGAGCATAGGGTGGAAGTGATCACAAAGTCGGAAGCCCGTGTTTTGAATTTCCCAAAGCCAACTTGAAATGGGGACTGGGGAGTGGTCCCTGAAGGACTAGATCTGAATGAAGTTGTTCTTCCTAAGGGTTTGTCTAGACTGCCTAGTTCAGTGCTCACCACAGTTTGCAATATTTCCCCGGCTCCCACCCGGTGGGAAGCCTTTATCATACAGTCCTAACTGCACTTTTCACATAATGCTACTATTTGGGCACCCCTGAAGCCAAAGCAATAAAAGATCCTAGGGGAGCCTTATATTAACTCAAACATGATGCCAGAGTCATCTCCAAAAAAGTTTATTAGCATGATTAAAAACATTTTTTGAATAACAGAAAGAATTTCTAAACATGAAAGAATATCAGTGGCTATACCTTTTATAACCAAATATTTGCAACTGAACAGACAGCTTTATTGCCAGTCTTCACTTTATTAAAAACAATCCATATTTATTGGTTCCATGTGACGTCGTGACTATTGCTTTGACTGGGAATGAGTCCCTACTGTAATGAAGTATAAAAAATATCTTCCGTACTTGGGAGTGTGACCTGTATACTGAGTAAAGAGTTGATAAAAATCCTCAAAGAATTGGGTTTTGTTTTTTTAGAAACATTCCTTTTACACACTACAAAGAAATAATTAGTATTTTGGCTTTTTAAATTCCTACATGATATTTAGAATGGCGGTCCCCAAAGGTCCCCCCTTTCACGTAATCACAAACGCAGACCCTCTTCTGGAGTGTACATTCTCGGGGTGGGCTCTGAAGACTCGGGCCTCCACGTGTCTATACGGGTTTGAGAACAAAGACAGCGTCGTCCAGAACGTAGTAGTCATTGTACATGTCGCCTTCACACAGGTATGGTAATCTGGTGAAAGCTTCGATAACAAAACCAGCTTTTCTGAAAACTTCCGGCAGACTATTCACTTGTTCTTCCCAGTTCTGTCCCTTGATTTCTAAAATTTCTGATGGTTTCTCCCACTTGCCACCTACTAAAACAAATAGAAATATTAAGTTAAATTCTTGAACAGATGAAGGTATTCAAAGAGAGAAAGGAGGAAGAACATTTGCCAGGGGCCTGGTATGTGCCCAGCACGGGGTGCTTCGATGACTCAGCTCCCCGACGCCTCCTGAGGAGGAGGGCGGAGACGAAGTATGAACCCAGAGGGCTGAGGGACTTGTCCAAGCTTGCAAGTGAAGAGCAGAAATGTAACCCTGGGTTTATGTGGATCCAAAGCCCACACTTTTACATTCTCTGACAGAGACTCTCCTGGAGTCTCTGACTCCAGGGGACCAACTGGGTTGTAAGTGTTCATGATTCTGGAGAACTCTGCATGCAACACACAAATACGGAAGCAGAGAGTCACCCACAAAACGTGAAAGGAGGTTTAGGGATAAATGCAGGAGATACGCCCGTAATGCACTGAATGTACTGACGAGACAGGCTGAAAACGGACTAACACAAGTTTTATTTATAAAGACAGATCATCGGTGTATTTTTCAAGGGAAGGTGATGGGATCTACTCCCTAACTTTTCATAACAATTTTATACAAGTTAAGCTCCAAGACCAGAGAGAGGTAGAGATGGAGAATGACTGGATCAGCCTAGCATTTCTTGGCCTAGTGGCTGAAGTCTGTATCCATCATTTCCAAGCCCATGAGTGTCAGATGCCTGTGGAGCAGGGGTAGGGGTGCCTGGATAAGGTCTCCAGGCCTTCAAGTTCACACCAAGCATTGGCTACAGACATATGGACACAAAGATAATGGTATATGTCAATTCTGGCGTGGTTTTAGGTCCTATGCTGTTAAAAAAAAATGCACACATATTAAAAGTATTACTAACTTCAGACAGACGGTAGCTTTCTGTGAGAAAATACATGATCAACAGGTCCCAAGAACACATTCACTACAAGGGAAAGACTTTTCACTCTTCTTGTGGCCCAGCACCTGAACCCTCTTCCTGGAGTCTTGTGGGAGACAAAGCCCGGGGTTCCTGCAGCGAAGGCAGGCACTGGCGCATGACCCAAGCTCAGACACACTCGCCTGAGACATGGAATGAAGAGCAAGTGACCCAGAGAAGTGGGACATGGGCTCCTTCCCCGGGGGGCAGAGCAGTGTCCATGCAACTGCAGCTGGGGCGGCATCAGGTCGTGTGAACAGCTGAGTGTGACCTGTGCCACGGTCCCTAGTGCTGGGCAGCAGCGGTACACCCTTCAGATCAGTTTTGCAGCATAATCTGAGGCGTCTGTCTTTGCTGTAGACCCCACAGGGTTCTCCAGTCCTCCTGTGACTGTGTGAGCTACCCCTGAATCCTTTCAATCAGCCCCCTCTCACTGAAGTCGGCTCGAGTCCATTTCTGCTGCTTCCAGGGAAAAACCCAACTGATGAGGCCTCTGTGGGGCAGGAGAGGGGGTAGGAAGGAACCTCAACGGTGGGTCCACACTTGGTTTCAACAACACATTAACAAGGGGTTACACAAAGCTGACATACAACTAGTTAATATCACCACCATGTTTCCTCACTGTGCCACAGTGTACTATTCACTAATTTTTCTCTTCTCCCTATACATAGACACTCCTTCTACTTCTTCCAACTTTCCAGTGTTACCGGCCCCGCACTGAGCACATAGTAGATCCCCAGGATCATCAACCAAACTACCCCGGAAATTTAAAGTACCAATTGCCTGTCAAACAATACTCTTTCCTGGGAATGGAAAGTGGAAGTCAAAATCTCCCTCAAAACATCTACAAGTTGGGGCGCCTGGGTGGCTCAGTGGGTTAAAGCCTCTGCCTTTGGCTGAGGTCATGACTCAGGGTCCTGGGATCGAGCCCTGGATTGGGCTCTCTGATCAGCAAGGAGCCTGCTTCCTCCTCTCTCTCTGCCTGCCTCTCTGCCTACTTGTGATCTCTCTCTCTCTGTCAAATAAATAAATAAAATCTGGAAAAAAAAAATCTACAAGTCCAAGAAAAAATTTATCATATGAACATTCAGGAATGTGCTCTAGACTAAAATCTCAACTCTAAGTGGTGAAACTGAGTTACAAACAATCTTTTACACAATTTCAAAAAGTTTCAGGTTATGGTTCCTTAATAAGAGTTCCTCTATTCAGTTCTTCTTTTCTAAAGACGCAGGGGAAAAAAGAGCCAACTCTCTTCAAATGCCCAGTGCCCACCATCGCATGCACACACCCGAGATGGAGACCGTGACGGGAGGCAGGATCATTCTCAGCCTGGAAATTGGCCTGATTCTCTTTTATGTCGGTAAGTTTCTTTCTTTCCTCCTCCATTTTATCTAACCAATCCCTACTCCTCACCTAATGCATTTCTATTTAAAGCCCCTGCAGATTAATTTTTAAATGTCTAATGCTATGGAAGTGTTCTTTAACCCCAAGACAAATAGGTAGTAACAGAACAGCTGAGAAGAAGTTTCAGATTAACCTTGACAATTTCCCTTGCTGATTTAGAGAAGAGCACCTCACCAAACAAAGGGGTGGAAAGGTTCTTAAAATTACATGTGCTAGTCATCAACAATGTCGTGTCCACAGAGGCAAATGTGCATTGCACATGACGGGCATACACAATAATTACTGAACATTTTCAAAGAATAAGGTGTCCTGGGGCGCCTAGGTGGCTCAGTGGGTTAAAGCCTCTGCCTTCGGTGCTCGCTTCGGCAGCACATATACTAAAGCCTCTGCCTTCGGCTCAGGTCATGATCTCAAGGTCCTGGGATGGGGCCCTGCCATCAGGCGCTCTGCTCAGCGGGGAGCCTGCCTTCCTCCTCTCTCTCTGCCTGCCTCTCTGCCTACATGTGATCTCTGTGTGTCAAATAAATAAATAAAACCTTAAAAAAAAAAAAAGGAATAAGGTATCTGAAAAGCCAGATTTCTGTAAATTAAAAAGAACCTGTCATTTAAAAAAAAAAAACAAGCTGCCATGATCCTTCCACAGAGCATAACCATCCCATACTAGATATATATGTATTTTTAAAGATTTTATTTATTCGAGAGAGAGAAAGAGAGAGAATGAGAGGGGAGAGGTCAGAGGGGGAAGCAGACTCTGCCGAGAAGGGCTCCTGATGTGGGACTCGATCCCGGGACTCTAGGATCATGACATGGCGCCCCTAGATAAATTTTTAAAATTCTGCCTCTATTGACTTTTTTCTCTATTAAGGAGAGAGCGGTTTTAATCCATCTCATCACAGTTGTAATAAAGCTAATAATCTCAGAGTTGCTCACAAAGTCCACACCACAGAACAGGAAAGGTAGCAAAAGCTCTTCAAATTATTTTTATCTCAGGGCGCCTGAGTGGCTCAGTGGGTTAAGCCTCTGCCTTTGGCTCAGGTCGTGATCTCAGGGTTCTGGGATTGAGCCCCGCGTCGGCTCTCTGCTCAGCGGAGAGCTTGCTTCCCTCTCTCTCTGCCTGCTGCTCTTACTTGTGCTCTCTCTCTCTGTCAAATAAACAAGAAATCTTTAAAAAAAAAATTTTTTTTTTCTCATCTGTAAAGAAATATATAAAAAATGTTAACAATGGTTATTTGGGGATAAAGACTATGGGTGATTTCAGTAATACTCTATTTTTTTTCCTAATCCATATAAATGACTTTTATAAACTATTTTCATTAGTATTATTTTAAAGTAGAATCCTTACCTTTTCAAGATATACTCTGACAGATGTGAAGAGAGAATTATCTGAGATTTACCCTAAAACCACGTGGGAGTGAAGGAGCAGGTTGGGGGGGGTGGAGGAGCGTTGTTTGGGGGGTTGAAGCAAGACAAGACTGGGACAAGCCGGAGACAGTTCACTGTGTGAGCCTGCTGCTTCTGTGCATGCTTGAAGTTCTCCATGTGAAGTGTCAAAAATCAGTTTTCTACTTATTTTCCAGCTTGGATCACAATAAAGTTATTTTTTTCAAAGGGGGCAGTAGAGAGACTCAGGGGAGGGGAGAGAGAATCAAGAGTCAGACGGTTAACGACTGAGCCACCGGGTGGCCAAAGCGATCTTCTTTATTCCTAAGAAGATATACTTTCAAACTTTTCAGAGGGTCCTGCATCGGGGGGGAGGGGGTGGGGGGGAATAAAAAGAATCCTCTAGGATATAAGAATCCTGAAACAGAAATTCTGGCAGGACTAGGCTTGGTGTGGCCCATTATCCAAACTTCTCTCTTTGGCGAAGACGCTGTGTCACCGGTGTGGGGGAGGGGCGGCCATTTCCTCACTGGTCAGGGCTCTCAAAGGAAACTGGTGCGGGCTCTTCTCCCACACTCAGTGCGAACAGTGCAGAAGTCGGAAATGAGTGGAGACATGAAACTCCAAAGTTGCAAATATTTCTTCTTCCCCGGGACTTTAGTTCTCCAAAATTTTTTTTTTTTTTTTTAAAGATTTTATTTATTAATTTGACAGAGAGAAATCACAAGTAGACAGAGAGGCAGCCAGAGAGAGAGAGAGGGAAGCAGGCTCTCTGCCGAGCAGAGAGCCCGATGCGGGACTCGATCCCAGGACTCCGAGATCATGACCTGAGCCGAAGGCAGCGGCTTAACCCACTGAGCCACCCAGGCGCCCCTCCAAAATTTTTTAAAAGTCAGCTTCCCTTTAAGACTGTATGTGAAGAAGGACCCCGACAGAGATGCCGCTGGCGGCTGTTGGATCTTGGCAGGCTCACCTCCATTTGAAACCCCCGTTATATACTGATCATTATAACGTGCAAAGTGTTCGTGCTGCTAAGGGGGCGGCCCCTGAGTAGGAGACGTAAGGCTGTAATTACCGGACCTAGGAGTGAGTCCAATCCCTCAGCAGCAGGTGAGTGAGGAGCCTGCTGGTCCTTCTCCAGGTGACCTTACCCTGTCTTCTGGTCTGTATTTATCAGGTCACTAAAACACTTCTGGCTCATCTCAGACTGTACATATACTAAAATTAAAATGTGGCCAGAATATATTTGCATCACAAATGCCATCATTCTATTTTTAATTTCTCTTCTGTTCTGAATGAAGACTGAAAAAAATCATTAAGTCAAAGAACAAAACAAAACAAAAATCCTTTCTGAAATTCAAGCATCAGACCACTTGGATTACTTTACAGTTTTATTTACAGGAGCCAAGGACAAACTCAGACAAATAAGACCATTTGGAACACATAACCAGGCAGAAGTCAAACTAAAAACTTGCATAAATTCCAATTTGTCTCAACCAATATGATTTTACATAAACCTTCCCTTACCCCAAAAAGGGTTCAGGGCAGTTTCCCCCTCGGAAACACTACAGTGCTTTCCACTTCAGGGACCTGAGGTTAGAAGGTCAAGGTCCAGCCAGCATAACTTGGATAAATCACGCAACAGAGAGAGCACCGGACGGGGTGTCTTGTCCCGGGCCTGCTAACACCCGCTGAGACGCCCACAATTATCCCTAAAATGGGCCCATGACATCATGGGACAGGAGAAGTGGAGGCAGGGCAGCAGCAGAAATAGCTACCTTTTATTAAGTTCTTACTAAGGTTCAGGCGAGTAAGTATTCCTCAGGCATCAGCTGCCTCGCCGAAACCTCCCACTAACTCCACGCTGCATATACATCACCTCTTCACTACCGACCACGGGGCTGGGACCCGAACTCGAGTCTGTGCTCTTTATCACAACACTGTTCATCAAACAAGACAGAAGCTACAAGGGACTACAAAGCAGGATGCTGGTGCCGGGAAGAAATCAGATCTGCTTACGGTGGCATGGCTAACTCATTAGGCCTCTGCTTGGTAACCAAATATGCTGGAGGCTAAGCCAGGGCTGTATTTCCCCAGGTGTGGACCTTGTCTTTTATGTCTCCCATAGGGACAACCAGGCTTACAAAGGGATAATTGTGACCTGCTGTGAATTCCTAGCAATCCCAACCCCCCACAAGGCAAAAAAAGAAAAAAAAAAAAAAATCCCTCACCTCATGAGCTCAGTCAGCAGGGACACTTGCATGAGGTGCTTCGATATCCATTTCCACACTGACCACAGCGCTCCTGCGAGGCCAGGGGTATAGATGAGGAAGCACGCTCAGAGATCAAAGGAAAGCTTGTCAGGACACCAAGAGTCATCGCGGGGACCCCAAATTCCTGACTCCAGATCTGCTGCCCCCTCAAGGAATCAGCACAGCCAACAGCAGGGTAAGGTCAGCGAGTGTGAAGAGTCAGGAAAAGTGAGGGCACTGCTGTCGTACGAGGGTAGTCTTGTCTGTGCTGAGGAAGGCGGAAGAAAACAAAAGGAATCTGGAATTCCCTAGCCCCACAATGTGCTTAAAATAGAAGCACAGGCAAGGGAAGCGAGAAGCCCACTAAACGTGGCTCGTGTGCTTCCTCCCACAGGCGCTGCGCATGACTGTACGGTCCTTGTCCAGCAACGGCCTTACCTCGAAGTGGCCCACACTCAAGGGGCTGTGACCATTCAGTGTTCCTTCTCCTACAACGGGTGCATTTCAGGGCAACCCAAAAGCCTGTGGTTTCGCTATGGTGCGGACCAGCCTGAGAACCTATGCTCGGACGGATGCACTGGCGATGCAGGCAAATTCACAGTGAAGGAAGCCCTGACAGAGGGAGAAGTGTCCCTCACTATAAACAGGGTGGCTCTGAACGACAGCGCCGTCTACATCTGTGGAATCGCCTTCCCCACGTCAAAGCAACCAGGAGCTAAGCGGACCGGAGAAGGGACCACACTGGTCGTAAGAGGTCTGTCAGCTGAGGCTTTGCCCAGCCCTCTAAATGATTACATCACTTAAATGCAGGGATGAAGAAACAGATGCACTAACTCAATACCCTGGCCAGCGAAGGGCGTGGTCTGACACCAGCGGACAGGACGTCGGGGTGGGAGCACTATTCCAATCCCATCTCCCAGCCGCCACAGACACAAAGTCAGGGCTCTCTCTCACTCTGTGTCCAGACTCTACTAGTGCAGGCTGGCCAACAGGTCCTCCTTTTGTGAAGGACAGTGACTGGTAATGTGTCAAGTCCAAAGGGAAACTTGGGATGATTAGTGAGCAGCTTGTTCAGGAACTGGGCTGGCATTGCACCATCTAGAATAAAGCGTAAGTGACCAATAAATTGGATCCAGGAAGAAAAAAAAGGCAGTATGGAGAATAAATATAAATTTGACGAGAAGCCACTGGGGGACCTCTGAACCCACCCATTCTGCATGGCCAGAACAGAAAGGGATGTATGACACAACTTCTTGAGATCTGCTATAACCTATGACAATTTCCTCATTCAAGTGAGGATATTGAACCCAGCTACATCCTACAAATCAAGAAATTAAGGAATTTCGGGGGGGGGGCGCCTGGGTGGCTCAGTGGATTAAGCCTCTGCCTTCGGCTCAGGTCATGATCTCGGGGTCATGGGATCTGGGATCAAGTCCCTCATTGGGCTCTCTGCTTGGCCTGCCTCTCTGCCTACTTGTGATCTCTGTCTGTCAAATAAATTTTAAAAATCTTTAAAAAAAAGAAAAGAAAGAAATTTCAAGAAAAAAGCTTCACATGATTCTGGGGAAAGGAAGAGAAAGGAAATAATACTTGACTTTTTTTGGATCTCTTCTGTTAAAAAGGACTCTGGTATGATGAACACTGAAATCATTAAAACACTAACTCAAAATCAAACAGCGCTACCATTTTAAAACAGGACTTTAGGGACCCGAGATCATCCTGTATTTTAATTCCTGCTTGGGTTTTTGGTACCGCTTTGTTATTTAGCCTTAGTTTAGCCTCACCTGTAAGATAAATTATAAGTGAGTTAATACACATAAAACACTTTTGAGGATGCCTGGCTTATAGCAAGTATGCTTAAATAAATGTCAGCTACAGATATTAGAACAAATATACAACAACTTTGGAGACTTGTATTAGTCTACAAAAAAAGTCAGCCAAAACTAAAAATAGTTTGTAAAGAGATGAAAGGTCTCAAAACTGCAAGTTCATGTGAAGACAGATTCTTCTCTAAGAACAGAAATGGAAGTATAACTAAGAGCGATTTCCTGCCTCTTCGACAGGGCTCCAAATTTAGCACTTGAAACTTTTTTTTAAAGATTTGATTTATTTATTTGACAGACAGAGATCACAAGTAGGCAGAGAGGCAGGCAGAGAGAAAGAGGGAAGCAGGCTCCTCACTGAGCAGAGAGCCGGATGAGGGGCTCGATCCCAGGACCCTGAGATCATGACCTGAGCAGAAGGCAGAGGCTTAACTCACTGAGCCACCCAGGCGCCCCTAGCACTTGAAACTTTTAAAAAAAATTTTACAGAGGTGGTTAATCTGTTACAAAAATGTACGCTGTACAAACTGAGTTCACAGGATGAATATCTATGGGCTATTTCGCTGGATAGTACAGATTGTTCAGATAATAATTACATTTCTAATTATATTTTGTGCTTCAAATAATCAGGTAATTGAAGACAACACATGCTGCTCTATCCCCACCAAGAGCACGGGACACTTGCCGCAAGGAGGGAGAAATTCAGAATGTGAATATAGATTCAATAATTCTACTTCCAAAACTTTATTAGAAAAGAAGGCACACGTTTAACAGTGCTTGTCATTTAAGGGTGTAGTAGGCCCTGAGATTCTTAACATAGGGGCTTCTCAGCTCCTTGTACGGAATGCACTATTCAGCTATGTATACGAAACAGTTCAAAGTTATAAATGCCAGCATTCACAAACCCATGGCAAAAATATCCTCACTCCATGAACAGACTGTTGGTGATCCTTGTACACTATTTCTACCAAAGGAATTTTAAATGCCCTTGCACAAACTGTCCTAAAATGTTTATCTAACTTCAAATAATGTTTTATAAAAAATGATTCTTAGTATTATGGCAAGTAATTAATTGAATTGAATTTTTTTTTTTTTAGTTTTCAAAAGAAGTAACAATTTTAGTATATTTAGTATATTTAGAGAAATGATGAATGGGTTTCAGTTCTATCACATCCTTGAGGGTCTTCTGAATCAGGAGACCCTGAATAAATTTTTAAATGACTAGCCAAGGGGCGCCTGGGTGGCTCAGTGGGTTAAAGCCTCTGCCTTCGGCTCAGGTCATGATCTCAGGGTCCTGGGATAGAGTCCCGCATCAGGCTCTCTGCTCAGCAGGGAGCCTGCTTCCCCATCTCTCTCTCTGCCTGCCTCTCTGCCTACTTGTGACCTCTGTCTGTCAAATAAATAAATAAAATCTTTTTAAAAATAAATAAACAGACAAATGCCTAGCCAAGCAGAGCAGCTCACATATCGCCTCTAATACTCGAGTTCCGGTTGCATTTCACGCATGTATTTGCAATAATATGTTTCAATAATGACTGTGGCTCTTTCTGTTTTTGTAATTAACAAAGAAATGAAGGAACTACACAGACTACACAGCCTCCTGGTAGCCATCCTATCACTGCTCTCTATCTACATTATTGGTGCACTCGTGATCTTCATAATCCTCTCCAAAGTAAGTCCAATTTCCTTGCACTAGATGTCCCTATAGCCTGGAATATTATCCTAAATAACTTCCATCTCTCCACATGTGAGCCTCAGAAACAGCTCACCTAGTTAACAACCTCCTCTACATCTGAGGAAACACCACCTGCAGGAACAGTCTACAGAAGTGTAACTTCTCATCACTGAAAGTTTTACTAACCAGAGTACAAAACTTGCAATGCTTTCTCTTTAAAACCAGTCATATGAGAGTAAGAAATCCTTCTCTATAACTATCTTATATGCGATCTTTCCACTGGGAAGCATTACTGTTAACTATAAAAGGCCTATGAACAGCCTTTAAGAGCAAAAAGGGGTTAACAAAGAGATGAGAAGCTGCCTTAAAATATCTGTAAAAGGCCTAAAGTTCTTGGGAAGGAGTATCTTCTGGCTGTTCACAGGGTATAAGAGGGGGTACATATATGCTATATTAGGATCATGACACAGCCTAGAATCAACATCAATATGAATTGTTATTTTATTAATATAATAAAAGCATCTCAGAAATTACATAGACATTAACTCTTACTGTATATCATTTAAATGTTGAATTAGTTTAACCTTAATATGGTAGAAGATATCTGCCACAACGGTTTTGAGTACATAAAATGTCTTATAAGACTTTCCTTTTTTCTTGACAGTCAAAATCTAACTCTTTAAGAAACAAAGAAACCGAAGATTCACAAAAGGTACAGCCCAACGCTTGTATCTTTTAAACGGTGGCTAGTTGTAATGATTTCAAACCTGAAATAATGAAAAAATTACAGAGAACATCATGGTAACTTTCAACCATAGATACCATTTCTTATTACTGAGAAACTCAAGGATAATCTCAAGTGGTAGACTATGATTTAAATGTGATCATTCTGAGCCACTAACCCTACCGAACATACTCAGACTACAAGTTAATGGTGAGTGTAGATGTGCTGGGGGGTGGGGGCAGGCCATCACTCTGACTGGTGGCAGTAAAGAAAGACAAAGCTCAGATGTGTATGCAATAATCACTCTTCTAGTCCTAAGAGAGACAGGCGTTTTGTTCTCATTTCTGTTTACAGAAGAAGAGCGCCCGGCGTATTTTTCAGGAAATTGCTCAAGAACTATATAGTAAGAGACACGTGGAAAGAAGACAGCAACCTGTAAGTGTAAAATATCAAGGAGACGTAATGCAGACACAAAGCATGTTGACTGGAAAAGCTAAGCCGCCAGCGAGCCATCAGTCATCATGTTTTCCTCTAGAGGAGTCTGAAAGAGACTTTCACACAGAATGCATTTTTATATAGAACCTGTTTCAATACATAACAAAGGACATCTGAAACAATATTAAATAGAGACCACGCTGGCATCTTAGCAACATGGAATCTTTCAGAAACACATTGCATAGAGGCAACATTTTCAATTCAGACAAGGAGGCTTTTGTGGATTAAAAGATCCTTGCACAGTACCTTGCATGCAGTAGTGGGCAGTAAGGAAATGCTGCAAACAACTGCGGGTCACGTTATACAGAACACATCACTTATTGCTACTACGGCAGAATTAAATTCACAGCAGAAAAGAGTAACTAATTAAAATAAAAATCAAGTCTTTCTCAGTCTTTGGGGTTACAGTGGCAGGAAGAATGCATTCACATTATCTGTAACATACCTGACAGTGTCTCTTTAAAGTCCTATATAACAGGTTTTCCAAACAAGATGCTGTTTTAGTGCTAGTGGAACAGATACTAAAGTTCCCGTCATGCACAATCGGGCTGCTCAGATTTAAATTAAGATGTATACAATATAATGAACGTATACACAACTAAGGATTTTTCTTAAATAGCTGCCAAGAGGGCAAGCGTTACAAGTGACTGATATGAGGTCTTCTTCTTTTTTAATCCAACTTTTAAAAAGGATCTTCATCCGGGAAAGAGTGTGGTTTCTGGAGTCATTTCATAGTTCAGCGTGTATATACATACACAAAGAAAAGGTCTCCTCACCTAAGATAGCACTCTGCATAATTAAAGATGCCTGTTCACTCTTTCCTTACTGAGGCCAGAGCATCTTTTTCTGCAAACATACAAAGATAAGTGTCTTGAAGACAAGTCTAGAAGTAAGTACTATTATGTAACCCAGGACTCTCCCAGCAGCATCTCAACAAGAAAACTAATTTTCAACAGAGCACAGAGGCCCATGTTATTTTGCACTGTGAGGCTAGAGAGAGCAAATCCCAGACTGAAAACACTGCAGGCCAAATAATCCTTTGTTTCAACAACAATATAGACAACAAAAATGCAATGAATGGAATCTTAATATACTTATTAAAATATAATAATAGAAAAATGCTCTAAGAAAAGAAGAGAAAAGTAATTTGCAGTGCCCACATCTTACTCTAAATGCAAAAAGAACAGTAACTGCACCATTAAGATTACTGGAGGCTGCTTAGGACACATAATGCAAGAGGGCATGTTAATTAATATGTTGCTTGCCATGGGGCATCACTGGTTATATAGCCTTAAATATGGCTTGTCATTTACTATTGCAGGAGAAAGGCAACGCTTACGAAAACAGAAGAGTGCTTTCCAACTATGAAAGACCATAGAAATGCTTTGATTTTCAAGTAAGTCACTGAAAATCCAAATCCAGAAGTTATGGCACTTTTAATGGACATACGCCCATCAGGGCTTTAAAAAAACGATCAAAGGTCAATGGAAAAAACAATTCTCTACAAGGAAGGATGTACAAGGAAATTATCACTAACAGTAATTACCAAGATACTAAAACCCTACCAAATACAACTGAAAAATACTTTCCTAACTTGCCAGAATTCTGAGTAGTCTAACATTTAAAAAATTGCCATTTTCCTAACATATTCCTATATATGTGTCATTTGACATGTGAGGTACATGAGGACTGCTACCCTGAAAATCAGACGTCACATCCCGTGCTTCTGCCTTGGGTGCAAGAATTGCCTTTATGGTTGAGAAGTGATGGGCCCACGAGACTAAGACGGGAGGCGGGGAAGAAGAAAGGGAAGTGCCAAAATTTGAGTTTAAAAAAAAAAAAAAAGGGAAGACGAAAAACCATCTTGCAAAGTACCTTGGCGTGAATACTGTTCTTCTGGCATTGCCACCGGGCAACCGTCGAGTGCACATTTTCCTGCCTGCGTATGCAAAAGGACTTACGTCATGCTCCCAGCAAAAAGTGAAAAAACAGAGTAAGAATAGGATAGCTAAAATAGAGAGGATCTGACACAGGAGGTTAAACAGACAACCTCAGAACCTCAGAACACAGACGCCCCAGCCAACTCTAGATGTCAGTGTTGTGCTAAACAACAGCACCAGGGAAGCAGTGGGCAAGGCACCGTGCTTGCCTGTGCCTTTACAATATTGATTTTTAATGGACTTAGGAGGGGAATGTCAGCTAAGAGGTGAGGCCGGCAAGGGTGTCTATGGAATCATCACCAGCTCGGTGAGAAAACAAACTATGGATCGTTCTTTGAAAGCTACCTCATTGTAAAAATGTATTTAAAGTACCCACAAGTGTGCATTCATTATTAAAAATTAACTACAACCTATTTTTATTTCATTAAAATTTTTTTTTATTAAATTAAGACACCTCCTATTAAATGAGGTGAATTCGGTGCGGGGGGGTGGCTGTGCCTGGGTGGCTCTGTCATTGACCTTCTGCCTTCAGCTCAGGGTCATGATCCCAGGGTCCTGGGATCGAGCCCCATATTGGGCTCCCTGCTTGGCGGGGAAGCCTGCTTCTGTTGCCTTTCTCATTGTGTCTCTCTCTGTCAAATAAGTAAATAAAATCTTTTAAAAAATAAATAAATAAATGAGGTAAATTCTATGTTTAAAACCCAAGCAGAATTTTAAAATATTTTAAGATCCCTGTGAACATGTCTGGCAGTGATGGCAGTAGTAACATGTGTTATTACATGTGCTCAGAAAAAACGGGAAGGGGGGCAGCATGTCAACTCCTTTTATTTGTGTGAGTGCCTATGTGGTGCATTCGTGTGTGCTGGGTATAGTGTATGTGTATATATGTACGTGCATACATGTGCATATATGCATATATGTGTAACTGACACACAAAAGTAGAAATTAAACAATTGGCTTAAAAAGTCATAGAAAGAGAAATGTTCATGTTTCTTCCTATAATTCAAAGTCAACGGTCTTGTGTTCTCTGGGTATACAGCTCTATTCTGAGACTGCTGGCTTGGATGAAATAAATGAATTTCTATACTAGATGGCCAAAAAAAGTAAGCACTAACTACCCAGGTAAATGGAAAGTGTTAGATTAGATCATTTACTTTTCATTTCTGGGAGTCATTACACTTTGGTATTCCCAGGGCTGAAAATACAGTGTTCTTTGTGTAACTTAACTAGCCGATAAAATCCCTGAGATAAATCAGTATTTGATTTAGAATAAGCCTTACCCAACGCAACAAGGACGGTGTTCCCAAGATCACTGATCAAACCCAAGATCACTGATCAAACCCAAGATCACTGATCAAACCCAAGATCACTGATCAAACCCAAGATCACTGATCAAACCCAAGATCACTGATCAAACCCAAGATCACTGATCAAACCCAAGATCACTGATCAAACCCAAGATCACTGATCAAACCCAAGGTCACTGATCAAACTGAAACTGGGATATACTTTCCTTTGGGAAAGCAGTGACATTCCCTGAGATCATACAGATCAGTACTGATGTGTGTATTAATATGCCTTCTTTTATTTATCCATCTGGAAAACAACATCTATTGGGTGCCGGACTATTACCCAGTCAGAGGTGCTCCTTTCATGCGGCTCTTGGGGTCACAATGACCTTGTCCTTCCCTAACCCCACCTTGTTTACACTCTCAGGGTCTTGCCTATGTTGTGCCCTCTGCCGGGGAAAAGCTTCTCAGACACAGACACAGCTCAAATGCCACCTCTTAAGGAAACCTTCTATGACCTCCCCTAGAAGTGATTGGGTCCTCCCTTCTCTATACCCACAGTACTTGTCGTATTTCTTATCAGACTATCCTGCCATTGTCTGCTTATATCTGTCTTCTGTATGATTCTGCAAGTATCTTAAGACTAAAAGCAAGTTTTTCATTATCTTTGTATCCACCGGCCTAGCACTGCCGGTAAAAACTAGGCTCTCCAATACCTTTATATGAATACACAGGAACACTGTTTCTACAGAAAAACATTTTTTCAGCATGTCAACTGAGAGATGAAGCACACTCCACTCCCTGGCCATCAGCCCTCGTCCTCACTGTAAGCAATGTTGGTTGAATCCTTGGCAGTAACTGTCCTTCTAGCTGAGCATCTAGAATTTTCATTGGAAAAAATTAAACTACAGCTTTCTGTTTAGATTTGAGTTTCCCATGACAATGAGAAGAGAATAATACTGAAACAATTCCCAACAGGAGGGAAACCAGAAAGATGTGGTTCTGGTGTCTACTACACACCCCACCCTCTAGACAAGGGCACTTAAACCACATACTGAAAGAGGTGAGCAGGACTTTTTTTTTTTAAGATTTTATTTTTTTATTTGACACAAAGAGATCACAAGTAGGCAGAGAGGCAGGCAGAGAGAGAGGAGGAAGCAGGCTCCCTGTCGAGCAGAGAGCCCCATGCAGGGCTCGATGCAGGGCTCGATCCCAGGACCCTGGGATATGACCTGAGCCGAAGGCAGAGGCTTTAACCCACTGAGCCACCCAGGCGCCCCAAGGTTAGCAGGATTTTCAGAGTAAGTAATTTCCTCTTCTCTGCTACATCAGACCTGAGTGAATCAGGGACCCCTAGATCACAGGCAAAGAGTGAAGGTTCTGTGGAATCAAGTCACACTAACCAATGGGCAGTGCACACTTTGAGACAAAGTTGCAATGTCTAATGAAGTCATCAAATTATGATAGTTACTGTGAGAAGAGTGAGGTCTCAGACCTGAAGGACACATATTTCAAATATTTCAATACTGAAGTACTGTGAACATAGGATTAATAAAGCCACAAACAAAATCAAAGTAAAAGGACAGAATGGCATGACCTAAATCTAACACGTATTAAATTATCAACACTGAGACAGACACAGTAGGGCACTCTCCTATACATTAGACTCTTTAATACTCAGGACGAGGGGCGCCTGGGTGGCTCAGTGGGTTAAGCCACTGCCTTCGGCTCGGGTCATGATCTTGGGGTCCCAGGATCAAGTCCCGCATCGGGCTCTCTGCTCAGCAGGGAGCCTGCTTCCTCCTCTCTCTCTCTCTCTGCCTCTCTGCCTACTTGTGATCTCTGTCTGTCAAATAAATAAATAAAACCTTTAAAAAAAAAAATACTCAGGGGCACCTGGGTGGCTCAGTGGGTTAAGCTGCTGCCTTCAGCTCAGGTCATGATCTCAGGGTCCTGGGATCGAGTCCCGCATCGGGCTCTCTGCTCAGCAGGGAGCCTGCTTCCCCCTCTCACTCTGCCTGCCTCTCTGCCTACTTGTGATCTCTCTCTGTTCAAATAAATAAATAAAATATTAAAAAAAAAATACTCAGGACGAACCTTGAGGTAAGGATTAGCACCACTCTTAGAGATGAAACACAAACCTTAACTAGAGGCCCATGTTTCAAACAGGGCCTCAGAGCCCAAGCTCTTTCCATGCAACAGTCTTACCAGTCTTGCTTATTTCTCTTTAGACTCATAATGGGAGTTTTAAAACTAAATATGCCTAATTTAACTGGAACAATGGCCCTATAAGAAAGTAAGAAAGTTGCCAAATTCACAGTTTCACAGGAGAATTCTACCAAACTTTCCAAGAACAGAGAACCACATGCAATTTAAAGTGTTCCAGAGCATGGAGGAAAAACTTCCAAATTATTTTTTTACAAAGCCAGCAGAATACTGATACCAAAACATGACAAAGATAACACCCTCCAAAAAATAAAAGATGAGATATAAATCAATCATTAGTCATCAATATTTTGCTAACCTATTCATTTATAATTTTTATAAATACAATCTGGCAGTGCATTACAAGAAGACTATCCCATCTAAGCCCGGAAATGCAAGGGTGGATATACAGTATACACATACTAATAATTTAACAAGTCAAAGAAGAAGAAACAATGACTACCTCCGTTGATGTTGAATATACAGGTAACAAAATTCAACAGCGATTCCTGACTTTTTTTTTTTTTTTGATTCCTGACTTTTTAAGCTCTTAATGAAACAAGATTTAGAAGAAGATGGTTTCAAGCCAAACAACAGCAATCTCAAGCCAAAAGACAGCATCATATTAATAAAGTAGAAATATTCTCATTAAAGTAAAAAATAAGATAAAAATGTCTACCATTTTAAAAAACATTTTCTGGAATTAACTACCATTTCACTTGGACAAAAAGGTCTAAATATGGAAAGTAAGTAGCAAAACCATGTGTAGATGTATCAGGGAAACGCAAGAGAATCAATACAGAAACTACTGGAGACACTAAAATAATTGAAAAATGTAAAAGATTACAAAATTAGTACAGACACAAAAAAATCAATTGCTTGTGTATATACACCTACCATTCATTCTAAACTATGATGAAAGAGCCATTTGCTACAACACAGATGAAACTGGAGGACATTATGGTAAGTCAAACAAGCCAGACACAGAAAGATAAATACTGCTGATCCCACTGACATGTGGAATCTAAACCAGTCAAACTCGCAGAACCAGACAGTAGAACAGTGGCTGCCGGGGGCTCGAGGCTGGGGCAAATGAGGAGACGCTGGTCAAAGGGCACACACTTCAGTGACAGCAAGTTCTGGGGATCTGATGTACAGTATGAAGACTATAGTAAGGAACCCTATACTGCACGTCTGAAGTTTGCTAAAAAAAAAAAAAGATCTTAAGTGCTATCACACACACAAAAAGGGTAACTATGCGAGGTGATGAATGCATTAGACCGCAGCAGTAATTCACAACATGTATGCATATTAATCATCATTCTGCATACCTTAAATACATTTAATTTTTATTTGTCAATTTCCCAAAAGCTGGGCATAAAATTTAAAAGTTAAAAACCAGGGGGTGCCTGGGTGGCTCTGCCTGTGGCTCACTCAGGTCATGACCCCAGAGTCTTGGAGTGAGCCCCACATCGTCAGGCTCCCTGCTCAGCGGGGAGTTTGGGTCTCACTCTCTCTTGACCGCTCCCCCCAGCTTGTGTTCTCTCGCTCGCTCTGTCTCAAATAAACAAATAAGATCTTTTAAAAATAAATAAATAATAAAAATAAAAATAAAGCACCCAAACCCATCCCCAATTCCAGATGTCCCTTTCCTGCTTTTACAGTTCACTTTCTCTGTAACATTCATCACCAACAGCATGCCGTTTGTTTCCGTTCTAGAACGAAGCTCCATGAGGGCAAGGGTATCTGTGTGTTTTCCACTTGCTGTATCCCCAGCATCTAGGCACTCAGTAAATACTTTTAAATGAATGAAGATATTCTGTGGCATAAGAGCACCAACTCCCTTCCACCTTCACTGTAAGCTCCATCCAACACTGTAAATGCGCGCAGGGCAGAGGACTCTCTTCCAGACCCAGTGTGTCACGACCCCTCACCAGTTGCTGCTGGGCAGGAACACATGCCCCTGCCCTTGACAATGGGCCCTAAAGTGATGGGGAGATTTCTGGGGAAGGTTTCTCTCACTTATTTAAAAAAAAAAAAAAAAAAAAAAAAAAAAAAAAATATATATATATATATATATATATATATGTATGGGTGCAAATGGTCCTCTCTCTTCAAGATTTTTGTTCCGGGGGGCGGGGGGGTACAATGGGAAAGGACAGAGGGAGAATCTTAAGCAGGCTCCACATGCAGTGTAGAGCCCGACATGGCTCCAAACTTGAGATCATGACCTGAGTGGAAATCAAGAGTCAGGAGGTTAATTGCCGAAGCCACCCAGGTGCCCCTCTCTCCAAGATTTTGTCGTGCCTACACATGACACTTGGCACTACATTAGCCATTTTGTAATTCTAAAAGGAATGCCAATACACTGAATATGAAGAAAAGAAAGCAGGTTTTGAACTTGAACAGAAGAGCTGTATAGCAGAATTAATCCAACCATAGAATTGCTTTCCTAAAATAAACTCTTCATTTTTAAAGAAAGAGAGACAGAGTGAGGAGGGTTGGGAGGGGGGCAAAGACAGAAGGAGGGAGAGTCTTAAGAGACTCTATGCTAGGCGTGGAGCCCAACACGGGGCTTAATATCAAGACTCTGAGATCAGGACCTGAGCCGAAACAAAGTATTGGCTGACCACCCAGGCACCCTGCTCCTTCTGTTCCTTAAAGCAGAAAGCAACCTGATCCATACTTACACATGTACAAAGACCTGCTAAGAGTGTGTTCCTTCCACTATTATTTATAAAGCAAACTGCTGGTACCTAAAAGTACATAAACAGTGGCTTCCTCAAGTAAAGTTATATATCCAGTGGTGTGCTGGTAAATGTTTACCAACCACCCTGGAGAGGAGAAAGGCTATGGTGTTTGCCAATTTTCAAGATTTAAGTGCTCCCACCATTGACCAGACAATGGTTAGTTTCTTTCTTTTTTTTTTTTTTTTTAAAGATTTTATTTATTTATTTGACAGACGGAGATCACAAGCAGGCAGAGAAGCAGGCCCAGAGAGAGGAGGAAGCAGGCTCCCCGCTGAGCAGAAAGCCCGATGTGGGGCTCGAACCCACGACCCTGGGGATCATGACCTGAGTCGAAGACAGAGGCCTTAACCCACTGAGCCACCCAGGCTCCCCAACAATGGTTAGTTTCAATAACAGTCCTGTTCAATGACTATTTCACTAACTTCACAACAATATAATTAATCAGCTCTCAAAGACAACTATCATATGATCTCCCTGATATGAAGAAGTAGAGATGCAATGTGGGGGGGTTGGGGGGTAGGAGAAGAAAAAATGAAAGAAGATGGGACTGGGAGGGAGACAAACCATAAAAGACTCAATCTCAAAAAACAGACTGAGGGTTGCTGGGGGGAGCGGGAGTTGGGAGAAGGGGGGTGGAGTTATGGACATTGGGGAGGGTGAGTGCTGTGAAGTGTGTAAACCTGGCAATTCACAGACATGTACCCCTGGGGATAAAAATACATTATATGTTTATTTAAAAAAATAATAATAATCAGCTCTCAAGAGCCAGTAAAACCAGCTCCAGCATACCACTGCTTATATCCAGATGATGATGTAAGTACATATGTGCTGGTAAGGAGTAGTTTTCTAGATACACTGAAGTGGAAAAAGGCAACCAAAGGATTTACAATGGGATTTAATTAATCAATTTTTTCACGTGCACAAAGAGCTATATTTACAGAGACTATCTTAAGAATATTCAAGAGACCTGAACAAGACTATGGAACTGGGATGAATGAGAAAATTTTCATGTATACCCTCTTGCTAACTGCTTGAACTCTTTTAACCATGAATTGCATTTTTTATAAAAATTACAGTTTTTTAAAAATTAAACATTTAATAACCCCTAACCAAAACTGGGTCAGTAAACCAAATAAACTGAAATTGGAATTAGAAAGGCACATTTTACATTTCTTTTCCAAATTAACCTAAGTAACAAAATTGCTGTGGTTTGACTTAAAGACAAGTCAAAAAAATCACAGAAAATCATTGCATCTACAATTGGGTTTTTGTTAAAAAATAGATTGAGCCAAGTATGCCAAGCACACTCTGATATTCTTAAAACAGCCCAGTATTCATGAACTCACACGGCAAGGTCACTTTGCAGTTCATAGTCCTCACACCGTGTCACATGGAAATCATCAGGATCTAATTAGTGACTTAGAAAAAGGAAGCAATAATAGAGTGCTGTAGAGCAATCTGCAAAATTTATAGTTCACTAAAGGTCACCCACAGCAACAAAGCTTCTTGTCTCAGGTTTGCTATGTGTCACATGTCAGACTCCTTGGACTCAACAGGCAACTCTGTGCTATATGCCCACAATCAAGGAGCTTGTTTTCAGGCCTTGTCCAGCTGAATTTCCTCTCAATTTTTAGTGTGAGCAACACAAGGAAATAAAACTCATGGTTAGATTGATGTTTCTTCCCCGGCTCTTCCACCTCCTGCTATGCCAGGAAATAGCACTAACATTCTATCATGTGGTTGCCCAACAGGACACAGGAAACTGGGACCGTACAACCTGATGACTAGTGATTGCAATGCAGAGATGGAGTGGGGACTTAATTACACAGGGAACAGCACTGAAAAAAGGTCAGGTTGCTGAATTATCAAGGACATTTACTAGGGTTTTCACTGGAGTACACACACGTACACACACACACACACACACACCTTAAAGCAATGTCTTCTTTACCATGACAAGGGATTCTACACCAGGAATGTAAAAATGAAGAAGTCAGATGGGGGAGGGACTATCAGGTCTACCTGAGCTCTTCCCACCCTCTTATGTCTAAAGAATTTTCCATTTCCCCCATCATCAACATAAATCTAAAATCACTTGGTAAATGTTAAAGCAAGCATTTAATCTGAAGGGACTATGACCCGAGGGGAGAAAAATTAAGGACAAAAAGATATGAAGGAGCAAGTGAGTGGCAAGGATTTACACTGGGTTTCCATGGTGATAAGCAAACATGAGCATTATTCCCTAAGACAGATTTTTACACATATTTGTTAACTACAACGCTTGCAAAATAGTAATGGATTCCTTAAAAATGTCTGCACGCTCTTGGAGTTTTTGAATGTAAGGCTGAACTGGACAGTAAAATGGGAAAACTAAAGATTTTTAAATATTAGCATGTATTACTTATACAATAAATAATTTTTTTTTAAAGATTTTATTTATTTGTCAGAGAGAGAGCGAGCGAGAGCGAGCATAGGCAGACAGAGTGGAAGGCAGAGTCAGAGGGAGAAGCAGGCTCCCTGCGGAGCAAGGAGCCCGATGTGGGACTCGATCCCAGGACGCTGGGATCATGACCTGAGCCGAAGGCAGCTGCTTAACCAACTGTGCCACCCAGGCGCCCCACAATAAATAACTCTTTATGTGCACACGAGCTTGTGAAAGCGCAAAGGAGAGGCTTAAGTCGTGACTTTCGACATGAGCTGAAATGCAGACCTTGCCAGCTAAAGCCATGAGTTAATGGGACTGCAACCAGGTCACCGGGAAGAGGAAGTTCTATGAAATCAAAGCATTTCTTTTAATATATTCTTCATTCGGTATTGTTGGAGAGCAAGACTATGCAATCAACAAACGAAATGTCACACAAAGAAATGATACATGCTGGAACACAAATGGTCTTTAGAAGGGTGAAAAGATAACAGCATTTATCATTTTGAGAATCTGGAATAAGAGATGTAAAGTGCAAATCAACCAGGACATTCGGCAATACACACAGGTAAACTAAAAGGCTTCATTTATTTCTTGACTAGGCTTATAAGCTAATAAACAAATGGTTTAGGCTCCATTTAGGAGCAGAAAATATCGACACATTTCAGGTTTTCAATTTCAAGAAGGAAGACCAGCTGAGTATTCACTATTCCCACTGCAAACGGAGTACCAGAGTTCTGTAAAATCTGCAGTAAGATGAGCATTAGCCAAGGTGATATTTTACATGAGTTAACCATAATCCTTTAAATTCCAGGCTATTCTAAGAAAACAGAATCCCAAACACCAATAAACATCAATGCTGGGTAAGAGGCGACCTGACCACACTTACCGTTTTCCACATAGGGATGAAAGGGTAAAACCAGGGCGAGAATGACCCTGCCTCTAGTTGGCTCCAAGACACTTCTGATATCTTTTAACAAAGTCAGGGGCTGATCACAGCGGTCCAGCAAATTCAAGCAGCTGATGACATCATACTGGAACCCTGTATTCTGCCATTCGTTTATACCAAGCACTCTGAAAACATCAGAAAGAACTTGATTGATATAAACCCCCTGAAAGACAACTTTAAGAATAACTGAAATGCTAGTACACGCGCTAACATTATCTTCTAAATCAAAGTAAATGCAAGATCTTTCATTTATAATTCATACTTGCAGTAATAAAATGGCCAGGCCAAGAAAAACAGCAACCATATTTCTTTAAATTTAGCATTTCACCGATTTCCAAATCTAAAAACGTATACTTCCTTTGTAAGAACTAATCATGTTTAATATGTATGAAGACATAAAGTGATAAAAAATGGTTATAACTAGGCCATCAAATTCTTTTTTCTTAACCTAAAAACAATTTATTCATTTAGAACTACCTCTTTTGAATATTATTTTTTTAAGGTTTTATTTATTTATTTGACAAAGAAAGCACAAGCAGGCAGAGGGAGAAGAAGAAGCAGGCTCCTCACTGAGCAGGGAGCCTGACTCAGGGCTCTATCCCAGGACCCTAGGATCATGACCTGAGCCGAAGGCAGCTGCTTAACTGACTGGGTGTCAAGAAGAGGCGCCCCTCTTTTGAACTTTAAGCAAAACACAGGAAGTCACCTTTTCTTTTAGTAGCTCAACTAGTTGCTGAGATCGGAGAACTGTAAGTTAGTACTTCTAAGCTTAGGAATCAAGGCTAGTAGGGTGCCTGGGTGGCTCAGTCAGCTGAGCTTCAAACTCTTGGTTTTGGCTCGGGTCATGATCTCATGGGTCACAGGCTCGAGCCCCACATCGGGCTCTGCGCTCAGCGCCAGGGTAGGGGGATCAGCCTGAAGGATTCTCCCCCTCGGCCTCCCCTCCCTCACCCTCACTCTCGTTCCAAAATGGATAAATAAATCTTTTGAAATAGGCCATTAAATTCTTGAACATCAAATGAACAAAAAATCCTACTTTCTGCATCCATTGGAATTTAATAATAAAATACAACCTATATTCATGTTTTCTATTCCTGGGGTCCCTCCTATTTTTAAGAATGGCTGGGGGTGATATAAGATAAGTTCCATTTACAACCTATGGCCTTTGAACACATCTCTGTTCCCAGGAGACAGATGCCATTTCATACCCTAGCATCTTCATATCTGAATAACTATATAGAAAACGACAAAGCACAGGACATCCTATTAAAACTGCAAGGGTGGGGGCGCGCCTGGGTGGCTCAGTGGGTTAAAGCCTCCGCCTTCGGCTCAGGTCATATCCCAGGGTTCTGGGATGGAGCCCCGCTCTCTGCTGAGCAGAGAGCCTGCTTCCTCCTCTCTCTCTGCCTGCCTCTCTGCCTACTTGTGATCTCCGTATGTCAAATAAATAAATAAAATCTTTAAAAAAATAAAATAAAAAAAAAACAATACAACTGCAAGGGAAGAGCGCAGTTAACTTACCACTCTCAGCCCTCAGTCTCTCACTCTCTCCCTCCCTCTCCCTCGCTCTCAGAACATTTCTAAGTCCTTTACAATGTTTCATCCACTGAGAGAAGGAATTCTCTTATCAAGAGTCTTTGTTAACCACACCATTAAGGCAATTCTGTAAATTACTGCTGCTTGGTTATGACGATCAGAATGTGGCAGGTGAGGCATGTTATGACAGAGGCAGGGGAAAAATGGAAACAGGAGAAAGGATCTTTGGTAAACAAGTCTCTGATAAAGCTGAGTAGGTACAGTCGAGTTATCTTAGAAAATTCTAAAAGTATAACGAGGGCTGTTTTAGGAAACTCATTAAAATAGTGGTATTTGAGAGCATTTTCAAATAGAATAAAAGAAGCACAAACCACTCAGCTGCATCTTCTTTTCAGTTTAGATTTTTTTTTTTTTTTTTTTTTAAATAACTAAAGCCTCCTCCAAAACAACTCTAACCAACTTCAAGGGACTAGTCAAGACTCCTTTGTTGCTTGAATTAAGCAGGGCATTAGGGTTCCAAACTCACGTTGTTGTACTGAACTTGTAACTGCAATGATGATTTTATTTATTTATTTTTAAGATTTCATTTATTTATTTGACAGATCACAAGTAGGCAGAGGCAGGCAGAGAGAGAGGAGGAAGCAGGCTCCCCGCCGAGCAGAGAGCCTGATGTAGGGCTCGATCCCAGGACCCTGGGATCGTGACCTGAGCCGAAGTTAGAGGCTTTAACCCACTGAGCCACCCAGGTGCCCCTTAATTTAATTTTTTTAAAAAATTTGACAGAATGACACAGCAAAAGAGGGAACACAAGCAGGGGGAGTGGGAGTGGGAGAGGGAGAAGCAGGCTTCCTGCTGATCAGGGAGCCCCATATGCGGGGCTCAATCCCAGGACCCTGAGATCGTGACCTGAGCCGAAGGCAAACACTCAATGGCTGAGCCACCAGGTGTCCTTTACCTGCAGACTTTGAAAGAAAGACAAGCTCCTAACAGAAAATTATGGCTTTAACACAGGGACAGTTATGGCTACACATTTAGAAGCCCAACTTCTTTACTTCTGATGGCGATTTTTCATCTATAAACTCAGTTCCACCAAGGAAGACAAATGTACTGGCTCTGCTCAAACTGCATGTTAGCCCAGCAATGAGACACGTGGTTAAGATGTCCTTATGAGAGCAGGGGAAGAAGTGACTTGTCCCAATCACACTGCAAGTCCCTGGCAGAGTAAAAAATGGCACCTTGGAAACGCTCCTAGTGCGCTATTCAGGTCAGTGAACCTGCTCTCCCCAGCTAAGGCAAGACAGAGCCTGACACTCGGTCTGTGAACGAATGCTGCCGGGGTGGTGGGCTGACAGTGAAGGGCGCTCTCCACCACAGTCTCCAACAGCTCTTCATTAAAAAGAGAAAATAAAGAGGATGTTAACATGAGAAATAGAATTTTTTTTTTAAGGTTTTATTTATTTGACAGAGAGTGAATGAAAGAGAGGATACAAGCAGGGGGGAGAGGCAGAGGGGGAGGGAGGAGCAGGCTCCCCGCTGAGCAGAGAGCCTGATGAGGGGCTTGATCCTGGGACCCCCTGGGATCACGACCTGATCCGAAGGCAGTCGCCCAACCAACTGAGCCACCCAGGTGCCCGAGAAACAAAATTCTTAACTACAATATTTTCTTTGCAAGAAAGATCCCAAACCTCCAGATGATGGATTAAAGTCAGGCATCTTTCAAATTTACATTAAAGATCTGTTCTCGGGTATTAAAAATGTACAGACAATTCCTTTTTGATCACCCATGTTTGAAGAGTCTATGTGAATTTAACCCTAAACCCATACCCTCACAGCTCTGCATCTTGCCACACCTGTATTTCCTCCATCATCTTACAAACTTCCCTTCAGGTCACCTAAACTGATTTTGGCACTAACTTTTGGTGAAGTAGACCACAAAAGGAAAACATATGCTGCCAAAATTTTTCCCTGCCACAGATTTTTTTTTTTTAAGATTTTATTTATTTATTTGACAGAGACAGACCACAAGTAGACAGAGAGGCAGGCAGAGAGAGAGAAGGCAGCACGCGTGCCGCTGAGCAGAGAGCCTGATGCGGGACTTGATCCCAGGACCCTGAGATCATGACCCGAGCCGAAGGCAGCGGCTTAACCCACTGAGCCACCCAGGCACCCCAGATTCTTTTTTTTTAATGTACTGTCACTTCAATTGTGGAACTGTTCAAGAGTGTACACAATAAAAAATTAACTGTATAATCCTTTCCTAAGTCTGTGGCTTTTCCAAAACAGGTTATTTCTAACCCTGGAATTACTATTTTCAAGAAAACAAGTTAAAGTAATAGTTTATCTTCCAGGAGGATTTAAAATATATTTTACAGAAGAAAGCAATCAGTATTTTGATAAATCCTAAATAAAAAGCAAAACACAAACACTATAAAGAAAAATTATTGTTTTGTTTTAAGAATCAAAGCCGCATCCTTAAGTTCTACAATCAGGTTCTCTGGCCTGAATAGTGATATCTTGGCAACAAAGAGGAAAAACACGGCTATTTTCTGTGTATCATTTCAAAAATGACAGTCAGAACCTTTATTAAAAAGCCAGTTTTTCATGAACTCAGATATTGAAGAGAAACAGAAAATAGCTCTCAAGTCAAAAAAACAAGGTATTAAGCTACAAGTCTGCTCTGCCATCATGGCTGGATGAGCCCTAACCTTAGTAAGATACTACTTCCTCATTAAAATCTCAGACTGTGCCAAAAAACACCACTTCTGTGAATATGTTTATATTTAATATTAATAATACATGGAGGGAATAGCAACCAACATGAATTTCCTATTTAAGTCAAAATGCAAATAGATTTTGGCATATGTGCTATACATCAGGGAAAAAAATTTAAGCATTTTTTCATATGGGAAAAAGTTTACTACTAGGCTACATACCACGTAAACTCCAGATACAATGAATTATTAATTCAAACATCTAAGTTTCACTGATAATTCCATTCAGGCGTTTAGTCTCAAGAAGGGCTTCAATGCAACCAAGGAACAGAGGGGCCCGTGGGTAGGAGGGAATGAAGATGTTTCAAACACCTTCCTCCCCACACGCACTTCCAAAACTTTTTTTTTAAGTGGAAGGAAAGTACCAGATTAGGAATTTGGCATCATTTAAGTCATTGTTAAAACAAAGGCCAAAACATTCTAAGTTTGGAAATGCTGCATTAATTTCTAAGCGAAGAAATACTTCAGTTATTACCACACAGGCCCTCCAGGATCTAACCTGAGACGGACTGCTAGAGCTAACGGGGATCTTACAAATCAAGGAGTTCAACCACACGCAGACAAAAGTCTCCTTTCATAGCATCCCTAACAGCTATTTGAACATGGAGAGTGGCAAGGACTTGGATGCTTGAGCCATTAGGAAGGTCGATATCTAAACTCTGCCTCAGCTGAGAGATAGCTGTGTATGATTATACCAAAGAGAACACTTACTCCTCTTTCCAGATAAAACCCCATTACATTTGTTGATCAGAACCTTCCCTTCTACCCCCTTCCTACTTGGTCTTCTCTTCTCCAAGCTAAACATTTCCATATTTTGCCAATGTTCAATCCAGTCCAGCTCCAAGAGCTACACCAATGCTCTGTCTTTAGGGCTAATGTCTATGAGCAGAAACAGGTGGAGAGCAAAGTGAGTGCATAATTCTTTGCTCCATTTTTCGAAAGGCTCAGCCTGGCTTCCAAAATATCAGAGGAGGCAGGCTCTAATCTCAACTCCTGCATTCTGTACCCAGTACCTTATTCTCCCATTCAGTAAAATCCGTACTAAATAAAGAACACCTTCTTCCTAAGTCTTTCAAGAAGGAGATGGCCTTAAAACCAAGATTTGATACTTCTTGCGCATTAGGATGGCTATTATCAAAAATAAATAAATAAATAGCAAGTATTGGTGAGGATACAGAGAAACGGGAAACCTTTTACATTGCTGGTGGGATGTAAAATGGTGTAGCTACTCTGGAAAATGGTACGAAAATTCCTAAAAAAATTAAACATAGTCTTACCATATAACCCAGCAATTACACTTCAGAGTATACAACCAAAAGTGAAAGCAAAAACTCGAAGTTATTTTTACACTCGTGTTCATAAAAGCATTTATTCATGATAGCTAAAAGGTGGAGGCTACCCATGTGTCCACTGACAGATGGATGGATAAGCAAAGTGTGGTATATCCATTCAATGAAGTATCATCCATACTTAAAAAGGAAGGAGATTCTGATACATGCCACAACATGGATGAACCCTGAAGACATTATGGTTAGTGAAATAAGCCAGTCACAAGAGGACAAATAATGTATAATTCCTATTTGTCGTTCCCAGAATAGTCAAATTTGTAGAGACACGATATAGAATGGTGGTTGCCAGGGGCCAGGGAAGGGCAGGCTGGTGATCTGGGGAATAAGTGTTTGATGGGTACAGAGTTTCAGTGGGAAAAACAAAAAAGTTCTAGAGATGGATGGTGGTGACAGTTACACAACAAAAATGTATCTAATACCACTAACTGTACTCTTAAGAATGGTTAAAATGGTAAATTCTATGTTATGTAGTTTACCATCATAAAAAAATTTTTTTTCACTGAAAAATAAAAACAAAAACAAAATCCAAGCTTTCAGAATGTCAGAGTCCAATCAAGGAAAAGTCTCTACATCTGATCTCCCTTTACCAAGAAGCTGTCCCTCCCCTGCCCTTCTCCGTCTATAGTGCCATCTCCTCTAGCCCAAAATGATAGTGACAAAAGAAAATGACTGTTCTCTCGGTTTCTACTTTACTGTAATATGGAAAGTTTCAAAAAATTTCTCATCATGGAAAACTGTTTCTAGTCCATATCCTTTACATAATACTCTCCTCATCTGCTCAATCTGGCAGCACATATACTAAATAAAAAGAAATACATCTTAAAACCAAGAAATACACCCCAAACCAAGTCTAAAAATTATACCTGTATTTCTTCTTCTGAAGCTGCCATATCATAGTTTCAGACAGTTCGGTGGCATAAATTTCTTCAAAATGAGGGCTCATGATTTTTGTGACTTCTCCATCTCCAGCACCTAAATCAAGAAGTCTGTGGGTTTTCCAGTCTGGATTAATTTTTAGCAGTCTCTGAAACTGATCTGGTGAAAACACAAACATTGAGCCTCTTCCTAGCAACCTGAAAAAAAAGGGACAAAAATGGAAGAGTCCATGCAAATCAAGCACCCCCACATACATTCAGAGCAACCACAGTACTTCAGTCCCAAGGGCCTCCTGAAACTACAAAATGTTTATTTTAGGTGATTGTATGGTTAAATTATACATTACCTTTTATATAACTTATAGAGTCTAAACCGAAGTTAGGAAAATAAGAAAATATCTTTAGGTATCATTTGGCTCTGAGATCAATACTACCCCGTGAAGAATGGGGAAGGCAGAGGGGTAAAAGGTGGAGAGGAAACAGCACGAATGAGAAAGGAAGGGAAGGGAAGAAAAAGGAGTAAGAAAGTAAAAGGTGAATGTCAAGAATTCATGTTAAACTAGGAAGGAGAGATGGACTGAGTAATGTTTCCTGTCATAGGCCAAGAGAATCAGACCGCAGCACTAGCCAGTAAGACCAAGAAAAATCAAATAGAAAAAAAAAAAAAGCTGTTATGTTATGAAACTAAACAATAGGTGAGAAAAAAACAGTTTCACTGTCATAGATTTTTAAGGGACACTGGAGAAAAGCAGAAAAGAGCGGTCCCTGTGGTATCAGTTAATTTGCATTTAAAGAGTAGATCCATACTTCCATCAATTTACGGATTACAACAATTGTCTGGGTCCTGCTATTTCTAAAAATCCTAAAAACATTCAAAACTACAGTGATGCCTTTAAAAAAAGAGCTGGAGAGGTGTTAAGTGGAGACCAGAGAGAAATCTCGGGAACAGCAGCTGAAGCTCAAACCAGGTCTCCAGGAAGCACCATGGTGGGAAGCAGAAGGCCCCCCCGACTTAGCTCTGGTATCTTAGCCCTCAAATCCTAGTCCTTCCAGGGCAGGGATTCTCCAGCTCCCTTTAAGCAGCAGAACCCTTTCTTGAAGTGGGGCTCAGACACTACGAAGAACGGTAAAGGGAGCGCTGAGCGCTGCCGCAGCAAAGAGGTTAGGGGCCTTGGAGACACTGTCACGTCTGGGCCCTTCCCTGCAAGCTGAAGGAGTTCTTGAGGCACTTCCTCTTCAGACCCTGGAACACAGTTTGAAAACCACTGGTCTGGGAAACGGCAGGGAAACCTGTCCTGTACTGCTACTTTCTGGAAATTTATCGTAAGGTACAATGTCACATGCCTGCAACCTGGTACTCCTGGTAAGACCAGTTTAGGGAAAGAAGTAAAATTGCAGAGTTCAAATAACAAATTCCCTCTCTCCCCTTTTCCCATTAAGGCTGGAGAAAAGTTTAACCAGATCTAATAATGTGTTTACGGTAAATCGTCTGCCCCACAGAAATGCTTTTTAGCTAGGGGGCATGGAGAGCATGGGGGCATGGTCATCAGAGGCTGCTAAAAACCATGCTATCCTTTACAAAGAAAAGCGATTTCCTCCAAGACAGTTGTTTCTTTATCTTCTAGGGGAACACTAGGCTGTAGAAAGCAAATCTGTGAAAAGGGACTGAATTTACAGGAAGAACTTTACAAAATTTCGCACAGAAGCTACCTGAGTCAGAGCAGGAAAAGGGTGCGGGCAGCACAGTCTGGGGCATGCATATTCCCAGAGTCGGTGCTGACTTGCCACAGGATCCAAAGTAAGTTGCAAAACCAGTCATTTGGCTTAAACTTTCCTACTTATAAGAAAAACAGGCTTCCCTAGCCAACTTCTTGGGAAGTAAGGAATCTTAAGGTAATAATCCTAGAATTCTTAGAGCTGCAGCTCATCTGAGGTCAGAGCTCAGGAGGTTATCTGACTTACCTACATTTAAAGACACCAGAGAGAGAAGCACCAGCCTATTTCCAAAGATCACAAGTAACAATGGCTCCACAGAAAGGTTAAAACTGTCAAATCAAAATTCAAGCCCAGTGTTTCTCAATCAGGACCAACTCTGCCTTCTAGGGGGCAGTGGGATTAGGTGGGAGAGTCAGGGGTAGTCCCAAGGGCTTGGGAATGCTGCCACAGTTAGTGAGGAAAGCAAGAAAAGCTATACTTCCTGATACACGTGGGTCAGTCCCACACAATAAGAAAGTATCCCACCTAGAACACCAAAACACTGACCTAGCTCAATACAAAGTTTCCAGCAAACACATATCATGAAGAGGTATGGCTCCCTAATTTGTCTTTAATTTCCAAAGTTAGTGACGCCCACTGGCGGGAAGGGACTAGTGTTTAATAACCATCCTAGGTTCTCTGGCCACAATCTAAGTTCTCTCCAGATATAGAATCTATAGAGGAGGTGTGGCTCCTTACAAATATTTTCCTTATAATATAAACTCTGAAAACAGCTGTCAAGTCTCTCCTGACTTGGCCTTTCCCTTGCTGATACAAAGTCTGATAAGTATCTTTTTAATTCAAGAAGGTACCACACAGTACAGCATGCCTCGGAAATATTGCAAGTCCAGTTCCAGACCACTTCAATAAAGCAAATATCACAATAAAGCAAGCCAGACGAATTGTTTGGTTTCCCAGTGCACCTTTAATGTAACTTTTATTTATGTTTACAGTGATACCGCAGTCTATAAAGTACACAACAGCATTATGTCTAAAAAAAAATAATGTTAATGTTAAATTAACATTATTAAATTTTTTAATGTTAAAAAATACATTAGTTAAAAAAAAAAAATGCTAGCCATCAGCTGAGTTTTCACCAAGCCGCAATCACTGATCAGACATGATCATAATATAGTAATGAAAAAGTCTGAATATTGTGAAAATCACCAAATTATGACACACAGATGCAACGTGAGCAAATGCTACCGGAAAAATGGCATTGATAGACTTGCACGATGCACAGTTATCCCAAAGTACCAATTAAATTTAAAAAAAAAAATGCAGTATCTGTGAGTGGAATTAAGTGCAATAAACTGAGGTGTGCCTGTAATTATTTCAGAAAGAGACAGCCATTTGTGGTAATAATCTATCATGGATGGAAAACACCAACAGGTTCAAAATTAAGCTTTCAGGTTAGATAGGACCCGCAACAAGACTTGTTTTGGGAGAGTGGGAGGTGAGAGCCATAGATAAGGGAACCCAAAGGGACTGATGAAATGCACAGGCTCTCTTTGACCGAACTGTGAAATTCCGTATCTGGGAATTTGAAACAGGATCCAGCGTGGCAGAAGTTGGGGGTAGGAGTAGAAGTGAAGGGGAGAGGTAGTTCAGAGTTTGAAATCTCCCAAAATTTTATGTGAAATGTTGAATGTAAACATTATTTGAAGAGAGGATTCCTATACTTTACCATTTTTAAAGAGGTAAAGAACCGCATGAAGGGTAAGAGCTACTGCTACAATGACTTGTCTGCTTCCCAAAGAAAATATTATAGTACAGAACAGAAATTCAGTGCAGCCAATTTTAGAAACAAAATGTCAGACCAAGTTGTATAAACTCAACTACCAATACAAAAATAACAACTGTTTGCTGAAGCAAACTTAAGGCAATTTCATATAAACAATGAAGAAAATCAAGAAAGAAATCTTGAGAAATGGCTCGTGGTGCCTAAAAACATATTTAAGGACCAGATGATAGACTGGGGATCCAGACGTTCAGGAGAAGCTGGCTCCAAACCTCAAGGGGAAAAAAGAGTGGGCACAACCAGTGGCTTTAAGCTGTCCAACAAGGCTTCGTAAACACTGAGCCCTACTCGCTTTCTCCTTAGCATTCTAGTTTCTTGGGCCTTGGGGATATTTGAAACTTCGACAGAGAAAAGATAAAAAATATTCCTAAAGTTTCTTCCACGGATTTATATGCGAGAACGACTCTGCAGACAGGTACTTCCATACTAAGTCTGAAAGATTCTGGTGAGCCTAGATACTATGTAAGAACAGATTTTGCACCCTTCACTCGAAATAAGCCAGCACACGTTGCTGTGGAGACTAATTATATCCCCCCAAAAAACTTGCTCCTGGGAGGCGTGCTTAAGGCAAAGATTTTACTCTTCGGTTTATGTTAAGGACTTAGTTCCTGCTACTCATTACTCATAAGGAACTAGAAGCATTATGGGCATCACTTGGGAGTTTGTTAAAAATGGAGAATCTCAGGCCCCAGACCTATTGACTCACAATCTGTATTTTAACCAGATCTCCAAGTTGGTTCCCATACCCATCAAAGCTGAGAAGCACTGCTCCAAGGAGAACTCCCACCGTAGAAATGCAGACTAATGAGGTTCTTTATCAAGTTGTGGTGAATTTAAAAAGCTAACTGCACAAGGCTGAAGACACTGGCCCACTGCCAGGGATTCTGACTAGTAGAAATACTGCGGCGGAGGCAGTCAACACCTTCCACCAAATCACTTTTCTCTTCCACTTTCTTTTTATAAACCTAAAGATAAGGAAAAAGTACGTAAGATTCACTTACCCATTGATAGATGTTCTAGACATAAACAGGCTAAAAACGGATGACACGAAAGAGTGATATAATTGGATAAATAGCCAGCCCGATTTCTCAATGCTGTTGTTTAAGAAGATCTGTGTTCCTTGGTCAAGGTAGCTCTGAACAAAGACAGCCTGGAGTGATTCACATAATTTCTCTCTGTTGCACACATACCACTAAAAAAGAAAGAAGAAAGGTGAAAACACACAACTAAAGTGTCATCTAAGAACTCCAAAAACAAAAGCCGGAAGACTAAATCAAATCTAGTATTTCCAATATTATAATCTCAAGGCACTTGGCACTTTGAGAATAATCATCATCTCTTAAATATAGACAACCTATAAAGTATAAAATACTTCTACATAAGTAATTTCTCATTTAATTCTCATAAGAGTATGGGGGAAGGTTGAAGAGGGCTCTGAGTCATGCAGCTCTAGTGGCTTAGTAGGTGGCTGAGGTGTTCTGAGTCCCATCTGGTCCAATGTTTCAGACACTATAGCCCCCGTACCCTGAGATCTAGGAAAGCTCTGCTGGCCTCTCCTTCACTGGAAAGCAACATCAGAAGGCAAAAACTGGCAATAATAACTTTGGTTTTAGATAAGGAAACAGTCCCATAATGCAGTGATTTGATTCAAAATCACCAAAGAAATCAATGGCAGAAGAAGCCACAGAAGTTAATACTCCAGTGTCCAGATTAACCTGCCTTTCTCCTTGTAGGCTATAGAGAGGCCTTTAGAAATAGGGAGGTGTGCTTACCAGGTCTTGTAACACTCTCACAGATGGGCAATATGTGCTTGAGAAAGATTAAGAAGTTACTTAAGGTCACACTGTAATTAATAAGACAAAAGTGGTAACACGTAGGAGAATCAGGTATCTATGAACAGGCTCTCGCCACAACACAATTTTGAGGACAAAACAAGAACCTCCACCAAGGATGAAATGTAATTCTCCACAATAAGTGTTTTCCATTTTCTTTTTTTTTTTTTTTTAAGATTTTATTTATTTATTTGACAGACAGAGATCACAAGTAGGTAGAGAGGCAGGCAGAGAGAGAGAGAGAGGAGGAAGCAGGCTTTCTGCGGAGCAGACAGCCCGATGTGGGGCTCGATGTGGGACTCGATCCCAGGACACTGGGATTCTGACCTGAGCCGAAGGCAGAGGCTTTAACCCACTGAGCCACACAGGCACCCCAGTGTTTTCCATTTTCATTTAGAGTCAGTGTACCAGGGAAGGGGGGAGTAAGACCACACAGCAGGCCAGCTGTAGGGTCAGCTCCACGGTCAAGTCCTGGCTCTGCCATTCCTGTGTAAACTCAGACAAATCACTTAATCTCTGAGTCTGCGTTCATACATCTGTGGACTAGAGATGTCACTGCTATCTATCTATCCTAGTAGGGTACTGAGAGGATTAAACAAGATAATGCAAGCAAATCCTCAAATATAGTACCAGACACACAGAAGAATCCTATAATAATAGCAATGAGATTCCTCTAACATGGCCTGAAAAATAAGAGTAGGCCATTAATTACTATGATGAAACTGTAAGGTTGACCAGTTATTATTAATCCATTGTCTGCTAACAAACAATCAATTTTTCCCAATAAAACATCTATTGGCCAAAAGTAATTTGTTTCCCCCTCAAAAGTATGACCATTTATCAGGACACGTTCCCACTTTTACAATCCTCCAAAGCTTCCTAAATGTTCAATGAAATCTTGGTTAACATTCCTGACACTAACATTGAAAGGACCCGGTTAGAAACTAACACAAATAAGCAAAAAGGCACACATTAAGTTTGCAAAGATTAACTCATCTTTTTTACAAACCCTATATCCAAACGAGATACCAAATCTCCCACCTATTGACTGATTTGTGTTAATTCACCGTTTAAATACTCTTACCAAAACTTCTTGGACTTGAAAGCAATTTTCATTTTTTTCTACTCTGTGTGATAAGCTGTGAAGCTTCTTATACTCACTGCCTACACTTTTTTCCTTGGTCTGAAAATGGTCTTGCTTAATCATTAACTAACTCTTAATATTCATTGTGTCTGAAGTTATACCCCAGTGCAGGTCATAAACCATTTTTTATTATACTCCCGACCTTCTGGTGCACATTCTGAACTCTGTAATGTTGAGGCCACTCTGCCTTTTATTTATTTTTTATTCTCTGAAATGACTAATCAAGATGAAAGCCATCACCTTGGTGGTAGGCAATCAGGCACATTCTATTAACATGGACAAGAAGTCATTCAAGTGAAACAGAGGAGCTTAGAATTCCTCAGCATCCACTTGTAAACGGACAACTGGAACAATGGACTCTGACTTCAGAACTAAGCAAGACTGGGCATCATTAACTGCAAATATTGCTTTCAAGTGCCAAGAGGAAAAACTCAAGTTTTTTTTTTTTTTTTTTTAAACTCGAGTTCTTAACAGCATTTCTCTCAATTCACTGACATTGACACATGTAATTGAACCTTTATAGCCACACAAGTGTTTCAGAAAAGAGACTGCTGGGGCGCCTGGGTGGCTCAGTCAGTTAAGCATCTGCTTTTAGCTCAGGTCATGATCCCAGGGTCCTGGGACTGAGCCCCACATCAGGCTCCCTGCTCCTTGGAGAGCCTGCTTCTCCCTCTCCCTGCTCCTGCTCTCTCTTGCTATCTCACTCGCGCTCTCTCAAATAAACAAAATCTCAAAAAAAGAAAAGAAAAGAAACTGCTTAGTGAACAGAATGTGCTACAGAATAAAAAGGAATAAAGCCCTCCTCTTTAAAGATAAAGGTTGAAGGGCGCCTGGGTGGCTCAGTGGGTTAAAGCCTCTGCCTTCGGCTCGGGTCATGATCTCAGGGTCCTGGGATCGAGTACCGCATCGGGCTCTCTGCTCAGTGGGGAGCCTGCTTCCTCCTCTCTCTCTCTGCCTGCCTCTCTGTCAACTTGTAATCTCTCTCTGTCAAATAAATAAATAAAAAATCTTTAAAAAAAAAAAAAAAAAAGATAAAGGTTGAAATCCATGCTCCTGCTGACTATCTGCAGGATATAAATGTCAACTCCAAAAGGAACATTATCTGTAATCCCCAAAAGTGGAAACAACTCAAGTGCCCATCAACTGATGGATAAACAAGAGATGACTGATCCATACAAGAGAATACAGATTATTCAACCATTAAAAGCAGTGAGGTACCGATTCATGGGGCAACATGGAAGAACTCTGAAAAAAGGCCCAAAATGATACAATTTCACTTTCATGAAGTGTCCAATAGGTAGATCCAGAGACAGGAAACAGACTGTAGTTGGAAAGACTACTTACACATATGGGGTTTCTCTCTGGAGTGATGAAAATGCCCTGAAATTAGCACGGTGATGGCTGCACAACTCTGTGAAGACACTGTACTATAAACACAACCAAACTGCGCACTTCAGAAGGATGAGTTTTATGGTATGTGAATTATATCTCAATAAAGGCTTCTTTTTAACATATACATACATATTTAAATGTAGATGGCATTTTTATCTTCCAGAAATTAAAAGTGGTTTGAAAATTTAAGTGATCTGGCAAACCTCTTTAAAAATGCAAATTTTGGGGCACCTGGGTGGCTCAGTGGGTTAAAGCCTCTGCCTTCGGCTCAGGTCATGATCCCCAAGTTCTGGGATGGAACCAGTATCGGGCTCTCTGCTCAGCAGGGAGCCTGCTTCTTCCTCTCTCTCTGCCTACTTGGGATCTCTGTCTGTCATATAAATAAATAAAATCTTGAAAAATAAAAATGCAAATTTTAAGATGTGTATCTGGGGCGCCTGGGTGGCTCAGTGGGTTAAGCCTCTGCCTTCAGCTCAGGTCGTGAGCTCGGGATCCTGGGATCGAGCCCCACATGAGCCCCGCATCAGGCTCTCTGCACAGCGGGGAGCCTGCTTCCTCCCCTCTCTCTGCCTGCCTCTCCGCCTACTTGTGATCATTCTCTCTGTCGAGTTTAAAAAAAAAAAAAAAGATGCAAATCTGACCACATCACAACCCTACTTCATGCAAGTCTGAAGCTAATACCCAAAATGCTCACTATGGGCTTCCCAGGCCCTATGCAATTTGTCCGTTCTGTGTCCACAGCCTTATCTCTTAACACTGTCTGCCACCCATAACCCCTGACCATTCACTATGTCACAACACTGTACCCCTCTTTTTCTGAAAGGCTCCTTTCTCAGGACTGTCTCACATGGGGTTTGCTCTCTCCTCTACATTTCCCATCACCCCAACCACTATCTCTTCACCTGGTTAATCTGACCTAAGCCTAAATATTTCTTCAAGTATGTTTGCCTTGAACTTGTAGACCAGATAGGATCCTCCCCCCCAATTCAAATACCTTCTCCTATATCCTATATATCTCCTCAGTGCATTGATGACCACTGAATTGAATAACTGTACATAACTGTATGTTCACTGTCTCCCTTCCCAGGAAGACAAAGTTTCATAAAGGTAGGAACAATGACTGACTTCAGTGCCTGGCACAGATACAATGAACAATAAATGTTCGTTGAATCAATCACAGGCAGCCCAGGGGCACCCGAGTGGCTCAGTTGGTTAAGTATCTGACTCTTGATTTTGGCTCAGGTCATGACCTCAGGGTCCTGAGATGGAGCACTGGTTGGGCTCTGTGCTCAGGAGGGAGTCCGCTTCTCTTTCTCTCCCTCTCCCCCCACCCCTCCACTTGCTCTCTCGAAATAAATAAGTCTTTTAAAAAAAAAAAAAAATCACAGGCAGCCTACCAGATAGAATGTAGAGTTTCCAACAAAATCTTAGAGGAGATATACGACAGCCACAGAGATAGCGGTCACTAGGTTTCTGTCAATTTCTAAAATTCCAAGTTTTTTTTAAAGGTCCTGCTTTTCTTTAAGGTTATTTTATTATCTTACTTAATTTATTTAAGTAATCTCTGCACCCAGTGTGGGGCTTGAACTCATGATCCCGAGATCAAGAGTCATATGCTCCACTGACTGAGCCAGCCAGGTACCTATGAAAGGCCTTGCTTAAACCCACTTCTGCAAACAGTGGTTAAACCCACCCACTCACCACAAAATTGCATCACCACAAGCAAGCAACGAAGGACAACACTGACTGAACACCTACCTTGTTCCAGGCACCCAGCCAAGGGCTTCACATTTCACTTACCATCTCACAACTTCCGGATAATCGGAAGCCTGGGGTTTCTCAGCACTTACAGTTGAATCGGGTTCCTATTCTAGGAGTGTATTGCTTCATAAGAGCTTCTTTCAAAGAAGCTTCTCTTTAGTCTACCCAGCATGTCTGAGATACATTTGCAGAAAAGAAAGCAGGACCACTCTGTCCAACTAAACTGGACTGGGTACGTTAAGAGAAAAGATAATCTGATCTGGATAGCAACTAAATGACAGGGTTTCTCAGCCTCCGCATTACTGACATTTGGGCCCAGATAATCCTTTGTCAAAGGATCTGTCGCATGCATTATAGGATGTACATGCAGCAGTACCCCTAGCCTCTACCCATCAGATGCCAGGAGCACTCCACCGAGCTGTGGCAACCCAAAAACGTCCCAGACATTGCCAAACATCCATCCATTGGGAGGCAAAATCAGTACTGCTTGAGAGTAACTACACGGGCCAACCCCAAAAATTTCATTACTGTTTCCTAATGATCACAGCTTAACAGTGGTCTAGGAAAAATTAAAGATGACCAAAGGCCTCCAGGAACTTGTATTCCAGAGGAGAGAAAAAAATCAGAAACCAAGGGAACCAAGGGAATCATGATGGGATTATGATCTTAGGCAGGACCTTCAGGCCTTAAATATGCAGTCCCCTTGCTCTAAGATGAGATGCTGATAGAGAGAAAATCAGTGCAGGAACCCCCTGCAACCATATGGCGGTCCCCCGGAGCTCCTCTCTCCAGACAATCCAGCTTAAATGAAAAGCTGTAATGAGCTCACAGCATGGGTGGCCTGTCTGTAGGCTCCCATGCACTTTCAAGCAGGTGAGTTCTTTGAATGTGTGCTCCTCAAAGACTACAGAGACCAAGGTGCACAGGCAAGAACAAAGCATCATGCTCGTTAAATGTTCACACTGGAAGGACTGTGTGCTCACCCTACTTACAGCAGGCTGGCCTCCTCAGCTGGAGACTGGTGTCTGGAGAAACGTCATCTTAGCATCTTCCTTTAAAGCTTACATGAATTTTCATCCATCCAAGTAAGGAAGGAAATCTTTTAAATAACAAATTCTAATCACACTAAGTTACGCTGTACAGTCCTCTGCTGATGTCAAGGACAAAGTAGGATGTGACAACTAACAAAGACATCTTCCAGAAATCACAGGAAATTGCAATGTTCTCCCTACTTGTAGCAAAACTATACTAAAAGACTATACCACTTGTAGCAAGACACACTAAAAATTAGACACATACACAGCCAAATCACGTAGACATGAGTTCTTAACATGTATGTGACAGTATGTGCCAATCAAAATAATGAGGTATTAGGTCGGGTCTTACAGATTAAGCCCATGAACATCTCTTAATCTTTATATAACCTTGGTGGATGAATCATTCCTTCAAAGTATAAATATAATTTTCCTGTAAGATTGATTATATTTACTTACAAGACCAAGGGATACAATTAGAAGTTTTTCTGAATTTATTTTTTAGTTTCTCAACAACCATACATGTGCTATGTAATTGTCTTTCCTGGGACACCTGGGTGGTTCAGTCATAAAGCATCTGCCTTTGGCTCAGATCATGATCCCAGGACCCTGGGTTCAAGCCCAAATTGGGCTCCCTGTAGGAAGCCTACTTCTCCCTCTCCTGATACCCCTGCTTGTATTCCCTCTCTCACTGCCTCTTTTCGTCGAATAAATAAATGAAAATCTTAAAAAAAAAAAAACTCTTTCTTTCCAAAATACAAAGGACTTGAGCACAGTAGAAATGGAATTAGAAAAATTATTATTATTGTTATTATTTTTTTTTTATTTGTTTGAGAGAAAGAGAGATCACATAGGTGGAAAGGCAGGCAGAGAGAGAGAGAGGAGGAAGCAGGCTTCCCGCTGAGCAGAGAGCCTGATGCGGGGCTTGATCCCAGGACCCTGAGATCATGACCTGAGCCGAAGGCAGAGGCTTTAACCCACTGAGCCACCCAGGCGCCCAGAAAAATTATTTTTAAAAGCCAAGGTCCTGGGGCACCTAGCAAGTCTCATCTCTCTTAGGCTCAATCTTCTCTCAAAAAAGGGGGTGGAGCAAAAAAAGGGGGGGGAGGGTAGCACCTACCTCTGGGAGTTGGTGTAAGGACGAGAGAGGATGATACACTAAAGTGTCTGGTGCACAATAGAAGCAAAATAACTTGATTTCCTTCTCCTTCCTGTCCAAGGCCCACAAAAGCCAGTCAGAGAGCAGAAGTTCAAGGGAATGCCTAAAAACCACACTGTAGGTCTGGGCACCCAGCCATTCTCAAAAGGAATGAGTAACCCAAGACCTGAGGCATTTAGTACCACTAAAAACAATTGGAAAGGCTCCACTGATGGGATCCACGAACATAGAATCTTTTCTTTACAGGGGGTGGTCAGACCAAGCCTGACGACCTTGACCTGACAGCTGAGGATTCAAAAATCACATTCCAAGTTCTGCAAGGGGTCCTATCTGTCCAGACACTCAATCATTGACACTTTCTTGCATCTAAGCACAGCATAAGAGTAAATCTTCAAACCATTCATTATTTTTCCACAAATGACACAAACCTAAACCAACAACCTCTCTATACGAGATTTCAATGTGCAGAATGACAGGGCACCCTCAGGTCCACGAAGGGAAACAATTCATATGGATTAGATTAAGTTGTTTCAGCTCTGATTTAATAAATAAATTATTGGCAATTTTCATTTCAAGTACTCACTCACTGTTAAAATTTTATAATCCTAAGATTTTAACAAAGCTTCAGAAGGTCTAAACAGCAGTCTGTTACTGGCAATTACCAGGGTGCCCTCAAGCACCTTCAAAGGGGAACATAAAGGCCTCTGGCATATCCAGCAGAAGAGAGGGATCCCAGTGGTCCATGAAATTGAGGCAAACACTTATATAGGGTTTCAACACAGATTATAAGGAAAGAAACTCTACAAAATCTCTTTGGTATTCGGCTACGAAGGCCTCCAGGTTCTGGAAGGCAGTTCAGAAGAGGACACAAATCCATCCGTGTCCATCTGGCCAGCTGGCGACCGCCCCGAGCACTGTGAAGTCACGCTGACTTGGGTCGGCCTCCACAAGTAAATGAGGAGTGAAGGGGACAGGAGGCCGCATCTGTCCGCTAGCACAACCTCTGACCTATGGCTGGGATCACCAAGTATTTTTTCATTTGGAAAAAAAACCACAAAAAACAATTGTTTTGACTATCTTAAATCTATCACTGCTTGTAACATAACACAGTTCTGAATTTATATAAAAAGGTGAAAAATAAGGCAGATATAAACAAACTTGTAATTTTAAGTTACACCTTACTAATTCCAGATAACCAATGTTACCTGTGCTCTTAAAAGCGCATACAGTGCATCACCTGAAGAAGCTGTCCTGGCCTGGTTCCAAGGAGTCCCGTAACAATTCTTTTTTCACTCCATCAACTCAGAAACTACTGAATGACTGTTATTATCAAGAGCCTAGTTAGTGGGGCCTTAGAGTCCTTTCAAGTTTCAATAGCTCCATAAGAGTTGCCTTAACTTTAAGTACTAGGTACAATGCATCAAAAACACTAGATCAAAAGTTTTTGTTGCTGCTATCTTCTTTTTAAGTTCCAAGCCTGCCAAAACCGAAAAGTGACATATCTAGTTTCTCCCTGGCTGGCTCTATTTCTTCCCAATGAGTCAAACTATCCACTGTGCAACCTGTGATTAAGAAGTGTGCTGTTGATGAAGGAAGCTGGAAAGTTCTCTGGGGAAAACTCCTTTTCTGTAAGGGGCCACAGGGTAAATATTCTAGACTTGTAGGTCATAAAGAACCAACTATGCGACTTGACCACTGTAGTGCAGAAGCACTTAAAGACAAGTAAACCAATGTAGTGGCTCTGTGCCAACAAAACTTTATTTGTGGACACTGGAATTTGAATCTCATGATTTTCACATACGACAAAATATTATATATTTTTTACGACTACTTAAAAATGTAGAAGTATTCTGACTTCATGGGCTATAACAAAAATGTCAGTGAGCCCAAGCTGGCCTGCAAGCCACATGTCTGCTCTGGGAGAAGCCTTCCTTGCTTCTCCCTTGCCCGAAGTGAAAAACAATCCCAGTTTGGAAGCCGGCACATCAAACCAAGTTATTAAGATGATGCTGCCCCTACAGTTTTAGAGCGACTCTAGCTCAAAGGAGCCTTGCATCTCGTCTCCGGGAGATAGTAACTCAATAGCAATTTTTAATACATTTCCCAAGACCTCTCCTTTAACCAGAGAATCCTCCACCATAATTTCTTAATAAAATAACCATAAAGAAAACTTCTGCTAAGTACGGTTCAATTAAATCCATAACCTCACTTTCATGCAAATCCAAAAGAACCAGATGTGGCTGGTTATGGAACCCACACACCCAAATGAACACCAGAAAACCTTGGATGAAACTATAAATTTGAAGGGGGAAGGAATGTTAGAGTTAAGTTTCTTCACAGGTCAGAAGGTTCATAAGGCAAACCTAGGATCCTGGAATATAAAGCAGATAACAACCACCGCAGACACTGCAGAGGGGAAAATCCCCTTTTTCACTTTATCTCACTGTGGTTTTTACACACGCATTTCTTTTGTTCACTTTAATCTTTATTCATGGACAATATTTTTAAAATGTCAATGCATCATCTCAAAATAACCTCTGGATTGATCACGCTAAGGAGAAGAGCCAATCTCCCCCAAAATAACTCAGGAAGTACCAGATCAGTCTTCACCCTGGAGAACGCAGCTGCCAAACTCTTAGTCCAACTGGTTAAAACACACAGTGCACACACATACTTCAGTATCTCAGAAGTGTAACAAAGTAAATGATGTGTCTGAAACCAGTATCAGTTTTCATCAGAACCTAAATGATTCAGTTTTAAAAAGGTCCACAATTAGAAAGTATCTCCTGTTAGGAGATATTGTGAGGTGATGTCTACATCTGTATTCTACCTAGATTCCAGAAAAATCAAATTACTTAAACAGCTTTTCAATTTTTAAAATATAACCAATTCTTCCACAAGCACGGACAACTTATCAAGTGTGTAATCATGACAAGAGTCATAAGCACCTCAGCTAAGAGACTCAACCATAATTCCATAGCAATGGAGATCTGCCTCCTTTTCATCCTACCCAGAACCTTATTTCATATTCCATATGGCTATGTGACATTCTGGTAACTGTACATGATCACTGTAGTACTTCAGAGCTGTTTCTCTGAGAATGATCAGTGCTAATTAACCCACAGCAAAGAATGTAGTTTTACAACTTAAGATCACCTCCTGACTTTAAGGGCCCTCCTAAAAATATCATAGGCAGGATTACCTAACAAACTCTAACAGCCGTGGGATCACACAAAAAAATTTCATGGAAATGCATGATTTCCTTTAAAAATGGAAAGGGGGGGGGGTGGACCAAGATCAGTAATTACTAGATAAAAACTAAACACTACTTGTCTTAATGAATTGCTTTATGTCCTTAAGATAATTGTTTACTTCCATTAAAATACACAGACTCCACCGCAGTGTCAACTCTCTGAAGGCGGCCTAACAAGAAACCCAACATAGGAAAATGAGAAATCTATGAAAACCCGATGAGACACAAAAATGGGGAACCACCGCTTCTTCCTGCTCTCTGGAAGGGCAAAATGCACCATCAAGGCTCAGCAATCCTGAGCCGGACTCCCGAAAGCCTCTTTTCCATAAATGCAAGGTTCACCGCCAAGTACCTTATGGTCAAAAATGAAACGATCACTCTCAATGCTCCCGCTGAACCGCACAGACTTCTGTTAAGGGGGCCCCCCCAAACCCAAACCTCATGAAAAAGGCGACCTCACCGGTCACATCGCACAGGTCACGATCCACAACTCTGAAAGCAATTCACTCCTGCCTAATTCTGGGTCTTTTTTTTTTTTTTTTTAATTTTGTTTTGTTGTTTAGTTGTTTTTAAAAAAATAAAAAAAAAAAAAATCCCTTCCAGGAAAAGCTTGCATCATCTTTCTTCTTACCTCATCTTTCCAGCCAGATAACCCACAGCGAAGTTTAAAGGAGATCAGTCTTCGGTCGGAGGGGGTGGGGGCAGGGTTCGGGAGGGTGGGAGTGTGAGCACCTGTCAAATCCTATTCTTTTCTTTTTTTTTTTTTTAAAAAAAACAACTGCCGAGGGAAAAGGTCACCCGGAGAGTTATTAAAAGGCTCCCACGATGCACGGTTAAAATTTCTTTATGGCCCTTTGTATGCGCAGAGATTCGAGCAGACCCCCCCCCCAAAAAAAAAAAAAAATTAAGGGATCGGTTTGTGGCTTGGATTCGCCGGGGTCGGGAAGGCGGCCCCGGGTCCCCGGGGGCTCGGTCCGCTCGTCGACCCCGCAGGCCCCCCCGGGGGGACCGGCCGGACGCCCGCGGCCACGCGCCCACCCCCCCGAAGTTCCCGCGCCGCGGCGGCCGGGCGCCTGCGACCACCGCCCGGGACGCGCGGGAACAATGCGGGGCTCCGGGGCGCCCGCCGTCGGGCCCGGGGCGGCTCCGGGAGGCCGTTTCTCCGCCCGCGCCCGGGAACAAAAGGCGCCGCGGGGCCGCGGGCCGAGCGCCCGGCCGCGGAGGCGTCGGGAAAACTTTCTGCAGGGCCGAGGCGGCGGCGGCCGCGACCGCCCCGGGGCTGCGGTGGGGGTGGGGGGGCCCCTCGGCGGCCGCGGCCGCCCCCGCACAATAGCCCGGGCCGCGCGCGGGAAGGCCGGGCCGCCACGCCCCCCGCCGCAGCCCCCGGAGCCGCGGCGCGACCCCCGCCGGCCGCGTTACCTGGTGGTTGTCCTTCCTGCCGCCCGCGGCCGCCGCCGGCCCGCCGGGGCCGCTCGTCATGTTCACGTACAGGGAGCGGGCGAGCGGGCTCCGCAGCGTCCACATCCTCCGCGCCAGCCACACGGACGCCAGGCTCAGGCACAGCCAGCCCGCGAGCAGTCGCATCGGGGGCCGCGGCCGCTCGCTCGGATCACCGCCGGCGCCGCGGCGAGCAGCAGCAGCAGCAGCAGCAGCAGGAGGAGCAGGAGGAGGAGGCGCCGCCGCCTCCGGCCGCCGCCGCCGCCGCCCGGGCTCGAGCCATCGCGCCCAACTCGCCCATCCAGCCCCCTTCAGGGCCGAGGCGGACGTGGTGGCGGGGGAGGGGGCGGGGTGGGGAGGAGCGGGCGGCGCACAGCCTTCCCGCCTCCCCCTTCCTTTCCGCCTGCGGAACGCCGCCGCCGCCGGCGCCAGTTTCCACCCGGAGCCCTTAGGGAAGGAAGGGCCCGGGCGCCTTCCCCGGCTGCGTGCGCCGCCGCCGGCCGGGAGGCGGGACCAAAAGAGCGCGCCTGCGCCCGGCGCGCGCCGCCCCGCCTGGCGTCGGCGGCGGCTCCACGGAATGGCCGAGATGATTTTCTTTAATTTTTCTCAGCATCGAGGGAGATCCTTCCGCAGGTAGCTCGTGCAACCTCCCGTCCCTCCGAGGTGCTGCCTCTAGGGCTTCGGGGCCTTCCTCGCTGTCGTCTTGGCCTCTGGGCGTCGCATCCCCCCACCCCGGACCCCCGGCCCCCCGGACCCCCGGCCGCGGCGGCCGCGCGTCGGTCGGGGACGGGCCAGACCCACCCCTCGCTTGCGACGGCCGGCGCCCGTTCTTCCCGGGTCCCTGGCTCGGCTGCGTGGTTTCCTCTTCCCACGGAGAGCCCGCGAGCCAGACCCCCAGGGCCTCCCCCCGGCGCCGCGGGAGCCACAGAGCAGCCCGGCATCTCCGAGGCACAGGCTCTCCCCGAGCTCTCCCCTCCCTCGTCCCGGTCCTGTCCCCCGAGCCTGGCAGGTTGCGGGCTGCCTAGTGTCTCAGAGGCGTCCGCGAAAGCTCTCTGCCTTTGTCAGAAGCTGCTGCAAATATTTAAAATATTTTCATGTGAAAATATCGTTTTATATTACTATTAAATTGCTGCAAAATCGTACGGCAGCGGGGGCACCTGCAAGTCATATTTGGATGTACAGACGACCCTGCCCAGGAATGAAGACCTCCCCATGCACACACACACCCGCAGACACACACGCGCACACACACCCGCAGACACACACGCACACACACACACACACACACGAGGTCCCTTGCTGCTGATGTCCTTGAACTAACCGGCAGAAGTTGGACCCAACACGCCTCACGCGAAAACTCAGCTCTGCGAGCCGGAGTGGACGCGGAGGTTTCTCGGATCCTTCCCAGCCCGAGCCGACCTTAGCAACGTTTCAGAACCCAAGGGCGGCGCTGGGTTCCCGGGTCTGAAGTTCTTCCCGCGGCTACACCCAAAAGCTCCAGCTGGGGAGCCACGTATTTCACGGGTTCCAGGTTTGTTTAGAAACGGCTTTTTAATTTTCACTGCCCTAGATACAATGTAAATAACTTTTTTTTTTTTTTTTTTTTTTTGTTTCCCAAAGAAACAAGCCTCTCCGGTTACTCCAGGATTGCACTTGAGAGATGGTCCTTTGGGAAGCAGCGGTGTGGGGATCCCCTGATGAGGACCCACATCGTCCCTTTAGCCTCCACACAGACATTTTTAGTAGCTTCTAAGAATCTCAGGTCAGCAGTTTTTGGTTGACAGGAATGTCTTGTTTCCCACCAGATAACCGAACTAACAAACTAACAAAAACAGGGGGCGGGGAAACGGGGTGGATACTTGGTGTTCTCTCTTTTCACTCTATTCCCTGACTGCTTCCTGCCAAAACTGCAAAGAGGGAGAGCCCCTAAAGCTAGTACAAACCTCGAGTGGTCCTGGCCTAAGTCATGGAAAGGGAACTCTTATTAGGCAATCCGAAGAATTCTGTTTGTTTACCAGGTCAGCTCTCCCTCCTGTGTCTTGAAACCATTGTCCGATAAAGCAGCTCTGTGCAGGAAGCAAGCCTTCCTATTTTTAGACGGGGTGGCTTGGGGATGAGAGTGAAAGCAGCAAGGGTATGTAAAGTGACGTCTTCCGTTTCTGAAAACAAAGGAGACAGAAAGGTATGCGCCCCCACTGTAGAGTAAACCTGAGGAGCCACAGCCCAGAGACTGCAAACTGTGTCAGACCAACCGAGAAGCAACCGGACAGCTGCTGACCTCAAGGATTTGGAGGTCAGTTGACGGCCCATGGAGCCTAGCATCTCAAAGGAGCAGATTGTCATTTTATACCTGAGCAGCTGGCCTGGAAAAATAAATCACCCACACATTTAAAAAAGTCTCTATGATAATCACAAAATAGTCCAATACATGTTATTTACACTTAGCAAGCAGAGGAAGAAACCAAAGCGCACAACACGATCAAATGATTGGCCTAAAGGTAGAGCAAATTCAAGAGCAGACCTTTTCATAGAACTTGGTATCCCCGCTCGTGATCCTTCGATCCATCTAAGAAGCCTCAAGCCTCGCTGCCTCTGTCTTCTCAGAGAGCCTCCTGAATTACGAATGAGGAGGAAGGAAAACAGCAAGAGTAAATATACTAAGCAGAAGTTCAGATTGCCCTCGGGGACTACCCCTTCCTTCATCTACTAGAATGTCACTGCTGTATATTAAAACCTCAATTAAAAACCTCAGTTGTCCATAATGGAGAGGGGAAGAGGCCCAGATCACACGAGAAGCCCCAAACCAGCCAATATCCTTTCTAATGTGGCTTTCATATCCAGTCAGTGATATTCCAAAGATACACAAATGACACCCTTTACTGTACTGATCTCTGCTCACTGCCCTCCTGGGTCATAGCTCTGTGCATGAGCCCCAAATCTTGCCTGGGTACACTTCCCTCTGTAGAACTCCAAGCAAGGGTCCCTTTTGTTGTCATTTGTTCTTAGGAGCTACAGATGACAACATTATGTCCTTTTTCCAGTGACAAAATAGAATGTAAAGGGAGCCCATAGAAAGAGGGACTTGGATCTGTAGAGGGCACAAAATGTGTCAGTCGCTGTGGGTTACTGTCCTCTCCTTAAAGAGGTAACAGTTTACAGAGAACTCATAAATCACATGTTTTCATAGACTTTTTTTTTTTTTTTAAAGATTTTATTTATTTATTTGACAGAGAGAGATCACAAGTAGGCAGAGAGGCAGGCAGAGAGAGAGGAAGGGAAGCAGGCTCCCTGCTGAGCAAAGAGCCCGATGCGGGACTCCATCCCAGGACCCCGAGATCATGACCCGAGCCTAAGGCAGCGGCTTAACCCCACTGAGCCACCCAGGTGCCCGACTTCTTTTTTTTTTTAATAATGTTTTGTAGAGTGTCAGAGAAGTGTGCAAGTATTCCCATATATATTCAGTAGATGTGCCCTGTGGTAATTAAGCAAGGAGCACCTCTAAAATATAAAATTAGTAAATGTATTCAGCAGGGTTTTTTTTTTTAATTAGTAGATATAGGGGATATTATCTGAACCTGGTTGACCTAATTTCAGTATAGGCAATGATCACTGTGGTATCTAAGTGATAAATTCTAAGCTCAGGTGAAAGTGCAAACAGTTTTTTAAAATTGGCAACATAAGGGTGCCTGGTTGGCTCAGTGGGTTAAGCCTCTGCCCTCGGCTCAGGTCATGATCTCAGGGTCCTGGGATTGAGCCCCATATCGGGCTCTCTGCTCAGCAGGGGAGCCTGCTTCCCCCTCTCTCTCTCTGCCTGCCTCTCTGCCTACTTGTGACCTCTCTCTCTCTCTGTCAAATGAATAAATAAAATCTTAAAAAAAAAATTGGCAACATAAAGCAGCAGAATTAGCCAGGAGTCACACCTATAGAAGCAAGTTCAAATAACACCATGTACTCTTGGAGAACTCCCAGTGCTACTCATTAACATAGTGGTGTGACAGAGACTACCTGAGTTTGAAGCGTGGTTCTCTGCTTCTTAATAATAAAATTTGAGGCAAATAATTTGATCTCTCCAAGTCTCAGTCTCCTCGTCTGTAAAATGGGAATAATAGTAATGGTTACCTATCTCGTGGGGATGTGGTAATGATTAAAGTATATATTCTTAAAAAAAAAAGTATATATTCTTTAAAAAATTAAAGTATATATTCTAAGTGTGTGTGTGTGTAGTGCCTCAACAACATAGTAATAAACTCTCCAAAAAAATGTTAATTTGCTCTGGTTTTCACTATACCTTGTATAATCCAGCCTCTTCTGAGCCTCTACTTTCCTCATTTATAAACTAAGGGCCGTGATTCTGAGCTCCCTCCTTCATAATACCTCTGAGAATCAGATGATCTGAAAGTCTCAGCCAACATTATGTTCAGTCCTAAAGTGACTGTGGTCTCTGCAAAGCCTCTCGCCATCAAACATTCCCTTAGAGGCCTTGATGAGAGCTCCTCCTCCTGATGTGTCTACTCCCAGGTTCCTTCCTGAGACTTCAAACTAAGGGAGGAAGGGTAAGAAGGGGGGGGGGGATAAAACACAGAACTAGAAAACATTCAAACCTAAAATCACAGAGTCAGACAGCAAGCCTAATGCAGATGACTTGTCAGGGATGCCTGTCTTGGTAGGAAAGCCGTTCCCACTCTGATACATAGAACTCCATGCCAGCCGATGGCATTTCACCTGTGCAGAACCTTCTGACCCCCACAGCTTCCTTCCCCTGCCCCTCCAGCTATACACCATGGCAACCTTCTACCTGTCTCATCAGGAATAACATCAGAAAGACAAATACCACTTCCATATAGTCAATAAATAACTTAATGAATACATGTCATACACCAGTCACTGGATTAAGTGGAATTAAAAAACACAGTGCCTCATACAGCTTGCTGTCTGTGCAGTAGGGAGTTAGTTATAATTACAAACTGCTGTGTGCAAGAAACGAATTGGAAATTGCTAGAACTTACAACAGAGGAATCTAACTTGACTAGGGTACAGGGAATAGAGTATGCAGGGAGAGCTGCCCAGAGGAAGTGTGACATTGCAGCCCTCGTTTTGACATCTTAAGTTTGAGAGTTTCCAAATTGCCCAAGTTCCTCTGGATTATCGGTGCTGTCAGTAATTGTGAGGAAAGAGATGGCGGGACCCTTGGAACCTCCTGGGATGTGAAAACTCACGGTGGGCCATCTATGTAATTATGTTGTACATATACATGACTGCTTTAAGGATCCTTCGAAAAATTGCACATAGTAGTTTAACTCACTTAAAGGAATATATGTTGCATTTTAAAATAACACATTTCAGGAGCGCCTGGGTGGCACAGTGGGTTAAAGCCTCTGCCTTTGCCTCAGGTCATGATCTCAGGGTCCTGGGATCGAGCCCCGCATTGGGGTCTCTGCTCCTCGAAGAGCCTGCTTCCTCCTCTCTCTCTGCCTGCCTCTCTGCCTACTTGTGATCTCTGTCTGTCAAATAAATAAATAAAATCTTAAAAAAAAGAACACACACATTTCTACTTCGCAATGTCCTTCTAGTAGGAGGTCTGAGTCAGAGCTCTGAAAAAAAGAGAGAAGGCTGTTGTTTTTCACTCACTTTCTGGGACATTTTCAAAGGTCCAAAGATCTTCTTTGATCTTATTTTAAGTATATTTTCAAAACATCCCTATCCTTGGCCTCTTAATTGCTGTCTCCTGCATGTATGCGGGTTTAGTCTTATGAATGGCCACTTCCTCTCCACCCCATGCTCCGTGTCACTTCATGCCGCTGTGTTTTTATATGCTCATTTTGAAACTATAAAGCCTTTTTGTTTTATAACTATAAAACATTCAAACGTACGGTTCATATGAAATACATGAAAAAAATTGCACGGTACAATGAGAAAGCTTTAAAACTTAAAATCTAAAGATGTCACAGTAGACAAAATATGTATGTACATATGTAAACATAAGTGATCTTAAAGAGTTCATATAACATAGCCCAGAACCACATCTCTGCTGGCACGAAAGACGACGACCATTTTATTTTTGCACAACCACATACTGGTCTGAGGATGAGGAAGAATACATTTATGAAAGAGGATACTTGAGCAATCAAGCAACCTGAAAATCAGACAGAACTATCTCCTTTCTCTGGTGAAAACAGTGATTGATATATATTTTTTTAAATAGCCACAACTAATGTTAGTTTGCTTTACATCTCAGCCTAGGATCTTTCTTAAACGTATTGTGTGCACAAACCATTAAACCCAGAGGAAAGGCATTTGGCCTATTAAATAATCAAAACCTCAGCATGGTGAGACCCCCACAGCTGTTTTACTCTGGTTCATGGTTTCCCCTTAGCAAGCATCCTTTGTTCCATACAGTTTCCTAACACTGACAGTCAATCCTGAAAACAGCTATTAGGCTATTTTACAATAGAAAGTTTACCTCAAGTTCAATAGCTTTGTATGCTCAAGTCTTTCAAAAAAAAGTTTTAGATACGACAGGAGCAGGCATTCGAAGCCAGCAGTTTTTCCTTCCACCAACAGCGCTCAGATTCCATCTGCTTCCTCCAGCCTCCCACACCAGCTCTGGGAGGTAAGAGCAGGAGAAGCCAGCTTTGCCCAGGGACCTCACAAAAGTATAGTTTGTTATCTGTGAGTATAGAACAGGTTGCTCTGCCTCCAGAAGCCCAAATTATAACCAAAGCTATAAATGATACTAGAGCCAAATTTGCTGTCTTTTTTTTTTTTTATTTAAAGATTTTATTTATTTATTTGAGAGAGAGACAGTGAAAGAGAACATGAGAGGCAAGAAAGTTAGAGGGAGAAGCAGACTCCCCATGGAGCCGGGGGCCCGATGCGTGTCTCGATTCTGGGACTCCGGGACTCTGACCTGAGCTGAAGACAGTTGCTTAACCAACTGAGCCACCCAGGTGCCCAAATTTGATGTTTTTTAAATATCTTATAAGTTTAAACAAATTCCCTGAGGAAAATTTTCCTTTAAGAAAATTTTAAAGGGGGGCGCCTGGGTGGCTCAGTGGGTTAAGCCACTGCCTTCGGCTCAGGTCATGATCCCAGGGTCCTGGGATCGAGTCCCGCATCGGGCTCTCTGCTCAGCAGGGAGCCTGCTTCCTTCTCTCTCTCTCTGCCTGCCTCTCAGTGTACTTGTAATTTCTCTCTGTCAAATAAATAAATAAAATCTTTAAAAAAAAAAAAAAAAAAAAGAAAATTTTAAAGGAAAAAATTTAAAGGAAAATTTTCTTGGGGTGCCTGGATGGCTCAGTGGGTTGGGGCCTCTGCCTTCAGTTCAGGTCATGATCCCAGGGTCCTGAGATCGAGCCCCGTATCGGGCTCTCTGCTCAGCGGGGAGCCTGCTTCCTCCTCTCTCTCTCTCTCTCTGCCTGCCTCTCTGCCTACTTGTGATCTCTGTCTGTCAAATAAATAAATAAAATCTAAGAAAAAGGAAAATTTTCTTAAAATTTTAATAAAGAGACAGATTTACAGATAATTTTTACCACATCTACAATGCTCATCACGATTATTCAATGAAATAAGTTTTTTTTTAAGGTTCTATTTATTGATTTGAGAGAGAGAGAGCATGAGAAAGAGAGTGATAACAAGCAGTGGGGAGGGGTAGAGGGAGAAGCAGACTCCCTGCTGAGCAAGGAGCCCAATGCAGGACTCAATCCCAGGACCCAGGGATCATGACCCTAGCTGAAGGCAGATGCTTAACTGACTGAGCCACCCAGGTGCCCTGGAAAAAGTCTTCAAGGAAAAAAAGTTAAGTTATTCCTGTAGTTATTTGATAGCACAATTGATTAATTTTTAGATTCTCCAACACCCTGTTTGATACATGGACTAGAATTTCTCCATTGTTCTAGACATGGGCATATTTTCATTTGATACATGGTAGATCATATCGTATCTAAGAACATTTAATATTTGTTAATTCTTTTACCCCATTTAGAATTTATATCTGGACACAAGTGTCAGGAATATGTTATATTTTTGACATATGTTTTAAAGATGTTTTAAGAAAAAAAATCAGGGCCACCTGGGTGGCTCAGTGATTTAAGCCTCCTCCTTCGGCTCGGGTCCTGATCCCAGGGTCCTGGGATCGAGCCCCGCATCAGGCTCTCTGCTCAGCGGGGAGCCTGCTTCTACTCCTTTCCGCCTGGCCCTCTACCCACTTGTGATATTTCTCTCTGTCAAATAAATAAATAAAATCTTTTTAAAAAATTAAATCGGGTATTTTTTTTAAGATTTTATTTATTTATTTATTCATTATTTATTGTGTGAGAGAGAGAGCGAGCGAGCTCCCGCATAAGCGGGGAGAATAACAGGCTCCCTGCCGAGCGAGCAGTCTGACTCGGGACTTGATCCCAAGACCCTGGGATCATGACCTGAGCAGAAGGCAGTGGCTTAACCCACTGAGCCAAATCGGGTATTTTTTTTTAAAGGTTTTATTTATTTATTTATTTATTTATTTGACAGAGGGAGAGATAGTGAGAGAGCACAAGCAGGGGGAACTGCAGGCAGAGGGAGAGGGAGAAGCAGACTCCCCACCAAGCGGAGAGTCCTACATGGCGTTCAATCCCAGGACCCCGGGATCATGACCTGAGCGGAAAGCAGATGCTTAACTGATTGAGCCGCCCAGGTGCCCCTAAGTCAGGTCTTTGGCATGATAGGCAGTACATGCAGTTGCTCATCAAAACTGCCCTGAAAAAAATTCTGGAAATAGGGAAATAAAGTCGGTAAGAATCACACTTTGGGAAAGCATATGTCTAATGGATTAGAGCAAAGAGATGCAAAGTCACCTTTTAGGAAAGCAGGTCCCCAAGGCAAGACTTGACTGCAGATTGACTGAAGGAAGGTCCTAACATATCTATAGAAAAAACAGTTCATTGTGGGTAGAGGTGGAGAGGAGCGTCAGCCTTAGAAAATAGAAAGGCAGGCTGATTTCATCATGGATCTCCATCATCGGCCCAGGAAGCAGTGCCCTCCGCTTGGCTCAGTGTGGCCGATGTCTCTCTCTGTGTGGATGGAGATGGGTGCATCCATTTTATCCAGGTTTCATGACATCATCCATTAACATCATTCTAAATGGCCACGTCCCTCATTACATGCTCACCGCATGGTGGGGATGTGCGGTTGGGGAATGCAAGGATCTGTCTCGTTGGCAAATTTCTCAGTATAAATTAGTAAATAGGTTTGGGTGGGGTTTTGGGGGGGTTTTTTTTGTTTTTTTTTTTTTTTTTTTTTTTTTTTTGCACTAGGCTGGGAGTTTGGCCTATGCTAATGTCTCTGTGGGAAGTGATTCCTTCTCAGCATACCCACATCTCAGGTTTCGGCACCAGCAAAACCTTAGGCAATGGTGATTTTCCCTCCTCAAGCTCCTTATGGGGACTGAAGTTGGCTAGCAAGCTTTCCTTCACCCAACAAATATCGGACCTCATTTGTCTGAAAAGTGCCATGGGTAGGAATGCCAATGTTCCCAGAGTGCTCAGACATGCCTGAGGTTCTCTTTCAGGGTCTTTTTTTTTTTTTTTTAAAGATTTTATTTATTTATTTGACAGACAGAGAACACAAGTAGGCAGAGAGGCAGACAGAGAGGAAGGGAAGCAGGCCCCCTGCTGAGCAGAGAGCCCGATGCAGGACTCGATCCCAGGACCCTGAGATCATGACCTGAGCCGAAGGCAGCGGCTTAACCCACTGAGCCACCCAGGCGCCCCTATTTCAGGGTCTTTATTCCCCCCCCCACGCGTTCCCAGTCCCTGAACCCCATGTCAGTTCATCCAGCTCTCACCTTTATCCTCAAAACCAGGGTGAGCATTCATACCGGGAGGCAGGAAACTCAGATTCTGGTTACATCCCTGACATTTTCCAGGTGACCTTCGAAAATTACATCCCCTTAATTATTTGGACTGTAAAAATGATACTTAATAAAGACCACCTGCACACGTGCACCTGGATTAGACTTCCAGTTACAGGATCTGTTCCTTCACTGTTTACTTTCTTTTGCGAATTTGGAATTCTGTGGATTTTCCCCCCAATGCTAGAACAAACATATCTGTACTTACATAGTACAAAAGAGAAGCAATTTAACTGTTTTCCCACACTCTTTTTTTTTTTAAGATTTTATTTATTTATCTGACAGAGATCACAAGCAGGCAGAGAGGCAGACAGAGAGAGAGGAGGAAGCAGGCTCCCCGCTGAGCAGAGAGCCCAATTCGGGACTCTATTCCAGGACCCTGAGATCATCGATTCCAGGACCCTGAGATCATGACCTGAGCAGAAGGCAGAGGCCTAACCCACTGAGCCACCCAGGCACCCCGTCCCACACTCTTTAACAAAAAATCTCACCAGTTCAGAGTTCCCTAGGAAATAATTTACTGCGCCAGGTGCATACCTATGACGAAGTTTGTAAACAGAGACAACTGTATGCTTGACAAATTGTCAGCTTCTTACCACCCGAAGCCAAAGACCTTGCATTTCTTAGGCCCCATATCCATCACCCTTCCCCTTTGTGTGAGGCTTGCCCAGTTCCCGGGGAGGCATTTGGGTAGAAAAGCACTCTAGAAATGAAAATGGGTGTATTTTTACCCCCATGAAATTCTAGATCTGGGCCACAGCCTTGCTCTTCATGAACAGGTCACTAGAAACAACAAGGGACACTCGGAGACTCCATACCACATATCCTGCTGTGTCTTACATATGGCATCTCTTTTAAGCTTTGTTACAATCTAACAAGGTTGATACTATTGTTACTACACACCGCCCCCAACCCTGCCAAACAGGCAAGGCCCATAAAGCTTCCATTGCACAGCCAGTGAGTGGTTGAGGCAGGATTTTAAAGTAGGCCGCGTGGTTGTAGAACCCACATTCTTTACTCAATGCTCTACTGCCTCCTAGTGTTAATTAGCCGTTCTCAGCCCATGAGCATCAGTGTCCCCGGGGGTGCTAGTTACAGTGCAGGTTCCTGGGCAGCTCAAGTGTCTGATTCAGAATCTGGCTGTAAACAGGGAGACTGAAACATGCCTCACAGGGATAAGTCAGGGAAGAGGTTCTTAGCAGAAGCAATATGTAGTTTAATTTTAAAAAATTACTAAAAAGAATATTCGATAGTCACGCACTTTTTTAATGAGGTAATGATTTTTTTAAATTTTATTTATTTATCAGAGAGAGAGAGCACGCACAAGTAGGCAGAGGCAGAGAGAGAAGCAGGCTTCCTGCCGAGCAAGGAGCCGAATGCAGGAATTAATTCCAGGACCCTGGAATCATGACCTGAGCCGAAGGCAGCATCTTAACCCACTGAGCCACCCAGGCATCCCTAGGTAAGGATTTTTTAAGTGTTGAAATAACCTAAAAGAAGAAAATGACATTTCCTGTTTTTAAAAGATGTATTTTTTTTTTTAAAGATTATTTATTTATTTGTCAGTGATGGAGAGAGAGCGAGCAAGCACAGGCAGACAGAGAGGCAGGCAGAGGCAGAGGGAGAAGCAGGCTCCCTGCCAAGCAAGGAGCCCGATGTGGGACTCGATCCCAGGACGCTGGGATCATGACCTGAGCCGAAGGCAGCCGCTTAACCAACTGAGCCACCCAGGCGTCCCTAAAAGATGTATTTATTTATTTGAGAAAGAGAGAGCACTGTGGGGAAGGTATGGGGAGGAACGCAGAAGGGGTAGGGACAGACAGGGAGGGAGAGAATCCCAAGCAGTCTGCATGCCCAGCTACGGGACAGACACAGGGCTCAATCCCATGACCTGAGCTGAAATCAAGAGTTGGACGCTTAACCGACCGAGCCACCCAGGTGCCCCAAACATGACATTTCTAAATAGCAAGTCAAATGCATTTGTGTATTCACTTCAGGACAATATCCCAAAAATAAAATGAAAACAATTTCTGTGATCTGTAAATATTTTTTAAATCAGGTAATTCATCCTCTGTAGTGTATAATTCCTGAGTTTTGATAAATGCATACAACTGTGCATTTGTCGATCCAAATATAGAATATTTCCATTCCCGGGGCGCCTGGGTGGCTCAGTGGTTAGGCCGCTGCCTTCGGCTCAGGTCATGATCTCAGGGCCCTGGGATCGAGTCCCGCGTCGGGCTCTCTGCTCGGCAGGGAGCCTGCTTCCTCCTCTCTCTCTCTGCCTGCCTCTCTGCCTACTTGTGATTTCTCTCTGTCAAATAAATAAATAAAATCTTTAAAAAAAAAAAAAAAAAAAAAAGAATATTTCCATTCCCTAAAAAAATTTACAGCATCCCTCTCCCCACCTTAGATCCTGGCAATAACTGATGTGTCTGCTGCCCTGATGGTTTTACCCTTTCCAGAATATTCTTTAAATGGAATCATATAGTAGATCATCTTTTGAGTCTGGCTTCTTTCATTCAGCATTATGTGCTTGGCATTCACTCACACTGATGTATCAATAAATCTGTCTTCTTACTGACATATATCATTTCATGATGTAGATGTACCACAATTTGTTTACCTATTAACCAGTTGGATATTTGAGTTATTTCCAGGTTTTTTTAGATGTGTGATTGTGAGTAAATCTGCCTAAACAATTGTGTACATTTTTTTAAAAAGATTTTGTTTGTTTATTTGTCAGAGAGAGAGAGCATGAGCAGGGGGAGAGGCAGAGGGAAAGGGAGATGTAGGCTCCCTGCTGAGCAAGGAGCCCAGTGGGGGACTCGATCCCAGGACCCCGGGACCATGACCTGAGCAGAAGGCAGGTACCCAACCAACTGAGCCACCCAGGTGTCCCTGTGTGCATGTTTTATGTAAATGTAGGTTTTGTTCTCTTGAGCAAATAACTAGCAATGGCATTTTTGGATTCTATGTCAGATTCTATGTCTATTTAACTTTCTAATAAGCTGTCAAATTGTTTTCCAAAGCAGCTGTGCCATTTTAATTCTCCCAGGGCTGTCTGAGTTCTGGGTGCTCCAGCAACCTTGTCACCACGTGGTATTGTCAGGTTTTTTTTTAGCCATTCCAGTAGTTAGATAGTGGTATTTCACTGCGGTTTTAATTTGCCTTTTCCCAGTAAAACCAATAATGTTAAAGATCTTTTCACGTACTTATTTTCCATCTGTGTATTTTCTTTGGTAGAATGTCTATTCAGATAGTTGCCCATTTTTTATTGGGTTCTTTCTTATCTTTTATTTGGTTGTGAGAGGTTGGGTTTTTTTTTTTAAGATTTTATTTATTTATTTGACAGAGATCACAAGTAGGCAGAGAAGCAGGCATAGAGAGAGAGGAGGAAGCAGGCTCCCTGCTGAGCACAGTGTAGGTTGGGGCTCGTTGCGGGGTTTGACCCGAGAACCCCCAGATCATAACGAGAGCCAAAGTCAGTTGTTTAACAGACTGAGCCACTCAAGCACCCCATGACATAGTATTATTAACTACAGTCACCATTCTTCTTTTAAAGATTTTATTTATTTGAGGAAGTGAGTGAGAGAGAGAGAGAGAGTGCACAAGCTGGGGGGAGGGAGAGGGAGAAGGAGACCCCCCACTGAGCAGGGGGCCCAGTGCCGGGATCCACTCCAGGATCCCGGGATCATGACCTGAGCTGAAGGCAGATGCTTAACAACTGAGCCACCCAGGCGCCCCAGCACTGTGTAAGTTTAAGGTATATAATATAATGCCTTGACTTACATATATTGTCTAATGATGACGACAATCAGTTTAGTTAACAGCTGTCACCTCATAGAGACACAAAAAGGGAAAAAGAAATAAAATGGTTTTTTTCCTTGTATGGGAACTCTTAGGATTTACTCGCTTAACAACTTTCAAATATACCATCTGGCAGTGTTAACTATAGTCCTCGTGTTGTACATTACATCCTTGGGACTTACTGATAAATGGAAAGTTGTGCTTTTTAACCACCTTTCTTCTCTTCCTCCCCTGCCTCTGGTAACCACAAATCTGATTTTTTTTTTTCTGTGAGTTTTGTTTTGGTTTGGGGGTTTCTTGGTTGTTGGCTTTTTGTTCGTTTGTTTGTTAGAATCTACTGATAAGTGAGATCATATAGTGTTTCTCTTTCCCTGTCTTAGTTCTCTTAGCATAATGCCCTCAAGGGCTCTCTGTATTGTCACAGATAGTAAGATTTCCTTCTCTTTATGGCAAATTTCCATTCCACTGCTTTACCCATTCATCGGTCTTTGGACTCTTAGGTTGTTTCCCTCCGTTGGTTATGTAAATAATGCTGCAGTGAACATGGGAGTACAGATATCCCAACAGGGGTTTTCTTTTCCTTCAGATAATCCCCAGAACTGGAATTGCTGAATCATATGGTAGTTCAATTTTCAACTTTTTGAGAAACTTCCGTACTGTTCTCTACAGTGGCTACACCAAATTAACATTGCCACCGACAGTGCGCAGGGTTCCCTTTTCTCCACATCTTTGCTAACATTTCTTATCTCTAATTTTTTGGGTGATAGCTGTTCACACAGGCATCTGTTTCCAATTTCATCTGTTTCTAATCTTGTTTCCTCCTCCTGCTTGATTTGGGTTTAATTGGCTCTCCTTTTCCTAGTTTCCTTTTTAAAAAATTTTTATTTATTTGAGAGAGCGAAAGAGAGAGTGCATGAGCTGGAGGTGGGCGTGGGGTAGGGGCAGAAGAAGAGGGAGAAGCAGACCCTCCACTGAGCAGGGAGCCTGATGTGGGGCTTGACCTGGGATCATGACCTGAGCAGAAGGCAGCCGCTTAATCTTAATTCACTGAGCCACCCAGGCACCCCCTTTTTCTAGTTTCTTTTTTTTTTAAGATTTTATTTATTTTATTTGACAGATAGAGATCACAAGTAGGCAGAGAGGTGGGGGTGGGGGAAGCAGGCTCCCTGCTGAGCAGAGAGCCCGACTCAGGGCTCCATCCCATGACCCTGTAATCATGACCCTGTGATTAATTCACTGAGCCACCCAGGCGCCCCCCTTTTCTAGTTTCTTAAGGTGGAAACATACGTTATTGATTTGAAACCCTTCTTTTCTTTTTCTTTCCCTAATATAAGCATTGAACCCCACAGACTACCTTTTAGGCTCTGCTCTTGATGAATTCCACAAATTTTGATAAATCATAGTTTTCATTTTTGTTCTGTTCAAAATATGTTGTAGTTTCCTTGGTGACTTTCTCTTTAACCTGTGAATTACTTAAAAGCGTGTTTTTAGGGGCACCTGGGTGGCTCAGTCACTTGAGCATCTGGCTCTTATTTTGGCTTGATTTGGGGTCATGATCTTAGAGTCCTGGGATCAGCCCTGTGTCTGGCTCTGTGCTGGGAGCCTACTTGGGATTCTCTCTCTCTCTTTCTCCTTCTGACCTCCCTGCCCCTCGACCCTCACCCGTGGCTCATGCACATACTCTCTCCAAAAAAAAAGAGAAAAAGTGCTTTTTTAACTTCCAGATTTTGGAATATTTCCCAGGTATGTTTGCTACTGGTTTCTAATTTAGTACCATTCTAATCAGAAGACATACTATACATACTTTATATGATTTCTATTCTTTCACATGTGTTGTTTCTTTCTTTTTTTTTTTTTTTAAGATTGTATTTATTTATTTGACAGAGATCACAAGGAGGCAGAGAGGCAGGCAGAGAGAGAGGGGGAAGCAGGCTCCCCACTGAGCAGAGAGCCCGATGCAGGGCTCGATCCCAGGACCCTGAGATCATGACCCGAGCCGAAGGCAGAGGCCTTAACCCACTGAGCCACCCAGGCGCCCCGCATGTGTTGTTTCTTTTACTGCCCATAAGATGGTCTATCTTGGTAAATGTTTCATTGGTACTTGAAAAGAAGGTATATTTTGCTGTTGCTGGGCAAACCGTTCTATAAATGGCAACTAGGTCAAGTTTCTTGATAGTATTGTTCACTTCTTCCATATCCTTATGATTTTCTTTCTACTTGGCTCTATTGATTACTAAGAAGTGAGGTTTCCACCTAAAACTGTGGATTTTCCAGGGTACCTGGTGGCTCAGTTGGTAGAGCATGTGACTCTTGATCTTGGAGTCATGAATTTGAGCCTCACACTGGGGAAAGAGTTTCCTTAAAAAAAATTATTTAAAAATTATAAAATGGTGGATTTGTCTATGTTTCCATTCACTTCTATTAAGTTTTTTGCTTCATGCATTTTGAAGTTCCGTGGTTGGGTACATACACATGTAGGATTGTTACATTTTGTTGGTCAATTGACCCATTTATTATGTGAGCTATCCCTCTATCCCTGGTAATATTCCTTCTTCTGAAGTTGACTTAAATATTACCATGGTCACTCCAACTTTTCTTAGATTACTGTTTACGTGTTACACTTTTCGGTCCTTTGTCTTTTAAAATATCTATGTCTTCATATTTAAAGTAGATTTTTGGGGCACCTGGGTGGTTCAGTGGGTTAAGCCTCTGCTTCAGCTTAGGTCATGATCTTAGGATCTTGGGATCAAGCCGCACATCGGGCTCTCTGCTCAGCGGGGAGTCAGCTTCCCCATCTCTCTCTGCCTGCCTCCCTGCCTACTTGTGATCTCTCTCTCTGTCAAATAAATAAATAAAATCTTTAAGAGCAAAAAAGTAGATTTTGGGGGGGCTGGGCCCTAGGTAGCTCATTGGTTAAATGTCCAGTTCTTTTTTTTTTTTTTAATATTTTATTTATTTATTTGACAGAGAGAGATCACAAGTAGGCAGAGGCAGGCAGAGAGAGAGGGGGAAGCAGGCTCCCCGCTGAGCAGAGAGCCCGATGCGGGGCTCTATCCCAGGACCCCGAGATCATGACCTGAGCTGAAAGCAGAGGCTCAACCCACTGAGTCACCCAGGCGCCCCAAATGTCCAGTTCTTTTTTTTTTTTTTTTTTTTTTAAAGATTTTATTTATTTATTTGTAAGAGAGAGTGAGAGCGAGCACAGGCAGACAGAGTGGAAGGCAGAGTCAGAGGGAGAAGCAGGCTCCCTGCGGAGCAAGGAGCCCGATGTGGGACTCGATCCCAGGACGCTGGGATCATGACCTGAGCCGAAGGCAGCTGCTTAACCAACTGAGCCACCCAGGCGTCCCCAAATGTCCAGTTCTTAATTTCGGCTCAGGTTATGATCCCAGGGTCGTGAGTTTGAGCCCTGCATTGGGCTATATGCTGAGCATGGAGCCTGCTTAACATTTTCTCTCTCTCTCTGCCCCTCCCCCAGCTTGCTCTCAGTCACTTGCTCTCTCTCTTTCTCTCAAAAAAAAAGAAGAGAAAAGTGGATTTTTAAAAATATATCATGTATGTAGATCTTGTTTTTAATTCAAATAAAATTTCTGTCTTTTAATTGGTGTTTTAGACCATTTGAAGTTTTTTTTTTTAATTTTAATCTGACAGAGATCACAAGTAGGTGGGGGGGGGGAGTAGGCTCCCTGCTGAGCAGAGAGCCCGATGCGGGGCTCGATCCCAGGACCCTGAGATCATGACCTGAGCCGAAGGCAGAGGCTTTAACCCACTGAACCACCAGGCACCCCTGTTTAAACCATTGTATTTAATGTAATATTGATTAAATCTAACACCTAGCTAGTTGTTTTCTCTCTGTTCTATTCTTGGCCCTCTTTCCTCTTTTTCTGCCTGCTTTTAGGTTGAATAATTTTTTTTTTTTAAAGATTTTATTTATTTATTCGACAGAGAGAGACGACAAGCAGGCAGAGAGGCAGGAAGAGAGAGAGGAGGAAGCAGGCTCTCCACCAAGCAGAGAGCCCGATGCGGGGCCCGATCCCAGGACCCTGAGATCACGACCTGAGCCGAAGGCAGCGGCCCAACCCACTGAGCCACCCAGGCACCCCGGTTGAATAATTTTTATTATGTTATCTTTACTATAGGCTTATTATTCATGTCTCATTTTTATTTTTTTAAAAGATTTTATTTATTTATTTGACAGAGAGAGACAACAGAAGCAGGAGGAGTGGGAGAAACAGGTTTCCCACTGCGCAGGGAGCCTGATTCGGGGCTTGATCTCAGGACCCTGGGATCATGACCTGAGCCGAAGGGAGACACTTAATGACTAAGCCACCCAGGTGCCCCATTCATGCCTCATTAAAAAAAAAAAACACACACACACACATATTTAATGGTTGCCCTGAAGTTCACAATATACATCTTTGATTAAACACATCCTCCTTTAAAATAATGATATACTTTCTATATAGTATAAAACCTTTTAGCAATATATGACATATTCTTCCCTCTCATCTTTTAGGCTATTGTTAGCCTGTATTTTATTTTTGCACATACTGTAATTCCAAATTACACTGCTGCCTATTTTTTTTTTTTAAAGATTTTATGTATTTATTTGACAGAGAGAAATCACAAGTAGATGGAGAGGCAGGCACAGAGAGAGAGAGAAGCAGGCTCCCTGATGAGCAGAGAGCCTGATGTGGGACTCGATCCCAGGACCCTGAGATCATGACCTGAGCCGAAGGCAGCCGCTTAACCCACTGAGCCACCCAGGCGCCCCGCTGCCTATTTTTTTTAAAAGATGTACTTATTTATTTTAGAGAGAGAGAGAGTGCGAGCAGGGGGAGGAACAGAGGGAAAGAGAGAATTTCAAGCAGATTCTGTGCTGAGCATGGAGTTGACATGGGGCTCAAGCTCAAGACCCCAAGATCATGATCTGAACCAAAACCAAGAGTCAGTCTCTCAACCAACAGAGCCACCCAGAGGCCCCTACACTGCTCCTGCTTTTGCTTTAGATAGTCAATCATCTTTTATTGAAAATTTAGTGGAGATAATTGTGGATTCACATTCTGTGGTAAGAAAGAGTACAGAGTTATTCCACACAATCTTTACCCAGTTTACCCTCACGGTAACATCTTAACAAGCTCTGGCACATTATCCCAGCCAGGATTTTTTTTTTTTAAAGATTTTGTTTTTATTTATTTGACAGAGAGAAATCACAAGTAGATGGAGAGGCAGGCAGAGAGAGAGAGAGAGGGAAGCAGGCTCCCTGCCGAGCAGAGAGCCCGATGCGGGACTCGATCCCAGGACGCCGAGATCATGACCTGAGCCAAAGGCAGCGGCTTAACCCACTGAGCCACCCAGGCGCCCCCCAGCCAGGATTTTGACACTGTTACCAATCCACTAATATTCAGATTTCCAGAGTTTTACTTTCATGTGTGTGTTAGTTCCAGACAGTTTTATCTCATGTGGGTTCAGTATCCACTACCACTGTCAAGATACACCACAATTCCACCCCCGCAAGGATTGCTTGTGTTGTCCTGGTAGAGCCACGCTCATCTCTGTCCCTTTCCACTCCCATCTTAAACCTCTGGCCACCACTTTACTGGCCTCCATTTCTACAATTTTTTCATTTCAACAAATGTTATATAAAAGGAACCATATGGGGCGCCTGGGTGGCTCAGTGGGTTAAGCCACTGCCTTCGGCTCAGGTCATGATCTCAGGGTCCTGGGATCGAGCCCCGCATCGGGCTCTCTGCTCAGCAGGGAGCCTGCTTCCTTCTCTCTCTCTCTGCCTGCTTCTCTGCCTACTTGTGATCTCTCTCTGTCAAATAAATAAATAAAATCTTTAAAAAAAAAAAACATATGGTATATAACCTGTGATTGGATTTTTCATTCAGTATAATTCCCTGGAGAACCATCCATGTTGATGTGTATATCAATAGTTTGTTCATTTTTATTGCTGAATAGTATTCCATGGTTTATGTATATCATAGCTTGTTTAACCACTAATTTGTTGAAGGACATCTGAGCTGTTGTAGTTTTTGGCTGTTATGAATCAAGTTGTTACGAATACTCATTTATGGGTTATCGTGTAAATACAAGTTTTCACTTCTCTGGGATAAATACCCCCAAGTACAATCACTGTGTTGCATGGTAACTGCATGTTTATTTTTTTTTTTCCTTAAAGATTTTATTTATTTATTTGACAGACAGAGAGATCACAAGTAGGCAGAGAGGCAGGCAGAGAGAGAGAGGGGGAAGCAGAGAGCCTGATGCAGAGCTCGATCCCAGGACCCCTGAGATCATGACCTGAGCCGAAGGCAGAGGCTCAACCCACTGAGCCACCCAGGAGCCCCTGCATGTTTAGTTTTATAAGAAGTTGTCAAAATGTATTCCATAGTGGTGATACCATTTTACATTTTCACTGGCAAGGTACAAGTGATCCTCAATCACCTGTTACAGTTATTTTTTTTTTTTTTAAAGATTTTATTTATTTATTTGAGAGAGAGACAGTGAGAGAGAGCATGAGCGAGGAGAAGGTCAGAGAGCGAAGCAGACTCCCCGTGGAGCTGGGAGCCTGATATGGGACTCGATCCCGGGACTCCGGGATCATGACCTGAGCCGAAGGCAGTCGTCCAACCAACTGAGCCACCCAGGCGTCCCACCTGTTACAGTTATTAAAAACAAGAAAAAAGAAGTCGTTTACCTTCATTTTAAGATATTTATTTCTAGAGATATTTCTAGAGATATTTATTCCTTGGTGTAGACCCAAGTTTCTATCCGGTAACCTCCTTGGACACATCAAGTAATGCAGATCTGCTGGTAATTCTTTTTTTTTTTTTTTTAAAGATTTTATTTATTTATTTGACAGAGAAATCACAAGTAGATGGAGAGGCAGACAGAGAGAGAGAGAGGGAAGCAGGCTCCCCGCTGAGCAGAGAGCCCGATGCGGGACTCGATTCCAGGACCCTGAGATCATGACCTGAGCCGAAGGCAGCGGCTTAACCCACTGAGCCACCCAGGCGCCCTCTGCTGGTAATTCTTTTAGCCTTTTGTTTTTCTGAAAGTCTTGATATCACCCTAATTTTTTAAAGATATTTGCATTGTTTATAAAATTTTAAGTAGATGAGGTTTTTTTTTTTCTTTCAACATTTTGAAGATGTCATTACATTGCCTTCTGTCTTGCATTGTTTCTGGTGCAAAGTGTGCTGCTAATCTGATTTTTATTCCACTCCATGTAATGCATCTTATTTCTCTGGCTACCATCAGTGTTTTATTTTTATCTCTGGTTTTCATCAGTTTGAATATGATGTGTCTAGGTGTTTTTTGTTTTGTATGTTTGGTGGGGTTTTTAATATTTATCCTGTTTGTATTTGTTTGTTTGTTTGTTTCCTGGTTCTCTGAGCTACTTGGATCTTGAGCTCCTGGGTTTGATGTCTTTCATTATTTTTTGAAAACTCTTGGCTATTGCCTCTTCAAATATTTCTTCTAACCTGTTCCACTTTCTCTTGCAGTGGGAGGAATCCCATTAAAAGTATGTTTGTCAAAAAAAAAATTATGTTTGTCTACTTCATATTGTCCCAAGTCTCTTGGGTGCTCTATTCTTTTTTTTCTCACTCTCTCTGTGTTTGAGCTTCAGTAATTTCTATTGACATATCTTGAAGTTCACTGATTCTTTCCTCATGGGTCATATTAAAGTCTGTACAGGTCCAAACTTCTTCACCATCTTTAGCTCCCATTTCAGGAATCAGTGTGGATTTATGATTCGTAGACCTCCCTGGAAGATAATCCAGTCACCTTCCCCATCTCTAGTTTTCCCTATTTTCAGGCCCTAAAAAGAACTTTGCTGATTTCAGGGAAAGCAAAATGAAAACAAACTCAGGAAATTTGCCATTTTGTATTCTCTTCCTGAAGCATGCTGGCTTGGATCAGAGAACTCAGGATGTGGATCAGGTCTACTCTGCCTGTGCTCCTTCTGCTTCTTACTGAACACCTACCCACAGGTCAAGTCGAGGCAAAACCAGTGGATCCAGTGGGATGCTGGAGCCTTCTCATCCTGGCTGATGAGAGCCTTGTCAACTTTTCAGGAATTCCTCGAGCTGGTTTTTAAACATATCAATTATTTAAATATTAGTATATGTAAGTATGTGATTAAGCAAATGATATTAAAAAGTATACGTACTCAAAAAAAGTGTAAGTACTCAAAATACCACTTTCTCATTACTATATCTTACTATTATTTATGCTTTAATATTATTAATGTCTGCTATATCTCTATGGTGATACAACATGTACACCTGGTATTATGGTTATTTTTTTTAAAGATTTTATTTATTTATCAGAGAGAGAGAGCAAGCACAGGCAGACAGAATGGCAGGCAGAGGCAGAGGGAGAAGCAGGCTCCCCGCTGAGCAAGGAGCCCGATGTGGGACTCGATCCCAGGACGCTGGGATCATGACCTGAGCCGAAGGCAGCTGCTTAACCAACTGAGCCACCCAGGCGTCCCTTAAGCTGGTTTTTATACTTAATTTTTTTTTACTATATTCAGTTAGCCATCATATAGTACATCATTAGTTTTTGATGTAGTGTTCAGTGATTCATCAGTTGCGTATGAGACCCAGTGCTCATCACAACACACGCCCTCCTGAATACCCATCACCCGGCGACCCTATTCTCCCCACCCCCTCCCTTCTGTAATCTCAGTTTGCTTCCTAGCGTCCAGAGTCTCTCATTGTCTCCCTCTCTGATTTTGTTTTGTTTTTTAATCTTTTTAAATCTTTTTTAGTCTTATAAAAAAGATGTTACTAAGCATCCTTTCCCCTAATTCTTTTTTCAGTAATACCACATTTATAGACTGAAATTAGCAAGAGTGGATGTACTAATATCATGGAAATCAGTATATATTATTGATTTGTTTTGCAAATTATCTAGACCAGGGGTTGGCAAACTTTGTCTATAAAGAGCCATATAGGTGCGCCTGAGTGGCTCAGTCAATAAAGCATCTGTCAATAAAGCATCTGTCTTTGGCTCAGGTCATGATCTCAGGGTCCTGGGATCGAGTCCTGTGGTGGGCTCTCTGCTCGGTGGGGAATCTGCTTCTTCCTCGCCCTTTGCCCCTCCTCCTGCTCATGCTCTCTCTCTCTCTCTCACTCTCTCAAATAAATAAATAAAATCTTTTTTTAAAAAGGCATATATTTTAGCTTGTGAGTTACACACAGTTCCTGTCACAATAATTATTGAACAAGCCTCTAAAAATGTAAAAATTATTCTTAGATCTCAGACTGCACAGAAAAAAGCCAAAGGTTGGATTTGGCCCACAGGCTATAGTTTGCCAGCCTCTGGTCTAGACTTAAGAAAGTAGTAAAGAAAATGTTAATAAAGCAGACTGAACTAAAAACTGTCATGTGTGTAGCTGTTACATTGTGAAAAGAATGGGAAATTGAGGACATATTCTTTATAGTATTCAAAACTTATCATTCAGTTAATCAGAGAAGTTTGCTCACATTATTAATGATCGAGTAAAGTTCGGAAGGATGTCCTTCGTTTTGTCCCAGTTTTGTCTTACTAGTCAACATAAATGAGAATATAAAACAACATTGAGGTTGTAACGGCACTCTGGTCTGTGACATACGTGAGTTCTTTGTTTAACTGAGTAGTAATCAAGCTTATTCATCGTCTTGATTTCATGACTATTGTTGTGAATTATAAAGACCAACAGTAGAAGTTTAAGAAATAACCAAGAAAAGAAATAACAAGTCACACTGAAATTATAGGTGTATGCAATTTATAATAAGTAGTAGGTATCTTGTATTATTTGTAAGTTGTATGCTACACATCCTTTTTATCAGTAAAATGTATAATAAAGTTATATATGTATATATGCATACTTCTTTTTTTTAGGGAGCCAGTTGTCTGACATCTTCAGCACACCAGTATCAACAATGCGTCATGTTAAGCAATGACCGTTCTTGGGTAGGACAGTCTAACAGACAGGGGTGCCTGGCTGCCTCCGTGCAAACAGCATGCAACCCTTGATCTCAGGGTCATGAGTTGGAGCCCCACGTTGAGTGTAGAGATTACCTAACAATAAATAAATATAAATAAATAAATAAATAAATAAAACTTTAAAAAAGGAGAGAGAGAGAGAGAATCCAACAGGCACACAGAGTCTAAGTCAGTTAAATGAAAGCAAGCAACTGACCCGAAAGCTCTGGCGCTCAGTTGAGAGAGTGTGTGTGTCTGGGCGGGGGGCCGGGGTGGGGTGCGGACAATGAAATAAAGATGACAGAGACAGAGAAAGCTACCTCTGCCCTTGCCTTTCCCACTCCAGTGGGATGATTCAATTCTCTTTCCTGTCCCCCATGCTTACGAATTTGCCTACTGGATCCTTACAAGAGACCCCTCTTTATTTAAGATAGCTGAAGGTGAATTCCTGTTCCTTCATAACTAAAAGCTCTGTGACTAAGACGGTGAGCAGTATAAATCTGGGTTTCCTACGCTAGTCCCTGAATCCCCCAAATCTGACCGCTCTCAGTCACAGGGGAATCTACAGATCATGGTAATATGGTATTACTTAATGAAAAGGAAAAAGGAAATGAAGTCTTCACTAATACAACCAGCTAAAGAAGCAGTAAAGGACTTAAAATAAAAGTGGCATGTACGGTCAGGTGGGCTCTGGGAAACCAAATCAACTCAGAGGGATTCAAGGGTGAAGAGTAACAGGTTGTGGCCAAGGGCCACAAGACCACTTGCAAACAGCCAACAGAGAGAGGCCTTAATTCCTATTTAACTTTCTTTCGACTATTATTATAGTCGAAAAGCCCTGAAACATGATGGGTTTTATTTGTTTGTTTTATCTGTTTTGTTTTCTAAACAAATTAGAGGTTATGAAGAACAGTTTTGCCTTCTGGTATAATGTAAACTCGATTAGAACAGATAAGCAACTGAAGTTTTATTTGAATCCCGTGATAGTGAGCATTGGCCTTAAAGAGCCCTGTGTAGTCTGTCTTGTTTCTGATTGAGAATGGGCTCCAAACCAGAATCTGAATTACTGCAATGCTCAGGGGGACCAGGCAAATCAAATTAAACATAGCATCATGAAGATCTAAAATTGTACTAGGGAAAGAAAACCATCTTTAGTTTCTCCAGTGGTTTCTTTTCTTTTCTTTTTTTAAGATTTTATTTATTTATTTGACAGAGAGAGATCACAAGTAGGGAGAGAGGCAGGCAAAGAGAGAGGAGGGAAGCAGGCTCCCCGCCAAGCAAAGAGCCTGATGCGGGACTCGATTCCAGGACCCTGAGATCATGACCTGAGCAGAAGACAGAGGCTTAACCCACTGAGCCACCCAGGCGCCCTCTAGTGCTTTCTTATTAATTCGAAGCTATATAACAAAAAGTTTCAGAACAGTTAAAGCTTTTTAAAAAGTAACAGAAATGTCATCAAATAATCTGGATTTTTCCAAGTAATTGAATAATCCCTACCTTGCAGTTGCCGATATCAGAGGAGGCTGGCATAAAAGCCTGTGATCATCATGCCTGAAGGACCGCACACAGAGAACAGGGGAAGTTGGAGGGCCGAAGTGAGGCACAATGCATAGGTACATACTTCAGTCTTGAAATTACCATCCAGCATGTTTTAAAGATTTATTTTAGAGAGTGCGCATGCGTGAACATGGATGAGTAGGGGGAGGGGAAGAGGGAGAGAATCTTCAAGCAGATTCCCCGCTGGGTGCAGAGCTCCATGCAGGGCATGATCTCACGACCCATGAGATCATGACCTGAGCCAAGACCAGGAGTCCGACACTTAACCACTGAGGCGCCCCCTTCCGAGATGTTTTAAACAAAATGGTGGGAACCTGGTATTCATTTTTATTATTAAATGTATTATTATTATTCAACACAATTAGAGATGATAAGAGGAAACCACAGTTAACAATGTTATTCAGAAGTAGCATGTCCAGGTTTTCTGCCAGGAACTTCCACTAAACTCCAAGATCCCTGTGGTTCTTGATTATGTACCTGATAGATTTTTTTTTTTTTTAATTTAAATCATACACAGGAAAAGAGGGCTCCTGATTATTTGGGGGCTGACTATCCATTCTGCTGCTGCTTTTTGGTCACCTGGGTTACCTAAAATACCACCTCATTCATTCAATCAATTGAGGAAATAAGTGAAAAGACCAAACTAGATGATAGTTTAGGAAGAACAAGAGGCAGTTTGTTACATTTTCGTACTAAAATCAGCTGCTATTAGGAGAAACTAGATCTCATTCATTCATCTTAAAAAAAAAAAAAAACAGTCACTGTGTGATTATTAATATGGTGACCCTGGGCTAAGTACTGGTATTCAATGGGAGGCAAAACTGATGGAGCTCCACCCTCAAGGAGCTGACCTTCTAGTGCAGGAGCTGGGTATTCATCAGGTAATCACAGATAAGAGTGATTTACTTATGGCAATATAAGATCATTGCTCTAGGGGCACTTGGGTAGTTCATTTGATTAAGGGTCTACCTTCGGCTCAGGTCATGATCTCAGGGTCCTGGAATCAAGCCCCACGTTGGGCTCTCTGCTCAGTGGGGAGTCTGCTTTCCTCTCTCTCTCTCTCTCTCTCCCCCCCCCTCTAGGCTCTCCCTTCTTTCCTTCTCTCACTCTTTCTCAAATAAATAAAATCTTAAGAAAAAAAAGTTCGCTGCATTAAGTGCATTAAGTGCTGTGATAGAAAAGTACAAGGTATTAGATGGGAGCACATAGCCAGAGGGTCTGCATACTCTTGGCAAGCCGAGTCCAGAGAAAGCTCGCCTGGGAAAACAGTATTGGAACTAACCTCTGAAGAATAAGTAGGCACTAACTAGAGGGCTTCTGCCTAGAATCATGTGCAAAACCTCCAGCCATCACTACCTCCTCCTCTAAAAGCCATGGCTGGGAATGCATGTCCTTGGTGCTCTAGACCGGACTGCATTGGTTAGGAATGGCCACCCCTTCCAATCAGTGCTCCAGAAGACCACCCTTCATCTTGAGTCCTAGTCAGTCCAAGAAGTGGTTATGACCTACCGACCCATTGTTCTTGTGCTGCTACTTTCTGGGTTCTGAGACAAACACAGAGCCTTGGGTCCCAGGCTGAGCCATCCAACACATAACAACTGTAGCCTCGGGAGGTAACAGAGGCACCAAGGGTGCCACTGAAATGTGGTGTCACTTCTCTACCCAAACTATCTATGGAAAACCTCATTTCTGGGGGCACAGAGTGTTTTGTCTTCCCTGAATTCCTTCCTTCCTTTAAGAAAAACCTCTCTTTTCTTCCCTCCCCAATCGACTACACAACTCCGACTCCCTTCTCTCTCTCTCTCTCTCTCCCTTCACCCCTCCCCTTGTGCAGCTCTCTCTCAAATCTTTTAAAAATGTGGTTTTTTCCTTCTCATAAATTCATATTATAATGTCACTTTTAGTTCAGATCTAGATATCTTATCTCAGCTCCAAACTCACCAGCTGTGGAACTTTGGGCAACTCTATTAACCTAGTTAAGCCTTAGTGTCTTCTTCAGGGTTATTATGAAAATTTGTAGCAATGACGGAAAACCGTCAAACAGGACCAGGCACATTGTGACCCTGTAATCCATGTGATACCATCATTATTCTTAAAAGGGTCTCATCAGGCTGACCGTAGAAAGGAAATGTTCGCTTTCTGTTCTTGAAGCATCTGTACTCCCACAAAACAGTATTACGGTTTAGCAAGTATAAGCTAAGACAAGAAAGTGAAGAAAAAGACCCCAAACAGCAATATTTTAGATGTCAGAACCTGTAGGGAGGTATTTTTTTCTTTTGAAAACAGAACATTATGAGAGAAAATTCGGAGCAAAAATTTTTTCCATAAGCAGGAGACGCAATTGCTATTATTACTATAGGATAACATTAAAGATATCTCTGTATTGTTTCTGCCTCCACTACAATTGTTGATGGTAAGGATCGTCGTTGGTTTATTTACTCTACATTGCAAGCACCTAAAACAGTAAGTGTGCGTAAATACTTATTGAGCGAGCAAAATTCTAAGCGGGGCTTAGGAGTTATTTTTCCACCAGAGATTCACTCAAAAATGTGAAGGTTGGAAAGTATAAAAGCCCAATTGAGGGAGGAAAAGAAACTCTCTAAATCCTGTGCATCTTTCCCAGATTAGAATTACATTTTAAGAGCAAGAGGGACTCTTAAGAAAAGAGCAGAAAGAACAGGGAGATTTTTTTGAAGAGCATCAAACGATTCATTAAAGTAGTGGGGAAATAAATGTCCTCTGCTTTGGAGCACATGAAACATTAAAATCGTTGCAGTTTCAGTAATAATAGCAAGATCTGCCCGAGAGCACTAGGGCTTAAACCACAAGAAGGTAGTTATCAAATTGCCCTACTTATTGAAATATTCATCCCACTGCCTTTCCTTGAGCTTCTAGCCTAAGGCTTTCTCTCTGCTGTATTGTTAGCGTGCTCAGAGGAGGCTTTGCCTCTGCAGATCACCACAGGGGTTCCGAATGCCTCCCCTCACCATGGAAGAAAGAGAAAAAGACAGTTTTGTCTTGGAGATCGAATGTCTCCTGGAGAGAACCATTGGCAGCTGGAATCCAATTTCTTGATATTTCTGAAACCGGGATCTGTTATAAGTAGACAATGCCAAAGGGTAATGGGCTCCTACTGCTTTCCAAACACTCAGATAAAAATGTACGGAAGTGCGTCAGCCAAGCACAAACCAGTCTTTTCATAAAACACTGGGCTTCTCAGCACATATTGTAGTAATTCTGTGACTAGCAGCTCATGGTCATGGCTCTGTGGTTCTTTTCCTCTTGAAAGGTCTTGATTAGGCCAGTTCCTTTCTTGCTTGTGTTTGAGAAATGTGTGATTTAGGCTGCTTCTAACTGGAACTTGGGTTTCTGTTACCTTGTTGACATCTGGCACCCACGGTCAATCCAGTTCTCTCTCCCGGTCTGTCTTGTGGTTCCAGTCAGCGAACAGTCAAAGGTCGTGAGACAGGCATGTGCACACCTACAATGTCACGTTCAAAAGTACAACCATAACCTTGTCTTCTCATTCTCAAAATCTGTGCTCAGCTGTTTCAAACCTCCTATGTCCTTGTTAGTAATGGCCAATTAGAAACCACTGAATCTTTTCCCTATAACGGTCAGAGGCTGCCAATTTATGGTAATTTGGACATAAGTGCCAATGGGAAAGTGCATTATTATTCAAGCTACTTTGGCTGTGAAAGAAACCCAGTGCGGGCTAGCTGAAATAAAAAAGGAACTTGCCAGCTCCTATAACTGCAAGGTCAGGCAGAGGTAGATCTGGGTAAGTGCCCAGATTATGATAGGAACCTGTTTCTTCTGTCCCTGACTTTCCTTCTGCAAAGATGCAGCCTTTCACCACATGGCAGCAAGGTAGCTCCAGGCTTACTTGGGCCCAGCAGCGTAAGATCCTAAAGGAAACATGTACATTTCTCCCAGTAGCACAGCAGAAGTCCCCCGGAGGACCCTGAAAAGCCTTCCGTGAGTCACATGCCCATCGCTGACTCACTCAGTGGTAGCCTGAGGCTGGAGTTCTGACTAGGTCTGGGCACATGCCCAGTGCAGTTCAGTTGAGAGCACCAAGGACATGCATTCCCACCTACGGCTCTTAGAGGAGGAGGTAGGGATGGCTGGAGATTTTGCACGTGATTCCAGGCAGAGTTAGTGCCTACTAATTCTTCAGAACTTAGCTCAAATACTGCTTTCCACGTCGTGGGGCTCAGTCTCAGAACCCTGAGATCATGACCTGAGCCAAAATCAAGAGTCAAATGCTGGGGCGCCTGGGTGGCTCAGTGGGTTAAGCCGCTGCCTTCGGCTCAGGTCATGATCTCAGGGTCCTGGGATCGAGTCCCACATCGGGCTCTCCGCTTGGCAGGGAGCCTGCTTCCTCCTCTCTCTCTGCCTGCCTCTCTGCCTACTTGTGATCTCTCTCTGTCAAATAAATAAAATAAAAAAAAAATCTTTAAAAAAAAAAAAAAGAGTCAAATGCTGAACCACCCAGGAACCCCAGAAAAAATAAAATTAAAGAATAGTCATATGCTTTCTGTGAAAATGAATTCAGAAAGTTTCAGTGAAAGGCAATGACCCATAACTAATACTAAGAACACTAACAGCTTGATAACATCACATTACTGATAATGGAAATGTAAGATTGTAACTCCCTATACACCTGCTTTTCTTCGTGAGAAGCTGGGGATATTGTTAATGTTTCACATTGGTTTTCTAAAGACGAACTAGAAAAAAGAAGCAGTATAATATTTCTCAAAAAAAAAAAAAGAACCCAAAAATGAACAAAACAAAACAAATTCTGAGGGTATCTCCTTTGTACATAATCTTGTCCTCAAGCGGTCCCTTTGCAATGGAAAAACATCGCTCTTATATACAGAAGAAAGAAGCGAAAAATGGGGGAGAAATCATCATCACTGGTAGTTGCACATAAAACCCAGGATATATATTATTGTGGTCCTATGAACTTGAGGATAGGGTTTCCTCTACATCAGCTTACACCACAACCCCATTTCTGACACACCATTAGTAAACTGATTTAGCCTCAATCATAATCTTTTGGACCAAATGGTTTTTAATTTGGAATGTTACGAGGGCTCCTGTTCAAGATACTTGGCAAATGGACTCAGTATAGAACACCATTAAACAGAAATTATCCCAGTATTTATTCTAGCAACCCCAACAAATGTATATGCTTATAGGGACACCTTCCTTGCAGCTGTAACATTTTGTATCTTTTTAATCCTATTTTTCCAAATAGTGATGGGGGAGGGGGAAGTCATATTTTAAAATTTAAGGCTCTGAAAAAAAAAAAATTTAAGGCTCTGGATACATGAGTGTCCTATCTACTGACTATTGCTTGCTCTTCCAATGACCCTATAATAAGCTGCATGAGCTCTTCAGAGAAGGGGGTGTTTGTTTTTCCTATTCAAGGCTCTGTGCGTCAGTGGCTTCATAGGTCAGGAGTATGTAAAAATATTAATCAAGGGATTTACAGTAAGTATTTCAGAACTACAGCAGTGTGATATTGAATGGATAGCTTGAAAGAACAAAATCCACCAGCACCAAGTATGATATGTAAGACTAGCCCATTTCTAGTCTAAGTAACCTAACCTTTAGTACTGAATAAAACCACCAACTTAGTCCTAATATGAAACAGAAATCATTAAACAAGCAGGAGAGAGTTGTTGCCTGAGAATATCCAGGCTGTTGCTATAGTAAATCACTATACAAAGCACTTATTTTCAAAAACCAGCTTTAAAATTGATTTCCATGATTAGCTACATATAATTAAATACCAAGAATATTTTCATTACTTAAAAGACAAAGCCTTGAGGTTATTTGTTATTTGTCAGTTATACACCCTGAAGCAATTCACTTTTGATCTGCTTCTTTGCTGGAGTTTAAGACAGTATTGTTTACTATATCATTAAGAGAAAAGTCATTTTCTAAACTTCTGTTGCAAGTATAACTTGTGAAGTATTATGAGGCTTTCAGACAAAAGAGAAGCAAAGGGAAAGCTACATTTACAACATTTAAAAACACACTTGGGGCGGCGGGGGGGGGGGGCGCCTGAGCCTGGGTGGCTCAGTCTGTTAAGCCTCTGCCTTCGGCTCAGGTCATGGTCCCAGGGTCCTGGGATGGAGCCCCGCATCGGGCTCTCTGCTCAGCGGGGAGCCTGCTTCTCCCTCCGCCTGCCACTCACCCCTTTCATGCTCTCTCTCCCTCTCCCTCTGTCTCTCAAACAAATAAATAAATAATCTTTAGAAAACACACACTTGAATATGTAGCAGACTGATCTAAAGAGTATTTTTTTTAGTCATGTATTTTTGTCTGAGTTTCCTGCAGAGTCTCCACAGAGGACAAACTCTAACTCCACACATGAACTGGCAGATTTTGACGACTGGGGAAATGCATCTTTCTATTCCAGAATGTCTCATCGCGCAGCAAGAACGTGGCCAGGACTCTGAGACAGCGCCACGCCATGGAGTCAGAGCCGGGCCCCGCGTCCTGGAACAAGGAGCCGAGTGCCCAGCCTGCGCTCCTCCTGCTCTCTGCTTATCTCAGCCGAGGACTTAGCCCGTTGTACCGGACTTTCTGTCTCCAGTCGGCCTCACCGCCAATGCCACGTAAGTTTCGAAGGGCAGGAAGGCGTCATGCCTCACGACTCTTTGTATCCCAGCTCCCAGCTCAGTGCTCACATCTACTAGGTGCTCCACACGTGTTTGCTGACAAAAGAAGGCAAGCGTGCTTTACTGGCCAAGTAGGAGGAGTAGCCTTTTTTCCATGACATACTAGGATTCCATGGTCATTTTGTGTGTGCGTGGAAAGTGTGGACATTGTTGCACTTTTAATAGAAGTTACTCGTATAAAATAAGATAATCAGTATCCAATATTATGACATAAAGTACCTTATCCCCTATAATTAGAAGAGATGACGCATTGATTTTCTTGCCCAAGTACCCCATTTGTGAATCTCCATTAACAATAAATTAACCATTACGTTTACAGGCTACTGAGTAAGTATATCCTTTGGTCAATAAGAGGAAAATAGATCAGGGTGCCTGGGTGGCTCAGTCAAGAATCTGCCTTCAGATTCTTGATCCCAGTGTCCTGGGATTGAGCCCCATGTCAGGCTCCCTGCTTGGCGGGAAGCCTGCTTCTCCCTCTCACTCTTCCTCGGTGCTCTCCCCCTCTCTTTTCCAAATAAATTAATAAAAATTAAAAGAAAAAAAATGCTCTATTTTACAAAAAGAAGAAGAAGAAGTAGTAGTAGTAGTAGTTAGAAAATAGATCTATTAAACTTAGTAAAATAATATGCCCCTTAGAACCAACATTTCTCTAACTGTATCAAGAAATCACAGACCAGGGGCACCTGGGTGTCTCAGCGGGTTAAACCTCTGCCTTCGGCTCAGGTCATGATCTCAGGGTCCTGGGATTGCGCCCCGCATCGGACTCTCTGCTCAATAGGAAAACTGCTTCCCCTCTCTCTCTGCCTGTCTCTCTGCCTACTTGTGATCTCTCTCTCTCTCTCTGTCAAATAAATAAATAAAGTATTTTTAAAAAGAAATCACAGACCATTTTCAAAAATGGCAGGGGCAAGACTAACACTCCTGAACTGTACAGTTCTGCATTTTGTAACAATAAAGTATTAATCAGATACTAGAAAACTTCCTTACAAGGGGCGCCTGGGTGGCTCAGTGGGTTAAGCTTCTGCCTTCACCTCGGGTCATGGTCTCAGGGTCCTGGAATCGAGCTTTGCATCGGGCTCTCTGCTCAGCAGGGAGCCTGTCTCTCTCTCTCTGCCTGTTTCTCTCTCTGCCTGCCTCTCTGCCTACTTGTGATCTCTCTCTATCAAATAAATAAAATCTTAAAAAGAAAAAGAAAAAGAAAACTCCCTTCCAAGCATGAAACATATTCCAAATAGACATTTGCTAAATTCATATACCATGAATCTCAAAACACTCTCTGATCACCTACCATATCTGTTAAGTGTGCAGTTGACCTCTGGACTTCAGTCAGGCACTTTCAGATTACCAATAGCAGTGTAAGGCCACCAGATACCAAATGTTATCACTCAAAGATAAATAATACTTGAGTGTCCTACATGAGTTTTTAATTCTAAAAACGCTTACTGGACCAGAAGACTACTTTGCCAACGTGTCTGGTTGTCAACGTATCTTTGCCCAAGTCAACAGGAATTCATCTCTAGAGCCGCTGTTTCCAAGGAAGTAAAGCTTTAGGTTCTCCACATTGGCTCCACAATCGAATAAGCTAGTAAGTTGGAAAAAAATACCAATGTCTGGATCTCACTTCCAGAGATTCTGATTTAACTGGCCTAGGGTGTGGCCTGGACATCAGGACTTTTTCAAGCTCCAAGTGATTCTAATGTTCAATGGGGTTGAGAAACATTACTTTAGGGCCTCTATTCTCAAAGAAAATGTAGAGGGACACAGAGTTATGCACCCCCTTCTTCCTGCATCCTCTCACATCGATCAGTGAATGAGCTTTGAGTCCTTTCTACCCCAGATTCTGTTCCTCTCCCCTTCCAGTCATCATGGTCTTCTTCCACGACACTGCTTGAGACTTGTCATGTTACCTGGATTTCAAGCAACTTCCCTATGATTCTACAGAAGAAATGCCATCCAGAGCAGTCCACACTCACTCATTCACTTCCAGTGTATACTCAGCTCATTTCTTTTTTTTTTTTAACAATTTTTTTAAAGATATTTATTTATTTATTTGACAGAGAGAGATCACAGTAGGCAGAGAGGCAGGCAGAGAGAGAAGGGGAAACAGGCTCCCTCCTGAGTGAAGAGCCTGATGTGGGGCTCGATCCCAGGACCCTGAGATCATGACCTGAGCCAAAGGCAGAGGCTTAACCCACTGAACCACCCAGGCGCCCCTACTCAGCTCATTTCTTAACACACAGTTGCCCAGTTGTGAGTCATGCCTCTGTAACCAATTATCACCAAGTTGTGTTGATTCTAACTCCTCCATCTCTCTCATGGCGAGCTCCTCCTTGCTTTCCATGGTACATTGCTTTAGTTCAGACCCACACCAGCATTTCTCATATAAAAGCAGTCCATCGCATTGGGGAGGGTATGTGCTATGGTGAGTGCTGTGAAGTGTGTCAACCTGGCGATTCACAGACCGGTACCTCTGGGGATAAAACTACATTATATGTTTATAAAAAAATAAAAAATTTAAAAAAATGATTAAAAAAAAAAAGTAGTCCATCAGCCTTCAAACTGTTCTTTTTTTGTAATTCGGCTAACGTCCTTCAAACCATTCTCCACACTGCAGGGTGCTGTTTTCAAAAGCAAATCTGCTATTACCACTCCTTGGTTTAATAATAATAATGTTCCATTTCTTTTAGAATCAAATCCACACTGCCCAAGCGCTTCATAGACCATTTGCAGGTCCTCCAAGCATGTCACGTGATCTCGTGCCTCTGTACTTGCGCAGACTCCCACTCCATTTTCAGAATTCAGCTGAGAGATCATTTCTTTGCCACCCAGTCTGAACTACATGCTTAGCTAGGTGTACTCACATGGCATCCCATGCCTCCGCCTCTCAATAATACCTAACACATAGCATTATGATTTTCACCACAATTGACATCAGACTTATTCAGAATGGGGGCTGCATCTTTTGTCTCTTCGTGCATTAGGGCTTATAAAGGGAACTGATACCCAGTAAGTGTTCAGTAAATGTTTCAGTAAATGAATACCCTGTCGTTTTACAAGTCCATGCTTTGCATGTACCATTACCCCTCCCTGGCTACCTCCAAACTCTGTTCACAGTATTAACACCTCCATTGGAACCCAGTGGAAGAATCTTCCTCTGGAAAGCCTGAAACGGATTTCTGAGTCCGTACAGATCATACCCACCTTTTAGCCACCATTATATCTTGTATATACTTCTAGTCATTGTAACTACCACTCCCTGCTGAGGTTACCTGTCCTGTGTCTGTCTCCTGCAGCAACCTATTTCATTTACCTTTGTATCCGAAGCACTTGTTACATCATAGGCAATGAGTAACCATGCTTTAATTTTTGTGCTCATCTAATCCTTGATTAATGTGACTGCCAGAATGTTCTAAAACAAAATTTAGGTCCTGTCATCCCCAGCTTAAAAACTTTCAATGATTTCCTTTATCTGTAGCAGTCTTTCCCAAAGAACAGGATCTGTGCTCCTGGTAGTACACACGATGATTTTCACATGTCACACAATTGTTCTTTTCATTTTAGCAGTTAAGTGTTTTGTGTTAGGAAAGAATGAAACCCACCAAATGAATGATTTTGTGTATAATTTTGCTTTTGACACATAAGATTTTTTTTAAATTCGTAATTAAATAAAAATATTTATATTTAGCAAATAATAGTTCAGAGAGTAATCATACAACAACAGTCAAAAAGTCATCATACTTGGGAAACGCTGATGTATTAGGATGAAGAACTAAATCTAACATTCAGGTCCTTTACAAGCCCTGATTATCTTTCCAGTCTCACTTCCCTCCAGCTGCCCTCAGCACGACATACCGTATGTTACCAACTAGAGGTTTCCATATATTACTCCTCTCCCCCGTTCAGTCTTTTCTCAGCACAGCAGCCAGAGGAATGCTGTTAACGGGGTAGGTCAAATCAGGTCATTACTCCGATTAAAACTCTCCAGTCAGAATGTTTTTCTTTCCAGGAGATGTATACTAAACTGTAAGATTTATAAAAATAAGATATATTTATAAATGTATAATATAGATACTTACAAAGATACATATTTATATATTTACATATATTTATAAGATATATTTACAAATATATATATTTATAAAAATAAGATCTATGAGGTGCCACTATATCTGGAACTTAACCTTGAAATAGTTGAGAGAACAAAACACACACATACACATAACTAAAGATAAAGTCAATATGACAAAATGTTAACAGCTGTTGAATCTAAGGAGTGGGTGTATGGATTTTCTATATTTTCCTTTCATTGTGTGTGTGTGTGTGTGTGTTTGAAATTTTTTATAAAAAGTTGTGAGGGAAAATAAAATGGTTTGATGTATAATTAGAAAGATACATTGATCAATACGTAATAAAACCAATATGGTTAGATATAAACAGGTGAATCTAGCTGGTAAATATACAAATCTTCCTTATACACCTTTTTCAAATATTTGAAAATGAAAATGTTCATAATAAAAAGGGGGTAGGGATGTAAGAAAAACGTTAAAAAATAAATCCTTGGTGATGGAGAAAATCCAGAAGAATCAACAACAAAAACCGCCTGGAACTAATAAGCAAGGTTATTATAGCAAGGTTGCAGGATAGAAAGCTAATATTCAAAAGTCAGTTGCTTTCCTATGTATCAGTGATAAAGAAGTGGAACTTGGAATTAAAAACATAACACCATTTATATTAGCATCCTGAAAATTAAAGACTCTAAGTATGATGATTTTTCAGATTCAACAGCAGAGGCACGATTTTTAAAAGAAATAATTGATAAACTGGACTTCATTAAAGTTAGAAACTTCTGCTCTGCCAGAGACACTGTCAAGAGAATAAGAAGACCAGCCACAGACTGGAAGAAAACATTTGCAAAAGGCATATATTTTTTAAAATATTAATTATTTATTTGACAGAGAGAGATCACAAGTAGGCAGAGAGGCAGGCAGAGAGAGGGGGAAGCAGGCTCCCCGCTGAGCAGAGAGCCCAATGCAGGGCTCGATCCCAGGACCCTGAGATCATGACCTGAGGAGAAGGCAGAGGCTTAACACACTGAGCCACCCAGGCGCCCACAAAAGGCATATCTGATAAGAGGTTGTTATCCAGAATATGCAAAGAAATCTTGAAACTCAACAATAAGAAAATGAACAACTTGACTAAAAACTTGGCAAAAGGGGCGCCTGGGTGGCTCAGTGGGTAAAAGTCTTTGCCTTCGCCTCAGGTCATGATCTCAGGGTCCTGGGATGGAGCCCCACATCAGGCTCTCTGCTTGGTAGGGAGCCTGCTTCCCCTTCTCTCTCTGACTGCTTCTCTGCCTACTTGTGATCTCTGTCTGTCAAATAAATAAATAAAAATCTTAAAAAAAAAAAAAAAAAAAACTTGGCAAAAGACCTGAACAGACACCTCACCAAAGACATACAAATGGCAAATAAATATATGGAAAGATATTCCACGTCATAAGGCATTGGGAAACAGCAAATTAAAATGAGATACACACCTATTAAAATGACAAAGTCCAAAACACTGACAACACCAAATGCTGATGAGAATGTGGAGCAACAAGAACTCTTGATTTCTTTGCTGATGGGAATTCAAAGTGGTACAGCCACTTTCTTTTTTTTCTTTTTTCTTTTTTTTTAAGATTTTACCCATTTGACAGAGAGAGATCACAAGTAGGCAGAGGCAGGCAGAGAGAGAAAGGGAAACAGGCTCCCTGCCGAGCAGAGATGGTGGGATGAATGCATGGAGCACAGAGGATTTTTAGGGCAGTAAAACTATCTCTACGTAGTAGTGGGTGCATATCATCACACCTTTGTCAAAACCCACAGAATGGGACGCCTCGGTGGCTCAGTGGGTTAAAGCCTCTGCCATCAGCTCAGGTCATGATCCCAGCGTCCTGGGATCAAGTTCCTGCTGAGCAGGGAGCCTGCTTCTCCCTCTGCCTCTGCCTGCCTCTCTATCTGCCTGTGCTCACTCTGTCAAATACATAAATAAAATCTTTAAAAAAAGAAAAAAAACCACACACACAGAATGTACAACACCAAGAATGAACCCAAACGTAAACCATGCACTTTGGGTGATGGTGAATGTCAGTGTCGCGTCATTGACTGAAACCAGGGTACCACTCTGGGGTGGGGGGCGATGTTGCTATGGGGGTGGCTGTCTCTGGTGGAGGACAGGGAATACACAGGAACTCTGTACTTTCTGCTCAATTTTCTTGTGACTCTGAAACGGCTCTAAAAAATAAAGCAAATGGAGCACTTACGTGGCTCAGTGGGTTGAGAGACCAACTCTGGGTTTCAGCTCAGGTCGTGATCTCAGGGTCACGAGGGCAGGCTCCGCCCTCAGTGGGAGTCTGCTCAAGATTCTCCCCCACTCCCTTTCCCGCCCACGTGGCTCCTGCCTGCGCCCCACACTTGCATGCGCTCTTGCTCAAATAAATAAATAAATAAATAAAATCTTTAGAAAAGAATAATAAAGCAAATAAAAAAAAAACGAATCCATCTGCCACTGCCTCACTACCACCATTTATCTCACAGTGAAACCAAAGTAACAAAGCAGGGCTGCAAAGGCCCACAAGACTGGGCCTCCCTTGTGCTTCCTTCTTCCTTGTGAGGTCTAGAAAGCCAGGCAAGCTCTTCCTCTGTTCTTTTACACTTGCCAAGAGTACTCTTCCCCTAGAGAGCCTCCACGGTGCCCTCCCAAATCCCTGCATTTACCCAAATGTCACCTCCTCGGGCCCCTATGTGGCTCAGTCGATTAAGTGTCTGCCTTTGGCTCAGGTCATGATCCCAGGGTCCTGGGATCGAGCCCCACATTGGGCTCCCTGCTCGGCGGGAAGCCTGCTTTCCCTCTCCCCCTCCCCCTGTTTGTGATCCTGCTTTCACAGTGTCTCTCTCTGTCAAATAAATAAAAATCTTAAAAAAAAAAAAAAATGTCACCTCCTGGGACCTGCCATCACTCTAATCAAAAATGCAGCTTTTGGGACGCCTGGGTGGCTCAGTTGGTTATGCAGCTGCCTTCGGCTCGGGTCATGATCCCAGTGTCCTGAGATCAAGTCCCACATCGGGCTCCCTGCTCAGCGGGGAGCCTGCTTCTCCCTCTGCCTCTGCCTGCCTCTCTGTCTGCCTGTGCTCACTTTCTCTGACAAATAAATAAATAAAATCTTTAAAAAAAAATGCAGCTTTTCCCAAACCTTTCTCATTCCCCTTATTTTTCACCAAAAAACTTACTGCCAGCTAACATACTATGTATTTTATTTAATTTTTCGTCTGCTTATCTCCTCTTAAAGCTCAGTCTATGAGGGCAGGGAATCTCTCTGTTGGTTTGTTCACTGCCGTTCACTCTACGCTATCCCAGAGCACAGGACGTGGCAGGCTGTCAATGACGTTTGTTGACTGAATAAATGAATAGCTTATTAAGAGTTCTCTTGTGCTTCCAGACATTTTCCATGCTGTTTTCTCCACCTGGAATGATGTTCTTCAGGGTTCAGTAGGGGAAATCCAACTCAACCTTCAAAACTCAGCTCAGGAACCCTCTCTTCTCAGAGGTGCTCCTTGCTCCAGGGACACTGAAGGAGGAATCTCTTCTCTGTATTACCACAGTGCCCCATTTTATGGTTGTGGTAGAGCCTGTATCTCAGTGTTTTAATCTGTGGGGCTCCTTGGACACTCCTAATTCGTCTTGAATCCCCAACACCTTTAAAACTAGCAGATATTAGCATGCCCTCAGAAACATTTGTGAATAAATGACTTTGATAAAAAGATTAAAAAAATCAATATGTAGTTCAGTGTGAATTATATAGACATTTGTAGCATCCTTTAAAGAACATCCTTACAGATACACCTGTGAAAATGTCTTTGACATTAATACTTTCTATTTTGGCTTATTCAAGATCTGAGAATTAATGACTAATAATATCCAAAGTCCAAGATAATTGCCCAGTAATCAATGTAAAAGGCTGAGTTTCCTTTCATATTACCTTTACATTATTTCAAAGGTATTTTTACTCTCCCCAGACAAAAGGTAGCTTAGAGAGTATCATCACTGAAGGTAAAGACTGAACAGGTTTTGTAAACCAAGCAGGGATGCCAAAACCATTGAGAAAAGGGGTGACCTGAAACAGACAAAGATAGCATGGGTCTGTATTACAAAGTGCATGTGTGTATATATGTGTATGTATATCAAGGACCTTTTCATCATTTAAGTCCTCCTTGACCCTAACCAGACACTCATAAAAATAGTATAGTAGTTATAGCATATTAACCTCTCAGTGACAGCGGTTGTAGAGATAGAAGAACCAAACTCTTTCAAGGAAGAAACAGACCAAAGACACAGCTAGACTCTCAAATGCTTGAGAAGTGAGAGCTGTAGGTGCCCTGTCCTGTGTTATGTCATTTAAACACCACAACAGGGGTCCCTGGCTGGTTCAGTCCATGAGTTCAAGCATCGCACTGGGCGGGAGAATACTTAAAAAAAAAAAAGTTGTGAAACCCACAACAATCCTATAAGGAAGACATTATCAGTCCTATTTTAGAGATGAGAGAAGAAATGAACTTGTCCGCAGTCACACTGACATTCACCATCTCCCAAAGCGCAATGGTTTACGTTCGGGTTCACTCTTGGTGTTCTACGTTCTGTGGGTTGTGACAAAGGTGTTAAGTAGTAGAGCTAGGATTCACACTTAAGTTTCTTAGCCCAGTTTTCATGAAGGGTTACTTAAATGTGTTCTAAGTAAGAATCCTGCCATATCATTTTTTCTAAAATATTTTCTTTATTTGTTTGTTTGTTTATTTGACAGACAGAGATCACAAGACAGAGATCACCGCTGAGCAGGGAGCCCAACTTGGGGCTCAATCCCAGGACCCAGAGATCATGACCTGAGCTGAAGGCAGAGGCTTAACCCATTGAGCCATCCAGGGGCCCCTTTGCCATATCATTTTTGATACTTAAGTTATGTCATATTAAAAAATCAATAAATCCAGTGCATTGACTGGATAAACTTGAAACCCTGTCATATTCTCACTAATGGTGGAAACCTTGTAACCAAGGAGGAGAAAGAGAAGAAAAGGCAAGAAAAGGGGGAGGAGAAAGAAAAAGAAAGGGAAGAAAGATGAGGCAAGAGAACAGGACGAAGTCTGATCTGATAGGAAGAACTTGGGTTTCACTCCCAGTCCTTCAATCTGATGGTTATATGACCTTGGGAAGGTTAACCTTCTCATCAGTCTTAATTATGGTCATATGATAATATTGTAATACAATTACTGTCTCTCTCCCCCACTAGGCTGTCAGTGCCACAGGGTAAGGGCTACATCTGTTTTGGCTCATTGTATTAAGTTCTTCTTTTTTTTTTTTTTTTTAGGTTTTATTCATTTATTTGACAGAGAGAGAGAGGAAGAGAACCCAAGCAGGGGAAGTAGCAGGCAGAGGCAGAGGGAGAAGCAGGCTCCCAGCAGAGCGGGAAGCCCAACTCTGGGCTCAATCCCAAGACCCTGGGATCATGACCTGAGCTGAATGAAGGCAGTTGCTTAACCAACTGAGCCACCCAGGTGTCCCCATTGTATTAAGTCCTTATCTGACTTGATCAGGACAATCAACAGTTGGCCTAGAGAAAAGCAATACTTTTTAGAAGCAGAGATGCTAACTACTCTGTTTTTGGTGAAATGTACTCATTCATTGACCTTTTCTTTGGGTTTTTTTCTTTGAGTGTGGGCCCACAGGTGAAAGTACTATATGAGGAGAGAGCAGTCTTTCAGAGAGCCCCAGGACAGGACTATCCCATATTACATGATCTACAGGTTCTACTTGCTTTTCTTTGGGTTTTTTTTCTTTTGAGTGTGGAGAGAAAGTAATACCGTTGTTTTTTTACAAGGCAATCTGAGTACACAATAGCTTTAGGTTTTTATGACTTTCCCCCAAGATATTTATAGCTCTCATCACATAAGATCTGAGAGTTTTGTTCTTTTTTTTTTTACATCTTACCTTTGTCAAAACTTTATAAAGCATCTAACTTAGTTTTCATAGAAGTAACTTTCATCTCACCCTTACAGTTCCTAAGCAATTAAATGCTGTCATTGTAATAACATTTACAGCTCACATTAATAGATTTGACACAAAAAGTACTAACTCTTGTTAAGGGTACAACTTATTCTTTTTTAAGATTTTATTTATTTATTTGACACAGAAGTCCCAAGTAGGCGGAGAGGCAGGCAGAGAGAGAGGAGGAAGCAGGCTTCCTGCTGAGCAGAGAGCCCGACGCTGGGCTCCATCCCAGGACCCCGAGACCACAACCTGAGCTGAAGGCAGAGATTTTAACCCACTGAGCCACCCAGGTGCCCCCAACTTATTTTTTTTTATGAAGAATTTACTTATTTGTCATAGAGAGCACACAAGCAGGGCAAGTGACAGGCAGAGGCAGAGGGAGAAGCAGGCTGATCAAGGAGCCCAAAGCAGGACTCAATCCCAGGACCCCAGGATCATAAAATAAGGATATAATTTATGCTACCAGAAAAGCACCAGGTATCCTCCAGATTAGCCACTTCTCAAAAGCCTGCAACACGCCATGTACATAGAGTGTGTTTTAGGAGCACCTGGCTGGCTCAGTGGGAGAAGCATACAAGTCTTGATCTCGGGGTCGTGAGTTTGAGCCCCACATTGGGTGCAGAGATTACTTTAAAAGTTAAAAGGGCACCTGGGGGCGCCTGGGTGGCTCAGTGGGTTAAGCCGCTGCCTTCGGCTCAGGTCATGATCTCAGGGTCCTGGGATCGAGTCCCGCATCGGGCTCTCTGCTCAGCAGGGAGTCCGCTTCCTCCTCTCTCTCTCTCTGCCTGCCTCTCTGCCTACTTGTGATCTCTGTCTGTCAAATAAATAAAATCTTAAAAAAAAAAAAAAAAAAAAAAAAAAAAAGGGCACCTGGGTGGCTCAGTTCGTTGAGCGTCCAAATCCTGGTTTGGGCTCAGGTCATGATCTCAGGGTTGTCAGATCAAGCCCCACATTGGGCTCTGCACTCAGCATGAAGTCCACTAGAGATTCTTTCCCCTCTGCTTACTAACCTGCCCCTGCTTGTGCGCTCCTCCTCTAAAATAAATAAATAAATAAATAAATAAATAAATAAATAAAATCTTTCTTAAACGATTGAAAATTTAGGGGCGCCTGGGTGGCTCAGTGGGTTAAGCCGCTGTCTTCGGCTCAGGTCATGATCCCAGGGTCCTGGGATGGAGTCCCGCATCGGGCTCTCTGCTCAGTGGGAAGCCTGCTTCTTCCTCTCTCTCTGCCTGCCTCTCTGCCTGCTTGTGATCTCTGTCTGTCAAATAAATAAATAAAATCTTTAAAAAAAAAATTAAAAATTAAAAAAAGAGAGGAGAGTGTATTTTAGAGGGATCTGTTACCAGGCCTCCTATATTGTATCTCCAGCGTTTACCACAATGCCTGACACATTCGGAGGCCATCAGTACATATTTAAATATCTACCACACAAGGCTGGGGTGAGACTTGAATGAGCAAAAGCCATATGATGCTTGTACACATTGGCATGTGGTAAATGTTGGTGTTCTTTTCTTCCCCAACTGTTTGAGACATTTGATTTACTTGTTTCCAGTCTCATTCAAAAAGAATTTGAGAGGGGCACCTGGGTGGCTCAGTCGGTTAAGTGTCTGCCTTCTGCTAAGCTCGTGATCCCAGGGTCCTGGGATGGAGCCCCAAGCTGAGCTTCCTGCTCAGTGGAGAGTCTGGTTCTCCCTCTGCTGTTCCCCCTGCTTCTGCTCTCTCTCTCTCTGGCAAATAAATACATAAATAAGTAAATATTTTTTTTTTATTTTTAAAGATTTTATTTATTTATTTGACAGAGAGAAATCACAAGTAGATGGAGAGGCAGGCAGAGAGAGAGAGGAGGAAGCAGGCTCCCCGCTGAGCAGAGAGCCCGATGCGGGGCTTGATTCCAGGATCCTGAGATCATGACCTGAGCCAAAGGCAGAGGCTTAACCCACTGAGCTACCCAGGTGCCCCTACATGACTCATTTTTTAAAAGTCAATTTTCTAGACACTGGTGGAAGGAAGGAACTCACCGTCTTGCTTATCAGCCCAAACATAATTTAGTAACAAAACCCTGAAACAGAAAGGAATTATATAAAGCTGGGTTGGCAAAGCTTTCCTCAATATAAATTTTATTTAAAAAAAAAAAAAGAGGCCATGCAGTCTGAATGTTTCCACAGAGCTGATAAAGGATGTACCTGTGTTAAAATAACACATTCCTCTCTCATCTGTAAAATAGGGCACATGTCAGAAAACACTTACCAACCAAGTGAATTTTATAGCTTAAAACCCGACCAAAGAACAAAACCTCTCACCAGCAGCAGCTTATGACTTTTCAAGTAAAAAAAGATAAGGTGGACCTTTTTTTTGTTTTTTTTTAATCTTAATTCTTACAATGTCACAGAGCAAAAGCCACTTTGCCTTAACATCCAGGGCACTAAGTGATATTGCAATAGGTAGAACATAAAGCCATCTGAGATTTCACTTTGGTTTCTGAGATCTGATCCTGTTGTAGCATCGGCTGTGTGAACCTAAGGGATAAAAAATTAGGATGTCCTTTCAAAAGCAGGGGAAAGGGCGCCTGGGTGGCTCAGTGGATTATGCCGCTGCCTTCGGCTCAGGTCATGATCTCAGGGTCCTGGGATCGAGTCCCGCATCGGGCTCTCTGCTCAGCAGGGAGCCTGCTTCCTCCTCTCTCTCTGCCTGCCTCTCTGCCTACTTGTGACCTCTCTCTGTCAAATAAATAAATAAAATCTTAAAAAAAAAAAAAAAAAAAAAGCAGGGGAAAGTTGCCCAGGGCAAACTACAATAAATATCCTATTATGTTCTGTTCTCTAATTCCCAATGATGCCTCTTATGATTGTCCCTTAGATACGTGATGGGTAGTGCCAAAATAACAGGCAGACTCCGATAGGTCCTCTTTCCAAGTGATATTCTATATGTGATATAGCTAATATTTGAATAAATGTACTTACTGCCGATTGAAATTCAGTAAATCTGCATCCACCATGTCAGCTAGTGGCAGGTTAAAGAAGCCAAAAAAAAAAACAAAAAAAAAAACCTTTGCACAATCACCCTAAAAGCTATTCTAAAATAGACATATAAAATATGCATATAACTAGGAGGCAAAGATTTTGTTTAAAAAAAAAAAATCAAATGAAAGTTGAAAATTTGTTAGAAAGAAAAATGAAATAATGTAGTTCAGTCTGACTCTTGAACAAAATGGGGGTTTGGGGTGCCGACCCCCCCCAGCAGTGGAAAATTCACATATACCTTTTGCCTCCCCCAAAACTTAATTACTAAGAGCCTACTGCTGACTGGAAGTCTTTTTTTTTTTTTTTAAGATTTTATTTGTTTGACAGAGATCACAAGTAGACAGAGAGACAGGCAGAGAAAGAGGAGGAAGCAGGCTCCCTGAGGAGCAGAGAGCCCGATGCGGGGCTCGATCCCAGAACCCTGGGATCATGACCTGAGCCGAAGGCGGAGGCTTTAACCCACTGAGTCACCCAGGTGCCCTTGCTGACTGGAAGTCTTACCAATATCACAAAAAACATATTCTGTGTATTATATGTATTATATACTATATTCTTATAATAAAATAAGCTAGAAAAAAGAAAGGGTTAATTTAAAAAATCATCATGGGGCGCCTGGGTGGCTCAGTCAGTTAAACCTCTGCCTTCAGCTCAGGTCATGATCCCAGGGTCCTGGGATCGAGCCCCCCATCGGGCTCTCTGCTCCATGGGAAGCCTGCTTCTCCCTCTCTTCCCTACTTGTGCTCTCTCGTTCTCTCTGTCTCTCTCTCAAATAAATAAATAAAATCTTTTTTTAAAATAAAGTCATCAGAAGGAAGAGAAAATACATTTAGAGTACTGTACTGTATTTATTCAAAAAAGTCCTCCTATAAGTGGACTTATACTGTTCAAACTTGTGTTGTGCAAGGGTCTACTGTACTATAAACGTGAAGATATTAGGCACACCTTTCGATCCTTCTCTATGAGCATACACTTCTCTCTTTTTTTAAAGATTTTATTTATTTATTTGACAGAGAGAGATCACAAGCAGGCAGCGGGGCAGGCAGAGAGAGAGAGGGAAGCAGGCTCCTCACTGAGCAGAGAGCCTGACTCGGGGCTTGATCCCAGGACCCCTGGACCATGACCCAAGCCGAAGGCAAAGGCTTTAACCCACTGAGCCACCCAGGCACCCCTATAATTCTCTTTTAAAAATGAAATAACGGGGGCACCTCAGTTGACTAAGCCTCTGCCTTCGGCTCACGTCATGATCCCAGGTTTCTGGGATCGAGTCCCACATGGGGCTCCCTGCTCAGTGGGGAGTCAGCTTCTCCCTTTTCTGCTCCCTCCTCTTGTGCTTTCTCTCTCTCTCCCTGTGTCAAATAAATAAATAAAATCTTTTTTAAAAATAAAAATAAATAGGTATGAAATAACTATTGTTGCTTGGGATTTTAAATAATGGGTGTTTTGTTTTTTTAGTTTTTAAATTCCAGTGAGTTAACATACGGTGTAATTAATATTAGTTTGGGTATATACTTTAGTGATTCAACGTTTCCACACAATCCCTGGTGCTCATCACAGCAAGTAAGCTCCTCAATCCCCATTCAACTCCCCTCCCCAATCTACCCCCAACCATCACTTGTTCTCTATAAATTAAGTCTGCTTTTTAAAAATGGTTTTTAGGGGCGCCTGGGTGGCTCAGTGGGTTAAAGCCTCTGCCTTTGGCTCGGGTCATGGTCTCTGGTCTCAGGGTCCTGGGATCGAGCCCCGCATCGGGCTCTCTGCTCAGCAGGGAGCCTTCTTCCTCCTCTCTCTCTCTGCCTGCCTCTCTGCCTACTTGTGATCTCTGTCTGTCAAATAAATAAATAAAATATTTAAAAAAAAAGCAGCTGTGAACATTCAGACCATTTGGAAGAAAGGTACACTAACTGCCTAGAAATGAGTATTCAACACAATTCAGATCAAAAGTATTTTCCTCCTTGAAAAGGTGAATGGCAAGACCTAGTGTAATTTGGGGACTGGCCCAGGCACTTACTTACATGATGACAGTGAGATAAAGAGCCAGAAAGTAATAATATTATTGTCTGAGAAATAACAGGACAACGGAGGCTGCTCCTTCTAGGTAATAAGAAATTAAGATAGTTTATAATTAACCAAACTTCTTCCCCCAGGACTGACTGATAAGTACAAGGTACTGAAATGCAAACGGGGTGACATAGTTTTTTTTTTTTTTAAAGATTTTATTTATTTATTTGACAGACAGAGATCACAAGTAGGCAGAGAAGCAGGCAGAGAGAGGGAGGAAGAAGCAGGATCCTTGCCGAGCAGAGATCTGGATCCTGGACTCGATCCCAAGACTCGGGGGCCATGACCCGAGCCGAAGGCAGAGGCTTTAACCCACTGACCCACCCAGGTGCCCAGGGTGACATAGTGTTAAGATGAAACACCATGAATTAGGCGTACTCTTGCTGATGACAAAGTAAATGTTCTCAGCAAAAAAATAAATTTGCTTCTGAATTATAGTATCCGTCGAAACCCACAAGTAATATTGTCTATTGTGACCAGAAATGCTATTACTCATATATATCCATAAAAATTGACTAAGGATAGTAATATTCCATAACAAAGGAACAGCCACCATCTCCTATAAAACGAACAAACCCGAAAAAGGTTTCCTACATTTTCATTTTCACACTAATATGAAGATATTTTACTAAAACTAACTATATGAAAGAATCCATTGCTTGGAAATGGGACACCTGGGTGGCTCAGTCTGTTCAGTGCCTTTTGATTTCTGCTCGGGTCGTGATCTCTGAGATGGAGCCCCGCGATGGGCTCCACACTCAGTGGGCAGTCTACATCCCCTCTCCCTCTCTTTGCCCCTCCCCCACACCACTTGCACACTCTCTCTAAAATAAACAAATAAATGTTAAAAAAGAGAGAGAGAGAAACAATCAACATTGCTTTATGGTGATGCGAAAGGTCCAACTAAAATCTAATATAAATCCAGATTTGAAGATTTGGGGTTAAAGCCTGGAATTCACTCAGCATACAGTAGATAAAACAAATATTTATTGAATAAATAAATATATATTTCACTATTGTTCTTACTGTAATATAGCTGACATGTACTTTTTAATCCTAAAATTGAGTACCATAAACAATAGTTTATGATTCTATCCACATTTCTTTGGGTTTTGTTTTTTGCCTAATCTTACATATTTTCATAATTCTAATAGGCTCATGCTGAGAGCTCAGACTTAACATTTTTTTTTTTGCATTTCAAGCTAACATTGAAAAAGTTCATTGTTCTAGATTCAAAAGTTTGTGCTAAATATATGTATGGACATTAACAAAGATCAGAAATTATTCTTTGTTTTCAGTTAAAAAGTACATTGTTTAGCCTTGAAAAGTTTTCAGTAACCAAATGTACATATATTACACGAGAATTTTGAATGATGTAAGTAGAATAGAAATGTATTGTAATAAACAAAAGTGTTTTTCCTTCTAACTTTTTGGCTTACTTCTCTACTTTCAAGGAACAAGAGCTCATTTTCTAGATACTAAAGACAATGAACGGCTCAGTAACTGATGTGATCCAAGTCACTTCTTAGAGTTCTGTAAGAGAAAATACATAGAACTCCCCAGCAAGTCCCATTATAGTCCTCCGTATAAGAATAATATTGTAAAATCACACATTTCCACATATTGGAATGAAGCCTCTTGTGCTTGATCTCTAATGCATGAATACACAAAACACAAGAAATTATAATAATATAAGAAATATGTGGCAGCGTGGAAAGGGCAAGATTTTGAAATCAGATGTCCCTTGGTTTGAATCCAGCTTTGTCACCTTACCAGCTGTGTGATCACAGACAAGTTACTTTATTTTAAGGGACATTTCCTCCAGCGAACACTCTCTCTGTGTGTCTCTGCCTGTCACCGTCTCTCTGTCTCTCTTTCTCTTCTCTTCTAGCGTATACTCAACATATAAGCTACTCAATTGCTAGCTACTACTATAATATCCAATATATAAAAAGACATGAGCCAATGATATAAATGATAAATTTGGGAGAGACTGCTTTTTCACTAACTAAAATAAAGTCTTCTACAAACTGAGAGTTTTGGCTCTCCATTCATGTTTATTGAGTAGGAGTTTGTGAACAGTGTGTTTCAGCATAAGTGTTGGCAAACCTATGCCAAAGAAGCCTAAAACAAAACAGATAAAGTCAGTGTGTTCTTGCAGTGGAAATCTAGTAAAATACTTGCTGTAATCGAATCTTAATAAAAACAAAAAAAAACAAAACAAAAAAAACACTAACATTTCTAAAGGGTTTAGTTTGTGCCAGGAACCATTTTAAGTACTTTGTATATTTTGAGTCACTTAATCCTCATAATAATTCTATTTATTAGGCACTATTTTTATTCTCATGTTACAGATGAGGAAACAGAGGCACAGAATGGTTGAGTAACTTACCCAGGGTCGCAGAGCTGGTAAGAGGGGCGCGGAACTCCTCTCTGGCAGACTCCAAGTTCTTAACTCATTTACTATCCTGCCTCTCTGAGGGGAATGAGATGTGGAAGAGTCACAGAGAGAGAAAACATGGATAGGAGGAAGGACAGAAAAGAAGAGAGAATCCCAGACAGATTCTACAACGAGCACGGAGCCCAGCGCGGGGTTACGTCTCACGATCCTGAGATCATGACCTGAGCCGAAACCAAGAGTTGGATTCTTAACTGAGCCACTCAGGCACCCCAAACTGCACGTTTTAAACGAGTGAATTGTATAGTATACGTGAATTACGTCCCAATGAAGCTGTGAAAAAAAAGCTATTTACTTTATTATTTATTATTACTATTTTTTTTTAATTTTAAGTAGGCTCCACACCCAACATGTGGCTTGAACTCATAACACTGAGATCAAGAGTCACATGTTCTACCAACTGAGCCAACCAGGAACCCCTACTCTTTTTTTTTTTTTAAGATTTTATTTATTTATTTGACAGAGATCACAAGTAGGCAGAGAGACAGGGGAAGCAGGCTCCCTGCAGAGCATCAGAGAGGCTCAATCCCAGGACCCTGAGATCATGACCTGAGCTGAAGGCAAAGGCTTAACCCACTGAGCCACCCAGGCACCCCTCTTTTTATTTTTAACATAAGAGTTTAACAAACTTTTTTCTTTCACTTAGAGGAGATACTCTAGACAAGTACATGATTTTTTTTTTTTTTACTGTTGGACTTTTTTTTTTTTTAAGATTTTATTTATTTATTTGACCGACAAATCACAGCGAGGCAGAGAGGCAGGAAGAGAGAGGTGGGGGGAAGCAGGCTCCCTGCTGAGCAGAGAGCCTGATGTGGGGCTCGATCTCAGGACTCTGAGATCATGACTTGAGCCGAAGGCAGAGGCATTAACCCACTGAGCCACCCAGGCGCCCCTAGACAAGTACATGATTAAAAGTGAGAAGATAGGGTGCCTAGGTGGCTCAGTGGGTTAAGCTGCTGCCTTCAGCTGGGGTCGTGATCTCGGGGTCCTGGGATCGAGTCCTGCATCGGGCTCTCTGCTCAGCAGGGAGCCTGCTTCCCTCTCTCTCTCTCTCTCTCTGCCTGCCTCTTCATCTACTTGTGATTTCTCTCTGTCAAATAAATAAATAAAATGTTTTTAAAAAATGATAAAAAAAGTAAGAAGATATCTATTATAGATAGGCATATATTAAAATGTACATATGTCTTACAGTCTGATAACACAGATAAGAGCACACACAGTTCCCCATTCTGGGTCATTGAACATAGGAGCAAACAGCTTGACAGACTTCCAACTGTCCTGAAGGAATAGCATCATTTCACTATGCACACCTAGTACCTGGGACTATTCTGATGAAGCTAAAAATGATACTCTATTTGGTCTACTCTGCTAAGTAAACCGTGTAAGCACAGTACATTTTAGAGACAGGATCTAAAAGTGTATAGCTCTAAAGGCAGACACCTCTGAACCTCCCTTTTCTTATCTGTAAAGACAAGAAGAGTCTTTCCCTTGGAGGTGGTTGTTGTGAGGATTCCATGAGATAGTATGAGCAATGGGCTAGGCATGGTTCATGACCCACAGTAAGCACCCAAGGGGACTTACCATTATTACGGTATATACAGTAACCAAGCTGTGACAAAGGCCTCAAGGTAATCTTCAAAAACGCAAACGGTATCCTGTGTCCTTTGCATAAGAAAGTGTGGCGACACTTAAAATATTTTAGAACTATTTCTATCCCGCATGGTTTAAATATTTTTGAAACCATGTAAACACATCAACGAAGTAAAAACCCTTCTGTCTAGAATGACTTATTCTCTGAAGAGGATAATGAATTTTACTTATTTAATTATGAAAATCGGAAAAACCCGTATCATAGGCTGGGTTAAGTCATATTTTGGGGTGACATATTTAGGTGAAGGAAAGCAATATGATTTATCAGCTCTGCAAATGGAGTTCAAAAAAACCCCAGCAGGCTGGTAGACTTTTTGAAGCAGGACGTGCCCTTTCCAGTAATGGTCATGAGCGTGGAATTTTAATAACGTTCTGGAATTCCAGGACTCAGTCTTTCAGCCAAGTGTTTTGAAAGCTGGTTTCAAGAATTCTTGATCAAGTAACCCTCTTCCTTATAATGGTTACAGGAAGGTTAAATGCCTGGGTAAAGCAAACCGGCTGTTTATTTCCCGCCATACCTCTGCTACGGTTTAAGTGAGAAAGCTCAGGAGAACAAAATTCAAAAGCTAGAAGGTTTCAAATATTGTAGGTTCACTTTTCTTTTTTCTTTTCATTTCTTGTTTCCATTATGTTTCTACGGAATCTTACATAACACCTGAGGCTCTGAATCTTTGGGTGTCCCCCTCTCTCTCTTTTATTTAAAGATTTTATTTATTTATTTGACAGACAGAGATCACAAGGAGGCAGAGAGGCAGGCAGAGAGAGAGATGGAGAAGCAGGCTCCCTGCTGAGCAGAGAGCCTGATGCGGGACTCGATTCTAGGACTCTGGGATCATGACCTGAGCCGAAGGCAGAGGCTTTAACCCACTGAGCCACCCAGGCCCCCCTTTTTCTCTTTTTTCTAATTGAAATACAGTTGACATATATGTTGTATTAGTGTCAGGTATACCACCTAGTGATTTCACAAGTCTCTATATTATGCTACACTCACCCGCAAATCTAGCTGCCGGCTGTCACCTGACATTATTGCAATATCATTGACTCTATTGTCTTCAGGTCTCTTACAGTGTCATTTTGACAAACTGCTGATACAACAGGTTTTTAATTTCCTCAGCTAGGTAAGAGTTAAGTGTTTATCCCTGTGGGAAGTTACAGGGAGAATCATCACATACCTGTGGGCAAATAAAGCCTGACCTGCACACGAGACGGCTTATGGAAGAGGGAAGAATGTCCTTAGGAATGAGACTATCGGCAAAGATCATCATGAAGTTATTGGAGAGGGTTAAACGGAAGACTTGGAAGAAATTTATTTTCAGAAAAAGGCAAAAGTTTTGCTGAGTCAAGATCTGTCTCGTCAATAGAGACCACGGAGGTCCAGGGGAGATCCTGCTCACTCTCTGAGAAAAGGTTTTCCTCGGGGCTTCTCTGGTAGGTTCCAGGGGATCACGTGGCACATGCCAGTGTAAAGGCTGGCCACAGCAAGAGGAGCCATGATCACAGCAACAGCCGGAAAATTGAGTAAAATTTCCACATTATCGGAGTGGGGGCCACAGGAAAGGACACTGGTGGATCCTACCAGTGATGTCACTTGGCTAATTTTAATAAGCTGAAGGCGACTTTTGTGTCTAGTGAAAATCTCTGCCAACCTTGTTGATAGTATTTCCAAGGAAACCAAGGAAGCAGGAAGCCTATTGAATATAAAGGGGCACTGTATGGAACAGAACTGCGTGGACTGGAACAGCAGTCAGCCTGAGAGTTGTTGTGAAAATAGCCAGTCAGGTCATTAAGAGCATGCCAGATCATTAAAATCATCTAGGAGAACAAAAAACAAACAAAGAAACAACAACACAGGATTATTTTAGTGTGTTTTTAAAAAATTTTTTTAAAAAGATTTTTATTTATTTATTTGAGAGAGAGAGAGATCACAAGTAGGCAGAGAGAGAGAGAGGAGGAAGCAGGCTCCCTGCCAAGCAGAGAGCCCGATGCGGGGCTCCATCCCAGGACCCTGGGATCATGACCTGAGCCGAAGGCAGAGACTTAACCCACTGAGCCAACCAGGTGCCCCTAGTGTGGTTTTTATTGATGAAAATGACTCCCAAACTTTTAACGTGAAATAACCCAAACTATAAGGGGTGGGGGAGGCATGGGGGAGGCAAAAGTTCACTGCTTTCAGAACCAATAGGGGGCGTACGTCCTGTAATATCCTTAATCGGATTGGTTAATACCACTCCAAAAGCCAAGGCGTATTCAATTTGTGTTTAGGCATTGTACAAATAGTTACATCGATTAATTTATTAAATCCTCAAAATGATCCTAGGAAGTGGGTACTACAATTATCCCTGCTTTACAAATGAAACTGAGGACCGTAGAAGTTGATCAATTTGCCTAGCTAGTTAGTGACAGAGTCACAATCTGAGCCAAGGCAGATGACCTCAGAATCTGTGCTTTCAGTCGTTATGTTAGACTTCTTTTTAAGGCACACAAGGCCACACCCTACAGAAAATGATGGCTTTTGTATATACCATGGCATAGTTCTACACAATTCCATTAAGGAAGGTTAAAATATCAATGTTTGCCATTGCAAAATGCCAAACAATACTAAATAAGTCAAGTTCGCATTGGTGGTCATAAATGAGTAATATTATAAAATATAAGAGTTTTAACACCATTAACTCTATACACCCTGACCATATAATTGGTAATGAGTTATAACCCAATCTGTGGTTACCACGGACCTTCTCAAGACATAGAATATCTTAATAATAATTCTAATTGTTCCATATAAGTGAAATTTCCAGATAACCAAAGCTTTCCCTTTAAACTCTAAAGCTTTTACGTTTTAAGTGGCAATCTTTTCAAAAGTTTCTTTGCCCTCGAACAGAGGATTTGGACATGGATAACCTTTTCTTGAAAAGACAGCTGTGTGAAGAATCAGCTCTTTGGAAAATCATAATAATCCCCCGTGGGGAAGGAGAAACTCTGTCCTAGGTGATAGGATAATGAGGGCTCCATCTCACTTGGGCTTGGTAAAAGGCCACTTCTGAAATCTTGTACAGATATAAAAAAAGCTTCACATAGTAGAAACTGAAGACAGAATTTAGCGTTTCAGTCCCTAATGTTAGCATAGAATATGCCCAAGCAATGGGTTTGATCCTTAAAAGTATCATTTTTCATGCAAAGGAATTCTTCTTCCTTTAAAAAAAAAAAAAAAAAGGAAAATGGGGTTAAAATTCACTGTTTGCATACAATACATGATGGGTGGCAAAATTCCACTGAACACTAATTTAATTTTAGTTAAGTAAAAATCTAAAACCACTAGCTGTCACCAGATTCAGCATTTTACTTTCTTAACCATTCGCTCAGCATTTTTTGAGAAGTTGCTAGGTACCCTAATTTGCATAAAGTGTAACTCACTTGCATATGTATATATATATATATTTTAATTTTTAGTTATCCCTAAAACCCAACACGGCGCTCAGACCCAAGACCCCAAGATCAAGAGTCACATACTCCTCCAACTGAGCCAGACAGGAGCCCCTACTTGAACATAGTTTTAATAACTCTTCCAAGTTATAAAAGTGAGATTTACCCATGAGTTTGGATATGCTTAACTAGGGGCCAAGGAGATGTGTCTATGGCATTATTATCCTCCCTGCTTGGGAGGGTGCAACAGAGAGGGAACAATGAAATGACATCCTTTAGCTAAAGTCAGACAGAAGGAATAGAATCTTTCATCTTAGTATAAAGTAGACCTTTCAGTAGTTACAGAGTTGCACTGGAATATTTATTGTTGGTCTTCTCCTCACAGACTATGTAACTTTGGCCCAAAGCATGTATCTAAAATGGATATTAGAACACATTAGTAACACATTCTGGGGGTGTCCATTGTGAAATCAAGTCCGGAGTTGGGTTCATTTTCTTTCTTTCTGCCCCACCCCCTCCGGCGTGCACTTGCTCTCTCTCTCTCTCTCTCTCAAAATAAATAAATAAAACCTTAAAAAAAAAAAAAAAGAAAGAACACATTCGGGTCTTTTCTCAATGCAGACGTCCCTCGTAAATCTGGCCTATTGTCTCAGCCTTTCAATGACTTGATTTATGCAACTGGAAAATAGGAAAATAGGTTAACAAAACAAGATTCGTCTTTCTTTTAACCCTGACTATAGTTTTAGATAACACCATGATTTTTTTCGTTTTACCCCTAACTTCCTGGAATATTTGGCTGGGTCAGCATAATCTTACTGTGTCACAAAACAGACAAATATCCAGATAACTCAAGAGAAGTCCCTTGCTTAAATAATCCTTGGGAATTCAGTGGACACTGCAGTCTTTACTGCCCAGTTTCTTAGGGAAGTGTAGGGCAAGCTAGAAGCAAGCAGTGAACAGCTGGTTCAAATTATCTAAGTCCCTGAGCTTCACTTTGCATTGGGTAGATCCAAAAATGATTCCAAATATATGGGAAGCAGGACCCTACAATGAAAAGGGGTTATGAAACCCGTATGCAGACCAAGCATTGCCTGTAGACTGAATAAAGAATATTTTGCTTGTATGTGCACTACTATTCTTAAAATGTTTGTAGATTCTGCTGTAATGATAAGATACTATATGAATTTTTTTTGTTGTCATTATGCAGTACCCAAACACTTGAAAAGTACAAGTACCATTTTGTGGAGGTCAGCCAACATTTTTGGCTGTAAAGGTAATTCTCAGATTTGAAAAAGCTGGAAATACCAGTGAAGACCCCCTTCTAGGGAGTTACTTCTGATGTAAGTGAGAATGAAGATTGAAGACTGGGTTGCCAAGAATGCCAAAATAAGGGAGTCCGTTGAACCAAAATCCAAGATACAAATTTAGTCCCCCCAGATGTAGGCACTCTTCTTTTTCTTAGTTTTATTTCAGGCATGCTGAAAAAAAAAAAAGAAGCATGCCACACATTCTAAGCTGATCTATCATTAAGTCAGGAAGTGGGTATTTACAAACTCAGAATTTTGCGGAGGATCATAAATTCACTGAATTGAGTTTTGTTGGTTTTTTTTTTTTTTTGAAGATTGTATTTATTTGAGAGAGACAATGAGAGAGAGAGAGAGAGCATGAGTTAGGGGAGTTGGGGGAAGGAGATGTCCCCCTGAGTCGGGAAGCCCGATGTAGGGCTCTATCCCAGGACCTTGAGATCATGACCTGAGCCAAAGGCAGCCGCTTAACTGACTGAGCGACCTAGGTGCCCCAAGTTAAGTTTTTTTTTAAAAAAGAATTTGAGTTAAGCACCCATCCTGTCTGAAACATGTGAATATAAGGTCTTAGTAACATTATGAAAAACTCTTATAGCTTCAACTTCTCTTTGTTCGTATATACTGAGAGGAGGAAGTAAAATCCCCCTTATTTCCATTTGCAAAAGGAACTATCAAAATTTTGCTTTATTTTCATCATAGTAAATACTTATTTCAGTAAATATCAAACTGAAAATCACTACTTAGAATTTTTTTCAAAGCCACCACTATCTAAAAACTCTCCTTACCTGATTTTACTATAGCAACAAGAACAAACAAGAATTTTTTTAAAGATTTTATTTACTTATTTGACAGACAGAGATCACAAGTAGGCAGAGAGGCAGGCAGAGAGAGGGGGGAAGCAGGCTCCCTGCTGAGCAGAGAGCCCGATGCGGGACTCGATCCCAGGACTCTGGGATCATGACCTGAGCTGAATGCAGAGGTTTTAACCCACTGAGCCACCCAGGTGCCCCACAAACAAGAATATTTTATCTTTACGAGCACAGACAAAAGACTTCTGAAACTGGTTCTTCTTTACCACAAAAGGTTTTATACAGAAGAGTTTAAACAGCAAAATGGTATGATGGTTAGGCTGGGCAGGTGTACAATGTACCAATGAATTATTAAATGAAAACCCAAACCCTTCTTTTTAGAATCAACTTGGGTTGTTATTCACTAACCTACCATTACACCAAGTAATATCAATGTCCCTGAAAAGCCTGTTGATGATTGCTTCTAAGTTTTGACTAAATAGGCTGTCAAAGAATGATGGGGACCCCTCGAAAACATGGTTTTGAGCAGTGAATGCTAACATCTCTTTTTCAATGCAATTGTTGTTCACGTTTTCCAGGGAAAAAGTTTCTTCAAAAGGTGTCTGTACAAAGAACCCAAGAGTACGAAAGATGTAAAGTCTGTCTTTCTGCCATTTTAATCTATCAATAATATTAACTCTCCATATCTTTTTTTTTTTTTTGAAGGAGAATGCAAAAGAACGTTTCAATACACTGACCAGTTTGATTTGGAGTTCAATGAGTTATTTGCCATGGAGAAAAAAAGCTAGCATTTCCAATCTTGCGGATCAGTGACCAGGGGAGATGAGTCCCTTGAAGGTCAAATGCCTGATTTTAGCTCTTCAGCTTCCACAAATCACCGTCAGCAAATCCTAAATCCAATCATCTCTCTTTCCAAAGAGCTCAGTGTGCAGTGACTTACTTTTAGATTAAGACAGTTGGCTTTAAATTATTTTCTTTTGGCTCAGGACTATATCTCTATCTGAATTTTGACAATTAGGGCAGTAAAGGCTATAAAGGTAACCTAGTTTTTCTTCTTCTTCTTTTTTTTTTTTAACCTAGCAATAAAAAAGTTTAAAAAAAAAAGTAATCAGTAACATTTTGCCTTTTAGTATACCTGAATTCAGAAAAGGACTTGCTTTTACCATTCCTCTTTATTCCTTTCCAACACCATTACTCCTTCTGCATTTATTGGTTGGCACTCTGCTGTCGGGGAGCGCCCTGCTTTTATCAGCAGCATCTTTACCCTTACGTCAAGGTCGAGAACACGGACCATCCAGTGACCCCACTTCAGTTTCTATGTTGGGTCTGCACCGTGATGGTAAAAGCCGCACCCCACGATCGGTATGGACTTGAACTCTGTGCGGAACGAAGTTCACTGCCCTGCTGGCCATCCAGTGCTATAGGGCTGCATTCAATTCCCTCCAGGGGCCATGTCGTGACCCCTGGGTACCTCACCGGCGGTCAATGAACCTTTTTATAAAATCACGTGCAAAAGTGCTTGCAATTTCTTTTTCTAAGGAGCTCCCTCCAGCTGCACCCTTTTCAGCTCCCCAGATACTTCAGTGGGGCCCTCCGTGTCCGGGGAAGTGAGCACAGCTCTCAGTGGGCTGGAGGTGAGCGCTCAGATCACGAAGGAGCAAACCCGGGAGTGCACAGACCAGAAGGGGCCAGCCAGGCGGGGGACCTCGGCTCCCGGCACCCTTCGCGCCTCCGCTTGCACGAAGGGCGCCCCCACGACGACCGCCCACGGCTCGGAGGCAGGACGCCCGCCCCCTCAAGCCCACGGAGCCTGTCCACCGGCTAACTGGCCGGTCGGACCCCCCAACCACCACCACCACCACCACCAAAGGCACCACGGAGGCCGCCACCTCCACACCCAGGGCTCGGAAGGCCCGCCCAGAAGTGACCCAACGCAGACGGGAGGGCGGGGCCGTCGGCCGCACCCCTTCGCCTTTCCCCCGCCTTCTTTGTTTCTTCCGGAGTCACCATTGGCTGCTTGCCCGCTAGGCCGGGCGCGCCGCGGGCCTGCGGTGAGACAGGATTGGACGACGTCGCTGCCGCTCGGCCGGCGGCCCGCTCGCGATTGGCCGAGGCGCCGCCGGGGGTTTGAATCGCGGCCCCGGCCGGGGAGGGTTCTGCCAAAGTGCCACGTTGGGCCCGGCTGCGGCGTGAGGAGCCGGCTCCGAGTGCCGGCCGCCCGGGGCGCTCGCGCCGGGGCTCCGGCGGTCGGGGCCGTTGGGCGGCTCGAGGCGGGCCGGGAAGCCCGTCCGCGGTGTGCGGACGGGGAGCAGGTCTGGTCGGGAGGCGCGGCGGAGCCGGGGCGGCGTCGCGTCCCGCCCGAGGGCGGCTCTGGCTGAGGGCGGAGGAGCCGGGGGAGCGGCCGGGGCAGCGGCTGAGGCGGGACGGCGGCGGCGGGGGCCGCTGCCCCCGGAGGAGCCGGCCGAGATGTTGGCGGAAAACCTGGTGGAGGAGTTTGAGATGAAGGAGGACGAGCCGTGGTACGACCACCAGGACCTCCAGCAAGGTGAGGGCGCGGTCGCTCCCCCACCTCACCCCACCCCACCCCCACCTCGGGCGGGCGGCCGGCCTGGCGGGAGGCTCCCGGGCGCGAAACCGTTAAAAAGTTGCACCTGCCGGCGCCGGGTGGACGCCAGGTGCGGGAAGGGCCGGCGGCGCTCACCTGGCGTGGGCCCGGGCCGGTCCCTGCGTGGGGGCACGGGCCGGTCGGGAGCGCTCGGCGGCTTGGCTGGTTGACTCCTCCCCGCGTCCCTAGGAGGCGCCGCACGGCCCCTTCCCGGCTTGCACCCCCGCGGCCTCCGCGCCTCCTCGGGGACCCCCCCCCGCCCCGAGCCCGCCCCGAGCCCTCCCAGAGCAGGAGCTGCGCCAGGTGGCAGGGGTCGCCGCGCCAGGTGGCAGGAACCGTGCCGGGCCCGCCCACCTCCCCCTCTCTCCATCCATGCCTCCCGAGAGGAACCCTGGTCCCCATTTCCCAGATGGGGAAAGCGAGGCCACAACGGCCCAACGATTTCGCCCCGAGTCAAGTGCACGTTTTGAACCCACACGCTCAGAGCGAGGAGTCGCAGCCGCTGCCTAGACCCTATCGCTCCTTTATCACCGGTTTGCAGCTGCTTCAGCTGGGTGTTAGGAAGTCGAAAACGTTTTGGGGGGGCGGGGGGCTTGTGCATAGATGCCAAGTGAGAGTGACTTGGGGCACTGGTGCCTCTGCGGCTTCTTGCAGTTCGCGCCCTAGCTTTTTCGTTAAAAACAAGACACTCAGATCCTGGCCTGCCTTGGCTCTCTTGCCGAAGCTGTCTCCAGAGAGACCTCTCAGAGCAGCCTTCCGTGTGGAGCCAGTGCCCCGACCTTGTTGATGTGTATTAACCCGAGGGAATTTGCATTTGGGGATGCAGATTTTTGCAAATTTTGCAAATTTTGCAAATTTTTGTGGGTTCTTATCACTGGTGCTCATTCTGTCCTCCCATCGAGCTGTGGACGTAGACTAGCTACTGTTTGGGGGGCGGCTAGGATTTCCACGCCAAACTTGAGAGCAAACTTTCTTAGCTACTCTACTGAACACTCCTTGGGAAGTTTTTTCAGGCGTCTTCGGTCTCTGCAGTTCTGGGAAAATCAACTTTTTCAGCTTTAAATTTGCACTGAGAATTAACATCTCCTTTAGTTGAATATGAAATAACCATGATGTTGGCTCGTGGTAATCGTTGAACTGGGTGGGAACAGGGAGTGGGGGGCGGGGGAGATGCAGGCTTGAATGACTTGTTTTGTTTGCCTTTTCTGAATACAGGCAAGCTCTTTGGGGGAAAGGTGATTTTGGATATGTCGTGGACAGTCACTTGAACCACAGTGGTTCACCGTTTCACTGAAATAGCCCAAGCTGTTAAGTGACTGCAGTGCAGTATTTGCCATCATATGTTCTCAGTGTCCACAAGGCAGATTTGTCTTAGGCTTTAACAAACCTGTTTTCAAAATTCCCCATAAGGATTGATGGCCTAGTTAGATACTTTCTCCAGGATTAATGAGGCAACCACTGCACAGTTGCAGCATATCCCTACAATAAATGAAGCAGTTTGTATAATCAAAGCTAAATATTTTTCTTTAACAAGCATAGATCTGTGAAGCTTCTCCCCCCCCCCTTTTTTAATCTAACAAACTTAAGCATATAATAGAGGCTCAGTCTTAATATTTGTTGACCTGAGTCAACAAATATTAAAACAGGATTACTGTTTTCATGGCTCCCTTCCATCGGGCGCTTTAATCCACAGTGCACTTCTACCCTGTGGGAAGTTGTTAGGAGCGACCAGTTATAAGATTTCAGTCTATGGGAAACAGATGCAACCTGTTGCCATGACATGTGGAACTCTTTAACCTCTGATCAAAGCAGAGCCATCAGATGTTCAAGTTTAATGAAACCGTAATGAGTGCAGGTCCAAACCTCCTTAATGTCAGTTTGCATTTGGGATTTGTTTCCTGCTTTTCAAAAGATTTTTACATCTAACCCTATATGTCAAAACCCAAGTGCATGGGGTAGGAATAGATGTGAAATTCCAACAATCACAACTTGTGAATATGGCCTATAGAAGAAGGAAGTCTGTATGGTGAATAAAAGGATATCTTTGTCCCAACTTCTAAAAATTAACATGTACACATATACAGAACATCTAAACTTCTAAAGAATTTTTAAGTGTGTTAATTTCTGAAGAATTTATTATTGAGTCTGTGCCAGGAATTCATCTAGGCACCGCGGTCACAGTGCCTATCCACAAGACAGAATAGATAGGGTCCTACTCCCGGAATTGACAGTCTAGGAATCTGTTTACTAGTGGAGCCTGGTGATAGTGCCTCCTGCTATGTGCCCAGCTATAGTGCCTGGCACAAGGGAGGCCCTCAGTAGATATTTGATGCTGCATACAGTTTGGAAACAACTCTGTCCTGTTAAACGGATTGATAAGCACATCTAATGGGATTTTATCAAATGCAGACATCTGTTTTTTTTTTTTTTTTTTTTTTAAGTCTTCACTATGAAGTTTACTGAGCAAGCCTTGTTTGGAGAGAGCTGCTAAAAATGTTTCAAAGTCATTAAACTATAAACTTGTTTCCTTTAGCAATAGAAACATTATTTAAGTAAATCGACCACATCAAATTTGCTGGGGAATTCTTTTTTAAATTAAAATTGCGGAAAAATTCTAACCTCGGAAGGATGTGGTCCACCATTTATACCTTGTTAGAAACATGTAAAGCTTGTGCAGGCAGAAGGAGAAAACCCTCTGCTTTTACAGAACACTTTGATAAAGAGACTCTTTTGTCAGAGGGCTGAGTTGGCACAGTAAGAATACTGACAATGATCTCTATGGGTAAGATCCTTTCTGGGACAGCAGGAGCCTTCTGTGCAGGTAATGATGGTGCTTGCTTTGAAATGTGCCCCGAGAACAAGGTGGAAAGACTTCAGAGACGGAGTTTTCTTTTAGTCCAGCTGCTATTATAATTGTCATTTGGTGAGCTGTGCAAGCTTGGAATAAGGTTTCAAGTTCCTACTAGGTGGATCAGCAAATTAGATCTTAGTTTAAAGGAACCCTCATATTTCTCCTCCTTTTCATGATGAGTACACTTTCCATGTGTACAACTAATTTGCTGAATCGTTGTTGAAGGGTCATTAAAACTGGCACCATTGGGGCGCCTGGGTGGCTCAGTGGGTTAAGCCGCTGCCTTTGGCTCAGGTCATGATCTCGGGGTCCTGGGATCGAGTCCCATGTTGGGCTCTCTGCTCGGCAGGGAGCCTGCTTCTCTCTCTCTCTGCCTGCCTCTGTCTACTTGTGATCTCTCTGTCAAATAAATAAATAAATCTTTATCATTTTTTTTTAAAGATTTTATTTATTTGACAGAGATGACAGGCAGAGAGGGGTGGGGGAGGAAACAGGCTCCTTGCTGATCAGAGGGCCTGATGTGGGCCTCGATCCCAGAACCCTGGGATCATGACCAGAGCCAAAGGCAGAGGCTTAACCCACTGAACCACTCAGGTGCCCCTGGCACCATCATTTTTCTGGTGTTTATATTCAGGTTTTTTGCTTTCCCAATTATAGTAACGTTGGCAACAGGAGTTACACAGAAGCATCACCAAATGACGCATTTGATTTTGTAATAGGAAAAGCTGTCAGCCCTAATGTTGTTGAATTACAGCTGCAGCCTACAGCTAACACGGGAATATGTTGTCCTCACAGTTTGTGAAAACTGAAGTAAAATAAAAATATAATAGCAGGGGAATTTAAAAGTTTCAGAATTCTGGAATAAAGAATCTTTAAAAAAAAAAAAAAAATCACTCAGCTGCCAGAGCTAATCTTTTGCTTTGGCATAGGATTGGGTAGAGTACCTGCTTAGAGCTTACATTTTACACTGTTAAGGTAGATTATCACTTACAAAGATTAATTAGTGAAATATTAAACATAGGAAGGTATTGATAGATTGTAATTCTCAAGCCAGCAGTAAATGTGTGGTATTTTTAGTGGCTGCCTAGCTCAGTTCAATAGGATTTAGAAAAGACAACCTCTTGATGAAAATTCTTGTCGAGAAATAGAGATGATCAGGTACATAAGGCTTCAAAACTGTATTGTTACCTTTCCTTTTGTGCCTTAATTAAAAATATAAAGGACATTGAACATTCTGCCATTCCCCCCACTCATTATTTAGAAACACTTCTTGGGCTTACTGCCAACTTTTGGCTCCTTTTGGTTATGGAAGCCAGATGCTACACAACAGGAAATGAGGGTTTTTTTTTAAAGACCAAAAAAAGACCCTTGTCTTTAAACTAACAGATGAAGTAATATCCTATTATGCAGTGTGACTTCACAGACACTTACTTGTAGTTGAGACTTGTTTTGCCAGAATTCTACCCTAAACTTTTATGAAATATTTAGGAGATTGAGACCTCAGGTTACTGAACCAGGTTGGGGCTTTGTTTAACTGGAAATAAGGATTGAGATAAGGACAAGTCTCAAATTCTTTTCTGCTTGCTGTTTACTGGCACAGTGCTGTGCTTGGCATCTCCTTCTGCAGCAGCCAGAGCAGGAAAGCCACTCCTGGCTGTGTATTAAGGAGTAGATAGATGGTTTCTTAACTGAATCAAAGTAGTAGAAGATGGTCTCAAGTTAGTCTTGAGTCTGGAAGAGGGTTTGGCTCAGGTTTTGATCATTAGTTAAGAACACCTTTGGTGGGGCACCTGGGTGGCTCAGTGGGTTAAAGCCTCTGCCTTCGGCTCAGGTCATGGTCCCAGGGTCCTGGGATCGAGCCCTGCATCGGGCTCTCTGCTCCTTGGAGAGCCTGCTTCCTCCTGTCTCTCTGCCTGTCTCTCTGCCTACTTGTCATCTCTATCAAATAAATAAATAAAATCTTAAAAAAAAAAAAATCTTTGAGTCTCTAGTCCTTCCCAGTGAGGAATTACCATCTTACAACAGGCCAGGAGAGCCTGAAGTAATGTTTGGGTAATGTTTATATGCTTTGTCTTAAATAAGCACAGTGGCTCTTTGTGGGGCTTGTATACACATTACATGTCCTATGAGAACAGAATAGTTATTTCTGGAGCATCAGCATAGTTCCTTTTGCATTTAATGAAAATGGGAATTTAGCTTGCCTGGGATTGTGTGTGCTTTCCCTGGCAGAGCAGGCAATAAAAGCCAAGTAGCTCAACTCTGATTTCTCCTTGCTATCTCCAAAAACAAGTGAAAAGGTTAAGTACCTCAAGGAGAAATGAACTCCCTACCTAAAACACCTCCCTGTGGCGTGCTCCCAGTATGAGGACTGTGAAGTTAGAACCTGTTGACAGAGGTTTCTGTTTCGCTGTGACTCATCATGTTGATTTGGTCAGGTCAGTTAGCATCTTTGTGCTTCAAATTGCCTCACTGAAAATCCAGGCTAAGTGCCTTGAAAAGATAGAAAAAGTAAAGTCTTTTAAATGCTTTGAGCTGTTTGTAAAGGTTCTATGCCTTGTGAATAGAAGATGTTATTTCATAGACTTGTTATCTGAGGTCTTACCCATGTTAATAGATGTTGTTAATATTTAAATCATGAGAGAATGTATTTTAACACCTGTCTACCGGCATACAGACTGATTTATTATAAATGGGTGTAAGATGTTTTAAAATGAGCTGAAGTAGTGTGTGGTAGGTGTTGATGCTTCATTTTTTTTTTTTTCCCAGTGAGAGAAAACTAACCAAGTAGAATACTAATTATACACTCTAATGGACAGGACCGGGTAATAAAAGTTGTGGCTTTTCTTTTACTACTTTCTCTAGGTTATGTTTTAATGTCGGTAGTAATGAGTAAACACAAAACCTTATTTGTCAACCTCTAAAAATTTAAAGTTTAAAGAGCATATGTAGTGAGGTTCCCTCTTTTCATAATATTTTTTCATATTACTTTTTATGACATGAAGTTCATTTCTTTCCATCATGCTTAGAATAAAATTTAAACATTCTTTATTTACCATGGGTTAAATCCTGCATGTTCCGATTGCCGCCTCCTCTCCAGCTTCCTCTCTTCCCACTCTCCCCTTCATGGTTCTGTCACACTCACACTGGCTTTTGGTCAGGTCATAGACTCTACTAAGTTCTTCCCTGTTCAGTGCCTCCTCGGGCTTGTTTATATGGCAAGATCCTCATTCCTCAGCTAAAATGTCCCCTCAGATTTTCCTTGTGACCACCCTTTCTAAAAATTTATTCATGATCACCAAATCTATTTTTCTTTCTCACACATCACATTTAATTGGTCGATAATTCTTTTCAGCTCTGCTTTAAACCGTGTCTGGATTCCTGCCTCTTCTCTCCATCTCCGCCCGTGCAGTCCACCCGCCGCCCTCACCCAGACGACTGCAGCCTCCTCCCTGCTCCGGTCTTGTCTCTTGCAGCGTGTTTACAGTGGCCACTCATCCTGTCAAAAGCTTTCTCTGGGTTCCCTTTCACTCAGAGGAAAAGGCAAAATCTTGACCTTCATAGGCCTTACACAAGCTGGCTGGGGAACCTTAGAGCCCCTCTGACTTGTCACCATCTCTGCCCCCCCCACATGCACTTTTGTTTCCACCTCCTTGGACTCCTTATTAGCTCCAGTCACGCCTCTTCCTAGAGCCTTTGTACGTGTTTTATCTCTGCCTGGAATGCTGGTTCTCTCGATTGATCTATGGGGTCATTTAGTCAGTTCCTTCACATCTTGATTCAAATGTCACCCTTGTCACGTGTTCTTAAAGTTCAGCCTTCCACATGCACATTCTTCATATCCCCCTGTTAGCACTTAACACTGTCTGTCTGATAGTCTATTATGTTGTTTCTCCCAATAGAATAGAAGCTTCCTGAGGACAGGGAATTTTTTAGCTAAGTTCATACTTGTATACCTAGTGCCTAGAACAGTGTCTGGTATTAATAATGAATGTATGCATGCCCTTATGAACGAAAAGTGTTCTATCCCATTGGCAAATTTATTTCTTTATTTGCTGTCTGGTTTCTCCCGTTAGTCTCTGGAAGTGTCTGGATGACAGGAACTTCATCCATTTTATGCATGGTTCTATAGCTAAAGCTTAGTAGCATAGTACCCAGCAATAAAAACATGAGTTTGTGAGTCAGTGCATACTAATAATACTTGGACTTTGCATGCAGCATAGTGTCTGAAGTCCTCCTTTATCACTTCATTTGATGTTCACAATCTTACACTGACAGGGCCGTCTTCTCTCTAGACAAAAATACTAAGTGTAGGGACCTTTAAAGTCCCCATACTGAAAGTGTTCACCTGGTAAATGGTAGTCAGAACTCGAGCTCAGGCCTTGCTCCTCAGTTCAGTGCATTTCTCACTATGTTAAAGGGCCTACCATGCAACTTGCTATGCAAGTAAGTGTTTCACTTACCTGTCTTATTATACTGGTGTCCTTGTTTGTATCATTAAATTTTTATTTCCAGGGTATAGACAAATCCTGTCTTGTGTACATATATGCCTAAGATGAGAGAGAGTTGAAAAATGAGGTTCAAAATAGAAATACGGTGGGACGCCTGGGTGGCTCAGTTGGTTAAGCAGCTGCCTTCGGCTCAGGTCATGATCCCAGCGTCCTGGGATCGAGTCCCACATCGGGCTCCTTGCTCCGCAGGGAGCCTGCTTCTCCCTCTGCCTCTGCCTTCCACTCTGTCTGCCTGTGCTCGCTCTCACTCACTCTCTCTCTGACAAATAAATAAATAAAATCTTTAAAAAAAAAAAATAGAAATACGGTTTTGTACTAAATCAAAGTATAAGCTACTGACATGTAATTACCTTAAAAACTGTCACTGCGCTGCTTATCTGGTTTGCTCGTTTCGGAGAAGGACATGAAGAGAAGGGGAAAAAAAAATGAGAGACCTGGGGCTGTGTTCTTATTACTGGTGTATTTTTCCTTTTTTTGCCTTAATTTTTAGTCTCCTTAGGAGGCCAGGATCCGTAACACAAATTTTACTTTGATAGTTGAATTCATAGCAGCCAGATTTCATGGGAACTTCAGAGACTATTGAAAAGATATACCTATATTTTGGCTCAAAGGTCTCCAGGAAAAAAGCAGACAATGAGGTTATGAATTAAGTCCAATCCATGAGCAAATAATTATGATGTTAGACATTACCATGGTGAATGATTATTTCCGAACTAATGTATACTTCTCTGTAAAGTAGATCACTAGGGCGCCTGGGTGGCTCAGTGGGTTAAGCCGCTGCCTTCGGCTCAGGTCATGATCTCAGGGTCCTGGGATCGAGTCCCGCATCGGGCTCCCTGCTGAGCAGAGAGCCCGCTTCCCTCTCTGTCTCTCTGCCTGCCTCTCCATCTACTTGTGATTTCTCTCTGTCAAATAAATAAATAAAATATTAAAAAAAAAAATAAAGTAGATCACTATTCTTCAGTCTTACAAGTAAGGGTACATAAGAGCACACATTACCTAGTAGAGAGACCCAGCTCAACAGAATTTTAAGTAGAACTCCGGTTTCTTTCTGTGCTATTCCACCTTCCGCTGGGATCTGACTTAGACTTTATGTGTTGGGTTAGGTCTTGATTCATTCTTATTTTAAGGACTGGGTTATATAAAATGTTGAAGTGAGATCATTTGCATTTTCCTAAAATTCACTTGTTGTGCTAGATCTCCAACTTGCTGCTGAACTGGGGAAGACGCTACTGGATCGGAACACAGAGTTGGAGGATTCTCTTCAGCAGATGTACACAACCAATCAGGAGCAGCTACAGGAAATTGAGGTAATTTACTCATTAAGAGCATTACACTGGGAGTTGTGGCATGTTGCCACTGTTGACCAATCATGTTCTGCTAAGATAGCACTTTCCAAAAACCATTGGAGAGGGTGGGGCGTATGATTTATATTTTCTTTATGCTTTCGCAATATATGCCTGATGAAAGAAATTTTTCTCTTCACCTTGGTGAAGTATACTAGAAGCAAATGGTCCAGTATTTACCAGTATGTAAAAACAATAAAGTTGTGAATATTATGCTTCTTTTTTTTTCTTTTAAATGAATTACATAATATTTCAGATATGCCAAGTGGGATAAGGAAATAATACAGTGAACACCTGTGCACCCACCACCCAGCTTACGAAACAACTACCCGCACTGTTGAGGCCCCCTCCTTGTTTTCACTTTCTTCTCCAACCACTGCCAAACACCATCCTAAATTTGGGTTTAGAAGGAAAAATTTTTTAAGTTGCAGTACCCGGTTTCATAATGTGTTTAAACTTCTTGTGCCATTCAGAGAATTAATCAGGGATGCCTGGCAGGCTTGGTGAGTAGAGCATGCAACTCTTGATCTTAGGGTTTTAAGTTCAAGTCCTGTAATATGGTAGAATTTACTTTAAAAAAAAAAATCATAAAATGGATATCTCTTTGTCCTTGCTATGATCTTAATTTATTTACATTTTTGGTAGATTTTTTTTAAATTAAAAGAGTACTTTTTCCCCCAGATTAACAAACTAAAATGAAAGATACTAGATTAAGGCATTAAAATGCAAGATGTGGGGCACCTGGGTGGCTCATTCATTAAGCTTCCAACTCTTCATTTTGGCTCAGGTCACGGATTGTGAGATCAAGCCCCACTTTGGGCTCTGTGGTGGGAATGGAGCCTACTTAAGATTCTCTCTCCCTCTGTCCTTCCCCATCCACCCTTAAAAACAATAAAAACTTAAAAAAATAAGGCAAATTCGTAAGCTCAATATCCTTAGTTTTACATAAGAGCCATATTTAAGATATGTGTGTACAGTAGATCCTCTCCATCAGGATCTATGAATATAGTCAGTGATGTGACTGGCTCTCTGGGAAATAGACTCATGATTCTAGAAAGTTGTATCTTAAATGATACTAAAGTTATCAGCTACGATTTTTAGCATATTCTATATCAAAAGAGCATAGAACATGCCTACCCATAATTGTACAGTTGGCCAGAAACCTAAAAATGCAGAAAAACCAGGCATTTTTAAAACTGTTAAAACTAACCAAGTGTCATGTTGTTAAGGAATTCATCCCTGCTTAATGTCATAGACATACAGATTTCATAGAGCAATCCTAGGGCATATACATGAAGACTGTCGCATACTGTGTGATACATCTATTTGTTTTTGGGTAGAAACATAGTCTTAATACACTGTATTGGTGTTTTCTGTCAAAGCACCTTAAATCACTATAACTGATACTTACTTTAGAGTATCTCCCAAGTATAAGTGAAAAAAGCACAAGTATTTGCATACGTAAAAGAAAGGTGCCTATTTGTTACCACAGGAGATCACGAATACAATTCCTTTATGATCTAAGTTACTTATTTCCTAACTCCCCCACCCCATGGTATTGAGGATGATTAAACAAGTTAAGACAAATTGTTGACATTGGGAAAAAATCAACAGATCTTTGATATTCTCTAAATCTACAAGTACCAGGGACACCTGGGTAGCTCAGTCAGTTAAGCATCTGTCTGCGGCTCAGGTCATGATCCTGGAGTCCTGGAATCGAGCCCCGCATTGGGCTCCCCGTTCGGGGCGGGGGGTGGGGCGTAGAGAGTCTACTTCTCCCTCTCCCTCTGACCCTCTTCTCGTGCTTGCTCACTCGCTCACTCTCTCAAATAAAGAAATAAAATCTTTTAAAAATAAATCTACAAATAACAATACCATCTATTGTTTTCTGTAAGATGTTGCAAAGTATAATGGAAATGTGGTATCCGGTTCAGATATTAATGATTAAATATAAAGTTAAGTTAAATATATGTATAAGCCATTCAAATAAATTCAGCCTGGAATATTCTGGCACCATTTTCTTGAATCTCTTGTTTCCATAATAGAGCTGCCGTCCTCTAGTTCATAAATCATTGTAGCATTCAACATTTTACTCTTTTTTTTTTTTTTTTAATTTAAGATCACAAGTAGGCAGAGAGGCAGGCAGAGAGAGAGAGGGGGAAGCAGGCTCCCCGCCCAGCAGAGAGCCCGATGCGGGTTCCATCCCAGGACCCTGGGATCATGACCTGATCCGAAGGCAGAGGCTTTAACCCACTGAGCCACCCAGGCACCCCTCAACATTTTACTCTTAATCAAAGCTGTGTTTTGATTGAGAACAGCACCTTCATAGATTTCTTCTCTGCCATTGCAGTTGGCTTTCTTCTTTATTTTTATGAATTACTTTATGAAAGTCAGTGGGGATGGGACAAAATGGGGAGATGAAATGGCCGGGCCGGTTAAACATGCTTACCAGCCAGAGGGATCCCCATGCCCCATCACCACCACTATCAAAGCTCAGGTCACAGCTTTTCCTGTGCGGACTTACAAGTCACAACATAAACTTCCAGTAGTCTAAAGCAAGGAAAAACTTGATGCTCTTTTAAAAGGAAGCAGGCACCCACAGAGCCTAATTCCCTACTAAAAGGTGACCCTTGCATTATGTGTTACTTATCATAGCGAACTTCAGGAACCCTCTAAGCTTTATAAGGGCTCTTTCTTTAATTCAAACCTTATGTCGGTTTTTTTCTTTTATAAGTAAAGTTTATATTGAAATATGCATACAGAAAAAAATAAATCCTAAATATATAGTTGAATGAGTTTTCATAAAGTGTACTGATGCAACCAACACCCAGATAAGAAATGAGAACATTATCAGCTCTGCCTGTCCTCACTCCCACTAACCAGTATTCTAACATCTAGATTTAGCCTGTTTGAACTTTACCACTTGTACAAGTTTAAACTAACTTTTCAGATTGTTTATTGGGACTTTTCCTTACTAGAAAAGTAATACATGATCATTTTTTAAAGTTAGGAAAAGGGGTACCTGGGTGGCTCAGTGGTTAAGCCGCTGCCTTCGGCTCAGGTCATGATCTCAGGGTCCTGGGATCGAGTCCCGCATCGGGCTCTCTGCTCGGCAGGGAGCCTGCTTCCTCCTCTCTCTCTCTGCCTGCCTCTCTACCTACTTGTGATTTCTCTCTGTCAAATAAATAAATAAAATCTTTAAAAAAAAAAAATAAAAATAAAGTTAGGAAAAGATAACAATTGAAAATCAGAAGGTCAGGGCGCCTGGGTGGCTCAGTGGGTTAAGCCGCTGCCTTCGGCTCAGGTCATGATCTCAGGGTCCTGGGATCGAGTCCCGCATCAGGCTCTCTGCTCAGTGGGGAGCCTGCTTCCTCCTCTCTCTCTCTCTCTGCCTGCCTCTCTGCCTACTTGTGATCTCTCTCTGTCAAATAAATAAATAAAATCTTTATAAAAAAAAAAAAAAAGAAAGAAAATCAGAAGGTCAGTCCTTATCCAGCCACCCAGAAAAATTTGAAATGAGACAATCCAGAAGAATGCTACTGGAACAAACTACTGAGAATGGATAAAGAATTGTGCAGAACTGGTGAAAATACTAGGATAAAGTCCCCCAAACTGTGACATTATAGAAATAGACAACCAGGAAACTGTCAAGGGTATTTTGTAAGTAGAACTACAAATAGGCTTTCAAAGACTGAGTGGGTTTAAAATAATCCTCATAAAAATTGATCAGTATTTTTTCTTAGTGTTTTTTTTTTTTTTTTAAGATTTGATTTATTTGAGAGAGAGAGGGAGAGAGAATGCGTATGCACAGAGAGAGGGAGAAGCAGGCTCCCCGCTGAGCAGGGAGCCTGATTTGGGGCTTGATCCCAGGACCCTGGAACCATGTCCCCAGACGAACGCAGATGCTTAACTGACTGAGCTACACAGTAGCCCCAGTTCCATTTTGTTTTAAAGATTTTATTTATTTGAGAGAGAGCGAGCGCAAACCAGGGGGAGGGACAAAGGGAGAAAAAGAAGCAGACTCCCCACTGAGCAGGGAGCCTGCTGTGGGGCTCCTCAATCCCAGGACCCTGAAATCATGACCAAGCCATAGGCAGACGCTTAACAGACTGAGCCACTCAGGCCCCCCTTAGTAATTGCTTTCAATGTAAAAAAATTTAAACTATTGAAAGTAATGATTGGCTTCAGAGATGCCTATAGCCTGTGTGACATGATTCACTGCTGGCCTCAGGACCTCCCTGGTTTCAAGAGCTTATGTCTTCCTTGGAAGTTTTAAAGCATTTTGTGCTTCCTTTACTGCATTTACCAATATTCTACTGTATATTTATTGATCTGTTCCAGCCCCTCCGCCCATTTCCCATTGCACTGTTGAAGGCTGTTGCTGTGTTTATCCATGGTCATCCATCATCAGTTTATCCATCATCAGTAAATACTTGTTGAAATCAGTATCTGTTGTTTTTTTTTTTTTTTTGTTTGTTTTTAAGTAGGCACTCTTCCCAACATGGGACTTGAACTCATGACCCTGAGATGTGAGAGTCACATGCTCTACTAACTTAGCCAACCAGGTAACCCATAAAGTCTGTATCTTAAGAGAGGAACAGATGAACAATTTGCAAAGCGCTTCGAATGATTCCTAAACTCTGGGTTTATACCTTTGGACATTTTTTAAGGTGATGGAAGGAGCTTTGGCCTCAGCATTAGGGGATTGAAGTTTAAGCCCTCGATTCTTTTTTTTTTTTTTTTTTTTTTTTAAAGATTTTATTTATTTATTTGTAAGAGAGAGAGTGAGAGCGAGCACAGGCAGACAGAGTGGAAGGCAGAGTCAGAGGGAGAAGCAGGCTCCCTGCGGAGCAAGGAGCCCGACGTGGGACTCGATCCCAGGACGCTGGGATCATGACCTGAGCCGAAGGCAGCTGCCCAACCAACTGAGCCACCCAGGCGTCCCTAAGCCCTCGATTCTATGGCAAATAGCTGTTAGGCATGTAAATTACCTCTTATTTTTTTTTTTTTTAAAGATTTTATTTATTTATTTGACAGAGGGAGATCACAAGTAGGCAGAGAGGCAGGCAGAGAGAGAGAGGAGGAAGCAGGCTCCCTGCTGAGCAGAGAGCCCGATGCGGGACTCGATCTCAGGACCCTGAGATCATGACCTGAGCTGAAGGCAGCAGCTTAACCCACTGAGCCACCCAGGCACCCATGTAAATTACCTCTTAAAACCGTGTTTGCTCTGCTGTGTAATGGTGATAAGAATGCTTGCACTACTTTGGCACAGGGTTGTTCTGAGAGGATGAGGTTATGTAAGTGTGTGTATTTTAGACAGTATAAATTGTTGCACAGCTGATCCATGTTATAAGAATTCTAGTAATGAAAGAATCTTAATTCAGAAAAAAATAAATCTTTTTAGTTACTGTGAAATCGATCTTAAAAAACAAGCCAAGCTTTGAATAGTGAGATTATATTATAGGAGGTTTTTATTTTCATATTCATGCCCTTTTTTCCCCCTTAAATTTCCTACAGGGGAAATATTTTAACCAGGGAAAAGAGGTTTTTCAAAGGTAATAGGAAATATTTCTTGAGTATTGTAGAAGGTCATTTTGATACTAAATTTAGAGGATTTGGGTGGTAATCCCTAATATAAGGATAATCCCAATACTGCCTAAAAGCCAAATTTCCATTCTATTCCTTACGTGTTTTTAGTTGTGTTGTCTCTCTCTTTTCCTGCATTCCTGTCAGAGTTCTGCAGGTACAAGTAGGTGTTAATAAAATCTTACTGGCCTCTCTTTTTTAAAGGTTTGTCTCAGTTGTTAAGGTGACCTATTTATAGCTTTTGTGCATAACCTGAACCTTGTACTCCTAGTCAAGGTGGCACTCCATGCAAATTCCAAGACACGTGTGTGTAACTCATGGAACTTAAACTTTGATACTCTTGCCTATAACATTGACACTTTTGCCTGTGTTTTTGCTGCTCTCGTATTCCCCTCCCCATGTTTTGTTCAAATATCTCCCTTTCTGCTATTTACTATGACACATGTTTTTGTACTTGAGCAGTTTTTGGCACTTGCATTTTGGGATCTTGGCAGTCCTGTCAGATTCATTTGAGGCCATGTATCAAAGATTCTAAATGGAGAAAACCAGAACATTAGAAGTTTATCTGTGCCTTTATTTATTTATTTTTTATTTACTAAGATTTTATTTGCCAGAGAGAGAGAGAGCGAGAGAGAACACACAAGCAGGCAGAGAGGCAGGCAGAGGCAGCGTGAGAAGCAGGCTTCCTGTCAAGCAGGGAGCCCCATATGGAACTCGATCCCAGGACCCTGGGATCATGACCTAAGCCAAAGGCAGTGGATTAACCAACTGAGCCACCTAGGCGTCCCTATCTGTGCCTTTAAATGAAGGGTAGAAAATCAGTGAACACATTTTCTTCTAGATTCAGGAAGAATTTGGTAAATACTGATTTAAAACTTTGGAAGACAAGCTTTAAAGCAGTGTCTGCCGACACGGAGTTCTGATTCTTTGGCCCTATATCAACACTTGATAAGAGAGCTAGTAATTTTTCTTTTAAGTTGCTGACCAACTTAGACGTCTGTGTTAGGTAACCTATTACAGATTCTCGGAGGAGTAAAGGGCTTTTCTGATTCGTTTTGATTTAATAATAATAAGATTAAACTACCATGTGAAAACAACCTCCCTGTCCTTAAAGCCAAGTCCTCTAAGACCAAAACATCACAAGCTCTTTGTAGATAGTTTCATTGTGGTTTTTATTACAGGTTTATATATCAAACGAGGGGGACTTGACTGTAGTTTTGTTTTGTTTTTTGTTTTGTTTTGTTTTGTTTTTAAAGATTTTTTTTAATTTGACACTAGATCACAAGTCCTCCCCCTGCTCACTCGATCCCAGGACCCTGAGATCATGACCTGAGCCGAAGGCAGCGGCTTAACCCACTGAGCCACCCAGGCGCCCTGTTTTGTTTTTTTAATGCACTAGTCCTCCTCACCTCCCCAGTTTGTGGTCGCACTTTCCGCAGTTTCAGTTTTGTGGTCAGCCCCCATCCAGAAGCAGATGATTCTCCTTCCGTCACATGGTCGGAAGATCCGTGGTGGCTTCACACTGTGTCACAGTGCCTGCCTCACTCACCTTATCTCGTCACATGCTATTTTATCATCTCACATCATCACAAGAAGTGCGATACAGCACAATGAGATCCTTTGAGAGAGACTACATTCACATAACTTGTGTTACAGCATATTGCTATAATTGTTCTATTTTATTACTTTCTTGCTGTGGCAAATTTATAAGTTAAACTTTATCATAGGTGTATATGTACATATAGGGGAAAAACATAGTTGTATATTTAGGGTTCAGTGCTATCCACAGTTTTAGCCACCTCCTAGGGGTCTTGGAATGTATCCTCAGTGGATAAGGGGGGACTGCTGTAGCCTCTTTGTACTTTATTTGAATATTTACTTGTTTCCTTTATATTGGCTACAACTCTAATTTGAACATTATATCTTTTTTTTTTTTAAGATTTTATTTATTTATTTGACAGATCACAAGCAGGCAGAGAGAGAGTGAGAGAGGGAAGCAGGCTCCCTGCTGAGCAGAGAGCCCGATGTGGGACTCGATCCCAGGACCCTGAGATCATGACCTGAGCCGAAGGCAACGGCTTAACCCACTGAGCCACCCAGGCACCCCTGAACATTATATCTTTAAAAAGAGAACAGTGACGGGACGCCTGGGTGGCTCAGTGGGTTAAGCTGCTGCCTTCAGCTCAGGTCATGATCCCAGCGTCCTGGGATCGAGTCCCACATCGGGCTCCTTGCTCAGCAGGAAGCCTGCTTCTCCCTCTGCCTCTGCCTGCCACTCTGTCTGCCTGTGCTCACGCTCTCTGACAATAAATAAATAAGAACAGTGGGGCGCCTGGATAGCTCAGTTGGTTAAGCGCCCGTCTTTGGCTCACATCATGATCCGAGAGTCCTAAGATTGAGTCCCGCATTGGGCTCCCTGCTCAGTGGGGGGCCTGCTTCTCATTTTCTCTCTGACTGCCACTCTGCCTGCTTGTTCTCTGTCTCTATCAAATAAATAAATAAAATCTTTAAAAAAAATAAATAATAAAAGGGGGCAACAGTTTGGGGTCCACATAATAGCTGGTGGGAGTTATAAATGTCTTTCAGATTACTGGGAAGTATCTGTGCCATGGGAATAAATACAGAGAAGTCTATAACTGGGGCAAGAGGGGAGGGAATTTGTGACTATTAGGACATTTTCCCAAGAAGGTTATAACCAAAGCCCTTCTTAGAGTCTTTCAATTAAGTCTGAATATTTCAGCCGTCTTAGTTGTGGTAGAGAGCATGATAAGCTGTTGTGAATAGAGGTGTAGAAATTGCCATTTTGGGGCGCTTGGCTGGCTCAGTCGGTAGAGTATGCGACTGTTAATCTCAGGGTCATGCGTTCAAGCCCCACATTGGGGGTGGAACCTACTTAAAAGAAAGAAACTGCCATTTAGCCAGTATTTTTGTGAATCCCTACTATGTGTTAGGAATTGTGCTAAATGGACTAAAGAGAAAAGAGGCTTTCTTTTTCAAGGAGGGTTAGAAAGACTGGACACTGACAGGTAAGCGTTTTGGTGGTCTGTTGTGCTAACTGTTTTGAAGGAAATGAATAAGGTGCCTTGGGGGGGGGTGCTGCTTGCGTGGTCTGGAAAGGCTTTGGGAGAGTTTACACTTGACCAGAGGCCTAAAGGACAGTCAGAGTTCTTAACCACTTTTGTGTCCTGATCCCTTTGGTTGCCTAGTGAGGTCTGTGATAATCGCCTTAAAATACGTAGAATAAAAGGGAATCTGTTATATTGAAATGCCTATCAAAATATTGAAAAAATAAGTGTGTGATGTGGTAATGTGTTTTGTTATTAATATATTAAATACCCAGATCTAATTGTCAGTCTAAAAACTAATGTCAAATAGTGATGAATGTAACCAACACATCAAGATTTCTGCCACCACTATCCAATTATATGAAAATAACCTGTGATTTCTGTTGGCGATGAAGTCCTAGGTACCCCATTATACTACTGATGGCTTGTTGCCTCCATTCAAAATCAAAGGAAGTGCTAAATGTCAGAAACCAGAGAAAAATGAAGATGTAACTTCTCCCTCATCCAAATTCATAGATGCTCTCAGTTCTGTCTGTGGACCGCAGGTTGAGAACTGCTGGTTAGATGGAGCCAGCCGGGAAAAACATCCCCGAAAGGAAGGGGGGCTTGCTTAGAGTGAGGTAACTCCACAGTTTTACGATAAAGGTACACCGAGTGTAACATAAGGATGAATTAACAGCTGCCTTGTGACACTAGAAGAGCCGCCTAAGAGACAGGTGGGAAAATACTAATTTTCTCTGAAACACAAGTAGATGATAGTAAGGCATTATTGGGGTTCTTTTAGGTATGATTAGAACATAGTTAAAATGAAAAGTCTTTTCTCAGAAATACATGAATATGTATATTTGACTTAAGATGTCTTGGTTTTGCTTTAAAATGACTGGATATGAGGAGAGAAGAAAAGTAGAGATGCAACAAGATTGATAATTGTTGAAACTGGACGATGGATACGTGAGGTTCCGTTAAACCATTTTTCCCCCATTTATGTGTTTGGAATTATCCATAATAGTTCTTAAAACTTTAGTTTTTTAGTAGATTAAAATTAGCCGTCTGTAAAGAGTCCATACTTAGGTAGCCTGAGGAAGCCGCACACAAGGTCAAGACAGCCAGTGTGTTATTGCAGGGATGTGTGACTAGGAATGTACGAAGTGACGCTTGCGAAGAAAGCTGCCGGGGTATTTGTAACATCGCTTCATCTTAGTGAAGAGCTACAGCCAAACTAAGCCCTAAGGAGGGAAAGAGCAAACATTAAGCTTAAGAATCATTATTGATCCAAGTGAATGCTGATGCCTCCTGGACCCAAGAGAAAGAGGCATTAGTTTGGGGAAGGGGAGACACCCAGGATTTTCCAGGTCCAAGATCAGCATTTCTCTAATAAGTGTGATCCGTGGACCACTTGTACTGACATCACCTGGGGTTTTTGCTGAAAATGCAGAGTGTTGGCTCTGTTCCAGTCCCACTGACTCAGAATTTTAGGGGAAAGGGGCCCAAATTCCTATAGCTTAATAAAGCCCCCAAATGAATCTTAGCACACTGTTTTCAAACCGTAACTATAGGTAAGATGACAACAGCTGCGTCTCACTGAACAGTTTTACCATATGCCCATGCCATGCTGAACCCTTCACACAGTTGAACCTTACAGCAACCCTTGTGCGGTAGATGATGAGGAAATCTTGCATGAGAAAAATTAAGCTACTTGCCAAAGGTTACCTGGTTAGAAGTGGTGAAGCAGAACTTCAAACCAAATTCTCACCCCAGAGCCTATGCGCTTAGCTATTGCTGCCTCCCACCGGGTCCTTTTCTCTGATCCTCTGCCCACCGAGAGTTTTCTGTGGGAACTGACCTCGCATCTGCACTCTGCGAGGTGGATGTGTCCTAAGAGGATGTGACTATTCTAATCACTGGGCAGAGACAGCTCCTGTCGTAAATTAATAATTAGTGTCTGGTCTATGCGTTAGCCTTTTTTCAATTGTTGTGAATCAGTTCCAAAGAATACTTGAGACCTATACTTGATATAAAAGTAAGTAGCTTGTGAGATTTCTGAACTTACTGTATGTATCCCTGTACTCTAAACGTTTGTTCCTAAGAGATTGAACACCTTCCCATTAGTGACAGGAATCTGCTATGACATTGCTAACCAGAGGACAGGATTAAGGACCTCCTTCTAGGAGAAGCTGGTGGGTACTGAGGGAGAAGAATACACACGCACAAGCTTTTACAGGAACTGTGGTCGGTGTGTGCTCACTTCCCGTATTTAATACTTTAAGTCTTAAAAGATAGGTTAGTCATTGAACCACAACCCCTTATTTTCAATTCTGAACCCAAAGGGCTCTGTAAAACAAGATTACTTTTTTCTTAAGCTTGCAGCAAATTCATTTAGCAGCAAACCCTAACCTGAACTGATGATGTGAGACTGTTTATAATCCTTCTTCATACTTTTCAGTGCAGAAATATTAATGTCAATTAGAGGGTGCTGCCCTCACCTCACTGTGAGGATGTTTTAAAGTATGGTGTATGTGCCATGTTGTCTTTCTAAAATTTAAAGAATTTTCCAAAGACCTTTTTGGCCCCAAGAGTTTCAGATGAGAGAGTTGAAGTTTTCTCAACACGTTGAGAGTTCTCAAACACAATGAGAGTTGTGTTTTCTCAACACGTTGCTACCAAGTTAGATAACTAGATTATTTTAAAAGGTCCTATAAGGTTTTGCTACATTGTCTTTTTTTTTTTTTTTTTAAAGATTTTTTTTTTTTATTATTTATTTGACAGAGAGAAATCACAAGTAGATGGAGAGGCAGGCAGAGAGAGAGGGGGAAGCAGGCTCCCCGCTGAGCAGAGAGCCCGATGCGGGACTCGATCCCAGGACCCTGAGATCATGACCTGAGCCGAAGGCAGCGGCTTAACCCACTGAGCCACCCAGGCGCCCCTACATTGTCTTTTAAAGAGCCCACTGAAAATCATTTAGCACAGTCTTTGAAGGAAGTCTATTAGCTTTGCAAATACAGTTGTACAGTTGACCCTTGACAACATAGGTTTGAACTGTGTGGATCCACTTACACAAGGATTTTTTTTTTCCTGATATAGAACAGTAATGTAAGAGTCTCTTATGGTTTGTCTCCCTCCCGATCCCATCTTATTTCATTTTTTTCTCTCCCAACCCCCAACGATCCCCCCCCCCCGCCTCTCAAATTCCTCTTAATCTCACAAAACAAACTGAGGGGGGTTACTGGGGGGTGACAGGTAGGTATAGGGTGGCTGGGTTATGGACACTGGGCAGGGTATGTGCTATGGTGAGTGCTGTGAATCGTGTAAGACTGATGATTCACAGACCTATCCCCCTGGGACAAATAATACTTAGTACGTTAATTTAAAAAGGGGGAGTGGGAAGAACAGTAGTTTAAATGGATTTTGTCTTCCTCATGATTTTTTTTTAAAGATTTATTATGTAAGAGAGAGCAAGCGAGCAGTAGCAGGGAGACGGGCAGTGGGAGAGGGAGAAGCAGACTCCCCACTGAGCAGGGAGCCTTAAGGGGGGTGGGGGCAGCTCGATCCCAGGAGCCTGGGATCATGACCTGAGCCAAAGGCAGACACTTAACCAACTAAACCACCCCGGTGTCCCTCTTCATGATTTTCTTTTCTCTAGCTCACTTTATTATAAGAATATGGTATCTAGTTCATATAAACATATAAAATGTGCTAATCAACTATTTATGTTATCGATTTCCAGTCAGTAGTAGGCTATTAAAGTCTTGGAGGAGTCAAAAGTTATACAAGGATTTTTGACTCTGTGGGAACTGGTGCCCTTAACCCCACATTATTCAAGAATCAACGATGTTGATTGTTGTTTTTAAGATGTTGTTGTTGTTTTTAAGATTTATTAGAGCAAGTGGGAAGGACAGAGAAAAGAGAATCCCAAGCAGACTCTGCTGAGCATGGAGCCCACTGCAGGGCCCAGTCTCATGACCCTGAGGTGATGACCTGAGCTGAAACCAAGGGTCAGATACTTAATGGACTGGGCCACCCAGGTACCCAAGACATGACTTTAAAAACACTTTTCTTGGGGCAGCTGGGTGGCCCAGTCCGTTAAGTGTCTGACTCTTGGTTTGGGCTCAGGTCATGATTTCAGGGTCATGAGACTGGGATCCATCTTCAGCACAGAGTCTGCTTAAGACCCTCTCTCCCTCGAGCCCTCCCCTGTGTTCACGTGCGCGCGCACGCTCTCAAATCAATCTTTAAAAAATAAAAGTCATGTTGGGGCATCTGGGTGGCTCAGTTGTTAGGCGTCTGTCTTTGGCTCTGGTCATGATCCCAGGATGCTGGGATCGAGCCCCACATCAGGCTCCCTGCTCAGCGGGAAGCCTGCTTCTCCCTCTCCCACTCCCCCTGCTCGTGTTCCTGCTCTCACTGTCTCTCTCTCTCTCCGTCAAATAAATAAAATAAATAATCTTTATAAATAAATAAATAAAAGCCATGTCTTCGGGCACCTGGTTGGGTCAGTCAGTTTAATGTCTGACTTTTGAGGTCTTGATCTTAGGGTTGTGAGTTCAAACCCCACATTGGGCTCCACTCTGGGCATAAAGCCTGGATGGATTTATGGATGGATGGATGGGTGGATGGAAAGAATGAATTTAAAGCCATGTCATTGTTCTGTTGCCATTTGATCATTGGTGATGCTTCGAACCTACGTTTTTTTCCTCTTTATAGTCGCGCTCCAGGGAAATATTATGAATATTTCATTTGAAATAAATACTGTTTCATTGTCTTCTGGTAGAGTTGAGTAGGAGAGGGAACCAATGTAATTTAACACTGAAGCATGAAGACTGTGATTATTTCCCTTTATCCTTGGCTATTTAGAAAGGAATCTTAGCATTATCAGAATAAATAATCTGGCATATTTCTCATGGATAAGGAGGATTATAGTGATAACACTCTCACAGTATTAAAAATAAGAATCTTTGAATCATAGTAAGCTAAATATCTCTTTCTGCTTAATGTTATTTTCCCCATTTTTGGGTCCAGAATGGCTCCCTGGGAGAAAAAAAATTGGATTTTTTTTTTTTCCGCAGACAAAAAGTCCCCTAAAATTCTCTACTTTAGGCTTTCTTAATTCTGTAAAACATGATATTTTTGCTTAAACATTAATCATGTACCATTGCTTTTTCTCTTGAGGGATTGTCAGTCTTTTTAGATTTTCTTGTTGAATATTAGTTTTATGCATGTATTGTGCTTTGTAAGAGTAGACTAGCCTCATGATATGTTGGATGTTGGTAAGCATTAAGGTAAGTAAACATGTGGGGGGCCTGGGTGGCTCAGTGGATTAAGCCACTGCCTTCAGCTCAGGTCATGATCTCAGTGTCCTGGGATCAAGCCCCGCATCAGGCTCTTTGCTCAGCAGGGAGCCTGCTTCCTCCTCTCTCTCTCTCTGCCTGACTCTCTGCCTACTTGTGATCTCTCTCTCTGTCAAATAAATAAATAAAATCTTTAAAAAAAAAAAAAAAAGGTAAGTAAACATGTAAAGGATGGCCTGTACTTATTTCCTATTAGACAAGTACTTTAACTGGGATTTAAAGTTTTTCTTTACATAAGATAAACCTGTGGCATTGTGGCATAATGAAAATCATGTATTTGATCTTCATCTCTAGCTCCTGGCTCAGAGCTTCTAAAACACTTGGAATTCCCTAAGTGATAGGATGGGGATTGGTTACCAGAAGGAGCACAACCATGTTATTAGAGGATTAGACCATCAGTCCAACCCCTAGCCTCTGGGGTGGGGGGACCGGGGCTGGGCTGGAGATTGACTTTAGTCACACGTGCCTATGCAGTGAAGCTTCAGTAACCCCTGAAACAATCCAGCTCACGGATGTGCTGGAAGGGTGGTGCGTCTGGAGAGGACCTGGAGGCTCGGTGCGCCTCTCCACGCCTGTCCTTGGCCCTGTGCCTCTCTTCCATGTAGTTAACCTTTTTAATAAAGCAGTCAGTGTAAATAAAGTGATTTCATGAGTTCTATAAGTTAATGCAGTGAATTATTGAACTTGAGGGGAGATTGTGGGAACCTTCAGTTTTGCAGCTGATTGGTCAGAAGTGCAGGTGGCTTTTGGGTCTTGCACCTGGTGTCTGTGGTGGGACAGTGACATGGGACCGAGCCCTTCTAACGAGCCCTTCTAGTGGGGTGACTGCAGGCCGGTAGTATCAGAATTTAATTGTAGGATACCCAGTTGGTGTCGGAGAATCAAAGAGTCTGTATTAGAGCACTGTAGGTATTTTGTCTGTTTAATGTATAACCTGGTCGCAATCCTTTTCTCTTACAGTATCTGACCAAGCAGGTGGAGCTTCTACGGCAGATGAACGAACAGCATGCAAAGGTTTATGAGCAATTAGATGTCACGGCAAGGGAACTGGAAGAAACAAATCAAAAGCTAGTTGCTGACAGCAAGGCCTCACAGCAAAAGATTCTGAGGTAAATTTTCTAGAACCCATTGAGGAAGCCCTGGGGAAAGTCATTTAGTATAAACTAGAATAGAATGTGGCTGTAGTGGGTTTCGGTCAATATGGGGTATGGTTTAATTTAATTCTTTATGGAGAGTAGAGATTAAATAGAAGTCTTTTCCAATTAAGAAAGCCCGGTTTGAATGGCTGGCAACTAATCTCTCCTCACTGCTTATGCCCTTAATTTAACATGACAAGCAGCAAATGGCTTCTGTCTGTTCCTCACAGTCTGACCGACACAATCGAATGCCTACAAAACAACATTGATCACCTCCAGAGCCAAGTGGAGGAGTTGAAGTCATCTGGCCAAGGGAGAAGGAGCCAGGGGAAGTGTGACCAGAAATCGGCACCCAGCTTCTCGTGTCTGAAAGAGCTGTACGACCTCCGCCAGTAAGAGCCTGCCCTTTTATGGCACTGATGAGCAGGGGAGTATCTTGTGTCCACAACACATCCTGGACTTCAGTAGATAGAAAGGACCCTTTTAAGAAATGCCACTTGAGGGGCACCTGGGTGGCTCAGTGGGTTAAGCCTCTGCCTTCGGCTCGGGACATGGTCCCAGGGTCCTGGGATGAAGCCCCACGTCAGGCTCTCTGCTCAGCAGGGAGCCTGCTTTCCTTCCTCTCTGCCTGCCTCTCTGCCTACTTGTGATCTCTGCCTGTCAAATAAATAAATAAAATCTTAAAAAAAAAATGCCACTTGGCAATTAGACTACAAGTGGTTTGAGCAAAGCCACTTAGACCTATAGCTGGTAGAGTTCTTAGGTATTAGTAATTCTGCAAAAACTTATTTTTGGCGGTCTTGGGAGTATTCATTTCAGTGCTTTTCCTGTTAACTCTTAGCTAAACTAAGGTGCAGTGCTTCTGAGAGACTACAGGTTTGGGAGTTGTGTTTCATAGAGTGGAAAAAATTGGAAATTTCAATGAGACCAGCTTTTTGCCTACAGAAATGCCTTTATAATGTAGAGTTAAGAGACGGCATATTTAAGAACTGCTCCTTGAACACCTGGTATATGGCACGTGCTGTGCCAGACAGGAGGGGCAGCGAGCAAAATACAGTCCCTGCCCTCATACTTCCAGTCTCCGTGAGAGGCAGACACAGATCATCACACAAATAAACACAGTTAAAATTACCAGCAACTCTGCACAGGAGAGCTACTGGCTTCTGGCTCTCGACCTTGACTGTTCATCAAGTCACTTTAGACTTTTTCAAACATCAATACCAATGAGTCCCTCAGGCCTAAATCAGGATCTCTAGGCACCGCTGAAAAGTTGCTCTGGTGATTCTGATGTGCGGGCAAGGTTGAGAACCACTGGGTCATTCTAGTTTCCTTGACAGGTATCAGTCATACCTCTGGTCTTTGAGAATGGGTGTTCTGTAGTACTTCTAATATTTATTTGTTTATTTTTAAAGATTTTACTTATTTGTCAGAGAGCACAAGTAGGGGGCGCAGCAGGCAGGAAAGAAGTAGGCTCCCTGCTGAGCAGAGAGCCCGATGTGGGGCTCGATCCCAGGACCCCGGGATCATGACTTGAGCTGAAGGCAGACGCTTAACTAACTGAGCCACCCAGGTGTCCCTCTGTAGTACTTTCAATGGTTAAAAAAAAGAGTCAGAAAAATTATGTTTTTTTACATGTGTTTATTTGCTAGCCTTGCACAGTTACATTTTAACCACTGCTCTTGTGCAGAAAAGGCAAAAAATTGATCACTGTCACAGTTCCTCAAAAATACTGACTTGAAAGAAAAAATTAATCTCCCTCTTTTCATTCCCAGTTGACCTGTGTAACATATACACCTTTTTTTGGTAATATATTCTTTCAACATTTTTCTCTCAGACACTTTGTGTATGACCACGTGTTTGCCGAGAAGATCACTTCCTTGCAAAGCCAGCAAAGCCCTGACGAAGAAGAAAATGAGCATTTGAAGAAAACAGTGACGATGCTGCAGGCGCAGCTGAGCGTGGAGCGGCAGAAGCGGGCGGCCATGGAGGAGGAGTACGGGCTTGTGCTCAAGGAGAACAGCGAGCTGGAGCAGCAGCTGGGCGCCGCGGACGCCTACCGAGCGCGGGCCCTGGAACTGGAGGCCGAGGTGGCCGAGATGCGGCAGATGCTGCAGTCGGAGCATCCTTTTGTGAATGGAGTCGAGAAGCTGGTGCCAGACTCTCTGTTCATCCCTCTCAGAGAACACGGCCAGAGCCTGCTGGAGGAGATGCTCCTGCCTGGGCCAGAGGCACACAGAAAGCCCCTCAAGCGCAGCAGCAGTGAGACGGTGCTCAGCAGCCTGGCGGGCGGGGACATCGTGCGGGGCCACGAGGAGACCTGCATTCGGAGGGCCAGGGCCGTGAAGCAGAGGGGCATCTCCCTTCTGCACGAGGTGGACACTCAGTACAGCGCCCTGAAGGTGAAGTACGACGAGCTGCTGAAGAAGTGTCAGCAGGAGGAGGACTCCCTGTCCCACAAGGCGGTGCAGACCTCCAGGGCTCTGGCCAGAGACCTGGCCGGGACCAACGCCCAGCCCGAGCCCGGCGCCAGCAGCTGGGAGCCGGCCTCTGCCACCCCAGAGCGCGTCAGTTCCCCCACCACCACGGCCCCTCCGGAGTACAAAGCGCTCTTTAAGCAGATCTTTAGTTGCATCAAGAAAACTAAGCAGGAAATAGATGAACAGAGAACAAAATACCGAACTCTTTCCTCTCATTCCTAATTCAGCCTCCAGCTCTGCTACTAATTCGTCCCTTGCTTTCACCTGTCCCGATCCGACGAGTGTTTGGCACTGCTGTGACGCTGGCCTCGCCACTCTCCTTATTTAGCAGCTGCGAGCAGCAGCGGGGAAAGGAGGTGGCTGCCGGTGTCCGCTCGACGGTCCGGTTCCATTTACGCTCCTCAGGAAACCCCGCGACAGACTGGCCTCTGGCTGGCGCGCTGATGAGGCTGTGATTCCTTGAAAAGTCCCAGAACCAGTGGACAGTAGACCGTGCTCCTAAGGGAAGCAGGCCTGGAGCTGCTGCGGCACAAAGTAGCTGGTGTGGGGTATATAGGGGCCAAACAAAACTAAGGCAACTCCTACTGCCCCCTTCTCAACTCTGGAAGTCAGATGGCTGCCAAAGCGAAGTAGCTTTCACAAACACTGTTGGATACTGTGAACTCATTAAGAAGAATGTCCAGGAGAAAGCAGGGGCCTAATCCAAAATAAATGGCATTAACAAATACTCCAAGCCTTGAGTTTTGTTACGTCTGCTACCAGTTGAGCTGTGACTGACAAGTAATCATAACGCATCTAAATCCAACTGAAACCAAACCCAACTGAAAGGCAAGCTGTGGTTTGACCAAAGCCAGCTTGTTCGCACAGGCCCTAGAGGGCCTGCTTCCCTCCATTCAGATGTTTTTACTCAAAGCTGTAGTGGGTAGCATAGGCAATTATGTAAATCATTCTCAAAGTCAAACTAAAGAAGCAAGAGGAAACCCCTCACTCCTGTGTTGTCCAAGGTGGGGAAGCTGACTTGCTCAGTTCCTGTGGTTCCTAGAAATGACTTGCTGCAGAAATTCCTGTCTGCTACTCTACTAAACAGTATTGTCCTGTGGGAATCCACTCCTCTTCTCACTTGTGTACTTTTAATTTAAAACTATTTAAAAGAACTGAAGTTCCAGTTATTGTATATTATTTTTCTAAAAACCAAATAAAACTATCTATGAAAATGAACCAAATGGGTCACTTACTTATTTTAAGCTGAAGCCTTTATACTGTTATAACCAACTTTCTATTTTTTTTCTTCCAACAGATAGCTCTGAGATTTGATCATAATTTATTTCCATTTTTCCCCCATTTGGGATTCTTATGTTAATATGTTCATTAGAATAACTATATATGATTGAAAAATACTTTCAAATGTATATACTTTATATATAAATGTTCACTGTTTTAGAAATGTCAGACCTGGTTCTTGAATTAATAGCATTTGGCTCAAAACATTTTACCATTCAATTGTAGGAAAGACACTTCATAATATTTAAACATTAAAATGAGCCTTGAATCGAAGTTTTGTTTTCATTTTGAGAAACAGTACGAATAGTTTAAGGAAAGTGATGTTCTTGTCCTCCCCAGGATCAACTAGTTACCAGTTTCTTGTATTTTCATTTCTTTCTTTTTTTTTTTTTTTTTTTAGTTTCTTGTATTTTCTTCCAAAATATTCTCTGCGTACGTTAGTACATGAGTGTTTCTATCAGCCCATATTCTTAAAAGCGTATACAGCACCAGCTGCTGTCACTGTAACTTCCATTTTCACTGAACCGTGTGTATCTGGATCATTGGCCATCTACAGTCTTCATGATAGTGCGACGGTATCACGTCTGTGGGTAGAAACTCCACACGTACCTTTAATCAGTGGATATCGCTGAGGAAAGAAAGTGGCTGCTGGTGTCCGTTCTATAATCCAGTTCTGTTTGAGCTCCTCCTGAAATCCCATGACAGACTGCCCTCTGTTTGGCGTGCTGATGTGTGTGTGTGTTACACATATCACACACATGCATATGGTATACATATCCATATAGAAGTCAAGTTAAAAGATCCTATTTTGCTATGACCGTCTTCCAGGTTACTGAGCCCCCAGCTCCCAGCCCTCACTAATATGGGAGGACACCCGGTTGCTCCCACCTGTGCCAGTAAACTTTCTGACCCTTGTGAAATGAATGGAAGAAAAGTGGGGTTTCCTGGTTTAAATTTCATTTATTAAGGTTGAATGTCTTATAATCTGTTAAAGGGCCATGTGTATTGTCTTCTGCCTATTTTTCTTATTTAAGAGCTCTAACATTGAGGGAATTTGTTTTGTAATTAGGAATTACAAATATTTATCTTAATTTTGCCTTACTGGCATTTTGCCAAGCAAAATTTTTGTGGTTCTATTAATCCTTTAATACATTTTTGTGCTTAACAAGTATTTGATCCACCTGAACTTCATTTTTTCTTTTTTATTGTGGTAAAAATACACTTAAAACAATCACCATCTTAATCATTTTTGAGTGAATAGTAAAATGTTATTAAATTCACATCACTACCATTCACCCTCATGACTCTTTTCATTCATTTATTTATTTATTTATTTATTTATTTATTTATTTATTTATTTATTTGACACAGGAGAGAGAGAGTGAGAGAGACAGCCAGAAAGGGAACACAAGCAGAGGGAGCAGGAGAGGGAGAAGCAGGCTCCCCGCTGAGCAGAGAGCCCGATGTGGGACTCGATCCCAGGACCCCAGGATCAGAACCCAAGCCGAAGGCAGACACACTTACTGACTGAGCCACCCAGGTGCCCCAATTCTCTTCATTTTTAAACATGAAACTAGGCCCCCATTCTCCCCTCCCCCCATCTGCGGCTACTACCATTTTACTTCTCTGTCTTTGTGACTTTGTCTAAGTACTTCACAGAAGTGGCATCATGGAATTTGTCTTTTTGTGGTAGGCTTACTTCACTGAGCATAGTGACCTCAAGTTTCATCCATGTTGTAGCATACTGAATTATTTTTTAGGGCTGAATACTATTCTCTGTGTATGGGCCACATTTTTTTTTTAAATCCACCCAACAGTGGACACTTGGGTTGTTTACCTGTTTTAGCTGTTGGGACTAATGCTGCTATGAACATGTAGGCACAAATACGTCTTTGAGACCCTGCTTTCCATTCTTTTGGATATATACTCAGAAGTGGAATTGCTGGATCTTATTGTAGTTCTGTTTTTAATGGTTTTTTTTTTTTTTTAAGATTTTATTGATTGGAGAGAGTGCATGTACAAGCAGGGAGAGTGGTAGGCAGAGGGAGAAGCAAACGCCCCAATGAGCAGGGAGCCCGACGCGGGACTCCATCCAAGGACCCTGGGATCCTAACCTGAGCTGAAGGCAGATGTTTTAAGCAGCTGAGCCACCCCGGCGTCCCTCTGTTTTTAATGTTTTGAGGAAACTTCATCATACTATTTTCCACAGTGGCTGTAACCATTTTGCATTCCTATTACAGGGCACAAAGTTTCCGATTTCTCCGCAACCTTGCCAAATGTGCTTTCCGGTTTGTTGATAGAAGCCACCCTAATGGGTGTGAGGTGTGGTGTCTTACAGTTGTGATTTGTACTTCTCTGATTAATGATACAACTTTTTTTTTTAATATTTTATTTCTTTATTTGAGAGAGAGACAGTGAGAGAGAGCATGAGCGAGGAGAAGGTCAGAGAGAGAAGCAGACTCCCCATGGAGCTGGGAGCCTGATGCGGGACTCGATCCGAGGAATCCAGGATCATGACCTGAGCCAAAGGCAGTCGTCCAACCAACTGAGCCACCCAGGTGTCCCAAGTGATACAACCTCTGATGTGCTTGGCCATTTGTGTATCTTCTTTGGATAAATACTGGTTCAAATACTTTGCCCATGTTTGAATTTGTTTTTTTCTCTTGAGATATATAGATAGATAGATGTAGATATCTTGATATATATATATATATATATATATATCAATGTGTATATATGTATCAATGAATATATATATTCTAGATATTAATCCATTATCAGATAATATGATTTGCAAATTTTCCCCCCCATTTTGAGGGTTGCCTTTTTACTGTTGTTTTTTTGTTTTTTGTTTTTAAGATTTTATTTGTCACAGAGGAAAGGAGAGAGAGAGCAAGCACAAGCAGGGGGAGTAGGAGAAGGAAAAGGCTCCCCACTGAGCAGAGAGTCCAATGCAGGGGTTGATCCCAGGACCCTGGGACCATGACCCAAGCCAAAGGCAGACAGCTAACCGACTGAGCCCCCAGGAACCCCACCTTTTTACTCTGTTGATTGATACATAATGTTTTTAAATTTTCATGAAGTCTAATTTGTTTTTTCTTTTGTTACCTGTACTTTTGATGTCATACCAAGAGATCATTGCCAAATCCAATGTTATGAAGCTTTTGCAATATGGTGTTAACTGAAGGGTCCAGCTTCATTCTTTAGCATGTGGATATCCAGTTTTCCCAGCACCGTTTGCTGAATAGATTGTCCTTCCCCCATTGATGGTCTTGGAACCTTGTCAAAAATCATTTGACCATATGAGTGAGAGTTTGTTTTTAGACTCTCTGTATTCCATTGCTCCATGTATCTCTCATTATGCCAGTACCGCACTGTTTTGATTATGGAAGCTTTGTAGTTTAAGTATTGAAATCAGGAAGTGTGAGTCCTCCAGTTTTATACTTTTTTTTTTTTTTCAAGATTTTTTTGGCTATTCAGTGTCCCTTGAGATTCCATATGAATTTTAAGATAGTTTCTGCAAGAACTGTCATTGTGATTTGGATAGAGATTGTGTCACATCTGTAGATCACTGAATAATATTGACATTTTAGCAATATTAACTGCTCCAGTCCTTGAGAATGAGATGTGTTTCTACTTATTTATGTCTTAATTTCTTTAAGCAGTGTTTTATTTTTGTTGTTTGAATCTTTCACCTCTTTGACTGAATTAATGACAAGGTATTTCAGGATGCTTGGATGGCTCATTTGGAGGGGTGTAACTCTTGATCTTGGGGTTGTGAGTTCAAGCCCCATGTTGGGTGTAGAGCCTACTTAATAAATAAACTTTAAAAAACTTAGTACTTCTTCTGATGCCATTTTAAATGGAGATTTTTTTTTATTTCATTTTGGATTGTTCATTGCTAATGTATAGAAATGCAATTCTTTTTTGTGTGTTGACTTTGTATGCAGCTACACTGCTGAATTCATTTATGCTCACAGGTTTTCTTTTGTGGAGTCTTTAAAGTTTTCTACATAAAAGATCATATCATCTGCAAGTAGAAAATTTTACTTCTTCTTTCCCAATCTGACTTCTATTTGTTTTTCTTGCCTAATTGCTTTGGCTAGAACTTTCAGTACTGTTAAATCAAAAATCATTAAAGCAGGTATCTTTGCCTTGTTCCTGAACTGTGAGTAGATTCTTTCATTTTTTCAATATTGAGTATGATATTCACTGTTGATTTTTCATATGTGGCTTTTATTGTGTTGAAGTAGTTATCTTCCTAATTCATTGACTTGTTTTTTTCTTCAACCATGAGAAGTGTAGTATTTTGCTATAGGCTTTCTCTGCATTATATGAGATGATGATGTAGGGGGTTTTCCTTCATTCTGTTGATGTGGCATATTGTATTGATCGATTTTTTGTTTTTATTTGTTTTTTATTTTACTTATTTGCCAGAAAGAGAGAGCACAAGCAGGGGGAGTGGCAGGCAGAGCAGGCAGAGGAAGAAGCAGGCTTCCTACTGAGCAAGGAGTTCAACGTGGGACTCAGTCCCAGGACCCTGGGATCATGACCCTAAAGGCAGACCCCCAACCAACTGACCCACACAGGTATCCTTGATGATCAATTTTTATATGTTGTACCATCCGTGCGTTCCAGGAATAAACTCCACATTGTCGTGGTGTGTAATCCTTTTAATGTGCTGCTGAATTCTATTTACTGGTATTTTGTTGAGGATTTTTTGCATCAGTGTTCATAAGGGATATTATTCATAAGTATTTTCCTTGTAGTGTCTGTGGCTTTACTATCAGAGTAATGCTGGCTTCCTAGACTGAATTAGGAAGTGTTCCTCCCTCAGTGTTTTTGTTTCTGTTTTTGTTTTTATTAAAGGTTGAGAAGGAGTGGTGTTAGTTATTTAAATGTTTGCTCAAATCCACAGCGAAGCCATTTGGTCTAGAGGAGCTTTTATTATTTTTTTTCTTCAATACTGATCAGCTCATTATTACTTACAGGTCTATTCAGATTTTGTCTTTGTGATTTAGTCTTGGTAGGTTTTTTGTTTCTAGGAATTTGTCCCTTCTCATAGGTTATCTAACTTTTTGGCATACAGTTATTCATAGTTCACTCTCTCACACATGCTCTCGTAGCAGTGTCTATAGTGGTTTTTTATTTTTTTTAATTTTTGAGAAATTTTTTATTTTTTTAAATTAATCTCTACACCCAGTGAAGGGTTCAGACTCACAACTCTGAGACAGAGAGTTGAATGTTCTACTGACTCAGCCAGCCAGGTGACCCAATACAGTTGGGGTTTTTTTTGTTTTGTTTTGTTTTGTTTTGCTTTGCTTTTAGAGATTTTATTTATTTGACAGACAGAGATCACAAGTAGGCAGAGAGGCAGGCAGAGGGAGAGGAGGAAGCAGGCTCCCTGTGGAGGAGAGAGGGGCTCTATCCGAGGACTCTGGGATCATGACCTGAGCTGAAAGCAGGGGCTTTAACCCACTGAGCCACCCAGGAGCCCCTACAGTTGTGTTTTTTTTTTAATTGAAGTGTAATTGACATAAAATGTGTTAGTTTCAGGTGTACAACATATTAATTTGACAATTCTGTATATTAGTGCCTACTATACTCTCTTACAGTCCTTTTTATTTCTATAAAATCTCCACTTTCATTGCTGATTTTAGTAATTTGAGTCTTTTTAGTCTATGTAGCTGAAGGTTTCTCAATTGTGTTTAATCTTTTCGAAGAACCACTTTTGGTTTCATTGACTTTTTTCAATAGAAAAAACCTTTTTAAAGATTTTTTTAGAAAATTTATTTGATAGAGCATGCGTGAGATAGCACACAGGCAGACAGAGCAGCAAGGCAGTGGGAGAGGGAGAAGCAGGCTCTCTGCTGAGCAGAGACCCTGATGTGGGGCTCAGTCCCAGGACCCTGGGATTGTGACCTGAGCCAATGGCAGACACTTAAACAACTGAGCCACCCCAGCATCCCTATTGTTTTTATATTCTGTAATTCATTGATCTCTATCATAATCATTGTTATTCCCCTCACTTTGGGTTTAATACTTTTTTTTTTAATTTCTTTAGTGTAAATTTAGTTGTAGATTTAATATCTTTTTTTTTTTTTTTTAAGATTTTCTTAGAGTAATCACTATACCCAACATGGGGCTCAAACCCACAACCCCAAGATCAAGAGTCACACATTCCCCCAACTGCGCCAGCCAGGTGCCCTTCTTTCTTATTTTTTTTTTTAAAGATTTTATTTATTTATTTGACAGACAGAGATCACAAGTAGGCAGAGAGGCAGGCAGAGAGAGAGAGAGAGAGAGAGGGAGGAAGCAGGCTCCCCGCTGAGCAGAGAGCCCGATGCGGGGCTCGATCCCAGGACCCTGAGATCATGACCCGAGCCGAAGGCAGCAGCCCAAACCACTGAGCCACCCAGGCGCCCCTTTCTTTCTTATTTTTTTTTTTTCAAAGATCTTATTTATTTATTTGAGAGAGAGAGAGAGAGAGCATGAGCGAGGAGAAGGTCAGAGGGAGAAGCAGACTCCCCATGGAGCTGGGAGCCCGATGTGGGATTCGATCCTGGGACTCCGGGATCATGACCTGAGCCAAAGGCAGTCGTCCAACCAACTGAGCCACCCAGGCATCCCTCTTTCTTATTTTTTAAGGTAAACATTTATAACACAAAATTTCCCCTTTAACACTACTTTTGCTGTGTTCTGTAAGTTATGGGATGTTGTATTTTCATGTTTATTCATCTCTTAATTATTTTCTAATTTCCTTTTGATTTCTCTGATCTATTGGTAGTTTAAAAGTATGTTGTTCTTGGGGCGCCTGGGTGGCTCAGTGGGTTAAGCGTCGGCCTTCAGCTCAGGTCACGATCTTGGGGCCTGGGATCAAGCCCCACATCAGGCTCCCTGCTGAGTGGGGAGTCTGCTTCTACCTCTCCCTCTCTCAAATAAATAAATAAAAATATTAAATAAAAGTATTTCGTAATTTGATAACTTTTCCAACTTTTTGTTACTGATTTTTAAATTCATCTTGTGATCAAGGAAGGTAGTTTGTATTATATCTTTTAATATCTGTTGAAACTTAATTTGTGGATTATGGTTTCTCCTTAAAAATGTCCTATGTGCACTTGAGAAGAATGTGTATTCTGTTGTGTAGAGTGTGCCTTATATGTTGCCTTATTGTGTTAAATCCTCTGTTTCCTTAGTTATATTCTGTCCAGTTTTTCTCTCCATTATTGTGAACGGGGTATTAAAGTCTCCTAATTTCCCTAGAATATCTTTTTTCCATCATTTCAATTTCAACCTGTTTGTGTTGTTGGATCTCTCTCTCTCTTCCTATAGATATAAATAGATATAGATGTATTTGTTTATTTGCTTATTTGAGAGCACAAGCAGGGGGAGTAGCAGAGAAAGAGAGATGAGCGGAGAGCCCGATGTGGGGCTCGATCCCAATACCCTGCAATCATGACCTGAGCTGAAAGACGCTTAAAACCACTGAGCCACCCAGGTGCCCTGTGTCATTGGATCTCAGGTGAGTCTCTTGAAGACAGCATCTAGTTGGACCGTGTGTGTGTGTGTGTGTGTGTGTGTGTGTGTAAATTGAAGCATAGCATAGTGTTACTAGTATCAGATGTACAATATAATGATTGAGCAGTTCTGTACATTACTTAGTGCTCAAGGTAAGTGAACTCTTAATTCTTTTCATCTTTTTCACCCATTCCCACTTCCTTCCCCTCTTGCAATCACCAATTTGTTTGCTGTATTTTAGACTGATTTGTTTCTTTATTCATTTGTTTCTTAAACTCTATATATGAGTGAAATAATGGTATTTCTTTCTTTAGCTTATTTCATTTAGCATAATGCCCTCTAGGTCCATACATGTTGAATGATGTGTTTTTATCTCTTCTGCCCATATCTGTCTTCTGATTGGAGAGGTTTAACCATTTACATTTAAAGTAATTTTGATGAGGAAATTCTCTCATTGTGCTATTTGTTTTCTATATGCCTCACATTTTTGTCCTTCATTTTTGTCCTCCTATAGTCTTTTGGGTTTAGCTGATGATTTTTTCTATTTTTTTTTTTTTTGGAATGAGATGTTTAAATTCCTTATTTCCTGGGCCCCTGGGTGGCTCAGTGGGTTAAAGCCTCTGCCTTCGGCTCAGGTCATGATCCCAGGGTCCTGGGATTGAGCCCCGCATCGGGCTCTCTGCTCAGCGGGAAGCCTGCTTCTCTTCCTCTCTCTCTCTCTGCCTGCCTCTCTGCCTACTTGTGATCTCTGGCTGTCAAAAAAAAAAAAAAAAAATTCCTTATTTCCTTTCGTGTATATTCTACAGCTACTTTATTCCTGATTGGTATGGGGAATACATTTAACAACCTAAAGTTAAAACAGAATTTGAATTTATACCAGCTTTTCTTCCATAACAAAAAATAAAACAAAAAAAACTCTGTTTCTTTACACCTCCAACCCCATCCCTTATAGGTGCTGTATACCCCAAAACATAAATTAATATATTTTTTAACATATTAGTCTTTTAAATTACATAGAAGACCAGAAGGTGCCTCCTTAGCGCAGTAGGCAGCGCGTCGGTCTCAAAATACCGTAGAGGACCAGATTTGGATTTACAAATCAAAGTTACAGGGGGCACCTGGGTGGCTCAGTCGCTTGAGCATCCGACTCTTGGTTTGGGGTCAGGTAGTGATCTCAGGGTCATGAGAATTGGGCCCAACACTGGGCTCTGCACTCAGCACAGAGTCTCTGGAGATTCTCTCTGTCCCTCACCCTCTCCTCCTGCCCCCCCTCACCCGTGCTCTCGCTCACTTGCTTTCTCTCTAAAATGAATAAATCTTTAAGAAAACAGGGACGCCTGGGTGGTTCAGTTGTTAAGCGTCTGCTCAGGTCATGATCCCAGGGTTCTTGGATCGAGCCCCACATCAGGCTCCCTGCTCAGCAGGAAGCCTGCTTCTCCCTCTCCCACTCCCCCTGCTTGTGCTCCCTTTCTCACTGTCTTCCTCTGTCAAATAAAATCTTTCAAAAAAAATCTTTAAAAAAACAAGGTTGCAGTAATACTACTTTTACACTGATTTTTTTCTTTAAATGTTTCTTTTTTCTTTTTTTTTTTTTAAGATTTTATTTATTTACTTGAGAGAGAGACAGAGCAAGAGCGAGGAGAAGGTCAGAGAGAGAAGCAGACTCCCCATGGAGCTGGGAGCCTGACGCAGGACTCGATCCCGGGACTCCAGGATCATGACCTGAGCTGAAGGCAGTCGTCCAACCAACTGAGCCACCCAGGCATCCCAGTTTCTTTTCTTTTTTAAAGTAAGCTCTATGCCCAGTGTGGGGTCTGAACTCACAACCCCAAAGTCAAGAGTCACATGCTCTATCGACGGAGCCAGCCAGATGCCCCAAATGCATTAGTCTTTTTTTTTTTTTATTTAAAGATTTTATTTATTTGACAGAGAGATCACAAGTAGGCAGAGAGGGAGGCAGAGAGAGAGGGAGAGGAGGAAGCAGGCTCCCCACTGAGCAGAGAGCGCTACGTGGGGCTCGATCTCAGGACCCCGGGACCATGACCTGAGCCGAAGGCAGAGGCTTTAACCCACTGAGCTATGCAGGCGCCCCTGCATTAGTCTCTTAAGTCATGTAGAAAACAAAAAGTACTATTACAAACCAGTGTTAGATTGGCTTTTAGAACTGTCTAGACATTTATTCACCTTTATTGAAATCTTTCTCATTAGGGTGTCAGGTTACTGTCTAATGCCCTTTCGTTTCACCTTGCAGGATACATCTAGTGGTCATGAACTCCCTCAACTTTGGGTACCTGGGAATGTCTTAACTTCTCCCTCACTTTGGAGGGACAGTTTTACCAGACATAGGGTTCTTGGTTGACAGTTTTTGTTTTACTGTTTGTGAAGCACTTTGTCTCTATTGACCCACTGTGTTCTGGGCCCCAAAGTTTCTAACGAGGCATCTTTTGATTATCTTATTGAGGATCCCGTGTGTGTGAGGATTTGCTTTTCTGTGGCTTTTCAGAATTCTCTCTGGCTTTTGCCAAGTTTGATTACAATATGTCTCAGTGGGTCTGAGTTTGTTACTTGGAGTTTACAGAGCTGCTTGAATGTTTATCTTCATGCATTTTCATCAAGTTGGAGAAGTTCTCAGCCATTATTTCTTCATACATTCTCTGCTCCTTTCTCTATCCTTCTGGGACTCCCACAATATATATATGGTCTTTTTGGTGGCGTCACACAGGTCCCTTAGGTTTTGCTCACTTTCCTTCACAGTTGTTTTTATTTCTCAGATGCGATAATTTCCATCACAGAAGTTTGCTGATTCTTCTACCTGCTCAAATCTGCCTTTGAATCCCTGTAGTGAATTTTTCATTTCCATTGTTTTTCAGCCCCAGAATTCTTTTTCCTCTTTAGTTCTATCATTTCCATTTCGTTCACACATTTTCTTGACTGTCTACATCCTCTTGTTCTTTTGAGGTCTTTAAAACACATTTGTCTTAAAGTCTTTGTCTACTATATCTGCCATTAGGTCTTTCAGGGACAGTTTCTGTCGATTTATTTTTTCCTCTGAGTGCCCCCTATTTTCCTGGTTTTGTATGCCTCGTGATTTTTCGAACACCAGACATTTGAATCTGATAATGTGGTAACTCCAAGATTCAGATTCTCACCCTCTCCCAGGTTCTGCTGGTTTTCTTGGTTATTGTTTTGTTTCTTTAGATTGTTGTAGGCCAGGTCTGTGCAGAGGATCAGCCTGAGGTGTAAACTTAAGGTCTTCTCAGGCCTTTTCTGAGCCTTTCCCTGGGCATGCATAGTCACTTTCTAGTTTTCTCTGTGTATGTGATCATTTTTAAAATATCCTAGTTTTTAATGTCTCCCCAAAGGGGAAAAAGTGAAAAATGAAGAGGGCGGGGCAGGGAGCACGCCAGTCCTTTCGACCCCGGCGGTCACTTCAGCCTCCACTGGAGAGACTTGCAACAACGGGGGCGGAGGGACAGCGGCGACCAGCTCTGCACCTCTGTCTGGCCGGAAGCAGCCATCAGGGCAGACTGCTGACCCTCGAAAGGGCTTTCTGCCCACGCAGGTTCCTGTGAGCTGTTGCAAGCTGCTCTGTGAGTATGGCTAGTGGCAGGGTGGTTGCTACTGTACTAGGAGCCAAAGTTGACCCAAACTGTCAGCAACGGACAATCCTGGTTCTCCCTGGAAGTTACAAGTCTTTATTTAGACTCTGTTCTAAAATCATTGCATCAGACAAATTCTGCCTGTGCAGTCAGTAACTCGGTCAGGAGAGATGGCTGGTGCTTCTCACACTACTGTCTTTCCAGAATCTTCCTAAACTTCACCTACTCCCCATCAGTTTAAATCACCTGAATCAGTACTAAAGGTCTACGTGAATTTGAATTTGAACTGGTTTCTGTTCTAGGATTAGCTTTCATGCCCTCTATGGCAATTTTTAATCGCTTTTATAGCTTGATATTTTCTGGTTGAGAGAATATTGCCTCACTGCTCCTTCAGTATTTCCCTTTTCCCATTTTTCCCAATATGACCTTTAAAGTTACCTTACCTGGTTCTTGCCGGGAAATGGTTATTGGGATCAAGTTTAAAAACTGGTTAAATTAAGTACAGACTATAACACAGAGACTTCAATCCAAAACCAAGGGTGTATGCTTTCTGGTTGTTCCAGGGGTCTTTGTGTCTGTTTCCCAAATTTTTATCAGTTAGGTGCTACAGATTTTAGAAGGTTCACACACCTCCTGAATATTATCTTTTCTGTTAAAACATAGGTATGTATCTGTGTATGGATGGGTTTCATTATTATTTGAGAGTGCACACACATAAGCAGCGGGAAAGGCAGGGGGAGAGGGAGAGGCACTCTGCACTGAGCAAGGAGCCCAACTTGGACTCACCCCAGGACTCTAGGTCATGACCTGAATAGAAGGTAGACGCCTAACCAACGGAGCCACCCGGGTGCCCCTATACTGTTTTATTTTTATGTAATCTCTGTACCCACTATGGGGCTTGAACTCATGGCCCCAGGAATGTTCTTCCAACTGAGCCAGCCAGGCCGCCCTACTTCTGTTTATTTTCTTTCTGTAGTTGCATATAGGAAAGCTATTGATTCGTTATTTTGTTGAATGTTTTTCAGAGTAGCTTTTTTGATTCTGTTGACATATCTGAAAAAAATTTTTAACCTCCACACCCAAAATGGGGCTTGAATTCATAACCCCAAGATTGAATCACATGCTCTACCAAACCAGCCAGGCACCCTGAAAAGACGTTTTGACTCCTGTCTTTTTTGTTAGATAAAACTCATTTGTCTAAATGTTTTATTTTAATGTAGTCCTTCATCTAATCTCTCTAAGTTGTATACCCAGGATCTTAACTATGGTGAGTGACCCTGGATCTCCATCCTAAGGACTATGTGGGTTGTTTGATGCAGCGGGTTAACTTTTTAATGAGGTTAATGAGAATCCATCTACTCCTATTTTAAGAACTTCTATCTGGAATGAGCTGTAGATATCAGTCCCTGAGACGATTATTTTTTTCTCTTCACGGCATGAGCTTTATTGTGCATGTCCTCATATGACCCTCGCGTTTCTGTGACGGTAAGCCTTCCCAGGATCCTCACACTTTGCAAGACAAAGTTGCTTATTTTTTTTTAACACGCTACTGCAATTTACTACTTAGGTTTTAAATCACTACTTCAGGAGTATTTGGAGGCTCCTCATATGCTGACAAACCCTTGGGTCTGTCACAAAGATGTGATCATAGTTCAACCATGAAAATACCTGGATCTTTTCCTCTTTCTAATAAGTGGTCTGTTGTAATTTTCTTTCCAACCAGTTTTAAGGCTTATGCCATTTTCTTTCATGGGTTGGTGTAACTTACAACATTGATTTTTACACCTTTAAAATAGTTCCTATATTCCTCATGTTTATTCACTTTCCTATTTAAATTGTGTTTATTTTAAAGAAAGATAGGATTTTTTTTTCTTTTTAAGATTTTATTTGACAGAGATCACAAGTAGGCAGAGAGGCAGGCAGAGGGAGAGGGGGAAGCAGGCTCCCTGCCGAGCAGAGAGCCCGATGTGGGGCTCGATCCCCTGGGATCATGACCTGAGCTGAAGGCAGAGGCTTTAACCCACTGAGCCACCCAGGCGCCCCTTGAATTCAGTGTTTAACTCCTCCATCCTTACCAGCGTGTTTCAGGCTAGGACTCCCCACGAGCCCCATCGCTTGGTTACTTTCCATCTCTGTTGTACACCATTAGAAGTCCAAGAGCGGGACATACTCTGTCAACTTTGCAAAGTTTTTTATGCTTTCCAGGCTTATGTTTGTTAACAATTAGTACCAAGAACATAATGTACCACCATCCTGTTAAACTACAGGGGCATACACAGACCATCACCTAAACGTCAGATAGTGGCTCTAGTGCCCAAAGCAGTGCCCTAACATTTAGGTAGCAGAATTTCGTATCTTGCCCACCCCAGCTTCCTCCGCTCCCCCCAACCACTGCCCCCAATCCTCTAGGGCTGCATGATCTGCTAAGGTCACCATTAGATACATGTCCCAAATGAACACTTAAACCATGGCTGGTCCAAACTGCAAGCATCGTAAGTATAAGGTACCAGATCTTGAAAATGGAGTAGTTTACATTTTTTGTACTAACATTTTTATTCTAGATTGCTGTTTTAACTATTACGTTAGGCTACAGGTATTTTTACCCGTTTGTTTTTACTATCGTAGATGATTGCGCCATCCTGCTGGGCAGCGCGAAGTTCTCCCTCTGTCCGTCGGCTCCCTTCCCTGAGACCGTGCAAGGCTCTGAGAGCTCAAGCAACACTGCCTTCCTGTCACCCTTAGAAGACAGTAGCACCATGATGCCAGGTTAGTGTTAGTATTTATTTTAAAAATACACAAAATACAAATTTTTTACATCAAAGGGTGATAACCTCACTTATACATTGTTCCATACTTACCTGGTTTGGTTTGCTTCCTTACGCAAACATTAATAGATGGACTTCATTCTGACTTTTTGCTAGGGTTCATGTAAGCAGCTGAGACTGACTGCTACATAAAGTTGTCTTAAAAGGGAAGTTGGCCACAGACACCCAGCAGTGCAACAATTCGATTTGGTTTAATGAAATGGGCAGAAGTCTTAGCAGATAGGTAATCGAAGACTAAATATTGGCTTCTAGGCATTTTAATTACTTAAAACCTTAAGGTTTTCTTCATCCTGTAAACAAATGTGACTTAGTCCCTTGTTGGCATTAAATCTGAAAAGTAAAATATTAAACCATGATTTTCATCAGCCTGCCTGTAGTCAGGATGCACTCTCTTTATTATGAGAATGAAACCAAATAATAACCAAAATACATCAGGAATTTCAAACTATACTGTAATGAAGGTCCCGGCTGCCCTCTCTCCTAGGAGCGATCTCGGTTCAGTGCCCCTGCCCCCGGCCGCGGATGCCCCCCGCTGTCCGCCAGACAGCACAAGGCTCCGGCCGTGACACGGTCGGGTCCTCTTGCTCCGTGTCTTCCGAAGCCGGGAGACCGCTGCCGCCTCTGCTGGCTCTGCCGGCCTGCCCTGGGCTGGGGTTCACCGGGTCAGCGGTTTGGGACTATTGTCAAGACTGTACTGTCCCTTTAAGGTACCACATGCCGCCACAGCTCACACAGCAGTCCTGGGAAGGGAGACAGAGAGGGGTGTTAAGGGCGGACCTGAGCAGGAAAGGTGGCGACTCTGTCCCATACAGAACCCACAGGTCCGTCCACGACGCACGGATGGAACACAAACGGGACGTCCAGAGCTGCCTCCTCACAGCGCTGCGCGAGCAGCATTTGGGCCTCAGGGCCGCGGCCTCTCAGGGGGCCCAGAAAGTAGGGAAGCATACATAAACGTGCTTGGCAAGCACACGCTTAAAAACAAAAAACGGTCCCTAAGCAGACCCAGAACGAAGGTGCCTCAGCAGTCGCTCTAGCTTACGGCCCGGACGGCTGAGGTCAGCACGACGGGACGAAACGGGGAGCAGCTCTCCAGGCGGGGGGCTGCAGGGCGGTGCGCGTGCCGGCTGCTCCCGGGTCTAACGGGGAGACCAGTCAGGACTCACAGGCCCCGTTATCTGCGCGAAGGTGGCGTCCACACCGCCCTCAGCTCACTGCTTTGCCCGCACCCTCCAGCAGCAGGAGCAGAGGCCCCCCTGGCTGGGGAAGAGGCCGGATGTACGAAGCACCCGAGGCCGGGAGGAGCCAGCCCTGGGCGCCCCAGCCAGGGGCTGACGGCGCGGAGCACGGATACCTTTAGCACTTTATCCACCTCCTGCTTGCTCAGGTCCTCTCCGCACTCCTGGGTCAGCCGAGACTGGATCATGTTCCGGCGGACCCGGTAATTTTTGGAAAAGATTTCAAGCAAAACCTGTCGGTGCTTTAGTAGCAAAAATAAGTTAGTGCGGAAAACAGTCACCTAAAAGAGAATCCTCTCCAAACAAGAAAGGCAAAGCTATGGCCCTAACCGCACACCGCAGTCCGTGTATGCCCAGGACTTCTGTTTAAAGATGAACACACCTGACCCACCGGTCATCCCGTGACCCCCAGGACGAGGAAGAAAAGCCAGGGAAGTGCCCGCAGAGGGCAAGCAGTTTGGACTTGGTGTTTCCTGATAACTAAGCAGGGAGAGACCCCAACTAAGTCAGCTGTGTGAAGACCGGGCAGGAAAGCTCTGTCGCGTGTATTTTAAAAAATAAGCCTTTCTTTGAATCTGATTAGGAGAAAAAAATGGTCAAATTCTTTGAATTTCTGACTCTGCGAGAACTAGAAAACTCCGAGGCCTCTCCTGGCAAAGAGCACAGAGGCTGGCTCAAAGAGCCCCTGCACTGCCGTAGTGTGAGGGCCCCTGCTGAGGCCATAGGGGGATGCTCCCCGCTTGCTCCCCACACCTTAAGGATAGAACCTGGAAAAGGGCAGACGTGTGTTTGAGCAGTTTAATCTTCATCCGTAAACTTGAGGCAAGTTCATGATTTAAGGACAATTTCTGGACCTCAGGGTCCATGAGTATAACCAAATAGACACTGCTGCTGGTTTGACTCCTACTGTGCTCACTGGACCCTCGGGACCCTAACTGCTGGGGTGACAGGAGGCAAAATGGACCACTTTCTACCTTATAAACCAGCACCTGAGCTCTAATAAATCCTTCTGATTCTCACTGCCAGAGGCCACCTGACAAACCTGGACGGTCACTGGTTCATGAGCCCAGCTGGATGGCCGAATCCTCAGGAAAGATCTGTAGACATGTTGGGGTGCCGGGGTGGCTCAGTCGGTTAAGTACCTGCCTTCTGCCGGCATCCTGGGATCAAGTCCCACATCGGGCTCCCTGTTCCGTGGGGAGTCTGCTTCTCCCTCTGTCTACCGCTCCCCTGCTTGTGCTCTCTCAAATAAAATCTCTTTAAAAATCTGAACAGGTAGGGGCGCCTGGGTGGCTCAGTGGGTTAAGCCTCTGCCTAATTATGATCTCTGTCAAATAAATAAATAAAATCTTTAGAAAAATCTGAACAGGTAAATACCTAGCTCCTACAGAACTGAACTAAATCTCTGGCGTCAGTGCTAAGAGCCTACATGTATTTTTAAAAAGAGGATTCCAGGGACGCCTTGGTGGATCAGTGGGCTAAAGCCTCTGCCTTTGGCTCAGGTCATGATCCCAGGGTCCTGGGATCGAGCCTCGCATCGAGCTCTCTGCTCAGCGGGAGCCTGCTTCCCCCCCCATCCCCCGCCTGCCTCTCTGCCTACTTGTGATCTCTGTCTGTCAAATAAATTAAAAAAAAAAAAAAAAGATTCTAATGCAGATTCTAATTCGACTGGCAATCGGGAACCACTCGTTTCAACTCAAAGGACAGGCAGGTCCAGCCTGTCTTAACAACACACAAGAGACACAGAGCCAAAATGTGTAAAATGGGCAGGGGCCAGAAAATCTTAAGTGTACATTCTGTGATCTGGGTCTCCCTAGAGGCCTCCTGCCCCCAATCCCTGCTCTTGGGGAGAAAGCCCAGAAGTCACCTTACCTGGTCGCTCATGTCTCCAGACTCCCAGAGGGCGAACACCTTCTGCTCGTCGGGGGACGCAGCAGTCTGGGGGGGAAACTAACCAAGGCCCAGGTGTGAGCTGTTCGTCCTTATCGGCTGGTGCAGCCGCCCTGCCCCTCCCCCTCCCATTCTGCGTCGGCCCCGTCCAGGGAACGAGCCCACGTGAGACCAGGGGTTCCAATTCCGGCTCTTGCCACTCACTAGGGCTGCAGTAGGATGGTGCAGGAACCCCCAGATTCAATGGACAAGGAGGGGAATCTGGTTTCTGCTTCACAATGCCTGGCATTAGCTCACCTCCAGCATCCAGTATCGGGGGCCTACCCTAAACATAAGCCCTGAGACGTGTCCTGAGCAGCACTCCCGCCCCCACCCACCCTAGGAGTATCCTAGAGATTCCTTCCAGCCCCTTCCCTCAAGGGCGATGGTGGTACAGGTGAGAGGCCCTGCCCGACTCGCAAGCAAACCACACCACTTGGGTCAGCAGGGTCCGAAGGCAGACCAAGGAAAGGGGGGCCTGGCTCGGGCACGTGGTAGCGTGGTTTCCAGCCCTGACCCCACGACACAAGCAACAGTGGTCGCTCCTACCGCATAAAGCCCCAGAGGGACCGAACTGCACAACGTCATTCGATCATCAGAAACCAGAGAGGCGGAGCAAGGTGTTGCAGCCTCCCCCTCTCCAGGGGAGAATCCAGCTCAGCGCTGACTTCGTGTCCGCTCACACATCTAACACGCGGCAGGACCGTGAGTCGACTCACTCTCCCTGGACCTCAGCACCCCGAGGCTGGACACATCGGAGGGCTTTTCCTCCTCGGAGGGGACCATCCTCTAGGGTCCCCACATCAGGATCATGGGGAGGGAGGTCAACGTGAGCAGCAGAGAGAGGCCACGGTCTCCTGGGGACACCAGTCCCACCAAGAGGAAGGAGCAGGGCAGGGGTACCTAAGAGCAGCCTACCTCATGTCCCTCTCCCATAGGACCCCAGACCCCAAGTGGCTTAGCTAACCCTGGGCAGGCGCCCTTCCCCTGCCTGGCCAAGCTCCAACAAAGGGATCCTGGAGCTAACTAGACCCATTTGCTGGGTGGGCAAGGGTGGCTCCAAATAGGACAGGGCCCCCATACCCTGGTACCTTCCCTAGGAAACTGCACCAACAAGGCTCCCGCCACGAGGGCAAGATGTCCCGGGACAGCCTAGGCAGCATGGGGTCCAGGGCCTCTCGTCCTAGTCTGTGAGTCTCACACAAGGATGGCCTTCGCCTCAGATCACCGGAGGCTACAGGTTGCTTCTGACCTTGAACTGCAAACGTCCATGTTCCCTTAACCGGCAGCCACAGTCCCACAGCAGACCTGCCTGCTGCCAGGTCTGAGCAGAGCCTGGGGGACAGAATGACCAGCACCACATCCTGAAGCCACAGCCTGGCCCTCTCCACCCTCGGCTAAAGGAAATGGTCTGCGACACGCCGTCCGCGCCTGCGCTTCTCCCACTGCAAGGCCGGTGCCCACAGCGGGCGAGAAGCCCGGGCTGTGGCTGGCTCACGCTGCCGCCTCAGGCCCGGCGGCAGAAACACGGAGCACACCGGCCTGCCGGAGCCCGGGCGGCACGAGCCGTGGGCTCGGGTCAAAGGGTCTGAGCATCAGTTAAAGCAGGAAAGATTTCAGCCCGGCTGCCGCTACACTCGGCTTCCAGCTCCGGCACCTCCTGGGTATACGACCTTCACACAATCTCATTTCGCGTCTCTGAAAATCAGTTTCTACACCTTCAAATTGCAAAGATCAAATGACAGGAGTGAACTCATCCTGAAAAATGGGAGGGCGGACATGGACCCCCATGGACCAAGGCCCTCCTGTAGGCCAAGCAAGGGGTTAGCGCCTTCGGACACCGCAGTGGACCCTCACCCAAGGCCCAGGGTACCAAAGCCCACATGTGCCCACATCAGAGGCGGGTGCAGAGCCTAAGGGGCGCAAGCTCCCACGAAGCCAACCCGTGAGAACCAATTCAGACCAAGGCCAACGCTCCTCCCGAGTTCCCAGGCAGCCTCCAAACAACTGGTTCCCCCAAAGCAAGCGGGGCGCAGGCTGCTCCAGAGGGTGCCCCACTTGCCTTCCTGCGGGGAAAGGTGCCGCGTGCCCGGAGCCCTCCCGAGGGGCAGAGGGCGGCCGGGCGCGTCCGCCCACCCGGAGGCGCCGCGCTCTACTTACAGGCACCAGTATCTGCTTGCAGCCGGCGGCCAGCACCGTGTCCTGCAGCATGCGGTCCGAGATGCCGCTGAACAGCGTGTGGCCAGGCGGCAGGCTGGCCAAATGCAGGTTGAAGAGGCGCTTGAGTTCACTCAGCGTGAGCACGAACTGTCTCTGGAAGGTGGCCTCCACGAAGGCCCTCAGTTCCTGGGCCACCGGGGCGCTGGCGCAGCCCGGCGGCGGGTGCCCGTTGAAGCTGTCCCCGCCCGCCGCCCGCCCGCTCGGCAGCCCGTTGGCCAGCCTGTTGTGGAGGCTGCCACCGAGAGAGGTGAGAGAGGTGTCCATGGGCTCCTGGTCTTCCTCTGCCTCTCGATCTTCCTCGTCCTCGCCCTCCTCACTCACGGGCTCCTCCTTGATGCGCACGCCGGGCAGGCCCGCGGGCGCCCGCAGCTGCTCCTTCCTCCGCTGCAGCTCCCGCTCCAGCAGGGCGTGCTTCTGCTGGGCCTTGCTTTTGGCCACTTGGACCCGCTGGTCCCCGGACAGCAGCGCAGCAGGTCCTGTGGGGGGACGCAGTGCTGCTGTGGGGGCTCCGGGACAGCGCAGAGAAGGGCCCTTCGCCCAGCCCGACGGGGCTGGAGCAGGTGCCGTGCTCCCGCCTTCCGCCCCCGCCTGAGCCCGGAGGGATGGAGCGCCCACCGCCGTGAGGAAAGAAACCAGCGGGAAAACCAGAATCCCACGCGGGGAGGTTCGAACCGGGACGGGCGACTGCCGAGTCCCTCCCTGCCAGCTCCTCCTGTCCCATCGCCGCCTTCTGCTGACCCAGGAAGGCCTGCACCCCAGCACAGCCCCCGAGGACAGAAGCCCTCTGTCCCCGAGGCCAAGCCCCAAGCTGAGGTCTGTGGGGACGGGGAGGACGGCACCGAAGGACCCCCAGGGGGAAGAGCCACACACCCCTCTGCGGCCCGCGCCCGGACAAGCCCCTGCAGAGCAGGCCTCCCGCAGCCAGGGCTGGCTTAGGGGCCCCGTGCCCACCTGATTGTCCATCTGACTTCTTTGGCAAGCTTTCCTTCACAAGATTATACACTTTTTCTAATCTGAAAAGAAAAATAAACTCTCTTAACTTTACACCGCGACCCCAGGCACCTGCCCCGCTATAGCAAGCCCCGCCGTCGAGGCAGGGACATCCTGGTGGCTGCAGATGCTGGCGCGCGGAGCCCTGCCGGCCCTCCCGACAGTGCACAGGCCCCACGGCCCCTGGGAGCCTCCGGGCTGGGGCGGGCGGCGGTGCCCCTCCCGGCTCCTCAGAACGGACAGGCCGGCTCTGATCGGGAGGGTGGCTGTGCCAGGCCGCTGCTGGGGGGCTCTGGGATCGAGGGCAGCGTCCGTCCGGAGTGGAGGAAGGGGCATGCAGGGCCCCGGAGTGCCTTCCCCGGCCCACACTTGGCCTGGGCGGCCAGGCTGCTGTGGACTGCCCAGCAAGCCCTTACTTGGCCTGGATGCCCGTCCACAGCATGTGCTGCCGCTGGACCACATCTGGATGTTTCCTGATGAACTCCCCGTCGTAAGGCAGTAGGAACTCCCAGCCTTTGTTGATCCTCACCACGGCCATGTGCTCCAGGAAGTCCTTCACGTCCTCCGTGCAGAGCTGCGGGACACAACGAAGGTGGGGCCTGCAGGCCAGGAGCCGCCGGAGCCCGCCCCCTGCGGCCGCGGGGCCAGGCCTCCGACCGAGAGCACTTACCTTAGTCACTGCTGCCACCTCCTTCCTCACCACCCACCGGCTCTGCGTGAACTTCCACATCTGAGAGAGAAAAAGCAGCCTGTTTCCAGGAGGCAGAGACAGATGGCTCCGAAGACCATCCCCCAGAGCCCTGTAGCTGTCCTGAGGGAAGACCGTCCCCGACAAGAAGTCAGACTGGAGCAGCCTCCGCCCAGGCCCGACTCTGACGGCGTCCGCGCGCAGGGCCACGGGCTGGCAGGCAGTGGCAACCGGCACGCGGGCTCCGGTGGGTGAGCCCAGGAGTGGATATCCGCTGCACCTGGGCGCCGAGACAAAAAGTGCAGGGGCACCTAGCCTCTAACCGTCCGGAGAAGCTGGGACATCGAGTCAGGCAAAGAGAAAACACAGCCACTCTCTCGGACAGCTTAGGGGCTGCCCTACCCACATCACAGTCACCGCGGACAGCTTAGGAGACGGATTTCCCCAAACTCGGAGCACAAAGCTGAGGTCAAGGGAGGCAGTGCAGATCTCAGCTGCTGGGGTCCAAGCCCCTGAGAGGAATGCCTGGGCCAGAACTTACCAGATGAGGGCAGGGCAACGGAGTGGGGAATGAGCTGGCTCAGGAGTTGCCAAGACCCACGGCAGTAAGGGGGGAAACACATACAAGAGAAGCAGGCCTGCCCGGGACCGTGGGGGATGCTGGCACTGTCGGGCCCACCTAAAGTCGGTGCCACTCAGGGGTTTGGGCCCCGCGGTACTCAACTGCCCAATTATTCATAATGAGCTAAAAATCTGGTTTGTACCAGAATTTTGAGTTGTAAACAATTAATTCAAGTGAATTTTTTTTTTTTTTTTTAAAGATTTTACTTATTTGACAGAGAAAAAAAAGCACAAGAAAGGGGAGTGGCAGGCAGAGGGAGAGGGAGAAGCAGGTTCCCACCCAGCAGGTGGAGCCTGATGTGGGGCTCGATCCCAGGTCATGGCCTGAGCCTAAGGCAGATGCTTAACCCACTGAGCCACCCAGGTGCCCTCAAGTGAACAGTTAAAAAAACCTGCTCAGGCCAAAAGAAATATGTTCCTTAGCCAGAGTCCACCTAAGGGCCTCTGGTTTGTAATCCCCAGGCCAAAGGAACTCTAACGCTCATGTGAAGCCCAAGACTCCAGGATTCCGAATCAAAGGAGAAAGAACCATCCAGAGCCACCCCCTGCCCTCGCCCTGGCCACAGAGACCTGCCCTTCCCCTGTTGCCCAAACTGAGGTCCTGACAGCCCTGCCCTGCCCGTGGAGCCCCTGCCACAATCCCGGATGACCGGAGGCCAGAGAGCCTGGGCACTTACAACAAAGTCGCGACCGCGGCAGAGCACCTCAGCAGGCACACCACTGTGAGGGCTGGAGGAGTCCTTGGGGTACAGGATGTCGCTGCCAATGAGAGCAGAAGCGGGGGGTCAGTCCCATTCCTCAGCCCCTCTGCCGCCTGCCGCCCCCCACCCCCTGCTCCAAGCACTGGCCCAGCCCCTGCCTCTCCAACATGGGCTGGGACAGCTGCCCCCGGGGCTGCCCTTTCAACCGTGGAGCCTGGCTCTGGGAACACATGTAGAAAAGAAAGAGTTCTTCCTCCCGCCCTTCCCGACCTTCCGTGCACACACTGGCCCAGCCCAGGCCCAGGGCAATCAGAGAGGGCAAGGGCTCAGAAACAGGCCTGGCACTGTGGGAGGAGAGCGAGCCCCACGCGCAAGGCAGGTGTGAGGCCTAGGGAGACTGACTGGGAAGCAGGACACAAGGTCTTCACCACGTGCCCAAAAGGACAGGCAGGCGGTGTGAGTGGGAGCAAGCCGGGTCAGTGGCCGGACCTGGAGGGACCCTGAGGCACGAGTGGGGCTGAAGCCTCCGGAGCGAATGGGACCGGGAGTGCAGCTCGGAGACCTTGAGGGCCCAAGGGCAAACGACCAGGTTGCTGAGGCTTACAGGTATAGCCTTGACCGAGTTCAACCACAGGCCCTGTCATACACCCCACCCCACCCCCAACCACGCGGTGCCCGAGGAGCCCCCGCTCTCCGGCGCCGCTCCTGCGGGGGCTCTCTCCTCCCTGGCAACCGGCTAATAGTCTTCCTTCCAGGTCGAGCTGTGTCCGCTCCCTTCCGAGGAACACGCTACGGGGACAGGAACCGCCACTGCCGCACGGACGGAAGGGAGGCCTAGGAAGGGACTGAACGGGCGGCGGATGTGGTGCGCACCCCGGGTCTCTGCACTCGGGGAGCTCCTCTGAAACGGTGCCCCTGTCCGCCCCACACATCTGAGGACGGGGACAGCGCGTGAATGACAGCAGAGCACGGGGCGCAGAGCACACCATGGAGACAGATTTAGTGAACGATGCGTGAATTCTGCATCTCCTCAAGGAACCCACAGCAGGACCAACAAGCAAGCAGCACCACCCCCAGGCCGCAGCGTGGCAGTGAGGGCTCGTGGCAGGACCTGACAGACAGGTCGCAGGGACAGACCCCAGGCTGAAAGGGCAGAAGCACCAGGGCCACACGCAGTGCTGGGCAAAGAGCTCAAACCCCATCTCGGTGGCTGCCTTGCTGCCAGAGGTTTGGCCAGTCTCTGCATCTCAGGGTCAGTGTCGTCGGGAGTGATGGGATGCCCCCCCCGGCTCTCGCTCATTCGTAGCATAAATATACCCAGGTGGTCCCATTTAACAAGTGACGCACCACCCAAAGGCCTTCCACAACGGACACTTAACGTGGCTGGAGAGGACAGCCGCGACCTCCGGACAGACCCTGGCCCTGTTTCCCAGTGCAAGGGCGCCACCAGGTGGCAGCAACGTGAATAGCCTTTGCAAGCACTTGGCCAACTAACCGAAATGATGGACTTTCCGCAATGAGGTACTCGAGAATTTTGAAAAATTCCTATTTTGACAGATTGTTCACCTTACACACTTTCTAAAAAGTGAGGCTTTATTAGCGTATTTTATGTTACACTATTTTAAATTAACATAATATAGATACATGTATATTCAGCCACACTTAGAAGCCGGGGTCTGAGACGTGCCAGGCATTACACTGAGTGCCAGGGACAGGAGGGAGGGTCCACACAGAAGTCCCTCCCCACCTCGCAAGTGACAGTCTGGTGGAGGGATCACAGGAGAGAAACTCCTGAAAGATATCAAGCCACATGCTCCGAACCCCACAGCACGTGGGAAAGGAAACTCGCGCTCAGACGCATCTTAATGAACTGTGGAAAGCCACAAGAGCAAATCTCAAAAAGAGCCAGAGGGGACCAAGGGTAAAGAGAGGAGACTCGTCACTATAAACAACGAGAATGAGAATGCAGGGAATTAAGTCAGCGTGTGGAAGGAAAACAATCAACCTCGAATTCTACACTCAGGAAAAATAACCTTTAACAACAAAGGAATAGACGTCTCTGACCATACGAAACCCAAGGGAGCTCCTCCCCTGCAGACCTTCGTTAAAGGAAACAGCCTAGCGGTTTTTGGCAGAAGGAAATTATCCCAGATAGAAACTCGGGCACAGAGGCTCATGATGAGCAAAATAAACAGAATGTGAGCAGATCTGAAGAATATTGACTGGATAGGATACTGTTCTGTGGGTTGTAAGATACAATTAAAAACTATATAAATACAATGGCATGTGAGTTGGGAGGAAGAGAATTAACATCCTAAGGTCTCTGAATTGTCCTGGGTGAATCCAACACGATCAGTTATGAATGCACCACTGCACCCTGAAATCTACAGGGTGCTCCCTACAGGAACCCAGAAAGGATAATTTCCAAATTGGCAGGGAGAAATGGAATAATAAAACAAGAATCCAGTAGCATGTAAGAATGGATATAAAATGCAGGACAAACAAGACAGCACTAAGGTAGACTTAAACCCAAAACATCAGTCATCATGTTGAATTTCAATGGGTCAGATACTCCCACACAGAGAACTTACCTCTTCACAACCCAGTTTCCTTGGACTAACATCGCCACCTTCTGGATGCCACGCAGAACAGCCACAGAGTCGATGGAGGGGCCGAGGAGGCTCATCAAGTTGGCAAAAGGCATGACCTTCACTGAGGACGCAGGAGACATGAGACAAGGGAAGAGAGCCTGGGCACGCCCCCCACCCCCAAGTCTATGCAGCCTCAGGCTCCCATAGCCCCCCCCCAGCGTGGGACAAACGCTGGTGACACAGATAATAAGCGCTGACTCCACTGGCTGCTCCTGCAGGCACCCCGCGCTCACAGAATCCTGGAGCGAACATTACAGGATGCCCGGCTGGCTAGTTGGTATAGTAGACCAACGGGTAGAGTAGACTCTAGATCTCAGGGTCATGAGTTCAAGCCCGACATTAAGTGTCAAGCCTACTCCGGGTGGGGGGAAAAAAAAAAGGTAAAATCATTACTACTGGGGCCCAGAGAGGGCCTGGAGTAGGCCCCATGTCCTCTGCAGCAAGACCAGTGGCCTGGCACCCTGGCGGCCGCAGGGGGAGCTGGGCTCTCCCTTCTGCTCAGGCTCCTGAAGATCCTAAAAGTGGTAGCTCCGGAGGGGAGCCCAGGCCCGGGACTCAGCTCTGAGACTCAGGGCTCATGTCTGCCCTACAGGTTCCGGCTTTCCGAGTCCTCTGAGAAAGGAGACCATCCCCGCTGTGTGCAGGGGCGCCACCAAGTCATGCGAGCAAATGTATGGAGCTCATGTTCACATCCAAGACTCGGTGTAAGCCGTTAAGCTACAGGTCAGCCCTCTGGAGCTCTCCTAGTTCCTTAGACGCAGCGGGGTCAGCCACCTGCCCAGGCTCACCCAGCAGGGGAGTGCTAGGTGGGGGGGAGAGCAGGAGCCCGAGCCCAGCTGAGGGAGCCGCCGCACTGCTGCGGTGCGATCCTTCCGGACGAGGCCCCAGCTGTAAAGCAGGAGCCTCTGGCCTTGCCTCTCAGTCCTCAGTCCGTCCCACACTCCGTTCCTCCAGGAGGTGGTAGGCCTAGGGCCCCCTGGGACACGCGGGTGTCCACCCACCATTCTTCATCAGGATCTTGATCTGGTCAGCCAGGGGCAAGGTGCGCAGCTGGGCCATGGACAGGACGTTGCTGGGGGCCACGGGTTTGTCTCTGTTGAAAACAGAGACGGTGGGTTAGAGGAGGGGGTGGGAGGGGAGGTTTGGGGCGGGGAGGGGAGGTTTGGGGCGGGGAGGGGAGGTTTGGGGCGGGGAGGGGAGGGGAGGTTTGGGGGCGGGGAGGGGAGGTTTGGGGCGGGGAGGGGAGGTTTGGGGCGGGGAGGGGAGGTTTGGGGCGGGGAGGGTGGCGGCCAGCCCGGCTCGACTCACTTCTCCTCCTCCGGGCTGGGGGGCATCAGCATCATGAGGTATTCGCTGCAGGAGAGAGGGTAAGTCAGCAGCTCCGGGCTCTGTCCCTGTCCCACCCCCGCCCGCAAATCCAGGCTGCACCTAGGCTGAAGCCTCCCCAGGGGAGGGCTGGGGGCTGAGACCATGCCCACCCTCCCCTAGCGTCCCCCAAACCTGCGGAGAGCGGACGACCATCTCTCCCCACCCCCACCCCCCACTGGCCCTCTCCAGAGGAGGACGGGCCCCTCCCATGTCCATCTCCCTTGCTTCAGAAGGGACCACGTCCCCAGGAAGGCCCCACACCAAAGGGACCCTACTGGGGCCAGTGGTAGGCTCAGGAGCCCACAGGACTAAGCACCCTGGCCCGGCTGGTCCCACCTGGGTGACTTGACGAGCTCTGTGTTCTCGACCCCGCTGGAACCCTGGCACAGCAGGTACTGGCGCTCGTGCTCAGAGCGGCTGTCCTGTTGGGGAAGCAGCAGGGGGGGAGGACCCTCGGCCACCACCCTGGGGCCTGCGCCACCCCCCCCGAGCCCCTCTGCCATCCCGTTTTCACCCCTGCATCACCCTCCACTCCAGCTGCCCACTGCCCTGCCCCAAGGCCCGCCACACAACCACATCTAACCACCAGCGCATGGCATCCAAGCCTCTGTGAGGTGCCCTTCACCGCTTCCAGCCCCAACACCCATGTCCCGGGTGCCCTGCCTGGGACACAGGGCCAGTAACCACCAACAGTAAGAGGATCAGCTAACAGTCACTCAGCACCTACTACGGGCCTGGCTCTGGTCTAATGGCTGCAAATGTACATCAAATTCTCTCATTAGGTAATTTGCATAAAGTCACACACCAGGAAAAAGCAGAATTTCTGGAGGTCTGACTCTAAGGCTCTGTCCAAATGGACCTCTTTCAGGAAAGTTCCAGAGAAATCAGGAGTTGCTCCTCCCCCAGAAAGAAGTTGGGGAGCCTTATGGCATCTTTGACTTCGATTCAATCACTTCCCTTACTCCAATACAGTTTCAAGGTCTGGGTTTTAAGCACATGAGATGAAAACCAAGCATCGTCAAAGCGCCCAGCGGTGAAGCTGGCCCGCGACAGCCGGCCGGTTCTCCGTCGAGGGCCCACATTCAGGACCCACGATGCATGAGACCTGCGGCCAGCAAGAAGCTCACAGGAGGAGAGCCTGCGGATGCCCACGCTGCTGCCCCAGGAAACGGTGGGCTCCTTTCTCGGTCTCCTGCTCCCCGGGGGACACACGCGAAGTAGACCGGCTGGAACAAAGGACAAACTGTCCCCAGGACTTCACCCTCTCTCCTCGGGCTCCCCACCACCAAGTGGCTCTCACTTATTCTGAAACCAGTTCCAGGTGAGACTGGGCTCCTCTCCCAGGATCCTGGCCCAGGGCCAGCGTCAGCCGCCGGCCGGGACGCCAGCTCACCCTCAGGCCGTAGTAGTGCAGATGCACCCACGGCTCCTCAGCGTGCTTCTTCTGCAGGAACTCGTAGGACTGCACGCGGCGCTGGCGGGCCTGCTCCGACTCCGGACGGGAGAACCGCACCTGGGGGGGTGGTCGTGGCCTCAGGCCTGGACCCATCCTGGGCTGCCAGGCCCGCGCACGCCAGACTGGAGCGCCCAGCACCACTCCCACCTCCCCTGGTTTCCCGACACACATCTCTTAAATTCAGCTCCAACCGTGTCCCTCTGTCCCTGACTTGCCGACGCAGGCCAGGGAGCAGCTTTCTCTTGCTTCTGCCTGCCCGGCACCCAATCCATTTCCACTCCCACTGGTAAGAGCCGCCCCCACTTTGCTTGGGAAATGCCCAGTTCCCCCTCAGCTCAGGGGAGCAAGTATCCCTCCCCCAGCCCCCACCCCCACACACGTTCCCAGCCACAGGAGTGGGCACGTGACTCAGACCTGGACAATCCGAGCACCAAATCCTCTTAGCCACAGGGGCTGGTTCAGGGTTGGCCAAGCCAATGAGTCCAGTCTGGGACTTTAGTTAGAAGTAATGAGAAAGAAGTTTCTTTTCCCCTGGGGTCTTGGAAGCTGGGAGGATGAGAGCCTGGAGCTGGGACAACTCTGTACCACTGGGGACAGACACCCTGCCTGAGAAAGAGGCCAAAAGAGGAAGGCAGAACCTGGAGATGGGAGGGAGAAACCAGGTCTCGATGACAGAGTCTGAGCACCTGAATCCAGCCATACCTGAAGCTACCCCCTCAACTTTTCAGGAACAAGGGCCAGTACATTCCATTTGGGGCTCATGCCAGGTAGATCCGGGCTTCTGATGCTTAGTGTCCCGACCCAACAGGGCCCTCACACCTCTCTTATCAAGGGGACCCATGCAGGGGCGTTGGAGGATTACAGAACCCTGGGATTCTTTTTTTTTTTTTTTTTTTAAAGTAGGCTCCATGCCGAACATGGGCCTTGAACTCATGACCCGGAGATCAAGAGTTGCATAATCTACTGCCTGAGCCGGCCAGGCGGCACAGAATCCTGGGATTCTACATGGGTCCTTTGAAGTTCATGGGCCTAAGAATGACTTGTTTGACGAGTCAGGCTCCTCGCCAACTGAGTCCCCAAGAAGGGAAGGAGGGTGATCATTCAACAGGCCACTGAGAGAACAGGGTGAGCACCCACCACCACACACGGTCATATCGGTATCGCCCCATCTTCAAGGATGCGCAAAGGCTCACAACTTAAGCCGTGTCTGAATGCCGCCCATGTCACTATTTATGCCTTCTTCCTTAAACACTCATTTTACCCTTTCTGTGCTTACACAGAGGGAACGCTACAGGCCATTAATGGAAGGTCAATATTCTTCTCGCAGTGTATGAAATACAGGAATAAATATTAAAATAGGAATGTTGCATCTGTGCACCACTGAAAAGACAGAATTACATGGTTAAGTAACATGGGATTCTGGCTCCGCTGGGACACAGGCTTCATGGCGCAGACGGGGGGGGGGGGGTCCCCTGGACTCCCTAGGCCCCGGTTTCCTCCTCCCACCCAATTCCAGTTCCAGCCACGCCCCAGGGTCCCTGCTCTCCAGAAGGCCCGGGCAGCTATCCTGTACTCGGCTGGGGCAGGTCTGGGGCGGGTGGAGACAGGTTAGCCCCCAGGCTGCCCAGCAGGAAGGCCCGGAAGGATGGGCCCCTGTTTGGGTGCCGGTTTCGCCCCCGGAGCCCGGGTTCCGCAGAGCCCCCCCCCACACCCTATGCGGCCTCCAGACAGCTGAGCTACCGAGCCGGCGCCGCGGCCCCCTCCAGCGGCACCCCCTCTCCTCGGGGCCAGAGTTCACTCACCGTGATCTGCTTCACGTCTTCTTCCGCCTCATCCTGCGAAGAGTCTCCTGCTGCAAGAGAAAGCGGGCGCTGCTTGCAGCCTCTGGTGTTGCCCCCAATTCCCCAGGCTTCAGGCAGGGGTATCTGGGAATTCTTCTAGACAGAGGTCAGTGGACAAGTCAGCGCTTTTCAGCTGGCAGCAATTTTGCCCACCAGGGGCCACTGGGGAATGCAGGAAGACGCCTGGTTGTCCAGCGGCGCGGGAGGCTGCTCCGGCATCCCGTGGGGGGAGTGGGGACGCTGCGAAGCATCCTGGAATCCGGCCCCCTGCAGTTTTTCCCACAGCCAACCCATCCCAAGATGCAGCCAGAATGAAGGCTAGGGGTCCAGGGCTCACCCTCATTGGCCGCCTCCCTCTCCCGGTGCTTGGCGTCCGCCTTATCCAGGTAGGAGAAGCTTGGCCGCAGCTGCAGAATGCCATGGAGAGGCGTCAGGTGCAGCTCACCTGGCAGAGGAAGAAGACCTTGGACTTGACTCTGGGAGCTGGGGCCAAACCACCCAGCTGGGCTCACAGCAGTCACAAAGGGCGCTGTGCTCCCCCAAAGGCCTCTGCCCACCTGCCCCCTCTGCTCTAGCCCCCAGTCCCAGGGCCTTGGGACCACCAGGCCTGCGGCCCTTCCCAACCCCACCTGGCCCAGTAGGCACACAGTTGCAGCAGAGCACGAACAGACTCTTCTGCTCCAAAACAGTTCGTTTTTGGGTTTTTTTTACGATTTTATTTATTTGACAGAGAGATCACAAGTAGGCAGAGAGGCAGGCAGAGGGGGGGGGGAACAGGCTCCCCGCTGAGCAGAGATCCTGAAGCGGGGCTCGATCCCAGGACCCTGGGATCATGACCTGAGCTGAAGGCAGGCCCACTGAGCCACCCAGGCCACCCTCCAAGCCAGTTCTTTAAGCCGGCCTGCACTCCCTCCACCATGAGCATCAAAGGCCCTTATGACCCTGGTCACCACCCCTTCCCCCCGCAGTGGCTTGCTCTGGCACACGGCAATTTTTCCACTCTGAACATGGCCTGCTCTTCCCCACCAGGCCACTCAAGGACATCCTCAACGCCCCCCGTCCTCTCCCCGCAGACTGCCTCTCGTCCTCATCCTCCAGCGTGGCTTGTCAAAACCCCATCCAGGAGCGCCTGGGGGGCTCAGTGGGTTAAAGCCTCTGCCTTCGGCTCGGGTCATGATCCCAGGGTCCTGGGATCGAGCCCCGCATCAGGCTCTCTGCTCAGCGGGGAGTCTGCTTCCTCGTTTCTCTCTGCCTGCCTCTCTGCGTACTTGTGATTTCTGTCTGCCAAATAAATGAATAAAATCTTAAAAAAAAACAAAAACAAAAACAACCATCCAACCTGCTCAGAAGTCTGCTAGCACAAATGTGGCTCCCTACAGCCTGGCCAGCTAGGGGAGCATCTACACGGTCCTAGACGCAGCCAGGACTTTTCCTTGTGAATGAGACCCAAGCACTGGCAGGCAGCGCGAAGACCATCAATTTCTCTCAAGTCAATGTGGGCTTGAAAGAGAAGAAATGACACACTAAGGCTCAAGTAAGGGGCTCTCTGGACTCCAGAGGGAGCGGCATGCTCACAGTCAGGAGTACAGAAGCAAATGGTCCTACAAATACCATCTGATTTCACTCGTATGTGGAATTTAAGAAACAAAAGAACGGGGGGGGGGGGCAGGGGGGAAGAAGTGCGCGCGCACGCACATACACACACACACACACACACACACACACAGAACAGATTTGGGGCTCCTGGCTGGCTCAGTTGGTAGAACACGAGACTCTCAATCTCTAAGTTACGAGTTTGAGCCCAAGCTGGGTGGGCATGGAGCCTACTTAAAAAACAAAACAAAAACACAGAAACACAGAACCCACAGACTGGTCACTCAGCAAACACACTGATGGCAACCACAGGGAAGATGGTGGGGGGAACGGGGGAATGAGGTGACAGGGACTCAGGGTACACTTGTCGTGAGGACCAGAGTCGGGTACAGAATCACCGAACCACTCTACTGCACACCTGACACTAACAGAACACAGTTCGTTAATAGAATTTACAAAATTAAAATGGAATCTTCTTACTACCCTACATGCGAGAATAATTTTCAGAAATGTTAAAAATTTTGGTATAGGGGCACCTGGGTGGCTCAGTGGTTTGGGCTGCTGCCTTCAGCTCGGGTCTTGATCTCAGGGTCTGGGATCAAGCCCCGCATCAGGCTCCCTGCTCCGCAGGAAGCCTGCTTCCCTCTCTCTCTCTCTCTGCCTGCCTCTCTGCCTACTTGTGATCTCTGTCAGTCAAATAAATAAATAAAATCTTTAAAAAAAAAAAAAATTTTTTTTGGTATAAAATACTATAAATACCAGAAAAAACTTTAGGGGCGCCTGGACAGCTCAGTGGTTAAGCGTCTGCCTCGGGCTCAGGTCATGATCCCAGGGTCCTGGGACGGAGCCCCGCATGCGGCTCCCTGCTCAGCGGGGAGTCCGCGTCTCTCTCTGCCCCTCCTCCTGCTTGTGTTCACTTGCTCTCTCTCAAATAAAATTTAAAAAAAAATTTTTTTTTTTTAGGAGAACCTTTGTATGAACCTAGGATGGGAGAAAGAATCCTAAAAAAACAACACAAGAGACTCAGAAGAAAAAGGACAGGACAGGTCCATCTGGCTACACGGCACAAGTGCTGGAGACGGACGCGGGTGACAACCGCACAGCGACGCAGATGCCCTCAATGTTACTGAACTGCGCACCGAACACTGGTTACAATGGGGGTGCCTGGGTGGTGCAGTCAGTCAGACGCCCGACCAGGTTTCGGTTCGGGTCATGATCTCAGGGTCGTGAGATCAGGCCCCGCACTCGGCCCCCGCGCTCGGCAGAGTCAGTTTACGAGTCTCTTCTTCCTCGGCCTACTCCCCGCCCCTACCCCCTAACCCCAGAAGCACGTTTTGTCTACATCTTTCCCAAAAATGGTTAAAATGGTAAATTTCATGTTATGTACACTTTACCATAATAAAAACGAATAAAAAGAAGCGAACAGCCCAGGTGCAACGCTTGAGACCTGGGTTCAAAAAAGAAGGCTCCAGTTATTTGGTGCCACTTTGAGCCCAATCTAGTTGTTTCCTTAGTGCTCAAATTAGTTTCACTTACTGCTTTCTGATTTCTAAATACTTACTTTTCAGTGGCTCTACTGAGCTACGATTCACATGCCATACAGAACTCCCCATTTAAAGCACACTGGTCAGGGTATTTTACTGTATCCCTGGAGTTGTACATCCAGCACCACAATCAATTTAAGAACATTTTCAGAGGAACCTGCGTCGCTCAGTCCGTTCAGCGTCCAACTCCTGATTTCAGCTAAGGTCATGATCGCAGAGGAGGGAGACTGTGAAGCCTGCTTGGGAGCCTCCCCCACTCCCCACGGAGAACATCTTCATCTCCCCAGAAAGAAACCCCAAACCATCCTCAGTCACTCCCCATCCCACACTGCCCTCAGCCACAGGCAACTACTACCTGCTTTCTGTCTCTCCATCTGCCTCCCCGGGACACCTCCTGACCTGGGCGCCTATGGCGCGCGGCCTCCCGCGAGCGGCTGCTCTCACTGCGCATCACGTTCCCAGGCTCACGCGCACCGGGGGACGGTCAGCACCTCACTCCTGACGCAGCCAAACACATGCACGGCCTAGTGCACCTCGCCATCCAGGCGTCCGCTCGCAGACTTAGGGACTGTCCCTACCTTGTCACTACTATGAATGATGCTGCTACGAACATCCGCGTACAAGTTTTGTGTGGGTGGACGTTTCGCTTCTCTTGGGTAGAGGCTGTCTAAGAGTAAAATTGCTCATGCAGAAATATCTTGTATTTTTTTCCTTTTTGAGAGGGACGGAGAGACAGCGTGAGTGAGTGAGTAAGGGGAGGGGCAGAGGGGGAGAGAGAACCCCAAGCAGACGCCCTGTTGAGCGTGGAGCCTGGCGCGGGGCTCCAGTCTAGCACCCTGAGATCACAACCTGAGCAGAAATCAAGAGTCGGAGGCTCCACCAGAAGCCCCGCAAGTACCTTGTGTTTAAAACAAAATTCTCGAACCGGTCTCAAAAGTCATGCTGTATGTCTGTGTCCCAGGAGGACAGTGACCTTGGAAGCACTGGCTCTATTGGGTCAGGCAGCATCAAGAGCCAGAAGTCCTTAGAGGTGGCCTCTTCCAGCCCCTGACAGTGTCATTTCTATAATCTGCCTGGCCCCTATGGGCATCCAGCATTCGGGGAGCAGCAGGCTGGGTCCCCCCACCCCCTATCCCGCTTCCCTCCCAGATAGCGGCCTCCCAGAGCCATGGCAGCCTGGCTGCCCAGCGCGGGTACCTTGCCTGTAGAGTGCGGCAGCGTATCGGGCTGTGTTACTGGTGCTCTGGGAGGAGCAGAACGTCTGCTTGTCCATCAGCTTCCTGGGAGCACAGGGAGGACAGACTTCAGGGGGAGGAAGCTCCAGGCCCAGGGCATGGCAGGCACAGCCTCCTCCACCCCAGACACCTCCTGAATTCAACGTCCAGGGACAGAGATCAAGGCCCCAAGTTAGCATGTGTGAGCCTCAGGAGGGAGGCTGGGGAAGAGAAAACCCAAAGCCTGGTTTGTGGTCCAAGGACAGGACAAGCCCCCACTCCCATCACGGGGCCTCTCGGGAGGAAAAACATTTGCCAAAAAGCCAGGAGGCTGGGCGCAAGGGACTCACGAGGAGTAAGTGCTGCTCTCGTCTGCACAGGCGCCGTCCACGTTGAGCGCAATCTGCTCCCCTTTGCTGCGGCAATAGTTGGGGTTCAGGGTGTCGATGGCCATCTCAAGCTCTACCTGCAGGCATCAAGCACCCCCAGCAGCTAGGAGGAACTCAAGGACACACCCAACCCGGCCACAGCCATGTCCCGACCCCAGTCCCTGCCAATCCCAGCCCTGCCCAGGCGCAGGCCAGGCACGCATGCCTCCTAAAGGACCCCAGGGTTCAGTCTGCATCAAAGGTCACAAAGCCTAATTCCAACAGAAAGGCCACAGAGCCTTTATTTGGGGGGCGGAGGGGTGCGGTCACAGTGTTCCCTCTGTCCTCCCATTCTACCCTCCAAAATCTAAATTAGGGACCAACATTTAAAGCTCAAGAGATTTTTCTCATAAAAATTCTCATTTCCAACTTCTCTTGAAAAGTCAGTGCAAGTGGCAACGGGGCGCCGGTGCTGCAGCCACCCTGGACAAGACACGTGTCCAGAGCTCCCGGCCTGTCACCCCATCCCTTCGAGGCACTTCGAGCTTACCAGAGCTGCCCCATGGCAGCCCGTGCCTTACCCCTGTGAACACGAGCCCCCGTTCCCAGTCTCTAACTCACACCCGGCCGTGCTCTCCCCCGGCCTCTCTGGAGCTGCCTACCCCCTTTCTTTCTGGGAACTTTCCTTCCTCAGCTTTCCAGGCTCAAGTGACTGTTCTCTTCCCAACCCTCCAAGTGCTCTTTCTCTGGGCTTCTAGTCCCCAGAGGGCCTGCCTCCTGCCTCACCGGCACCAGCCCCCACCGGTGTCCCCCTCCCTCGGCCCCCTCCGTCAGAGGGCAGACCCACCTTCTGCTGCTTGGGCTTGATCTTGGCTGAAAGGTGTGGAATGTCATCGTAGGTCATCGAGGCCGGACGCACAGGGTACTGGGGAGGGGAAAGGAGCCGTCAGTCCACCCTGCCCAGGCTGGCCTCGCCTAGCCCAGAGCTGGGCTCCCAAGCTCCAGCCCAGAGTCGACACCAAGCAGAGACCTCCTGGTCTCCACCCGTGTCCCCTTCATATCGGCTCAATCCAGCTTCCTTCCAAAAGGCAATTTTCGAAGGCCTCTGACCTCCAAGGAACAGCCCTAAGCGTCAGGAACCCAAACAGGCCCCTCTCTGGTAATCCACAGAGCGCTGCCGGGCAGGCAAGAGTGAGGAGGCGGCAGGGGACATCCCGCCAAGGGCAGGGGACACGAGGCCACGGGCAGCACAGACGGAAGACCCGAGCAGTGCCGTGCTGCCGGCGGAGGACGGGGTGTGAAGACGTTGGTCCGCTCTCTCGCCGCCGCCTTGTACACTTTTCCATAACAAAAAGCTGCCGCTGACCCACTCAGCCCCATCTGGGCCCCCATGTCACCATGCCAAAAGCCGTTTTTATGTCACACTTAAATATACTGCTCTGGTCACTTGTTTGTTCTGAGCATGCTGGGCACATCTTCCCACAACAGCCCTCCCAGAGGCACCTTCCCTTTGTCTGGCGCCGGACGGACACCAGTGGACGGATGAGTCACGGTTTGGACCCGCCCTCGAGAAGCTGTGCCCAGCGGAGCCCGTACCCCAACACGCTCTGGAAGGAGCCTGCTGGAGGCGTGGCAGCGCATCCAGTGAACCCTCTGTGTGGGGGCCCTTTGGCTCTGCTACGTTCCAGCCCAAGGCAAAGGTGACTTCCTAAAAGCTTGCTCAGACAGCAACTCCTTGCTTCCTGGGCCAAGCTTATAGCAGCAGCAGGAAGAACAGTCTGGAGCCCCACTGGTCTGGCCTGAGCCCTCGCGGCTCTGCCACCTCCTGATCTCAGGCTGGGATGGGGCCGGGAAAGGGCAGGTGCTGGAATCAGGCCTGGGTTCTGGTCCCAACTCTGCCTCTTGCAATGTACGGGCCGGGGCCAGCTCCTCACCACCGCCAGCGTGAACGTCCTCACCTCACTGGGCTGCTGGGGGCGGGGACACTGCCACACGGTCTGGGCCACCGCGAACACACACGGGGTCAGCTCCCCGCCAGCTCCCCGCCATTTGCAGGCAGCCAAGGACTCCAGTTCGGAAGGCCTGAAGGACAGGCTCCCAGCCCCAGAGCCTGTAAAGGGAGACCCTGGGGCAGGGACAGGGGCCAGCCGGGCCTCTCTTCCCGGCTCGCATTTTGAGCAGCCCCACTGCTGCCCCGTCCTGGGCGGCGTGTGCAGCGGCTGGCCCCCTGCGCCTCACCTTCTCATACGCAACATGGAAACCAAACACTTCAAACCATAACCTTCCTGTTGAAAATGCAAACAGTCTGCCTGCTCCTTTAAAGAAGAAACAATGTTTCCTTCGGATCTAGCAATTCCACTCCTAGGGATGTGCCCAACACCACCACCTGTCCACAGGGAAAACTTGCGAGAGATGCTCACCGCAGCACTGTTCGTAACAGCCCAGCCGGAACCGACCCAGCCAGCCACCAGGGTGTGGGTAAACTCATCGTCCGCAAAAAGGAGCGCGGTACTGACACGTGCTAGAACATGAGTGAGCCTTTGAGACCATGCCACTAAGTAAGAGAAGCCACCTATGCCACGATTCCGTGTACATGAAATGTCCAGGACGGGCCGATCACAGCGCGAGAGAACAGGTTAACAGCTGCCGCGGGATGCAGGCAGGAATGAGGGACACGGGACAGAACTGTCCTAAAACAGACTGTAGAGCTGAGCTCTGGGCTGGGCTGGGCTCCGAGCACTTTGCACGGATTCATCCAACCTGCACGGTGACACCTCCGCGTGGGTAGTGTAACTGCCACCATTTTGCAAATGAGCAAACAGACACAGAGAGCTTAAGGACGTTGCCCGGGGCTCACAGCTAAGTCACGATGGCACTGGGCCTCAACGCGCCTGCCGCTCTCCAGAGCCTGAACCACGACACTGTTCTGCCTCACGGCAGCCTTGGATTCCCCGTCTTCGGTATCAGAGACTACTGACCTGCCTGCCCACAGAAGCCAAAAGAACACCCCCCCCTACCCCCGCCACCCACTCCACATTCTGGTGTCCGGAACCCTAAGCAAAGCTGAGGTTTCCCGGTACCCCCCACTCCCCACGCCCATGCCCTAGGAGGCCCCTTCACCCTCTGGTCTCACCATTACCTGAAACAGATAGAGCTTCTCTGCCAGACTTTTGGCCAAGTACACATCGATCTGGGAAAAAGGGAAGAATATTTCAACAGGAGACAGACAGGTGCCTGGCCAGAGTGGCCCTGCCCCTGCTCCCTGGATGTTAGGGTTCATGGTTCCTAGAGGCAGTGTGGGGGAGAAGGCTCAGCCACCACTAGAAACAGAGGGAACCGAGGCTCCAGCCTCCCGCTCTGCAGCTAGTGTTCCTGGCCCCGCTAGGTCTGCTGCAACCCAATAAAAATGGGCTTTCCGGGATGCCTGGGTGGCTCAGTTGGTTGGGCGACTGCCTTCGGCTCAGGTCATGATCCTGGATTCCCGGGATCGAGTCCCGCATCGGGCTCCCAGCTCCATGGGGAGTCTGCTTCTCTCTCTGACCTTCTCCTCGCTCATGCTCTCACTGTCTCTCTCTCAAATAAATAAATAAAATATTAAAAAAAAAAAAATGGGCTTTCCACGGGGGCTGCTCAGATCACGATGCATCCTAGAGCCAGAGCAAATGCTTTTCTGATGAGGCCGGGGCAGGGGAGAGCTTACGCACTTGCTGCACTTCCTCCCCGTGTCCTCCGCCACCTCCCCTGGACTGACCTGTCACCCACCTCAAGGTGGTCTGTAAGCCCATCTGAGAACGACCCGGCCCAACTCCTCCTCCTCGGCACCAACCGGCCTGCGCCGCCGTGCGGCACTTTGCCTCCTGGCTTCCTGGCTCTTCGCGCTAACCATGTTCTCTCCCACCACGGCTCTTCGCGCTAACCATGTTCTCTCCCACCGCCAGGCCTTAAGGAGGAGTGAAGGGCATCAGCGCAGGCGAAGCCTGTGTGAAGGGCATTCTAGGTGGAGGGAGCAGCATGTGCAAAGGCCCAGAGGCTCTAGGATGTGTCTGGATCTGGGCTGACTCTGGAACCTACCTCCCCACCATCTGCATCTTGGGTCTCCTTCTTTGTCAGATCCCAAGTTTCCCGAGGGCAGGACACTGCCTTGCTCACGGCTGTCATAGCCCCCAGCACATAGTGGATCCAGCAAACAACTGCTGAATGACTTCTGGGTAGGCCCAGGAAGAAGGGGGAGTTGTTGAGCCCATTCATTCATTCAACAAATCATCACTGGGTATCTACTGAGTGGCAGGCACTGAACTTGGCTTTGTGGACACCGTGGTCAAAGAAGAAAATCCCTCCCTCGTGAAGCTTACATTCTAGGGAAAGGAGATTCTGTCTAGGGGACAGGGAGTGCTGTGACCAAGCACAGGGTGTAGCCAAGGGGGGCCGGGGAGGGCCAGGGAGGGTGTTCACGAGGCGGGTTGGGGGCCAGGGGTGGGATCAGGGAATCCTCTTTGACAAGGAAATGCTGGATCAGAGAATGGGAGGAAGCGAAAGTCTCAGCGAGGCAGTTATCTGGAGGAAGAGGGTTCCAGACAGAGGGAACAGACTGAGTTAGGGATCCCTAGAATACCAGCTGATGCCCGGCCAGCGCGATGGAAGAGCCCCAGCCCCGCTTCCTGCAGCGCTGCACCCGGGCACTGCTCCCTGGTAGCCCCGGCAGAGCGCGGGCAACAGCAGTTACCTCCTGTACGACTGGGTCATCCTCTTCATTGGCCATACTAGGGGGGACCAGCCGCACGATCCTCGGACTCGATCTGCAAGGGAGAGTAAGAGGCCTGAGTCAGTCAGCCATCCCGCCAACACCCCTGGGTGTCTCTGCTGCCACAGGCCTGCTCTGAGAGGGAGGAGCCGGAGACAAACAGGCACTGATCTCCTTTCTACAGCCTTCCTGGAATCAACAAGAGACGGCCCATTCTATACCCCAGTGGCCAGAACCGAACAGGAAGGTGAAACCACCAAGGCAGCACCTGGCGGCTACACCCGCGGGAAAGAATAAATGACCAGCTTTAAGGTTTCTTTGACCACTCACAGGAAAGAGGTCACTATCAGGCAGCAGATGGAGGCTGGCTGGTCCACAGCTGTGGTACAAGCACTGGAGCACTAACCGTGGGCCACGGGGAACCAGTAGGGGAGTCTGGCGTCCAGCAGGAAGAGCAGGCAGTCCCAAGGTTTTCCAGGGGGCTCGGTCTCTGGTATTTGACTTTCGAGCAGACTTCAAGCCCAACCCCCACGAGAGGATTCTGTTTGGTGTGTGTGACACAAAATGACCTTCTTCACAGACTTTAACGTATTCAACACACCAACCCTGCAAGGTGGCCCGACTGTCCCCATTTTCTAAGGGGGCACTGGACCTCGGGGATGCCGTGCACACGCGAGCCAGAGCCGCAGGGCACGCAGACGACGCACTGGGCTTCAAAGCCAGGCCAGCCAGGCTATCTGACTTCGGGTAACAGCCAGCAGTCGGGGAGCTCCAAGGGATGGGAAGGGCCTTCTGCCGGGAAGGAGGAGGGGGCACCTGGGCTGGACCCTGAAGGAGAGAAGGATCTGGACAAGCCACGACACCAGACGGTAAGGGATCCCAGGGGACTGGCCACACATCAAGCACCTGCAGCGGAGAAGGCTGCAGGTCTCCCCAGCAGAGGGAAGTCATTCCACGGGACTGACTCTTCCTAGTCCCAAAGGGACGGGCTGGTTACTCAGATACCTTCAGAAGCCCAGCAGCCCCCAGGGCCCTAGTTCTGGGTTAGAACATCATGATTTTTGTTTTATCTACTTAACATCTGAGTTATTCAATATTTAAAAGGTGCAATACCTTCACCACAGGTGGGGTTCAAGGTCCTCTAAGCCCTCCGCCTGAGCTGTATGACCCGAAATCCGTTCATGCGTTCCAGATCCACGTTCCCAACTCAGGCTGCTCAGTCCCAATGCCAGCCTCATCCCCGAGCCCCTGCTCCCCTCACCGCACACAACTCCTGTCAGGCCCACCCTGAAGGCAGTCTGGGGTCCGGCCACCCCACGGCAGCCTCCCCCGTCCAGCCAGCTCCGCTGCCGGCCTGCATGACAGCGACGCCCTAAATGATCTCCCTGCCCCACTTGCAACCTTACGATCTTCACCCAACCCCACAGCCAGCACCAGTGATGGCTCTGAAAACCCCATCAGCGCTCGCCACGCCTCTGCCTTCAAGGGCCTCCCGTCTGGTCCCCCTCAGGACAGACGCTGGAGTCCTTCTGGCCGACGCGCGGCTGCCTGCGCCCCTTCACCTCTCAGACCTCACCTCCCACAGCCCCGCCCTTCCTCGCCCCCCACCTCGGGCCTTGGTCACCACTGTACCCCCAGAGCCTCCCGGCTCCTGCCCTCACCTCTTCCAGGTTTTTGGCCACACCTCGCCTCCTCACGGAGACCCACCCCGTCTAACCTACCCCAAATGGCAACACCCGCCGACAGTGCCCTTCCCTGCTCTGGTTTCCCCCAAAGCACGGATCACCACAGGACAGTTAACACCTCCGTTACTATTTTGTCCCCAGCCCCACTGCCACTAAACTGTAAGTGACACGGAGACTGAGATGCTGGTCTGTTCTGTCCCTTGCCATTCCCCGGAGCCCGCAGCAGACACTGCACACAGACCTGCTGTCTGAAGAAAGGAACCACAGAACGGCTATTTAACAGGGAGCTACCAGAGACTTTTGAGTGGAGGAAGATGTGGAGGACGCAAGACGGCAAACCCGAGGGAAGCCGACTGCCCCAGCAGTTACAGCCTGACGACAGGAGGAGGATCAGAAGGCCTAGACGGACAGTCCGAGGTGTGCGCTCCTGCCAGAAAGAGGCGCACGGATGGCAGAGCCCCAGGCCCTTCCCCATCCGCACTGGCTGCCAAGGGTCACAGGTGCACAGGGAGCGCAGCCTCTCTGCAGGGCTCTCTCTGCAGGCTGGGGGTCTTCCACGTGAGTCCGGGAACAGCTCATATGTACAAAGACGTGTGGCCTGGGAGGTTCCCCAGACGCAATCATTCCTGAGAAACTGGCTCTCTCAGCTGTTACTGGGCTCTGCTGACCTCTCGCCCAGCCACCGAGGAACTCGAGGAGGAAGAGGTACCTGGAGTTGGGGCTCCTCCTCCACGGTGCAGACTAGGGTGATGGAGGGCTCTCACTTCCCCTCATCCTCCCGACCAACATCATCCAACTCCGAGGCTTCCCAAGTTCTCCGCCCAAGACCTACAGCCAGAAATCCACGGCACGCCGGAGCAGCAAGATGGCGAGGAGTAAGAGACCGAAATGCCATCAGGTCCCAGGAGCTGAGCCAGATAGTTACCAAACCATTCTGAACACCTACAAAGGCAACAGGAGATAGAAGAGCAGCAACTGTAGGAAAAGAAAATCAACCACTTTCCGGAAGGTGGGACTTGTGGGAACGGGAGTCCCAAGCGATGAGAAGGCAGACCGCGGGGGAGGGGCGGCTCCCCGAGGCGGCGGCAGCCAGTCAGGACTTGTGGCATCACGTCGCTCCAGAGGCTAAGCGGGGCATGGAGCCCTCCCGGGGACAGTGTGGTCTCAGGACCCACAGGGTCACAGACCAACCGGGGTGTCTGGCTTTGGCAGAGCTGCCAGCTGTCGGAGCGGGGAAGCCAGACGCAGAGACGGGGCCGAGGAGTGCGCTCTGGGCTTGGGGTTACCGGAAACTGTGATCCAAGGCACAGCCGGACCACGGCTCTTCAAGCAGGGACCCCACAAGCGGCAGGTGCGGGGAGACTCCCTTCTTCCTCCTCTGGGAGGAGCGGGGCAGGAGCACCGTGCAGGAATCTGCTGGATTTGGAGACTCCAAACAGGGCCGGGCGCCAGAGACAGAAACGCGGGGTCACAGGCCAAGCGAGCCCGGAGCACGGTGGGAGCCCAGGGAGAGGGGAGGGGCTGACCCCCCTTCTCTGAGGGCGCCCTGAGGAGCGGGGCCCGGAGTTCTAGGCAACCCGGGGCAGAGACTGGGAGGCCGCCGTCTTCACTCCCTACCTCGGAGCTCTACGGACAGCGGACAGCGGTCGGGAACCACTGCTCCCAAGAGCGAAGGCGCGCAGATTACACCGCCTGGCCCGGGCAAGGGCCGAACAACACCGCCTCGGGCAAAGACATCAGAGAATCACTGCAACAGGGCCCTCCCCGAGAAGATCGGCGAGAACGGCCAGCCAAGGGGCGCCTGGGTGGCTCAGTGGGTTAAGCCTCTGCCTTTTGGCTCAGGTCATGATCTCAGGGTCCTGGGACTGAGCCCTGCACTGGGCTCTATGCCCGGTGGGAAGCCTGCTCCCCACCACCCCCCCCCAACCTGCCTCTCTGCCTACTTGTATCTCTGTCAAATAAATAAATAAAATCTTAAAAAAAAAAAAAAACTTTAAAAATTAAAAAAAATTTTTTTTCTCATTATATTTTTAAAAATTTTTCCACTTCCCTATTTTAATATATATATATTTTTTTTTTTTTTAAAGATTTTATTTATTTGACAGGCAGAGATCACAAGTAGGCAGAGAGGCAGGCAGAGAGAGAGAGAGAGAGGAGGAAGCAGGCTCCCTGCTGAGCAGAGAGCCCGATGCGGGACTCGATCCCAGGACCCTGAGATCATGACCTGAGCCGAAGGCAGCGGCTTAACCCACTGAGCCACCCAGGCGCCCCCCCTATTTTAATATATTTTAAACTATTTTATCTTATCAATACCTTTTAAAAATATTTTTAAATTCTCATTATTATAGTCATATTTTATACTGTAATTGTATTTAACCCTTTTTTTAAAAGATTTTATTTATTCATTTGACAGACAGAGATCACAAGTAGGCAGAGAGGCAGGCAGAGAGAGAGAGAGAGGGGGAAGCAGGCTCCCTGCTGAGCAGAGAGCCCCATGCGAGGCTCGATTCCATGACCTCGGGATCATGACCTGAGCAGAAGGCAGAGACTTTAACCCACTGAGCCACCCAAGCGCCCCTTTAACCTCATTTTTAATATACATATAAAGTTTTTTTTTCTTTAAATTTTGGGATACAATTTCTTCTAATAGATCAAAATATACCCTAAATCTAGCACATGGCTTTGTTCTAATCTCCGGCCTGATCACACTGGTTCCTTTTCTTTTCTCTTTTTTCAACCAACATATTACCTTACCAATTCCTTTTTTAGAATCTTTTTAAATTTTCATCTTTACAGTCATATTCCACCCCTTCATCATGTTTACCCTTATTTTTGTAATATATAAGTTTTTCTCTAAAATTTTGGGAGGTAGTTTCTTCTAACAGACCAAAAAAAATCCAGAATCAAGCGTGTGGCTTTGTTTGACTCACCAGTCTAATATCTATAGATTTTTCCCCCCCTCCATTCTCCCCCCAGCCTCGGGTCTCCTCTGATTTGGTTAGTGTATATTTTTCTGGGGTCGTTGCTACCCTTTTAGTATTTCGTTCTCTCATTCATCTGTTCTTACCTGGATAAAATGACAAGGCGGAAAAACTCACCACAAAAGAAAGAATGAGAGGCAGTACCGACGGCTAAGGATCTAACCAATACGGACATTAGTAATACGTCAGAACTAGAGTTCAGAATGAGGATTATCAAGGTGCTAGCTGGGCTCAAAAAAGACACGGAAGATATTAGAGAATCCCTCTCTGAAGAAATAAAATCCCTTTCTGGAGAAAGAAAAGAACTAAAATCTAACCAAGTTGAAATTTTAAAAAAGCTATTAATGAGATGCAATAAAAAATGGAGCCTCTTACTGCTAGGATAAATGAGGCAGAAGAGAGAATTAGTGATATGGAAGACCAAATCATGGAGAATAAAGAAGCTGAGTAAAAGAGAGACAAACAACTAGTGGACCACGAGGGGAGAATTCGAGAGATAAGTGATACCATAAGACAAAACAGTATTAGAGTAATTGGGATCCCAGAAGAAGAAGGGGGGGGGGGCAGAAGGTATACTGGAGCAAATTATAGCAGAGAATTTCCCTGAAGGAAAAAAGCATCAAAATCCAGGAAACACAGAGAAACCCCGCAAAATCAGTAAGAACAGGTCCACAATCTGTCATCAAATAGTAAAACTCACAAGTCTCAGTGACAAAGAGAAAATCCTGAAAGCAGCTCAGGACAAGAGGACTGAACATACAATGGTAGAAATATTAGATTGACAGCAGACTTATCCACAGAGACCTGGTAGGCCAGAAAGTACTGGCATGATATATTCAGAGCACTAAACTAGAAACATATGCAGCCAAGAATACTACATCCAGCTAGGCTGTCACTGAAAATAGGAGGAGAGATAAAAAGCATCCAGGACAAACAAAATCTAAAAGAATTTGCAAACACCAAACTAGCACTACTGGAAATACTGAAAGGGGTTCTCTAAGCAAAGAAGTAACAGACCAGAAAGGAACAGATACAATATACAGTAACAATCACCTTACAGGCAATACAATAGCACTAAATTTGTACCTTTCAATAGTTACCCTGAATGTAAAAGGGCTAAATGCCCCAATCAAAAGACACAAGGTATCAGAATGGGGGGGGGGGGGACAAACAGACAAACAAAAAAACACACAGACCCATCAATATGCTGTCTACAAAAAACTCATTTTAGACCCAAAGACACCTCCAGATTTAAAGTGAGGGGGTGGAAAACAATTTACCATGCTAATGGACATCAAAAGAAAGCTGGGGTGGCAATCCTTATATTAGATAAATTAGATTTTAAGCCAAAAACTATAATAAGAGATGAGGAAGGACACTATATCATACTTAAAGCGTCTGCCCAACAAAAAGATCTAACCATTTTAAATATCTATGTCCCTAACACGGGAGCAGCCAATTATATAAACAAATTAATAACAAAATCAAAGAACCACATTGACAGTAATACAATAATAATAGCGGATTTTAACACTCCCTCTTACTGAAATGGACACATCATCTAAGCAAAAGATCAACAAGGAAATAAAGGCTTTACATGACACACTGGACCAGACGGACATCACAGATATATTTAGAACATTCCATCCCAAAACAGAATACACATTCTTCTCTAACATGGAACATTCTCCAGAATAGATCACATCCTGGGTCACAAATCAGCTCTCAACCAGTACCAAAAGACTGGGATCATTCCCTGAATATTTTCAGACCACAATGCTCTGAGCTAGAACTCAATCACAAGAGGAAATCTGGAAAGAACTTAATACATGCAGGCTGAAGAGCATCCTGCTAAGGAATGAATGGTCCACCAGGATATTAAAAGAATTTTAAAAATTCATGGAAACAAAGGAAAATGAAAACACAACTGTTCAAAATCTTTGGGACACAGTAAAGGTGGTCCTGAGAGGAAAGTGTATACCAATACAAGCCTTTTTCAAGAAACAAGAAAGATCTCAAGTACACAACCTAACCCCAAACCTAAAGGAGTTGGAGAAAGAATAGCAATGAACGCCTAAACCAAGCAGGAGAAGAGAAATAATAAAGATCAGAGCAGAAAGCAATGAAATAGAAACCAAAAGAACAGTAGAAAAGAGCAACGAAACTAGGAGCTGGTTCTCTGAAAGGATTAGTAAGATTGATAAACCCCTGGCCAGACTTATCAAAAAGAAAAGAGAAGGGGCGCCTGGGTGGCTCAGTGGGTTAAAGCCTCGGTCTTCGGCTCAGGTCATGATCCCAGGGTCCTGGGATTGAGCCCCACATTGGGCTCTCTGCTCGGCAGGGAGCCTGCTTCCCTTCCTCTCTCTGCCTGCCTCTCTGCCTCCTTGTGATCGATCTCTCTCTCTCTGTCAAATAAATAAAGAAAGAAAATCTTAAAAAAAAAAAAAAAAAAAAAAAGAAAGAAAGAAAAGAAAAGAGGAAGGACCCAAATTATAAAATCATGAATGAAAGAGAAGAATTCACAACCAACACCAAAGAAATACAAACAATTACAAAAACATATTATGAGCAACTATACACCAGCAAATTTGACAATCTGGAAGAAATGGATGCATTCCTAGAGACTATAAACTACCACGAAGAAATGGATGCATTCCTAGAGACTATAAACTACCACAACTGAACCAGGAAGAAATAGAAAACCTGAACAGACCCATAACCAGTAAGGAGATTGAAACAGTCTTTAAAAACCTCCCCAAAAACAAGAGCCCAGGGCCAGATGGCCTCCCAGGGGAATTCTACCAAATGTTTACAGAATTAATATCTGTTCTCCTGAAACTGTTCCAAAAAACAGAAATGGAAGGAAAATTTCCAAACTCATTGTATGAGGCATTACCTTGATCCCAAAACCAGACAAAGACCCCATCAAAAAGAATTACAGACCAATATCCTTGATGGACACAGATGCAAAAATTCTCACCAAAATATTAGCCAATAGGATCCAACAGTACATTAAAAGGATTATTCGCCATGACCAAGTGGGATTTATTCCTGGGCCGCAAGGTTGGTTCAACATCCACAAATCCATGTGATAGAACACATTAATAAAAGAAAGAACAAGAACCATATGATATCACAACGGACACTGAAAAAGCATTTGACAAAGTACAGCATTCTTCTTGATCAAAAGTCTTCACAGTGTAGACACAGAAGGTTCATACCTCACTATCATTAAAGCCATCTATGAAAAACCCACATCGAATATCATTGTCAATGGGGATAAACTGAGAGCTCTTCCCCTAAGGTCAGGAACACAGCAGGGATGTCCACTAACACTGCTATGTCAACATAGCACTAGAAGTCCTAGCCTCAGCAATCAGACAACGAAAACAAATAAAAGGCATCCAAATCGGCAAAGAAATCAAACTCTCACTCTTTGCAGACGATATGATACTTTATGTGGAAAACCCGAAAGACTCCACTCCAAAACTGCAAGAACTCATATAGGAATTCAATAAAGTGTCAGGATATAAAAATCATTGCACAGAAATCAGTTGCATTTCTGTACACCAACAGCAAGACAGAAGAGAAAAAAAAGGGAGTCGATCTCATTTGCAATTGCACCCAAAACCGTAAGATACCTAGGAATAAACCTAACCAAAGAGGCAAAGAAACTGTACTCAGAAAACTATAAAGTACTCATGAAAGAAATTGAGGAAGACACAAAGAAATGGAAAAATGTTCCATGCTCACGGATTGGAAGAACAACTATTGTGAAAATGTCTATGCTACAGCGAGATCCCTATCAAAATACCATCCATTTTCTTCAAAGAAATGGAACAAATAATCCTAAAATATATATGGAATGAGAAAAGACTGAATAGTCAGAGGAATTTTGAAAAAGAAAGCCAAAGTTGGCGGCATCACAACTCCAGATCTCAAGCTCTATTACAAAGCTGTCATCATCAAGACAGCATGGTACTGGCACAAAAACAGACACACAGACCAATGGAACAAAATAGAGAGCCCAGAAAATGGACCCTCAACTCTATGGTTAACTAATCTTCAACAAAACAGGAAAAAATGTCCAATGGAAAAAAGAGAGCCTCTTTAACAAATGGTGTTGGGAAAACTGGACAGCCACGTGCAGAAGAATGAAACTGGACTATTTCCTTACACTACACACAAAAATAGACTCAAAATGGATGAAAGACCTCAATGTAAGACAAGAATCCATCAAAATCCTTGAGAAGAACACAGGCAGCAACCTCTCTGACTTCAGCCCCTGCAACTTCTTCCTAGAAACATCACCAAAGGCAAGGGAAACAAGGGCGAAAATGAACTATTGGGACTTCATCAAGATCAAAAGCTTTAAAAAAATAATAAAATAAAAATAAATTTTAAAAAATCAAAAGCTTTTGCACAGCAAAGGAAACAGTCAATAAAACCAAAAGACAACTGACAGAATGTGAGAAGATATTTGCAAATGACATATCAGATAAAGGTCTAGTATCCAAAATCTATAAAGAACTTATCAAACTCAACACCCAAAGAACAAATAATCCAATCAAGAATTGGGCAGAAGGGGCGCCTGGGTGGCTCAGTGGGTTAAAGCCTTTGCCTTCAGCTCAGGTCATGGTCCTGGGATGGTTCTGGGATCGAGCCCCACATTGGGCTCTCTGCTGGGCAGGGAGCCTGCTTCCTCCTCTCTCTCTGCCTGCTTCTCTGCCTACTTGTGATCTCTGTCTGTCAAATAAATAAATAAAATCTTAAAAAAAAAAAAAAAAAGAATTGGGCAGAGGACATGAACAGACATTTCTGCAAAAAAAACATCCAGATGGCCAACAGACACATGAAAAAGTGCTCAACATCACTCAGCATCAGGGAAATACAAATCAAAATCACAATGAGATACCACCTCACACCAGTCAGAATGGCTAAAATTAACACATGAGGAAATGACAGATGCTGGCGAGGATGCGGAGAAAGAGGAACCCTCCTACGCTGTTGGTGGGAAGGCAAGCTGGTGCAGCCACTCTGGAAAACAGCATGGAGGTTCCTCAAAAAGTTGAAAATAGAATTACCCTATGACCCAGCAATGGCACTACTGGGTATTTACCCGAAAGATACAAATGTAGCGATCTGAAGGGGCACGCACCCCAATGTTTATAGCAGCAATGTCCACAATAGTCAAGCTGTGGAAAGAACCTAGATGTCCATCAACAGATGAATGGACAAAGAAGATGTGATATATATATATATATATATATAAACATACACACACAATTGAATACTATGCAGCCATCAAAAGAAATGAAATCTGGCCATTTGCAATGACATGGATGAAACTAAAGGGTATTATGTAATCGAAGTAAGTCAATCTGAGAAAGACAATTATCATATGATCTCTCTGATATGAGGAATTTGAAAGCAGGGCAGGGGGTCCTAAGGGGGAAGGGAAAAATGAAACAAGATGGGATCAGGAGGGAGACAAACCATAAGAGACTCTTAATCTCACAAAACAGAGGGTCGCTGGGGGGTGAGGGGAGAGGGTGGCTGGGTGATGGACACTGGGAAGGGTATGTGCTATGGTGAGTGCTGTGAAACGTTGAGCCTAGCGATTCACAGACATGTACCCCTGGGACAAATAATACATTATATGTTAATTAAAAAATAAAGAGAAAAAAAAACCCACCGCAGATCAGCGACCCTGAACATGCACGCAATTACAAAACTAAATCAAGGTTTCACATAAGCGTAAGTGCCCCTGTTGGATGTGATGCAGGTTTCACATAAGCGTAAGTGCCCCTGTTGGATGTGATGCAGTGAGATTCTTTGAAATTAAACATGCTGGTTACAATCCTCCAAAGTGGTTTCACATCCCACTAATAAAAAAAAAAAACTTAAGTAATCTCTATGCCGAACGTGGGGCCTGAACTCAACACCCCGCCGTGCTCTACAACTGAGCCAGCCGGCACCACTCACGAATCAATCTTGACCCGTGACTGACAAGCGCCGCTCCAACAAGCCTCCCCGAGGTTCTCTCGGCTACCTCCAGTCCGCCCCGAAACAGCCACAGCTGTCCTTGCAAACGAGTAAATCACATCATTCTCCCGCTCAAAACCCTTCACCTGCCACATAGAATAAAATCTAAAGTCCATTCCATGGCCTCAAGGCCTTATGTGATCTTGCCCCTGCCTTTCCCTCACCATCCACAAGGCCAGGTGGCCATCTGCCGGGCCTCCAAAAGTTGAGTCCCCCCCACAGTCTGTCTCAGGACCTTTGCATGACAACTGCTTTTCCCAGGTCTTTTCAAAGCGGGCTGCTTTTCGGTAGATATTCCCCTGCCAGCCCCTCCTAGAGGCAAGTTCCCTGGCGCCCACCGGAAAGAGCCCTCCCAACCAGCTCAGAGTCAGGACCACCCCTCCCTGTTTCCTTTCCTTCACGGTTCTCACCGTCTGGAACTATCTAGTCTGTCTGCCTTTGTGCTGCCTGCCTCCTGCACTGGAATGGAAGCTCCACGGGGCCTGGCAGTTACCTCAACCATAAAGTAGAGATCATTATACTCACTTCATCAAGTTGTTATAAGGATTATTATCTCTTTTCAAAATCCATGCTGTTCTCCCAATACCTAGAACAGTGCCTGGCATGAAGTGGACGCTCAATACAGTACAAAGAACAAATAAATGCACGCGTGAAATCAGGCGGTTACAGACCGTTCACCAGCCGCATCCAGACACTGGCGGACTCATGGTTTGGGTCTCACAGACATTTGCAGACAGACAGGGGCTGTGGCCCAGGCAGAAGCAGACCTTCCAGCCGCAAGCCAAGCTTCTCCAACTGAAGCGACCACCTGTGACCAACCTGGGTGTCCTGTGGCCATCATGGTACTCTGGGGGCAGTGGCTGTGCCCTTCAGCACTCGAAATTTCCCCCAGGAGGGAGCTGCCAACTAAGGGAAAGGAGACAAGGACCCCAGGTGGAGGGAAGGAGGGGTTCCCAGCTAAGGAAATACCCCAGTGCCACCCCTGGGGGCATCCCGGTGCACCTGGGAATGGAACCGGTCAGACAATCGGAAATGCGGAGGCATCTCCAAGGTCTCTCTAGCTACTGGAGGGAGAAGACCAAGTACGATGCAGTTAAGAGGAAAGGACCCGGGCGCCTGGGTGGCTCAGTGGGTTAAGCTGCTGCCTTCGGCTCAGGTCATGATCTCAGGGTCCTGGGATCAAGTCCCACATCGGGCTCTCTGCTCAGCAGGGAGCCTGCTTCCTCCTCTCTCTCTGCCTGCCTCTCTGCCTACTTGTGATCTCTGTCTGTCAAATAAATAAATAAAATCTTTAAAAAAAAAAAAAAAAAAAAAGAGGAAAGGACCCCAAGGACAAACCGTCTCAAGGCCTGGATTCTAAATGCCCGTGTGTCTCTCTGGCAAGACATCTCCCCGCTCTGGGTCACCTCAGCTTCCACCTGTGTGAATGCATTAACCCTTAACCAGCATCAGCCCCTTCTCCGAGGACTTCACACATGTTCTCATCCTCTCAACGGTCCTCTACGTCAAGACTCATCCTTGCCAGTTAAGAAACCAGGGAACTCGGATCCAGAGAGTAGGGAATTCTGCCCAGGGTCGCTGTGCCGGAGAACCGCAGAGCCAGAGCGGAAGCCCAGGTCCGGCTGATGTCAACCACCCGGATTCTTAACCACGAGGCTGCACCCCTCGTCCAGGAAAGGCACTATGGGATAGTGGGGAAGAGCCTGGCTGCTCAGCACCAGACGCCACCGGTTCAAATCCCACCTCCGCTACTTCCGATCCGGGGCCGGCTGCGAACGGTCTGGACGGGGCCAAGTCTCCAAGTCTCGCTCTTTTCATCCCTTTCAAAGGGGGGATAAGAAAAGGACTCAACCTCCCCAGGGGCTGCGGTGAGGCTTAACGAAGGGTCATAAATGGAACCTGCGGAGAGCTTTGTTATTACTTGGCAACATGTTTGTTTTTTGGTTTTGGGGTTTTTTGGGGTTTTTTCCCCCCCCCAGGTCGGAGAGCACACCGCGGCCACAAATCAAACCCCGCAGAGCCGGGGCTGCTGGCGTCTCCCCCGAGTCGGCCGGCCCACCGCAACCCGACCAAGGCCGCGGGATTTTCCTGATCCCCGTTTCACAGGGGACGAAACGCTGGCGATGGAGACGACCTCCTCGTCGCCCTCCGACTCTAAAGCGGCGCAGAACCCGACCCACGACCTTGCTCGCGTACGGGCCGCCCGGCCGTGCGTCCCGGCCGACTCGTCCCCCGAGCCCACGGTCGCGGCCGTCCCCGCGGCGCCACGCTGGCTGTCCGCGAACGCTGCATGGCGGCCCGAAGACGTGAAGGAGACGCGTCGGGCCCGGCCCGGCCCGGCCCGGCCGCGCGGAGGCTGCTCGGGCTCAGGGCGAGCAGGGGGGCCGGGGCACGCTTGGGTAGCGCCCGCCCTGTCCGGCGGGGACGGGCCGCCAGCGCCGGGCCACCCTGTCCAATGGGTCCCGCCTCCCTCGCAGGCGGTCGGGCCCCCTCTCACGCCCACCGCCCGGCCATCGCCACGAGCCGCCGCGCGGGCGGGACACCGGCCGCCTTCGGACAGGCGCTCCCGCAGGAGGCCGGCCGGGGCCGGGCGGAGCACCGCGGCGGGACCCTGAGTCAGCGCCGGCAGCCTCGGCCGCGACATCCCCGACTGCCGGGCCGGGCCGGGCCGAGGTCGGAGCCTGCGGCCGGCCCGGGGCCACGGTAGCGGGCTGCCCGTCCCTCCCGCCGCCCGAGGCCCGGGAGGCTCCCCAGACCCCGAGCTCCACGCGGCGCGGGCCTCCCGGCCTACTCGGCAGCCCGGCCCAGGCCCACCTCGCGAGTGCGGCCCCGCTCCAGAGCCGGCGTGCGCTGCCTTCTGGCCACTCACCTCTCCGCGGGGGCCGCGCGCGGGCGGCGGCAACGGCCCAGGGACCCGCGGGCTGCAGAGGCGGCGGCGGCCCGGCTCTTCTCTTAGGCGGCGGCCATGTTGCTGGCGGAGAAACTCCAGCGGACACGTGGGGGGAGCGGGGCCGGGCCTCACGCTTCCTTTTACCCACAATGCCCCGCCCCGACGCGCACAGGCCCGCCTCCTCGCCGCTCCATTCATGCCGGCCGCGGGCCGGGTCGGGCAGCAGGGGGCGCTGACGATCCGGCAAAAGAACAGCAAAACGGACACTCCCCCGCCCAGGCGGCGAGGACAAAAGTGAGACATCCTGGCAGCGGTGGGATTCGAACCCACGCCCCCGAAGAGACTGGAGCCTTAATCCAGCGCCTTAGACCGCTCGGCCACGCTACCCAGCTGGTAAAATGCTCTTCCAGGAAGCTACTTAATACTTTACTGAGCAAATTTCACGGACGTTTCTAGTCCTTTGCCTGATTTTGATGGACTTAATTTTGAATGTGTCATGTATTTTAAAAGAAATCATTTGCTCCAATAATTGCACCCAGATTCGTTTCAAATAGATTTTAGAGCGAAAAGCAGCTTAAGAATCTGTGTTCTGGGTCGGCTGTTTAACCCGGAGATCTCAGAAGGAGCCACGTATCTCCGTGGAAATGACGGATTCCAGCAGTGATTCTCCCTAGGGGCTACGAAAACCAAATCGGGGGAGCTGGTGTAAGCAGTTTACTCTGAAACGCTATGAGTTTTAATGTTTAGTTACTCAAAAAGTAAGTGAATTATTGCAAAATATTTACACTTTGCAGATAAGTTACAATGCTCTTTTATCTTTGACCCTAAGTCCCAGCCACAGAGGTAACCAACTTAGTAACTATCTTTCTGGATTTTCTGCTGTGAATGTATGTGGATTTTTTGGGATATATTCATATGCATACATAGATACCCATAGAGAATTGATGTTTCGTTTTTATTGTGTATGGGTTTTTACATAAATATTATCATACGATTACTCTTAATCTGCAACTGTTTTTTCACCCAAATATACTTTTAAAATATCTATCCATGTTAATGGAAATAGATATTTAAAAATATAGAAAAAGTACAAAGAAAAAATAATCACCCACATTCTCACCGCCTAATATTGTGGCATTTCACTTCCAGTTCTTTTCCTACGTACATACTTTTCATTAAAAGTTATTCAGGAAACAATATAAATATGCTGTCCTTTTAAAAATCCATTTGAAAATATACTAGAGCATTAAACATTTTTTTTTAAATAAAAATATACTAGACCTTTACAAATTAAAAATAAATCCTCCTTCCCAAACATCCTCCCTTGGCTATGACTATTATTATGACTTGATGTGTATTCAATCCATTTTTTATCCCTTCATATCTATATATATTTATATCTATAGATACAGATATTTGTGTATTTATACATATATTCTCATGAACAATATATAGAATGGTTTTCTGTATTTTTTCCATTTTTGTAAATATTATTGTGCCAAGATCATTCTGAAACATATTCCTCTACTCCAACATTATGAGTTCTATTACCAATGCATAGAGATTTTATTCCACGATGTGAATATGGACCTTTTAGTTGTTTATATTATTGTTATATTCAAGTTTCTGGTTAATATCTAACTAGCACACACCCTAACATCTGGGCATTCCATATCTCTCCTTATCTTCAATTCCTCCTCAACTGAGTTTTTCCCCATCTACTTTTAACATAAGTATTGATAGGCAACGATTTCATTGCATCAGGAGAGTTTGTTGCTTTTAAAGGAATTTTTAAAGAAATACAGTAGCAGCCATCTATTGAGGACACACACTAGCCATTGTGGGGGATTCAGAGCTAAATGAGGAATAGTTCTTAAGATCAAAAGAGGCATTCATCTAGTCGCAGTGTTTTAGTACTAGGAGGGACTTTGTGAGTTGTGTGCCGAGTTTTCCAAAAGGAAATATCCTCATGGTAAAGGCTAATTGCTGGAAGATCTGCCTAATCTCACTCTTCTAAGAATTGCCTGCACTGCCCAGAGAGCGGATCCCTGGCAGTCCCCTCAGTGCTGTGCCCCCATCCCTGCCCATGGTGTGCATGGGCAGGGGTGTCTGTGGTAGATACAGCACTCGGGTCAGACCAATCAGAGCCTCTTTTGAGATTCTGAACTGAGACATGGTGGTTTCCCGATTTGTTAATTTTAATGTGTTCAGTGTTAGAGTGTCAAGGGTTAGGGTCTAAGACTGACAGGAGCATGGGAGAAAGGGAGATTTGGGATGGCCATATTCTGGGAAATAGATTGGAGAAGTAGAGAAGGCCCGTGCGTGGGGGGAGAAGAGAATGATACAAGCAGAAGAACAGAGTCACAGAGAAATCCTGAAGGTTTTCCGGCTCCCACCTCAAGACCCTTCCTAGGACCCAGTGGGATTCACATTTGCGGAGATATCCTTTTATCATTACAATAAATGCCCCTCATCGGCTCAAGCTAGTGCTACCTTGTAGCTGGCCATCATAAGAAATAAACTCCGCTTGTATGGTAGGGGCTCAGATGAAGCTAGAGGTATTTCTGACAGAAGATTCTGGAGCAATTCAGGTCTGTCCCTACTAATATTATACTGAACGGGGTACTTAACAGGCATCCTGCACAGATGCAGGCTGATTCTGAAAGGCAGAGCCCCAGGCCTCCCTTGGGGAGTTTCTTGTAGGGTCGAAGCGCCCTTACACAGCTCTCTGTGACAATCAGATGCAAACCTAAAAAGCAGGAGAAGCAGAATGTTGTATCAGAACTCCCGGACCTGCATCCCAGCAGCTTTAAACCGGGGAGACGGAAGGAAGGGCTGAAATCCTCACCATCCCTTGGTGGCCCTGCTTCTCTGCCCCCGGTTAATGGGGCAGGTGGAAAGAGGAAACGCCACAGAGCAAACACTGTTCATTTGTCCCCCCCCCCCCCAACCTGGGGACTTTCAGGTGAAGGCTGGCACCCTCCATATCACAAGCCCTCAGCGTATGGGGACTCAGTCCTGGATGCTCTCCCTTCTTCACTCTCTTGCTTCCATCAAAGGAAGATTATCTGAAACCTGGGCAGAGACCAAACCTTTCTGCACGAAATCTCTTTTTGGGAAGACATGAACATTCCTGATAAAATGCTTAAGCTTCTTCTTAAGAAATATAATGGCACTGAGATTTGTACTTCGAAGCTAATTTTCTACTCACCCTGTTGATGGTTATCTGTCAATCTTTTTAATCATTCTTGTCCTATAGAGGGTCTACCAGGATAAAGGTAAAAAAGTGGTCACCTTGGGGCGCCTGGGTGGCTCAGTGGGTTAAAGCCTCTGCCTTCGGCTCAGGGTCCTGGGATGGAGCCCTGCATCGGGCTCTCTGCTCAGCAAGGAGCCAGCTCCTCTCTCTCTGCCTGCCTCTCCCCCTACTTGTGATCTCTCACTGTCAAATAAATAAATAAAATCTTAAAAAAAAAAAAAAAATAAAGTGGTCACCTTGTGCTGGGTTTGGCTGGGTGGGTGGAGTCGTATTGCCTAGAAAGGCTCAAGGGAGCTTTCTGGGTGCTGAAAATGTTCAGAAGTTCATCAAGTTGTACACTAAAGATTGTGTGCTTTACTCGATAGAGGAGGAAAAGTATTAAAAAGCGATTTTTTTTTTTTTCCTAATGTGAATCTTTGAATTAGCCTCCCAGGGGATCCACACTGGCAGCCAGATTGCAACACAATTTTGACATAGGCTTGCAACAAAACCATCCAAAAAATTTAACACTCTCTTCTAAACTTCAGAGCCTCTTCCTCTTCCTCCCCAAAGGGAATACTCTGTCTGGGTGAGAACCTGTTGTTTTGCCCTTTCCCCGTCTTCTGGTTCCAATACTCATTTTTCCTTTGGGAAATACTCACTGCGGGGTGTAAAAGGAACCGTCAATCAAAAGCGCTCAGGGGGCGGGCACAAGACCCAATTAGGCCAATCAGAGGCTTTAGCCTGGGAATTGGGCTCTGAATCTGGCCCTCCATAACCCTCAGTAAGGCGGGAAACCGAACTTCCAGCCCCTCTGTCACCTTCTGCTTCCTGGATCTACACAGTTGGCCTCGTACCTCTCTTTCTGAGGCCTGATTCTTTCCCTTTTACCTGCCATACTCTAAGTTGCTTCCTTCCCCCCAAGTTGCTTCTTTGCTAAAAGTTAACCAGCACTGAGTTACCTACAGCCAAGGCAACCCTATGATCACTGTGGGCTTCCCAAAAAGGAACTTTGCTCTTGCAGGACACAGGCTTCAGTTGCATGCAGAGCGTACACCCTCAGCTCGGTGCTCAGAGCACTTTTCTTTCTTTCTTTTCTGGAACAAATGCTTAATTGGAAGAAAAACTAGGGCACCAGGGTGAACTAGGGCTCTCCCTGGCAAACTGGGACATGCGGTCACCCTACACCTTGGTCACTCAAAGATCCATCTAAGTTGACTGCCCTGAGTGGGATGTCCTATGTTGAGTCACACATCCAGCTGTGAGGCCCGTTGCTGGTGGGGGCCCCCCTCAATTCCTCTGCTTCTCAGCTTTGTAAACAAGCACCTGGTGTCCCGGGAAGGTGCTGGTGGCCCATGAGAGTAATATGGGAGCCTCAGTTGTCACCATTTATGTCGGAACATTGACCACACCTGATCTTAGAACCTTCCAACTTTCCTTCTTGACTAATGAAAACGTTCTTCGCAAATGGTTTTGCCATAGGAGCACAGTAAGCCTCCTCTTTCTCATCTGTGAAAAGGTCACGATAATACGCATGTTTGTTGCAAGGTTACAGATAACTGTATGCGCCCAGCCCAGTGACTGACATACTGTATCTCGTCACTCAGAATTGTGTTTCATATTTTAATATCTCTACAATTGACCTGTATCCTGTGATCAATGGCAAGTGGTTTATTTTCAGTATTTTTTGTTTTGTTTTTTTTACTTACTTGCTTCATAAAATAATGGTACATCTTAAAATCGATGCTTAGATTCGATAAAACATAGTAGATGCTTGATACATTAGTTATTATCATGAATTTTTAACTTACCAGACTTAATATTCTTAACTATTGTTAAAATTGTTAAATATTATAGTATTGTTAACTGTAACTATATTGTGACTATCTTAAATTCTTACTTTAAAAAAAAAAGATTACTTACTTATTTATTTGAGACTGAGCAGGGAGCCCTTGAGCCATCCCAAGACCCTGGGATCATGACCTGAGCTAAAGGCAGATGCTTAACTGACTGAGCCACCCAGGCACCCCTAAATTCTTACTTTGATAATTTTATCAAAGTTGTAATATGTGTATCAATTCTGTAAGGCTTGTTACCAAATCAGCAGTATGCCTGCCCCATCCGCCCCATGAGACCATTTTCAGCTCTCAGATGATTCTTTTTTTTTTTTAATTTTTTAATTAACATATACTGTATTATTAGCCCCAGGGGTACAGGTCTGTGAATCGCCAGGTTTGCACACTTCACAGCACTCACCAGAGCACATACCCTCCCCAATGTCCATAACCCAACCACCCTCTCCCTACGGCCCCCTTCCCCGCAACCCTCAGTTTGTTTTGTGAGATTAAGAGTCTCTTATGGTTTGTCTCAGATGATTCTTCTGATATTTATCACCAAATGTCTAAATAACACGCTTACATTGCTTTAGTTTTTTGGGGTTTTTTTTTTTGGTTCTTTTGTTTGTTTGTTTTAGATATTCCTGACTGGCTTCCTACTAAGGAAGGTAAGAAGTGAGCTGTCACCATGCTTACTTCCACCATGGGAAACACGCCCTACCCCAGTCCTCCAAATATTCATACTGTTATTTTATTTCTGTGGAAATTAGTAAATAGCACTCACTAAGTTCTAGCTTAGTTATACACTCAACTATTATTTTGCCTTTTGTGGAAAATGTTCATAGTTAACAACTGCCTGAGGGAAAAAATATGTCTCATTTCCAAAATGTGTACCTAACTCAACTTCGAACTGTCCCTCCTTGCCACACAGACATGAAATATTTATTGCTTCAGTTTCTTGAAGACATTTCTTCCATAGCCCCTTATCAAGCCATAAACTGTTTTTCTTTTTCTTTCTTTTTTTTTTTTTTTTTTTTTAAGATTTTATTTATTTATTTGACAGAGAGAGATCACAAGTAGGCAGAGAAGCGGGCAGGCTCCCTGCTGAGCAGAGTCCCTGGATGTAGGGTTTGATTCCAGGATGATCCCAGGACCCCGGGTTCACAACCGGAGCCGAAGGCAGAGACCTCAACACACTGGGCCACCCAGGTGCCCCTCTTTGTACTTTTGTATTCTACCCTTGCACTTGATTAATAATTTGGGCATATGAGTGTATGTTAAGAGCATTTCCCCCAGAATTTAGAAGGCATCATCTTCCAACTTCCACTGTTTCTGTTGAGATGATATCTGAGGTCATTCTGATTCTTGATCCTTTGTATGAAACTGGTTCTTTCCCTCTGGAAGCTTCCAGGATCCTTTGTCCTCAGTGTTCTGAAATTTCATGAAGATGAATCTTGGGGGGCGCCTGGGTGGCTCAGTGGTTTGAGCCGCTGCCTTCGGCTCAGGTCATGATCTCAGGGTCCTGGGATCGAGTCCCGCATCGGGCTCTCTGCTCGGCGGGGAGCCTGCTTCCTCCTCTCTCTCTCTGCCTGCCTCTCTGCCTACTTGTGATCTCTGTCTGTCAAATGAATAAATAAAATCTTAAAAAAAAAAAAAAAAAAGATGAATCTTGGCATAGGTCTTATTTTTATACAGTGTGTTAGGTAGTCATAGGCCTCGTTATTCTGGAAAACATATGTTCTTCAGTTCTGAGAAATATTTTTGAAAAAAATTTTAAAAAGATTCTCTCTATCGGGGCGCCTGGGTGGCTGGGTGGGTTGAAGCCTCTGCCTTTGGCTCGGGTCGTGATCCCGGGGTCCTGGGATGGAGCCCCACATCAGGCCCTCTGCTCCGTGGAGAGCCTGCTTCCTCCTCTCTCTCTGCCTGCCTCTCTGCCTGCTTGTGATCTCTGTCTGTCAAATAAATACATAAAAATTTAAAAAATCTTCAAAAAAATTAAAAAAAAAAAAAAAGAAGATTCTCTAACCGCTCTATTGTGTCAAACTCCTGAATTAGGCTCTTAGACTTAAAATTTTTTTTCTTTTGTTATAGTTAAGACTATTACACTTGTTTTTTTCCCCCAGTAGATACTACTTAATATAAGAGCTCCAGGGACGCCTGGGTGGCTCAGTCGGTTAAGCCGCTGCCTTCAGCTCAGGTCATGATCCCAGCGTCTTGGAATCAAGTCCCGCATCAGGCTACCTGCTCAGGAGGGAGCCTGGTTCTCTCTCTGCCTCTGCCTGCTTGTGCGTACTTACTTTCTCTCTCTGATAAATAAATAAGATCCTTAAAAAAAAATTAAGAGCTCTAACTCTCTAGAATTTGGTTTGTAATTGGGAAAACTGAAAATGTGCTTTAAGTCAGAAAGAAGAAGTGTGTAGGAAAAAAACAAGTGGATGTTTCAAACGGCTCATGAAAGGAAAAAACCAGACCCAGTCCTAACCAGACTTAGGAGTTTCTTTTGGCAACCTGAAATACTTGTACGTATGTCAAGGTAGAAGGAAAGAAACTAAACCTTTCTGGAACCCTCCTCACTGTATTACAGTGAAAGTTATTTGCTTGCTGCTAAATGATTTGTATACTGGTAGGACTGTATTCACTTCTTTAAATTTTAATCAACACATGGCAAATATAATTTAGTAAAAATGACAACTGTATCTACATGCAAGTTTAATTTCTATTAAAAGCCTGTTTGAAAATCTTACCTATGAAAATACAATCTTAGAACTCTGGCCCCAAATTTTAAATGGCCAAGTGAAAGATCATTAAAAAAAAAGCCACACATGGGGGCGCCTGGGTGGCTCTGCGGGTTAAGCCTCTGCCTTCAGCCCAGGTCATGATCTTAGGGTCCTGAGATTGAGCTCCATGTCAGGCTCTCCACTCAGCGGGGAGGCTGCTTCCCCCCCCCTCTCTGCCTGCTGGTCTACTTGTGATCCCTTTCTCAATGTAGAATAAATAAATAAAATCTTAAAAAAACAAAAAACCCACACAGGGTTGGGGTTGTGGGCTGGCTGGCTCAGCTGGAAGAGCACGTGACTGCTGGTTTTGGGACTGTAAATTCAAGCCATGTGTTGAGTAAAGAGGTTACTTAATGATAAAATCCTAAAACAAACCAACCCTCCCCAATAAAACTACACAAAAATAACCTTGGGCTGTTCTTAGCTGATTTCTCCACAAAGCAAAAGTGGTAACATTTTAAGTGCTTTATTGTAAACAATGTACTGCTCAGTTAGCCTGTTCCTCTGACTTCTAGAATTTTCTCTCACATTTTTTATCTTTTGGGGGTTTTTTGGTTGACTACGTGGGAAACAAAGGCAGAAGGAAGTGTAGATAAAATTAAATGCCCTTATAACCTGTAGCCCACGGACAAGGTCAGAGTATAACCTCTTAGACGCTCCCAACTGTCTTAATGCTCGTGTCTTGCTAGAGAGAGAAACTACCTTGGGTTGACAATAGCAAGACCTCGAAACCCTCTGAGTTTCTTTACAGATGAAAATCCTTTTGTAACTTCCCTTATCTTGACTCCCCTCAACCCCAAAGTCTATAATCAGTTGCTCCTTACAATCTGTGGGCGGCAGTAGCTCTGTCCCTGGGCTTTAATAAAATCACCTTTTTTTTTTTTGCACCAAAGACGTCTCTAGAACCCTTTCTTGGCCTTTGGCTCCAGACCCCAACAGCATTATTTAAAAAAAAAAATCACAGATATTGTTGTTCCCCTTCCTGGGAGATTTCCTTCCATTATTTTCCAACCCTTTAATTAGGTTACTGTAAGAATTTCTGTAGAATATACTCAATTTACAAGTGCTCTTTTGTTGCAAGAATTTTTTTTACAAGTATTTTCTGCACTGTTGGTATTGTGTGTGTGTGTGTGTATTTAAGATTTCATTTTATTAAAAAAAAAAGATTTCATTTTATTTATTTGAGAGAAAGAGCAGGAGCAGAGGAAGAGGGAGCAGCAGACCCCACACTGAGGAGGGAGCCTGAGGCTCAGGACCTGAGCCAAAGGCAGACACCCAATCGACTAAGCGTGAATTTTGCGTGAATTTATAGAATTGCATCTGTTCTTTTTGTGGATGCAAAAAAAATTTTTTTTATTTTTAAGTAATTTTTACCCCCCACACGGAGCTCGTAATCACAACCTGGAGATGAAGAGTCACTAGCTCCTCCCACTGAGCCAGCCAGGTGCCCCTCAGTATCTTTTTTTTTTCTTTTTTTTAAGATTTTGTTTTAGAGAGACAGCATGAGCGCGGGAGGTGCGGGGCAGGAGAGGGGGCAGAGAGAGAGGAGAGAACCTCAAGCGGACTCCACACTCAGCTCGGAGTCTGATGTGGGGCTCGATCCCACAACCCTGCGATCATGACCTGAGCTGAAACCAAGTCAGACGCTTAACCAAATACGCCGCCCCGGCGTCCCGCACCTGCAGTATCTTAGCTAAGACAATTAACCAGATTTTTTGTTTCTTAAGGTAACCGTCCTGCATTTTGTTTCCTCCAAGATGGTTTCTTCTGGTGTCTCCCCCCCACCCTTCTGTTGTCCTTACCTAGGGATCTTTGGCTGACTCTTCAAGTTTTAAGAATGGGGCTCTAAAAGGTGTGGGAATTCCTGTCGGTGTGAGTGGGGTTTGGGGTCTGAGGTCCTTCCGCTGAGGGGCTACCTCCAGCTAGGTTCATTAGGAGGGAAGACCTTTTTAACTGGTCATTGCAGACTCCCTAGGGGTCTCTCCAGTTGCCTGCGCTCTGCCAGCAGAGTCCAAGGCAGGCTGCCAATGCCCAGCAGCAGAGGGGGGAGAGGCGGCTGGTGAAGCCTTTACACCCAATATGGTAACTTCCCCCTTAACCTCTTTTCTGTAAAGCAGCCAGACTCTCTGTCTGCTCTGCCTGGCCTCCCAGGGTTCTGCAGGGTGATGGACAGGAAGCCAGCGGCCTACAAGCAAAGGTGAGCTGGTCTGCTCCCTTGTCTTTCAACTGACCCTATATTTTTAGCCCCGTTTCACTTCCCCTTCCCCAGGTTCCTGGTACTAATGCCTCACCCTTTGGGGTCAGCAGAGTTCTCAGCGCTAATCCAACTATAATCCCTCCGCTTTCCAGCCGCATGGGCTTCTGCCATTAAGAAAATCTCTTTCCCTGTCACTTTAATGGGGCCTCAGGAGCCAATGGACCTAAGCGTGTGACTTCAATGCACTATGCTTAAGTTCAAATTACTTTAAGTTAAAAAAGCATTAGTTTGAAAACCAAATGAACATACCAGTGACCAAGATTTTCTTAAATTCTGGATCACAGAGCATCTCTAATGTGCATTATCTTCTTTGAGGTGGATGACAACTCTGAAATATAAAGGATTATCCTTTCTGTCTTATGGATGGGAAAAACGGGGGAAAAAAAGAGAGGTTCACACACTTTAAAGCAAAAGGACCACATAGGGCCAAATCTAGACAAAATTAAAAAAAAATTAGAATTTATTAGAAATATTAAAAATCAGGAGAACCTGCATTCACACATCCGATCTCAACAGCTCTTGAAAGACTGGGAAATGGGGCAACATGGTGCCCACACCCTTCCCGTGGTGACAATCACTTGGGGCTGAATCCCAGCTAATCCTTTCAGATACGGCCTGTCTCCCCACCTCCCCCCAACTCCACAGCTACTTCATCTAGTCCACCACACGGTCCCTGGTTACTAGGAGACATTTGAATTCGAAAGGGAAAACAAAGAAACCACTTTATTTGAAAAGACCATATGGAACTGAATACATATGCAAAAATAAATTCGAAACACAGGCCACTCCCCTGGGCCCCACCCAGGGTCCACCTTGACTAGGTTAAATGGTTACCTTGAGAGTAGAAATAGGAGTAACAGGCACAAATCCATGCAGAGAAAATGCATATTTTGTCTCCTTTCCCCCCCGCACAAGCTGCATATGCCTTTGTAAACATGTGTCCATTTGTAAAGCAAGTCCAGTACCACAGACACATGTGCTGGGACAAAAGGAAGTTATTAAGATAGCACGGAGGGTGCTTTACCTGGCTTGGTTCCCCAAGTTTGCATTTGATGAGGAATCCCCACAGTGCCTCAGGGGAAGGCAGAGGGGGGCAGTTTTCAGATGTCCAGGGGTTTGAGATTTTTTTTCCCCTCTTACATCCATAAAGTCTGCTTTAAAAACAAAACAAAACAAAAAAACCCCAAAAAACCCTACAGCAAACCTGAAAGGGGCATTATACTCTAATCTAATTTTAAATTTTATTCCCAGGATCCTCTAAGTAACAGCAGCTTTCAAATCCTAGCTGTAGCTAGCTGCTAACCAGCAGGGTCACTGCGAGAATTTATCTTTCAAAACCTTGGTTTCTCCATCTGTGATGGAAGATACAGGACATATCCCAGACTTTGCTGATCTCCTGAACCTGCTTCCTGCCCTTAAAGATGGTCTCTGATGTCTTCCCAGTTGGGCTGGAAAGTCCTGGGGTTGGCTTTTGTTTCTGCATGCCCAGATCTGTGGGGATGGGAGGGGAATGCCCTCACCAGCTTTAGCAGGCACCAAACTAGGTTTTGAAGGTGGGATAAGCTCTTCTCCTGGCTCAGATCAATCTGGGCATCACGCAGATCACTGGACTCTCACTGGTCTTCAATAAGCATTGCTAAGCTCTCTATCCAGGCCATCCCAGCCTCCTGGAAGAGAAGCTGGCTGAGTTAAGGGCGTGGAGGTGCGTGGGTTGGAACTGGAGGAATGACACTGTAACCCAATGGGGATAACACATCATTAACTGGGAGGAAGACACAGAGCCACGGATCAGGTGCTGTGACTAGGGCTGGCTCTCCGTTTGCTCACACATTTATCTCCAAGGGCTTCCTCTGCCAAGGCACTGTGTTTTTGAGCACTGGGAGCTGAAAAACTGGTATTGCTTTTGACTTCCGGGCGTACTGCAGTAACCCCCTAGTCAAGGCTTAGAGCCGAGTGGGCAAACCACTGCCTAGGCAGGCTGTTTTGGTAAGAAAAGTTTTACTGGAACATCAGCCAAGCTCTTTCATTTACATGCTGTTCCTGGGTGTTTCTTCACTACGATAGCAGGGTTGAGTAGTTACCACAGAGACCCCAGGACCTACAAAGCCAATGATTATTTACTACCTGGCCCTTTACAGAAGGTAAGAAGTTAGGTCACAATCAAGCCGTTTCTCACTTACATTTACGTATGCAATTTAACTAACTGTATGCACTGGTTTAAAACACACAAACGAAAAACCTAACGTAAGCCACCCCCTTGATGGGCTGCAAATGAAAAAGAGGTGATCAGTCCCCACTTGGAAAGAAAGCTGGTTGTGGTGAATCCATACACAAAAATGAGGGAAACTGTAATTTACAGATGTTCTAAAGGATTTTTTTCAAGGGTAATTCTGAGCCTGCTTGATTTTTTTTTTCCCCTAGTGCACACTCTGAACTTTGGAACCAAAGGTTCAAATGCTGGCACAGGTTCGCGACTCCACAGCACTTAACAGTAATGTGTTGAAAGAGCTGTTTTAATGGACAGATAAGAAGGGTTTGTAGGTCACGTTCTGCTTTTGTTTTGTTTTGTTTTCATTTTTAAGCACAGAAAGAGAGGCCGCTTCAGCACTTGGGCTTGATCAAAGCAGTGTGTTCGCTTTGCCTTGACACACCCGCTGAAATCATACTAATATTAAATCTTACTCCTTTTCAAGGGAAAGCTCATTAAATACAGAGCCACATCCTGGCCCTGGGGAAACTACTGGAACTAATGAGTGTTTATAGTTCTTGCCCTCTCATCCTCCAACATTTTAGACAAATCTCAAGGGGTTGCTGCTGAAGATGATCCTGCTGCAATCTGCAAGAAAATCAGCGCAGCTTCAAGCAGAAAATGGCAAGGACAGGGGCTGGGGACAGAGCCTACATAAGAATGTCAGAATGTCAGGTGCTAAGGAACCACAGAGGAGCACTGTACAGAGATCCTTGGGTTAAACACTGTGGATGCTGCCACTGAGATGTGAAGTTACATATGTCTGCTTGGAGGAAAGGCTCCAATTCCAAACAGCTGTCCTCACACGTTCAAGATCTGAGGTGCACCCACTCCTACACTAGCTGGAGAAGTTAGAGGTAGTAAATGTGTGCATTCAAAAAAAAAAAATCAAACCTGCTTTATAAAGCCCACTGTAAAATGCATGCGGAAAATGGAATTTGGCTGTATTCCAGAAAATCAGTTGCATTTGGGAAGAAAATTAAATGAGATTAGTGAACGGTCCGTGTGGAGGCCTTTGCCAAGCGCGGAAGGGGGCCTGGGTACTGTGCAATCGCACATCCGCAGAAGGATGGCATGCGCGCTCCCAAGTGCTCTGAGAGGTAGGGCGCCGCACTAAGTCATGAAAATCCACACCCCATGGAAAGCTACGGTGCAGCTCTGCCTTCCCCATCACAGCTCAGGAAACAAGTTCTGTGGGCCTGATATTTCATTTCAGTTCAGCTTGAAAACACCAGCGAGCAAAGCCCAAAGTCCTATTTTTAACCCATGGCAGAAAAGCACTTTCTTATAGCTCATGAAAAAAAATAAAAAATAAAAAATAAAAATAAAAAATGGGAGTGGGGGCTTTTTCAATCCCCGCTCCCCAAGATGCTGCCCTAAGGGGCAGCTGTAGTGTCTTCGCTAATGGCAAAGACATTTTCAAGAGTCAGACAATGAAATACAAAAGTTGATGTACAACACACTCAAACTACTTGCCCCTCCCCTCCAAACACCCCCTCAGCAAGGCAGTAAGTCTTTTTTCCCTCCTGTCTCCGCGCTTCTGCTGGCGGCCGGCCGGCCGGGATCTTCCAGGCAAGCTACTCCTCCATCTGCGCCCAGGCCTCCTCCGCCTTCTGGTAGTACTGGTTGGCCAGCCGGCCCTTCATGGCTTCCATCGCGGCCTCGGCTGCCTGCGTGTACAAGTCGCCTGAAGAAGAGCAAAGTGGGGCACAGAGCGGTGAACCGCCTGCTGTTTCCGCCAGGTCCCCCCAGCCCCACCCCCCACCCCCTGGGAACTACCATCCTCAATTACCCCTCATCCCTTTAGAGCTCGCAGACCCTGCCTGGCCAATCAGAGCACCCTTCCGATTCCCACCAGGCCTTACGGACTTCCGCATAGCCAATCAGACATCCAGACTTAAGCACAGCCAATTAGAATAAGCCATCTCCATGCGCTCAGTGATTGGTACAGAGGTGGGTGGGTGGGGTTCCATTTGAGCCAATGAGCACCAGGCTGGGGATTCTGACAAGACTAATTGGGAGGAATGCATGGAAGGGGGAGAAATAAAGTAGAAGCAGCAAAGATTATGAACAGCCTCGTGTCAGGTCTGGAGAGGTTTTACTTCCAAGAAAATTTGTGCAACACGTATAAAAACACTTGGTTTTCTGAATTTAGAAATTTCACATAAGGATTATAGAATTGCATTATAGATCATAGAATTGCATTATAATAATTGCATTATTATTATTTGCTTAGGTTTTTTTTTTTTAACTTTTAAACTTTTAAATTTAGGCTCGTCCTATGGAATCAGGAGGTCAGTATGTTTATTATGTAACAGAAAAAAATATATATATATAACGTGCAGATCAACAGATGTGTGGATAAACAAAACACGCTGTATCTGTATGCTGGGATATCATTTGGTAATTAGAAGGAATGACGTACAGATGCATGCTACAATATGGGTGAACCCTGAAAACATGATGCTGAGTTAAGCCAGATACAAAAGACCACGTACGGTATGATCCCATTTATATGAAACATTTAGGTAAATTCATACCGACAGGCAATAAGCTGGTGGCTGCCAGGGATGGGGGTAGCAGGGAAATGGGGAATCACCACTAACAGGTGACAGAAATGTTCTGAAATTAGATAATGGTGATGGCTGTACCACATGACGAATATACTGAAAGCCACTGAACCATACACTTAAAAATGATGTATTTTATGTAATAAAAGTGTCCGTTCAATTTTTAAAACTGCAGAAATACCAAACTCCTAATATGTAACCATTAAAACAAAAGCGTTCATCTGCCTACCAGCTCCATAGAGCGGTAGGAATCTCACTCCTCTCCAATGAAAGAAGAGACTCAGTCTTGTGTCTCGCTGTAATTCCCACTGAGGCAGGAATTACATCCCTCCCGGCCCAGCTCGATCTCCCCCACCCCCACCCCACCAGGGGCAGCCCAGTCAGGCCCTACCTGATCTCTGTGGGTCCTTCTCGAGCCCGCAGCCGCCAGTGAACAGCATCTCCGCCTCCCTGGCCAGCAGCGTGTACCGAGGCTCATCCTGCATCCCGTCATACTCACCGCCCTCGTCACAGTCCGTCATCTCCAGGGCAGTGCTGTACCAGTGCAGAGCCTCTGGCCAGTCCTGGCACCTTCCAGGACATGGAAAGGAAAAGTTAGATGTTACCATGGTAACAGGCAAGAGGGAGGAGGTCCATCAGCAGGAGGGACACGTCAGGGATCCCAGCGGGGCCACCACCTATGACTCATGACCCCCAGTGCCCAATGCTACCACATCTAAGGGCTGTCATTCATACTGCAGATTGACATATTAAGACAGCAGTCAAGTAGCTTTCCCTAGCAAGGCTGGTGTATTCCACAGTTTTCCAACAGATGTGTTGAGGGGGGTTGTTTTTCTAGTTTGTACAAAGTCACACTCTGGGCTAGCATTAGCAGTGGCTGGGACACCAGCCAATCCGCCCTATGACTCAAGCAGGAGAAGAGGTGGGTGGGGGACCTTTTGCCAAGGCCTCTGCCGGTGCTGGCCAGCTCTGGCTCTCCTCCAGCACAATCTGGGGCTCTCCCCCAGAATAGCGGGCTTCTCTCTCTGCTTCTGCCCCTCTACCCACAACTCTTTCTCCCACTATAGCACAAGAACGGCCAAGCCACCAAGGGCAGACCTGTTCCACCCACATCTGAACAACACAAAATACTGAGCAAACAGGGCCGCGGGCTCTTTTCTTGGAGTGTACTAACTATGTGAGTAACTATTTATAGCACATGAGGAAAGAGCAAAGAAAGATGCAGATAAGAAAGTCTGTGGGTCTCATGAAATGTTCCAGGAGCCACAGCGCCAGTGCCTTGCTGGCCTCTCCTCTGAGGCCTTACCTCATACCTCACCAGGGGCCACCCCTGTCTTCACTCCCACTAACCTTCCTCCACGCTAGACTGGCTGGGCCCCCTTCTCTTCCCTGAACATGCGAGACCCCATCTGCCCCTTGGCCTTTGCACCTGCTGCTCCCTCCGCTTGGAGCGTTCATTCTCTGCCTTTCCACACCTGACTCCCCATCCCCCCAACCTCGGTTCCTATGTCACCTCTTTGGAAGCATCATCCCCAAACACCTCATTTCCTACAACCACCCCAATCTGCAATTCTCCTGTTTATTTCTTCACTCGTTTATCATGGTTTCTGCTGGCTAGAACATAAGCTCCAAGAAGACTGGAACTTTGTTTTGTCCACTGTTGCATTCTCGGGGCCTGGCAAATAGCTCAGCCTCCCTCAAGGAGGCCGAAGGAATAAACACAACCACGTGGCTGGCTGGGATGGGGTTCAGGAGAGAACACCGATTCCATCTTATTTCACAGAAAGGGCAAATCATCTGAAAATGATCGGTGACATACCTGACAAACTATGGCTTTAGCAGTGGACTGGAAGCCACCATACTACGTGATCTCACTCTTTTCAGCTTTGCCCCTCCCTGGTCTAGAAGGGCAAAGCAGAACAGCCCCAAATGCATTACATGGGAAAGAGGAGAAAGGAACTAATCTCTGCCCAACCCCCACCCCACCCCACTCTACCCCGAGTGGTCAGGGTGCCCCCCCTGCCTCAGGACTTCCAAGGACTTTTCCTTCCCGTCTTAAGTGGTAACTTCTGAGAAGGCTTGAAACCACAGAAAAGCAAATTTGGGCCTACATGGGGCCCTGCCTTACCCAGAGCTGGCCCTTAATTAACGCTCCCTGAATGGAAGAGGCTGGAACTGCTTGGAATGAGGAAGAAGAATAAGAAAATGACTATAGCAGAAGCTATAAAAGAAAATCGTGATAGATTCAACTATACGAATATTAAAAACCAGTTGCCCCAAACCCAGTAATGATGGCCAACAAGTAGAAATGTGGCCCCCCTCCCCCCACAGGGATGGCAACCAGCCCTGAAAAACATTTTTCTTTTCTTTTTTTTTAAAGAGAAGCAGATGCCTAAGAATTGATAGCTTTAACATTAAAAAATTCTTAACAGGGGAGCCTGGGGGGCTCATCCATTAAGCCTCTGCCTTGGGCTCAGGTCATGATCTCTGGGTCCTGGGATCGAGCCCCGCATCGGGCTCCCTGCTTAAGTGGAGAGTCTGTTTCTCTCTCTCCCTCTCCCTCTTCTGCTCCCCCTGCTTGTGTGCACACTCTCTCTCAAATAAATAAATAAATAAAATCTAAAAAAAAAGTTCTTAACAAATCAAGAACAAAACAAAACACTATCATCTTGAATAAAATGTAAACAAAAGGCATGAGGAGAAAACACACAGAGGAAAGCCTTCCTAAGGACCTCAGAGACCAATCTGCAATGCCCACCTCCAGCCCCTCCCACCTGTGCCAGCCTCCCCCCCTGCACTCCGTGGGCACCATACATGCTGGCATTGGACCTGACGTAACCACAGCATGTCTTTTTTGTTCACTTCCTCTTCGTGCCAGTGGAGCTCTGAGTCCACTGAGATGCCGGCTGTGCTAGCTAGGTGACCACAGGCAAGTCCCTTCCCTCTCAGACCTAGCTGAGTCACCCACACCACGGGGCTCAGAAGACCCGCTCTGAGTCCCAGAGAGCTGCTGGTTCACTCACTCAACTACTAAGCCAGGCCCCATGATAAGCAATAGGAGAGGCAGGGGACACGATTCTTACTCTCAATGAGATAAAATCACAGACATGAAGCTACGGTCCAAGTAAAAAGGGGCATTATTGTCACACAGTAGCTATCTGGTCAGTTTTGGGGCTGTGGGATCCACAGAACAGGAAGGATGCTACGTATCAAGACATTTTAGACACTGAGAGCTGCATATGACACGGCTACCGTCCGTGGGCAGGGAGGGGAGATGAGACCTTGACCCAAAGAGAGGGGAGGTTCCAGACTGCTCCAACCCTGTAGGAGCAGACAATGGACATGCCTGCCCTGCTCCCGTCCAGAAAGCCATGGACTCCCAAGGACAGCAGGGGTGGCTGTGACCCAGTGGGAGCCACAGGGCTGGGAAATGGGTCCCTTGACCAGTTCAATCCCTTCAAATGATCTCCACTGTTGGAACCTCAGGGACTTCCCACTGGCTAAGCCAAGGAGATGAGGTGAAGCTGGGCTACCCTTTCTTCCTCCCACTGCAGAAACCAGTCCCGACCCCTGAGCCCGAGGGCACAACTGGAAAAGTGCTGGCACCCCCAGGGTTGTAGCCTCCTGGGGACTCAGAGCCACTCTGGAAACTCGCACTAGGCCTGAATCACCCACAGCCAGAGCTTCCTTCCTTTCCTCTCTCGCTCCGAAGTGAAAAACAAAAATAAAAGTAGAGAGACGCCTGGGTAGTTTGATCTGTTAAGCGACTACTCTTGGTTTCAGCTCAGGTCATGATCGCAGGGCTTGTGGGGTCAAGCCCTGCACTGGGCACCACGCTCAGCAGCGAGTCTGAGAGTCTCTTTCCCTCTCCCTCGGCACCCCATCCCCACTCTCTTTCTCAAAAAAATAATAAAGAGTAAATAAAAATAAATAAAAGTATTCTTTAAAAAAATAAAAAATAATAAATAAAAATAAAAGTTAGAAAGAGGAAACTATAACCACCCTTAATCCTATCATCTAGGGCAACTATTCTGGTGCAAAAAGCAAATCCTTTCTTCGCACAATGGCTAAGAGGTCTGTCATTTACCTCCTGCTATGGGCCACGCACATTGGGAATTACAGGCATCTCTCAATTAATCCTCCCACAACCACCTGGGATACAGGATCTTTAATTATTCCCATTTCATACCAGGAAGAGGCTAAGATCAAGGAGGAGAAATGACTTACCCCCAGCAAGAGACTGGGAATGGGGGAGCCAAGCCCAGAACCCGGGTCTGTGCTGATACTGAGGGGAAGCCCCCACCTGCAGCCCAAGATCCCACCAGCACTACCTGAGCGAAAGCCACAGTACCTGTCTGGGCTGAGGTTCTGGCCCGTGTCAAAAGCCCGAGCCACCAGGATCATGGACTGTCTGTCGCCAGCTTCGGCCGCCTTCAGTAAGTATTCGAATCCTTTGGTTTTATTCTCTTCTGTATCCTGTTAATACAAACCAAAGAGGGGAAGAGAGACAGCAAGAGAGAGCATGAGAGGGGAGAAGTCAGAGAGAGAAGCAGACTCCCCGTGGAGCTGGGAGCCCGATGCGGGACTCGATCCAGGGACCCTGGGACCATGACCTGAGCTGAAGGCAGTTGCCTAACCAACTGAGCCACCCAGATGCCCTATGTATTTATTTTTTAACTTTAAAAGTTTTTAACGGCTTTATGGAGATGTAATTCTCATACTGTACAATTCATCCATTTAAACCCACAATTCAGTGGGTTTTAATATATTCACAGAATGTGCAACTATCACCATTATCAATTTCAGAATATTTTCATCAGTCCAAGAAGAAACCAAAACAAAACACCTCCACCATCACCTCTCAAATGCCCCATCTCACCCAGGCCTAAGTAACCACTAGCACACTTTCTGTCTCTAGAAAGTTCTCTATTCTGGATACTTTGTATAAATGCAATCACGCATTACCTGGTCTACTGTGCTTCGCTTCTTTAACTTAGCATAAAGCTTTTAATGTATCAGTGGTTTGTTCTTTTTACGGCCAAATGTTAACAGTCCACTGTATGGATAGACCACATTTTATTCATCAATTGGTGGGTGTCTGGTTTGTTTAAACCTTTTGGCTACTGTGAAGAAGTACTGTGACTATGAACATCTGTTACAAGTTTCACGCAGATGTGTGTCTTTATTCTTTTGGGAAGATACTTCGGAGGGGAACTGCTGGGTCACATGGAACTCTAAGCCTAGACTTTGGCGGCGCTGTCCAACTGCTTCCCAGTGTGGCTGCCTCATGTTCCAGTCCCACCAACTGCCTATTCCCACCTGCTTCCCTGCTGCTCCCCCAAGATGCTTTTTTTTTCTAAAAAAGATTTTTTTTTTAGATTTTATTGACTTGACAGACAGAGATCACAAGGAGGCAGAGAGGCAGGCAGAGAGAGAGGAAGAAGCAGGCTCCCCGCTGAGCAGAGATCCCGATGCGGGGCTCGATCGCAGGACCCTGGGATCATGACCTGAGCTGAAGGCAGAGGCTTTAACCCACTGAGCCACCCAGGCGCCCCTCTCCCCCAAGATGCTTTTAAAGGCCAAGTCAAGGTCACAGTACTGTTCAAAAGCTGCTCTGTGGCTTCTCACCTCACTTTTGAGACAAATCCCAAACCCTCATATCAGCTCATGAGGCCCTTCTCAACCTTGGGGCTTCAAGACCACCACCCACTGTCCCCATATGCAGCCTCCTCTACCATACTTTGGCCAGCACGTGGCTGACCAGCTAAAGGCTACGTTTCTTTGCCTCCCCTGTAGCCAGAACCTGTGTCCTAACACAAGACGTCTATGCGGCAGCCGTTCTGTCACATGCTCTGTCTTATTTTTTCCCCCAGTGTATTCGAACAATGCTCGGCACAGGAAGTGCTCAATAAAGGATAGTTATTTTTAATTCTTTGGAAAGATTTTATTTGTTAACTAAGGTTTGTACTACATCCTTCCCCACCTGCAAAGTTTGCTCCATGAGAGCAGGAACCTAGGACAGGGCCAAGTGTAGGAGACTCAAAAAGCAAGTATGGAATAAATGAATGTGTCAGCAAGAACACAACAATAAAAAGGTTCCAAAGAAGGGGGGCACTGGATAAAGTGGGTGATGGGCTTTCGAGAACACACAGCAGCTTCTCAGGGCTCAGGCCTGTCGTTTTACTTGCTAAGCCATAAGTCTGCTGGGACACAGTTCACTCCCTGCCTGCCTTCCCAGTCCTAACCGCAAAGCTCTGTCCAACCCCACTTCTGCTAGGGGAAGTGCCAGCATCTGCTCACCAGAGACAGGCCGTGGGGATGCCTATCGGTGGGGAAACTGAAACGGCTTCTCAATCCTTCTACAAGGTTACCAGCGCGTGGTGTGTTTCAACAGCCTGAGGTCACGGGAGACGTTCCCCCAGTCCTAGCTGCTCACCACTCATTCTGGGCTTTGAGATCACTTTATTTGGGCCTCAGATCTTTCTGAGTGTCTTCTCTGTGCCAGGCTTGGAGACAGACGCTGGGAATACAGGCCAAAGGCAGCTGTATCCTAGAACCAGCTCTGTGCTCTTATGACAGCCGACTGGAATTATCAGGAACTCTCTTCCTTGAAAGATTTTATTTATGTACTTATTTATTTTAGAAAAGGGAGAGCTCAGGACGGGCAGCAGGAGAAGGAGGGAATCTTAAGCAGGCTCCACACCTAGTACAGAGCCAACAGCGGGGCTCCATCTCCCAAGCCGGAGATCGTGACCTGAGGTGAAATCAACGCTTAACCCCTTACTCAGATGCATAACCAACTGAGCCACCCAGGCACAGCTTAAAGATTTTATTTCCAAGTAATCTCTACACCCAACATGGGGCTCAAACTCAAAACCCCAAGATCAAGTGTCACACACTCCACTGACTGAGCCAGGCGCCCCTCCACAGATCAGAGTCTGATAGTTCTTTTTGATAAAAAGAAAGAGATGGAGAAAATATAGATAATGCAGATAAAACTTAAAAGCATGTCCCATCTGTAATCATGACATGGGGACTATTTAAAATAGTATTTAAGGGGCACCTGGGTGGCTCAGTGGGTTAAGCCTCTGCCTTCGGCTCAGGTCATGATCTCAGGATTCTAGGATCGAGCCCCGCATCGGGCTCTCTGCTCAGCGGGGAGCCTGCCTCTCCCTCTCTCTGCCTGCCTCTGCCTACTTGTGATCTCTCTGTCAAATAAATAGATAAAATCTTAAAAACAAGAACAACAAAATAAATTAATTAAAATAAAATAAAATAGTATTTAAATGATTCATTTTATTTAAACTATTAGTATTCGAACCATCAGTATTTAAAACTCTGATCTGATTCAGCAAAGAAGTTGCTCACGTCTGACTGTCCTGTCTGTCACTTCTGCTCCCCCTGCCTGGGGGACTCCCACTCAGCTTTTAGGTCTAACTCAGAGGTCACCTTATTCATCTGTTCTGCAAGTGTACTCGGAGTACGTACCGTGTGTCAGGCTCTGTTCTCACTGCTGGGGACACAGCTAGTAACCTGCTACCAGGAAGCCTCCACTGACCCCGCGACACCCACTCGGGGGCCCTTCTCCACCTGCTTCCCCACAATATCCTCTGCTTCTCCCTTCACACAGGGTCCTAACTGCCTAGAAACTGTCACCTTGGCCCTGTTCTCCAGGGGCAGAGCCCAATCTCACCAGCTCCAGCTAACCGGCTTTGCCTGACCCAAACTGGGGCTCAGGAAGTTTCTGGGGCATGCACAGACCCGCAGGGTGGGGAGGATGATGACCGAGCACCCCCCCCCCCCCCCCCCCCCAAGGCTGGGTCCCTGCCACCCCCACCTTCAGAGAGACATCAGCCAGGATGTGGTGGGGCAGCTGGCAGCACATGAGCCCCAGACCCACAATGGCCTCCAGCTCGCCCAGCTCGGCCGCGTGCTCCAGGTGGAAGACGGCTGACTCGCGGTCCCACGCCTCGTCCTCGCAGAAGCGCCCGCCCTCATGGTAGCGCGCCATGGCCAGATGCACCTGCCGCACAGACTTGGGTGTTGGCCCGGCTGCCTGGGCCGCTGCACGCCCGGGGCCGCCCAGCCAGCCCGCAGGAGGAAGGGATCAGCGGGGCAGAAGCACGGGCTGGGCTCCGGGTCAGTGGCAAGAGGGCTCCGAGACGGGCATCGCTGGTACCTTCCCCAGAATAGACTTCCCGATTTTCTTCTCCAGGTCCAGACCATTAAGCCTCTGCACTTCCAGGGCCACGGCGGAAGGCCTCGGCAGGTGGAGGCGGGAGGGGTTAAGGAGATTCCACTTGTCCACGCAGACCTGCAGGAGGGAACAGGGCCGGAGGTTCACAGGTCAGGGAATGCGAGGCGGGGACGCAGGGGCCATCCCCAGCCGTCGGCCGCTCCTACTGCACGAGCCTGGCTGGCAAGAGGCCTTAAGGTATCAAATTTTCTTGGACAAACACGGCTCCATTTCTAATCCCTCAAATCCTGCCAATTTATGGGCGTCGAGGGAGTATCACAGCACAAAGGCCAGCAGACACACTGCAGCCGTTCAAAGCGTCTCCCCTTCATCTATCAAGCAGGGTTTGGTTGGGGAGGTTGGACCCTAAGCTGCCCCGCTGGCCTGTGACCGATACAACACACCAGAAAAGTCTGACTTCAGACCCTGCCACAAATCCACTCCGCTTGCCTCTGTGCACTCACACGAAGCTCTGGGGAACGGGTTTGGAAACACATCGTGCCCCCAGCTAGACACTCTCTTCCGAAGGTCTGCACAGGACAGAGCCAGGCAGCGGCCTGTCCGTGTGCAATGAACACCCTGCAGGGCACACGGCGCCCCCACGACAAAGAAGGGCCTGCCCCGATCGTCCACAGCACCACGGTTGAACCCCCTCCTCAGGTTGAAGCGGAGACCTTGTCCAGGCGGTAAATACCGCGTGGTGTAAGCGACCTGTGTAGAGACACTTGCTGGCTAACCCGGGGGGGAAGCTGCTTAAGATCTCAGTTTTCTCATATGTAAAACGGGGATGAATTAACGTCAGCCTGTCTCTCTGGGTGGTTGCAAGAAGTAAATTAACTAATGCTATGACGTCACACGGGCATAACTTTGACGTGTGAGCTGTGGCCCTTATAAACCACCCTCCAGGACGGGCTGGTCTACTCCTCTATTCCTCTCCACAGATGCCCCGGTGGCCCGCCCAGGTCAGGGGATCAAAAAGCATACGCCAAGGCGACTGGTTTCTTTGCAAAATCTTCCTTCAGCTGGTGTGTGAGGCGCCTGGGCAGGGAAGAGTGACAGGACTGGGGAAAGAGAGGCTGCAAAAGGCAAGCCCGCAGCCACGGCCAGGACGCCTCGGGGCGCATTACCCGTCCGGAGCTGCCCAGGCTGTCTTCGTCCGACTCGTACCTCCGGTTACCGTTTGAGTGGCCCTGAGGGAAGAGGAGGGGAGAGTGAGCCACAGAGCAGCTCCCCCTCCCAAGAACCGGCCCCTGCCTCACCTCCAGGGGAAACCTCGTAGGGGACAGCCCCGCCCTCCCCATCCAGGGGACTCTCCTCCCAGGAACCCTCCTCTTAAGGGACAGGACTGTCCCCTAGGGAGGGCAGCTGGAACTCATGTGCGCCAAGCAGAGAGGATGCTGGGTAACAAGCAGGACTCTTGTGCCTGTGTGCCCACAGCCTTGCCCTCACCCTCTCTGTGCGCACAGATGGAAATGACTCAACGGCACAGGACTGTGGCAGACGAGCACGAAGACAACCTCCTTCCTCTTACCCAAGCCCCCCTGACAGTCTCACTTGCAGTAAGAAAACTGAGACCAAAGGGTTCCCGGCAAGCCTAGTGTGAAGGCTTAGGCTCCACGCTGGCACAAGGCAAAACCTCTACATGAAAGACACTGCCACAGTCACCCCTCCCCAGGATGCTGCGGGGTGGCCCTCGGAACCTGTCCTCTGCCGGAGAGACAGAGGAATACCGTGTGGGAAGCTGGGGAGCCTACTCAGCACCATCCCGGCCCAGCAACCAGAGGTTCCAGCTCTGCCGTAAGAGCAGTCCAACATTTCTCAACCCTAATTCCCTTCCTTGTCCCCTTACTAAACTTTCTGGTCCACATGACCCTGTTTTATCTTCTGCCCTGCATTTATTTGGATCTGAAATGATCTCGTGTATCCGTGTATGTTCTCAAGACCACTCACGTCCCCATCCCCCACTCTTCCATTCTCCTGGACAGTGGGGCACTAGAACGCTCCGGTCTCGTTTCTCTGGGGGATCCTTACATGTTCGCGGGGCTCTGGGTCATCCAGTTCACCCCTCTTCTCACTGGGGTAGCCACTGTCTCCACTGTTTTCAGAGTCCTATGGAGAGAAGATGATTCTAGGGTCTCAGTGGTCCTCTGAGTGGTGGTGGCTTCTGCACATCCCAGCCATTTGCTCTTTCTCCCTTGTTCTATCACCTCAGTTAACACTCTCCTCCTTCTGCCCTCGCTGGGTGGGTGACAAGGGAGCAGCAGAGAGCTTGGGCTCTGGGGCCAGACCGTCTGGGCGCAAGTCTGAGCTTTGTGACCCACCAGCTTGGCACGGGGCACCTGTTTCCTTAGCCATGGGATTCATGGGGCACCTACATCGAAGGATGGGGATGAAGTGAGGGGCCACCCACCGAGGATGTGGCACAGCAAGTGCTAACAGCAGCTCACCCATTTCACAGGCAGAAAAACAAAGGCTGGAGAATGCAAGAGGAGCCACGGACACAAATGTAGCGCTGAGAACAATATTTACTACAGTGAAGTCCTCTACCCAAACCGGGACATGTTTTTTATTCTTCTAGATATTTCAGAATCTATAAAACTTCAGTCATTTGTCTACTGGCGTCGCATTCCGGCCATATCCGCAAGTCACCTGCATCCCTCTCCCACTCATACTTTCAAGTCTCCTCCTTTGTTCTACTAAGAAGTATTTAAAACATGCCACTAAGAACAGAGAATACTAAAATGAGCTCCCGTGCACCCATCGCCTGGCTTTGTCAGCTCCTAACATGAGGCCTTAGTTACTTCAGATCTTTTATTCTTTTTTTTTAAATTTTTTTGCTAAAGATTTATTTATTTGACAAAGACACAGCGAGAAAGGGAACACAAGCAGGGGCAGAGGGAGAGGGAGGAGCAGGCCTCCTGCTGAGCAGGGAGCTGGATGCGGGGCTTGATCCCAGGGTACTAAGATCATGACCTGAGCCGAAGGCAGATGCTTAATGACTGAGCCATGCAGGTGCCTTGGATCTTTTATTTTTAAATGAAATTAAAACATTACTGCTGGGATGCCTGGCTGGCTCAGTGGATAAAGCCTCTGCCTACGGCTCAGGTCATGATCTCGGAGTCCTGGGATCGAGCCCTGCACCAGGCTCTTTGCTCAGTGGGGATCCTGCTTCCCCCTCTCTCTCTGCCTGCCTCTCTGCCTACTTGTGATCTCTGTCAAATAAATAAATAAAATCTTAAAAATAAATAAATAAATAAGATCTTTATAAATAAATAAATAAATAAATAAATAAATAAAATAAAAGAAGTTTGGTGTCACCGGCATAAATGGGTCCCTCTCCTCAGCCTCTGGTCTGGCCACGAATCCCGGCGCCCGGAGGAGCTGCATATCCTGACGACGCCCTGCCCTTGTTTCTAGAAGCACGGACTTCTCTACCTCCCCTCAAGGCTTTTATTCTGTGTGAACTAAAAGGCTACTCTGGTTTCTTTTTTAAAATCTCAATTTTTAAAACTGAGATATAATTTACAGCATGTGATGGAAGTGTTGGTGGTGCTGAGTGCAAGCCTGCTTTTGAAAACGGAGGGCAGGCCGTACCCAGGGGCTCCGGGGAGCCGGCTCCTCCCGACCTAGGGGCCCTCCTCCCACCCTTTGGACTCAGTCCCTCCTTGAGCAACACAGAGCTCACAGCTGGGTTCTGGGACCCCGGGCAAGGCAGCCAGCCTTCCCGAACCTGTTTCCTCCTCTGAGAGATGCAGGGGATACTACCCACTCCAAGAAGGAGAAAAGCAGCCCAGGACAGCGGCAGGACAGAGGGTGGGTTCGAGGCCAGAGGCCTGGATTTGAACCGTGGTTCCATCACTGAGTGACTGGGACCAAGTGGTTGAACCTTCCTGTGCCTCAGGGTCCTCATCTCTCAATCAGGGATCAATCACGACAGCATTGCCCTGGTAGCTGCCAAGATCAGGGACAAGAAGCAGGGGGCGGGGCGCCTGGGTGGCTCAGTGGGTTAAAGCCTCTGCCTTCGGCTCAGGTAGCCCCACGTTGGGCTCCAGGTGCCTAAGGGACAGATGGGAGACAGGTTTCTCACCTTACTAATCTTTTGTACCTTTTCAACCATGAGAATGAATGAGTTATTCTGAACGTCTAAAATTTGTTCTAAGTCTAGAATGAAATCTACTACAAAAGAAACAGAAAGGGGTGACTGGGTGGCTCAGTTGGTTAAGCGTCTGCCTTTGGCTCAGGTCACGATTCCAGAGTCCTGGGATCAAGCCCCACATTGGGCTCTTTGCTTAAACAGGGCACCTGCTTCCCCCTCTCCCACTCCCTCTGCTTGTGCTCTCTCTCCATCAAATAAATAAATAAAATCTTTAAAAAAAAGGGGGGGGGGATAAAAAATGGTTCTACCTCATGGGTTGCTGGGGCTTAAAGGAGAGGATCTATCAAGCTCTTAGAACAGGGTCTGCCCAGAGTGATGATTCCATCATGTTGGCTACTCTTACTTTTTTCTTCCCCCAAAATCTCTGAAAAGCAGTCAAGAGTGAACCTGAACCTTTGGAGCAATCCCAGAGCGGAGCTTAAAGGGCACCTGAGGTCTGTGCAAGGGTGACGTCTCTGCAAAGTCGATTTTTAAAATTCCTATGAGTTTTGAACACCGTAACACAGGTTCGCGTGAATGCAAATGGGATGCCTTCAGCTTCCTACGTCGGATGAGCCCGAGGCTGCCGGAAACCTGTCCTGTTTATCCAGCCTGAGAGCATCGCATCAGACTGTGCTGTAAGTTACTCGTCTGAAATGCAGGACCGTTCCCTCTCCCAGGACAGCTGTCCGCACGCACGTGGCCAGACCAACCCAAGGCTGAGCTCGCTTGCCATTTACCAGAAGGTTGCACTGTTGCTAACTGCGATTCCCTTTTCTCTAACCATCTCCGAAAACTGTGGTGGAGCCAGCTTGTCTCAGAGGACATAGCCGCCCCGGCCAGGAGGCTGGGAGTGATCTGCATTCCTCTGTGCCCACAGGCAGTGCCTGGGGCCGACCTAGGCTGACCGCCTCTGGATCGGAGGATTCAGCCTTGGTCCTGACTGGCAGGAAGTCCATTCCCCCCAGGCCTGCTCCCTTGGGCCTTCTCCAACCTACCCGGTGGTTGTCCAGATGGTCGTGGTCTCGGGGTGCCATGTTGTCAAGGTCACTGAACACAGGCCAGTCTGGGCAAGAGAGAAAACAGATCATATGAGGGCTCTACCAGCAGAACTGCTTAAAGACCAACTACAGCCTAGAACAGAAAGCACCTGCCACTAGGCCTTTTTTCATTTTAAAATTTTGTAAGAAGATACAAAAATGGGAAAAGAATGTTGTCAGCACCTAGAGGCTACAGTTCTTCCTCAAGAACTTATGCAGAGTTGGGGTGCCTGGACGGCTCAGTCCGTTAAGTGACTGACTCGGGTTTCAAATCAGGTTGTGATCCCAGGGTCATGAGATCAAGTTCCTCATCGGGCTCCACATTTAGCACCGTCTACTTGGGACTCTCCCTCTGCCCCTCCCCCTGCTCTCTCAAAGAAAGAACTTACTCAAAGTCTGCCACTTGCTAGCTGTGGGGTCCTGAGCAGGCAGCTTAACCCCTGTGCCTCCTCAAAGTTGTAATGCAAATACCGTTGTGCAATGTGCTTAGAGCACATGAACCTGGGCCACGGCGGGCCTTTGAGGAGCAGGTATGAAAGCACAACAGCCATGTGTGTATTTGGGGCCCCAGGAGTAGCTGCAGGTCGGGGAAGCTTCATAAGGCTGAAAAACCAACCACATCCTTCCCAGTCATTCCCAGTTTCTCTCTCCCATCCTGAGCTTCCACAGCCATATCCAGCTTGCCTCCTTTTTTTATGTGGTTGTTAAGAATGGTTTTTCTATTTTAAAGTGGTTCTAAAAATTTAAAAGAATAGTATCTTGAGATATGTGAAAATTACACGAAATAGAAAATTCAGTGTCTTCATTGAAACAAGGCCCTACCTAGTCATTTGAGTACCATGGCCATGTTCACACTGCTAATGCAAAAACCATTATGTCCCACAAAGTCCAGAAGATTGACTCTCTGGTCTTTTAAGAAGTCTGTCAACTCCTGCCTCAAAATGGGGCACCTAGATGGCTCAGTGGGTTAAGGCTTTGCCTTCAGCTCAGGTCATGATCTCAGGGTCCTGGGATCGAGCCCCGCATCGGGCTCTCGGCTCAGCAGGGAGACTACTTCCTCCTCTCTCTGTGCCTGCCTCTCTGTCTGCTTGTGATCTCTGTCAAATAAATAAAATCTTAGAACAAACAAACAAACAAACAAACACAAAACTCCTGCCTCAAGCTATACCTAAGGTCTTCTAGTGGACATGTCTAAAAGGCTTCTTTGACACTAAAATCTCGCTCTTCTGCTCCTCCATGGCCTCCCCCAGCTGCACAAATGGCCACACCACCCTTGATGTTCTTCAGATCAAAACCCTCCTGCAGACCCTACATCCACATTGTCAACAACCACTGTCACTTCAACTTCGGGAACAAGGATTCCATTTTCCTTCTCTGACCTATTCATATGATGTTCACCGATTTCTGAATATTGGAATTTTGCAGATGCCTGCAAAAACCCTATTGATTGTGACAGTATTCTTTTAGGATACTACTAATCTTTGTCCGTACCTTATTTAGAACTTCTGTACTGTGTATGTATGTATGTATGTATGCATGCATGTATTTATTTTTTAAAGATTTTATTTATTTATTTGACAGAGATCACAAGTAGGCAGAGAGGCAGGCAGAGAGAGAGAGAGGAGGAAGCAGGCTCCCCGCAGAGCAGAGAGCCTGATGTGGGGCTCGATCCCAGGACCTTGGGATCATGACCCGAGCCGAAGGCAGAGGCTTTAACCCACTGAGCCACCCAGGCGCCCCATACTATATGTATTTATTTATAAGTGAGCTTGGTATGTAGGTTTTTTTTGTTTGTGTTTTTGCTGTTTTGTTAAATTTTGGTATAAAGGTTTTGCTAGTTTCATAAAAGACGCTGAAAAATGTTCCCTTGTTTTCTAAAATTAGAGTTGTTTCTATACCATCTACACTTGTGTCTTGAAAACGTATTCAGTGAACTCACTCATAAAACCACGTGGGCCAGGACCCTTTTTGGTTAGCATATCTGATTTCCTAACATAAGTGAAAGCCAGTTTAGCAATGTCCTTTCTGGTGCCTGTCCCCTCCAAGCACGATGACCAGGGATCAAAGTATCACTCACGGAGCTGGTCCAGTTTCTGGCTGTGTGGTGTGGCTGAAGACGGGGAAGAAGGGAGAGAGTCAAAAGTCACGTCACTCATGTTCTCATCTCCAGAGTTCTCTGAAAGGCGAAGGAGCAGTGGGGGGCGACTCCCAGAGAGGGTCCTTACTCGGGGGCTCCCACACTTTTCCTCTGTCCCCCTCAAGATGGTCTTCGCCGATTGCTGGAGAATTAACAGGGACACCCGTGTCACACAGGAGCCCTTTGGCGAGTGAAGGGCTCTTCCAGTTGTGTGTTGTCTGTTTGAACCCTGAAGCCCTTTTATTCAACAGCTCCCATATACACCTGTTTAGGGACTGGCAGGAAATCTAAAACAATCAATGGGGGGTTAAACCAAAGGGCTCTAAAAACGGGCATCTGGTACAGGAGTGCAAAGCCAGCCAGCATTCCCATTGTGCTGACCATACTCCACAGCCCTGAACTGGGGAACATGTGCCACCATATATCCAGAATCCCAAGCTGGTCTTTGCTGACAGTCGCTCATATCTGATCAAGGTAATGGCAGAGGGGGTGGGTACATCCTGGACCCAGCAAGGTGCCCGAAGATCCAGGTCCAAGTCTAGTCCAGCCATCTGTCAACATGCCACACAAATACACATACCACACACCTTTCTCACTCTTTCTACACACTTGTTCTCCTCACTCTGGTCAGAAGAGGTCCAATCACGTAGACCCCAGTTACTGTGTTAGTGGGGACACTTGGAAGGGCTTTGTGCACTGATCTAGGAGGATGAGGGGCACAGATGAGGCTGAGTTCCTTCTGGCCCTGAAACTCTTCAAGTAAGTAAGCATCACAGGGCCTGGGCTGCCATCACGGAGAAGCAGGGCTTACTGGCCTGGCAGTGGAAGGGCCCGGTCCCTCCGAGCAGGTTCCCATGGGGCACCCACCAGCAGCTTGGTGTTCTGGTTCACGGCGTCCGTCTCTCTTGGCGAGAGGTCAAAGGGCGCGAGGCCCATGCTCTTGCAAATCCGGTTGCAGGCATGAGAATAGAAGAAGAGCGCCATGCCCCGGACACCTACAGACAGAGCAGGGAAGTCTGGAGCACGGCCTTGCTGTGTGACAGGGGAAGGGCAGTGCCGGGCACCTTAACTGTGACAAGGGCAGGCGTGGGACACGCTGAAGTGGCGGGTGGGAGGCGTCCCAAGCTTCCATCCCCACCATCTTGGAAAAGCCAATGAAGCTATGAAGAGCTGGGAGATTTGTAGGGGGCAGAGGGAGTGTGATCTCCATGGAAACAAGCTGGCTTTCCCCACCTACCTAGGTTACCATCTCCAAAGTCAGTGCCCTTCTCGGTGTGGATCTGCGGGTCCGTGTAGAGGTCGCCCACACCCTGGATGTCTACCACAATCAGCTGATGCCCAGAACGCTCAAACGTGAAGTGGCTGAAGGCCTGGGGGGCCGGGTACAGAAGAGCAAGGTGACTGACTGCAACAGACCAGGGTGTGGTCTGCATGGATGCAGGTCAGCCACCGCTCCATGAGGCTTGAGGACCCTCTGGGCTGAGACCACACACCCACAGGGACCCTCCCCATCCAGGGGCCTCACCTGTGGTGTCAGGCGCATGTTGTCATCGCGGACAAAGCCCGAGTTGGAGTTGTATTTGATGTACTTGCCCTCGATATAGTGCTCCAGGTGGAAGAGAGGCTTGCCGGGTCTGTCCCTCAGCTCCACCACGCACATCTGCATGATGTCCACCTGGTGGGAGGGGGAGCAGGTCAGGCAGGATCCAGCAGCACTCACCTCTGACAGCCGATTGGAGCAGAGGGCTCGGCGGAAGCTAGCCTGCCCGGGCTCCCATCCTGGCTCCCTCAGTTATCAGCTCTCCGCAGCTCCGGCTGCCAGCCATCCCCAGGATCCCCTTTCCTTTTGAGAATAAAAACCCCTGTGATGGTCTAACTGCGTCTCCACAGAGTCCCTATGTTGTTGACCTCCTGGCCCTCAAAAGTGACGGGATTAGGTGGGGTCTTTGGGAGGACCTAGGTCCTGAGGGAGGAGCCCTCATGAATGGGATTGGGGCCCGGATAAGGGACCAGGCAGAGCTCCTTCGCCACTTCCGCCACATGAGGACACAGCAAGGGGACACCATCGAGGAACCAGGAGAGAGACCTCACCAGAACGTGATCATGCCTTGCTTTTGGACTTCTCAGCCTCCTAAGCATAAATTTCTGTTGTTTGTAAGCTGCCCCGTCCGTGGTACTTTGTTAGAGCAGCCCCGAGGGGTTCTAGACAACTCCCATGGGAGTGCTAAGAGGATACACAGCCATCCAGTAGGAAGGCACTGTGCAGCTTCCCTGGTGGCTAGGTGCAGCCACGTGGCCAAGCCTGGCCAAGGACGGAACTCCAACAGCGAGGACAGAACTCCAACAGCCCCCACCTCTGGCCGCCCCAAGGCTGTAGAGCGCACACCTGCCAGTGGGGCCAACCTAGCCACATGGTCCATGGCCACACCCCAGAGGAAGGCAGGGCAGGAAGACAGAAGGAACTGGGTGCTTCTGGAGGACTCAAGACGGCTGGCACCAGCCCACCCTGAACCCCACCCAACCCCTGACCAAAGCAGAACTGTCAGATGAGAGAGAAAGAAACCATGTTGTGTTGGCACACATTGATAGGTCTGTGCGTGAAGCTCGGCCCACACGGCTTACACTAATATCGTGCATGTGGACTAACTGTGCCTCAGTTTCCTCGCCTGTGGGATGAGGATCTCACACTTAGGGTGAGGATGAAACCTGATGGTACAGGAGTCTATCAACATGTGCTAACGTGAGTATTACTTGTGGATACGACTCTAGAGAGCCGTATACATCCAACCATAAAGGATGGCTCTCTCCCTGCTATGGGGAGTTAAGACATTCCTTGCTGAATTTTTTTTTTAACCAAACACTTGGCATCGGTACGCAGAAGGACATGTGTTAAGTCCTGTGAATGGTTTGTAAAGTGGGGTTGGAAAAACGTGAGACCGTACCCATGGCACCCCAGCCCCCTCAACGACACCCACAGCGGAAGGACCCAGGTCTGGGTTTCCCAAGGAAGCAACCATCCAAGGAACTGTGTGGCTGGGTCACTAGACAGGCCGATGACAGCTGCAGAGGTCGACGCGGCCCCAAGCAGAGAACTGCCCCAAACGTGGCCTCAGTTCCAAGAAACAGCCTAAGGGGAAGGAGCAGCTGGTTCTCGGAGGTTCTCACCCCAAATACTGACTCTATTCTTACGAGGAAGTCTATGGTGAGGCCACGTACTGGCCAGCAGGCAGTTAACGAGGGGTAGCCGGCTCCCCCCTCAAAAAGCTCTGCTCCTTTCCCTTCCTCAATTCCAACCAACCACATTATTTACTGAGCACCTGGGCACTGTGAGACAGAGTGAACAAGGCACGAATCCCCTGCCCCTGGGGGAGAAACGCAATATTAACCTCAGGGACAAGACTCTTCCGGAGAGTGCCAACTGCTCCAAGCAAGAGGAACGAGAACAGACAGAATGAACTGACAGGACAGCACGGGAAAGGATACTTCATTTAGGATGGCCTGGGGCGGCCTTGCTGAGCAGGTGACATATGAGCTGAGACCTGAACTGTGAGAAGGAACTCACCATGCAGGGATGGAGCTGGGGTTGGGGAGGGCAAGAAGCGACGACAGGCGTGGCACAGCCAGAGCAAAGGTCCTGAGGCAGGAACAAGCTTAGGGAGGAAGAGAAAGGCGGCCAGGATGGCATGTAGCAAATTACTGAGGTGGTCACAGACCCCACGGGTGGGGACTGTGGCTTCTTGGGTCTACTCCGAAGGCACTTAATCAAGAGTCATGCAAACAGGAGGCGCTCAATGAATTCTGCTGACTTCTTGTAAGTGTGGCTCCCCCAAGGGGCCCAGGAGACAGTAGTATGTTATCTCGCAGGTGCTCAAACAGTGGGAAAGCTGAGCTATGAATCTGGGCAGGGCAGAGACACAGAGTGCTGTTTCTCCAATGCCCACAGGTGCTGTTTCTCCAATGCCCACAGGTGCTGTTTCTCCAATGCCCACAGGTGCTGTTTCTCCAATGCCCACAGGTGCTGTTTCTCCAATGCCCACAGGTGCTGTTTCTCCAATGCCCACAGGTGCTGTTTCTCCAATGCCCACAGGTGCTGTTTCTCCAATGCCCACAGGTGCTGTTTCTCCAATGCCCACAGGTGCTGTTTCTCCACAGGCAACAGGAAACTCTGCTTTGCCCAGGTTCGCTAAACAACCTGGGGGCTCATCTGCAGAAGCCAAGTGGACAGGGGCCTGAAACACCTGGCTTTGAGTCCTGGCTCCTTCCTGCCTGTTGGGGCAGGTCACTTAACCCCTTTGGGCCTGGGGCTCCCCCAGGGGCAGACACACTACCCCTTCTCCTCTCCTTCTGCTTTTTCTTGGGAGCCACCCATCTCAGTCTGCACAGTCTGGGGGAAGGACCCACACTGCTGCCTCTAAGGGGGAGCATATGGCCCAGGCCTGCCCGATCTGCATATCCCCTCCCCTGGCTATTGTGACTAGCTCAGCAACAGGCACCTGACCTAAGCGGAGGCAATGAAACCCAGTTCTGAGACTTCCACTGGAACTTCTGGGAAAACAGGTATTGTCCTGGCACCAAGGTTTCTGAGAAGACAGGAAGTGAGCCCGCAGCTGCTCATGGCCCACAGAAGAACACCAAGGCTGGACATGGGGGTGCGGGGGAGATTCTCAACAACCTGCCTGGTCCTGGATCCAGCCTTACCTGCAGCCAGCCCTCTTTCTGTTACATGAGGTAGTAAATTCCCTTTTAGCATGAAGCCCTTTTGAGGTTGCTAATATCTGCAAAAAAAAAGTCCTAATAGATCCCATCCGTAAATGGGATCAAAACATCCTAACCTCAAACAACCTGAGTTCTCTGTTTTTAGTTATAAATGACTGCATATAGTGAATCGTGCTCAACAGATGATGGCTCTTATTGGCTTCTGTTAAGACCGTGAAGGGAACCATGACTGGCACCACGGTTAACTTTGTCTCCAGTCTCATCCCTGGCCGCCTTGTGTGGGAAGGTGGAGGTGGCCGGGAGGGGCGCCACAGACCTGTTTGGGGGGCTTGTGCCGATTATACTCCTCTCCCCAGAGCTTGGCCTCCATCTGTAGACGCACGTCCTCAAAGTACACGTCCCTGTCCACAGACTCGATGTAGCGCTTTGCCACGTAGTTCGAGGCCCCCTTCCACTGCTGAGTGTGCAGGAAGTTGGAGAGCTTCTTCCTGGGGGCAGGGGAGAGGGGGAGACAGCAGAGGGTCTGCCTGGGCTCTTGGGTCCACCAGGAACCCAGCCTGACCCCCTGCATCCTTCAAAGGGCTGGGAAGAGGCTGAACCGACACTGTTAAAGGTCTCTTAACCCACCTCTTGTGGCCTCCACACATCAGAGTGGAATTTAGTGGGATACTCCAAGTTCTCCCTGAGTGCCCCCCGCCCCCCAGAGGGGGCTCCCTCCACAGCAGGGCAAACGCGTGGTCCGGCGGACACCAGAGAGAGAGACACTCAGCCTACAAGCAGAGGCTGCTGTCTCGGTTTCCCGGCCAGAAATGTTGCAAGGCCCCCACTCTTAAGAGCATGAAGTCCAGGCAGGTCCCCCGAGAGCCAGGCCGAGTCACTTACGTTCTGAAGCACTCCCGCATCGCTCCACGGCCGAAGGGCTGAAAGAGACCACGCGAGCCTTATCAGGCTCCATGTCCCACCAGAACGAGTCCTGAGTCAGGAAGAGATTCTCCCCTCGGACATCACCCACCACATGGGTACCTGGACCTCATCTTAATCCTAAAATTCCTGAGCCCTCCCTCCGTTACCCTGGCGCTAAAGCCTGACCAAACCTCTAGCCTGGAGGTTTCGGGGGATGACAAGGCCACCTGCTCCCCAAAACCCTGGCTGAGGGGGAGGGGAAGAACACTCACGGGGTGAAGATGTTATGGAGGTAACCTAGCATGTCAAAGAATGTTTTTGTAGCCCTGCTTTTCTGTTCCCTAGAACAGAAAAAGGGTGGAGGGGAGCCTGGGTGGCTCAGTCAGTTAAGCATCCAACTCTTGATTTCAGCTCAGGTCATGGTCTCAGGGTTGTGGGATCGAGCCTCACGTCCGGCTCTGCACTCAGCAGAGTCTGCTTGTCCCTCTCCCACTGTGCCTCCACCCCCCTCTCTCTCCAATAAATAAGATCTTAAAGAGAAAAGAAAAAGAGAAGAAAAGTAGTGGAAACAGCCTAAATGTCCATCAAGAGTATAACGGATAAATAATCAGGTCTACTCATTCGGAACACCATATAGCAACCAGAGTGAGTATACCCTGTTGTTCTGTTCTATTATTCTGTATTGTTCTATAAATGATGGGTCTAGCAAAAACAAGTATGAACTCATCACAGACAAAATGCTGAGCAGAAGAAGCCATACTCAAAAGCATACATACAGGGAGCCTATGTGGCTTAGTGGGGTAAGACCTCTGCCTTCGGCTCAGGTCATGATCCCAGGGTCCTGGGATCGAGCCCCACATCGGGCTCTCTGCTCAGCGGGGAGCCTGCTTCCTCCTCTCTCTCTCTGCCTGCCTCTCTGCCTACTTGTGATCTGTTTCAAATAATAAATAAAATCTTAAAAAAATATAAAAATAAAAAGGCCAGTATAGGTAAGCCTACAGAGACAGGGGTAGACTAGCAGTTGTCTAGAGCTGGGGGAGACGAGGCTGGCTGCCGGTGGGTAAGTACAGAGTTTCTTCCGCAGATAATGAAACGTTCTGGAATTGGTTGTGGTGATGGAGGCACATCTCTGTGACTACACCAAACCCATATACTTTAAACGGCTACGCTGCATAGTGTGTGAATTATATCTCAATAAAAGTTATAAAAAGTTATTAAAAAAACTTATAAAAATAAAATAAATACACAGTAATAGAAAGAATGCCCCAAAGTTAGTCATGTGAGTGTGAAAGGGAGGGAGCAGGGACCGAAGTCTGCTGAGGAGGAATCCGCCCTCAGCCCTGCCCACACGGCCGCGGAAGGCTCACCTGAGACGCCATCTTGATCAGAACCTCATCTTCTAGCCACTCGCCGGTGACAGCATTGTACCTGCAGAGAGAAGCCAGCCCCGGGTACAGCGTCTATACCATGGTCCTCTCACCCACTGGATAAAAGCAAAAGACTATTCTGGCTTCTCGCTGCCCTTGGGACTGAGAACGCCCTATCCGCAGGCCCAGCCGACCGCCCGGGGTGGGTCTGTGGACAGTCTCTGTCCCCTCCCAAGCCCCCCACACTGGCCGGCCCCCACACTGGTGTTGCCCAACACTTGTGCTGTGTGTGGGTCTGCTCCCCCATCTGGCCCCCCGCCTTGGACCCCACAAAGCCAGGCCTGTGTCTGTCTTCTTCACTGCAGGGCCCGGTGCTTGTGGAAGCTTAATACACCCAAGTCGGATGAACAACTGAATAAATCAATATCCTTATTTTAACCAGTCTACACAAAAAATGGCATGTCCCAGGACAGGAGGCGGCAGTGCCCGCTCTCTTGCTGGGCACCTGTGTGAGGCCCAGGACGGGTAGCTGGGCTTGTGTCCTAGGGCAGGAACGGGTAGGGGAGGTCCTGTCCCTGAGTCCAGCTGAGGAAGGGGCTGCTGGAGGACACCCAAGGCAGAATAAGACAGGGAAGGTTCCAGAACATTACCATCTCTTCTTTCTCAGGAATCTCCACAGAGTAAATCTGGTTCAGCCAGGCCTGGCTGAGCCTCAAACACATTTGCCTGGTCGAGAGAGCGCCTCAGCTCACTAAATCCCTAAATTCTAAAACCTCCCCCAGGGCTGAGGTGTTCTTAGCGCTAGCAGAGGCCTCCCTGGCCCACCCCTCGGCGGGACGGACTCCAGACCACTCCCAGCTCCGTGAGAACAGGCTTCTCAGAGCCTGGAACCTCTACAGGGAAAGACAAGCAGAGGCCTGGCAGGGAACCTCTCCCAGGCCGGGGGCAGGGATGGGGGCCAGAGCCGCAAGTTGCCTCCAATCAACCCATGTCCTGTGTTCAATAAATAATGGCAATGATGACGATTATTATCACTACCTAGAGACGAAGGTAAAGGAAAAGTCTACCCTCACTTCCAAACAAGACTGAAGGCTGAGAGGCAGCCGGAAGTTGAGGGACGAGGGAGATATGGGGTATCAGACGGATCTCATTTGTCCTTCAGAACCACTGACCCCATACAGGTCAGAGTTGCTCCAAGTTCACTGAGCAGGGTGTTTAAACAGATCTCTTCAATTAACCTTCGCAGCGGCTCTGTTAGATTGGCACCATGATGGCGCCCGCTTTCCAGGTGGGGAAACTGCAGCTCAGAGAGGTGAGTCACTTGCCCGAGGGCCCAGGATGCAGACCCCGGTCAGTTGCAACCACAGCCTTGCTCCGAGCCAGCCTGGGTACCATCCATGTGAACAGGAAATCTGTCCCAACAAAGGGGCAGCCAGCACCACCAGAAACCAACAAGGAAGTGTTCCAGTTTAGAAATTTTCTGGAGATTCTAGCCATCGAAGCCTGAGCTCCCTCTGCCAGCAGCCGCTTCAGCTGGGAAATAGTCTGGCTCGGTCCCTGCACCCACAGAGCTCCAGGACACACAGAGCCAGCTCAGCATTGGGGATCTGCTTTTCCAGGGGACTCCCTGGGTTGCCTAGTGACCAACCAGTCACCATGCTGGCCTTACAGTTGGGGAGGAACAGAGTCCACACCCTCCCCTGCTGGAGCCCCCACAATTCTGACCTCAGCTGCCAGCACAGTCCCCAGAGCCTGCTAGGAGGTGGGTTTCCGGTGCTGGGGAGGGGGTGCATGCCAGGCTCTGAGCCATCTCCTCACAGGCAGGAGCAGGGACGTGTCGTAGAAAGATTTAGAAATTTACACTGTTTTGGCCTGCCAGGCATCTGATCCCTCTCCTTTCAGTCCCAATTTCCGTTAGGGGACCACCATCCTCCACTCTCAGAATATGCAGACTGGGCAGAACCGATCCCCAGCACCTTCTGGCTTGCAGTATAAGATCCAGACGTCGCCAATGAGAAAAAGCTCCCTGGCACATGACTGCATCAGAGAGGGGCATATAACCAAAGCCAGACCAATGACATTCTATTATGGAACTTCTCTTTAAAACTACTGGAGAAAGAAAAGATCCTCTTCTATTGGATGAAATGAAATGTGGGGGCTCTTGGGGGCATTTATGCCACTGATACAAGAGAATCTATCTGAGGTCAAAGGTCAAAGTGTCCTCGAGCATCTGGAACCAGCCATACCTGAAGTCCACATGTGTGAGCCAAACATTCCCTTCTATGCTGAACACTGTGAACTAGGTTTCTGTCACTTGCATTTGAAACAGAGTTCTAATGGAAAGACCCTGAGCTGAGAGTCAGAAGGTTAGCTTATTGGGGCACCCGGGTGGCTCAGCTTCTGCCTTCGGCTCAGGTCATGATCTTAGGATCCTGGGATCGAGCCCCGCATCGGCTCTCTGCTCAGCAGGGAGCCTGCTTCCCTTCCTTTCTTTCTGCCTGCCTCTCTGCCTACTTGTCATCTCTGTCTGTCATAAATAAATAAAATCTTAAAAAAAAAAAAAAAAAAGAAGAAGAAGAAGGTTAGCTTATTAACTACCCAGGTAACCCTGGGCAAACCTCTATCTCCCTGGGGCAATTATGGGACCTCAGGGTGTTGGCTTAGAGGACTCTCAAGCCTGGAGGGCTCTACAGAGGTCACAGGACGGCGGGTGGACTCCAGGACATGTCCAAGAGCCCTCTAATATTATGCACAAAATCAGACATACGTGTGCAGCTTTCTGGGATGACCCTCATCAGATTCTCAAGAGTGGCCCCAAATACTTGCCACGGTTCCTACTTCAGGCTTTTTTTAACGAATACACACACACAGAGGGCTTCAAATAGTGCCTGTCCCACAGATTCAACACGTAGGAGCTACTGTCATCACAGTTACCCTTGGTGGTAGCATTTTGCTATTTTCTTTCTTCCTGAAACCCCCTCACATAACTCCTCTCCCTTTCCTAATAGGAAATCTAGACGGTCACAGCTCCATCTGTGCATCTTCCTGGGGCCAAGGCATCAAAGAGCTCACGTGCTATCTACACGCATTCACTCTCCCTTCAGTGGCAACCAGGGGCCACGTGGAGAGACCGTGGAACCACGAGATGGGAGTAGCGGGGTCCCCGAGCGGCCCCCCATGGTCGCTGGGCTCTCAGCCAACTTCACTCGAGTGAAAAACGTAGCACCCCCTCACTGAGCTGGTGGAGTTATTTGTTACTGCAGCATGGCTTGGGCCTGCCTGACCACCTCGTCCATTAGAGGACCAACCACACCAAGGAGTCAAGGAGGTAACTTGCAGAAATGCTCATGGGCGGATGCTATTATTATTCCCTTCTCCTTGGCCTCCAAAGGTACTTAGGCCTCAGTGATTCTGAGCAGAGGCAGGACCCAGACCCCCAAGGACGCCTCAAGACCTGGGGCCATACAGCAGCCCTGGACAAGCTGCCGACCTGTGACGCGTGGCACATTCCGTGGCAATATCCTCCAGGTGGAACTCGGCCCAGGGGTCGGGCATGTGTTTGGCCTTCTCGATTGCATGCTTCCAAGCTTCCTGCAAAAGGCAGAGAGAAATGTTAGAGCAGGGGCTGTGGGGCAAGGCTGCCCCGGCCTCCTCCTCCCCCGTGATTTCCCAGCGCTGTTCCCAGCAGACTCCGTAAGTGAGAGAGAAATAATACTCCCATCAGTGATCCTTTCAGGAATCGAGCTCCCAACAGACCCCGGGCAGAAGAGACATATCTGAACTATGAAACCAAAGAAACATGATGCACGTAGGGAAGCACATTTTAAAGATTTATTTATTTTGCGGAGAGAGAGAGAGAGAGAGAGAGCACGAGTGCATGTGCAAGTTGGGGGTTAGGACGTGGGCGGGGAGGAAATCTCGAGCAGACTCCCGCCCCTCAGTGGGGAGCCCGAATCCGGGCTCCATCCCAGGAACCTGAGATCATGACCCAAGCTGAAATCAAGAGTTGGACACGTAACGGACTGAGCCACCTGGGCGCCCCCAGACTGGAAAACACTTTAATGACCTTTCATAACCGGTGCTGGCCAGGATATGGGGAAACGGGTGCCCTCGCATACGGTCAGTGGGTCTAAACTGCCTCCGAAGGCAACCTGGCAATACACTGAGATCAACAATGTGAATTCCTGTATTCTGACCCAGCAGTTCTACATCTAGAAACGTGTCCTAGAGAAATATATGAGTAAACATACACGTACAAAACTGAATTCAACCCAATGCCCACCTGTGGGGACTGATTAAATACACTTTGATTATACCCACTGGAAATGCTACAGAGCCCTTTCAAACAACTGTGCTTACTCTGGGTGGGAACTCTGGACCCTATCAGAGCCAACGTCACCTTTTTGGAAATACTGTATAAATCACTTTCATCGCCCTAAATGAAAATTGTAGACAACGCCATCTTCCTAAACTCAGAGTATCTCTAACCACGCCAAAGATATGTTGCCTTTACATTAACAGAGCCCTAAGTTCTGGGCTCAGATAATTAGGAACAGATTCCCATGAGACATTCCAAGGTCCTGGGGTCACAGGAATATTCCTTGTGCAGGACTGCCTTGCCCATTTCAGGCTTTTAGCATCCATGCCCTCCACCTTCTCAATGCCTTAGTGCCCTGCACCATTGTGGGAACCCAAAATAGCCCCCTAAATTTTTAAAACCTTTGAGAACCAGGGTTTCTGGGTATTCACTGGGAAAGATGAACAAGGTACATTATGGAGACAAGGCTGATTCTCAACAATATCACCTCCCAACCCCGTTTCTTGTTTTAAAAAGCTCATTTTAGGGACACCTGGGTGGCTCAGTTGGTTGGACGACTGCCTTCGGCTCAGGTCATGATCCCAGAGTCCCGGGATGGAGTCCCGCATCGGGCTCCCAGCTCCATGGGGAGTCTGCTTCTCCCTCTGACCTTCTCCTTGCTCATGCTCTCTCTCACTGTCTCTCTCTCAAATAAATAAATAAAATCTTAAAAAAAAAAAAAAAGCTCATTTTATTGCTTTTATAATCCCCAAGGTAGAACCCTTCCCTGGCCCCTCCCTATACTCCAGCACCCACCCTGGGTCACCATCTCTTCCTGCTCCTTCCCCTGCAGGAGCAGTGAGGTCAAAACTCCTTTCCTGGCCAGAGCCTGAGCCACGATGGGGCGGGGGCTGAACACTGGGGGTGGCAGACCCACAGCAGTTCCCGACCTCCTCACCTGCCATTGGGATCCCTCAGCGATCAGGACTAGCCCTGTGGGAGCTCAGCTTCCCACGGGCTCAGGCCCAGACAGGACAGCAACCCAAGCGTGCGGCCGGCCTGAGCCTCGGCCTCCCGGTTGGGATCCTGCCCATGAGCAGAGAAGGCAGAGCGACCGAGCTTTCCGAGAAACACGCGCACACGCAGGTTTCATGAGGGCTTGGGATTCCAATCTCCGCAAAGTCCAAAAACAAAGCCCAGAATTTCTTTCTTCCAATTTGAAAGCAAATTCATGCTTAATGAAAACACTCAGAAAAGAGAGAAGACAAAATTCAAACCCACCACGCGTCATCGACCCAGAGCAATGACTGCCCAATGCTTTGGGCTTGTTCTTTTGCAGATCCTTCTAGTACATCTTTCGTACAACTGGAATCACACTGTAAATACAGTTTACAGGGCGCCTGGGTGGTTCAGTGGGTTAAAGCCTCTGCCTTCGGCTCCGGTCGGGATCCCAGGGTCTTGGGATTGAGCCCTGTATCGGACTCTCTGCTTGGTGGAGAGCCTGCTTCCTCCTCTCTCTCTGCCTGCCTCTCTGCCTACTTGTGATCTCTCTCTGTCAAATAAATAAATTAATTTTTTTTTTTTAAGATTTTATTTATTTATTTGACAGAGATCACAAGTAGGCAGAGTCAGGCAGAGAGAGAGGAGGAAGCAGGCTCCCTGCTGAGCTGAGAGCCCAATGCGGGACTTGATCCCAGGATCCTGGGATCATGACCTGAGCCGAAGGCAGAGGCCTTAACCCACTGAGCCACCCAGGCGTCCCAAATAAATTAATTTAAAAAAAAAAATAGTTTACAGCCTTTCAGGAGAGTGGGCCCATGGGGATTGGTACTTTATATACAGGGATCTTACTTTCCTGCTTCCAAATGTATGATCTGTTTACTGTAAAAAAACCACACACACTACAGAATGCAAAGTAGAAAGTGAAAGTACTTTGTGACCCAGTGCTCTGAAAACCACAGCTGATGGCCGACGTAGATTCTAAGTTTGTTCCTCTGCATTTGCTAACACACAGGAATATAGCATCAGACCAGAGCCCATGTCATACATATAGGCAGGCTGGGCCGACCCCACTTTCCTTCTGCAGTTGTGAGACACACAATTATATAAATGTACCTTCAGGCATTTCTCTAACCTCGGCTGATGGATACTGGGATTCTCTCCAATAATCCCCAGCGCAGGCGGCCCTAAAGTGAACACCGTCCTATGTAAAATCCTTAACGCCAACTGTGCAAAATCCTGGTAGGACATTTCTCTCGGAAGTGTAATTGCTGGGTCACATTTAAAATGGACAAATTGGGAGTTCTCCTCCAAAAAATTTCTCCTAAATGACACTCCAAGAGGCAGAGAACATATCATTTAAATATTTTAGTTTTTTTTTAAAGATTTCTTGGAGAGCGAGCGAGAGCGAGCCAGCTCACATGCACAAGTCGGGGGAGGGGTAGTGGGTGAGAATCTTCCAGCAGACTCTCCGCTGAGCGCAGTCCCCACAGGGGGCTGGATCCCACGACCCAGGAGATCACGACCTGAGCCAAAGCCAAGAGTCCGACGCTCAACCGGCTGAGCCACTCAGGCACCCCCATCCTTACTTTTTTTTTTTTTAAAGATTTTATTTATTTAAAATAAATAGGCAGAGAGGCAGGCAGAGAGAGATGGGGGAAGCAGGCTCCCTGCTGAGCAAAGAGACTGATGCGGGGCTCGATCCCAGGACCCTGAGATCATGACCTGAGCCGAAGGCAGCGGCTTAACCCACTGAACCACCCAGGCGCCCCCCCTTACATATTTTAAACACAAACATGACATCATGGACTTGCAAGTTAGCTGGAATAGCTAAGTCACTACTGATATCACCGCTCCCCTGTGGTTCTCCGCTGTTAGACTTTGAGCTTGTCACTGATTTTTCCCTGTTATAAATAACCGCGCCGCAGACATGTTTAGAACTAAAACAGCTCCTGAATCTCTGCACTTAAAAAAAAAAAAAGATACCACTCTCTCTTTTCCTATTCTAGCTACTGTGAACGGCAGCGGGTCTGATCCCAGCCTGTCAAGGAAGTTGCAGTGTGCTGAGCCTGAGGGTCCGTCCATCCGTCTGTCCGTCCATCCGTCCTGGTGCTCTATGCCCTGCCTGGGACACGTGGCTCTCCCCCGTCCCACTGTACTCTCTCAACCAGTGACTCAAACGCTCCCCAACTCTCCCCATTCAGTGAGGAAATCACCTCCTGGCTGGAGGCTATGGCTCCAAATGAAAAAAAAAAAAAAAATTTCAGAATTTGAGGGCGTGTTATTCCATAGGATCAAAATTACTTTCTGCCAAACCCAGAAAAGAATCGTGGCACGCCTTGTTGGCACGGGCGGGTTTAATGCCACCAGCGTTTCTTTGAAGGAACATAAAAAGTCCTGGACGAAGATTTGTTCCCTCGACTCTGGTTCCCACCCTGCGCTGACTAATTGTGCGATCCTCCATTTCCTTGTTTACAAAGAACAACGAAGAACATTTTGACTAATAGTGGCCAAATGTTTTTCCTGCTCCCCCCACCTGGACTAGACACGTTTCTCCCCCAAAGAAAGAGCAGCTCGCTGACATTTACAATGCTCTTTACAGTTAACAGCGCCAAAAGAAGCTGTGGAGCACCGGTGTGCTATTTTACCCGTCGGGTTAAGAAAAACAGGTGTTTATGGAGGCTGGAGAAGTGGGTCCTCTCAGACCCCGAGAGTGGGAGAAGCAAGTACTGTCACCTGACAGCCATCCGGTAGGGCTTTCACTGCCTCGTGACCCAGCCACCCAGGTCACCTACCCAGATGTGCACAGGTGAGCAGCCAAGGATGGGCCTGCACTTATGATGCTAGAGAACTCTCGGGCATTGCTGAAAACCTGCGTGTGCCCAGGGAGAAGATTCTACACTCTTGGTATAGTAGAACAGAGTCATTAAAAAGATCAAGGTGGGGCGCCTGGGTGGCTCAGTGGCTTAAGCCTCTGCCTTCAGCTCAGGTCATGATCCCAGGGTCCTGGGATCAAGGCCCGCATCGGGCTCTCTGCTCCTCGGAGAGCCTGCTTCCTCCTATCTCTCTGCCTGCCTCTCTGCCTACTTGTGATCTCTCTCTCGGTCAAATAAATAAATAAAATCTTTAAAAAAAAAAAAAAATCAAGGTGTATCGCTTCTCGGCCTTTTGGCTAAAATCAAGGTGTGGGGTGCCTGGGTGGCTTTGGCCCTTCCCCAACTCATGTGCATTCCCTTTCCTTCTCTCTCAAATAAATATATAACATCTTTAAAAAAAAAAAGATCAAGGTGAGGTGTGTTCAAGACACCGGATGGCTAAGAGTGCCTGGGTGGCTCAGTGGGTTAAAGCCTCTGCCTTCAGCTCTGGTCATGATCTCAGGGTCCTGGGATCGAGCCCTGCATAGGGCTCTCTGCTCAGCAGGGAGCCTGCTCCCTGCCCCCAGCTTCTCTCTGCCTACTTGTAATCTCTGTCAAATAAATAAATAAAATCTTCAAGGGGAAAAAAAAAAAAAAACCAACACCCAGGTGGCTCAGTCAGTTAAGCATCTGACTCTTGGTATCGGCCCAGGTCTCCATGTCAGGGCTGTGAGTTCAAGCCCCACACTGGGCTCCACGCTGGCCGTGGAGCTTACTTTAAAGAAAAAAAAAAAATCAACATGTGGGGCCATCTGGCTGGCTCATTCAGAAAAGCATGTGATTCTTGATCTTGGGGGTCATGAATTCTAGCCCTACGTTGGGTGTACAGATTATTTAAAAAGAAAAAAAAAAGGGTCAAGGTGTTGAATGAGCAATCTCCAAGACTAACTGTTTAGGGGGAAAAAAGGCAAGTTGCTGAATAATGGAAACAGTATAACACCATTAACTGGTGGAGGAAACCCACAAACCAGCACTACGCATTTCTAAGAATGAGCGTGTCTGTACATATACACATACGTGTATCTTTATGTATGAGGACAGGAAAGAGGTCTGAAAGTGCCTTATACCAAATGAATCTAAAATGGTCTTCTCTGGGAATAGGAGGAGGATCGGGGATGGTCAAGGAGACTTCAGCTTTATCTACATTGTGCGCCTGTTTTCACTACGAGAACATTAACACTCTGAATATGGAATAGGAAAGGCATGCTTAAGTCAAAGTTAACAAAGATCACCGGGTTAGGGGATTCTCAAGGCCCTGCTAGCTCTCATGTTCTCTAGTTCTAAAGATCTGGAAAAAAAGAAAAAATAGAAGTGCAGGGCACCTGGGAGCTTTAGAGCCTCTGCCTTCAGCTCATGTCATGATCCCAGGGTCCTGGGATCGAGTCCCGCATCGGGCTCTCCGCTCGGCAGGGAGCCTGCTTCCTCCTCTCTCTCTCCCTGCCTCTCTGCCTACTTGTGATCTCTGTCTGCCAAATAAATAAATAAATAAAGTATTTAAAAAATAAATAAGTAAAATAAGAATATATAAAATAAAATAAGGGTGCCTGGGTGGCTCAGTTCATTAAGTGCCTTTGGCTCAGGTCATCATCTCCGGGTCCTGGGATCGAGGCCCTCGGGCTCTGCGCTCATCAGACAGTCTGCTTCTCCCTCGCCCCCTGCCCCGCTCATGCTCTCTCTAATAAATAAATGAAATCTTTTTCAAAAACTAAGACAAACTAAAATAAAGATCCAAACTCAGTTGTTGGTGCACACTATCTTGCTCAGAATGGGGGGGCCCCGGGGGGGGGGCGGTTCCTAAAAAGGAAAATATAACCTTGCCTGGAGAGTGGAAAAATCTTTGGTTCCTCAAAGAAGAGTACAGAATAAAAATAAATACAAGGGCGCCTGGGTGGCTCAGTTAAGCAACTGCCTTCGGCTCAGGGCATGATCCTGGAGTCCTGGGATTGAGTCCCACATCGGGCTCCTTGCTCGGCGGGGAGTCTGCTTCTCCTGCTGACCTCTCAACTCTCAAATAAATAAATAAAATCTTTAAATACATAAATACCTAATATATAATAATAGTAACAACCAATTTCCTGGAATACGCCAGCATGAGGCCGGATACGCAGGTAACATGTTTGCAGTTTCTCCGGCACATGGGATGTTACTGCTGACTTGGCGCTGCTCTTACATCACTGTTCTTACGACCACTGACACAGCAATCCTCTGATCTTACGTGAGGAAGCATCCAGAGGCTGCCTAAGTCCTCCCCGAGATATCAAGTTACTCTCGCAGTGGATGTCATACAATGTTTTTCCTACAATCCTTCCCATAGACTCTAAGAAACTCGAGCTCTAGGTCAGCCTGCCTCGCCCCTGCTGGCTACCCCCAGGGATGCAGAAAAGCAGCGGGAAGAAGGGGGGAAGCGAGCTTCTTGCTTGGTTGTTCACTGCGGAGGGAGCCACAGGGCTGTGTGGCTGCCCCGGTCCGGACCGCACGCCTACAGAGGCTTCATGCAACCTCCAGGGAACACGGTACTGACTACGGCAGCAAAAACCCTGGAAGCTGCCCGCAAGAGGAAATGCCTACCCCAACGGTGCTGCGTCCATACGATGGGCTGCCAGGGAGACGTTAAGACAAAAAGAGGAACCAGATCCACATCTACTAATATGGAAAGATATGCACCATCTCTCGTGTGCCAAGAAAAACTGGTCACTGAAGAGCATATATACGTGATCTTATTATTGTAATAAAAATCCCTACTTAGTCAAGTCTCTATTTATAGTAAAATACAGAAAAGACCGAAATACACACTAGGACCTCCGTAGCAATTATATCTACACTCTCACTGCTTTCTGCCAGGAACAGAGAGGACTTCTATAAGCAACCAAACAAGTGACTGCCAAAGAAATAAAGCCAAAAGTTGTAAAGAAATCTTTGTCAAAGGGAGTAGTTGCTGCTGGTGTCCCCGCAGTGGGATTCAGAGCCAGGGCGAGAGAGGAAAGGCTGGGAAGGACGAAAATCATAAAAGCTGGGGCGCCGGGGTGGCTCCGTTGGTTAAGCGTTGGCCTGTGGCTCAGGTCACGGTCCTGCGGTCCTGGGATGGAGCCTTGTGTTGGGCTCCCTGCTCCGCGGGGAGTCTGCTTCTCCTTCTCCCTCTGCCCTTCTGCCCCTGTGTGTGTGTGTTCTCCTCTCTCAAATAAATAAATCAAATCTTAAAAAAGAAAAAAAAAAAAAACCGGCAAAGCAGTAACATTCCCTGGGGCGGTATAACACTCGTGCCTCCTAGAAGCCCCTCCCCAGGCAGAAGCCCAGACTGCATCACAGCGACTGCACTGAAGCGCAGGCCAGCAGGCAGGACAGCTCCCCAGTCCACCGAGAAGGTGCCTGAGGCTCGGAGAGCAAGGAAGAAACCTGCCTATAGACCTGCGGCGACCCGGAGCCGGCAGACCCCGAACTCAGACCAAGCCCGTCAAGCCCCAGTTCCCCACTCTTTTGCAAAAAGGGAGTTGGAGAACCAAACTGAGTATGACCATGTGACCCAAATGCCGATCAACAGGGGACCTGGGCAGCTCAGCGGGCTGAACGTGTTCAGCTCAGGTCATGATCCCAGGGTCCCGGAATCGACCCCTGGGTTGGGCTCCCTGCTCAGTGGGGAAACTGTTTCTCCCTCTGCCTCTGCTGCTCCCCCTGCTTGCGCTAATAAATAAATAGAAACTTTAAAAAAAAATGGTATCTCCATGCGCCGGGATAGTATTCATCAATGAAAAACAAGCATGGACACAGGGTTCTCCACGGAGGAACCTCAACAATGTTGCACCAAGAAGCCAGACACAAAAGACCCCATGTTATGTAATCCAATTTCTTTTTTTTTTTTTTTTTTTTAAAGATTTATTTATTTATTTATTTGACAGAGAGAAATCACAAGTAGGCAGAGAGGCAGGCAGAGAGAGAGAGAGGAGGAAGCAGGCTCCCTGCTGAGCAGAGAGCCCGATGCGGGACTCGATCCCAGGACCCTGAGATCATGACCTGAGCCGAAGGCAGCGGCTTAACCACTGAGCCACCCAGGCGCCCTGTAATCCAATTTCTATGAAATGTCCAGCACAGGCAAATCCACAGATACTGAAAGTAGATTAGTGGCTGCCAGAGGCTGGGTGGACTGGGGATCCTGGGTATGGCTAAGGGGTGTGCGGTTTCTTTTTAGGGCTAAGAAGATGGGCTAAAATTGATACTGGTGGGGCGCCTGGGCGGCTCAGAGGGTTAAAAGCCTCTGCCTTTGGCTCAGGTCATGATCCCAGGGTCCTGGGATCAAGCCCCGCCTCAGGATCTCTGCTCCACAGGGAGCCTGCTTCCTCCTCTCTCTCTCTGCCTGCCTCTCTGCCTAGTTGTGATCTCTGTCTGTCAAATAAATAAATAAAATCTTTTAAAAATAAATAAAATAAAATTGATACTGGGGTTGTGCATGCAGAATCGTATAAATGTATTTCAAGCTGCTGCACTGGACATCCCCAACGGGTAAACTCTATGTTATATGAATTCTATTGCAATAAAGCTGCTAAAAAAATTGGACAAAGTTAAAGAAGGGGCCCCTCGTACCCCCAGGACATTTCCACAAAGGATCTGAGCACCTGCACAGACATCGGAGAGAGGGGTCCCAGCAGTCGGGCTTGCGTCTCCACAGCCCCCTCCTGTTTTTCAGACACAGGTCACCCGGTGACCTCCTGCCACTGCCAGAGTCCCCCTTCATCTGCCCAGCAGGCCCTCCGCTTGCTGGAGGTCCAGAGCTTTCTGGACTGCTAGATGCCTAAGCTTCTCTGTCTGGTTGTGCACTCCCAAAGCACTGGGCAGAGCCCCAAAATGTTCATCACCTCTGGGTATGCACAGAGCTTCCTGCGGTCACCGGGCAGGGACAGAAGCCCAGTCCTGCCAGGGTGGGGCTTCCTGGGGCTCGGGGTGGGCAGGGACATCTCTCTTCCCTCTAAGTCACTGGATGCTATCATTTCCATCTCCTTCTGGGGTAACTGCTGTCCTCTGCCCCAGCTGTTGGAGCCACCCTTGGTGGGCTGAAAACAGAACTGGAATCACCAAAGTCTTCCGACAGGGGTGTGGGGAGCCAGCGTGCTCACACCGCGTGAGCGGCAGACACCGGTGCGACCTCTTAGAGGTCTGGGGCTTTAACGTGGCAGGTGCGCCCGTGCACAGGCACAAGGCCATATGGACAGAGAGATGTTTTTGGAAGAGCCGTTTGCGGTCGCCAAAGACTGGAAATGACCTTGCTACCCACCCATGAGGGACTGGCTCAACTCATGGGGCTTCCAGACACGATATTCAGCCTTCAGAAACAACAAATTAGCTGCCACATGCTGCGGTCACGAAGACCATCGAGCGATTCAGATCCCAGAGCCTCAGGCTGGCCATCTCTGCCCTTCCTCCCAAGACTTCTGTACAGATCAAATACGAGTCAAGTGTGGAGAGCCGTGACTGCCCTTCGCACGGACTGCCCTTCGCAGGCGGTGGTTACGTAAGGGCCAGCTGATGTCAGCTCATCTGTGCCCGTAAGGGAAGACAGCAAGATTGCAGAACAGGTTTGCAGACACCTAACATTCCCATAAAAAAGAAAAGGGGAGGGTCATACACCTGTGCGTGCTTATACAGGCCGGGAACGCCTCTGGAAGGACATTCCCCAGGGAACAGGGCTGGGGGGGCGGGGCGGGGCTCACTTATCACTCTGCCTTGGATACGGTTTGAATTTTATTTTTTTAACCTTAGATATATATTTATTTATGTATTAGGAAATGTACTTTTTTTTAAAGATTTTATTTATTCATTTGACAGACAGAGATCACAAGTAAGCAGAGCAGCAGGCAGAGAGAGAGGGGGAAGCAGGCTCCCCGCTGAGCAGAGAGCCCGAGGCAGGGCTGGATCCCAGGACCCTGAGATCATGACCTGAGCCTAAGGCAGAGGCTTTAACCCACTGAGCCACCCAGGGACCACTGTACGTGTATTTTAAAGTTTGCTTAGATATACACATAAGGAGAAGTGTCCTCCCAAGAAGAGGGCTGGCTCCAGAAATCCATGGACATCATGTGACAGAATACAATTCACTCTAAAAATAAAAGAGACGAGGGGCCCCTGGGCAGCTCAGTTGGTTAAGCATCTGACTCTTGATTTTGGCTCAGATCACAACCTCAGGGTCCAGAGATTAAGCCCTGTGTCAGGCTCTACACTCCGTGTGGAATGTGCTTGGGATTCTCTCCCTCTCCCTCTGCCCCCACAAATAAATTTTAAAAAGGGAAATAAAAGAGGTAAAAAATAAATAAATAGGTAGATAAAGGTATGTAGTAGGTAGGTAGGTCGGTAAAAGAGATAGAATATGGAATGATCCCCAAGATACTCCCAGGCCAGGAAAACAATTTTTAAAAATAAAATTTCCCCCTTTATTTCTTTTTTAAAGATTTTATTTATTTATTTGAGAGTGAGAGAGAGCACAAACCGGGGGGAGGGGTGGCAGGAGAAGCAGGCTCCCCTCTGAGCAGAGAGCCCGCCAGGGGGCTCGATCCCAGGACCCTGAGATCATGACCTGAGCCGAAGGCAGATGTTGAACAGACTGAGCCACCTGGGTGTCCCAAATTTCCTACTTTATTGAAAAATTTAAAATATATGCGTGCTCATTTTAGACAGTGGAGAAACAACAGAACAGGGGAAAGAAAACGCGATCTCTCCAGATCCTACCCATTTTGGAGCACTGATATTCTCCCTTCCAGGCTTTTGTTGCGTGTACAAGTGTGCATGTGTGAGTGTGTATTACAAAGCCGGAACTATACTCTATATTCTTTTTTTCTTTTTAAGATGTCATTTATTTTTTTGACAGAGATCACAAGCAGGCAGAGAGGCAGGCAGAGAAAGAGGAGGAAGCAGGCTCCCTGCTGAGCAGAGAGCCCGATGCGGGGCTCGATTCCAGGTCCCTGGGATCATGACCTGAGCCTAAGGCAGAGGCTTAACCCACTGAGCCACCCAGGTGCCCCTAGACTCTATATTCTATCTGAGTTTAACTCCAGAGCAGAAGCACTTTTCCAAGTCACAGCAAATTCTATAAACATCCTTGCTGGGCTGCCTGATGTTCTATCAAGAGGGCGGCCCCCAGAACAACCCCACCACCATCCTCCGGGGAGCCAGTTGGAAGGCCGTGGCCTTGACAGTGACAGAATTGGACCGTTCACACCACACGCCGGGTCCTTGCCAGGGTGACGCCTCTCTGGAGGCCATTTTGGTTGAACAACCCCGGTTGCCATGTCAACAGTAAACAGAAAACACGTCCCCTTCGGGGACGGCCAGGCGGAGTGAGGTTTGGAAAACGGAGCTGCTGTCGCCCCTCCAAAGCTGCCTCGGGCAACAGGAATCCCACGGAACGGGCTTTCCGTTACCTGGGACGGTGGACAGCCAAGAGGCACGACTGGTCCGTAACTGGTCATTTGACCCAGTGCAGGGAAGGGCAAGTGCAGTCAGATCGTGCCCAGCCTTGCAGGCAGCGGCTGACAGACGCACGCAGAGGTCCGCTCGGAGCCCCAGAGAATGCTCAAGAGATAGCCAGGGCAGGGTGTCTGAAAACCACATCCCGAGGGAGCCAGAACAATCGCTTTAACAGACCAGACTGAGACATTAGTTTAAAGAGCTTCCAGGCAGAGGCGTGAAAAGGGAAACCTGTTCCAGGAACAGGGAGAGGTGTGGGGTGAGCAGAGCCCGAGGGGCCCCTGGGGACCATGCCCGCGCCCATCCTTGGTGAGGATTTTTTTTTTTTTTTAAGATTTTATTTATTTATGTGACAGAGAGAGAGCACAAGTAGGCAGAGAGGCAGGCAGAGAGAGAGAGAGAGAGAGAGAGGAGGAAGCAGGCTCTCCGCTCAGCAGAGAGCCCGATGCGGGACTCGATCCCAGGACCCTGAGATCACGACCCGAGCCAAAGGCAGCGGCTTAACCCCCTGAGCCACCCAGGCACCCCTGTATATATCTTTTTGATAAATGTGGGACTGTATTATATTTCAACTTGCCTTCTTAATTAACAGTATATAAAAAGAAAAATAGCTACCATTTTTAAAATTCTAATTATGTCCATACTGTCCTTACGGCTTTTCATGGATCTTCCCACCAAACTGTCAAGTCGAATCACATAGAAACATCATCTCTGGGATGTCTGGGTGGCTCAGTTGGTAAAGCGTCTACCCTTGGCTTGGGTCATGTTCCTGGGCTCCTGGGGATGGAGCCCCACGTCAGGCTCTTTGTTCAGCCGGGAGCCTGCTTCTCCCTGGCTCTCTGCCTGCAGTTCCCCCTGCTCGTGCTCGCTCTCCCTCCCTGTCAAATAAATGAATAAAATATAAAAAGAAAAGAAACATCATCTCTGTTTTAATGTAAATACAGTGTTCTCTTAGGACCATGGTTTAAAATTTAAATAAGGCCCTCTTGGGGCGCCTGGGAGGCTCAGTGGGTTAAGCCTCTGCCTTCGGCTCAGGTCATGATCTCAGGGTCCTGGGATCGAGTCCCGCATCGGGCTCTCTGCTCAGCAGGGAGCCTGCTTCCTGCGTCCCCACCCCCGCCTGCCTCTTTGCCTACTTGTGATCTCTCTCTATCAAATAAATAAATAAAATCTTTAAAAAAAAAAAAAAGGAAATGACTGGGTCAGAGAGAGAACACTTGGTTCTCTCCCAAACCTTGTCTGCAGCTGGGATGGAGAGGGTCCAATCTGTCTTTGCATGTGGCCCCAACTGTAATGTGGGGTGCTGGGGCTGGTGGGGGTCCATTTGCCTGATGTGTACACTGAGGCAGAGGAGAATAAAGAACAGGTAAAGAGAGACAGAGAGGGACCCCTGGGTGGCTCGGTCATTAAGCGTCTGCCTTCGGCTCAGGTCAGGATCCTAGGGTCCTGGGATCAAGCCCCACATCGGGCTCCCTGCTCAGCGGGAAGCTTGCTTTTCCCTCTCCCTCTGCTGCTCACCTGCTTGTGTTCTCTCTCTCGCAGGGTCTCTCTGTGTCAAATAAATACAATAAAATCCTTTAAAAAAAGAGAGAGAGAGAGAGACAGCTCTGCTAACTTCCAGTTCCTAGACCCATCCCCTGAGAGGCCAGACATTGTTTCTTCCCCTGGCTCCCAAGAAATAAATACCTTCTTCCCTTGAGCTGGTGTGAGCTGGCTTCTGTTTCCTGAGCCCTGAGCCCCAGCCCCCGCTGGCACCCGGATTCCCTCACACCAGGTACGGGATGCCTCAGCATCTGGGTCTCCTCCAGCTCCCCGCCCAGAGTGAACACAAGCACGCCAGGCTGTCCCCCGGCCCTTCCCACGCGGCCCTCCACGGGGCTGGGCGTGCGGCTCAGGGGCTGGCTGAGGACAGGAAAGCAAGACAAGCCGCCACCTAATCCCGCAGTGGCCCCCTACAACTTCAGAGGGGACCCACAGGGCTGTGTCCAGAGCTGCCTGCCCCAGAGAGACTTAATCTAGAACTCTGGCCCTGACAAAAGAAAATAACCAACTGTCCAAGAACTATAATTATTAATTTCCTAAAAACAGATTAATTCTGAAGTTACAGAAGAGTGACTCCAATTCCCAATCCCAAAGCAGTACCGTACATCTTGCTTTCAGTACTAACAGATACCTTCTGTGGGCGGGCCTCAAATTAATAAGGGGAGAACATTATTCCATTTAAGTTTTTTTCAAGGCACCTGGCTGGCTCAGCTGGAAGAACACATGACTCTTGATCATGGGGTTATGAGTTCGAGCCCCCCGTTGGGGACAGAGATGAGTGCTTCTCCCTCTGGCCCCCCCCTTCTCATGCTCTCTCTCTTTCTCTAACAAATAAATAAAATCTTTTTTAAAAAAATATAATCTTTACAATTTGCAATGGTCTCCCGTATTTCCTAGTCTATTCTGCTCTGCTGCATTTTTTTTAAAAAGCTGGTTAAGGTTTTCACAACCCAGTAGTGGGTCTTCACAGCTATTTCGAAAACACCTGCTCAAAAGTAATGCAACTTGTTTTAAGCCAAGGAAATCCTCCCAGGGTGACACACATATCCCCTGACGCAGAATTTAGAGTGGTGCCCAGGCTTTGGAAACACAGGGAAGACCCCAAACAGCTCCCCCGATCCCTCGTGGCAGGTGGGTAGGGGTCCACTCACCTTAAAATGGAAGGAGCTTGCGGGGGACCCGCTGGAGCCGTACTGTTCACACTTCGTTAGGTTGCTGGAGTAGTTATTAACCTTGAAATTGCCATTCTGGTGAGACCTGGGGTCATCGGTGATGGGGCAGATGAAGTAACCTTCCTCATCATCGCTGTCGGCCTCAGAGTCCCCGTCATGACCAGCCCGGGGGGTCTGGCCGGCGTCAACACCTTCCAGGCGGAAAATGAGGTCTTCGTCTGCCATGTTCCCGGGAGGCCCGTGTTACCCAAGGGGCGGGCAGCAGAGCCAGAGTCGCAGGGCAAACACAGCGGTGTGGGTCCTACAAGGGAAGCGAGACAATGGGTGCCGGGGCCCAGCGAGTGAGAGCTCGCGGTGCATCTCACCCTGGGTGCCCCCGGCGGCATAGAGAACTGGCACCCTCGGAGGGAAAAGTACAGCACCCTTTGGGGAGGCACACTTGGCAGGCGGCATGTAGCACATTTTAAATGTACAAACCCGTCGACCGAGTAATTCCACTTTGGAGAACCCAGTGTCTGAAATGAGGCAGGGAAAATAAATGCTTCTTAAGCAACGGGAGTGATCTTTTTTAGAAGGTAAAGTAGATCAGATCGTTCCTTGGCTTAACACCCTCCGGCAGCTTCTCTCCAGTGGCTTTTAAGACTACAAGGCCGGCTTTAGTCGGGTCCCTGCCCCACTTCTCCTCTGGCCTTGGCACCTCTCCAGGCCCAATGGCTTGCTCTCTGTTTGGTGAATACGGGCAGCCCATTTCCACCCCAGGGCCTTTGTACTTGCTAACCCCTGTGCCTGGAACAATCTTCCCCATCTTCCAATAGTGGGTTCCCTTTCAGTAGTTGGATCCTGACTCAAGAGAAACCTGGAGAAATCTCCATTCAAAGGACTCCTCTCAAACGCACCTGCACTACCCCCTAACACATCTCTCTCTGCTTTATTCGTTACGGGGAGGTTTTCCCAAGCTGAAACCTGCTTTCCTCTCTTACTGTCTGTATCCCCAGCGCCTTGAAGAGCGCGTGGCAAAGACTGGGGCTCTATACACATCCCGAGAATGGTTGAGTGACCCAAAGAATGTCCTCTTTAGCGTGATCAATAACAGGAAAAAAAACAAAAAAAAAGCTAACAGCCCACGATGTCTGTCAGTAGAGGTTTGTTAAATTAAGTACGACTTTCTATACCGTAGACTGTCACGTGACTATTACAGAAAAAGGGGAAGCTCCAGATATATAAAGACATGCAAAAAGAGTCAAGAACAAGTTCAGCAAGATTGTCGAATACAAAATTCAACAGTATTTCTGTGCACTAGCAATGAAAAATCCAAAGAAGAAATTAAGAAAATAAGTCCAGCTATAAAGAACATCAAAAAGAATAAAATATTTGGGAATAAATTTAATAAAAGAAGTGCATGACTTGTACACTGAAATAACACACTGAAAGAAATTAAAAATCTAAAAAAAAAAAAGGGAAGAGGGACACCTGGGTGGCTCAATGGGTTAAGCCTCTGCCTTGTGCTCAGGTCATAATCCCAGGGTCCTGGGATCTAGCTCCAAATCAGCAGAGAGCTCTGCCTACTTGTGATCTCTGTCAAATAAATAAATAAAATCTTTAAAAAAAAAAAAAAAGGGAAGATATTCTGCATTCATAGATCAGAGGACTTATTTTATTTTATTTTTTTAGGACTTTATTTATTTATTTGACAGAGAGGGAATACAAGCAGGGGGAGTGCGGGAGGGAGAAGAGGGCTTCCCGCTGAGCGGGGAGCCTGATGTGGGGCTCGATCCCAGGACCCTGGGATTATGACCTGAGCAGAAGGCAGACACTTAACGACTGAGCCAGCCAGGCGCCCCCAGAGGATTTAATATTGCTAAGATGGCTATACTCGCCTAAAATCATCTATAGATTCAAGCCAATCGCTATCAAATTCCTACTGTCTTCTTTGAAGTAATTAACAAGCGTGTGCTACAGTTCATACGGAAACACAAGGGACCGAAAATAGCCAAAACGGTCTTGAAAAAAGAGGAACAAAGTTGAAGGAGTCACACTTCCTGAATTCAAATCTTGCTATGAAGCTGCAGTCATCAAGACTGTTGGTATCGGTATTGGGACAGACACAGATCAATGGAATAGATTTGAGGGCCCAGAAATGAACCCCGATATTTACAACCACTGATTATGACAACGGCACCAAGACCATTCAATAGGGGAAAGAATACTCTTTTCAACCAATGATGCCGCGACGAGTGAATATACACGTGGCCAAAGAATGAAACTGAACGCATTCCTTACACTAGTCACAAAAATAACTAAAAATGGATCAAAGACTTACATATAAAAGCTAAAACATCATCTGACTCTTTGAAAACAATACAGGAGAAAATCTTTGTGAGATGGGACAGGTAAAGCTTTCTTAGCTATGACACGTAAAGTACAAGCAACGAAGGAACAGATAAATGAGGCACCATCAGAACTAAACACTCGTGTTTCAAAGGACGCCAACTAGAGTGGGGAGATCACCCTCAGAATGGGAACAAAGTTTTGCAAAATCATAAAGCTGGTAAGGGACTCTATAAAGAATCTAGACAACTTGGGGCACCTGAGAGGCTCAGTGGGTTAAAGCCTCTGCCTTCAGCTCAGGTCATGATCTCAGGGTCCTGGATCAAGCCCTGCATCGGGTTCTCTGCTCGCCAGGGAGCCTGCTTCTCCCACTCTCTCTCCCTGCCTCTCTGCCTGCTTGTGATCTCTTTCACTGTCAAATAAATAAGTAAAATTAAAAAAAAAAAAAAAGAATGTAGACAACAATAAGATGACAAATAAAAAATGGGCAAAGGGCTTGAACAGACTTGAATAGATCTTTCTCTAAAGAAGACATAATCAATGTCATTAGTCATTAGAGAAAGACTAGTCAAAGTCACACCCACTACGATGGATATAATAATTAAAAAAAGAAAAACAGAAAATAGTAAATGTTGACAAGGGTACGGAAAAACTAAAAGCCCCATCCACTGTTGCTAGTAATGTAAAATGGTACAACCACTTTGGAAAACAGTCTGGCAGGTCCTCAAAAATTTAACCACAGAATTACCATATGAACTAGCAATTCCACTGGGTACACACCCAGAGAAAGGAAAACCACTACATTTTTTTCCTTTTTATTTATTTATTTTTTAAAGATTTTATTTATTTATTTGACAGAGATCACGAGGAGGCAGAGAGAGAGGGGAGGGGTAAGCAGGCTCCCTGCTGAGCAGAGAGCCCGATGTGGGACTCGATCCCAGGACCCTGGGATCATGACCTGAGCTGAAGGCAGAGGCTTTAACCCAGAAAACCACCACATTAAAACTTATACACATCCGTTCATGGAAGTATTATTTGTAACAGCCAACCAGAGAAACCACCTTAATGTTCGGGGACTAATGAATGAATAAATAAAATGTATCCACACAAGGGAATGCTGTGAAGCCTCAGAAAGGAGTAAAGAACCCAACACTTGGGTGAACCTTGAACGCATCAAGGAAAAGGAAAGATCTAACCACAAAAGAACACATACTGAATGACTCCATTTATATGAAATGTCCAGAGAAGGCAGATCTGCACAGACCGAAGCTATGTGAGCCGTTGCCTAAGGACAGGGAAGGGGAGACTTGAGGGGAGGAATGGGGAACAACTTCTAATGGGCTTCTTTGGAATTGGACACAAAATGCTCTTAAACTGTGTGCGGGTTGTGTGACTGCCGATATACGAAAAACCATCGGACTGTACACATTTTAAAAGATTTTATTTATTAAAAAAAAAAGATTGTATTTATTTGAGAGACAGCAAGAGTGAGAGAGATCACAGAGGGAGGGGAGGGGGGTGACTCCCCGATGAGCAGAGAGGCGGACGCGGGGCTCCATCCCAGGACCCCGAGATGACGCTTCGCCGACTGAGCCACCCAGGCCCCCCAAACTGTACACTTTAAATGGATGCACTCACTGTAAGGTTTGTGAATCATATTTCAATAAAGCTTAGGTTTAAAAAAAAAGGTAATCCAAAAAAGTGTCAAATTTTTTTTTTTTTTAAGATTTTATTTTTAAGGGGTATCTGGGTGGCTCAGTCCCTTAAGTGTCTGCTTTTGGCTCAGGTCATGATCCCAGGGTCCTGGGATCGAGCTCCACATCAGGCTCTCGACTCAGCGGGGAGCCTGCTTCCCCCTCCCCCTCTCCCTCTGTTTGTGCACATGCACACGCTCTCTCTCTGTGTGTGCCAAATAAATAAATAAAATCTTTAAAAAAAATTGTTTTTATTTTTAAGTAATCTCCACTCCCAACGTGGGGCTCAAATGTACAGCCCTGAAATCAAGAGTCACGTGCTCTGCTGAGCCAGCTAAACACCCCGAAAGCCTGTGAAATTTCTAAAGCAAGTTGCAGAACAGCCGGTGTATCACAGGGATCCCACTCATGTTAAAAGAAAAAGGACATCTGTAGAGGAATTAAAGCTTCCCTGAGGGACTCCCCCCAGGAACTCCAGCAGCACCGGGATGGGCAGTAGCCACGGGAGCAGGCCGCCGAGGGGGAGGAGGGAACCTTGAAGAACTTGGCGCACTTCTGTACTGTTGTCACTTTCTACGAAGTTGGACCGCTTGCAACGTAAAATAACAAGTGAAAACAATTTTAAAACTTTTTTAGATCAAGGCCATGATTCATATATTTTTTTTAATTTTATTTATTTGACAAGAGAGCGAGAGCACAAGCAGGGCAGCAGCAGAGGGGGAGGGAGAAACAGACTCCCCCTACCAAGCAGGGAGCCCCCTACGGGGCCCGATCCCAGGACCCTGAGATCATGACCTGAGCCGAAGGCAGAGGTTTAACCCACGGAGCCACCCAGGAGCCCCTCAAATAAATAAAATCTTTTTAAAAAGTCTTTTTAAAAAATCTTTTTAAAAAAGGATTTTGCTTATTTACTTGAGGGGGAGAGAGCACAGGCAGGGGGAGCAGAAAAGGCAGAGGGAGAAGCAGGCTTCTGCGCTGAGCAGGGAGCCCCATGGCGGGGCTCGATCCCAGGACCCTGGGATCACGACCTGAGCCGAAGGCCGACGCTTAACCATCTGAGCCACCCACCGCCCCGATTCTATTATTCCTAACGGCTCTTTCCACCCGCAGGCAGCCTTCCAGACTGGAGGCTCTGGCTCTTTCTTAATAGTTACCATAGCGGGAAGGAAGAAATCCGTTTCTATCCTAACTCGATCCACCCAAAATGGAAATTAGAATCTCAGAAAACCGTACTTAACGTCTTACCGCGTACAATGCACTCTGCTATTTTCTATTCGACTTATTTTTGTTTTGCTTTAATCTTTCTTTTCATTCTTTTTCCTTAATGCACCACCCGCAGTGATTTCTTGGACATCGCTGCTCTGGGCGTCCACTGCAAAGCTGGTTTCTTACCCTGTGGGCGAGACACGGTCACGGCGGGAGCCAATGGCTCAGCCACCCGGCCCAGCGTGTTACCAAACAGTGCCCTGGGCCCACTTCTTCCCTTTCCTTTTGCTCTACCCTGGTCAGCCCTTGGCCGGAACCTCTGCTGACCAAGGCAGTGTGGTGCCTGGAGCTTCCAGAAGGAGCCAGCCAGGTCACTGGCCTCTGGGGACTGGGCCGGTGCCGGGCCAGAGCTGAGACAGGGGTGGGACAGGAGAGGCGAGGCGGAGGCAGGAGGCAGAACCACAGCTTCGGCCTGCAGATCTCCAAGCAGTGTAGCCCAGTGGTGAGGAGCCTGTACTCAGGTACAAATCCAAGCTCATGACCTTGACTATATCGATAGAGTCATCTCACCAAATACCCCTCCTCCCCATGCGAGGAAGTGGCTTCACAGCCGGTTCGCAGGACCCCAACCCCTGGCCATGTCCCAGCACAGACCTGACTTTCTCCGTGACCCTGGGAAACAAAAGGAGCTTCAGACCAGCAGCTGTGACCCTGCCTGGCACCGCGCCTTGGACTCGGCAGGCACGTGATGCAGATTCCAGAACCCAGCAGAGCAGGAGCTGTTTGATGGTTTTTCCGTTGTCATAAATTTGCTCTCGAGGCAGCTGTGGCTGTGCCTGCTAACTGTCCCCCAACAGCTGTTCTCTCCTTCTTAGTAACAACCACTGGGTTTTGGCTAAGCACATGGCCACTCCCAATAAGATCTACATTTCCCAGATTCCTTTGCAGTTAGGCGTGACTACATGACCAAGTTCTGGCCAAGGGGATATAAACAGAAAGCCTGTTTTCAACTTTAGGGAAGAGTTTTTAAAGGGAGGGGATGTGCCCTTCTGGACTCTTCCTCGTTCCTGCTGGCTGGAACGGAGGTGTGATGGCTGGAACTCAAGCAGCTATTTTTAACCAGGAAAAGGAAACCATATGCAGTGGATGGGCAGAGCCATGAGACAGAGGGAGCCTGGGGCAGCATAATCTTACATCATGGGGGCTCACAATCTTCAGACTCTGCTATCCAAAATTCTATGGTCGACTGAAATTTTCTTCTTTCCCCTACTACTTGCTAATTCAGTCTGGTCCAGTAACCCCATCTCTCCCACAAAAGTCCCATCACATCTCTAAATGAGTCAGTACCTGGACAAGTCAGTACCTGGACAGGAGCAGCCTGGGAAAACTTTGGCCTCAATCCAGAGCCCACATGTGCCCAGGAAGACTGCGCCCTGGAGGATGTTAAATTCCGCTAAGGCAAGGAGCCCTCACAGGGCCATATAAATCAGGACCCTGATGCCTATTCCGACACCAGCCTGGGCCCTGGCCTCCCAGGAATCTTCATTGGACCTGGGCTTCCCTCTGCCCACAGGCACCTGTTCCTGTTAGCGAGGAGCCCAGGAGCAGGACCCCAGCTCCCAAGCCATCAGGGTTCTCTAGAACATTTCCTCTGTCCTCACTCAGGCCTCTCGATCTTTCCCTCCCAGTCCCTGACACGCTTTGGGAAAATATTTGTATAGAGAAGCAACTGAGCGGAGTTCTGAGTCAGACCCGAGTTCAAGCCCCAGCTCCGCCACTTCCTAGCTGTGTGACATGACCTCTCCAGCCGCAGCTTCCTGCTGCCGGGATGCGGTGTTTTACCCACCCCGTTGGCCGGACAGCGCTAACACAGAGCCAGCACCAAGACACGGAACTGTTATCATCATCATAAATAACAGGGGCTGAGCCTTGGGTCCCAGCCACGCTGGTAACCTGGATACCTGGTCAGCAGCCAAGCCAGGCATCTTCAGGGGTTCTCAGGGGACAGGCTATTTCAGGCTCTGGCCAGGGAACCACTGTTCCTACTGGGTCTCACTACAAAAGGTTCCTCTGGCAGGGCCTGGGACAGAAAACAATGTTTGCAATGTCCAGGTCGAGGCCTGTGGGCCCAGCCGCGCTGACCGCCGGGCCTCCCTGGGCCTCCCCGCTGGCTGCCTCGCTGGCTGGAGAAACGCACTACATTCCCCAGTCTGCCACTTCCCGGAGCAGCACCCCCGAGCCGACACGGTCCCTGTCGGGCAGCCCCGTGTGCACACCACCATATGCCCAGCCCAGCAGAACCCAACCTCATCCTCAGCTGCACTGCGGTGAAAGGGGTGACCTGCAGGCCATCTTGTGTCACACGCCTGCTTCTGCTCCGGGACGTGCCTCTCCCCCCACTCCCAGGTTCTGTGGTTGGGGTCGTCTAGGTGTTACCCCAGGCAGATATGACCACATCCCTAAACAACATGGTTTCTCTGTTATTTCTTTTATCGATCTGGGTGCTCATCCGTTGATTTCCTGGCGTGACACATGAGACTTGAGCCTCCCCTGACCTTCCCAGTTCCCTCCGTACTGGCGGGGCTTCTCCTGGGTGCCTCGGATCCCATGCCGAGAGCGCTCGCTGTCTTACTGCATCAAGCAGAAGGAGCTATGGTTTCCCACAGTGGGGTGTGAGTTCAACTCTCCATGAGAAAGGAGGAAAGATGTGGCTTTTGTAAGCGACTGATCAGAAAGCAGACCGTGCTTTTGCCCCTACTGACCTCAAAGATGAGTAATTCTTGCGGCAATAAGACAGAGAGATAACATATAGGGACAGTTTCCCTCAAGTACTCTGCATGGACTCTCCTCCAGCAATGATGGGAGCTGCTGGGCAGAGAAGCAACAGCCCGTCTGTGATGGGGCACCTTGGGGGAGGAGAAGGGAGCAGGGCCAGGCTGCCCTGGGCTGCACTGGGCTTGTTCGAAACACTATCTTGGCCCCTAGCCTGAGTCCTCGGTTTCCTTCAAACCAGAAAGAAAAGCCTGTCTTGAAGAGAGATCTGCACTCCCGTGCTCACCACGGCGATATTTACAATAGTCAAGGTACAAAAACAACCTAAGAGCTGGATGAATGGAGAACAGAAATCTGGTGTATATACACAAAGGAATGTCATTCATTCTGTCTTTTGCACAAAACAGGCAATTCTGTTATCTGCAAAAAACATCAATGAACCTGGAGGACATTATGTTCGGTGAAATAAGCCAGACAGAGAGAGACAAACAGTTCATGATCTCGCTTATACGTGGAATTGAAAAAACCCCAAAGTCCTAAAAACAGCAGAATGGTGGCAGCCAGGGTCTGGAAGGCAGAGGAAACATGAAGATATTGGTCAAAGGGTACAAAGTTTCAGTTGTGCTAGATGAGCAAGTCCTGGGGATGTAATGGACTATAGCTATTTTTTTTTTAAGATTTATTTACTTGACAGAGATCACAAGTAGGCAGAGCAGCAGGCAGAGAGAGAGAGAGAGAGGAGGAAGCAGGCTCCCCGCTGAGCAGAGAGCCCGATGCGGGGCTGGATCCCAGGACCCTGAGATCATGACGAGCCAAAGGCGGAGGCTTTAACCCACTGAGCCACCCAGGCGCCCCTGGACTATAGTTATTAACACTCTATTGTATACCTGAAACTCACGAAGAGAAGAGATCTTTTTAAATATCTCTACATCCAACATGGGACTCAAACTCAAGACCCCAAGATAGAGAGTCCCGTGCTGTTCCAACGGAGCCAGTCAGACGCCCCGAGAATACATCCTTTTTTCCTTTAGAAGATTTTATTTATTTATTTGAGAGAGAGAGAGAGAGGCGGCGCAGAGGGAGAGGAAGGGAGAGAACCCTAAGCAGGCTCCGCGCCCAGTGCCGCATGCGGGGCCCTATCTCGCGTGCCTGAGATCACGAGCGGAGCCAAAATCAAGAGTCAGAAGCTTAACTAATGAGCTACCCAGGCGCCCCCCAGCCCCCCCAGAACAGACATTAATTGTACTCACACACACACCAGAAGCGGTAGCCCGGAGAGGTGACAGATATGTTAATTAGGCTGACTGTGGTAATCATGTCACAATGCATATGTATATCAAATAATCACATGATATACCTTAAATAGGTACAATTTTTATTTGTCAGTTATACCCCCAATAAAACTGGTGAAAAAAAAATGAACAAAAATCAAAGCCCCATCTAGTGGCTAAGGGCCTGCGCTCTGCAGCCACAGGGCCCACTGTGAATCGCTGGCCTCCTCGTGAGGATCCAAGGCCCTGTTTTTTTGTTTTTTTTAAGATTTTATTTATTTACTTGAGAGAAAGAGAGAGAGTATGAGAGGGGGAGGGTTAGAGAGAGAAGCAGACTTCCCAATGAGCAGCGAGCCCGAGGTGGGGCTCGATCCCAGGACCCCGAGATCATGACCCAAGCTGAAGGCAGTCACTTAATCGACTGAGCCACCCAGGCGCCCTCCAAGGCCCCATTCTAAGGGGAAGCCCTGTCATCTGGACTCTGTGTCCCCCCCACAGTGGCTGGCACTGAGCAGGGCTCCACAGCACTGAACAGTACCTCTCCAGGCTGGGTTTTATTTATTTACTGGGGGTGCGGATACTAACAAATGGGCTGCCTCAGAGGTTACTATGTCGAGCCCGTGTCAGGTTCTTATAAATGTCTGTACCCCTGGCCTGTGGTAAGATGCCCATGAAGAAACATTGACTTAGGGCTGCCTGGGTGGCTCAGTCAGTTGGACATCTGACTCCTGGTATTGGCTCAGGTCATGGTCTCGGGGGTGGTGGGATCTAGCCCTGGCCCCCCCAACCCCAGGCTCCCCATCAGCAGGGAGTCTACCTGGGCATCTTCTCCCTCTGCCCCTCCCCCCACATGCATGTGCACCCTCTCTCAATCATTTTTCTTTAAGATTGCATTTATTTATTTGAGAGAGAGGGACAGACAGCACAAGCAGGGGGAGTGGCAGGGGGAGAGGGAGAAGCAGGGTCTCGGCTGAGCAGGGAGCCCAATGTAGGGCTCGATCCCAGGACCCCGGGATCACGACCTGAGCCAAAGGCAGTCGCTTAACCAACTGAGCCATGCTGGTACTCCTCAAATAAATTTTTTTAAAAAGAAACATTTACTTAAACTATTGCAGAAATAAGAGAGTTTAGGTTGGGATGTCAGAATAAAAGGACTGATTTACAGATGTCCACGCCCAACCGCCCCTTCCCTGAACCTTACCTCCACCGGCCCGGCCCCAGAACCAATCACCATCCACCAGCAAACTCACCTCCCAGCCCTGCACCCTGCAGGACGCCCTTCTTCCTGAAATGCCTCTCCTGCCTTGGGTCCCTTCAAAATCCAGCTCAAATTTCTACTCCCTTCAGAAAAGTCTCCCCTGGGTGGCATCCTCGCCTGTGAAAGAGAGGACAGCTAACACCACCCAGCCCAGGAGATGTCTAAGGAGACAGGGAGATCGGGCATGTAGTGCCTGACAGAGCGCTAGCACTCAAAACACCAGCTGCTACTATGGCCGGACCACCCCCGTGTCCCACTCCCTAAGTCACCTCCGTCCACTCAGAGCCCAAAGAGTCTACATCGTGGGCAGAACAGTGGCTTCCAAAAGCTGTCCTCATCCTAATCCCCAGGACCTGTGAGTGACACTCCCCTCCATGACAAAAGTGACTCTGCAGGTGTGATTAAGTTAAGGATCTTGAGATGGGGAGAGTCTCCTGGAAAATCCAATGAGCCCTATATAAGCACAAAGACCCTTATAAAAAGGGGGCAGGAGGGTCAGAGCCAATGAAATGAGATCATGGAGGCAGGGGTCCCAGAGAAAGATGTGAAGATACCCCATGGCGCGCCTTGGAGACAGAGCCAGAGGCAACAAGCCAAGGAAGGCGGGCAGCCCCTAGAAGCTGGAAATGGCAGAGAGACCGGTTTCCTCTGGAGTCTCCAGAAGGAACTCAGCTCTGCTGATACCTTGACTTTTGAACTTCTGATCTCCAGAACTCTAAGATAAGAAATTTATGTTGCTGCCAGCCACCAAGTTTGTGGTAATTGATTTAGTAGCACTAGGAAACAAAGGTAGTCTACAGCAGTCTAGAATAATGTTGCCAGCCCGTCAGGGGACACCTGGCAAATGTCTGGAGACATTTCGAGTTGTCACCTGGCGTCTAGTGAGTGGAGAGCAGGAGATGCTGCTAACCATCCTAGCGTGCACAGAAAAGGCCCCACAACACGGAATCCATCATTCAGTTCAGCAAAGGGACCCTGGTTCAGCATGATCCTGGAGCATGGCCTTCCCTGATCCACTCTCCCTCCCGACCTCTTTAAAAGCAAGTCTCCATGCATACCATTTCTGGTATTTCTCTTGAATTGCGGGCATCAGCTTGCTTCCCTAGGAGAATAGCAACCCCCAGCCCCACCCAAGGAGGTTAAGTCAATATTTGCTCTGCCAAAAGTCCCATAAAAACGTCGTCACACTCCACTGTGCTGTGCTTTGCGCCTACAAAATTGTCACGGAGTAAAGACAGTTTTTACTGTTTTTAAAAAATCAGAAAAATGCAAAGCACAAAATACTTAAATCATAGCTTCCATTCACAAAACGCACAAGGGAGCCTGAATTTTCATCTTGAGTCATTTGCTGGGCACCCTTCTCACGTAGGTACGCAGGACACTCTGTACTCCTGGCAGGTCAGACCAGGGATACAGCCCGTCTCACTTTTCAGGGGAACTCTGTGTTTAGACAGCCTCTCCGCAGCCAGACCGTGTGGGCGTCTGCAACAAAAGGGGCCGTGTCTTACTCCTCTCCAGCTCCCAGCCAAGAGCACAATGTCTGGCACACACCGGGTTCTCCATAAACGCACACTGCATGAATAACGAGAGAAAAGTTGGCAGTTTCTACGGATATCATGGGCACCCGTGGAGGGGAGGGACTACCAGTTAAAATGACAAGGCATCTGCGGGTTAGCTAGCCTGAGCCACAGCTGAGATCCTGAGCGGGAAAGCGTGGATCGTGGGGAGGCCCTCAAAAAGACTTCAGGACTAGGATCTGGCCCAACAGACTTTTGGGGCAGACAGATCTGGCTTTAAGTCCTGCCTCTGCCACTATTAGCAGAGTGACACTGGGCAAATTACAGAACCCCAGTCTCCTGGGTAAAATGCAATCATCCAACAAAGTGAAGCAGAGCGAGCAAAGTGGACAAGAGGTAGGAGAGGTGGCCAAGGGCCAGAAAAAGCTACTGTAACAGAGACAGCTGTGTTTATGCTCCCCTGCCCTGCCATGGACTACATTTCCCAGGATCCTGTGCACCTAGGTGGGGCCATGTGACTGCACTGGGGCCAATGGAATGTAGGCATAAGGAACTGAGGCTATCTATACCAGGCAGTCCACTTTCCACACCCTGGTCAACTCTCCCTCCACTGCACTCCTGCCCTTAGACACAGAGCACAGAACCGATCCACAGCGATCCACAGCGTTTCAGTGCCACTTGCAAAGCACTTATACCGTAACTCCTCTCAGCTCCCTGGAGGACACAAAGCCTGGCCTGCCCTCCCTACCCAACCCAATCTTCTCATCCTTCAGGCCTCAGGTTAGATGCCACCTCCACCAGGAAGCCTCCCCTGAATGCCAGGAGGGAGGCACTATTAGCTTCATCCTACAGACAAGAAAACTGAAGCTAAGTGACTTGCCCCAAATCATGTGGCTAGAAAGTGGGGGAATTGGGTGTGAAGCCAATGTAGGCGGAATCCAATTAGCTGTCACTTGCTAAACCGGTCGTGGGACCACTATCAGCAGGGGCCTCACCTGCGATTGTTAGATGTGCAAATTCACCGGCCTTACTCTGAATTAAACTCTGGAGGTGGGCCCAGCAATCTGTGTTTAAAAAGGCTCATCAGGTGGTCCTCATGTGCCATGAAGATAAAAAGCCAATGGTCTAGACATTCTCTGCAACTGAGCCCCCCTGTGGAGTCCTAGGTCTAGAAAATGTCATAGCTGAAGAACTGAACACTGTCCACCTTCTGACTTTTTTAGCCATTTGAAATGCTTCTCTGGATATCCCCAAACCTGGGACTTTGGGGACCCAGAGACTGTCATCTCCTTTTATTATTCGCGTTCGTGACTCGCAGCTTCCTTTGTTTGAAGCCTTCTTGTTTCTGCCCATCAGCCTTGGGTACAAAGGTTTAATCCAGCAATGTTTAAAAATTCAGTCACAGGACACCTGGGTGGCTCAGGCGGTTAAGCATCTGCCTTCGGCTCAGGTCATGAACCCAGGGTCCTAGGATCCAGCTCTGCAGGGCTCCCTGCTCAGTAGGGAGCCTGCTTCTCCCTCTCCCTCCCCTGGCTTGTGCTCTCTCTATCCCAAATAAATAAATAAAATCTTTAAAAAAAAAGTCAAGTCATTTTCATCCCATCATGGGCACCATAATCACCTTTTAGAACATTCTGAGTTTCTCAGTTTACTAAGGTAATAATCTGCAGCTTCTGGGTCAGCGGAACGGACTTCAACACAAAAACTTGTATTTTTTATCTGGCCAGACAGCTGGTATTACTTTGGATGTAGTTCTGACCATCAACTTCTGCTTCAGTTTTAAGAAGAACTGGACCAGAAAGAGTGCCCTCCTAGGGAAGGAGCTTGAACAAAACCAAGTTTCTGCTGCTGACCCTGAGCTTTCTTCCACACTCTTCTCAGTGTCCCGGCAACTGGCCACCAACCCTGCCAAGAACCGTAAGGGAGCCTGGGAAATTCACCCAGGCGATACCCCAGGAAGAGGAAAACAGGAGTATTGGTGACTAATCGCCATCTCTGTCACATAATACATTTAAAACAATTTAAAATAAAATCAGGGTTATATCCCTATCAATCAAAAAGCAGTGTTCTGTCACCAAAAGCACAAAAGAGAGAAACTGCAGATCTCAGAATGTACACTATTAATCCTATGTCATCTGAGACCATTTCAAGTGACCTTCAGGCCCCCCACTTCCTGTCTCCCCCAACCCCTGCAGAGGATGAGAACTTGGGACCCCCGCGATGTGGTCTGGGAATGTAGGTGAATTTCGGGGGTGAGGTCTGGAGCCCACGACCAAGAAAGAATTCTTGAGACTTCTTTGGTGCAAAGTGGTGGTTTATGAAAGCACGGGGACCAGGACCAGGGGGTAAGGAAGAGCTGCTGCCCCGGGGTTGTGAGGGGGTCTCTGATTACATACTCTGGAGTTGGGGGAGGTGAGGAAAAAGGGAGTTCCCCAAAGGACTTCCTTATGCGAAAGAAGACTCACAGGATAGCCAAGGCCTTGTCATTGTTAAGTTAAGGTTGTTTTTCCCTTTAGCAAGGCATTAACATGAAGATAGTTGGGAGGTTCCTGGAAGAATGTCACACGTGTCCCACCCAGGAGTAGGGAGGTGGGGGTTGCAGGGTGTCAGCTTCTACTTGGTCTTCAGCCAGCCTCCTGCTCCCTCGTACCTGCACACTCCCCTCTTGGAGGGGAGAACTCAAAGAAGGGGGAATGGCAGTCCCAACTGTGTTACACCTGGATTTACACCATCCAGAAGCTTTATCGTATTTGTTAAGCTAATACACGAACAAACATGAATGTGTGCATAACCCTACCTCCTTCCACTGGCATCCGTCCAGATCAGCTCAAACATCATCACCTCCTCCAGGAAGCCTCCCAAGCGCCTCCCCCCTCCACACACACAGACAGACACAGCCCGCAACGCCAGCTCCCGTCTTCTTGCTCTCCAAGGCCACACCTGGGGCACCCTGCATGTTAGTCATCTGTTAGACACCCCTGGCCTCGGTTTCCTCCTCTGTAAAATCAGAGAGCTGGACTATGTCACTCAACTTCCGGGCTGAAATGATGGCCCCAAGGCAGGCAGCACCCAGGGCCGAGGACCCAGAAGTCAGGCTCCCCAGAGCGTCCCCACAGCAGACGTAGCGGCCCATCTGTCATACTAGGGACGCAGCTGGGTTGACTCCCCGCAAGCCTCCGCCTGGGCACAGGCAGTCCTAGGCCGGGACTTACCCGGGAGGCCTCCACCTCCGCGCCGCCACTCGCCTATCAATGCCCGGCGCTCGGCGCACAGGTCCGCGGAGCCTGCCAACACCCAAACTCCCTCCCGCAGCCAGCAATGCAGCAAGGGCGCGTCTACACTGTCCTCGAGGTTCCAGGAATTCAGGCTTTTCGTTCAGGGGCCAGGGGAGGGGATGTGGCGAGCGGCCCCGCAGGGACAGGAAGGCGGCGCTGCCCGCAGGCCGTGCGGGGTCGGGGGCGCCCCGGGCGGAGGCCCCCAAGCCGCCCCTCCCCGCCGACGGTGCGCCCAGCGCTCGGCCAGCGGACCCCTCCGTTAATCCGCATGGCGCCCCCCACTTCTTTTACAGAAGCAACCACTGAGCCCCCAAGAGTTGAAACCGGAGAAGCAGCGCCCCCCCTCCCGCCGGCACTTACCCCCCTCGGGCGGACAGGCCCTGCAGCCGCTGCCCACGGCCGCGAAGACCCAGAGGAGCTGGCAGAGGCTCGCGGCCCGGTGCTCCAGGGTGCAGGGCGGGCGGACCCCCCGCGAGGGCCGGGGAGCAGCGAGCGGCGCGCCACGGACGGCGCCCTGGGGAGGCGAGCCGGGGCTGCGCGGGGCGGTCGGGTCGAACTGGGGGCGCGGGGGCCGCCGGCACGACCCCGGGGACGCCAAGGGCCGCGTGCCTAGGGCGGAGGCGCAGGCGGCAGTGCGGGGAGCTGGAGCAGCAGCACCGCGGGGCGTCCGGCGTGGGACCCGGGCTGGAGCGCGGCTGGGGCTGGGGCACGAGCCTTCGGGCAGGGGCGGGGCTCCGTCCGGCGGGCGCTCGGCGCCGCCCCCTGGTGGCCGTCCGCGCTCCTGCAGCCGCCGGGAGGGTCTCCCTGCTCCGGCGCAGAAGCGCGCTGGGTCCGCGCGTCCCCACCTAAGGCGAGGGGGGCGGGCTCGGCACCCAGCCGCGAAGGGGGCGCCCTCCCGGCGGGCAATCCGCGGAGTCCTTCCCAAAATCAGCAGAAACCCAGCTCATCCAGTCTCCATGGCTCATCGTAAATATACTTTTTAATCGGAAATTGCTTTTTTCTTCTTCTTCTTCTAATTTCTGCTTGGCGGACACTGAGGCACGTATAACAACTGCAATTATTTGTGTCATTATTTGCAATCCCCTCTAGACGTTCCTCACCGCTCTAGCACGTTGCCGTATTCCGAAGTCCCTGCACGGGGCTCGGCACAGGCCAAATGCTTAAGAATGATCCGTCCAGTGGATGGATGAATACGGAAAGGTATAAAGAAGAAAAGGATACAAAACTAACGGAAACTACTGTGAACGTGTTGATACTATATACTTCCAGATACTTTTCTACTGAAGTTTTAGAAATTCCACAACTCTTACTTAAGTATAAAAATAAGTGGCATTTATTGAGTGATTTATCTCATCCTATCTTCGTACCAACCCTGTGAAGTAGGTTGCATTTTATTTCTATTTCACAGGTCATAAAACTGAGGGTCTTAGAGGTAGATTTGCCCCAAAGATTGACTATCTTTCTTTTTAATTTTTTTAAGTGTAAGTAATCTCTACACCCAACATAGGGCTTGGACACAAGACCCCAAGTCAAGAGTTGCAGGCGCCTTCTACTGAGCCAGCCAGGTGTCCCTGCCCAGATTTCTGCAGGGCCTCCTCTTGGCGAAGGGTATCTATTTAGGAGCTGGAGGGCACACTGAGTCTTTGCCCAGGTGAAGCCCAGCAAACAGAGTCCCCTGGGAGAGCAAAGGTGCTACGGCCTCTGTGGGGAGCAGGTTCAAGTTTATGCAGCTTGGGGAGGGGGAGGACATACAGGTGACATCTCATAAGGGCAGGGGGTCTGGAAAAAATGAAATGGTCTTGAAACCCATCAGTCGGTAGCCTCTGTGCTACAAGTTTTGGAAAATACAAAAGCTAACAGGTATTTTGGTTGGAAGTGTTGGCTCCTTTAGTCATCTTGGGAAAACTCCTCTGGCTTTTGACAAGACAAAACTGCACCTGAAATTCTGACTGTGGGAAAGTTGGGCAGGAACAGACTCCGAGCTGATCTGTCCAACTTCAGGCCAGACCAAAAAACAAACAAACAACAAAACACACACAAACACACAACACTGTATTACTGAACCACTGATAGCTCTGTGGCCTTGGGCAAATTATTTAACTCATCTGAGCCTCTGTAATTTTTGTTCCCCCTCTTTGCATGAGGATCTTGATTAGCCTTTAGGAAACCAGCCCACCCCATTCTTAGTGGGGGAGCAAAGCCCTCACCACTGCGCTGGGGCCAAGAGTGGACACAGGACAAGACTTGGTCAATCAGCATATACCATCCCTTTAGCCCAATGAGATCCTAATCTGCATCTTTTCTAGCAAGCATAAAAAAAGAGAATCCCTCTTTTTCTCTCTTTTTCAGAGAGTTTTTGAGCTGGTAGGATTTAAGTCTAGGGTTTCTGAAAATTCATTCTTTTTTTTTTTTTATTTTTTTTATTTTTTTATTTGACAGAGAGATCACAAGTAGGCAGAGAGGCAGGCAGAGAGAGAGAGAGGAGGAAGCAGGCTCCCCGCTGAGCAGAGAGCCCGATGCGGGGCTCCATCCCAGGACCCTGAGATCATGACCCGAGCCAAAGGCAGAGGCTTAACCCACTGAGCCACCCAAGCACCCCTGAACATTCATTCTTATGGCAAATATGTATTAAGCTCTTATTGCATGCCAAGCATTGTGCTATGCAGCTCTAATGGGGTAAGAAATGGAAGAACAGAAATTTCTCACATGGTCATTATGCCACGACTTAAACCGCCGGGCGTGCCAAGAGTGAGAAGCGTAGCAGGCAATGAGCGATGACATGGGCAACCTGCTCAGGAAGCCTCTTCTGAAGAAATGACATCTGAGTGGAGCCTGGAAGGAAAAGTTGGCATCACTTCTGGGAGCTGTAGGAAGACAGGTGCCCTGGGTGGCCTCAGCAAGGAAATGTGGATCAGATCATTCTCGGATTTTGCCTGGTCCTGAATCTCCTATAACCATCACACAGAGGTATTCAGACTTTATGTTGAAGAATTTGGGTAATCAAAAAAGGATAGGAAGGAAAACATTACCCCATACCAGTGATGTCACAGCATGCAAGAGGAAAAAGAAACCATTCGCAGGGATCGGTCACCGGCACACTCCAGCTCCAAGCCTTGCTCCCCTGTCCTAAAACCTGCCCTTCCGTCTCTCACGTGGACAAACATCTCTTCAAGCTTCCCCCTCTCCCTCCACCGCAGCCGATGGCTCAGGTCATGATCTCAGGGTCCTGGGATCGAGCCCTGCACTGGGCTCTCTGCTCAGCGGGGAGCCTGCTTCTCCCCTCTCTGCCTGCCTCTCTGCCTGCTTGTGATCTCTCTGTCAAATAAAAAAATAAAATATAAAAAAAAAAAAAAGAAGAATCACACGCTCTACTGACTGAGCCAACCAGGAGCCCCTACTGTTACCAATTTCCACAGACAAAAAGCACCTTCCTTTACTAAAGCTTTGACAGGAGTTTAACTGGGTGGAGAGATTAAAAGTGATTTCGTTTTCTTATCTGTGCTTCTTCTTTGCCCCAGTTTCAACAAAGAACACATACTACTTTTGCAAAAGTTACTTTAAATGTCACGTCAAAACCCGAGCTCTTAACAAAGTGAAACAGGCCAGTTGCTTTGGTTTCTGGGGCCTCCCCACCTTGCCTGGCTGGGGCTGGCTTTGCACAGAAGCTGCCCTTTCCCAAACAGCACCCTTGAAGACGTCAGTCACCAGAGAAGCCGGGTCAGCATGCCCGCTGGGGGCCAGACAGGCCTGGAGAGAAATGCTTGGTGGAGCAGATGAGCTCATGGCCTTCCTTCCACTGGATTTTTGGCATGAGGGTTCTGGGCGGCTCTGCAAGCGGCTCTCCTTCTCCCGGAAGATCTGCTCTTTGCCTGAGCAGGCCGAGTGGGTGTACGATTAATGTTCACTTGAATTCAGGTATCAGAGAGAGAGAGAGAGAGAATTGGGGTGGGGGAAGGTTGCCCCCAGCACATGCTGTATAGGAGAATGCCCAACTATAGGAGAATGCTGAGTCATTAGGAGGGATTCTTAAATAAGGCTCTGCTTCCTGCTTGTGGCTCCTTTGGGATCCTCCAAAAGAACAGACCCCAGTTTGGCCACCTCCAGACTAAAATTCTGTGAGATCTGGTGTTGGGCAGCTCTAGCCAGAAGCGTTTGTCTCTGTGTTTATCTGGGGCCACACAGCAACTTGGAGTGGCCTTAACCAAGCACACAAAACCACCAGTACGAAGAGGGGTTTTGTGGCCAATACTGTTCTAGGTCCTGGGGATACGGCTTCCAGTGAACAAGACAGTATCTGGAGATGACATTCTAGCAGACATCCCGGTCTGGTCCTGGGAGAGGGCACCTTCTGAAGGCAGGCGTAGGGAGATGCACGTGGATAATACCACCAAGTGGTCTGGAGCACCGAGCCAAGAACTCCGGTGGTGAGCACAGCGAGGTACATGGAGGAGGGCCTAGGTCCCTGGGAGTCACCACCACCACATTCACATACGTACATTTACAAACCTAGCATGGCCCTTGCTGAGTGGCTCAGTGGGTTAAACATCCACCTTTTGCTCAGGTCACGATCCCAGGGTCCCAGGATCGAATCCCACACCCCTGCTCAGTGGGGGGTCCTGCTTCTCCCTCTCCCTTTGCTGCTCCTCGTCTCTTTCTCAGTCAAATAAATACCAGAAGTCTTTAAGTGCATGACATACATGACCACGTTCAATCTTCTGCTTCACTCCGGTGTAGCCAAGTGCCCAGAAGAGTGCCTGACCCGCTGCAGGGGCTCAAGGAATATCTGCGAATGAATGAGTTCGATTCTCACGGAAATCCTGGGTATCACTAGCTCCCCATTACAGGGATGAAGAACAGGTCTGGGGAGAAGTAGTTTTCCTAAGGTCACACTGCTAGTCAGGGCTCAGGCTGTGTGACTGACAAGCCCATGGGCTGCTTTATCCACCGTACTGGATTCCAATGACTGCTCTCACAATTTTCCACAAATTTAGTGGATTAAAACAACACAGCCCTCTTATAGCTCGGGAAGTCAGAAGTCACTTGTGTTCCTTTTCGTAAGCTCTAGGGGAAAAGGTGTGTCCTTACCTTTTATAACTTCTAGGGCATTCCCTGGCTTGTGGCAGTATCACGGGGACCTCTCTTTCTGTCTTCAAATCTTCTCGGATTCCTGCGTCTCTCCTCTAAGGACGCTTTTGATTACACTGGGTCCACCTGGATAATCCGGAATCATCCCCCCTTCTGAAAATCCTTTATTACACTGACAAAGTCCCTTTTGTCACATAAAGTAACATACAGGTTCTGGGGACTTGGATGTGGACATCTTGGGGGGCGGCGGCATTTCAGCTTACCACATCCACCTGTGTATCTCTACTGTACTCTATCTTTGTTATCTTCCTTAAACCTTTAGCAAGGAAATGGATACGTCGAAGAGCACCTAAAGTTAGAAAAAAAGTGCATTAGAAGGATCTGAGACTCCTGAAGGAACAGGAAAGGGACTCGAACTTGAGGGTATCAAAAGAGACTTGAATCTTATCTATATATAGTATTCAGTGTATTTTTAATTAAAGAATCTTTGAAGCAAATGTGCAAAATGTTAATTAATTTTGGGTGATGGGAGATAGAAATATGCTATGGACTTAAGTATTATGGACTTAATCTTTGAAGCACATATACAAAATGTTAATTAATTTTGGGTGATGGGAGATAGAAATATGCTATGGACTTATGTATCGCTCTGTATTTATTGCATTAAAAGCAGAAAACACTGAAACAGCTTGCACAGAAGAAGGGGAATCTTGGGTCTGGGGTCTCGGGAGGGTTTGGGGAGGGGAATCTTGGGGCCTGGGGCAGCTCAGACCACTTAGCCTCTCTGCACTTCAGTTTCTCCAGATCCCTTTGAGGAAGCCCAACCGCCTAATTAATCCGCAAAAACCTTCGCTGACGTTGTTAACCACATTCACCTGGACGGTGACTCTTACCTCGCGGTGGCAAGGACCAAACCACGGGGGCACGCGGGGCGTGCAGAGCGGAACTGGAGTAGCCCGCAGGCCGGGGACCTAACCGGGATCTGCGCGGGGCAAGGCTCCCCGCACGGCGCGGCAGCGCCCCCACGTGGCCGTAGACCGCAGACGACGTACCCGGCAAATCCAAGGCGCCCACACGTGGGAACTGCAGATTCGTGTGTAACATCTGGGGACTCTTCTTTCCTTTTTAGGGCGGCGTTCCGACCGTAGATTTTGCTGCCGATCCAAAAAGGACGGTGGTTCCAAGGCACGGAAATGAGCCAGCGATCAAGACGCCTTTAATAACGCGCAGGAAACGCGAGGCTGGTATTGGGCATGCGCAAATCCGAGAGGGCGGGGCTATGGAGCGTGAGGCGCCACGTCATTAAACTAATATAGTTTCCACGGAAGCTTCCGTAACGGGCGGTAGCGTGGCCGAGTGGTCTAAGGCGCTGGATTTAGGCTCCAGTCATTTCGATGGCGTGGGTTCGAATCCCACCGCTGCCACACCCCGGATGGTCTCACTTTTCTTTTCCCCAACTATTTGTCATCCTCTCCCAATGCAAGTTCCATTTTTGCTCTTAAAAAAAAAAAAAAAAAAAAGGAATGGAGAGCAAACGCAGCCCAGGCCCTCACCTGCCCTAGCCCAGTGCACAAACCTAGCGATATCGATACCTAAAAAAAAAAACAGAAGTGTCTCATTTCCAAGGGAAAAGCATCTGAGATCATTTTAATAGTTTCCAGCAGGCTACCTACAACTTTTAATTATGACTTGGGTTAGGTCATAATTGGGAGGGATTCCTTCCCAATAGGGAAGGTTCCTTTCCAGCCCGCTCTGTGTCCTACGGGGAGCTCCAGCTGATCCCACAAATATCTGTTGGTAGAACGGGTGTCAAGCGACCCAATGGAAAGGTTGCGGCATCAGAGGGCCGGCCCCCCGTGGGGCTATCAACCTCGGAGTCCCAGCTTCATGGATCCATCTCATAGTTGGTCTTCAGGTTTGGCTTAGGGGCCTCTCATTTATTTATTTATTCAATAACTATGTATGAAAGGTCTCCTGTGTGCCAGAAACCGAGAGCATCCTGAGGCTACAGATCACACAAGGCAGGCAAGTCTGCTCACCTCGGTTTTACAGCTGCGGTAAATTCAGATTACACCTGTGAGGAGTGTTCTAAAGTGCGTGCTAACCTGTCTCAGGGTCAACCGAGGAGGTGCCATTTCGCTGGGACTCGAAATTGAGGGGTTAGGTATGTGAAGGTGGAGAGGGGAGTCCCAGGAAGAGGAGACAGCAGGTGGCAGATCCTCGCGGCAGACGAGAGCTGGGCGAGTTTGAGATGCTTCAAAGACAATTCAGGGCAGCTGAGCAGAGAGCAGGCAGATGGGCCAAGGGCAAGAGATGAGGTTGACCCCTTACCCACGAAGGCCCCATTAATGCTTTGAACCTCATCCTGAGGGCAGTGGAAAACCACCAAAAGGTTTTAAATGGGAGGGTGGCATGTACCAATTTGGGGTTCAGAAAGTTCCCTCTGGCAGCAGGAACAGGAGGGTCCATTCAAAGTCTACTGCAGCCGTCTTGGAGAAAGAAGAGTGACTTGTACCATGCTTGTGACCGTGGGTAGGACTGAAAGGGTGGGTCGGACAGATATTTTGGAAGTGATCTGACAGAACTCCCTGATGAGGATGTGAAGAACATGTCAAAAGTGATGACCAGGTTTGGGACTTGAGCCCCTGGCTGGTGGCACTGGTGGTGCCTTTCCTGTCCCTAGGAGGCAACACAGGATGAAGAGGAGTTCGTGGAGAAGACGATTTCAATTTGATTCACACTGAGTTTGAGATGTGGGACATGGGCTTGAGTAGGAGGTTGGGCACAGAACTCTGGAGGTCCAGAGAACATTCTGGACAAATGATACAGATTTGGGAGGTGGTGGAGACTGAGGCCATGGGAATGGATGGACTTGCTCAGGAAGAGTGCACAGGGGGAGTGGAGGGGCCAAGACAGAGTCCTGAGGAACGGAGGGCAGTGGGAGAGAGGGGACTGAGGAAGCATGGCCAGAGACAGGTGGAAAACAGGTGTGGTGTCCATATAGACCAAGGCGAGTATTGCAAAGAGGGGGTAGAGGGAATGTTGAACACTAAGAGGCTTGGCAAGATAAAGACTGAAAAATATGCATTGGACTTATGATTTACAGACAAGGTCAATGATGACCCTGATTAAAGTCATTTTGAGGGATGCCTGGGTGGCTCATGTCGGTAAGCGTCGGACTCTCCGTTTTGGCTCAGGTCATGATCTCAGGATTGTTGGTTCAGAGACAGGAAATGGGGAATCAAGGGAGAATATTTTTAAGATGAAAGAGACTATGAGGATATTTTTAAAATTTATTTGTTAGTGATCTCTGCACTCAACATGGGGCTTAAACCCACAGCCCTGAGATCAAGGGTTGCACATTCCTCCCGCTGAACCAGCCAGGCACGCTGAGATTGGAGGACATTTTAGACACCCAGCCTTGGGTTTACAACAGGAATTAGCTTCAGCACTCACAGTGGGAAACTTATGAATTCACCCTGATGATCCATTCGGATTGGAAAACCACAACAGCAACTCTGTTTTCTGCATTCATGTTGCTTCTACTCAGTATTTCCAAATAAATCAGGACCTCCTTCTCTCAGAACGTGAGGTACAGAGGACTCAGAGGAACCTGAGTTACCTGGACAGCCTCTAAAATCCTCATGGGGACTCAGTTGTCCGTTGGGTGGAGGGACAGCCTCCTTTCCCACTGGGTCAAGACACACGAAAGGAGCGAAGCTTTCTCAGCAGAGTGACCCACAACTGCCCCCAGGCCCCGACCATAGATATCCTGAGCCTCTGGAGCCTGGGAAAGAAAGGACTTAGAGAAAGCCAGAAAACAAAGAAATTGATCTTCCTTTTGTTTTTCCGGTGGTAGCTGTGTTTTGGCAGAAGATAAAAGGTATAGAAGATTATTTGAACAGGGAAAGCCTGTGCTCCCAGCCCTGAGAACAGATTCCTCAGGATTGATAGAGAGGAAGGTCAGAAAGAAGATGGTGAGTTTAGAGGCATGTGCATTACCGAGAAGAAAGGGAGCCCAAGGGCTGCCGGCCCTAACGGTAGATGCCAGAGCTTGAAGGAAGCCCTGACATGGGGGGGGGGGGCAGAAGAACAGACATCACTGTGTGTGGTGTTTCATGAGCCTTGGCCAGCTCCCCCATAGGACTCCAGCTGCAGAGGAGGAACCCCCACCTCGTCCAATTCAAAGTTAGATATAACCCCAAGTTCCTTATCTACACAATGGGAACAATAAACCCAACTGTAGGGATGGCCAGAAGAACTAAATAAAAGCAGATAGATGGCATTAAAACTTCAAGCATTAAAACTCTCAAGCATTAAATGGACATAAAGGATTATTACTGAGCTTTAAAAAAATCGCAGGCATGTGTTCGGTTCAGTCGAGCAAAGAGGAGCATATGGTTCTTAGCTGCTTCCCAAACTTTCTTAACTGTTCTGCAGAGAGGGATACACTGGGGGTGGCCACGTTGGCTCTAACACATTCCCTCCCCTCCACCACAGGTGTTCTTTGGCTTGTGATGGTTTTCTTCTCTGCTGTAATGTGCAGGTGCCCATTATGATACATACATAGATATATTTATACACAGATATCCTGGTACTCATAATTAATATCAAGGCAATGGGGAGGGGTGTTTCTGTGGAGAGCAAGGCTTGATGAAATTTTGTGGGTTAAAACATTAAAGATTATGGTGATCACCACTGCCCCCTTATTAATAGAAGATTATGAAATATGAATATGTAGTATGAAATATATAATATGAAATTACAAAATAGGACAAAAATAAGTTCTAACTCTTCCCATTATAATTATATTGGTACTTTTCCAAAAGGTCCAGTCCTTTAAAAAGCTATTTTTTAGAGATATCATTTACACAAAATATTAATTTCACATGAACCACACAATGTTGTGAAATGACCAAGTTTGGTTAACAGCCATCAAGACATAGTTACAATTTTTTCTTGTAAAGAAGATCTATTCTCCTAGCAACTTTCACATACATAATACAGTATTATTAACGATACTCACCTTTACATCACCGCGGCTTATTTATTTTATAACTGGAAGTTTATACCTTTTGACAGCCTTTAAAAATTTTGTTTTGGTTTAGATCCTGGCTGGTACAGAAGAAGCCTGTGCTTAATAAGCTAAGTCAGCCCCAGGCTAGTAAGCCGGAAATCCAAAAGGGCTATGGGCTAGGCAGAAGTCTGGGTCTCAGGGGTCCCTCCAACCCTGACTATCAACACAGAGGGAGAGAATGCATGTCTGAGTGAACCCAAAACATTAAGGTAGCAGCAGATCAAAAGCAACTCTCCTGGAATGAGTCTCTTCAAGACGATCTCAGGACAAGCACAGAGGAGCCTGAACGGCGAGGAGGGTCCGGTGACCCTAGACAGGCAGCATCAGACTGGGAAAACTGCAAAGGCTAAGGCTAGCCAGGCCTGCACTTGGCTGAAGGAGACTCTGGCCAGGCCCCAGGAACTCACCTTAGGAGGCGTGCCCGGAGAGGGGCGGGGGAGTCGGAGAGGAGGAGGGCGGGGCTGTTGCCGAATTACAGCGAGGACAGTGGAGGGACAAGATCCAGAGGGCGGGGCAGGGCCAGTCCGAAAGAGAAACGAAGCGGAGGGCGCCATCATACCGGTAGGGCCAGAAAGAGGGCGAAACCAGAGCAGGGGAGAATTCGGGGCAGGGAAGGGTGGGCGAAGGCCCGGAAGACGGATGAGGCTGTGCGGCGACCTGCTCAGTAACCCCGCCAGGCCCAGACCCAGAAGGTGGGGCCAGGCGGACCCAGAGGCGGTGCAGAGGCGGGTCCAAGAGCGGACATCAGGACAGGGGCGGGGTCAAGACGCAGGGGGCGGGGAGTGTGGGCGTGGCAAGTACATGAGGGCGGACCCAGAGGCGGTGCAGAGGCAGGTCCAAGAGCGGACATCAGGACAGGGGCGGAGTCAAGACGCAGGGGGCGGGGAGTGTGGGCGTGGCAAGGACATGAGGGCGGACCCAGAGGCGGGTCCAAGAGCGGACATCAGGACAGGGGCGGGGTCAAGATGCAGGGGGCGGGATCAAGCTCGGAGGGCGGGGATGTGGGCGGGGCAAGGACATGAGGGCGAGTCCAGAGGCGGAGCAGAGGCGTGCCCAAGGCGGAGTCAAGACCCAGGGGGCGGATCCAAGCCTAGAGGGTGGGGATATGGGCGGGGAAATGGGCGGAGAAAATCCGGAGGCGGGGCCAAGCCCGGAGGATGGAGCGGAGGCAGTAGCCGGCTCCCGCCAAGGGACGAAGATCAGACGAAGGACCGCTGCGGGCCGAGCAGGTGCAGCGCCAGGGCGAGCAGCCCGAGCAGCAGCAGCAGCCCGAGCAGCAGCCGTAGGAGCGTCCGCGCCGTACAGCCGCAGGGCCGCTGGCTCGTGGACCGCACATACTGTTCCACGACGTCCGTGAAGCGGAATTTGTCTGGCGCGTAGCCAAGCTGGGCGCGGGCCTTGGCGATCTGGAAGGTGTGCGTCACGGCCACGCTGCGCACCTGCGGGGAGAGGCGGGGCGGCCGAGGGCCGAGGCTATGCGGGTGGGACGCGCTCTCCACCGTGTTTTACCGAAAAGGAAGAGAGGGCCGAGGTTTCCCTTTGGTCGCACAGCAGTTCCAAAGAACCCGTGGGCGGGATCTTGCTCCCGCGGTGCACGGGGAGGTTTCCTCTGTCCCTCCCATCTGCATTTTCCTCGAGGGCGTCGCCTCCAGGAGGCCTTTTCTGCAACTCCCCCAGCCTAACTGAACTTCTCAGTCCCCCAAAAGGGAAGGCCCCACCCCCGCAGTGTCCCTTCCCCAGCCTAGCAAGGCTCTGGGACTCAGCAGGCACTTGCACATTTTGGGTATGCTCTAGGAGAAGATGACCGCCCTCTCTGTGGCCTGGGTGCTGCTCTCTGAAAAAACCACCCCAGGCAACGCTCTAGGCCTCTCTGGCCACAGTCCTAGGGCGCAGCCTTCTTTCTCCCATCCTGGTTAAGCTTCCCTAAAAGAGGAATTCAATTATACATAAACGATTACTCTCCAGGGTCTGGGCTGCCGTTTCTTCCCCTCTGCTGGGGCCCGGGCTTCAAGGGCAGTACTGATAGCTATCTATAACTGAATAGGCACTGTGCTTGGCCTTATCTTATTTAATCCCCTGATTTAAACTACCACCGTTTCCTCTTTACTTTTTTTTTTCTCTTTACATATTTGAAAATTAAAAACAGAGAGATTAATCGACTTGCCCAGACTCACACAGGTAACTCAGATTTCAGCCCATGCTCTTCCCTGCTATGCTTGGACTGGGAGGATGCCCTCCCGCCTCATTTCTTCCTCTCTTGTTCCTCAGCTGGACCCTGGGAAGGGGTCGGAGAGAGCCGCTCAATCCTCCCATGACACAGAAACAGCCCCCCGCCAAGCTGCTAGTCTTGGGACACTTGTAGAGGAGAGGGCAATCTTGTCCCTTTTTGCCCCAAGTAGTAAGTTCAGGACCTTGGGGGATACAGCTGGGAGCTAGACCAGCAGGGTCCTGGACACAATGCCCTCAGGCTTAGATGTCACCTTCCTTTGGGAAGTCTTAACTTACTCAGAACTGGCTGAGGTGCCCCTTCTGTGTGCTCTGAAGTTCCTCATGGTTTCCTCCAATACAGCCCTTATCACAGTTGCCCGATTGACAAGCTTTCCTCCCCTTTGGACTGTGAGCTCCTTGAGGTAAGGGCTATGTTTTGCCTTCGCTACTCAGCACAATGCCTGGCACACTGTGGGCGCTCAAAAAATGTTCAACGAATCAGATTCTGCAACTGGAGGGCTGGTTAGTAAACCACAGATTGACCAGCAGAGGGCGCCAGAGCCACAGTGCCCAGAAACCTCCTTCGCTAAAGAGGGATCCCTTACCCCTTGGTTGTACAGGGAAACCTGTTGAGTGAAACCAGAGCGAGGGGAGCTAAGTCCCACCCAACCATAATTCAGTAGCACTTCGGCAGCTAAATCTACATGATTTTGATTCCTGAGTCATTTCACAAGTTGATGGTTAAGCTTGAAAGCATTTAGGTCTGGTATGGGTTCAAATGTCAGCTCTGCTACATAAACAAATACTCATGGGCAGGTCAGCCCTGTGTGTCTCATTTCCTCTGGAAATGGAGATAACTACATAATCTACAATGCAGTAGTGAAAATTAAATGAGATAAGGCACAATGCCTGGCGTATCCATCACTCAGTAGATGGCTGCTATGGTCACTCTCTTTTCCTCTGCTAGTCTGGATGGCCCAAAGGAGAAAGCACATGGAAGTCAGACGGCTCTGAGCTTGAGTATGAAGCCAATGCCAGAACCGTGTGACCCTGGACAAGTCACTAACTCCTTCAGTGCTCAGTTTTTCATAAAACACGATCATAATCTCTTACCTTTCCTAATTTAGCAGGACATCAGAGAGAATCAGATGAGAACGTGAACTCAGAGGATTTTGCAAGTAACGCCAAACACTATTTACAATGTACATTAAAACACCCTCTTTTAGGGGTGCCTGGGTGGTTCAGTCCGTTAAGATTCCACTCTTGACTTTGGCTCAGGTCATGACCTCAGGTCATGGTCTCAGGGGTCATGATCCCAGGGTCATGAGGTCGAGCCCAGAGCAGGGCTCCGCACTCAGAGCTGAGTCTGAGAGTTTCTCTCCCTTTCCCTCTGCTCCTCCCCCCACTTGCACATGCTCTCTCTAGATAGATAAATAAAATCTTTTAAAAAAAAATCCTTGGGGCACCTGGGTGGCTCAGTGGGTTAAAGCCTCTGCCTTCGGCTCAGGTCATGATTCCAGGGTCCTGGGATGGAGCCCTGCATCGGGCTCTCTGCTCAGCGGGGAGCCTGCTTCCCCCTCTCTCTGCCTGCCTCTCTGCCTCCTTTGATCTCTGTCAAATAAATAAATAAAATCTTGGTTTCAATCACTTAAAAAATAGATTAATTAAATAAAATTTTTAAAAATCCTCTTTTAGGGAAGCCTGGGTGGCTCCGTCAGTCAAGCATCTGCCTTTGTCTCAGGTCATGTTCCCAGGGCCTAGGATCAACTCCCGCATTTGGCTCCCTGCTCAGCGGGGAGTCTGCTTCTCCCTCTGACACTCCCCCTTCTTCTGCTCTCTCTATCTCTCTCAAATAAATACATAAAATCTTGGGGCGCCTGGGTGGCTCAGTGGGTTAAGCCGCTGCTTTCGGCTCAGGTCATGATCTCAGAGTCCTGGGATCGAGTCCCGCATCAGGCTCTCAGCAGGGAGCCTGCTTCCCTCTCTCTCTCTCTCTGCCTGCCTCTCTATCTACTTGTGATTTCTCTCTGTCAAATAAATAAATAAAATCTTTAAAAAAAAAAAAAAAAAGAAAGAATGAAGTGACAGGGATGAGGGACCGGAGCGCGCCACATCTCAGACCCGGAGAGCACTCAGCCTCAGCAAAAGCGCAGAGGTTGGGATGATTCCAAAGAAGCTGGTGCTAGATTTGGGCCCACCTGGAAGGTTCTGAGACCTCAGACAGCCATCCAGTTATGGCGTCAAAGGGGCAGGGGTGGGGCCGGTGGGGGTGTGGACCAGGAGCTCCCCCAGCAGCGGCCCCCTTACCTCGCTCCGGGTAAGCAGCGGCGGGACGCTACAGATGGGCCTCAGGGCCAGGTGCAAATACTCCATCGCTGCAGCTGTGCGGGGAGAGAGGGGCCAATGACCAGGGCGCCTCCCTCTCTGGAAGCTCCCAGAAGGCCCTCAGGGGCAAAGCAGTTGGGGGCATTATTTGCTTTGCTCCGGGGAGTTGGGGGGAATCTCATCACTTTGCCAAATTCTCCTGTCCTTGGATTCCTTTAAATCGGCAGCTCTCAGCACATGCTGGGGTGCCTTGTTTGGCTGTGAAACGTGTCTCGAGTAAGTTGTTATTAACATTAAAGGACTGACATTTGAAAATAAATCAGAGCCGATTCAGTTAGCTCAGATCATGCCTCTTCCTCTCACTTCTATTGCGGTGCGGTCTCTTGCGGAGGAGAGAGAAGTCGGAGAATGGTTCTCCATCATGGGAACCACCGGACCACTTAAAAAAAATGCTCACCCCCGCCTTCCTCTTGGTGATGCTGATGTAGCTGGTCTTGAGCTGAGGCATTTTGATATTTTATAAGCTCCCCAGTGACTCGGATGTACAGCCAAAGCTACGAACTTGGGGGCGATAGCTCGCTGGGAAGTGGAAATGCATATTTCCATTTACATCCTGTAAAACTACTAGAACCCCTGGCTGAACTCTTCCCACGTGGGGGTCAAAGAGCATCCATCACTGTGACCACGCTGGGCATGGGACGTCACCCCGCATGTGGGGCCTGGTGGGCAAAAATGTCAGCAGATCCCTGCCTTAAATGGCAAGCATCCCAGTGCATTTAAAATACAACTGATGGGGCACCTGGGTGGTTTAGTGGGTTAAAGCCTCTGCCTTAGGCTCAAGTCATGATCTCAGGGTCCTGGGATCGAGCCCCAAACGGGAAGCCTGCTTCCCCCCACCTCTCTCTCTCTCTCTCTGCCTACCTCTCTGCCTACTTATGATCTGTGTCAAATGAATAAATAAAAATATTAAAAAAAAAAAACATACAACTGATCTATCACTAAGGTCTTCCAGGAAGGCAGTTGCTTGTGATTTGAGGGTCACTGTCCCCTGGGCTGACAACTCCGTGCCTGACTCTGCATTTCTTTTTTTTTTTTTAAAGATTTTATTTATTTGACAGAGAGAAATCACAAGTAGATGGAGAGGCAGGCAGAGAGAGAGAGAGGGAAGCAGGCTCCCTGCTGAGCAGAGCCCGATGTGGGACTCGATCCCAGGACCCTGAGATCATGACCTGAGCCAAAGGCAGAGGCTCAACCCATTGAGCCACCCAGGCGCCCCATGACTCTGCATTTCAGCTGGAAGGAGGCGGTGACGGGGCGGTCGGGGGGTCGGGGGAGAGTAGAGACTGACCTGAAGAGTGAGGAAGCAGCTCCCCTCACCCCAAAGGCAGCCTTGACTTTGGGGTGACCTTGGGGTACAAGGTGGCCCCAGGGGACTGGCTGATGCTTCCCGCCACAGGCCCCAGAGCCAGGTGTGGACTCCGCCAAGCACAGGTGTGAATCCTGCCTGTCCCACTTTCTCGCTGTGGCCCAATCACACCCACCCTGCAGGGAGCACAGGGTTTATACCCAGCCAGGACGAGGGGGAGGAGGCTGCCGGGCCAGGGCAGGTGCAGCTCGGAAGACCCCGAGAGTGATGGTCTCCTGAGATCCTGAGTCCTCAGGGCCTCACAGCTCCGCCTACTCCTGGCCTGGGCCTGAAATGAGGCGGTGCCCATGCACCCGGCACACGGAGGAATTTTATTACATATTTTCCTCTCCTTACCTGCGAGGTAAACCCAGGAGGTAGGCACCTGGATCCAGGGCTCGCTGTATCCCAGCTTCTCAAACTGCAAGGAAACATGGCCTGAGATGACAACAGGTCTTCCGTGGGCCAGTGTGAAAATGTCACATGTTCCCTTTACCCTGGGGCGAGCGGAAGTAACGTCTGACGTCTTGCCTGCTCACCCAAGGGGGAAAACACCCTGCGGCCAGCCCCAACCCTGTGCCAGACTTGAATGGAAAACTTTGATCTAGAAAAGTCAAGTAGGGCTTGAATGCATGGGTCGGTTGTTTTTGTTTTTGTTTTGTTTTGAAAGATTATATTTATGTGACAGACAGAGATCACAAGTAGGCAGAGAGGCAGGCAGAGAGAGAGAGAGGAAGCAGGCTCCCTGCTGAGCAGAGAGCCTGATGTGGGGCTCGATCCCAGGACTCCGAGATCATGACCTGAGCCGAAGGCAGAGGCTTTAACCCACTGAGCCACCCAGGCACCCCTGTTTTCGTCTTTCTCACATAGCACATCGCCTCCCCAATGCCCACCCCCGCCACCCCATCCCTCCCACCCCCTCCACTCCAGCAACCCTCAGTTTGTTTCCCGAGATTAAGAGTCTCTTACGGTTCGTCTCCCTCTCTGCTTTCGTCTTGTTTCATTTTTCCCTCCTTTCCCCTACGATCCTCTGTCTTGTTTCTCAAATTCCTCATATCAGTGAGATCCTATGAAATTGTCTTTCTCTGACTGACTTATTTCGCTTAGCATAATACCCTCTAGTTCCATCCACATCATTGCAAATGGCAAGAGTTTGGATTTTTGATGGCTGCATAGTATTCCATTGTAGATATACACTACATCTTCCTTATCCATTCGACTGTTGAGGACATCTGGGCTCTTTCCCTAGCTTGGTTACTGTGGACATTGCTGCTATAAACATTGGGCTGCACGTGCCCCTTTGGACCACTACATTTGTAATTTTGGGTAAATACGCACAGGTCAGGAGCACCTGAGTGGTTCAGTCATTAAGTGGCTGCCTTCAGCTCAGGTCATGATCCCCGGGTCCTGGGATCGAGCCCCACATCGGGCTCCCCGCTCAGCAGGAGGCCTGCTTCTCCCTCTCCCACTTGCCCTGCTTGTGTTCCCAGTCTTGCTGTGTCTCTGTCATATCAATAAATAAAGTCTTTAAAAAATATACGCATAGGTCAGTTTTTAATCTGGGATCATTCACATCATTTAGTGACTACTGACGTCTGCTTACAGCCAGAGGCACTTATCCAGGGAAGCCACTTTGGAAATCAGTCTGACGGTTTCTCAAGTGGTTTAACAAAAGAACAGTCTGGCAGCTCCTCCAAAGGTTCAGCAGAGAGCTACCACCAGGCCCAGCAATCCCACTCTTGGGTGCACACCCAAGGGAAATGAATACGTACATACACAAAATACATATACATTAACATAACAGCACCATTAGTCATAGTAGCCCCAAAGTAGAAAAATCCCAATTTCTATCAACTGATGAAAGGATTAACAAGATGTGGTATATCCCTAGAAGGGAATGTTTTCTGGCAACGGAACAGAATGAATACTGATGCAATGCAGGCTACACATGGACGGACTTGGAGAGCACAATGCCAAAGAACAGAAGCCCAATACGTTGTATCACATGGTTCCATTTATAGGACTTGTCCAAAGAGGCAAGTCTACAGAAACAGAGAGTCGGCCAGGGGTTGTGTGGGGGTAGGGGCGAGGGATGGGGTAAAGGCATAATTTGGGGGGGGGTCCTTTTTTGGAGGGTGAGGAACTGTTCTAAAATTGATTATGGTGATGGTTGTACAGCTCTGAATATATTAAAAACCATAGAATTATGTGCTTTAAATAGGTGAACCGTACAGTATGTGAATAATATCTCAACAAAGCTCATTGATCTCGTTATGCCTGAATGTCTCAAGGACAGATCCTCCAGCCCGGGGCTGCTGGTCGACCCTTTCCAGGAAGCGCTGGCCCCAAGACGGGGTCTGTAGGGTACTGGATGAGGAGGCCAGGGTTCTCTGAGGGCCCACAGCATAGGAAGCCCCAGGGCCAGCACCTCCCTCTGTGGCTCAGTCTACCTTCTACTTACCCCTTGTGGAGCTCCGTCGGACAGTATGGGGGTCACACAAGCAAACGTGCACAGGGCAAGTCCCCATAAATCAGGAGTCAGGCTGGGAGGGACTCTGGCAAATCAGGGGAGAACAAGGTCCCCTAAAGGGGCAGCTACACCCAGCTCAGCCAGTTCCAGTGTTGCCCAGTGGACACTATCAGCCAGAGCTGGTTTTTAATGTGAAAGCTTCTGATTTTCGGGACAGAGGAAAAGACTCCATGACAAGGAGAGAAGACATGCAGAATGCCTGACTTCTCACTCGGGGTGGGGGCGGGCGGATGCCTGGGCACCTACCAGTGGGGCCATCCACTCAAAGAGGTTGACGCTCTCCCCATCGTTGATGTAATATGCCTGGCCGCTCTGAGGGGACACACAGGGAGGGGAACAGTCAGGCACCTGCCCCCCAGCCTGACGCCACCCTTCCAGATGGCTCAGCAGCTGCCCCGATCTCCCCAATTCCCCTGAGCAGCCACTGAGAAGTCATGGCCCTTTCCCAGCCCCGGGGACAGACCTGAGCAATTCCCTTTGAATTCGGGGGTGGTCACCCTGACTAGGTGTGGGACCTCCATAGAGTCACTCTTAACTTCTCTGTACCTCAGTTCCTTCATCTGAGAAATGGGAAGAAAACAACAGGATCTCCCTCTTGGGCTGTTGGGAAGATTACATGGGATGTCGTATATAAGATTCTTAGCATTTGGGGGCGCCTGGGTGGCTCAGTGGGTTGGGCCGCTGCCTTCGGCTCGGGTCATGATCTCAGGGTGCTGGGATCGAGTCCCGAATCGGGCTCTCTGCTCAGCGGGGAGCCTGCTTCCCTCTGTCTCTCTCTGCCTGCCTCTCCATCTACTTGTGATTTCTCTCCGTCAAATAAATAAATAAATAAAATCTTTAAAAAAAAAAAAAAAGATTCTTAGCATTCGGTGACCATGACTTCAGGACCAACACCTGTGTCACAGGGTCACTGCAAGGGGCTCTCTGTAAAGACCCTCTCACCCCAAGCTTCCCTGAGCCTACGGTCCTATGGACCACCTTGAGTTGGGGAGAAATGGGTGTGAGCCAGGAGTCCCCTGGGGGGCATGGGGTGCCCTGCCCGCAGCCGACTGGGTGGGGGAGGGGAAGGAGACTCACAGCCACGTAGCCCTTGGCCGCAGTGAGGGCCTCGGCTGCCAGCACGTGGGCCTGCACCAGATTGCGCACGTGCACCCAGTTCATCCGCGTCCTGCGGTTCCCGAACCGGAACATGAATAGCCTCTTCTTGATGTGGCTCTGGAGGGAGTGATAAACACAGACTCAGGCCTGGAGTGGCTTGGAGTACTATTTATATGATGATAACTCCCGAATTTCCAGCTCCAGGCAGAACCCTCTGGCCCAAACCCATGTCCTGACATCGCCACGTGGTGGTCACTTGTCCGTGTCCTGGAACAAGCGCCTGTTCGAGTCCACCCCCACCCCCGCCCCCACCTCACTGGACAGCGCTGGCGGCTTGGGCTGAAACCCTGGAGCCTCCATCGGTCTTCCCTTCTCTGCACCCCTCGTCCAACCCATCTGCAAATCTCACTGGCTCCGCGATTCCACTCTGACCAGAACCCGCCTGCTTCCCACCGCCCGGGCTGCTGCCCCCTCCTCTCCCTGGAGACCGAAGCAGCCTCCGAACCTGTCCTCACTTCCACCCACGGTCCCCACGCTTGCTCTCCACACAGCCAGGGGGATCTTCCCGAACCTTCAATCCCTTGTCTCCCCGCTCAGAACCTTCTGCTCGCCCACCCTGCCAAAAGAAGTCTTGACAACGGCCGGAGAGGCCCTTCTGATCTGGCCCAGCTACCTCTGTCTGCTACGAACTCCCCTGCCCACTGAGCTCCAGCCCTGCAGGAAGCCCCCAGGGTGTGCGCCAGGCTCCCGTCTCAGGGCTTTGCACTGGGAAGGCTCTCCCTCCCACCTGGCATGATGCACCTGCCGCCTGCCCAAGGAGGCTCCCCGGCTGCCCGGTGCCCATACCCTGCCCCCACTTTCCGATTTCTTTCCATCGCACCTCACACCTTCAAACACTCTTCAGTGTTTATCCTGTTTACTCCCCATCTCCCGTGAGAACAGAAGCCCCTCCAGGGCAGGGATGGTCTGTTTTGCTCACTGATCTGTGTGGCAAAGCCCAGAGCAGCGACCTTTCTCATTCCCGGGTTTGTACCCAAGCTGCCTACTTGTTTGAACTACATTTCCTCTCCCACCGCATTTCCTTGGTTCACTCTCTCTTCCCTTTCCCCACAGCACAGGCACCATCCTGGACCTCCCGTCGGCTCGCTCTGCTGTGCTCTTGTATTCTCGTTCTTTCCTCCGCACAGGCCCGGCCGCACTGGCTCCCTGACTGTGGCGTCTGTTTCCCTGACCAGGCCGGGAGCGATCGGAGGAAAAGGCCCACAGTCCCTCGTAGCTGTACGGCCGGCACCTGACTCTGGAGGGAGGCCTTCTAGAGGAAGACCTTGTGCTGACAGCATGGGCTGACCTCTCAGGCCCCCGGGGAGCCCACAGGCTCCCTCTGCCTCTCCGGGATCGTAGCTCTGGGACTCCCCGACCTATGCCTAACCCAGGCAGGTGCACATGGAGACCTTTGTTCCTGGTGGGTCCGGAAGGGTAGGGACATCTCCCAGAACTAAGTCCCAGGCTCGCGATGTTGCTCCACAGAGAGACTGTGGGCTGCAAGGGCCCCGATCCATTCCCACAGCAGCCAGGCTCGTCCTGAGCCTCAGGCCCAGAGCCAGGCTGACATACCGCCACTCGGGGCAGGTGCCTCTGCTCTTCGGGCCCATAGATCCCTGGGGGCCGGAGCACACACGTCCGCAGAGTGCCTCCTCCTAGGATACAGGGAGGGGAGGTCAGGGGCCTGGGGAGGGGTGGTCCAGCAGGGAGACACAAAAATGCTGTCCAGACCTCCTGGTCCTTGCCTGGTTAGCAGGAAACACAGACCCTTGGGGCTTCCTTATTCAATTAATTATTCTCAGTCATCTGTTAGTCATTTAACAAACAACATTCAGAGGATGCCCAACCTCTACCCCTAGCACTGGGTCCTGGGAATCCAAGGATAACCAAGACGAGAATCCAAGGATAACCAGGAAATGGTCCCTGCCCTCACGATGCTCACAGGCCAGTAACAGAGGTAAGACCTGGGTGTGCGGATGTACACGGCCCACGAGAGTTCACCCAGCACTCGACAGACGTCATCTCATTTACTCCCTTCAGGGTCAACTGTGCCCATTTTACAGTGCACTCCGTCTTCCCTTGGGGGCCCCTCTCTCTCTGCACAAGGTCTTAGGGGGCTGTCAGTCTGGATGCACTAGAAGTGTCACCGTGAGGTGGTGGCCATGGGACCCAAGCTGAGCCAAGGATGTATTCACACCCAAGAACGTGACTCAGCATCACCGACACCGGGGTCTGAAATCCTACGAGTGGGTTCATCCTGAAGAGACTGGTCGCCACCTCCTGCTGCCCAGTCCCTGGGGCTGCCCCGACCCTATCCTTTCCGAGCCCTGGTGGTCATTTTTTCTGGAAGTATATTTCCCAAAAACGATCCCACATCCATCTACTACAAGTTCCTTTTCCCAGCAACTCAGCCAGGGCCAGTGTCATTGGTCAGAACCAAACACCCTGACTGCCTCCCCGCCAACATCCCCACTTTACAATGAGGCCAATACAGTGGGTTGAGGGGCGGCCCCCGAAAAAGATAGGTCCATGTCCCGGAATCTGCGGATATGACCGTATTTGGACACACGTGTCTTTGCAGATATAATGAAGGATCTCAAAATGAGATCATTTTGGATTATCCGGTGAGCCCCAAATCCAACATCTTTGTAAGAGACTCACAGAGAAGACACATGTGGACCCTAAGAATGCGGGGGGCCACTGCTGAGACCAGTGCTGCTGAGACCGGCAGAGTCTCCCCTAGAGCCTTTGGAGGGAGAGCAGCCCAGCTTGATCTCAGACACCTGGCTGTGAACTGAGAACCACGAGAGAAGACATTTCAGTTTTAAGCCACCACGTTTGCCGACAATTGTCCTATTTGCCCTGAGCTGAGATCGGCAATCCTGGGGCTCCGCGTCAGAGACCGGGGCCCTCCACGCTGAGTTAGAGGCAGAATCTCAGGGACCTGCTTGTGTTCGCAGGGACTGGAAATCACCCAGGGTGACCATGGCTGGACTCCTGGAAGGCAGGTATCAGGTGAGCTTTTCAGTAAACAGTCTGCGGCTAATTTTAAACTCTGGGTCCCCTGGGCATGACAGGGGGAGGTCTGGTTGCAGCGGACACTGGCCGGCGGGGCGCTGGGCAGCGACCTCAAGGAGGGGTGGAGCCCAGGGTATCCGTGACTCCTGAGCACGGAAAGCTGGGGATGCTCATATAAATAATTCTTGGCCAAAGGATTAAGTGTCTGGTTTGCAGGCTGCTGGTCCAGGGAAGGCCCCAGGCAGAGAAGAGAATTCAACCACATAGCGCCAAACCCCTGGGAAAACCCAGCTGGACGAGTGTTTGCACTGGGGTCAGGGGTCAAGGCCTGACAGGTCCAGGGTGCCAGGGCAGGATGGGGAAGATTTTAGGGAAAAGAACCCATGCTTGATGGCTTCCTGAGCTGTGGCAACAGTGAAGCAGGATGGTTCAGCTCCAGGCTCTGGTGTTAGATTAGACCCTCCTGGTATGGGGGGGCGGTGGGGGGTTCAAATCCCACCTCTGCCACCTAACAGCTCCAGGACCTTCGGGACATCTGTTCATCCCGCAGCCCCGGCCTCCCCTTTATAAATCCACAGATCATCATTGCAAACATCCGCCGCTCTTCAAATCTACCTGGCTCCTGAGTTTTTATACTTTAGATAGTAAGAGAAACCACGTTTCCGGATTCTTTTTCATTTCTGGGTTTTGTTAAGCGAATAGTGATAATCTGGACAGCAAGGAATTTTTCTGGATCAGTCTGGCTCCTGAGTTGGGAAAGCAGGGACCCCTCAGGTTCTTAGTTCACGCAGAGGATGTGAAGCGTTACTGAGAACTCTGCACATAAAATGAGCATGTATATATACGCATGCTTAGCGAAATAAGTCAATCGGAGAAAGACAACTATCATATGATCTCCCTGATAGGAGGAAGTGGTGATGCAACATGGGGGCTTAAGGGGGTAGGAGAAGAATAAATGAAACAAGATGGGATTGGGAGGGAGACAAACCATAAGTGACTCTTAATCTCACAAAACAAACTGAGGGTTGCTGGGGGGGAGCAGGGTGGGGTTATGGACATTGGGGAGGGTATGTGCTACGGTGAGTGCTGTGAAGTGTGTAAACCTGGCGATTCATAGACCTGTACCCCTGGGGATAAAAATATATGTTTATAAAAAATAAAAAAAATTTTAAAAATGAGCATGTAGGGGCACCTGGGTGGCTCAGTGGGTTAAGCCTCTGCCTTCGGCTCAGGTCATGATCTCAGGGTCCTGGGATCGAGCCCCGCATCGGGCTCTCTGCTCAGCAGGGAGCCTGCTTCCTCCTCTCTCTCTGCCTGCCTCTCTGCCTACTTGTGATCTCTGTCTGTTAAATAAATAAATAAAATCTTTAAAAAAAAAAATGAGCATGTAAAACAGGGCCAGGAAGTGCTCGGCAAATGCAAGCTGTCCATATTCCTTTTTTTTTTTTTTTTTGCCTTTTTAAACAGTGCCTGTTATTATTTTATTCTCATACGAGCTCTTCCAGGTGGATTCTATTATCAACCCCGTTTTGTTACAGATGAAGAGCCCGAGGCGTGGAAAAAAGTATATTGCCCAAGATCACATTACAAAGGTAGGAGGTGGTGGGGCCTGGATTTGAACTCACCTCGGCCTGAGCCAGGGTGTGGGAACAGTCACTGTGTCATACTGACACTTCTCTGTGTTCTTTTTTTGCTTTTAAGATTTTTTAAAGCGTGCCGAGGTGGGGGGGACAGAGAGAAAAGATTTTTTTAAAGATTTTTAAGATTTTTTAAAGCGTGCCATAGGGGCGGGGCAGAGAGAGAGAGAGAATCCTGACACAGACTCCGCACTGAGCGGGGAGCCCAACGCAGGGCTCAGGCCCAGGACCCTGAGATCGGGACCTGAGCCAAAGTCAAGAGTCCGCTGCCTGAGCTGCCCAGAGGCCCACCTATCCCCCTTCTAGCACTGCTTCTCTGTGACCACAGGAGGGCGCCGCAGCCGTATCATCCAGTAATTTATTGACCTTGGAGCCTTAGAGCCCTCGCTTGCATGGGCCTTCTGCCTTGCTCTGCCTCATCCCATATTCAGGATTCTGCACTCTGTTAACCTACAGAACATACTTAAACTGGATCCTCTCCTACGTGGCAGAATAAAGACCCACTTCTATCTGGCCTTTTCCCTCACTCAAGACGGTGAGTAACACGAGGGCAGAGACTGGACCGGACTTTCTCGGGACTTGGGCACACGGCAAGTGCTCAGCATCTGTGGAGTGATGAGTGACGAAGGTGCTGGGAGCTGTCCTTTCCAAGAAAAGTGAGCCTCAGAGACACAGAAGCTAAAAGCCAGACGCCCCCCCCCCCCCATGCACTCTGGTACTCACCTGGGAGAGGTGTTCCGTTGGCCATGAGGGTCAACTGGTCGGCGATGGCTTTGGTTCGTGAGTAGTGGTCCATGTGCTGCCGGGGGACAGGGACAAGAGAGCCACCGGGGCAGGGTTCGGCGCCCCTGCTGGCACCGGGCCAGCCCCTCTGCTTCAGACCACCCAGGGGTGGGATTCTGGGGCCTCCCCCTGGGAAATGGCCAAGTCCTGAGCCCCAGGGCCGTTCCTTTCCCCTGGGGTAGGAGCCACAGGAGCAGAGTGTGGAGCAGTAACAACAAGCAGGGTCCCTCCACTCGGGGAGGCTCCTGCCGGCCCCCAGGGCCTGCTCTGGGATGCGGGCGGATGCTGCGCGTGGCCTGAACAGACTTCTCCCGTGTAGTTCTGTAGCGCTCGTGGCTTTCCCCATAACATCCCACTTCCTGCTCACCGCACCCCGCCCTGGGGCAGAGTGGTCAGGCCCAGCTAAAGAAACAGAGGCTCAGAGGAAGGTGACTTGGGCAGAGTCCCACAGGTCGAATGTGGCTGGGCTGGCTGGAGGCCAGGTCTGTGTGATTTCAAAACCCCTGCTGCTGGCGTGACCCACGGAAACAGGAGATGGGTTGTGCTACTCAGTTTTGGGGACCCCTTCTTCCTGGGACTCACCCTGAGTTGTGAGGTTGACCCGTTTTCCACCCATCCCGACCCTGTGGCCTGGTGGTGGTGGGGGGGTGTCCCAGGCCCTGTGGCCCTGCCCTCCTCTCCTGGAAGGTAGGTACCTTCTCCAGTGGGAAATATGGCACAGAGTCCTCATCACCCTGTTCTATGGGCTTCCCGCCGAAAACGACGTTGACGGTGCTGGTGTAGATGAGCCTTGGGACCCGCCGACGGACACAAACTGCAATGACAGGGCACAGGGCAACACACACACACACACACACACACACACAAAGCCCATGTGAGTGGGAGTTTTCTGAGGAGCTGGGACCCTGTCTTGGACACACATCCTGGCCCTGGGGTCAGCCCAGAATCCAGAGGCGCTCAGGAGGGAAGGGGTGTGGGACACATCACTGCTCTGTGGGGCCCCAGGGGCCAGGCTGGCTCACTCCTTCCTTCTCTGGGTGGCCGTAGCCCCCGAGCTACCTTTCTGGGGACAAGTCCGAAGAAAGTCTCACTCGAAGGGGACACACACAAAAAAGACACTCTAGAATCAGAGAGAAAAACAGGACAAGGCAAGACATGTCCAGAGGCCGCAGGTTTGGGTCTTGTATTTTGGGGCTTCATTGACTTTTCTAAACCCAAATCCCTGAAATGCAAACCCTGTGCTGCTTGTGTCCCCAGACATGCTGTGGCCATGCTGACCCACCCCAAATGGAGGCCTGGGCAGGTCCACAGTACAGTGAAGATGTGCTGCCCACAGGCCCTCCGCTGGCGTGGGCAAGGGGGGGGAAGGAGGGTTCCCCCTCTGTCCCCCTGCCCTGTCCCCAGAGCTGGGCCTGTGGCAGGAAAGGGGACAGAGCAGGAAACACACAGCAGGTCACACGGAGCTCTGAGTGCCTACCACTGATCACCAGTTTGGTGCCTCCAACATTTATAGACTCAATCTGCTCTTTTTGCAGCTAAAAGACAAGAGGGAGGTAGGAGAGTCGTGGTGCCGCTCAGGCCTGGTCGTGGAAGGCGGTAAGGCTGGGCTTCGGGTGGGACCCGGCGGGGATGCAGACTGTCCGGTCTGGGCTCAGGAGCAGGGGTCTGAGAGGCCCGCAGGCAGGGCAGGAGCCCTGGGCCCGCCATCCGCCCCCCTCCCCGGGGAGGCCAGCACACAGCTTCATCTCCCACCTGGCCCTCCGCTCCCCAGCCTGCAAAGAGAGGGCAGACCCCCTTGGGCGGTCAGTAGGAGTGAATACACCCACGGGAGGACCTGGGACCCTGGGGCGGTGTGTGACACAGAAAAGGGACCCAAAATGTGTGGGGTCATTTCCTCACTCTGGAAGTCTGGATTTCCTTGGCTGTTGGACAGGGGTGACACGGTCCCTGCTCTAGCGAGGTCGGGGTGCAGAGTGAAAATAAAAACACCCTGTCTACACAGAGAAAGCTGCTTGTGTTCCCCGGGATAGGGCGAAGCCTTTACACCTCGCTTAATTCTCACAATGATCAGGAGGTGGGTTCTGTCTCAATTTTTATTTTTTATTTTATTTTATTTTTTTTTTTTTAAAGATTTTATTTATTTATCTGACAGAGAGAAATCACAAGTAGACGGAGAGGCAGGCAGAGAGAGAGAGAGGGAAGCAGGCTCCCTGCCGAGCAGAGAGCCCGATGCGGGACTCGATCCCAGGACCCTGAGATCATGACCTGAGCCGAAGGCAGCGGCTTAACCCACTGAGCCACCCAGGCGCCCCTGTCTCAATTTTTAGACTATGAGTTTTTTTATTTAATAAGTAATAGAATCACAAAGTTAAAAATAGTTCAAATGGGGGCATCTGGGTGGCTCTGTCGGTTAGGGGGTTGACTCTTGGTTTCAGCTCAGGTCATGATCTCAGGGTGTTGGGGTGGGGCCCGGGGTTGGGCTCTGTGCCTCGCACATAATTTGCTTGAGATTCTCTCTCTCTCTCTCTGCTCCTCTCCCTCTGCCCTCCTTCTCTCTCAATAAATAACCAACTAAAAAAAATTAAATTAAATAAATAGAATATTTTTTTAAAAACCCTCAAACAGTGAAAAAGGTGTACAGAAAAAAGGAAATTTCCTTCCCACTCCTGATTCCCAGCCTGCCCCCAACCCCCTAGCAGAGGCAACCGCTGTCACAGTCCGGGTATTTCTAGAGAAATCTATACTTACGAATATCAGCACACACATACAAATGAGCGTGTAAATATTTATCCTAGTTTCTTCCTTTTTTTAAAAATACGAACAGGAGGGTACCAAACACTGTTTTTGTGCCATGGAAATTATTCTGTTATCAGCACATTCTGATAGAACTTCAGTGTGTGGATACCTTAGAAGTTATTTAAATAGTCCTTACCGGACTGGCTTCTCCGTTCCATCCTGTGTTTTGTTATTATGAACAAAGCGGCCAGTGTAGGCGTAGTGTGATTTCGGAGCCTGAGGGTATCTCTGTGTGTTCGGACAGGCCCCCTCACACTGAGGAGGTTCTGACGGGAAAGCCAGTCCAGACGTGGACACAGAGGCTCAGAGAGGTTAGGTTAACTCGCCCTAGGTCCCACAGCTGGAAAGTGACAGAACTAGCATTTGGCCCCATGGCTGCAAAATGTGGGCAGGGTTTCGTGTAAGTCCTTCCTGGATCAGGTGTCCCCCATCCAAGTACTAACCAGGCCCCACCCTGCTTAGCTTCCGGGATCGGCCGAGATCGGGTGCGCTCAGGGTGGTTTGGCTGTAGACTTTTCTGGTTTAGGTGAAGGGTGATAACGAACACGCGGCATGGTGGCAGATGGGGTCAGGGGGCATGTACGTGGGAAGAACCAGGATCTGAAGCTTGATCTGTCTAACTCCAGCTGCTGTATGCTCACCTTCTCAGCACCGGACATTCCATAGGACGCCACGTGGAAGACACAGTCCACCCCTTCGAAGGCACGGTACAGGGCTTCTTCATCGCGGACATCCGCCTGAAACAGAGCAGGAAGACACGGGGACCGGAGGTTTGGGTCCAAGGCAGAGATACCAACTGTGCATCTTGCCAGGTCCTAGCCCTGGTCCTCTGACCCCACCCTGGCCAAGCTCCTGTAGGAGAGGCTGTGGGGGCAGGAGGTACTAGATGATTCTACAGAGTGTCACTGGCTTCAGCGTCACTGGCCCCATGTATCAAGCTAAGTCGCAGGGGCTGTGCTGGCTGTTTTAAGTGCGCTGTCTCACTGACTCCCCATTGACCTTCGTGAAGCCTTCCTTCCCTGGATGAGGACACGGAAGCTCCAAGATGTGGAGCCTTGTGGCCATGGTCGCCCGGCTGCAACAGTCCCACTCCAAGAGCCTGTGCTTTTCACTGGCCGCACATCAGACGTTGTCCCCACACCTCCACCATGAGCTGGGCCCCCACCCGTTCCCCGAGATGCTTATCACTGCACCTGGATGAACTCGGTCCCCGGAGACAGCTCCCACTGCGGTCTGCGGAGGTCGAGCAGTAGGACAGAACTGCCACTCTTGGCCAGGCTGGAACCCAGGCTAAAGCCCAGGTAGCCTCCTCCTCCGGTCACCAGAACCTTCTGCCGTGGGGCCTGCATGTGTGTGGCCTGAGTCTTTAGCTGCGGGGCTGATGTGGTGGCTGTCTCTGGCTCACTGGGTTTGGGCCCAGTTCCAGACCCCCTTCTGGGCCGAGGCTCTACCCCTGGTCCAGGTAATGGTGCAGCTCCTGCCCTAGGTACCGGCCCAGGGATTGACCCAGCTCCTGCCCCAGGCCCCAGACCCGGCCCAGGTCCTGATGTAGTACCAGGCCCTGGCCCAGGTCTGGACCCAGCACCAAGCTCTGGTCCAGTTTCCAGAACCACACCATGTCCTGGCCCATGTCCAGACCCAGCACCAAGCCCTGGTCCAGGTTCTAGAGTCACACCGGGCCCTGGTCCAGTTTTCAGAACCACACCAGGCCCTGGCCCGTGTCTGGACCCAGCACCAAGCCCTGGTCCAGGTTCTGGAGACACACCAGGCCCTGGCCCAGTTTCCAGAACCACACCAGGCCCTGGCCCATGTCCAGACACAGCACCAAGCCCTGGTGCAGGTTCTAGAGTCACACCAGGCCTCGGCCCAGGTCCTGACATAGCACCAGGCCCCAGAACAGTAGCAGGCTCTGCTCTAGATCCTGAAGCAGTACCTGGCCCGGGCCCAGGCCCTGACTCTGACCCTAGGCCTGAGACTCCTCCCCAGGCCTGGCAGACAGGGCAGCCCTTCTCACCCTGGCCTGCAGCTCTGCAGGCCTCCGGGGAGGAGGCTGCTGGGTTGGCCTTCATCCTCTCCTAAGCCGTGCAGACCGAGGGATCTGTCCACCTGCAGAGAAAAACAAAAGAAAGGATATTCTTGAGTTGTCTAAAGTCATGTGGAGTAGCAGGCTAAGGGGAACTCCTGGTGGGGCTCAGAGACACTCTGACTTTCCAGGGAAACTGCCCCTTTCAGAATTTTGAGAACTTTCAAGGTGCTGCTGCCTCCCTTAGAAAGAGTCAGAGACAAAGGCAGTCAGGCCTTGGGCTTTACAGCTGGGGAAACTGAGGTCCAAAGTCACAGTTCATGGCTGGAGTTTACACCAAGCCTTCCTGATTTCTCTACCAGTTCCCTCAAATCCCAGTTCCTGTGTAGCACCAGAGGAAGACAAATCCAATCAGGCCCAGGGGAACCTCACCAGACTGGGGGGTGACTGCTTTGTGACTGGGAAGATGGGGACGGAGGGCTTCCTGGAGAAAGAGGGGGAAGGCAGAGGAGGGAGAGAAGGAGAAATATAGAGGGAAGAGATGAGGAGGAGGAATCCACATGGGATCCAAAAGGGCCCTGTGCTCAGAAACTGGCGTGCCATTCCAAGTGTCGCGCGGCCTCTCCCCTGAAAGCTGCTGCCTCCGATTCTCCCGGGCCTGCCCGCTGTGCAGGGGGCTGGCACTACAGGTCTGTCCAAGCCCTCTGCTGGCTTCAGGGTCAGGTGTGTGAATCCTGAGGTCCGGCACCAAGGGTCCTGCTGTCCTCACTCCAGACTCCAAATGAGCCGGGCTGGCAGTCACTGTCCCCACCACCGTCTCACCCCCACCCCATGCCCACCCCCACTCCACCTGAGGACAGGGTGGGCACCAGGGGCCAGATAATCATCACTGCCAGTAACCATGGCAGCAACGGTGTCCGGGGGGCCAGCCATTGGCCCGGCCCTGTGGACAGAGACAGGTGTCTCTGGCCTGCATGATGCCGACTGGGTGTAGAAAAGAACCGAGTGACTGAGTGATAAGCCCCATCGTTGTTGCTGGTGGTGTCGTGGGGCCGGGACCCTGACAGCTATAGGGACTCTTATCATTTAGTCTTCGTTGTCACTGCCCTGCTCTTCAAAGTTGCCGGGGAGGGACCCGGTCCCACCCTGCACGAACGCTGGCGAACGCTGACAACTTACGGGTTTAACAGTGGGGAGACACACCAGTATTTGGCTGCCACCAGCCCCTGGACTGACTTCTGATGAGTGCAGCTGGGACCCATGTATCTGGAGATTTCCATATTCAGTTTTTTTAGCCCATAATTTGCTACCCACTTGAGAACAAAGGAAAGAACTATTACCTTGGGTAATAGAGGCTTAAATGAATGATGGTCTGATTCATCTACTAAAACCCTGTGTTTGAAATCTGTCTCGTGCTTAAAATGGGAGGTTCTTAGGTCCTCACCGGGCATCCGTGGCTTGTGCCCTTAGGCAAAAGCCTTAAAACCTCACTGCACCTCGATGTCCACAGCTGTAACATGGACCCAAACAATCCTGGCTGCTCCCTCCGCCTCACGGGGTGGTCGCGAAAGCCCAGATGCCAGAGCCCTTGGCGAACCACCGGCACGCCTGCTCCTGGAGGGCCTCGTTCACTGCCGCACCGGGAGCAGTGCCGGCGCCCGCAGGTCGAAGCCGCTGCTGACTGCTAAGAGCTCTTCTGCACCTGGGACCCCCGGGCTGACCCCAGCCGCGACGGCACTGTATTCTCCTGGTAGTCCTGGGCACTGGAGGCTACTGTTCCCATCACCCAGAGCTGGAAACTGGGGCTCAGAGAACATTCACGAACTTTGATGGCATCTCAATAAATGGGTCGGCCTGGATCCAGGTCACTGGGGACCCAAAGTGGGGTTTGGTGAAAGGAACTGGGGAAGGGGCGTCAGGGACCTACCCTGTCCATACTGCCTCGTGGGGACGGGCCGGAGAGGGTGCTCTGCACTCAGAGAGCAGCCCGGCCCCGCAGCTCCCGGCGTGTCCTCTGCGGACGCCCCGCCCGCCGCGCCCCCTGCCTCCGCGGCTCCCGCAGCCCCCGCGGCACTCACCCGGCCAGGCTCCCGCGGCGCTGCGTGCTCGCGGCGCTGCGCCCACCGTCTCCGCGCCGAGCCCGCGCGCAGCGGGGCGGCCGCCTCCCGGGGCGGAGCCGGGCGGGGCGGGGCGGGGCGGGGCTGGGATCCGGGACCGCCCCGTGCCCGCCCCGTGCCCGCCCCGCGCCGCCCCGCCCCGCCTCCAGCTCGCGGCGCGTGAACAGGTGCGTTGTGCGGCACGGCGGCCGCAGGCTCTCACGGAGGGGAAACTGAGGCTGGTCAAACAGAGAGGGGGTGCAGGGGGCCTAGCTGCTGGTGGGGAGAGGACGCAAAGCCCCTGCAGGCCAGGCCTATCCTGCCGCACAGGGGTCCTAGAACCCCAAGAAACAATGTTTCTTTCCCCCTTCCCCTCTGTTTACAACACAGTAGTTATGTTGAATTGTGTACCTGCCCCACCCCCACCAAATTAACGTGTTGAAATCCTACCCCCACCCCCTCCCCGTACCTCAGAGTGTGACCTTGGAAACAGGCACTGCAGATGGGATTAAAAACAGGGTCATAAACAGATCGCCGGATATCCGCTGAGTGCCTCTTAATAAAGTCCTGTGATCTGCAGGAAAAAAAAAAAGGTCATAGAGAGCAGGGCCTAGTCCAATAGGACATGTCCTCGTGGAAGCTGGAAATGCGGGCACAGACGTGCACACAGGGAGCGCATCACACGACGATCGGAGTGACGCTGCCACAAGGCAAGGAAGCCCGAGAAGCCAGGAGGGAGGCCTGTCACAGACCCAACCGAGGGCCTTCGGAGGGCGCGGGGGCCTGGCCGGACCTTGACTTCAGCCTCTTCAACTGGAGACGGTCCGTTCCTGGTGTTTCATGCCAGTCGGTGTGTGGTACTTTGCCATGACAACATCAGCAAAGCAAGACAAACCCCAGAGGCCATTTTCCCTGTGTCTGTAGAGGTGACACGGAAGGGCGGCACCCGAGGCAGTGACCAGACTGAGATCCACTGAGGCAGGGGCTGTGGTCACTGCTGCCTCCCTGGGCCCAGCAAGGAGACCCGCCAAAGCTGTGACTTGACAAGCCTCAGTGAACCATGCTTGGCTTCATTTGTTTTAAATAACTGATGAATTTATACTTCCTTCTTGAAGATCTAGAACATTTCCTGCACCCCAGATGTCCCCCCTATGCCTCTGACGGCAGGCTAACTACTATTCTGACTTCTATTGCCGAGAGTTTTGCCTGTTCTTGAACAGGATGTAAATGGAATTGCACACTGTGTACTCTTCTTTTGCCAGCCTGACATTGTTCATAAGATTGAGGCATCTTGTTGAATGAAAAAGACAAATATCCTAAATATTTCACATTTTTTAAATTGTGGTGTAGAAATGTACACCCGTACAGATATATCACAATGTATTTGTCCGTTCTACCAGTGATGGACATCGAGGTTGTTTCCAATTTGGGGTTTTTATGAAAAAATATGAAAAATGTTTGGTTCTTATGAATAGTCTCCTAGAAATCTTTTTTATTTTTATTTATTTTTAAAGATTTTGTTTATTTATTTGACAGAGACAGAGAGATCACAAGTAGGCAGAGAGGCAGGCAGAGAGAGAGGGGGAAGCAGGCTCCCCACCAAGCAGAGAGGCCGATGCCAGGCTTGATCTCAGGACCCGGAGATCATGACCCCAGCCGAAGGCAGAGGCCTAACTGACTGAGCCACCCAGACACCCCTGCATAGGAATCTTTTTTTTTTTTCCCTCATAGGAATCTTTTTTTTTTTAAGATTTTATTTATTTATTTGACAGACAGAGATCATAAGTAGGCAGAGAGGCAAGCAGAGAGAGAGAGAGGAGGAAGCAGGCTCCCTGCCGAGCAGAGAGCCCGATGTGGGGCTCGATCCCAGGACCCTGGGATCATGACCTGAGCTGAAGGCAGAGGCTTTAACCCACTGAGCCACCCAGGTGTCCCTCATAGGAATCTTTTAATAAAATTTTATATCACCAAAAATGTATAAACACACACACACATAGACGAACCAATCATCACTTCAGCTTAAGACTCATTTGGGTTATCATTTAATTAAATTCAAGCCATTTTTTTCGTCTCAGGAGTGACCCCAGACCACATAATACATGATATATTCGCTTCATATGTACACAGCAGGGCTGGGCCCAGCAGACGCAGCCTGGTTTTCACCTGCTTGAGCAGAGCTCTCTCTCTCTCTCTCTCTCTCTCTGCACTTGGCTCCAGAGCAGACCTGCAATCCAGTTCGGTTGAACAGGTAAGGGGGCAGGTGGGAAGCCCCACTTGTTTCTTTTCCCAAGATGGGCTGAGGCTGAATCTGCACCTCCCCTCACCATGGACCAGGGTGGTTGGAAGCACAGAGTGAGGGGTTCACGCTCTGGCTGGTTTCTAGAGCTGAGCTTCCACAACCAAGCAGGATGCTCACAGTTTACTCCATCAGCCCCGTGGCAGGTCCTGGGGACCTAGAGATGGTTATAGGCAGAGGCTTTAACCCACTTTAACCCACCAGCCTCATCCTGGAAGCACACAGTCAAGAAAAGTGGGCAGGGAAGCAAGGAAGCATGCCACGGAGTGCTGGGTGTAATAAGTGGTCAGTGTCATGGCTATGAAAAGGGTTGTCTGGCCAGGACACAATGGAAGGAAGGCAGGAGGGTCCCAGCTCTTGGTGGGTCTCAGGGGCCTCTTCACAGTGGAGCTGATGCCATTGGAGCTGTATCTTCACTGATGAGCAGGAGTCACCGGGCAGAGGGTGGGGAGAGGGTGTTCCAGGCAGGGCGTGATGCAGAGCTTCCCAGGGAGTGACAGTTCTGTGGCTGGAGTGTAGGGGGTGTTGGGGACAGGGCAGGAAAATTAGGGTGGACCCAGGATGACAGAGCTTTCCTTCCCTCAGCTTCCCGGGAGCCCTGGAGCCTGGGATCCTGTTTCCTAGGCACGAACACTGGGTTACAGCTTTCCCAGGGCCAATGTATGCTCGGTGAGTGAGTATTTGTAGGCTGGTGTTTCTGTATAGAGGAATCATTTCTAGTCCCCTTCCCCCATAGCCATTACTATGAAACAGGACATGCTGTGTGGCCCTTGGAGGATATGCAAGACGGAGAGGCGATCATCTCCTCTTACCTGAGAACACTTGTCTAAAGAGGAGTAACATTTGGTTCTTTGTTGTTTTTCTTCTGGAGTTGGGACCTAGTGGACAGGAGAGGAAGCAAGATGGCCTTCTTGATGCCCAGATTTCTGGGCCTGGTGGGGAGAAGCAGGGCAGGAGCTCTTGGAGGAAGGCTCCCATAACCAAGGGGCATCTGGTCTCGAGGAGGCCCCCGGGGTCTGGGTGGCCCAGAGCCACAAGGCAGATGGGAGGGGCTGCTTGAAGGGTATACCTGAAGGACTGGGCCTTCCAGAGGAATCTTCTGGCCTTGGTGATCTCCTGGGCCAATCTCCTTAAATCATCTCCTTCAAACGGTGGCAACACGGGATCCTTGGAAAGGGGAAATGAACGTGAAGTTAGATCCATTAAATGACTGGATGCAACCTGAAATCTCAGTGGAAAAACTTTAGAGTTAATCAAATGTGGCCTTCTACCCAATGCAGGAAATCCAGAGGCTTTGGTTTACATACCTCCAGGGACAAAGAGCTCACCACCTGCCAAGGCAGTCATTCTGCAGATGGGACACTTCGAGATAAGGTGTGTGAGGGTCTGTGCAGGGAATGGGTGGGCAGTGGTAACCCGAGATGCTCACTGAACGTCACTGAAGTCAGCCCCTCTCTTCCCAGCAGAAGTGGGACCTGCTCCTTACGTCACCATTACTTGGTAAAATCTGTTCTTCCCTTTCCCTATTCCTTCTAGTAAAACCAAGCTTTGCAGGCATGCTTTTTTCATTACGTCAACCAATGGAATTCTAGAGACTAGGGTTAAAGACACAAATTCTCACAATCAGCAAGAGAACGTAAGGAGGAGAGGAAGCCGCGTTCTGCCCTTGGCGGCGAGAGCAAAATGATCCCATTCTGTATCCAGAAACTATTAAAAGACTCTGATTTGTCGAGGCATTAATCTGAAGACCTTCCCAATACTGTCCATTCGTTTTCCTGTGTTGTAAGGACATGGGTGAATATTTACTACTTTGACTTGTTCTGTTTTCCGAACTATTTGTAATGTTTGTCCCTAGAAGAGGTACTTGAATAAAGGAGTCACGCAAAGCACTGACTTCAAAAATTTTGTCACGTCCTGGGAGATGTACTTTAACCACCAAAAAGAAATCTGGAGTTCTGGTTGTCTTACTTGATAATTTGTGGCCCTGAAAATGTTATAACTGACAGCACCATGTTCCTAAAAGGTAGAAACATGTGCATAACTTTTTGCTCAGAAGAGAATGATGGGTAGTCTCCTCTTATCACACATGCGTGATGGAAACCGTGACTTTACTAGATTTACTACTTCGATCATTTGAGGATCTGTTTCAGTGACCTGAACACCGGGAGACAGAAATACGGAGGACTCAAAGCACAGAGGTTAACAGTGTGGGTGTCTGGGCTCTGGCTTTACCATTTGCCACGTCCTTAGGTGTGTTCCGACTCCTTGTGAGCCCATTTATTCATCTGTTGAATGGGTATAGTATTGTTTGAGAGGATTGAAAGGGGTAGCCTCTCTAAAGCAATGACTGTGCACAAAGTAAATGCTCAGTGAACGTGAACTGTTCTGTTATTTTTTTAAAGATTTAATTAATTTATTTTATTTTTTAAAGATTTTATTTATTTGACAGAGAGAGACACAGCAAGAGAGGAACACAAGCAATGGGAGAGGGAGAGAGAGAAGCAGGCTCCGGGAGCCCGATACGGGGCTCAATCAAGGGATCCCGGGATCATGATCTGAGCCAGAATAGAGATTCAGCCCAACTGACTGAGCCACTCAGGCACCCCAGAACTGCTCTGTTATTAAACAAACCTCCACGCCCTGCTTCTTTCCACCCTGAGGAGAGCCAGCCTAGAGGCAGAACCCCTTCGAGCCAGTAGTTCCTGGTCTCACAAGAGAAGTGGAGATCTTTCCAGTTAAGGGACGTGGGGGAAAGAAACCCACCTCTGTGGACATTATATTGAGACATTTGAACAGACTCGGCTTCGTGGCTCCGCAAACCTACCCTTTCGTCCACGAAACCCTTGGTCAATAGGCCGTGGATTCTGAGGAGTGTGTCCTCGTCAACGGGGCAGTGGTAGCGGCCCCCAGTGAGGGCGGCCAGGTTTCTCAGGAAGTCAGCTGCTGTCCTAGTCGGGAGAACAGAGGGGCTGGGACCAAGCTGGCGAAAGCCAGGCAAATTCCCTGTGGTGCCTCCAGACTGTGGGGAGCTCAAGTCTGGGGTCAGCCTCGGGCCTGGACGCTCTGCCCTTGAGAACAGTCAGCATCACAGGTCCAGCCCCTGTCAGTTTTTGGGCAGCGGCAGTGGCCGCAGGAAGTGGACTGACTGCTGTCAACAGTGAGCATGGAAACACACAGCAGGCACACGGTCCTTAATCTAGCTGGTGCCTGCTCCTACGGGTTAGGCCTGGTGGGGACACGGGTGTGACCTTCATGGAGCACGTGGTTTAGACAGAGCTCAAACACGCACCCAAGTCAACACAGTTTTGCCAGTGACATTAAAGTCTTTTTCCAAAGAAGCAGAATCTCTCTGGTCTAACCCATGTTCCTCTACAGTGATGGTTTATAAAAACAACCATCACGATGCTACTTTGAGCTCTTTGCCCCTCAGCATTCACTAGGGGGCTCCTGAGAAAGATCAGGATGGAGAAGACCGGGCGTGCCCGTGGGAATTGGTGCGTGTCCGCTTCCAGGCTGGAGGGAGTCAGGAGATGGGTTCTCGGATGCGGACAGAGGGCTTTACTCTGGGGTAGCACCTGCCAGGGCCCTTCTCCTTTCTCACTTACGGGTTGGGTGAGGAGAGATCAGGGTCTAAGGGGAGGCCCTGGATGGGGCAAGTTGCTCCGACCTTGGCCCTCACACACGCAGCCCTGTGTTCCCGAGAGGAACACAGCTCGGACCTGGCTCCTTCCTGCCTACCTGCCTGAGCGGTTCAGGGAAATGGTGTGGATTTTCACATCTCTTTGCTCCTTGAGTCTTTGGACTTCGCTTAGAATAAGGCTGCAGCTTGTATCTGGCTTCCCGTCAGTCAGGAGGTACAATCCTTCCACATCAGGAAAACTGAAAGCTTTCTGAAAGAGTGCGCACAAACAGATGGTCTGGCTCAGGGACAGGTGCTCACCGGGAAGGGCCCAAACCAGCTGCCTGCTGCGTGTCTGATTGGATCCCACTGCCTTGTCCGTGAAGAGCGAGAGCACATCCCTCCCCACCCCAATGTTTCAGACCAAGGGGCTGTCAAGGTTTAGGAGAAAGAGCACAGCCCACTTCCTGGCTGGTTAACCCCAGCGAGTCCCTTAACCTCTCTGAGCCTCTGTGTCTTCATCTATAGAATGAGAACAAGAATCCCTTTCTTCTTCTTCCTTGGCTGTTCCGAAGAGGAAACAAGGTAACACTTATTCGATCTCAAACTGCTCTTTGTAATTTGAAAGCCTCAGGCTGTATCCGTATAGGGCGTGAGGGTATTTCTGGTCGGCTGCTGGGTTGGGCTCCGTGGGAGGACTTGCCAGTAACGCTTGCAGGATGGAGGTGCCGCCCTGAGCGCCCAGGCGGGTCACCCACTGCATGGCCTCGTGGCATGCCGCGTCGGTGGTCTCCACGAGAGTGTCCCGCCACAGTCGCAGGTCCTCCGCAAAGCTGAGCAGGTTGAAGCTGGGGAGGCGGGGAGGGGGGGTGCAGAGAGGCGGTGAAAGGGAGTTGCTAGAAGATGGCTGGCTGAAGGAACCCCGAGGACAGCGTCAGGCCCCCCTTCTCCCTCTGCCTCTGCCTGCCATTCTGTCTGCCTGTGCTCACTCTCTCTCCCTCCCTCTCTCTGATAAATACATAAAATCTTAAAAAAAAAAAAAAATCAAGTTCAGCTGAAATCCACAATTCAAGGCCGCCTGGTGGTTCCTTGGCTCTGCTTGCAATGGTCCCCGGGCTCGAGATGGATTTCTAACAGCTGCTTTACCTCTGCAACAGGGTGTGGTGTTCTTTACTGCTCAAACAAGCTAAGCCTCCAGGACTCGTTTAGGGTGAAGAGGGAAGCCCCCACGAACTCCCCCCCTACCCCCGCTCGCGCCCCTGCTTCTCACCTGTCACAGTGCTTCCGCAGCTGCTCCCAAATCAGCAGGATCAGCTCCGTCTTCACCTGCTGCAGGGCAGGGCCCACAGACCCCGACGTGTCCACCAGGATGCACACTCGGCTCTCCAATACGGCACCAAACAGTCGGCGGCTCCCTGCTCCGAGATGGGGCAGAGGCAGGGAAGGGGTGAGGGGTCGCCCCCTCTCCGCCTCCCCGGGGTGGTTTTTCTCATAGCAGCTGTCAAATACCAAGTCTGCCAAATAGGCCTGTTGCCTGACTGATCACCGATCAGATGTCAGCCCACTGGGAGATGGCCTTGGTGGTGGTGCTGGGGGGGGCTGTCAGTTGTCCAGGGCAGAGCTCGGCAGTGGTGTGGGCTTTGGGAGGTCAAGGTTTTAGCTCTGGCTTTGCCTGTGAGCTGTGATCACTTGCACAAGTGGTTATAATTGCTCTGGCCTTGGGGTGCCTGGGAGGCTCAGTTGGTTGAGCGTCTGCCTTCAGCTTGGGTCATGATCTCAGGGTGCTGGGAGCGAGCCCCACGTTGGGCTCCCTGCTCAGCTGGAGTCTGCTTCTGCCTCTCCCTCCGCTCCTCCCTCCTGCCCATGCTCTCTCTCTCTCTCTCAAATAAAAAATCTTTAAAAAAAAAATTGCTCTGGCCTTGAGTTTCCTCATTACTACCATTAAGCGATGGAACAAAGTAGTGTCATTTGGAGCTAGAAAAGATGTTACAGAGCGTGGAGTCCCTTAGCAGGTCAACGGCAATCAGCAGAGCCTGGCGCTGTGCCCTCATGGAGCTCAGAGTGAGGCAAGGAAGACACATGTGAGATCCACAGTTACGGCTTCGGACAGTGTCCGGAGCACATCCTGGGGAGGATCTGAATTCCGTGGGTGAGCTACCCCTGCAGCTGGAGTGGTAGCGAGCGGAGGAAAGAGGCGGAGGTGTGGAGGGAGCAGCCTGGGAAAGCCTGAGCCGGAGACGGGGAGGAGAGCACGGCGCGCCCCAGGACCGAGAGAAAGCCCATGCAGGCAATCAGGACCACTGGGATAGAAAGACTCGCGGGGAGAGGGACAAGAAGTGAAGCTGGTGACATGGTGGAAGGACTTGGGATTCATCCCAAGGGGAAAGACAGGACCAGTGGCTGGCCAGGGGTCACACAGACCAGTGGTGAGGGCTGACACTCATACCCACATCCTCTGACCCACACTTCAGTCAGGCAGCTGCTAGCCCTACCCTCCTGGCCCTAGGGCGAAATAAGGAAGGTCACCCAGGGGAAAGCCAGAGGGACAGCTGACAATGCATGCTGTCTTCTCCGGTCACACGTCAGGGACCTCATTGGAGGCAGCAGTGGAAACAATGGAAAAACTGCCACAGAAAAGATGGCTCTCCAGGAAAAGGTGGACAGAGCTGGCTGGACCCCAGCCCAGGAATCTGCCTCGACTCCTCTGGGCTGTTCTCTGGCAACCCTCATGTCAGCATGAGGACAAGAGGGAGCCATCCGGAGGCATGGGAGACATTCCGTGAGCATGGCCGGCCAGCCAGCCATCCGAGGGACCTCCAACCACATCCCCCCCTGGAGGAGCTGGACGGTGGAAACACAGAGCCAGTCCTCAAGCCCTGTGGTTTCTGCCTCCACAATCTCTCTGATTCTGCCTCTGTCATCCATCTCCGTCATCCCCAGTTCTTCCAGCGGGTCCCAGTCTTCCGCCTTCCTTCAGCTGTCCTGCTGTGAGCTTAGCTGATTCCACTCCACCCCCTCCACAGTTCCGCAGCAGGATCACTGCCCATGTTGACTTGATCACTTTCCCCTGACTCACAACGTTCAGTGGCTTCCAACTGCTCTTAGGACAAAAGACTAAGTCTGGGCATGGCCTCGTCGATCTGGGATGGTCTCACCCTAACTTTCCCTCACTCTCAGCTACACAGGCTTCCTTTTTTTTTTTTTTTTTTTTTTTTTTTTAATTTATTTAGAGAGAGTGTATGTGTAAGCAGGGAGAGGGGCAAAGGGAAAGGGAGACATTGATTCTCAAGCCGACTCCTCACTGAGCATGGAGCCCAATGTGAGGCTCGATCTCACCACCCTGAGATCATGACCTGAGCCGAAATCAAGAGTCTGATGCTTAACCAATGGAGCCACTAGGCGTCCCTCACATTGGCTTCCTTTTAGTCTTTGTGTTCAGCATCGCCTCACTGACTGCCTCCCTAGCACCCCAGACATGCCTATCTTTCCTCTCTTTGCCCAGTTAACATCTACTCATTCTTCAGATCTTGGCTGAAATATCACCGCCTCAGGAAAGCCCTCCATGATTTTCCCGTCCAGGCCTGTCGCCCCCTTAAAGGCTCACCCTGCACCACGCCCATCTCCTCTCTATGCGTCACTCTTGTGACGTTAGACTTATTTGTGAGACTCTTTGGTCAACGTCAGCCTCCTAAACCGTATGCTCCACAAGCTCAGGGGCTGTGTTGGGTGTCGCCTTCCACCATCTCCCCAGGGCCTGACGGGAGAGCAGCCATATTGGTTGAATATTGAAGGAATGAGTGACTACGTGAACTAGCCCTGGGTTTTGAAGTGGAAGTGTTGGTGGCGTTTGAAGTATGAGGTGGCATTGGGGTGCGCACCTGTGTGTGAGGCGGGGACTCCGTTCACGGCACGGAAGGCGGAAGGAGCAGCAGCCTCACCAGCCTTCACACCCTTGCCAGCAGTGAACATGCATTGGGATTGGAGAGAGGCACGCGACCCCTTTGTCCCATGTCAGCCTCTGACCTGACAACTCCACCTGGAGCTGGCAGCCCCCTCCAGGGCTTTGGGAAGTGCAGTCATCACCCCACTCCACTGCACATGGTCTGTTTTACCAAGTTCTACTGCAGAGGACTGGACCCAATGAATTTGCACAGGATCCTGAGGGCCTCTCCCTAGCGACCTCTATAAAAGGCTTCCTCTTTTCCTTCTGCCTGTTGTCCCAGGAACCATCCAGGCCCCAAAGCCTCCACGCCCCCCTGTCCAGCTCGAGCTCTCTACCTGGCCTCTCGGACTTGATGCTTCTGGCCATCTCTCGATCCCCAGCCCACCCTTCTCCAGGATGGGAGCCTGGCTCTTCTGGGCCAGCCCGCCTGTTTGCCTGCCCTGAAGGGGCCTTGGTGCTCTTTGTAAAGAACAAGGGGACTCTTCTCTGTCGGGACCCTCTCCCATGACTACATTCACTGACCCCTGTGGGGTCCAGTCAATACTGAATTGAGCCTCTTGAGGGTGAGCACTTCAGTCCCATCCAGGAAGGCAAGGGGTGAGGCATGTGGCCTTGCGGGATGAGCCTGGACAGGCCTGCGTTCTCTCTGGTGCCCTCTGACCCACGCTCCTCCCTGACATCCGGCAGCTTGCCTGACCTCGGAACCCAGAAATCATGTGGTGCCAGGATGACCCTCCTGGCCTCACCCCTGACCTGACAGTCTGTGCGCCTGGCCTGGGAAGGGCGGGCCCGGGTCCCTGGGGTTGACCTTCTGCTTCCCCTCACGGCGCTCCCACCCTCCAGGACGGCAGGCAGGCTCACCGGACAGCAGCCACTGCAGCCTCTGGACGTAGCGCCTCATCACCTTCTCTAGGCCCGTGATGTACGCTTCCATTTCCCTGGGCGTCCAGTGGATGTGTCTCACTATCCCCTGGAGGAAGGCAAGCCAAGGCAGATGGCCCTCCGTCAGCTACGTCCTCAGATCCCCATCACCGCCGTCAACGGTTCAGTCAGTTGTGGTTAATCATTTCTAAAACATCTATTAGGCATTATATATTCACTTACAGGCTTTTTTCTTTGATCACGCTACCAGATTTATCATTCTAAAAGGAGAAGGGGGGTTGGGATGATGGTTTTGTGCCAAATATGGTCACTGTGATAATAAAAAAACATAACATCTCTAAATTTTAAATTAGAAAACCCTTAATGGGGGTGCCTGGGTGGCTCAGTGGGTTAAGCCGCTGCCTTCGGCTCAGGTCATGATCTCGGGGTCCTGGGATCGAGTCCCGCATCGGGCTCTCTGCTCAGCAGGGGAGCCTGCTTCCTTCTCTCTCTCTCTCTCTGCCTGCCTCTCAGTGTACTTGTAATTTCTCTCTGTCAAATAAATAAATAAAATCTTTGAAAAAAAAAAAGAAAACCCTTAATGGTAGGACAAGAAGCCCATAAATGTGAAACTGAAAGATGACCACAGACAGAGAAGGGGACTGACAGTTTGATAAAACTCCCATAAAATCTTTCTGGTGAATAATTTTGAACTTGGTGGCTACTTCTGGCTTTCTAGCTTCCCCTAATGTTGATAATGTCATATCAAATGGCAAGGGTAGAAATAGAAAATGGGGTCTTCTAAAGAAAGAACCTAGGATTTGTTTTTCATTTGTACTAAACTTCCTTGTTCCAGTGCCAAAACAAAGGGAAAAAAAAAAAAAAAAAAAAAACCGACCTCCAAACTACAAACTAGAGAACACCGTCCCCTCACCCCTGGGGTGGAGACGGGGAGGGAAGCCCCCAGTCCCTCCCAGTCTGATAGAACCATCAGCAGAACTGGGGTACAGACGTCTGTGAGCTCGTCAGCTGCTGTGCTATGCTCCGCTGCTGTTTCTAATTCCCAGGCTATGGAGCGTGTCTAGCTCTGGGGGGTGGGGTCGGGCCCTCCCCGGGTTGACTCTTCCTCCAACGGGATCTGCATTTTCCATTTGCCGAGAGCCATCGCGCTTTGTGGATAGAAGCAGGAAGAGAGGCCGTGGCCCGGACATGCACATGGAGTTCCCCCCAACACACTGGCCCATTTGTGGCTGGTCACAGGCAGGGGGTGGGAGAAAGGGGACGAGCACCAAAACCCACAACTCACGTTGATTTCTATGCTGGGCAGGATGCTGCAGTATTTGGCTGCCACCAGCCCCTGGACTGACTTCTGATGAGTGCAGCTGGGACCCATGTATCTGGAGATTTCCATATTCAGTTTTTTTAGCCCATAATTTGCTACCCACTTGAGAACAAAGGAAAGAACTATTATCTTGGGTAATAGAGGCTTAAATGAATGATGGTCTGATTCATCTACTAAAACCCTGTGTCTGAAATCTGTCTCGTGCTTAAAATGGGAGGTTCTTAGGTCCTCACCAGGCATCCGTGGCTTGTGGATTCCTTCCCTGCACTGGGGAGAGAGGCACAGGAAATACAGGGAATGGGGAACGCAATTTACTGAGCATCTGCTACTTCTAAGTCTGGTGGACGTTCCTGGTTCCCCAGGATCTATTTCAAGCCTCTCCCACAAAATTCCAGTGGAAAGCCATAATTGGCCTGAAGTTCAGACTCTAAACCAATGAGGATAACCTGAGTCTCTTTGTCTCCATGAGAGATACAAGCATGGGCAGGATCACCGCCATCAAGCATGGCTCTGGCATTGGCCCCGTCAGAACCAAGCTCAGACATTTAAAGAAAGGCTGTGGGGAGAAAGACGGTCTACCTTCAGGATAGGAACAAGAAGGGGGATTTCTGTTGCTTGCAACCAAAAGACGGACGCCCCTAAGTGATCTACACAAAATATACTTCGATAGTCATCAATTCTATCAGAAAGGAACAACTGTCTTCATTTTTACAAATGAGGACACAGAGATGGAGGGTAGCTAAATGACTTGCCCAAGGTCCTCCAGCTAGGAAGTGGCAGGCTCAGGTTTCAAACGTGGGTCCACATAACTCTTTCCCCACCCGCCACATGACGCAGTCATTGGAAGCACATTTGCCCCCACTTCTAAGGACGTCCATCTTCCTAGAAGTGGAAGGTTGGTGGGAGGAATTATCGCCTGAGGGACACGTGCTGGTGCTGAGGACCTCGTACCTCTTGGCTTGAGCAAACTGTATCCTTCCTGGGCAACTGGATGGATGTGCTGACCCTTCGTATGCCCCTTCCTTGAGGGTACTTCTTGTATACGAAGCCTAGGAGAAACGGGGGGGGTTATCCTGTATGCTGCCCCTCCCCCCACTCCCCTCCTCCTCCTCTTCCCACTTTGGCTTCCCTTTGCTTATTAATTTCTCTGTCCATCAAGTCAGCTGGAACATTCCTTAGGGGCAATTTGCTGAAGGGTAGAAGGGAGACTGTCGGGGGAAGCAGACGGTAGCCTCCCCTCTCCACACCTCCGTGAATCGTTACTAGAATTTGTACCATTTCGCAGTAATCAATGGTGGAGCCGTGGGGACCTGCGGACACTCATCTCCGCTCCCTTCTCAATTTCCCCATCAGCCTCAGAGTGCAGGACATGTCCTCTGATGGATGGGGGGTCGGTAGTGACAAGAATGTGCATGCCCCCTTCCCCCGGGCTGGGAGACCTGAGTGGCTTGAGGGTAGGCACTGCTGCCCATGTCCTGGGACAGCTGGAGAGGGTCTCCCTCCCACGGGGCCTGCTGACCCTACAGTTCCTACAGGGCGACGGAGCTGTTCAGACGTCTGTGTAGTCTCCAACTCACCCACGTTATTCCCCGATTCTGTATAAAAAAGGGAGAGAGAGGTCTCTGCTTCCCTCCGCGCGGTCTTCCTCCTCTGTTTTGCAGGACCTTCTCTCACAGGCCGGGCTGCAGCTAGGGGACAAGAGGCCTGTCGGCTGGAGCAGTCTCGTGGGGTCACGTGGCGACGCTGTCCAGCTTTGTCTTAGAGACCTGTCGATTCCAGCTCTGCTGCGCCCTCGAAACTGGGCGCCAAGATGGCTTTGAGGTCCTGTGGGACGACCCCAAGCCTTCTGGCCTCCCCGGGAGCAGCCGTAGCTGGAGTGGCCATTTACCCAGCACCGATGTATCCCAGGCGGGGTGCTAAGAGCTTTCTGGACGCCTGTCTCATTTTAGCCTCCCAGCGCCCCAGGTTACAGACGAGGTAAGAGGGGCTCAGAGTCCACCAGGGCAGAGCCAAGATTCTACCCAGGTCTTGCTGACTCCACCGCTCTGCTCGGGACCATTCGGCCAGGTCTCTGACCTTGGAAATAAGATACATGACCTTGGTGCTATGAGCTGAATACTTTAGGAAACATACTGATGCCGGTCACGACCAGCCGGCCCTGGTCATTATCCACAGCCCCTCTGGGCCTACATGTCTTTATCAGTAAAACAGGAAACGGAGAGATGAGCTGTCCCACGGGAGGAACTGTTGTAAGCTTTCGATGGGACAATCTTAGCCGAAGGGCTGGCCCGTGGTCAAGACTCAGGATCATCCATCACTTCAGTGACTCCTAACTCATTCCTCCTCCACCAGGTCTGCCGCCCCTCCCCCCACCAACCAGGAGCTCAGGGGCCACAGGGCCTCACCTGGTGGGACGCCTGCTCTGCCGCTGGGGGGCTGCCAAGTCAGAGTGTGCAGGGGGGAGCTCTTCTCTCTGTCAGGGTCATCTTTAAGGCTCTAGAAAACAGGTGATCTTTCCCGTCAGTGGCCTGGTCTCCGTGACAGGCCCAGACCGTGTGTAGCTTACTCCCATGGGGCTGCGTGTCCAGGAGGCTCTGTCCACACAGGCACTGTCCTCATTCAAAGAACTCACCAGGTTCCAGGAGCCAGCCCAGAGACCTTGCCTTCCCCGGACTTCCCAAATTCTGGGATGAAACCCCAGTCTCAACCGGGGAAGGGAGGGGCCGCTGGGAGCAGAATCTCGAACATGTTGGTCCTATCTCCTGCGGCACATGTACAGGAGGACTGCGGGTTTCGAGATTAAAAAAAAAAAAAAAGTATAGGGGCGCCTGGGTGGCTCAGAGGGTTAAAGCCTCTGCCTTCAGCTCAGGTCATGAACCCAGGGTCCTGGGATTGAGCCCCGCATCAGGCTCTCAGCTCAGCAGGGAGCCTGCTTCCTCCCCCCTCTCTCTCTGCCTGCCTCTCTGCCTACTTGTGATCTCTCTCTGTCTCTGTCAAATAAATAAAATCTTACAAAAAAAAAAATCATTGCTTTAAAAAAAAAAGTGTATGCATGTGCGGGGGGTGTGTGTATGTGTATTCATGCGTATGTGTGTGTGCACGTGTATGTGTTTAATAACAGCGAGGGAGGCATGCTAGGATGGCCGTGGGATTTGCCAGAATTATCTTCAGGTACCTGCCCTTCTTCCCGCTGGACCAGGATTTCGGGGCCTCCAGCATAATAAATAACCACTCAGGTAAGTTCTGTGGCCTATTGGGCAAGCCCGTTCTAAGGGGAGGAGTTCTTCCTCCCTGGGCACAAGGGAAAAGTGATGATGGTTGAACAAAATCACCCGGGGCCCTGGACCAGCTCACATGGCTGGGCGAGCTGTTGTGGAAAAGGCCTGGTTGCTGCCCCCCTAAGGGAGCCCCCAGTCCTGTATCCAGGCGGCTTTTTGGAGGCCTTGGTATGGCCTGAGCCTCTTCCTGCTGAACCAGCTCAGGAGGCAGCCCCCAAGACTCTCGGGTTTCATCCCAGAATTTGCCTCAGGGCTGGCTCCTGGGACCTGGAAGAGTTCTTTGAATGAGACGGGCGGTAAGCTACACGGGATCCGGACGGATTCCCTCTTCCTGCAGACGCACTGTGTTCACAAGGGCCTGTGGGTCAGTGACGTGCTGAAGGGCTCCGGATATCTGCCTGTCGGCTTCCAAGCACTGGAGTCGGGGTCCTCTGAGGTCCCTCTGATTTCTGCAGTGCGGTGGACATTTTACGCAGGACAGATGTGACAGGCTGTCATGGGAATAAGGCCGGAGCCAGCATGGGCCCACCTTCAGGGTCCTACGAGGCCCTGCCAAGCCTTAGGCAGCAGGAGCCCACTACATAGCCTTTGCCCCCGAAACCTCCTTCTGGATAAGCCCTCCTGCCTTACAGCCGTCAGATGTCTCCGTGAGTGCCAATTCCACGGAGTCCCGACTACCGGCCAGGGGGCAAAGCTGAGACAGCCAGGCAGAGTCAAAGGTGGATGGCAAAGAGGCCAGAGATGCCCCCAGGGCCGAGAAGCAGGTCCCCCAGAGGAGCTCCTCCCCCATAAGGTCAGGGCTGGAGGTACTCTGGGGACACTCACCCCCGAACACCCTGCCTCCACCCCTGCTGGGCTTGGGGTTTGGGGGCCAAAATTACAAAATTTCAAAATCTAGGAAAGACCAGGAGACAAGGTGGCAACAAAGTCCTCTGTGTGTAATTAGGGAGGGGAGTCAAACCATTCTGGCCACTGAGGCAGCGGCGGGTTTGGAGGAAAAGACTTTCTTGGGCTGACTTCTTTGCTTGAATAACTTCGGCTTTTCCTTCAGGAGAACTGCGCTTTCCAGTTCTTTTCCAGACTGTTTCTTCAGGGAAGACACCAGTAAGGCACACTGCACGGGGAGATTGGGAGGGTTAGCAGCACCCCGCCATGGTGTGCCTCCAAGCAGGTGACACCCCTCCATACACACACACACCCCCCCCCCACGCACACATACACACACAGCAGGAGAGACTGGGTCCACTGGGGCCTCTGGACTCCTCTTTCTTTCTTTCTTTTTTAAAGGTTTATTTATTTATTTGACAGACAGAGATCACAAGTAGGCAGAGAGGCAGGCAGAGCGGGGTGGGGGGTGGTGGTAAAGCAGGCTCCCCACCGAACGGGGAACCCAACGCGGGGCTCGATCCCAGGACTCCGGGATCATGACCTGAGCCGAAGGCAGAGGCTTTAACCCACTGAGCCACGCAGGCGCCCCTCAACTCCTTTCTATCCCTAGAATGTCTCCTGAGGCTGTGAGCACTAGGGATCAATCCTGTTAATAATAAGCCCATGTATTACTGGGACGCCTCAAGCACTGAGCTAGTGAATTCCCGGGGCTCTCAAACCCTCTTGCCAACAAGGCATGCCAACCCTGCTTTTAGGGCAAGGGCTATGTTAGCCCCGTTTTACAGATGAGGAACTCAAAGCTCCAAGAGTTTAAGGGATGTGCCCAAGGCCACACTACTCATATGTAGAGGACCTTCCATTCAAACCCAGGTGTGTCTGGTTCCAAGACAGCTTTCCCTACTCAGACCCAGAGCCCGCCACCTACGCCCATCGGCTCCCCACATACCCTGGAGCCGATGTTGGCAGAATAACGTTTAACACTTGGTGTCTTTTGCCAACATGTTTCTCTACTGCCTGAAAGCGGCCCCAGGGACACTCCAAGCAAATGAAGTTTGTATGTTGAATGGAAATCACGTCCTAGGAAGGGTGGGTTGAACCGTTACTGCCCACTAACACTTTATAAATGTTTGTCGGATGAAGGAACAGACTCAGGTGCACTTGAGAAGGGTAAAAAAAAAAGCCCCAAAGGAGTGTCCCTCCAGGGAGGGCAGCTGGGGCATGGCTGGGGAGCCACAGAGGAGCCACGGAGGCCGTGGAGGGAGTGAACCCGAAGCTACGGCCCTGCCCTCCCAGGGGCTCACGCTGTGGCAGGGGGACGTCGCCCTGCAGTTGGCGGCAATGAAAATGCCGAGTCAGGCCGAGTCTCCTTCACGGGCTCTTCCTCCCTCTCCACCTTGACCGTGACCCCCTTCATGCTATGGGTCTACCACCATGGCTTGAACTGCTCCACAACCACCTCCAGCCCCTAACGTTTCCCCGTGTCTTAAGGACCCCCACTGGTCAGCTCCCAAGCCCCATAGACTCCCCTTTGTCCCAGGACCACCCTGCCACATCGCGACAGGATCCTCTCCTGTTATCTCTCTCTCGGTCCATGGCAGCTCTGTCTACCAGGTCACCCAGCAAGGAGCTGGGAGCTACTCCAGAATTCTTCCTCCTTCCTCTTCCTCTTCCTTCCCATGCTTTCCATCGCCATAAATTTGGTCAATGCTCCCTTAAATGCTCTCATGTCCCTCTCCTCATGCCTGTTCTCACGGCTCCTGACACAACCTGGCTCCTTTCTACCCCTCTCATCTCGACAGCATTCTCTGAGGAAGTAACATTTTCGTGAGTCTTCAGTGATAAAGAACCACCTACGGGCGACCTTCGAGGGGACGGCAGGCACAGACGCCCCAAGTTGAGGAATGAGTTTTGGAATGAGCTCCCACATTCAAGGACCTCCAAGGAGGCAAGGATGCTAGCACACAGACCTTAACCATGGACTTGTAGGAAACTCCCATGTTTCACCCAAAGCCTTGGGTGTCAGTGGATCGAGACATGGGGAGGGAAGCAGATAGGGGATGAGTCGTGTCCCCCAGAAAAATGCATGGTAGTCCAAAACCCCTGTACACGTGAACGTGACCTTCCTTGGAAACGGGGTCTTTGTAAATGTAATGAAGATGTAAGTTAATGAGGTTATACTGGAGAAGGGTGTGCCCTTAATCCAAAAGGACTGGGATCCCTGCAGGAGAAGAGATGCAGACACACACAGGGGAGGGGAGCCCATTGAAGGTGGAGGCAGAGGGGGCGCCTGGGTGGCTCAGTGGGTTAAGCCTCTGCCTTCGGCTCAGGTCATGATCTCAGGGTCCTGGGATCCAGCCCTACACTGGGCTCTCTGCTTAGCAGGGGGCCTGCTTCCCCCCACCCCCTGCCTACCTCTCTGCCTACTCGTGATCTCTCTCTCTCTCCGTCAAACAAAGAAAGGTGGAGGCGGAACTGGGAGCTGTGTTGCCACCGCTAAGGTATGCCAAGGACTGCTGGTGACAAGGACTCTGTCCTTGACTAAACTTTAGTTGGTCTCCTCTGAGCACTCTTCTTGACTCAGCCTTGACTTGGGCCTACTAAACCAAGTTTTAGCAAAGAATCCCGTTAAGCCTGTTTGGCAAGAATCCCCCTACCCTTAATATCTAATTAAGCTCCTCTTAGTAAATTTCTGTCCACTGACCCTTTTGCTATATTGGCTATAAATCCTTAGCTATCTTGGCTGTATTCAGAGCTGAGTTCCCTCTCTCTCCTCTACTGTAGTGGTCTCAGATAAAGTCTTCCTTCCTATTTTTAACAAGCATTCAGTGCAATTTTTTTTAATTAAAAATTATTTTTTATAAACATATAATGTATTTTTATCCCCAGGGGTATAGGTCTGTGAATCGCCAGGTTTGCACACTTCACAGCACTCACCATAGCACACACCCTCCCCAATGTCCATAACCCAACCACCCTCCCTCCCCCCAGCAACCCTCAGTTTGTTTTGTGAGATTAAGAGTCACTTCTGGTTTGTCTCCCTCCCGATCCCATCTTGTTTCATTTATTATTTTCTTACCCCCCAAACCCAGTGCAATTTTTTAAAACACCAGCCAGCACCAAAACACCAGTCAGCACCGAAACACCAGCCAGCACCAGAAGCTTGAAAGGGGTAAGGAGGGATTCTCCCCAGAGCCCTCAGAGGGAGCACGGCCTCTCTGACACCTCGAGTTTAGACTTCTGGCATCCGAAACTGAGAGGACAGATCTCTCTTGCTTTAAGCTGCCTCGTTTGTGGTCCTTTATACGGCAGCCCCAAGACACTACTAGAGAAGGGCAGTCATTTGCTCCACATCTAAGGCCTACCTTCTGGGAGTAGTTGAAAGCCTTTTCCTTCTCAGACATGATGGCGTTGATGTCATCGCTTTCGAAAATACCTAGACACAAAGCACACCGTGAGCCTGGAGAAGGCGTGTAGATCCCAGCAAGCATCCACGTCTGTACACAGCAGGGTTGTGTGGAGGTGACCTGAGCTGATCAGCCCTACCCCACGCCATCCGGTGGTGGAGGCGACGGGCAGGTATAGCGCCGCTCCCAGCAGGGGCGCTGGCCCAGCCAACCTCTCACCCAGAGGAAGGATGAATTCAGAGCAATGGTCCTGCTAGTCCAGTGAATAAAAATACCCACCTTTCTGTTATTTGAAGTATCTAGTGTCTGTAGGGAATACTGCCTTCTTATTTGAGAGGGACTGGACTGCAATGACTAAGAAGACAGCTTCTGAGGTTGACCTGCCTGTGTTCAACTCCTGGTTCCACCTCTTACTACCTGTGTGTTTTGGGCTCTTTGTCTCAGCTTTCTCATCTGTAAAATGGGGATAATAGTAACCCACTTCATAGGGTTATCGCGAGGCACGAATAACAATATATGTAACACGCTTGGAACCATGTCTGGCATGTGATAACTGTTGTAGACAGTGTGCTGTTGTTAGTAATAGTCACCAACGATAACTTGAATGTGTATGTCTAGCACTTGCCACGGGGAGAGCGGGGTAACAGGGGCCGCAGAGTTCCGGCCCTAGCTACGCCACTAATTTTATAAGCACCGGTAACTCATGTCCCTGGGAGTCATTTCTTCATTTGTAAATCAGAGAGGGTGGAATGTACTAGTGCGTCCTGAACCTCAGTCTCTGTTGTATCCCAACAACGTAGGGGAACTTCACCATTTCCCCTTACCTGCATAGCACCTAAACCATTATCTCCTTTATATGTATTTTACCAAGTTACTTAAAATCATATGTATTATTGGCGTATGTGAGTTTCATGATACAACATAAACGACTGGACTTTTGCATATACTGTGAAATGATCACGATAATGTCTATCTAACATTTTTTAAGACTTTTTTTTAAGATTTTTAATTTATTTATTCGATAGAGATCACAAGTAGGCAGAGAGGCAGGCAGAGAGAGAGAGGAGGAAGCAGGCTTCCCACCACGCAGAGAGCCCGACGCGGGGCTCGATCCCAGGACCCTGGGATCATGACCTGAGCTGAAGTTAGAGGCTTAACCCACTGAGTCACCCAGGCGCCCCTCTACCTAACACATTTAAAAGTATATTTAAAAAAAGAAAACTTAAGGGGGACTGGGTGGCTCAGTGGACTAAGCATCTGATTTTTTTTTTTTTTTTTAAGATTTTATTTATTTGGGGCGCCTGGGTGGCTCAGTGGGTTAAAGCCGCTGCTTTCGGCTCAGGTCATGATCCCAGGGTCCTGGGATCGAGCCCCGCATCGGGCTCTCTGCTCTACAGGGAGCCTGCTTCCTCTCCTCCTCTCTCTCTCTGCCTGCCTCTCTGCCTACTTGTGATCTCTGTCTGTCAAATAAATAAATAAAATCTTTAAAAAAAAAAAAATAAAAAAAAAATAAAAAAAAAAAAGATTTTATTTATTTATTTAAGAGAGAGAGGCAGTGAGAGAGAGCATGAGAGAGGAGAAGGTCAGAAGGAGAAGCAGACACCCGTGGAGCTGGGAGCCCGATGCGGGACTCAATCCCAGGACGCCGGGATCATGACCTGAGCTGAAGGCAGTCGCCCAACCAACTGAGCCACCCAGGCATCCCAAGTTAGCACTTTTTAATGAAATGTTAAAATAATCAAATAACTACTTAGGGAAGAAAAAAAAAAAAACCAACAACCTTTTTCTCTATCCTCCTAGATTTCTCCAACTGGGCAAATAAAACTGACAAAGACAGATTAACAAGGGAAAAACAGAATATATTAACCTGGGCAGCATGCACACAGGCAGGAGAAACTCAGCAATTCAGAAGGTATGATTGGAAGTTGGGGCCTATGTGGTGTCTTAGCCAAGGACAGCTTGGGGCACCAGGGTGGCTCAGCTGGTTAGGCATCTGCGTTCAGCTCAGGGTCCTGAGCTGAATTCAGCTCGAGTCCTGCATCAGGCTCCCTGCTCAGTGGGGAGTCTGCTTTTCCCTCTACCCTTCCTCCCTTATCGTGATCTCTCTCTCTCTCAAATAAATAAAATCTTTAAAAAACAACAACAACAAGGGGCACCTGAGTGGCTCAGTGGGTTAAGCCTCTGCCTTCAGCTCAGGTCATGATCCCGGGGTCCTGGGATCGAGTCCCGCATCGGGCTCTCTGCTCAGGGGGAAGCCTGCTTCCTCCTCTCTCTCTGCCTGCCTCTCTGCCTACTTGTGATCTCTGCCAAATAAATAAATAAAATCTTTAAATAAACAAGTAAATAAATAAAATAATTTAAAGTAGGTTTACTTTTTTTTTTACTTTAAAAAATCATGGTAAAATATTCTTAACATAAAATGGACCATATGAACCCCCCCTTTTTTTTGAAGATTTATTTATTTATTTTAGAGAGAGAGAGAGAGAGAGAGAGAGCACGAGCAGGAGGGGCAGAGGGGGCGGGAGAGAGAATCTCACGCTGATCCCGTGCTAAGCGTGGAGCCCAAGGCGGGGCTTGATCTCACAACCCTGAGATCAGGACTTGAGCAGGAACCTAGAGTGAGATGTTTAACCGACGGTGCGACCCAGGCGGCCCCCATTTGAACCATGTTTGAAGTGTGCAATTCAGTGCCATTAAGTACGGTCACATCATGGTGTGGCCCTCACCACCACCCGTCTCCAGAATGGGAACTCTGGAGATTTCCGAGTGGGGTTTTTCCCGTGCCCCTCGTCTGGAACACATCTACCCTCGCGCACCTGTGTCTCCAAACCAGTGGAAGCGTCCCGCAGTAGCCTGGGTGACCTCCCGGTAGGCGGCGGCTGTGTCAGTGCGGCTGGCATAGTGGGCCGGGGGCGTGAGGTCCATCTGAGGCTCGCCCACGTAGAAGAGACACACGTTCAGCTGGAGGTCGCAGCCCCCACAGGCCTCAGCCATGTAGGCGCTGAGCAGGGGCTGTGGGGGGAAGAGAGGGCAGGAGGGACCCCGTGGCTGAGGGCTCCTGAGGGGCCGCTCTCAGGTCGGAGGAGCCTAATCCTCTTTCCTCGGGTCCCGTGGGCTGCTCTAATATGTGGTGCCGAGGAAAGAAAGGTATCTGGGGTTGGACAATTAATAGGGCATGGCTGGGGAGCGGACCCGAGAGCCTTCCAGAAGCATGGACATCTCCCAGGAGCTTGCGAGGAAGGCAGACTCTCAGGTCCCAGGCCAGGCCTTCCAAACAGGATCTGCGTCTTAACAACAACCCCAGGTAGCCCTTCTGCACATTGACGTCTAGTTTGGAGAATCGGGCTGGAGAAATCTATTGCTAGGCATCCACCGAGGGGAAGATTCGGGGTCACAAAGGATGCCCAGGACAAGGCCTCCTCACCATGTCCTGGTCAGGGATGCCCCCCGTGAAGAGGTAGATGCCCTGGGACTGGTATTTGTCTTTGTCCTTGAAGTCCACTTCCACAGCCTTCCGCAGGGCGCTGAGGACATTCCGGCTTCCCTGACACCGCAGGCTCAGTGCCCACCTGGGAGGCAAGGCGGGCCAGCTGAGGGGGGCCAGCTGAGGAGGCCAGCTGAGCGGGGCCAGCCCGAGGCCCCAGGGGGGAGGGTGGGGATTCTGCCAGAGAGAGGGACAGAGCCAATAGCACCACAGAGGCTGTCCTCAGACACAGCAGGAGCAGTCTCAGTCAGTCACCTACCGCCAGGCACTTTGTAGGTTTTCGTGGCTCACGGCAACCATCTCAGGCCTCCAGCTTTCAATGGTACTTCCAAATCTTGGGAGGGAAGGAAAAAGGACATGCTCTTAAGGGAGAGATTTATCCATGCTACGCCCCAGGTTTTTGGGGTTCCCAACTGTTAGGGGGACAAAATTCTGATTACACCCCGAAATGTTAGGGGTGTCACTGGCCTGGGCCAGCCACAAGACTTCCTTGCGAGCCATGATGTGTCACAGCACATTTGCAGTGCGAACAGAGCTGGGGGTCTCAAGACTCAGGGCCAGGAATAGCTCCAGCCAGATTTCTGACTTCCCCACCCCTCAAAGGAGGGAGTCATTGGCCCATTTTAAATTCCCCTAGAACTGATTCAGCTGCACAACTCAGTTTTTTTTTTTTTTTTACTCTGTCTGTACTATAGTTTTTTGTTTGTTTTTTAAGACTTTACATATTTATTGGAGAGCGAGCATGCACACGAGCCAGGGAAGGCAAAGAGAACAGGGAGAGGGAGAATCAGATCTCTGCTGAGCAGGGAGCCCGACGTGGGGCTCGATCCCAGGACCCTGGGATCACGACCTGAGCTAAAGTCAGATGCTTAACTGACTGAGCCACCTAGGCGCCCCTATAGTTCTTAATTAATTAAAAAACAAAAACAAAAACAAAAAAACCCGCATCATCTCACTTCCCTATGAGATAGAATTTAAATCCTTGAAAAGAGGACTGATCCTCTTTACCAAAGAAAGGGTGTTCCCTCTCTGGCTCAAGATGAATTCGCCCACCTGGCCTTCTGAGACTCTGCCCACAGATACCTCCTGCCCCACTGTCTCTGCACATGTTAAAGTCTGTCCATTCTTTTTTTTTTTTTTTTTTTAAGATTTTATTTATTTATTTGACAGAGAGAGATCACAAGTAGGCAAAGAGGCAGGCAGAGAGAGAGGAGGAAGCAGGCTCCCCGCTGAGCAGAGAGCCCAATGCGGGGCTCGATCCCAGGACCCTGAGATCATGACCTGAGCCCAAGGCAGAGGCTTTAACCCACTGAGTCACCCAGGTGCCCAAGTCTGTCCATTCTGAAAAATAACTTCCTCTTTCTCCCAGGGTCTTTCTCCCAGGGTCCACTCCATTAGCCACTTTTCTTTCCCGTGTCTGGACCAGCTCCCTGGAAAACAATGTCCCACCACCTCCTCAGCTTCTCCTTCCTCCGAAACCCACGTCAGTCAAGCACCTGGTAGGTTGTCTGGCAAATATTAACAATGACCTCCTTCCCCCTCTCATGAAAATATCTACTGTAGTTGGATAATAAATCCACTACTACAGTTTGATAAAAATTGTAACAACATCTGGAGGGTAAAAATTCCTCCAATTTTATTCCCCAGAAAAAGTTCTGTTAACTTTATATTCTTTTGATTATTAAAAAAAAAAAAAAATAGAAAGTATAGGGGCACCTGGGCCGTTGGTAGAGCATCACATTATCACCAGCACTGGGCAGTGTTGTTATTTTGAAATTTTTAAATATTCGGTTGCCAAACTGAATTGCAAAAAAAAAAAAAAAAAAGAGAAATTATATGTCATTGTTTTGTTAGCAGTGAACTCTACTGCTCAATTTAGTGGATTCCTTTGTCCGTGCCTTCTGCTTCGCTTCTGCAGGACCAGACTCTGCTCCTCTCTGAGCTGTGGCGTCTTGAACCATCCTCCCCTGGCTTTCCTCCCCATCTCTGGCTGCTCCGCTCTCCTGTTCCTTTGGTGTTTCCCCTCCTCTGCCCGCCCTCCAGACATCAGAGCCTGGCCGGTTCTGCCTTCGGATGTCTTCTCCTCCCTTCCCATCTCCACAGGTACGCTTCACGCCGTTCTCAACCACACAGCCGGAATGTCGGTGGCCCCCAAACTTGTATTTCCTGACAGGAATCCCTCACTGGGCTCCCTACAGCACTAGGAACTCTGTGCTCAGTGGGTCCGCTGGAGAGTCTCTCTCCCTCTCCTTTCAATCCTTCCTCACTCATACTCTCTCTCAAATAAATAAATAAAAACTTTTTAAAAAAATTTATTTATTTATTAGAGAGAGCGAGTGCACAGCACACAGCACAGTCTGGGAAGAGAGACAGAGGGAGAGAGAGAGAGGAAGAAGCAAGCCCCCAGCTGAGCAGGGAGCCCGACGTGGAGCTTGATCCCAGGACCCTGGGATCATGACCTGAGCTGAAGGTAGACACTCAACCGACTGAGCTACAGATAAATAAATAAATCTTTTTTATAGTTGCCCCAAATAAATAAATATTATAAGTGGATTCCTTTTCTTTCTTCCCTAATTTTGGAAAAGGCACGCCATTAGAATACACAAAATTATATATATTTAAATTATAGGCAACTATATATAAGTTATATATAACTATATATATACAAGATTTAAGTATATGATATATAATTATATATAATTTAAATATATAGCTACATATCTTGTATTTTCCCACAAAATTTATTTAAAATCTGGTAAAAAAAAGAACTAAGAAAACCATAGGTGTGTTGCACAGGTATCAGTAATACATTTTATATAAAATTCTAGCAAACAAAATTCAGCAATCATAATTCCATGGCTGACAGATTATTACTGGCTAAATATCACCAAGATCTGAGGTGATAATACAAGAGGGTTGTGATCACCAATGCCGCACAGAAATCATGAAGATATGGATTAGATACATTATAATACATTCTTATTATAGATATGTGTGGGTATATATACATACGCACACACATATATACATTATTTAATTAAGATTTTATTTTTAAGTAATATCTACATCCAGTGTGGGACTTGAACTCACAACCCCTAGATCCAGAGTGGCATGTTCCCCTGACTGAGCCACCCAGGTGCCCCTGTTAGATATGATTTTTAAAATATATATTCTATATGCAACGTTTTTATTTTAAACATATGTACCAAATTATTTATATGTAAAATACATACTTTTATATGTAAAAATATATACTTTAAATACATATAACTTCTATGTATTTTATAGTAACACATAACTTAAATATATCTAGTTATATATATAAATCCATATAATTGCATTTGGAATTGGAATCTTTTTTTTTTTAAAGATTTTATTTATTTAACAGACAGAAATCACAAGTAGGCAGAGAGGTGGGGAGTGGGGGCGAAGCAGCCTCCCCGCTGAGCAGAGAGCCCGATGCGGGGCTCAATCCCAGGACCCTGGGATCATGACCTGAGCCAAAGGCAGAGGCTTAACCCGCTGAGCCACCCAGGGGCCCCAGGAATTGGAACCTTAAATGCTCGACATACTGCAACTTGCTAGTCCTGAACTGGGACCTAATACTGGGGCATACCCAGGGGCCCTTCTTTCGCTCTTTTCTGTTCATCAGCTCAGAATCCAAATGGGGCAATGGGCTAAGTTACTTTATCTTGGCTAATCGAGCAGCGTGTTTGGAGGCCACTTACCACCTTCGCCCCAGTGGGACTGTCCTGCAGCCATTTAATTATTCAATACCCCCAAACAAGATGACTTGAGTCAGATAAACTGATGGCCGTCCTGGAAGGCTGGGTGCTGGTGCGATGTCATCTAGCTACCTGCCAGGAGCCTCCGCACATGCGACCCCTGCCCCCTGCCCCCCTCCCCCCGGGAGCTAGGAGCTTACGCGATGATGTTGAAGCAGTCCTTGTTGGACAACTGCTCCTCCAGCAGAAGCCGCAGGGAGTGCTGGATATGAATAATGTACATGGAATTGGTCACAGAGATATCCAGCAGTATAACCACCCTAAAAAGAAACACAAGCTTTACGAGGAGAACCGAATCTCTCAGATAATGTTTGTTTTGTTCCATTTTACTATTTAAAGTTTTTCCAGGGGAGTTTTCCCATGCCCGACTCAACAGCTGGCCAAAATCTTCTCTGTGGTGTGAGGTCAACGGGAGTGGGTTTACAACGGTAGACGAAGGGGGTCGTGGAAGCTTCTCTCCCCAGGGGCTCCTAGTGTGGAGTAAAGTCGCGGGCGGAGATGGTTTATGGGCCAGGGGGCTGCCTAGAATGATTTTCACACACATCCCCTGTTTTAAAGCACCAGCATTCACTGTTATCATAGGCTGGGGGCTCAGGAGGGGAAACAGAGACTAGGTAAGGAAATGAGATGGGGAATTTGGTGTATCTGGGCCTCTGGGGAAAGAAATGTATCTTTTTGTTGCTTCTCTCTCTTTTAAGATCCCCAGTCCCATCTGGCCTTCTTTCGGACTTCAGATCAATTCCCAGCTCCACCGTCCACTCTCATTTTGAGACAGCAGGTATGGTTCCATTTACTAAATTTTTTTTTTTAGCGTATGTGCTGCCAAAGTGAGCACGAGACAGCAATTATCAATGGCAGAAGAAAATCCACTGGATGTAGAGTCAGAAGATCTTGGTTCAGGTCCTACTGCCTGCGTGACTTAGGCAAGTCTGATCCTTGGCCTGTTCAACTATGAACTATTCATAATGAGGCTCCCCACAGGGTTGCTTTGAGAATTAAATGGTAGAATAGTATGGTGCTTTGTATGTGGTAATGCATCCAGTAAGGTATGGAATGGTTAGGATGCTATGAACGGCTCCAGGTCTTTCTCCCTGCTCAGGATCCAGCCCCTCCCCTCACAACAGCACCCTGATTTCCCTTTGAAAAACTCCTCTGCCCCTGTCAGTCCTTTTGATTTGGGTGGAACAGACCCACACCAAGCTTGAAGGGTGGGCATTTGACATTAGGCAGTGAGAACATCCTACCTTCCAGACCACAGAGAATAGCTCCTGGACGGGTCCTGTCCCAAGCCCTGGGAGAGCTAACCTGGTAGAAGGTAAGTGCGGAGCTCAGGTGGCTATCCTGCTATGAGGAAGGGAAAACCTGCCTGACAACAGAGCCAACAGTGAAGGAGGCAGAGCTGAGAGATGGAGATACATTCTTGATACGCATGAACCCCTGGATGGAGCCGTGCCTGAAGACAGCAATCAAATCTACCTGAGAATTTTCAGTTACCTTCAACCAGACCTCCCTGTTTTGTTTAAGCCAATTGGCATTTAGTTTCGGTTGCTTTTTAACTGAAAGAATCCCGAGTAACACAATGATGACAGTATTGATATTGATGATGGTAGTGGTGACTTTCCTCAAGGGTTCTGCTGAGTGATCGTTGATCCTTAATCTAAGGGATGGTTTCTGATGCTACTAAGAGGGAATTCATGAGTTGGATAAGTGCTTATGTCACACATGAGACTCACAAAGGACAAGAACACAAGAACACTACTTGAGAGAAGGTACCTTTTTTCGCAGACGGTGCCCCAGATTCTTCGGCTGGCCAGGGAGAGCCACTCGATCCGTCTCTCGTATGTCCGAAGAGCTCTGCTGAGCTGTTTCTGCAACAGAAACATGGGCCACACAGAGTGAGCAATGGACCAAGGAGGATGGCCGGTTAAGGGGTCTGTGGGGGAAGGTTGGCTTCTGAGGTTGGGGCCATGGGTATCCAGGCAGTATAAACATTCCACTGAATCCTGGGTGAATCTGTCACAAGACCAGGAAGACAATAGTCCACATATTTCATTGCCTGGAATGGGAGAGGAAGTAGATCTTGCCCCCAAAAGATTAGAGACTTCTGTTTGTTTGACAGGCCCCTGCCTGGGGAGCAGGTGGAGGAAGTTCTAGAGGCACCAGGAGGCAGAGCACAGTCTGTTTATAGGAGGGAGTTTGGTCAATGGCTTGCTGTCTCCACATTCCATGGCGCCTTCCACCTGTGCCCTCTTCCCAAACCCCATACACTGACCAACTGGACCCATTACTAACCTGGTACTCATGGAGGAAGGGTGGGTCCACGTGAACATTCTTCACTGTCCCATCATGCCATTCAAACTGTACCATTGCTTTCTGCACTCAGGTGTGGCCAGGATGGGCAACAGGTGAACAGAGCACATACAGGGAAGGATTACACATTTAACTGGGGCACTGGGCTCTCCAAACCAGATGTTTGAGAGGGAAATGGGCCTCGAGCACATCTGGGGTCAGGTTATGCCTCCCTGGTCACGGCTACAGAAGGCCTTGAGGACCGTGGTCCCAGAATGCACCATTCCTCACAGCAAGCCAGGCTGCCTTCTGGGGAGGGTCTTCCAAACATCAGAGCCTTGATACAAGATACAGTTGGTTTTGGAGTAGCAGCGTCGGGAGACCTTCAAACATACTGGGCATGGATTCTTGGGTTTGAGAACCCGGATAAACCTTCATGGACACTTGGAAAATCGAATTTTTCATCTTCCACTAAGTCATCACATCCACCTACTGTGATGACTTAGTGAAGATGAAAAATTCGAGTCAGGAGGTGGTGACTTGCTCCCTTATCCCTGATTGCTCCCTCTGGCCCCATCTTCCAGAGTTCAGTTTCAATCTTTGCAAAACAGCCGTTAGAGAAGATGTGATGAGAGTTCTAGAAAGTTCTAGAAAGTTCTGGAAAGCGTGCCTCCCACTCCAAGCCCTCAGACCCAGGCTCCTCGTGCTCTGACTTATGACTCTCCTTTCCTGAATATTTAAGAAGGGAAAGGTCACAGAGGAGCCCCCTGCAGAAGACCAGAAAGAACTCTGAATTTGAGTTACCTCATGGATAGTTGAAGAGACTGTTTTCTGGAGAATGGGCACAAATTCCTCCACAGGAGAGAATGCATTGGGTGCCAGAACCTGATAAAGGCTTAGCTTTTTGGCTGTAAAAATAAACAGTGGGGGTTTGAGATACAGCTCTTAAAGCCCCAGAGGGGTTATGCCTTTTCATCAGTCACCTGAGTAAGTGGTTCTGCCCTCTTTGGGGACTTACCTTTTAGGCCATTGATCTTTAGCCATTCTGCAGAAGTCTTGTCCAAGTTTGGGAACTCAATTGTGAGGGGACCCTCATGCTTTGGGGGTTTAGGCAAGAGACCTGTGAGTGGCCCTTTTGCAATCTCTGTGGAAATCTAAATTAAATTTAAAAGCCCATATTACAAAATCGTATTTTAGAGTTGAGAAGTCCTGAGTCTCCCCAGCCCACCCAGTTCCCTTAAATGGAACATCTGAAAACATGATGCCGTAAATTAAAGGCAATTCTGCTGTTCCCTCCCCATCCCCTTTCCTGGAGGTTGCTGGAATTTCCAGGGTAAGGAGATGTCCCCAGCAACTTGCTTCCTCTTTGATTTGTCCGTCCTCGGCCCCTTCCCCGCCCTTACCATCAAGATCAGCACTTTGGGCTCTGAGATGGTGGTGGCCTCTCCATGAACTCCTAACACAAGGCTTCGAAGTAAAAAGTAACTCCTACACCAGGTCATTTCAGGAGCCCTGGTCTAGCCCGGCCTTCCCTCACCCACATTTACGAACTGAAAGCCTGAGTTTTCGAGATGTTAAATCGTAACTCACGTTTAAAGAAGACACAGAACAGCAATTCCCAAATTTTAGGCATTTGAGTAGCTCCTTCATGAATTTTTCTAAATCTGAGTACCACTGTACTATTACTTAGAATTTTAAAAAATATTTTATTTTATTTATTTATTTTTTAAATATTTTATTTACTTATTTGACAGAGAGAGATCACAAGCAGACAGAGAGGCAGGCAGAGGGAGAGGAGGAAGCAGGCTCCCCGCTGAGCAGAGAGCCCGATGCGGGGCTCGATCCCAGAACTCTGAGATCATGATCTGAGGCGAAGGCAACGGCTTAACCCACTGAGCCACCCAGGCGCCCCTTATTTTTGCTTTTAATGATTTTATTTATTTGAGAGAGAGCAAGAGAGAAAGAATGGGGGGAGCAGCAGAGGGGGAGGGAGAAGCAGACTCTGTGCTGAGCAGGAAACTCAATGCAGGGCCCGATCCCATGACCCTGAGATCATGATATGAACCGAAATCCAGAACCAGACGCTCAACTGACTGAGCTACCCAAAAGTAAAGATTTTACTTTTTTTTTTTTTTTTTAAGATTTTATTTATTTATTTGACACAGAGAGAGAGATCACAAGTAGGCAGAGACAGGCAAAGAGAGGAGGAAGCAGGCTCCCTGCTGAGCAGAGAGCCTGATGTGGGGCCTCGATCCCAAGGCCCTGAGATCATGACCTGAGCTGAAGGCAGAGGCTTAATCTGCTGAGCCACCCAGGCGTCCCAAAGATTTTACTTTTAAGTATTCTCTACACCTAACATGGAGCTTGAACTAAAAAATCCAAGATCTAGAGTTGCATGCTCCACTGACTGAGCCAGCCAGGCACACCTAGAATTTTTAAAAAAATAAATCAAGAGGGTATGTGCTACAGTTGAGTGCTGTGAAGTGTGTAAACCTGGTGATTCAGAGACCTGTACCCCTGGGGCTAATAATACATTATATGTTTATTAAAAAATAAATAAATAAAAATTTAAAAAATTAAAACAAAATAAATAAAATATGGGGGCGCCTGTGTGGCTCAGTGGGTTAAAGCCTCTGCCTTCAGCTCAGGTCATGATCTCAGGGTCCTGGAATCGGCCTGAATCCGGCTCTCTGCTCAGCGGGAGCCTCTTTCCTCCTCTCTCTCTGCCTGCTTCTCTGCCTACTTTTGATCTCTGTCTGTCCAATAAATAAATTTTAAAAATAGACCAAATGTGCAACAGTAAAGGTTAATTGTTCATTTAATTTTAAAAACTGACTTTCTTTTTTGTACTCAAATAATTTTAGAAAGATGTATTACTACCATATGAGCTAGTTTTAACTACACAGCCTTTGGCTCAGGTCATGATCCCAGGGTCCTGGGATTGAGCCCCGCATCAGGCTCTCTGCTCTGCGGGGAGCCTGCTTCCTCCTCTCTCTCTGCCTGCCTCTCTGCCTACTTGTGATCTCTGTCAGATAAAAAAAAAAAAAAAAATTAATCCATGTACCACTTTGTAACTGTCATGCAAACCATGACTGATACACGCATTGCATTGTGGGAAACTCCTGGCTGAGGTTTTGACATCAGATCGACCCCAGGTTCAATTCAAACTTCATCTGTCTCTGTCTCTGGGATCTGAGGCAAACTATTTAGTCCTCTGACTTCAGATTCCACATCCGTAAAAGAGGGGTCACAATATATCTACAGCAGACTGTTGCTGTTATGCGAAAATAAGGTATTTAAAGAAATAGGCATTGTGCCTCTTAGAATGAGCCCTCAGTAAACGAGTGAGCAATTCATTATCTTTTTAAAATATAAACAAATGAAGCCCTGGGTGGCAAAGACCATCTTCAAGATGGCCCACTCTGTGCGGCTGAGGTGTTCATCCTTCTCGAAATTGAGGGGTAGGGAGGGGACAGTGGAAGGTAGGCAGGGTGGGACGAGCCTGCTGGCCTTTCTCTGAAATACACTTTTCAGTCAGAAAATCCATCAGGATCCTTTGGCACAGTGGAAGGCCCACCCAGCTCAGAGCTGTGGGGCTCAGCAGAGGGCACGGCCTTGCCTTCTCTGTCAGCGCACGGCGGCCTCAGCAGCCACGCTCTCAGAGAGACGGGTGAGAAACGAGGATCCCGTGAGGCCAGCTCCGGAGTCTTCGCCTACACCACCCACCTCCTTCATCATGCTGGTTAGTTCCTCACAGGGGGTCGAATGGCGCAAGGCTTGGATGTGGCCCAGGAGGCTCTGGGCTTTCTGGATTTCTGCCAGCAGCCGGTCCGTGTCCCAGCTAGTGTAGACCTGGAGGTAGGAGGAGCAATCAGCCATGAGAGGTCACTTGGCTTCTAGCAGGAAAGGGCAAGCAGCCGTGTCACTTCCTAAAGCCGAGTGGTGGACTGGTTACACCCAACTTTATAAACTAGGGTCTGTGTGCTGGATAGAGCTGCCAACTTGGTGTGTTCTATTTCTACAGTATTTCCCTGCAGTGTTATTAAATAACTGAAGGGTTTTCTAACCTTAAAGATACAGAGGGGCACCTGGGTGGCTCAGTGGGTTAAGCCGCTGCCTTCGGCTCAGGTCATGATCTCAGGGTCCTGGGATGGAGTCCCACATCAGGCTCTCTGCTTGGCAGGGAACCTGCTTCCTTCTCTCTCTCTCTCCACCTGCCTCTCTGCCTACTTGTGATCTCGCTCTGTCAAATAAATGAATAAAATCTTAAAAAAAAAAATAAAAGGACAGCTACAAGCCGTGAGGATGGGGAGAACCAGAACACTTGCCCGTGGCTAGTGGGAAACAGACTGGCGGTTCCTCAAAGAATTAGACACAGAATTACCACATAACCCAGCAGTTCCCCTTGTAGGTAGATAACCCCAAAGTAATTGCAAACGAGAACTCAGATACTTGTATACTAATGTTCCTAGCAGTTCACGACCACCAAAGAGTGGAGATAACCCGAGTGTCCATCAGCGGAAGAATGGACACACAGATGGTTGTAGATCTAGAAAATAAATCAGCCATAAAAAGAATGAAGCTCGGGCGCCTGGGTGGCTCAGTGGGTTAAGCCACTGCCTTCGGCTCAGGTCATGATCTCAGGGTCCTGGGATCGAGTCCCGCATCGGGCTCTCTGCTCAGCAGGGAGCCTGCTTCCTCCTCTCTCCTCTGCCTGCCTCTCTGCCTGCCTCTCTGCCTGTAATCTCTCTCTGTCAAATAAATAAAATCTTTAAAAAAAAAAAAAAGAATGAAGCTCTGAGACCGGCCACAACATAGATGACCCTGTAAACATGATACTGACGTAAAGATGACAGATACAAAATGTGTATGATTCCATTTATACAAAATACCCAGAATAGGCAAATCCACCGAGACAGGAAGCAGGCTGGTGGTTTCCAGAGGTGTGGGGGAGGGGACAAGAGGAGTCATGGGTTAATGAGTACAGAATTTTCTTTTGGGGGGATGAACATGTTTTGAAACTGGATAAAAGTGGTGGTTGCACAACACTATGAATGGACTAAGCGCTGCTAATTGTTCCCTTTAAAGTGGGTAACTTTATGTTCTATGACTTTCACCTCCATTTAAAAAAAATGTAAAGAAGTCACACAGACACACAGATCCAGATCTCTGGCTCTTGGACTAGTGAAGACCTAGTAGAATCGGAGTCACACTCCTCCAGAGCAACGAAGGGGTTGGGCTGAGGCTGAGCAGAGGCATCTCTCTAGATGGGGTAAGCGCTACCTCATCCTCCACAGCCTCCCCCTGGCCCAAATCAGCTTAAGTTTTTCACTATCCTTCTACTGTTTTCTGGGTTTTCGTTTATATTAAAATTGGACAATGAACTTTGTTGTACCACAACTTTATCAAGAAAAAGAAATACAGAAGCCAAGAGGGCCACAGGCTTTTAGATAAAAGATTTCTCTTTTTGGATGGTTTATTTATTTGAGAGAGGGAGAGCGAGAGCATGCGTGAGCAGGGGGAGGGGCAGAGGGAGAGGGAGAGGGTAGGCAGACTGCTTACCAGCAAGGAGCCCAATACCAGGCTCCTCCCATGACCCTGAGGTCATGACCTGAGCCGACACCAAGAATCAGACTCTTAACAGACTGAGCCCATCCAGGCACCCCTAAAAGATTTCTTAAATCAGCCAGTTGCATTCATTTACCGTACCTTCCTAGCCCCTGTGATCTGTGGCCTCAACAGAGTCTGGGAAATGGTGTAACCAGAAGGGAAGTAACCGAGGAAAAAGTTGTCTAGACCTTGGCTCCTGGTGTGAAATGCTAGACTTTGTGACACTTGAAATGCAGACATTCATTGGCTTAAGGCTATTCATGGTTACAGGCAAGACACATCCTGCGAGCTTTGGAATCTCAGTCGGCCAGTGGCTCCACACACACATTTGCTGACCGCTACCTCCATCATGGACACAGGGTGTGTGATGCTGAATCGAAGGTTCATTCAGAACTGACTGCGGCGGGTCCTCTGCAGTAGCAGGGATGTGTCTTGGAGGAAGACCAGAGGCAACTGTTTCAGACTCAGCTTTGGTGGGAGCAGAGGTGGGGGGCAGAGCCCATGTTGACGACAGCTCGATAGAGATTCAGGATTCTACCACCGAGGTTTTAAAAGGACTCTAGGCTCACTGGTGTGCAATCCACTCATCATGCACACCCAGGAAAGGATCTCCTGTGACTTCATGCTGTCCCTGTTCTTCCCCTATTCATCTTCACCTGATTATACTTGTGCAAACCCATTGAATATGGCAGCGAGGAGGGGAAGCAAGTCCATAGTGTGGTCTGTCCTGGCCCAGGTCCTCCAGGCACAGCCTGGGAGGCAGGCAGGCAGGGAGGAGAGGGGCCGCGTGTTGGCAGAAGGACTTACCTCTGTTTCTGGGCTGTAGCAGTGGTAGTAGCCCCCAAGAGCTTCTGCAAGGTTCTTTAGGACAGCCTGTGGGGATGGTGACAGGGTCAGCATCCTCACTGGGACAATGCCAGTAGTCCCATAAGCTTCTCCTTGACTGAACCTCCCAACTGTCCCAAGGAAGAAGCAGGTACAAGGCGAGTCATGTTCTGGTCCACAGCTTGGTGGTGGTGGGCAATCCATGCATGGACCCTCCAAGATGGCCCAGCTAGATCCCTATGGCCAGTCCAAGGGAAATGTTGGGGAATCCCCAGTACTTACAAGGGGGACTTGATTGTTACATTTGTAGGTGATGATGTGGGTGATGAGGCCCCTTCCCAAGGTGGACTGTTGGATGTAGTTAGACAGAACTTCAGAAGGCTGATCTGGGCTGGGGAGAAGACAGAAGGGGAAAAGGGGGTAGCCCAGGTCAGATCACTTTGAGGACATTCCAGAGAAAATGGGAATATCTACCAAATCTAACTGACCACCTGTGTGTCTCAGGTCACTTGTGGCAGATGCGAGGTGGAGTGGACTGCAGGCCTGGTCTGACCTGGGTGCCCTGCCCAACACCTGTGGATGGACGACTTGTGAACAAACTCTTTCTCTCAAGCCTGTGTGTAGAGCCCTGCGCCATGGTCTGTGGTTCTCCAGCCTCCTTCATGTGGTCTGTTACCCACGTAGGTAATGAAACCTACCAGCTTCTCATAATGGTCACCAGAGAATTCAGCTCCTTCAGGGTGAAGATCTTCCTCAGGGCTTGTAGCAAATTGCTGCCTCCCTCAGGCCGTAGCTTCTTCACCCAGAGTTTCAGTTCCTGGAGGCTGAGGAGAAAAATACCCAACCACAGTGCTCTTCTGAGGTGCCAGGCCCAGGGCAAACATGAGCTCATTTCAGACTAACAATAATTCTTTTTTTAAGGTTTATTCTATTTATTTGAGAAAGAGAGAGAGAGAGAGAGCATGAGCAGGGGGAGAGGGAGAAGCAGACTCCCCACTGAGCAGGGAACCCATGCGGGGCTCCATCCCAGGACCCTGAGATCATGACCTGAGCCAAAGGCAGATGCTCAACCAACTGAGCCACCCAGGTGCCCCAGACTAACAGTAATTCTTGAGGGGAACCCCTTTCTTCCAATTTTATAGATGAGCAAACGGAGTTCGGACTTGCCCAAGGTGATACTGTAAGCAAATGGCCAACTCCAGGATTTCAAACCAGGCTGGACTCTAACGACCCTGCTATTAGAGGTCCTGGGCTAAGCTCCTTCTCTGCACCCCAAGCCATCAAACACTCCCCCAAATGTTGAGTTAACCCCCCTGACCCCAAGAGGGCTCCTGGAGGAGGCACCTTGGCTGTGTGTCTGCCTCTCACATGGGCTGGGATACACCCTAGAGCCAAGACGGAAAGCGACTTCACGCAGCGCTTCCTTGATGAAATACCTCCCACGCTACCGTGAAAGAGCTCTGCTCTTTCCATTTTTCTTTCCTTCTGACAGAAAAAAATAAAATTAAAGATAAAATAAAAATCAAATTAAAAAAAAAAAAATCTCAGCTTGTTGCCAGTAAGTCTGTCTTTCATTACTACAAGCTCTCAGGCTCCCTTCCACACAAAGGGAGAGCAGATCCCAGGCTGACCGTCGTCTCCAGGCTGATAGGTTTCAAGTTGGAATTTGATATTATTGTTTTATTTGCTTTCATTGTATTTATTGTGATGGCTGCAATCTAACTACAGCAAGTGATATGGACTTCTTGTTCTGGTTCTGATCGTATCCTTCAATTATACATGTAGAGTTTATTTTTTTTTTTTTTAAAGATTTTCTTTATTTGCCAGAGAGCGTGTGCACAAGCAGAGAGAAGCAGAGAGAAGCGCTCCCCACTGAGCAAGGAGCCTGATGCAGGACTCAATACCAGGACCCTAGGATCATGACCCGAGCTGAAGGCAGCAGCTTAACCCACTGAGCCACTCAGGCATCCCTAGAGTTGATGTTTTAAAACAGTACAGGTGGGGCGGGGCGCCTGGGTGGGTTAAGCCTCTGCTTTCGGCTCAGGTCATGATCTCAGGGTCCTGGGACCGAGCCCCACATCGGGCTCTCTGCTCAGTGGGGAGCCTGCTTCCTCCTCTCTCTCTGCCTGCCTCTCTGCCTACTTGTGATCTCTGTCTGTCAAATAAATAAATAAAATCTTAAAAAAAAAAAAAGTACAGATGGGGGTTCCTGGGTGGCTCAGTCGGTTGAGCGCCTCTTTTTTTTTTAATGTTTTTTTTTTTTTTTAAGATTTTCTTTCTTTATTTGACAGACAGAGATCACAAGTAGGCAGAGAGAGAGGGGGGAAGCAGGATCCCTGCTGAGCAGAGAGCCCAACGTGGGGCTCAATCCCAAGACCCTGAGATCATGTCCTGAGCCGAAGGCAGAGGCTTTAACCCACGGAGCCACCCTGGCACCCCGAGCGACTGACTCTTGATTTCAGCTCAGGTCATGGTCTCGGATTCCTGGGATCGAGCCCCAGTTCAGGCTCCATGCTCAGCAGGGAGTCTGTCTGCTTGAGGACTCTCTCCCTCCCTCTGCCTACCCCCTACCACTCATGCTCACTCTCTGTCTCTAAAATAAATAAATAAATCTTAAAAAAAAAAAAAAAACCCACAAAATAGTACACGTGGCAGAGATATGACCCAAATGACAAATGGCCTCTAGGAATGACTGAAATGAGAAGCTCTTGCCTGTGACCTCATGGTGACTCCTAGGTCTGACATCCTGGAGATTGGGGTCTACCAGGAACAGAAACCACAGAAAAAAAAAAAAAAACAAAAAACGCTTTCCTCATCAAGGACCTGCCACCTGCCAGATCCTTATACCTCACCTCCTGTCCACAGGAGCTGAGTGATGGTTAGGTATCCATGGCCTCACTCGGGTAAGGAGAGTTCAAGGATGGGTCAAGGCCACCCAGTAACTGTCAGAGCAGGACACAGAGCCAGTGCTGTTGGAGCTGGGCCCTTCTCTAGCCAGAAGGGCTCCTCCTTACAGCCAGTGCCGAGCCAGGGGACCTCTATCCCAGAAATGCATATAGGGTTTTTTCCTAGGAATCTACTCTGGGCTTTGGTAGCCAATCTGGGCTCTGCCCCTCTGGGCAAGCACCCTAACCTGAGTCCCAGTTTTTTTATAATCAAAATGGGGAAAAGAATCCTATTACATGTGCTGGCATAAGAATTAAATAAGATAGCCCATGAAAAGTGCTTAGCGTGGCACCGAACACCTGGTGAGTGGTTAAGGATATTTTCTTCATGGAAAAGAAATTTTTAGTTACTGGAATAAGTAGAAATTGTTACACATCTTCTCTCTGTCCCCCCATAACCCCACAAACTAGAGACATCCAAATAAAGGACTAGTTAAATCATAGTACATGTATACAGTGGAATACTATACAGCCATTAACAAGGAATGAGGGAGATCTGTGTGGACTGAGGGGAAGACATTCAAATCAAGGGCAAAGGGCAAGAGAGTGTAATGCGTGTCTGTTTCTGTCTCAGTAAAAGAGGATAAACATACCGACACACGTACATGACACACTGCAGAAGTAGGGAGAAGAAACAAGTATTGGGAGGTGAGAGAGAGACTCTCTTTCTTTGCACTTTCATACTGTGTGGATTTTTAAAGATGCATTATTTTCAAAATAACATAACGCTCTTCGCTAGTTGGCTAGAGAAAAATGGCGCCTTGCGGTTTTCTTGTGTTTTCATTTTGAGGGTGGCTCGCAAGGGCGGCCACTTTGCTCAAGGTTACGGATCCCCATGTTTCCACTCTGTGAGCTGTCTCCTTGTACTCACACCCCTGATGGGGTCTCAGGTCTGTACTGTATTCATTCAAGAAACACACCATCGTGGAGGGACGACAAAGAACAAGCGGACACCCTGGCCAAGGCCAGGAGGTCACTCACGTGGAGGAGCTCACTTCCGCCGGTTCTGGCCAGAGGGTGCTGGCGGTGGAGCCGAAGGACAGGACATAGAGCTTCTCCTTGTGGCTCAGCTGCTCCTCAACGAGGCTCTGGCAGACAAAAGGACATATTGGTTCCCGGAGCCTCGGGCCACGTGGAGCCTGGCTTCACTCCTCACATTGGGGCTGGCTCCTGGGGACCAGGGTATCAGCCATGCTGGGACGGGGCTGCTTCGTGGCCCCAAGCCAACACTTGCTTCCTGCCCACTGAGTCTCATGGGAGTGTGCCCTGGTGGCCCATCCCATACAGGGAGCCTTTAGCCTGGCAGACCGCCCTCAGAGATCGTGCCTCCCTCCGTCCCAGTGACTGGGGACTGATGTCTTCTGGACCAGCTCCTCCAGGGCTGCCACACACTTGGGTCATTGACTAGGAGTAGGGATGAGCCTCTTGGCTACTCTCTCAGCCTGTGCTGCTGCTGGACCCTTCCCAGTGGCATCCAGGGAGGAGGTTGGGGGTCGGGGTTTCTCTCCACAGCACAGGAGGTGGGGATGCCACAGTGGGCACAACGCCAGCCTATGCGATGCATTTGAGCTGCAGCCGATGACTAACCAACGTGACACAGCTCCTCCTCTTCTTCCTGGCTAGGTAGAACTTCATCCGTCCGTCACCAACACAGACCTTGCCCTGGCTAATATGAGACCAAGCCCACCTGGGGGGATCTCTAGAAACTCAGCCCTGAGGACTTGTCATGAAGCCCCGTTACCTGACATCTGCTGAGACCAGGAGCGGGGGGACAAGTCTGGATGACTCGCCCATGTTGAGCCCTATGAACAGCCTAAATGCTTGCATCCAGAGCTCTAGGGGTTCCCATAAGAAAAGAGCCACCCCTACATCAGTGCACACAGGTTACAGGGGTTTTCCTTTCTGAGTACTTAATTTGCACAAACTCCTTCCATCCTGTGACAGCCCTGGCAGGCGGCCACTGTTGTCACCTGCATTTTACAAATGAGGTAACTGAGGCACAGAGAGATTCGGCAGCAGGGTCTCAGCCCAGAAGTGGCAGAGGTGGCCAGTCATCTGCCTCCAGAGTTCTCGGTTTCTTTGTTGTGGACACGCCAAGGAAAACAAAACGGGCCCTGGGTCCAGAAAAGGCCAGGAGGCCAGTGCCAGGCTGTGCTGGAAACAGTCCACTTTCCGGGAGCTGGGGGCTCTTGCGGCAAAGTCTAGTTAGTAGGGACTGTTGTGGTGAGAATACTAGAAGCTCACACAGGAACTGAAAATGAACTTGACATATTTCCTTAACGGTAGGTGCTAATTAAGTGTGAACCATGCTTTGCAAAACACCCATTTTGCAGTTGCTAGAAACAAAGCCATTCCACAACGCTCACAAAGGGGAGGGTGTGTGTATGTGGGGTGGGGGTGGGGGGGTGTTCCAGGTACTTCTCTGCCTGAGAAACTTACCAGGAAGTCATTTTGGAACTCCTCTTTCTGAGAGCCACTGCTGACGGCTGACGCATCAATGACAATGCCCACTCTGGCTCCCTTGATGAGGCCAAATACCTAAAACCAAAGAGGGCCGTGGGAGTAACCAGCACAGCCCTGCGTTCCCTTAAACTCTCTCACCGGGCAGTTCCGTGTGATGTGGAAGTTGGGACACACCCCTGACCTCAAAAATCAGCAGGAGGCAGGCCCATTTTACAGAGGGAAAAGCAAAACCCGATGTCCTGACTTCAGTTCTGGGCATTACCTGCTCCTAAAAACCTATTCTTTTCTTTTTTCTTAAAGATTTTATTTATTTATTAGACAGACAGGGATCACACATAGGCAGAAAGGCAGGTGGGTGGGGCGGGGAGTCGGGGGAAGCAGGCTCCCTGCCGAGCAGAGAGCCCGATGTGGGGCTCAAACCCAGGACCCTGGGATCACGACCTGAGCCGAAGGCAGAGGCTTTAACCCACTGAGCCACCCAGGCGCCCCACTAAAACCTATTCTTTACGAGGTTTTTTTACATTTATATGTTTATATTTACAGTCCACCCCTATAAAGTAAGCCACGTCCATTAAAGAAAATTCAGAGACGACAGGAAAGCATCCTTCATAAGACCTAAAGTCCACTGTCTAATGACATCAGGATTTTATTCCATTTCCTCCGTCTCCTTATTTGTTTTCCACCCACTCTACCATCCCAAGGCAGATGTGCCAAGCTTGCCGGCTGCCTTGGTATTTCTGTGAGTTTCTAATTCTGTGCCTAACAGCGAGCCCGCTGTCCCGGCCGACGCAGTCCCCCTCTGCCAAGGAACGTTCATCCTCCTGCAGCTGTGTCGCGAACTGGGGTTTGCAGCGACGGATGGTTCTCCGGGGGCTGTGGGATCCATCTGATGCTTTTTGCCTTAAATCCCACTTTACTACATGCCAAATTTTCCTGCTCAATTCATTTCCTTATGCTCCCAGAGGGGTATTTTATCTCTCTCACACCTCAACATTCCCTGTCTAGGCTTCCCCCACAGGCGAGCTTGGCTCCAATTTCACTAAGAGAAACAAGCCAGAGTTTTGTTTTTTAGATCTGTTGAGGCAGAATCTATTAACCTGCCTGCCTCTTTGCCCACACACTTGGCCTTTCCCCTCTGTTAGCAATGTATCTATAGCAACTACCAAAGCTCTAAGGCCAACCCTTTGACTCCCATTAAGGGCTCTTGTCTTGCCCAACAGGGACTTTGCTACTGTAATCATCTCTTCTCCTGGACCACCAGATCCTTCCTTATCTACTGTGCTGTTTCCATCACCACACAAATTACAAAATACTATTGCCCATCTGAAAAAGGAAATAAACCTTTCAGGACCCCACCCCTCCCTCCTGCTCCCCGACCTCATTTCTCTGCTTCCCGTAAGGTTCTCACCTCCCCACTCCCCAGAAGCTACATTTATCAAGGGGATCAATGACCTCTTGCCAAACCCAATGGTCAAATGTAAGTTCTCCACGGGCACTAATTCTGAGTAGTATAGGACACCCTTTGGCTGGGTCCAGGATGTAACAAGTTGAAGCTCTTAATGAGGACACGTGTCTTTCAGGACATCACGTTTTCCTGGTTTCTCCCCCACTTGCTGGCCAGTTCTTCTTGCCCTCCCCCACCCCCTCCCCAGGTCGGCTTCGTGGGTGGAACGTCCTGGGAACTTGTTAGACGCAAAATCTCAAGTCCCACCCCAGATCTGCCCAATTCGAGTCTGCATTTGAACAAAATTCCTCTCCCTACCGCCCCTACCACCGAAAGGGATTTGGCTGCCATCGATGTTTGAGAAGTACAGGGCTAGGGCTCCCTCTTCCTTTTCCTTCCTTATCTATACCAGGATTTGTCAACCCCTCATCTACTGACATAGGGACCTGGGCGATCCTCTGTTGTGGGGAGCCGACCAGTACGTGGTGGGATGTTCGGCAGTTTCCCTGGCAATCTCCCCTCTCGGTCTCAACAATCAGACATTTCTGTGGATGTTGCCAAATGTCCCCTAGTGGGCAAAATCGCAACCCCCACCCCAATGAAGAACCCCTGTTCTGCATTCATTCCCTAAATGATCTCATGTGTCTCGAGGATTTGAATACTATTTGCACACTGACGTGCAGTGTCCATGGGCAGGCAGGGCTCTCGGCAGCTCCAAACATACGGATTCAATGTCTGACTCCTTGTCTCTGCCCAGATGGCTGTAAACCTCTCAGACTTCATATGGTGAAACCCAGACATCCTATTTTCCTCCTCCCGCCTGGCCGTCTTGTGCGTGGCATTCAACAGACCCAGGCACTTTGGCGGCAAACCCATGCAACCCATCAGCTGTGCTACGGGCTCCACCTTCGAGACACACCCTGAGTCCCCCCTCTCTCATCCCACGCATCCTGGCTTTTGAGCCTAAGTCACCACCGTCCGTACCTGGCCTTTGTTCTCGATAGTCAATTTATGAAGCAGCCACAATGATCTTTTTGGAAAAGCCTCACCTATGGAATGAGATCCGAACTCTGCAAGGCCATTCCTGATTCTAGCCTTGTCTCCCCCTCCTTCGCTGGATGGCTCACTCTGTGTTTGCTACACTGGCCTGCTTGCGGCTTCTAGAACATGCCAAGCTTGATCCTCTCTCAGAGCCTTGGCATTTGCTGTTCTTCTGCCTGGAATGTTCTCTCCTAGATCTCTACTTGGGAGTGCCCTCATTTCATTTCGTTCAGGTGTCTTTCACAGATGTCTCCTTCTTGACCATTCTAAATAGCCCTCCTTCCGGTGCGCCTGGTGTGGGGTGGGACTCAGTCAGTGAAGTGTCTGCCTTTGGCCAGGGTCATGATCTGCAGGTCCCGGGGATCGAATTCCGTGGAGGCTGCTTCTCCCTCTCTCTTTCCCCTGCTAATGCTCCTTCTCACACCCTCTCGCAAATAAATAAATAAAATCGTAGGGGCACCTGGGTGGCTCAGTGGGTTAAGTCGGTGCCTTCAGCTCAGGTCATGATCTCAGGGTGCTGGGATCGAGTCCTGCATCAGGCTCTCTGCTCAGCAGGGAGCCTGCTTCCTCCTCTCTCTCTCTGCCTGACTCTCTGCCTACTGTGATTTCTCTCTCTGTCAAATAAATAAATAAAATCTTTAAAAAAAAATCGTAAAAATTAAAAAAAATACAAAAAACCTCCATCTATCCTACTCTCTATTCTCTTACCCTGCTTTATTTTTCTTTACAGCTATCACTAACTTGACCTGACATAGGATTTGCTAATTACTCATTGTCTGTCCCCCGCTGGGCTATAATCTCCACGAAGGTGGGACCTTCCTATTGGTCGTGTTTCTAGTCCTCAATCCGGGACTGGGACCTGATGTGTAGTAGTTGTCCAATCAGTATCTGTTGAATTCATGACCCAAACGAACGCTGAGGACTCCTAGGACATTTCCAATCCTCAGGGGCCAAAAGGAGTTCAAATCCGGGACCAGTTCTATTCCTTTTAAAATGTACAGAAACTGCCTTTAGAGCTTTTATAATTGAAAACATTCATTCTCTTAAGCTTAGTCATTGGAACTCTAGACATTTATCCTGTAAAGTAACTGGGTGAGTTCATAGGAGGGAATTGGAGCCCGGCAATGCCAGATACTCCCATTTTTCAAGAGAGAGCTAAAAACAGACATAAACATGAAACACCAGAATTTTAAATCTTGGCAACTAACTCGAGAAATATTTTAAACTACGAGGGCCAAGAAAAACATGGCTGTGGGCCAGATTTGCCAGCATGCCTCTCGTTTATAAGCCCTGCTTTTCTCCTCCATAAATACGGAAACAGACACCCAGAGAAGTGAGGCCACTTGCTGACGGGGCCTTGCTGACAGTAGTTGGGAAGCGGGCCCAGGATGATCTGTCCATCACCCCGGGCTACATCAGCACCCACGGGACCCACGAGTTGGTTTAAGAGTGATTTCTTCTTTGGGATCTAGTCTGGGCTGGTTTCATGTCTCCTCTGTGGCTTCATCAGAAAAGGGTACAGTGGGGCATGTGAATGGCTCCATCAGTTCAGCATCTGACTCGCGGTTTCCGCTCAGGCCATGATCTCAGGGTCCTGAGATCCACCGCCACCCTCTTTCCGGCCCCACACTCATGGGGGAGTGTGCTGGAGATTCTCTCTCCCTCTCCCTCTGCCCCTCCCGCTCAGGTGCCCCCCCCTCTAAAATAAATAAATACATCTTTTAAAAAAGAAAGAAAGAAAAAGAATAAAACCAACCCAGAGGAAAGCAGAGCCCAGAGACCAAGAGATGACATCATCTGAGCCCATGGATACAGCTGTGTTTGGGATTTAGGTCTAGAAGTTCCTTTTTTTTTTTTAGCTTAAGCCCGCTGGAGTTGGGAGGTCCGTCATTTGCAACTGAAAGAACAGTGACAGGAATGAGTAAAACGGGTTGGAGAATGATATCCTGGGTCTTACCTTCCTGCTGTTTTCTGCGAGCCACTGGATTCTCTGCTGATAGAGTTCCACCGCCCTGTGAAAACACCAGAACCGCTCATCAGCCGAGGTCAGCTTCATCCCCGAGCCACAGTCACTGACATGCATGGGAGGAAGGTGTGGAGGGACTTGGGGGTAACGTCTTGCTCTTCTCAAACCCGTGTCTCCTTAGGTGAGCCTTCCGAGTCACCTGGAGACGATCATAAATGTCCGTGGGGGAAGTTCAGCACCAGGTTCTCAGGGGACTGAGTAACCAAAAAAAAAACCCCCCTCCGTTTCCAAACTGTGGTTGCGGGAACGTGTTTAACTTGCCTTATTGCAAACCATCCCAGCGACCGGATGGAGGCAGCATGGAACAGGTGCTCAAGTTCAGGACTCATCACTTGAATTCAATGGACTTGCCCTCACTGAGGGCAGGGGGGATTTGGGAGCCTATACAAAAGGGCAAGCAAGACCTTTGGACATGAAATCAGGGGGCAGTGGGTGGTGGGTCGAGTTTTAAGGTATACATGAGTATGAATAGAGCTGAGAGTATGAGCTTCATATTGGGGCGTGCTGGTCTTTGAGACCCAGCTCTCCCATTTATTAGCTGTGTGACCTTTGACAGGTGTGGTAACCTCTCTGAACTTCTTTTTTTTTTCTTTTTTCTTTTTTTAAATTTTATTTATTTGACAGAGAGAGATCACAGCAGACAGAGAGAGAGAGAGGGAAGCAGGCGCCCCGCCAAGCAGAGAGCCCGATGCGGGACTCGATCCCAGGACCCTGAGATCATGACCTGAGCCGAAGGCAGCGGCTTAACCCACTGAGCCCCACCTCTCTGAACTTCTAACATAAAGATAATACCAGGGCTTCTCTGGCCCAAGTCAGTTTGCCAAAAGGCAGTTTGCTGAAATCCAGTTCCCTGAAAATCAATTTGAATTAACGGAATGGACTTGAACATTCCTTAACATGCTTGATTCATAATTAAAACCAATCAACCAAAACATAGCAAAATTCTTTAAGAATCTGTTTAAACCTTCAATCCCAATAAAAATTGCTATAAAAGTTACAGTTAAGGGGTGCCTGGGTAGCTCAGTCGGTTAAGCATCTGCCTTAACCGGCTTAGGTCATGATCCCGGGTTCCTGGGATGGAGGCCCGCATCGGGCTCCCTGCTCAGCGGGGAATCTGCTCCCTCTCACTCTCCCTCTGTGCTCTCTCTCTCAGATAAATAAATAACATCTTTAAAAAGAAGTTACAGTTAAAATGTTTGATAAATCTGGCAAATTGGTCAGTTATCCATTGAACTTTGGATATTCAGCTGGAGAGTGATATTATATTTCCAGTTTCTGTGGGGATTAAACAAGATAATGCATTCAGGCCTTAGTAGAATTCCTGACACATTAATAAATGACAGGTATGGGGCGCCTGGGTGGCTCAGTGGGTTAAGCCGCTGCCTTCGGCTCAGGTCATGATCTCAGGGTCCTGGGATCAAGCCCCACATCGGGCTCTCTGCTTGGTGGGGAGCCTGCTTCCTCCTCTCTCTCTGCCTGCCTCTCTGCCTACTTGTGATCTCTCTCTGTCAAATAAATTAATAAAAATCTTTAAAATAAAAAAAATGACAGGTATTATTATTAGAGCCTTTTAAGAAACCTCAGGCAAACAGTGATCCTGGGTCAGAGATTGCTACATCGGGGATGGAATGTGTATATAGGCTCAGAAAATCTGGTTTGGGAGTAGGCAGCCTGCATATTTTTCACAAACATTTGCAAAATCTGTCATTGAAAGTGGTCACTTAATTATTACACCTCAGATGAAGGTATGAGGTTGTATGTGCTCACCCAAAGGGCCCACGGATTTTAAAAGGCTGAGAAAAACCGGTTATGGTCCAATGTCTTCATTTGAGGCAAGAGGCCATTAGGACCAGAGGTGGGAGGGACCTGCCCCAAAACCCAGAGATCGTTGTCGGAAAAAAGTTATTTTTTAAAAGATTTTATTATTTATTTATTTTAGAGTGAGAGAAAGAGAGCTGGGGGTGGGGCACAGAGAGAGAGAGAGAGAGAGAGAGAGAGAATCTCAAGCAGACTCCATGGACGTGGGGCTTGATCTCGTGACCTTGAGATGTGACCTTGATCTCGTGTGGCCTTGAGATCACAACCAGAGCCGAAATCAAGAGTTGGTTGCTTACGGCCTGAGTCCCCCCATGGGCCCCTGCACAAAGTTACTTTCAGGCTGCTGAAATGAGGAAATTCTCGAGTTCGCATACTTACTCAGAAAGCTTGGATTCGAACTTGCGGATGATCTGGGTAGAGAAGTGCACTTTCCTCGTGATATTGCTGCCCTCCTCCCTGGAGAAGCAAAGTCTTAAGAAGGGGGTCTCTGGGGCCTGGGAGCAGGGGGTTGCCAGGTTTGGGGGTGAAGGGAATGGCGCCAGACTCACAGCACGGCGGTGCCCTGGCTAAGCAGGTCAGCCAAGGTGAGCCTCTCAAACTGTAAACTGCGCGTCGAAAGCCAGTCTTCCGAGTCCTCCCCAGCTGAGGGTTGGGTCTCGTCTCCCTGCAGCCTCTATGAGACAGAGCCAGAGTCAAACACAAAAGTGCGGAAAGAGAGGGCAAGGCCGAGGACGCCCTCGGTCCCTTCCACACAGACGCCCGTGGACTGTCAACTCCAACAGGTCCTTCCTGAACACAGTGTGTTCGAGAACTCACCTGGCTGAGGGAACTGGGGATGGGGAGGCCTGCGTCCTGGGCCAACTGCTCTGGAAATACCCATTCTCATCCCTCACCTCAGCTCCAGTGTGCGGCTGGACAATTCAAGGGTCACTCACATCCTGCCTTATAGGAGACTGAATATATGGTGGCCAGACCACAGTGGACAATAGGACTCCAACCCATGGCCTTGATAGCAACCAGTCCGTGAAATCAAACCACAACTTTAGCAACTGGCCCAGCATAGGCCCAGACTTGGACAAGGACTGCCAGTTTTCCTATTTTTTATCCCACATCCACCTCAGAACGCACCAGAGAAGGCTAAATATGCCCTCAAAACCCATCCAGGAGACACCTGGCTTCTGGTTAGCTCCCCTCCAGACTCCTCCTGCCAACACCGCCCTTCTGGGCACACCTGAAGCTTTCCCCCTTCTTCTTCTTCTTCTTTTTCTTTTTTAAAAGATTTTATTTATTTACTTATTTGTCAGAGAGAGAGAGAGAGAGAAAGAGCACGCACAAGCAGACAGAGGCAGAGAGAGAGAAGCAGGCTCCCTGCTGAGCAAGGAGCCCGATGTGGGACTCGATCCCAGAACCCTGGGATCCCGACCTGAGCCAAAGACAGTGGCTTAACTGACTGAGCCCCCCAGGCGCCCCATGCCACCTTCTCACTGTAAAGCTTTCCTGATCCCTGCCTTTGAGTCTCTGCTGAACACAAGTGGAGGTGGCTGACTCCCTGCGGGTGCAAACATGCAATAAATTGCCTCTGTTCTCATCTGGGTGCTCTTTATTTCCAGCCTTCCATTTTCTGTCTCTTGCTATGAGTTCTGCCTTGCTATCGGTCTGGTGGGTCCTCGACAAACATTTGTTGGCGGATGGAGGCGGGAATGGGTTCATCCTGTCTAGTCCAGAGACCAGAAATAGAAGCAGCAGGTAAAATAGTTTAAATATAGGATTTCCTCGCCATCACAGGAGTCTGGCCAGCCAAAGGACTGTGCCCTCCCCCCTTGCTTTTACCAAGTGACACCTGTGTCACTTACACAGTACCAAGCTCCAAATTTGGGTGGTGGACTTGGTGGTGGACCTGAAGTCATTCATGGCCAGCATTCAACATGGGGGTTGCTTTCTGGGAGCCAGAAGGTAAAGAAAGCTGACTGGAGGCTCTGAGCCCACTTGGCCTTGGTCACCTCTCCTGGAGGCTGGCATTTCTTCCTCCACACAGGGGGTGTTTCTGAGCCCTTGTACGAAGCAGGTGCCGTCATTGGTGCTCTGTCTACATTGTGAACAAGATAGAAATGTTTTTGCCTTCTTGGACCTTACATTCTGGCGTGGAGAGAGAGAGAGCAGAGAATACATGAAACCAGTGTGTATAATTTCAGAAGGGAACGGGTCCAGGAAGGACATGGAGCAGGGAAATGTGACAGAGAGGGAGGAGGGTGGAGACGGGAGGTCACTTCCTCAGGCTGGAGGGAAGCCGTGATTTCGCTGTGGGACGAGATCTAGAGGTGAAGAAGAAGCCGGCCCTGTGCATCACTAGAGAATGCGCCTTCCAGGCAGAGGCGTGGAGCAGGGAAGGGGTCACCGTGTTTGTAGAGCAGGAAGGTGGCCACGGAGGTTGGAGTGTGGGGTGTGACATGACAAGGGGCTAGGAAGGTGTACCAGGCCTGGTTTGGAGGGGCCTTCCAGCACAATCCCTGTGCGATGTACCTATAATGTATATGTTGCCAGAACTGGTCGTGACTCCCTCTGGGTGTGGTAGGGCATCATGAGGGAGGCCAGCTGATGAGAATTGCCCCCTCAGCACCATCTGATGGCTGGGGAATGGGCCCGTCCACCGTTTAATCTCTCAGGACCCCCTTCTCTATTAGAGATGGCTGCGCCATTCCCGGGCGCCTGCTTGAACCCAGGTGGGGGCTCCTTGGGCTTGTATCTATCAGGGCTTTCATGGTAGTGGAGCGGTGGACAAGGAGTTGAAAACTCTGCCGGTAGCTGATTGTGTTCCACTAGGCGGGGTAGAGGACACAGGAAGAAGAAAGTTCCAGAGAAGAGCAGGAGAGAAGAAAGGAACACCGTAGGTGGGGCTCTCCACCTGCTCTGTGATGCTGGGCCGGTCAGTGGGGCTCTTTTTTCATCTGTAGAACGGGCATGTGAAGCTACAGCAAAACAGAGCCTTGAGTGTACCTGCGCCAACAGATCCCAGCACTGATCTGCATCTCCCCCTCAGTGAACATGAAATGCTGCTATTACAGTCCAGCCAGATACGACTGTATGCCCTCGGTTCTGTGCGTGAGGCCTGCTCACTGCCCTCTTCCAAGAGGAGATAGCAAGCCCTAAAGAAGTGGGAACAATACTGACAGCAAACACGTAAACAGAATCTGTTATGTGTCAAGCACTGTCCGCGTATTAACTCATTTAGTTCTGCAAAGTCGGTTCCGTCATTACCCTGAGGGAAACTGAGGCACAGAGGAAACTGAGGCACAGAGAATTTAAGTCATTTCCCCAAAGTCACGCAGCTGGTAAGCGGTATGGCTGGGACTCAAACCCAAGCTACGTAGCTCATGTGAGCACCAAACTATGACTATCTTCACGAAGGACTGAGGGGGAACTGGCTAAAAAGATACCTTTCTCATAGAATCTTATGCTAATTAATTCCTGCCCTTAAACAGCACCTCCTAAAATTCATGGTCCCCATCTCCCGCTTAGGGAAACGGTGCTTTATATCATATGAACACTAGAGGTCACTCTCGTCATCTTTCAGGACTTCGACTCCCCGGTTGATGATTCCGTGCACTGTAGACGGATAATTCACCTTTCTTCCATTTTACTTGTATTTGCAATGATCCATCGTGTTTCAGTACGACGGATAGACAGTGTACATTTTGACTGTAGGGCACACTGGTTACGTACTAAAGTAGGTGCGTTACAGAGAGAGGAGGAAGATATTAGTGTCAGAACAATCCTTTCTTTCCCACTGCTATTCGTTTCTGAGGTAAAGGAAGTTCCACTTGTGACGGGGAAGGGTATGAGTGGTCCTTGTCCGCCTGGGAACTCACCTGCTTGGTATGAAATTACATGAAGACTCCAATGATCAACGACCGAAGTCACTGACACAATCCCCCAGACTCTCAAGACTATTGACGTTCCCTCATTTTCTTTTAATTAATTTAAGCAATTTAATTAAAATTACTTTCCTAAAGTATTTCCCAAAATACCTTCCAAGTATTAGCGCGAATACTTGAGGAAAGTCCAACAGGACCATCTTCCTGATTGATTGCCGGCATTAAAACTGGATTGTTTTTGACAGACTGTCATCTCAAAGACATCATCTTTAAACTCTCACGTAGATTAGGTAGGTGATTTTAGGCCAGACCTGCACCTAACTCCTTCTGATGGCAGTAGTTTCTACTATTCATAGTGAATTCTGTGGTCTAGACCACTCACCCACTGTCCGGTTCACGGACACATTGAAAGGCAGCCTAAAACCACAGTTCTGGTTATTCGTCGAAGTTAATTCTCTTGCCGCAATGCTCTTGCTCGGACAGCACTTCCTGAAACTGATTTTTGGGAATCCTAAAAGAAAGACAAATCTCAGAAAGGGGGATTTTAGAATTACATTCCCAAGTCTTCAGGCTTTGATAACACAGTCTTCATATACTCCTGAATATTTACTGATATGGCCAAGAAGGCTATAAGGTTTCTATAAACAGGATAGAGATTCCTATCATTTCGAAAGGCAAAGGATTAAAGATGAATGCTTACCTAATAGTTTTCTATCCCGAGATCCTACATGAAGAAAGAAACACCCAGAGTGGGGTGCCTGGGTGGCTCAGACCCTTAAGTGTCTGACTTTGGCTCGGGTCATGATTTCAGGGTCCCGGGACAGAGTCCTGTGCCAGGATCCCTGTTCAATGGGAAGTCTGCTTCTCAATCTGCTCTTCCCCGCTGTCCCCTCTCTCTCTCTCTCACACACACACTCTCTCATAAATAAATTTTTAAAAAAGAAAGAAAAAGAAACACCCCAAGTTTAACACATTCCACATTCCCTGACTATGATTGGTAAGCACTGTGACTCAGTTAAAGCACTATATTGTATTTACCAGTAAGTCCTGTGTCTGGTTAACATGTGTAACCAGTAGTCCATTGTCGGGATTTTGGCCACGTCCACAAAGGTCCTTCTGGACTGGTCGCTTCTTTGGATCTTTGTCATTGCTTCTCCTCAGGCTACAAAACACACAGTGAGCGACTGATCAGTGTCCCAGCACTAGACATTGCTTCCACATTTCTAGGGTCTCCCGAGCCATTTATTTATTTATTTGACAGAGAGAGGGACACAGTGGGAAAGGGAACACAAGCAGGGGGAGTAAGAGAAGGAGAAGCAGACCTCGCTGCTGAGCAGGAAGCTGGATGCAGGGCTCGATCCCAGGACCCAGGGATTATGACCTGAGCCCAAGGCAGCCGCTTAAGGACTGGGCCACCCAGGCACCCCTCCAGAGCCATTTGTATCTCTGTATGGTAGCTGGGAAGGGTTCCCGTAGAGTCCTGATAAAAGGTGAACTCCAGGTTCTTAAGACATTTTATTCTATCATTCTGGTAGTGAGAGAACAGAAGTCCTCGGGCATGAGCTGATGCCACAACCATTTATCCAGTCTTGCTTCGAGGCAGGTATTTCCCCCCTCAATGACCTGCAACAAAATGTTGGTGTTGTCTTCATCTGAAAAATCAGAGAGGATGCTTACCAGTGATCTTCCAGAAACGTATTATCTTGACCATGGAAGACAGGACTAATATGTGTAGCCATTTTAAAAAACCCCAAAGCTTATTTCCTAGGGAGAAAAGGAACACCAGAGAAGAGAAAGATAAATGCAGCACAGAGACAACAGCTTTGGGGGGTATCTACAGTCAACTCAACTCTTCTGTCATTCATTCATTCATTCATTCATTCATTCACTAATGCTTATCAATTCTGCCAGGTGGTGAGGATATGATGGGGAACAAGGGAACAGAGGCTTCTCAACTTTAGCATTTTGGACATTTTGGACAGGGTCAGTCTTGGTTGGGAGGCTGTCCTGTGCATTGTGGGATCCCCGGCCTCCGCCCGCTAGATGCCAGCGGCTTTCCTGTCTCCCAAGTCATAACAACCAAAAATGTCTCTGGACATGGCCTAAAGTCTCCTGGGGGCCACAGTGGCCCCCCAACTGAGAATCACTGAGGTAGAGCTCACAGTCTAGAAGGGGAAGATGGATGTTAAAAAGTTAAATTTATTATCTACAGAAATTGTGGCAAGTGCTAAGAAGGACTTGAACAGGATGACATGCTGCAGAGTAATCAGGAAAGGGATCTGTTCTGCATAGCTAAGGTGGTCAGCTGCAGGCTTGACCTTGAGCTTTGACCTTCATGAAGGACAGAAAGGAGGTGGCTGTGTAAAGAGTATGGTGGTGGTGGGGGGGGCACCTGGGTGTCTCAGTGGGTTAAGCCTCTGCCTTCAGCTCGGGTCATGATCTCAGGGTCCTGGGATCAAGTCCCGCATCCGGCTCTCTGCTCCTCAGGGGGCCTGCTTCCTTCTCTCTCTCTCTGCCTGCTTGTGATCTCTGTCAAATAAATAAAATCTTAAAAAAAAAAAAAAAAAGTATGGTGAGGGTTGGGGCTGGTCAGAGAGGGCAAGGAGAGATCATAAGGATTTTAAGAAGGGGGAGAAGAGGGAAAAATACTGAAAGGAGGTTGAGTTCTTTTCGTTGTGAATGACATCTGCCCTCAAAGGGGCTCTACCCCGCAGCCTAGTCCTCACAGCTTAGAGTCAGCGGTGGACAGGAGCAAGATGGCTCCATGAGATCCTCTCCGGGAATTCGGAATTAAGAGCTATGGGGCCACAGAGTACACTCAGAGGTGGGGAAAAGCTTGTCTTCAGATAAAGGGGAGTGAGTGATCCTTCCCTGCCTTGGGTCCCTGGAGCCATTCTCTCTGACCTTCTTGTCTCTCTGCTGGATCCTTCTGGTCTCCTTTCCAGGCTTATTCTCCTCTAACAAGCATTTTAATTTGGCTCTCTTCAAGGCTAAATTATGCATCTCTACCCTTCTCTATCTTCTTTTCCTAGACAGTCTTATCCTTCCCTGTCCCTGGCCTCAACTGTCATCATGTGCACACATTGGTGACCCCCAATGGCGTATCAAAAATCCAGACCCCCCCCCACTCTGATGGCAGACCATATTCATCAACACTGGATATTTCCATCTGGAGTACCTCAAACTCAGTATATCCAAGACTGAATTCATATTCCCTACAGACCTACCCTCTTTTCAGTGTTTTCTAGCTTAGAAGAAATAGGCAGTTTCTATCTACTTGTATGAGTCAGAAACCTAGGAATTATTCCCAATACGTTATTCCCGTATCTAATCCATCACCTAACCTTGTTAATGTTCCCACTCTCCAACCTGTCCACATATCTGTCTCCAGTGACCTCCTCTGTCCAGGGCACACTCATCTCTGCCGTAGACAAATGCAGTGGACCCGAACTCCCCCACATCCCCCAAATTCCTTCAGACCCTCCAAATCTAGTCTGTTCTCACTGAAGCCAGGGTGATCTTTTAAAAATACAAACCCAATGTCACACCTCCTCTTCTCCCTCCTGCTTCAAACTATTCAAAGGCTTCCTTTCATTTCTAGGATGAAGACTAAGATTCCTATGATGGCATTTGAGGTCTTGCACGATGTGGGTGCTGCCCACCCACCCCTTCAGCTTTCCCTCTTTTCCCCTGCTCCCCCATTCTGTGTTCCATGACCCCTCCCTTCAATTCCTGGAATGGTCAACATTTCCTTTAACCACAGGACCTTTTCACATGCTTTCTTTGCTCTGGAACATCCCCTCTCCCTCTCCCAACATATTCTTGATAATTCAGCCTAATTGTCATTTTCTCTGGGGACTCTTCTTCACCCTCTCACCGTATTTCAGGTTCCTTTAGTGTTATGTAAACTCTCACAGAACTTGAGGATACTTCAGGATACTTTTAACTTAGAATGATACATTCTTTAGTGTGATTTTTAAAAATTGTTGTCTTTCTCCCATTAGACCATAAGTTACAAGAGAGCAGGAAATGGCAGGCGATACACACTTGGGGGATGGCAGTTGAGAAACTGCCTTGGTTCTTGAATATCTAAATGCTGACCCCAGGCACTTGTGAGAACTGCCTTTACTTTCTGCTCTTGGGTGCCATGAAAAACCCTGTTCCTTATAACTCCCCATCTTTCTGCTTAAGCTAGCTCATTTCGGTTTCTGTTACTTGCAACCACAAAAATATTGGCTAAGGCACAGCAAGTGAGAAACTCAGGAGTTGCAGCTTGAAAAATAAGTGTGTACGTTCTTATGAAATCATTAAATAAAATAGTCGAATGATGGTACAGCAACTTGCTTTTCTCTCTGGGGTCTTTAATCTTTTACTCAGAGGATGCTTTGTTTTTTGGGCAGCACCAAGATAATGTAGCAATGTTGTTAATGTTAGAAAAAAATGTTTAAAAAACAACTGGCTTTCCCTCAGGAAACTTGGCTGAGAGACCAGTGGCAGAGACTGTTGAAATAGAAATGCCTGGTGAGCACTGGACGCCCCACAGTGTCCCAGTTCTCTTTTTTTGGTGAGTGATTAACAATCTAATGAATTCAGACGCCTGCAGGACGGGGTTCCAGGGTGACTGGTGTGGCTGATGGAGGAGGAGGGTGCGGTCGGCATCAAACTCATGACACAATATGGTGTTCTAGAAAGCAACAGACCTTGGGTTTCTTCTTCTGCAGAATGGAATGGGGTTCCTGGTAACTGCCCTGCCTGCTTCAACACAGTGGTCAAAAGACCAAAAGCCAACACTGAGAACGGCAAAGAGCTTTGTAAATACAGAGTACTATAGAAATGCAGAATAGCGTTAGAACAATGTGCTGCTTCTTCAAGGGCTTCAGCATAGGGCTTGTAAGCCATCACTTATCCCGTGGACATTTTTAGGGTGTTTGCTGGGTCCCAGAAAAAGCTGGTACTGGGGAGGCAGAGAGGAAGTGAACACAGCCCTTACCCTCCGGTCTTTGCTCAAATGAAACCTCACTAGAGAGGGCTTCATTGATTATCCCATCTCAAACAGTAGCCACTCGTCTGTTTTCTCCAGAACGTGTTTTGTTTTAACATCTGAAGTCCTACGTTGTTTACTTATTACCTTTCTCTTCCACCTGTCAACCCACTAAGAGATCCATGATGGCAGGGACTTAGTTCTGATCTCTGCTAGAAGTCTTTTGTATACTCAGTGCCCAGAACATAGTAGCTGCTCAAAAAACGTTTGGTGAATAAGTGCACTCAGGGCAGGTCTAGGGTTTCGACAAAGGTGGGCCACGCTGCCCTGGGGGATGGGGCTCAGCTGGGAAAGAGAATATGTAGGCTGGCCCCTAAGAGATGGCATCACGGGCAAAGGGAGAGACGTAGTAGCCCTGGTTAGTGGATTAGAGAAAACCTCCAGCTAACTTCCTGGTTTGTTACTAGCTGGGTTCTCCTAAACATCTGGGACAAAACCCCCTCCACCCCCCAGGGTTTGTATTTTGAATGGCCAGACAATCTAAGTCTTGCCTCATCCGGTCCATTTTACGTTCTGCTGCCGGGATGATTTTTCCGAGACGCAGGGTTGTCCACCTGTTTAGAACCTACTGGGGCTCCTCACTGCCGGCGAACCTTCCTTGCAACGTTTACTCTTCTTTTAGGACCTGTTCCTTGCTGACTCCTCCCCCTTACCGCCAACCCTTCTATGGGCCCTGGCAACCTCTACTTCCATGCACCTTACTGTTTCATACCCTTCTTTGTTGAAGTTGGACCCACCTCTACAAACACCCTGAGCCCTACAAAACCCCAGCAAATCCTTCCTGAGCCCCATTTTCTGCCCTCCAACCCCCAGGAAGGAAATCATTTTGTCCTATTGCTGCCCTGGGGGGCCTCATACCACGATGTCATGGTCCTTCTCCCCAGCCGTCCCACTACTTCTTTGTCTGTGGTTGCACCCCTTACACGCAGCCCAGCGCCTGGCCTGTAGGGAGCAGAGGCCCATGGGCCCAGGCTCCCTAAACCTCTTTCCAGGGCTCAGCGTCTGGGTGTGCCCCACCCCATCTTACCATCCTGCCGCCCCTGTGAAACTCACCCTCACCTGCATTTCTCCATTTATTTCTCCATCTTTGGAAGAGGGGACCCTGGTGATCCCGGGACTCTGCTTTTCCCGGTTCCCACCTCCTCTATGCTCCTCCAAGCAACTCAGCGGTGGAGCTCGCCCTGCCAGGAAGTGTTAGCTGGTCTCCAAGGTAACAGACCGCACCACTGCCGCCTGAAGCAGGGACAGGGGAAAACTCCCTCACCCCAGGGAAGACATTACCACTTCCTTGTTAACAGCTTTTCCCCAGGCACTTTGCTTTTCTCCACCCCTACAGAAGCTTGGAAGCAGGATTTGGACTTCTATTTCTAGACTCTCTGGGTCAGCAGAAAATGATGGTTTAGACCAGTAGAGAGTCCTGGTATGTGCTGCCTTCCCATGGTGGGAACTGAAGACAGGTAGCAGAGAACCTGTGCCGTGCCAGGCGGGAAAGCTGGTAACTGTAAACTTTTTCTCAGATTCCCTGGGGCCCCCCCAAACACACACCCTGAGAGAGGTTTGGGATTCCCTCACCTCCAACCAGGTCCAGGCCCACCCAAACCTGGCCAATACAGCAGCGGCCTCAGGGACCTCTTGGCCTCAGAAGAGATCATCTACTGCTGTGGTTCCCAAACCAAGGTGCCCATCGGAATCATCTGGGTTGTTTGCTAGGGAAACATCCATAACATTCCCATTTTGGGAGACAGATACAGAACTGTGGTGGAGTGTGGGAACATGAATCGTTAACAATGGTCCCAGGTGATTATGATGTAACCAGCCCCTCGCCCATAGCTGGGGGACCTTCTTCAATGCCTTCTTTTATGGAAGTCAAGAGATGAAGTGATGTACCCCATGTCAACTAGCTTGCGAGAGGCTAAGGGATCTAGTTTATCTAGGTAATTTCTCAAATGACTGTCTTCACTTTCCGAACTTATAATTTGATCGTTGTTAACATGTGCTCCTTGCAGTAATCATCACATGGAGAACCTCTTACCATGTTGACACTAGCAGTGGCTCCTAAAGGCCAGATCAGAAATAACAAAACCCCTCCCACTAGAAACTGCTTACCTACCACCCGTCACGGGGCAGTAGTCATGGGTGGAGGGTAGTGTGGTGTGTGGGAGGGCGTTTCATTAAAACCAACAAGGCAGGAGAGGAGGCAGATCAGAGAGAGGTAAGGAAGTCAGAAAAGGGGTAAGTTACAAGAGGCTGAGAGCGACCAACCAACAGCTACTCTGTGAACAAGGGGTCAGAGTCCTTGTGCCCACCGTACTGGAAGTCCTCTGTGGAAGCGGCTGACTAGCTTTGAGACACCATTTTGGAAGACAGGAAGGCCCAAGATGGGTAGTTTTATACTTGTACAGTTTCCTTGGCTCCTGGATACATAGGTCTCAGCATTTTACAAGAAGTAAAACCCAACATTGAAAAGTCATTGTGATTGCTTTTTTCTACGTAAGCTTACACGACACACGTATTCTGGAGGTAGTTGTGTCGGAGGGATAAAGTGGAGTAAGATTTTCAGCCTGTATGACCAGGCAAGAGGAAAGCTGTGTGTGGGTACCTTCTTTCTGAGCTCTCCTCAGATGGTTTGTAGCTCATTTGGGCCCCATGTAGGGAATTAGAGCACAGTAGGAATTTGGGTTTCTTACCTTAGTTTCTTGGAAACTGGTCAGGGTGAATCCACCTCTGGTCTTTATTTAGGAGCTGTAGCCTGGTCTCATTGCCCAAGATATACTGAGTGTTGATTTCCTAATTCTCCCGTTAATTCTATTTCTGCTCCACACACTTTGAAGTTCCAAATTATGGAATACACACTTAGATTTGTTGTATCTTTCTCCTTAAACGACCATATGCTATGGTCTGAATGTGTGTCCCCACCCCCTACCCCTCACCCCCTGAAAATTCATATGTTGGAAACTTAGCCCCTAGAGTGATGGCATTAGAAAGTGGGGCCTCTAGGAGGCACATAGGTCATGAGGGAGAGCCCTCAAGAACGGGATTAGTACTCTCATAAAAGAGGACAGAGCCCCTAGCTCCTTCTGCCCTCTGAGAATACAAGAAGTCTGCAACTCAGAAGAGGACCCTTACCGGACCACGCTGGCACCCTGATCTTGGATTTCCAGCCTCCAGAACTGTGAGAAATAAATTTTTTAAAAGCGATGTTGCAATGAACACTGTTTTACATCTTTGTGCACTGTGAGATTTTTATTTCTGTAAGATAAAGACACAAAAAGTAAAATGTATGAATCTAGGGGCTTGATTTTCAAAAGTATAGGCCCTAAAAACAAAATTTCAAAACTATAGACCCTAAAAACAAAGTTTTTTCTTCAGGTCACAGCAAGTTCCTAAGTACCTTGTTAGTTTTTTTCAAATTTGGGGAGAAAATGAATTCCAAAGCTCTTTTAACTTGTTGATAGATACTGTAGTGTTGTGCCATATTTAGTTTATAATCCTCTTGCGCTGGAATAAGCAGATTAAGGGTGACTGATGATTTTTGTCTTCAGCATTTAAAACTCCTGGGTTTCTTTCTTTTTTTTTTTTTTTGTAACTGAGATATGACACATAACATTAGATTAGTTTCATGTGTATACTGTAATTCAATAGATGTATATATTGCAAAAATGATACTATAGTAACTCTAGTTAACACCTAATTAGCCTTGTGTTTCAGAAGCCACCTTATACTGTGGTATTTTGTGATAGCAGCAGCTCAAACAGACTAAGACATTATTGTTGTGCAACTTTTTTTTTTTTTTAGATATTAACTTGTATTTTGCTTTCTTTATTTTCCCCCTTTCAAGCCAGTAGCAGGTGCTTTTTGTTGGGTTAAGAAGTAGCCTGAAGTTGGGGCACCTGGGTGGCTCAGTGGGTTAAGCCATTGCTTTCAGCTCAGGTCATGATCTCAGGGTCCTGGGATCAAGTCCCACATTGGGCTCTCTGCTCAGCAGGGAGCCTGTTTCCCTTCCTCTCTCTCTGCCTGCCTCTCCGCTTACTTGTGATCTCTCTCTGTCAAATAAATAAATAAAATCTAAAAAAAAAAAAAAAAAAGGAGTAGCCTGAAGTCTACATTTCTTTCTTTTTCATAAAATCCCACGCTAACTGAGAGATTAAAATGACGTGCCAAAGCACGGGAGGTGAAGGATGTGTTTAATGTCAAGAGAAGCGTGAGTGTATCAAGATTCTTTCAGGTTAAAGAGACAAACCCAACTCAAACTGGCTTAAGGAAAAGAGGGAATTTATCTGCTCAAACAACAGAAAAATCAAAGGATTTTCTGGTTTCGGACATGGCTTGATCCAAAAGCTAATACGATGTTAATAGAAATCTGTCTCCCTTTTCCAGCTCCTTTCTTCTGTGATGGCCTTATTCTTTATTTTTTTATTTTTTTAAATTTTTTATAAACATGTATTTTTATCCCCAGGGGTACAGGTCTATGAATCACCAGGTTTACACGCTTCACAGTACTCACCATAGCACATACCCTCCCCAATGTCCATAACCCCACCCCCTTTCTCCCAACCCCCCCCTCCAGCAACCCTCAGTTTGTTTTGTGAGATTAAGAGTCACTTATGGTTTGTCTCCCCCCCAATCCCATCTTGTTTCATTGATTCTTCTCCTACCCCCTTAAGCCCCCATGTTGCATGTGATGACCTTATTCTTAAGCAGGCTCTTCATGAGTGCTTGGCAGACTTGGACACCAGCAGCACTCAGCACCCCCCCGCCCTCCAACTCAGCAACCCTAAAAGAAGAGCACCTCTTTTCCAAGGAGCTCCAGGAAAGGCCCGGGCTTGGCTTGGTCATGTGACCCACTCATTTCTGAAACAGTCACTGTGGCTCTGATTGGCCAGACCTGGCTTCTGTGTCTGGTCTTGCAGTCAGAGGATGCAATCAGCCCCTTGAAAAAAAGCTGGATTGTTTCGGTTTGAACCAAAGAAGGGGACACAGGTACTGGGCAAATATGCATCTGAGGAAAGCCAAAAGGGAAGAAGAGACGAGACAGAGGTCAAGAAATCAGGTATCTGAAAATCAGAAGGGGTAGGGGCTGGCTCAGTGTTTGGTGGCAGCACTTTGAGATGGTAAGACCTAAGAGGAAATGTGTCCTTAGTCCAGGGAGAAAGTCTTCCCCGCTCACCAAACTTCACCATGCCCCGAACGTGGGATGGACACAGAACTCCTGCACCATTCGGCCTTGAATATTAGAACTCTCAGCAGTAGCAAGTGTGGACAGATGACAAATGACTGGAGGGGGCTAATATTTGAACCATGGTCCTCTGCACAATCCTAGGGTAACCCAATCACCAGTAGATTTCCTATTAACAGGGAAGAAGGGATCTATTTAATTGGTTTTTAAAGTGCTACAGAGGGGACAAGATCTAGCCTGTTTGGGGACACTTCCCTGGGTGCTCAATTCCCAAAAGTGTCCTAGTAAAATAAAAGGGTGACATCATTTAGTTCACCTATCAGTGAAGTTACCACTTAGCAGGATTGCAGAAAGCTTGACAGTGAGAGGGGAATGATAGAAGACTGAACACAAACAGCTTAACTTACATACTTTTCTCCCCAACAAATTATATAGTATTTATAGGTTGTTTCTAAGCAGGACTACCTTTTATGGTTGCTTGCATTCCACATGCAGAAGAAGCAAATCATAGATTCAGCTGCTCATGTCTGAGCCAAGAAATCATGCAACTGGGACAAGCTATTTTTATTTCCTTCACACTAGCCAGGACAGAAGTGGTTCTCGATTTTGAAGTCAGAGAACCTAGGTTTGAAACCCAGATTCAACATTATTAGTTACTGCGCCTTGGGTAAATCATTCCCCTTTTGATGCATGGTTTTCTGGTCTACAAAATACCACTTCCACTTCACCTCAGGAGGAGGGTTAAAATGGCATATGGAAATACACAGAACCTGAATTTAATATTAGTTTCCTTCTCCAAACTCGTATTGAGTGTCACTATTTTTTTTTAAAGATTTTATTTATTTATTTGACAGACAGAGATCACAAGTAGGCAGAGAGGCAGGCAGAGAGAGGGGAGGAAGCAGGCTCTCCGCTGAGCAGAGAGCCTTACCCGGGGCTCGATCCCAGCACCCTGAGATCATGACCTGAGCTGAAGGCAGAGGCTTAACCCACTGAGCCACCCAGGCGCCCCGAGTGCCACTATTTCTTAATCACAATATTTAAAAATACATGTACTGATTTTCATGGGGTACTTGATATACTTCAGTTAAAATGTCATGTTATCATGGTATATGGGAAGCTCCTGTTATCTAAGGCCCAAGTTCAAGCAGCATTATTTGTAATAGCAAAGAACTCGGAGACTACCTAAATGAAATCAACAAGGGAGGAGGACACACACACACATACTATACAGCCACTAAAAATGCAGATTTATATTTAGTGACACAGAAAGATACCCATCATAAGTAAAAAAGAAAGTGGTGGGAGGCATGTATAATATGATCTTTTGTTAAAACTGAACAGGACATAGCCATCATACACACACACACACACACACACCCCAAGCATCTATCTATCTATATATATAGGACAGAGAGAGAGTATATGCATCTATATATATATAGTAAAAACAGCAAAATATCTGCAAGAAACCTTATAAACTGTTAATAGTGGTAATTTCTGAAAGGTAGATGGGGGAGACTTTTAATTTCCTATACTCATTATTTTTTAACTTTACAGACATGTTACCGTAAAAAAAACAAAAACAAAAAAATCCCTTTGCCCCAGTTTAGGGTTATGGTAACTTCCTTCTCCATAACAGCACTTGGGACAAGAAAAGTTACTGATGACCCCAAAACAGCAAAAATGAGGTAAAGTGGGGGTGACACCCAGTAGGAGTCCACTACTCACTAACAACATCAGTAAGATATGAGGTACTTAAAAGCTTTCTTAGATACGTGGATTATTTTTCCTCTAGAGCAATTTATTATGCATAATGGAAAGGATTTTCTTTGATTGGTTTTTCTTTTTTTTTTTTTTTTTTTAAAGATTTTATTTATTTGACAGAGAGAGATCACAAGTAGGCAGAGAGGCAGGCAGAGAGAGAGAGAGAGGAGGAAGCAGGCTCCCTGCTGAGCAGAGAGCCCGATGCGGGACTCGATCCCAGGACCCTGAGATCATGACCTGAGCCGAAGGCAGCGGTTTAACCCACTGAGCCACCCAGGCGCCCTCTTTGATTGGTTTTTCAACTGCATTTGCATTTTGCCACAGAGAACAAAGCAATATAAAAGAATGAGTTGTTTTTTAAATTTATTTAAGAAAATATGTCAATTGTCTAAGACAACCAAATTAAATATTTAAACAAGAAAAGAGTGCCAGAGTGAGGACTCAGCATTTATTTTACTGACTGGCTCTGACAGATAATAGGGATTGATTTAATAGTGACCAAATACAGTGGCAGGATTTACTAAAGGGCCATAACATGGCCGGTTGGGGATAACTACATCTAAAATGAGATCAAATCCTTGAATCCATTCCTTTTAGCAGAAATAATTAAAACCACCTTGGCAGAACCGAGTCTTTGCAAAACGTACCAAATATATGGCTTCAAGATAGCTGAGAACCTGAAAGCTTGAAGAAGCCTCCAGAGAGTTCTCTCAGGATCGACAGGGTGCTTGCATCATCCTGGTCCTCTTTGGGTTGGTATCGACAGTGGAGCACTAGGAACTTGGTAGGAAAGGGTCTTCAGTCCACAAAGGGTCTTGAGTAGTAAAGGTCCTAGTCTTGAATCCTAAGGAGGTCAATGACACTGGCATATTATACAGTCAAATACCTACCAATAAAATAATCACATTGACTTGAAAGGGCTGATCTAGGAAAGCCTCTGCTTTCAGAAAGATTGTCACTGAAACAGTCCTGGCACATAGATGGCTAGGTCTCTCAAATACAGTTTCACAGTTTTCCTTCATAACCCAGGCCAAATTTAATTATGATAATTCAATTCACATGTAAAGCAATGTGCCAGGTCTCTAAGGGAAATGAGAAAGCCACATTACTCACATTCAAGAGTTTATAATCTAGTGATAGGGAGATGTTTATTAGTAAGAACAGCAGCAACTAATGTTGAATGCTTACTATGAGCCAGGCACTTTCCATGCTTTCTCATTTAAACCAACAAGAACCCTATGACACAGGTACTGTTAACCCCGCTCTATAGGTAAAAAAAAAAACCAAGGCTCACAGAGGCTAAGAGATTTATCAAGGGTCACACAGCTAGTATTTTGGAACATAGATTTGAATCCAGGCAGTCTACTCACCTCAAATAAGTTCTATTAGAGGTAGGAGCCAAAGAGAAAGCACCCAAAAATGAGCTATGTTTCAAATATGAGCAGGACTAGGGACAACTGCGAGGAGGAGGAGGTAGTGCAGTCACAGCCAAGACAAAGAGCAGGTGTAGTGCAAGAATGGAGACGAGCTAGTTTGGCTGTGTAAGGTGAAGAGATACAATGGTAGAAAGACGGAAGAGACGGACTGAAGCCAGATCAGGAAGCAAGGCTGAAGAAGTCTGCACTTCATTCTGTAGAGTGGGAATGACAGGAACTCAAAGAAATGATATGCTTTCTTTTGGGTAATTTTAAGGTAATTTTGGTAGAAATTAGTGGGATGGGACAGATGGAGATTAGCGGAAGTTAGACTGGTTCAGATTCTATAGAACACAAACAGCTAGCTGTCCTAGGTCAACTGTCCGAGGACTTTTTTGTCACAGACATTTCTTCCTGTGTGGGGTGCCTGCTTTGCTATTGTGTGACTTTGGGGAAGACGGTCTGCTCTTCTGAGGCCTTGATTTCTTCATCTGGAAAATGGAAACACTGGATGCGCTCTTTTGTATTTCATCCAGCTCTAAAATCTTGAGTCTCATGAAAAATCTCCTCTTGAAATTTAATCTTGGGTCGTCCGTCTGTGTGTGGAACTGAGGCTGAATTGTAGAAAACTTGAATATGCTTGAAAATACCATCCCATTGTTTTCTCCTCCTGGGAAAAGAACCAAAACTCTAAAAAAATAATACAGCATTATGTTTTCTGTCTTTGATACCATTTATAAATACCTACTTTTATTTTGTTGCTGGGTAACTGGGACCCAGAAGAGTTGACTTTGCATGAGAGGAGTCTTCTAGTCTTGGTGTTTTTCCTATAATCTCCTCATACAGTAGTTAGAACAGAGTTAGTGGAAGACTAAGTCAAATGAGGTGTCTATGGACTCATGTTATTGTGGTTTTCTTGGCCCCAATGTGGGGCTTGAACTCATGACCTCGAGATCAAGAATTGTATGCTCCACCAACTGAGCCAGCCAGGTACCCTCACGTTGTTTTTAAAGCTAGTCTGTTTTTTTGTAAGGTATTACCAAAGAGAAGGAAAAGTGTTTTCTCCCACTCTCTTACAGGTTGTGTACGTCTACCATTACAATTTCCAACTGACCTCTTCAGTAATGTTCATAGATTTCTTCAAATACTTCTCATCTGTGTTATACACCAGGGTAGATTTGGATAGTGTGAAGATAGGTGATCAGCTCATCCCTTTTGCCTGGAACTTTCCCAGTTAGAACACCAAAAGTCTCATTTCCCAGGAAACCCCTCAGCCTCAGGCAAATGGGGGTAACTGGCACCCTAAGAAAATAAGATGCCTTTATGATCCAGAACTCAAGAACATCCAAATCCTACTTTGCCTTTATCTTCCAACTCCCCAAGAGGTTCCTGGAAGGGCCGTTATAAAGAAGAAACAGCAGCAAAGGGCAAATGTAGTGCTTTATATTCGGCTGGGCTAATCCTGAGACCGCTCGAGAAAGCTACAGTAAGGCTGTGACGGAGCACATGTATGACTCTAAAGACTTGAGCCCTCTGTCCTCTCCTTCAACCCAAATTTTAAAATTTTGGAAGCCAAATCCTTTGGCCTGCAGTGAAGTAGAAACAGAAGACTGAAGCAAAGACGAACGGTCCTAGGTTGATGTGCGAGGGAGAAAGGTGAGACGGCTGGCTTTGAGGGCCTTGGCTCAGTTCATAAAATCATGACGCAGAAGAGAGAGCCACATATGTGTGGGCTCTTAGTGCTGATTGACTCTTCTTACTGGTAAACATGCCCTAATCCATATTCTGGAATATTACCAGCATCTCTTCCCGAGGAGGGAGCTGGGGGTGGGAGTGGGAAGAAGAGGAAGATCTCCCCCTGCCAAGGCTAACAGAGTAAGACCAAGGGGCAGAGCAGTATCACTGCGTGAATATGTAAAACCTCTGTAAGAAATCAACTTCTGAAATGAATTTTTAAAATCAAAGCTTATTTCAAAGCAATAGGAGCCTTTTTAGTTTCTTTAGTAGACAATTTATTTTGATAAACTTGCTCAATAACAAAAATACAAGTGAAGAAAATTATGTTCATTTTATACAGTTTGTATTAACAATTTGTTTTGAAACTATTAAGTGAAAAATGTTATAACCAATTAGAAAACAATTCTTAATAAAATTTGGGGTAATATACAGACCTTGATCACAAACTCTAAAATCTTTTGAGGTGATACAACTAGGAAGTCCTGTGTAGGGAATCCAACCTACACAGGCCATGTTTTTCCTTCATATATTTTTATCCTTCAAAAATTAGTTCTGAAAGACAGCTTACTGTTTTGAACTGTGAATGTAAATTTAATTTTTAAAAGAAGATCAAAGTGGGTTGATAAAACAGTTACTACAATCGGAGTAACTTGTGGCTAGTAGTCTTTTAATAAAGACAAAATAAATGCAACATGTTCTTCCCATGAAGCCCACGATGCAAAATAATAGCTAAAAGTATATCTAAAGTTAGTTTCCAATACTTTTTCAGGGCCTTTTCTCTAAATCAATAGACTGTATGTCACCAGGACTATTATTTTACTTAAGATATTAAACAGTGAATTCACAGAACATCAAGCAGGGATATCAAAGCTTTAGGCAAAAGGGTAAAAATCAATGAAGTGTTTTGGTCATTTAGAACATTTAAAAAAAAAAAAAGAGCCATCCTTCAAAAACAAAACAAATGGAAGAGAAAATAGGATAAGAAGACGAGTCAGAAAAATTACATACACACATTAACAACATAGAACATGGATTACCTTTGGAAAGAATCATACTGAAATGTTTGCTTTTAACGAACTGAAGATTTTTCATGTTTACAGATGTTTAGGCATGTTCAATAGGAGCTTCCAAAAATTCCAAACTAATTTAAGTCTTGTGCAAATAAAACCTATAAATAGTTTTCAGCAGATTTTACAGTGATGTTCTTAGGTATGAGAAGAATGCACACACTCTAAAAACAATGTAACAGACAAAAGTTTGACAAATGATTGCACCATAAAACAGTGTTTTATATACAGTTTACAAGATATGATTTCCTGCTATAAATTAATACTGTACTATATAGTACTTATTATAGTGACCTTTTTAAAAGCAACTGCTGACAGTTGTCTATCTTTCCACTTACAGGATTTATAGAATTTTATATGAATGAATCCATTTCACTGTTTGGTCTGGAAGAGTACAGATTTGACTTCAGATACTACTTGATGGGATGGTCTCAATCCTGGGTAGCGTGCTGACTGGTTAGAGGGAGTGTTCCTCTATCAGCCCTTTATGCACTGGACCTCCAAGACATGATGAAATTAAAGACAACTTGATGGTTTGGGTAATAGATACAAATAAAACCTTAAATTTTGTCATCTTATATGCAATACCACTGTAAGTGAAAGTAGTAAACAGTGGGGAAATTCTTAGCAGCTGAGAAACTTTCTCTCCCCATGCTCATGATCCAGTTAAAAATATTTTGAGAAACTATTTACAATAAAATTCATCTTTTGGAAGAGAAAAGCTCTTGGTCATATCATAAATTAAGCTGAGCCATACTTTGCTAACACTTTATCTCAGTGGTATAATGGTGACAACCACAACCTTCCTTCAAAGTGATCCATTCGATTGAGGACCAATCAAATCACAATGGGAACTGCAATCCCAAATGTCCATGGAACACAGAATCCAGTGGTATTCTCAGAATTAACGAGACATCATAATACTTGGGAAAAATAGTCTCCTTCAGTCATTTCCCAAAGGTTTCTTTGACCCTGGGAAGGAAAAGTGTGACCTTCCCCCAGAACACTCAAGGAATGCACCACAGTGGTGGTTCACCTCCTACCCTGACTCCTGAGTGAGCTGAAACACTGGGGTTTTCTTTCACAATAAAATACTGTTGAATTAACAGTAAGATATATGAACATCAAACAAGCCAGTGTGAAACACAGCAGGCTCCTCCATCTTATACTCTGAATATCTGAGGAGGCAGCCCCATTTATGAAGTAACCCTTTTATAATTTATAATTGAGCTTTCAAAACAACAGTGCATTCGTTTCTGTTTGTGTGAAGCATGGACTACATGGGACTCAAGCTCTACTAATAGGGACATTTGGGTTGCTGTTTCACTAGAAAGGAGAAAAACTTAGCTCCATTGCCAAAAAAGAGCCTCCTGCCCCACATTTCAAACAGGAGATGATCTATAGTGTTCATCTGGAAAAAGAACTAAGCACTGATATGAAAGCATGGAAATGTGGAGAAGAGAAATACCGTATTTTAAAACTATTTGTGGATTCGGGGTTTAGCTGCAATGCTGCTTCTAGGAGAAAATGTAAAGCTGTGGGTTTAGTACAGCCCTTTAAAGTAAATGCAAAAATGTTAGCTTTTAAGCAAACAAAGGCATATAGCATATAAAGAAAATACTGTATTGCTCAGGTTTTTTGGTAAAGGAGATATATTAATAATGCTTACATGAAAAGAACATACATTTAGTTTTTATAGCAGAGTGCAGTTAGTGTGGTAGACAGCCAAAGTATTATAAATTGATCTTACTAGTGAATTTTGTGTTTATGTAAAGTTGTGTGCTTGAACATAGAAAATGCATTACTGATGTAACAGACAGAGCTGGTAGAAAAAGAGAACCCCTGTACAACAGATGACAGTTGCCAATAATTTAAATAGTGTCAGATCCCCCAAATTATAAGGTTTTACATGATCTTACCTTCTACTATCATATACAAATAAATTAATCCTACAAAGAATTTTAGCTTAACTTAAAATTGGACCTAGAAAGGCATGGGATTATTTGTACCTATTACAAAACCTGTTAAAATCAAGGGCTGCTACAAAGAATGAGGTAAACTGAAGACTCTCTCCACTATGCAGCCTTCAGATAAATGGCTTTTTTTTTCTATTGAGTTCTAGGTTTGCACACCACAGTGTTTTGCTAGCAAAGCATTCAGAGTTCTCTTCCAGGAACTGTTTGTATGTGTGTGTATATAAATTTACACACACATACACACACACACACATATATACACACTGTATACTGCATCAGCAAAATATATATATTATATATATATTTATATAAATATAAGGAATATTTCCCCCACCCACCCACCCCAACAACATGTCTCTTAGTGTTTGATTTTTTTTTGTTTTGTTTTGTACACAGAGAATAGGGAATTTCAGGATTTTTACATACATTTTAGCAAACAAGTTTTGATCTATTGGCTTCTTGGTGTAGTAATGCAACAGCAAATCATTCTGGTGCCAAAGGCTCATACCATTACAAGGAAGCTGTGAACACTAATTTCTTAGGAGGTGAGGCCAGCCCCACATGAACTTCTCTTGTAACCCTCTGGTCCACCATGATTCATAAATACTTAGACTTTTTTTTCATCAATCATTAGACGTTAAAAACAGAACAACAGAGTCACAAAGGGCCACATGCTTTTTAGTATAAAGCATTCTCCTTCACTAGGTTGCTATCACAGTGCAGATCTGACTGCCTGAATATGCTCAGGAGATTTAGTCAATATTGTCTGTATTTGGTTATGGAAAAGGCTCTCCTTATTGTTTTTTTGTTTGTTTGTTTTGTTTTTAAATCCAAAGTGCATAGTGAGAACAAATCAAAGCATTTTTTTTTCCTTCTCAGCATCAGTTTCATCCTAGCATCTTCCTATGAGAGGACTACTCAGATGCCTCGCCTTTGTCCTCCCCCCTCCAAAAATAAAAAAATAAAATAAAATAAAAAATAATAGAAGAGTTGAGCAGTTTAGACATTCATCAGCCTGGTAAACAAACTTTGCCAGCAAATAGAAGTCCTACTATTGTAAAGAAAATTGATAAGACAAAAAGTACATATGATGACCCAACTACTGTGTTGTTGGGTAATTTATAAGGTTGACCTCCGACTTCATTGATGTAAAATCCTATCGGAAATATTAGGGCAGCCATACAGAAAAGGATCACTGTAAAACAAACCAAAACACAACATTAGTAACATGGTTTGGTGATTAAGAAAACAATGAAAATCTGGCACAAAGGAAGTTTGTGGATTGATAACAAGGGTTGTGGATTGATAACATGGCCAAACCTGTTAAAACATTGACCACTTGTCAAAAGATTTTACATCTTCTACAGATCACGTAATATCCCCAAAGCCTAACAATTATATATAGGAAAAGCTGTGCTAGTCTTTAATTGTGTTAGGATGATTTTGAGTATCAGCATAAGAAAGGTCTCCAAACTTACTAAGTAAGTGTTTATATAAACAATTCTTTTTTTAAATTTTAATTAAAAAATTGAATTCCTGTATATTTAGTAGAAATGTATTAATTTCAGGTTGTGCATAAACTCTACTTGAACACTTAAAATAGTGACTAAGGGCTCGAGCTAGAATTAGAGAGGGGCTGTGTTCTGGTTCCACTACTTATTAGCTGTGCAATCTTAGGCTTCTGGTTCCGTTCCCTTATAAAAATGGGGTAAATACTAGAAGGATAAAGACAATGTCAAGTCCCTGGCACTGTGCCAGGTTGATAGTAAGTTCTGAATAAATGTTGCATATTATCAGTTATTACTCTGCCAATTCTCTGTTCCTCTCAGTTGATATTAGAAGGAATTGGAGAAAAGGTACAAATATAGTACTATTTATCTTACTCTTATTTATTACTTAGTGGAAAGAACCTCAGACTTCTGAGATGATTAGTCAACTGTCAAGAGTGGTTCTCTCTCATTATGGACAATGTTAGAAAAAAATAAAATCTCTCTCGGGTTTTCTGAGTACACGGATTAAAATGGGGCTGGGGGGGGCTTCTTTGCATTTTGTATGCAAACACAATGAAATATATTATTTGCTAAAATTTTTCTAGAAAGGTATCTAGAAAACCTAGCATCTGGGCAGAATTCCATGGCCCCCTGTTTAAGCAAACAGCTTGTGGCCCGGGCTACCAAAGAAATACTCTTCCAACTGTACACAAATTACCTGTTGATAGGCTAGCTTTCCCAAGAGAATGTTTCATGCTTTTTGAAAGTACATTGGTCAAATGTTCATAGTCCTTCAAATTTCTTTGGAGGCAGAAACATTTCTTCAGCGTAATATGAAGACAGGTTACTATACTCACTGCATGTGAAGGGGTGAAGCTTTCCATTATTAACTGAATGAGAAACTTCCTCCAAGTTAAACATATCCCCAGGAATACAGACTAAGTCCTGGATAAATAGAGCAGCTGACAGTTGTCCTAAATTATTTTTGTGTTAATCAATCAACAAATTTAATAGGAGAGACCTTAAACAGCCAATTAGGAATCTTTTCCTGGAAGAAATACCTCTAGGGTAATATCCAAGGTATTAAAAAGTAACATTTTCTTAATTACTACTGGTTAATAGAACACATCAGCATTCTTGTTAGCTTTGCACCACCAAGATGGACTATCTTATATTATACAGACAGCCTACTTCATTTTGGGCCAACAACCACATCAAATAATGTTACATAAGTGAATTTGTACACTTTCAGGTGCAAAGGAACAAATGAAAAATTCACATATGAAGTATTAGATCTTTTGGCCTTTCTGTTGCTCCATCACCAGCAAGACTATTAGTGCTGTCAATGCCCTCTTATCAGTGTTACATATCACCAATTTCTAACAGTTATTATGCCTTAATATGGTTTGGTAAATAAAATGAAACCGTAATCCAAGTAGCTATACACAATCTAACCGAAAAACAATGGGATAGTTATTGCTTTAAAAACAATTTGTTAATGTTGACTCATATAATCGCAAGAAACACATAATCTAGAAGTGCTTAGAGATATGCAGATATTACAACTGTTTGCTCTGTTTATGTGCCAACTTCACTCCTATCTTTTTCTACTTTCTGCTCTAAAATAAAAATCTATCCTTCATAATAGAGTAATCATTTAATGATTATATTTCAAGTAGAGGGGCGCGTGGGTGACTCAGTGGGTTAAAGCCTCTGCTTTCGGCTCAGGTCATGATCCCAGGGTCCTGGGATCAAGCCCCACATCGGTCTCTCTGCTCCGTGGAGAGCCTGCTTCCTCCTCTCTCTCCCTGCCTGCCTCTCTTGCCTACTTGTGATCTCTGTCTGTCAAATAAATAAATAAAATCTTAAAAAAAAAAAAAGTAGAGTTTAATATTTTACAAGAGTTAAATACTTTCCCAATTAGTTATGAAAAGTTTAATCAAATACTGAGGAAGCAGTAAACTTCTATTTGATCTAATTTTGGTTTTTAATCCAAAGAGTTAGGTTCTCTATACTTTTGGCAAGATTTAGGATAAGTGGATGAGTTTCCTTTTAAGCTCTTGGGACCTGTGAGGTTACTTTAGATCTTAAAATATTATTATTTTTTAAAGATTTATTTATTTATTTATTTAACAGAGAAATCACAAGTAGGCAGAGGCAGACAGAGAGAGAGAGGGAGAAGCAGGCTCTCCGCTGAGCAAGGAGCCCGACGTGGGGCTCAATCCCAGGACCCCGAGATCATGACCCAAGCCAAAGGCAGAGGCTTTAACCCACTGAGCCACCCAGGTGCCCCACAAATTTTTTTTTTTTAAGATTTTATTTATTTATTTGACAGAGAGAGAGATCACAAGTAGGCAGAGAGGCTGGCAGAGGGCCAGGGGGAAGCAGGCTCCCTGCTGAGCAGAGAGTCCAATGTGGGGCTCGATCCCAGGACTCTGAGATCATAACCTGAGCCAAAGGCAGAGGCTTAACCCACTAAGCCACCCAGGCTCCCTAGATCTTAAAATATTATTAATGCTGATATCTATCAACTTTTGACAATTAAATTTTGGGTCCTATATATAAGACTATAAAGACATCACTTCTTATCTTCCATGGCGGAGATTTCTGGATGGTGAGACTCAGATACTGAGTTCGCTGGGAGACGGCCATGTAAATTACAGCGGCAGAGTTAAGTAAGGATAAGGGTCAGACTTGAAGAAAAAGACACATCTTTGTTACCCTTGCCCCCACAGGCTGGCTGCATCACGTGTAGCTCTCCTCTGAGAGAGTTCCCCACTGTGTAAACCTGTTAGAAAATGTTACCCTGATATTTTTACCAAAACTACAGTTTAAGAGGAATGGAAATACATACAATAGAAATAAAGTACATTTTCAAAGGTTGAATGGAAATATCAGGGGGCGCTAGATGCCTCTCAGAACTGCCACCCTAGTCCTAGTGGACTAGTCCTAGTGGACTAACCCTGTTAACAAAAACAATGTATTTAAGGAAGCTGAGAAGAGTAACATAGTCCTATGCTTACTTAGATGACATTAGCTATGAGTATATTGCTCAGCTAAAAAACCAAGGTACAGAACAGTATAAATAGAATATATATTCATAGAACATTCACACATATACATATATGTTTCTATGCATAGGACACCTCTGGTAGGAAATCCCAGAAACTGGTAACAATAGTTGCTTCCAGCAAAGAGGTACTAAATGGAAAGGTGATGAAGCCACATGAGACTTACTTTTCCAGTGTCAATCCTTTCTTAGGCTTTGAATTATGTATTATATGCACATATTATTTTTAGAACTTATATTATTTAACTAAAAAATAAAGGGTAAACATGTTACATTTGGAAGTAGCTACATATACTTATGTATCTGTTGAAAGGAATTGAAAAACAAGATAACCATAGTTCTTTCTGTTTATTGGGTTCCAAGAACCAAAGGCTCACATAAGCATTTTAATGCTTTCTTTGACTCATACTAGAGTAGTGTTATTATTAAATTACATTTTATATTTTTGGTATTCAGAGCATATGCCTTCCCAAATGTTAACTAAATCCAGAAACTAAATCCTGCCACTTTGACTTTATATTATTCCTTAAAGAATGAATTCTATCTGAATAAGTAATTGTTATCTGTGAGTAAAGAGTCCCTTAAAATTCCTCATCAATTAATTTAGCAGCACTGTCTCTACAACTGCCTGCGGACCCTACTATTCAGAAAAGAACGGTCTCAAGAGGTCTATTTGACCTCAAACAAGGTCATCAACTTGTTATACATTTCTTAATAAGAACGGAGAAGACTTGGGACGCCTGGGTGGCTCAGTGGGTTAAAGCCTCTGCCTTTGGCTCAGGTTGTGATCCCAGGGTCCTGGGATCGAGTCCCGCATTGGGCTCTCTGCTCGGTGGGGAGCCTGCTTTCTCCTCTCTCTGTCTGCCTGCCTCTCTGCCTCCTTGTGATTTCTGTCTGTCAAATAAATAAATAAATAAATCTTTAAAAAAAAAAAAAAAAAAAAAAAGAACGGAGAAGACTTTTTTAGTCAAAGTCAACTTGATCTAAATTTTAAAAATAAGGGAGATGTACAGATAGAAATAAAACAGAGCCAGAAACATATACATTAAAGAGTTTCATAGAGAGATAGGGAGAAAATGAGACTCATGAACTAATATCTCTGTCTTAAGGTCTTAAGGATAAACTGAGCTTTAACATTAATAAGGATCCAAGGGATTATGGCTTACCCCTACCGTACAAGTTCTAAATGAAAATATCAAGTGAAAGTAAGCCATGTTATACTATTCACTTTTTTTTTTTTTTTAAAGATTTTATTTATTTATTTGACAGAGAGAAATCACAAGCAGGCAGAGAGGCAGGCAGAGAGAGAGAGAGAGGAGGAAGCAGGCTCCCTGCTGAGCAGAGAGCCCGATGCGGGACTCGATCCCAGGACTCTGAGATCATGACCTGAGCCGAAGGCAGCGGCTTAACCACTGAGCCACCCAGGCGCCCTACTATTCACTTTTTAAAACTTACACAAACCTGATATAATTATAAGGCATTGAATTAGAAGTTAAATCCCGTGGTATTTGGCATAAGGAGTGTTATCCTATTTTTTAGAGCAGAGTTTCTCAACAGGGCCTATTGCCACTTTGGGCCTCATAAGTCTTTGTTGTGGGGAGCTGCCCTTTGCATTTGTGGGAGGTTTTGTCATTATCCCTGGCCTCTATTCAAGATGCCAGTAAGACCCCCTTAGCTGTGACCATCAAAAATGTTTCCAGACATTGACAAATATCCCCTGTGTGGGGGGGATGGGGGGGGCAAAATTGCTTTAGAAAGAAGCAAGAAAGCAAAATTACAGAAATATCTTTCCTTTGTGCATTTTTTCCTGCTTTTAACTTGGGAAAAGCCCCTGATGTGCCGGGAAATTAAACGAATTTTGTAGAGTACAAGAGAATGTATAATATATATCATACCCTGGGGCAGAGCTTAATGGAGTATGAAATGTTGATCAATAACTATTAACCAAATGTGTTGGTTTTTTCAATGGTCACACAACTCACAGTAGAAATTCAAAATTAATATTAAAAAACAAACCACCACCTTAATCTAATTTATATTTCTGTACATTTTGTTCTAGATTTACTTTTATTTGGTAGAGGATACCAATACCTTCAAGAAGAGTAAAAGACTCAGGCTAGTGATAGCTCTGAGCCCAGACCTGGAACGCTTATGTCACAATGTGAGCAAAACCAAAATTCATTAATATAGCATTTCATACAAAGCAATTAATGTTGTGGATGTCTTGATCTTGTGGTGAGAATTCTGAAGAACTGATGGTACTGTGTAGAGTCTATATGACGGCCACAGCAAGTGGTGCTCTTTGATGATTATGGAGTCCTTATGACTGATTCTTGATATCTTCATTAAATACCAGTGTGCATGCCTTCTAGTAATTTAGTAAGCACAGATTACTTACTTCCAGTGAATGCTATCCATCGAGCATATTTTGTAGCTTCTCTCCGCCAGTGGGAAGCCACCAGCAAACCACATGTGACAGTCAATGAAATGATTCCCATGATGATAAAAAACAGTGTGGTGACCCACTCTGGGGGAAGCCGAGGTGGGATGCACGTCCGGTCTCGTCCATGGATTGTTTGACACTGTCGCACGAGGCCCACAGTGAGTGCTCCTGGGGAGATGCAGAAGGTGGGAGTATTTTAATAGGTTTGGCCTTCCTGAGAAGTATCCCCCACCAACACTCCTTTAGTCCTTAAATCTTATTTCTGTGTAGGTCACGCAGGCATTTAATTCCACTGAGTCTCACTATTCAGCATTCCATTGCAGTTACACTTAACATACAAAGTGAACTAAAAAAAAAAAAAAAAAAAAACCACCTCACAAAACGCAGTTCTTTCAGTCATTCATTAAGCAAATACTTTTCAGAGTACTTTGTATGAGGCAGTGAGTGTTCTGGGCTCCAGGGAAACAACAGTGAACAAGATAGATGGAGCTCCTGGTCTTGCTGAGCTTACACACTAGCCCAAAGAACTGGAACTCTTCTATTTGCAGATCCAAGACTCACTGTATATTATCTGATTTTGGATGAGGAGAAAAACACCTTTCAGGAAACTGTAGACAAACTTGAAATACGTCTACTCATAATATATAGATACAATTAAATAATGGATTAAATATTAGAACCAATATATTTTATTAAAGTGAAAAGGCCTAAGAACAGGGGTGCCTGGAGGGGGTTGGTTGGTTAAGCATCCAACTCTTGGTTTTGGTTCAGGTCATGATCTCAGGGTCCTGGGACTGAGCCCCACACTGGGCTCTGTATTCAGCACAGAGTCTGCTTGAGATTCTCTCTCCCTCTCCCTCTGGACTTCCCCTGGCTTGCAAGCTCTTGTTCTAAAATAAATAAATAAACAAAAACATATAAATAAAATCTAAAAAAAGAAAAAGAAAGGTCTAAGAATATTACAATAGAAATACTTTTCAATTAAATTCAAGAAAATGTTGGGAAAACTAGTGGGTTCCTCCCTGTGGTAAGTTCAACAACTCCTGTGCAATGCACAAGTGTTCAGATTGCTAAACCATTACTAGTATGCTTCAGCAGAAAAGCATAAAGTCATTAGTGATAATTTTTCAAATACCCCTTCTCCCATTTACATAACATGATGGCAATTTTTGTAAAACATTAGGTGCTATTTTTTTTTGAAGATTTAATTTATTTATTTGACAGACAGAAATCACAAGTAGGCAGAGAGGCAGGCATAGAGAGAGAGGAGGAAGCAGACTCCCTACGGAGCAGAGAGCCTAATGTGGGACTCGATCCCAACACCCTGGGATCATGACCTGAGCCGAAGGCAGAGGCCATTAGGTGCTTTTTTTACATAAACATGTTCTTGTATCAAATCCAAGGAACTCCTCTATCAAACGTGGGATAAATTAATTTACAGAAAACCAGATAAGGGGAAAATATTTGTTTTATTCTCTTCCCATTAAGAACAATTAAAATGTTACTTTTGAGTGAAAATTGTTTCTTTCTCCCTTTAAAAGCAAGTGCAAATGGGAAAATGTTGCTTAAAACACAAGAAATTTCTGGAACCATTGAAAGCATAAAAGATTTCTGCATCTTTTTTTTGGGGGGGGGTCTTAATTATTTTCTCAATTTGAACAAAAATGATGACAATACCAACAACAAAAACATTTGCCCTGCGATCATGACCTTAGCTGAAGGCAGAGGCTTAACCCACTGAGTCACCCAGGCGCCCCATCTTAGGTTAGTTCTTACTTTCCGTTTATGGCCATGACAAAGAGCGTCAGGGCTCAATTTTTTTTTTTTTTAAAGATTTTATTTATTTATGTGACAGGCAGAGATCACAAGTATGTGGAGAGGCAGGCAAAGAGAGAGGAGGAAGCAGGCTCTCTGCTAAGCAGAGAGCCTGATGCGGGGCTCGATCCCAGGACCCCGGGATCATGACCTGAGCCGAAGGCGGAGGCTTTAACCCACTGAGCCACCCAGGTGCCCCAGGGCTCAAATTTAACATAACCTCCTGTGCCTGTAGATCTGAGTGGGATTGTTCCTGCTTCCCCTCCTGACTGGCATACCACACCAGGTGAATACAAACAGAACAAGTAAGAAAATGAAAATTAGAGCTATCCCTTCCACAAAGCAAATGGAAATAAGCTGACAGATGTTCGGCTTTAAAAGAATTATGTTCCTGTATTTACAAAAGTCCTCATTACCACAAATTGAGATCAAACACTCTGCAGCTACGTTCTGGAAGAAAAGAAGGCTTAAGCTAGCTGATAGTCATAAGATATGCTGTATATAAGAAAAGCAATTCACAAAATTGTGAATTATTGAATGTCTTTGTGTCCAGCACTGTTATAGTGGTTAGAGATTCCAAAAACTAATACTCTGTCACACTTACAGTGAAAATAGATTTTCCCTAAATAAATTATACAGTCTAGTACAAAGACTCAACATTGTTGCTAACGTTCATTTTCATGAGTAAGACTCTAAGTCAACATAGTTTCTATCATAGTCACATATTTTCCATAAGCTGTCTGGGGAAAGAGATCTGCAAATGTACCTGTGCTGCTACTATTACATCTTATAAATTCTGGTACTGTTAGTATCCAAACTCACACCAGGTCTTTAAATCTCAACTTTTACTTCAAAGAATTATGTCCCGCTTGTAGATTCAAATCCATTGCTTATGTTGACTAGCCAAGATCTTTTACATCCTCCAAATTCTCTGGACATGGCACACAGTCGTGTACTTGATTTTTTTTTTTTTTAAAGATTTTATTTACTTATTTGACAGACAGATCACAAGTAGGCAGAGAGGCAGGCAGAGAGAGGGGAGGAGAGAAGCAGGCTCCCTGCCAAGCAGAGAGCCCAATGTGGGGCTTGATCCCAGGACCCTGGGATCATGACCCGAGCCGAAGGCAGAAGCTTTAACCCACTGAGCCACCCAGGCGCCCCTCGTGTACTTGATTTTAAGGTAATTTCTTTTTATCTCAAACAGAAAATGGGCTTTGAAGGAAGGAACTGACCCCTCACTTGACTGGTAACCCCCAGAATGGCCTGCAGCAGTGGGCACGAAGCAGGAATTAATAAGCAATTGGTGAACTTAAAAGAATTTAAAACGAGCTGTATTTAAAATCACATAGCATTAAATAGTTTCTTCTACAGACCTTGTCTTGGGGTGATTTCCTAAAGCGCACTAATTAATAATTTAGGCACAAGCTCATTCACTGATTTTTGTTTTGTTTTACCCAACAGGTCTTTTGCTTCTGTAAGGGGCCTGTAATTCCATTTCTCAAACAACCAATCCATCTTCACCCTGCAGCTGTTTCCTAGGTAACCAATCCAGCCAAATAAAAGACTTGCACACAATAGGAAAAAGGAAACCAAACTAGGATCTACAGCATCCCACATGCCTCTCAGTAGCTCACCTGTATAGCATTACACACAAAAGGAAGTCATAATGAGTCTTAGACTGTTGAGTGGGTATCTTAACCAAAGAGGCTTCTGACTCTCATCATCTATAGATCTAGACACTGCTGAAAAGATTTAACTGAACCAGTCTGAGCATGTCTGTTGCCACAATGAGGATGATTATAAAGCAAGTCATCACTACAAGTAAAAGCTGTGCCACAGAAAATCGGAAACACAAGGGTTATAAAGCAGACACACAAACCCAACAGAGTCTGTCAGAGCTAACTGCATCTAGTAAGTGCTTGCCTACCTGGCCACAGAGGGCAGTGGGATGACAGGGTTTCTGATGAGAAGAAGTCAGTTGTCAGCAGCACTGAGGATCTTGTGGATAGGGAAATACACTTTTTTCCTGCTGTTTTTCATGATTTTATGTCTTTGGTTTTTTACTATGATTTGTCTATGTGTGGTTTAAAATCTACCTTTACCTGGAATTTGTTGAGATTCTTCAATGTGCAAATTTAAACTTTTCATCAAATTTGGAGAGATTTCAGTCCTTATTTTGTCAGTTATTCTTTCAACTCCTTTCTTTCTCTTTTCCCCTCCTAGGACTCCCATGATATATTTGCTGGAAGGCCTGGTAATGTCCCGTTGGTCTCTCAGCGAAGGCAGACACTTAACAACTGAGCCACCCTGGTGCCCACCCCACTGGTCTCTCAATTGTTCTATTCATTTATTATTATTTTTCTGCTTCTCAGATTAAATCATTTCAATTGACTTGTCTTTGAATTTGCTGAGTCTTCTGCCAACTTTTCATTTCAGTTATTGCTCAGGAATTTCTTTTTTCTTTATATAATTTCCATCTTTTTATTAGGTATTCTCTATGTGATGAGACATTGTTTTCTTGCATTAGGTCTTTATACATGATTTCCTTTATTTTTTGGAATGCACTTACAAGAGCTAAACTTGTACATGTACATTTAAACTCTTTGTCTAGTAACCCCAGTATCTGGGCTTCCTCAGGGGCTGTGTCTACTGACTGCTTTTATTTTTCTTGTGTATAGGCCATACCTCCCTGTTTGTGTTTCGTGATTTTTAGTTGAAGACTTAAAATGTAAGATATTACAATGTGACAACTATGGAAATCAAATCCTCCCAACCCCAGGGTTTATTGTTATTACTGCTTACTGACTTTCCTGGAAAGTTCTGTAGAGTTTGGATCATTGCTGTGTCTCTGTTCCATTAGCTTAGTAGTCAGCTAATGGCTAGAATAAGATTTCTTTTTTTTAAGATTTTTTAAAATCATATGTTTGACAGACAGAAAGAGCACAAGGTGGCAGGGGCAGAGGGAAAAGGAGAAACAGACTCCCCCTGAGCAGGAAGCCCAATGCTGGACTCGATCCCAGGACTTCAGAATCATCACCTGAGCTGAAGGCAGATGCTTAACTGATTGAGCCACTCAGATGCCCCTGGAATAAGATTTTTTTAAGTCCTTTGAATTGGTGTCACTCAGCCTTTTCTCTCTGTGTCTGTTGTGGTACATTTTCACTGATGCATTACGCAATTAACAACTCTGCCTTAGTATGCTCTTCCTGCTTGCATAGAGCCTCAAGGTTAGCTAGAGGGAAGAGATTAATTAAGACCTTCATAGGTCTTTCCTGGATATGTGAAAAGCCCTAAATATGTGTATAGCCTTACAGACTCCGAGGGATATGTTGGAGTTTTTCAAAGACTCTTTTGGCCATCCTTTTCCTTTATGTTTTTTAGTTAGCCTTTTGTTAATGTCAAATAATACCACCTCAGCTAAGTACCTGTAATCTTTAAAAATTTTTATTTACTTATTTATTTATTTGAGAGAGAGAGAGAGAGTGAGTGCATGAAAGGGGGGGTGGACAAAGGGAGAGGGACAAGCAGACTCCCCACTGAGTAGGGAGCTTGACAAGAGGCCGAATTCCAGGCCCCTGAGATCACGACCCAGGCCAAAGGCAGATGCTCAACCAACTGAGCCACCTAGGTACCTGCAATGTTAAACAACTACTGCTGATTGTTTTGAACAAATATTCTGGGGGTGAGACTAAGCAAGCTCTGAATCTGAATAAAGGTAAGGCCTGAGGAGATTCTCAGTAAGCTGACATATCAAATGGTAGCAATTCTCTGAGGATGGGGCTTTAAGGAACACCAGACCCTTTCGCCTTTCAAGGGGTTGCTGAGCTGCTGGTTTACACGACTATCAAAGTTGCAAGGCTACTGGCTTTCAAGGCTACTGTGTAGCTGAGGAGAGGTGATGTGCGATTAGCATAATTTAAACTACCACAAAGCTTGCTGTTCTTGAGAAGATTCAGGTGATTTTCTTAAACAAATGCTTCTTGGATTGCTGTGAACCTGAGTTAATTTCTGAAGTTTTGAAAAAGTTGATCTGACAATTTTACCAGTATTCTCATTGCATTTATGGAGGAGAGGGTTTTCAGAAGTCCCTGGTCCATCATCACAGAGGTTAAACCCAATGGGTCACAATCTGAATCATAGCTTTGACATACCTGGGCAGGTCCCATAATTTTCCTAAACTTCCAGCAGAAGTTTCTGTGAGCATTAAATAAATGATGAGATAATACTTGTAAGCTACTGCAACTAAATAACTATTACATGTCTTCAGGGAAGTAAAAATATTTTTGTTTTAGTTAAAAAATACACAGGGCAGGGACTCCTGGGTGGCTCAGTTGGTTGGGCAGCTGCCTTCGGCTCGGGTCATGATCCCGGCATCCTGGGATCGAGTCCCACATCGGGCTTCTTGCTCGGCGGGGAGCCTGCTTCTCCCTCTGCCTCTGCCTGCCATTCTGTCTGCCTGTGCTTGCTCTCTGCCCCCCTCTCTCTCTGATAAATAAATAAAATCTTTAAAAAAAAAAAAAATACACAAGGCAGTAGTAGACACAATTATTTAACACAACAGTACACTCATGCAACTCATATTCCAAAATAAAAGGTTGACATCTGATGGTTGCCATGATTGCCAGTCATAAAAAGTACTCAGGACATCACTCTCCTGCCCAACTGCTTTAGTGTCTATGGTTCACGTTGAAGATGAAGCATAACGCAAGTTCAGACTTGCTGAAATAAAAGCTCTGGGGACAGTCTGTATTTTATAGGAACAGAAAGCTGGGAACATTGAGATTGAGAATGCTTTGCTAATAGAGTGAAATTACAAAATGTTTTGTTAGATAGCAAGTAAACAGAGAACAATCATTAATCTTTTTAGTTTGATTTTCTTTTCCCTTAAACCCCACTGGCTGTTATATCTCTTCTTAAAATACAACTGTTACCAGCTGTTTGCAAGTAGGACTGTAGTTTGGAGGTCATATCTCATTTTAAAACTGACGAAATCATACCAACACTGTCCTCTCACTGTAGCTTATTCTTTCAGCCCTTACTCCATAAACGTGGTCTTGGGTCTAATCCTATAAAGACATTAAGCACAAGATAGCAGTGAATTTCTATTTTAAAATCTGCCTTATCAGGGGTACCTGGGTGGCTCAGTTGGTTAAGTGACTGCTTTTGGCTCAAGTCACGGTCTTGGTCTTGGGAGTCCTAGTATCGAGCCCCGCATGGGGCTCCCTGCTCGGCAGGGAGCCTGCTTCTCCCTCTGACCCTCCCCCTTCTCATGCTGGCTCTCTCTCTCTCACAAATAAATAAATAAAATCTTTAAAAAAATAAAATAAAATCTGCCTTATCAACAAGTACAATAAGGTACCAGAATCCATCCTATTACAATCCTAATCATTGAAGCCCTTAGTATATAATGCATGAAGTCATTAAAGATAAGCTCACCACAATGTTTGTTTTTTTTTTTTTTTTTTTAAAGATTTTATTTATTTATTTGAAAGACAGAGATCGCAAGTAGGCAGAGAGGCAGGCAGAGGGAGAGAGAGGGAAGCAGGCTCCCCACTGAGCAGAGAGCCCGATGCGGGACTTGATCCCAGGACCCTGGGATCATGACCTGAGCCGAAGGCAGAGGCTTTAACCCACTGAGCCACCCAGGCGCCCCAAGCTCACCACAATGTTTAAGCTGTCCGTACAATGTATGAAAAATACATGGAAGAGTATTTATCACATGACTCACAGTGGACTACTTTGGTTGAACAGGACTAGAGGGTGGAATGGGGCTGAGAACCGTTGTACTTTTCATTGTCTTATCTGAGCATAGATAAATTCATACAATTCTGTCCTTTAAAGAAATGTGCAGGGGGGCAACTGAGTGGCTCAGTGTTTTGTGCCTCTGCCTTCAGCTCAGGTCATGGTCCCAAGGTCCTGGGATTGAGCCCCCACATTGGGTTCTCTGCTCGTTGGGGAGCCTGCTTCCCCCACTCTTTCTGCCTGCCTCTCTGCCTGCTTGTGATCTGTCAAATAAATAAAATCTTTAAAAAAAGATGTGCAGGGAGGGTAGGAGCTACGGTGAATGCTGTGAATTGTGGAAAACTGATGAATCACAGACCTGTACCCCTGAAACAAATAACACATTATATGTTAATTAAAAATATATGCATTCATTTATTTAAGAGAGGGAGGGGGAAAGGGTGAGGGAGAAAATCTTAAGCAGTCTCCATGCCCAGTGCAGAGCCTGATGTGGGGCTTAATCTCACAACCCTGAAATCATGACCTGAGCTGAAATCAAGAGTAGGATGCTTAACTGACTGAGCCACCCAGATGCCCCTGTGCATTCACTCTGTATTTTAAAATTCTAAAGTGTTTATAAAGTGTTACATATTAGATTTAAATAAAATGTACTAACTGCACTTACACACTGTGAAATCTTTCAATCATGTATGAATTTAAGCACATGCTCTGGATCTAAAATAAATTAGAGGATGCCAAAGCAATTAGAATAAGGTAAATCAGGTAGAGAACTAAAATAGAATTTAAATTACTGTGTCTACAATTTCTATTCCATTTCAACTAAAGTATCATGAGAAAGCACCGTGGAAGAATCCAGCAGATCATACCGGAATATTCATTGTTTCTTCCCAGAGTAATGTGGCAGAACAAACCCAAAACAATTTTAACATTCATTTCACTAAATGGTTTCCATGTTTTACATGTAGAAGTGAGCTGGTTTAAGGGAGAGGAAACTGGTAAAGGGAACAAAATCAAACAAATTTGGTAGGCCAACTGTTTTTGTGGACAGAAAAGTTTACAAAAGTATTTTAATAAAAGGGCTGAACATTAATAACTCTACATACAGCCTTCAATCACTGAAAAGGTTCATCTGTGGACAATGATCAAGAAGTAAACAAGCAATGCAGCAGACAAAAGTGGCTCACAATCATGCAAGATTCCTGGCCAAAAAGAGCCTTAAAATTAGGAATTTCAGAGCTAGAAAGGATCTCAGAGATCATCAATTCTAATCTCTCCAGTCTAGGGTTTGAAGAACATGGAGGCCCAGGCAGGTTAAGTGCTAAGTCCAAGAATACAAAGTAACTAGTAGTGCCAGGACTAAGACCAGGGTTTTCAATTAACCACCCCTAAACCATTTCTACCACATGATGCTCACTTCTTGAACACCTTTCATTTAATAAAGAATAGCATTCCTAAAAATATCATCAGAAGCATTTAGATTTATATCAGAGCAGACTTAATTACAACTTTGTAAGCACAGAGAGAGTGAGTCTAAGAGGATCCTTCACAGGAGGTCAATACAAAGTGGGAGAAGATATTTTTGTCAGTTCATAGGAGTGACTCCTCTGAGCTTTATTCACTCTAAAATACAGCTTCCTCCCACACCCACACTTCTCGTAAATGTTCAAGGAATACGCCACTCCCAGCTCATCCTCCTTAAAGAAATAACCCAATTTCTTAGTCTCAAGAAAAAAAGATTTTATTGGTTATTTAAAGACTACTCTCAAACATTACAATAAACACTCATAGTTGTCTTATTTATTTGTATTGTACAGAAAATGTGCACCCCATCACCTTCTTACAAAGGACTTTACAGGGTCAGTCACAATAAATAAATAACTTTCCTGAGGGTACAGCAAAGGTTCCATGGTATGACTTCCAGGTCTGTCAAAATAACTTCTTTTGCCAACTACTTGGTATCTCAACACTAAATAATTCAAAATCTTTTCTTCAATAAATTGCACTCCCTTAATCTACGTAAGTAAAATAATTCTGATTTAAAAAAATCACATTTTGGGTGGCCCCTGGGTGGCTCAGTGGGTTCAAGTCTCTGCCTTCGGCTCAGGTCGTGATCCTGAAGTCCTGGGATCAAGCCCTGCATCGGGTTCTCTGCTTGGCGGGGAACCTGCTTCCCCCCCTCCCTGCCTGCTCCTCTGCCTACTTATGAACTCTGTCAGAAGAATAAATAAAATCTTAAAAAAAAAAAAATTACATTTTAAACTATTTAGTCACATATCCATTGACCTAACTGGGAGCTATCATACCACAGCAGTAGGGATTCAGGCTCTGGATTCAGATTCCAGGTGCACCATTTGCTGGCAGTGCAATTTCAGGCAAATTATTTAACCTCTGTGTGCCTCAGTTTCCTCAACTGTAAATGAGGATAAAAACAAAATGATCTCATAGTGTTATACAGATTATGAAGGGGAATATGTGTAAAGCACTTAGAACAAATGCCTGGTACTGAGTAGTAAGTTGGTAAATGTTAATTATTATTAATGAGGGGTGCCTGGGTAGCTCAGTCGTTTGGGCATCTGCCTCCGGCTCAGATCATGATCCCAGGATTCTGGGATCGAGCCCCACATCGGGCTCCCTGCTCAGTGGGAAGCCTGCTTCTCCTTCTCCCTCCCCCACTGCTTGTGTTCCCTCTTTCACTGTGTCTCTCTCTGACAAATACATAAAATCTTTAAAAAATAAATAAGTAAATAAATATTATTAATGATATATATATTTTTTTTCATCAAAAGTATGTATTTTTACTTTAAGGAAACAATCTATGGGACTCCACCTTCTTTTTAAATTTATTGTTCTCTCTTGGGTTTAGATGAAAAATATTATAAACAAGTGTTTAATTTGTGTAGATCTACTGAATTATTTAAAAATGAATCAGAGTTGTAAAAGCTTAGAGTCTAGAAAATGCAAGGAAAGCAAATTTAACACTGAAATGACTGTTATTCTGTGTTGTTAGCAGAGTCCCTTAATTATAAAAGAGGATGGATTTAAGAATGGAGAGTTTTCGAGAAAGGCAAAAGTTCTGATTCTGACAGCTGCTCTTGTATTTAATCTTTATGAGGAGTTTGTATTCTCACCGTAGTTATATTTGGCTTCAGATTGAAAATGTAAACTGATATCTCCCTCAATTTCCAACATCAGAAAACACTACCTAAGCTTTCACAGAAATATATAAAACATTACATATGTGGTAAGCTGTGAACTCCTAAGCAAAGACATGGTGGTCTAAGGAAACCATACATTAGAGAAGGTCTCTGTTGAATTTGAACAGCCTGGCACTATGCCATGAGATACTCTTGACTTTTCTGTCCAGGTCTAGGAGACATAGTGCACTATGCCAAGCTTTCCTTCATTCAGCAGATACTTAGCACATGTTCTATGCAATACAATGTGGGAAGTATGAAGAGAAACATGGACATTATCCGTGTATTTCCAGAGGCTATAATATATACAGAGAGCTAAGATGAACACTCAAAGAAAATTACAAAGTGTAATTGTGAGGTAATAGAAAATATATATATTGGTCTCTACCTCTGAACCCCTAAAATCCCTGTAATTTCCAAAGTGGTAAGAACACTAGGATCATCTATATTCTTATATTGGTCTTTGACCTTTGTTCCTGACACAGGGCTCCTGAAACCTTTGTAAATTCCTGGGTGATAAGAGTGTCTTTTGTTCTAATGAGGCAACTCATTAGACTCCTGGGTGAGGGTTAGTCACCTGCCACCCCACCCGTTCTCTTGAGAAAAGGTATGAAAATGAGTTAATGATCAATCGTGCCTATGTGATGAAGCATCCCTAAAATCTCAAAAGTACAGGGTTTGGAAAGCTTCCAGGTTGATAATGGAAGAGGAGCATGCGCAGAGAGATCATGGAAGCTCCATGGCCCTTCCCACATCCCTTGCCCTGTGCATTTCTTCCATCTGGATGTTCACCTATATCCTTTATATATCCTGTGCTCTTTTATGATAAACTGGTAAGCCAAAGTAAGCGTTTCCCTGAGTTCTGTGAGCCACTTTAGTAAATGAATTGAACCCAAGGAGGGAGTCACTGGAACCTCCAATTTTTAGCCAATAACCACAGGTGACAGCCTGGGCTTGTGACTGGCATCTGAAGTGTCTGTGTGGGAGGTGGAGTGGAAGGGGCAGTCTTCTGAGACTGAGGCCCCCCACTTTTTTTAAAGATTTTATTCATTTATTCATGAGAGACAGAGAGAGAGAGGCAAAGGCAGAGGGAGAAGCAGGCTTCCTGCTCCCACTTCCGATGTGGGACTCGATCCCACAGGACTTTGGGATCATGACATGTGCCCAAGGCAGAAGCCTAACCATCTGAGCCAACCAGGAACCTGAGAATGAGTCCTTTACCTGTGGGATCTAACACTGTCTTTGGATAGTGTCAGAACTGATTAAAATTGTAGGACACCTGGTTGGTGTCACCGAGAATTGCCTATTGTGAGGGGAGAACACATTTGGTGACCAGATGTGTCAGAAATGAAGTGTGCTGTGAGTAGTAAATGAAACTCACAGGAAAGACAGACTTGGAAGGGAAGAACTGGGTTTTTGCCTACATAGGAAGGAAAAACCCCAGTTTTACCTTTGTATCTTTGTAACAACAGATAGCAGGATGTGATCTAATGCCAAGAGAATTGTGCTGCCTAGTGAGACTAGGAAGCTGGAGATAAGCACTCTATCCACAGGCACATTATTCATGGAATTTTGAGCAAGAAACTTCACTTCTTTAGGTCTATGCCGCATTTTACAAATGAATTATTTGCTAAGGGGCTCCTGATAACTCTTCACATTGTTTACATTAGCTTTATTGAGGTATACTTTAGATACAATGAAATTTGCCATTTTATGTGTATAATTCAATGAGTTTTGACAACTGTACGTCACTTCAGTCATGACACAGTATATCACCACAAAAAATTCCCTCATAATCCTTTGCAGTCAATCCCTTTCCTGCAAGCTCCCAAGATAGACTTGCTTTCTATTACTAGAGTTTTGTCTCTTACAGAGTTTCCCATAAATAGAATCATACATTGTTTGCTTTTATGAATAAAGCAGCTACAAACTACAAACCTTTGCATACTGGTCTTTGCACAGACACGTGTGGTGGTGTGGGTAGGCATCAGCCAATCCACTGAGGCCCTGAATAAGACAAAAGGCTAAGGAAGGAGGAATTCACCCTTTTCCTTTCCTTTACAGATACTTTCCCCTAGTCTTGCTTTTAATTTTTTTTTTTTTTTTAAAGTAAACTCTATGTCCTATGGGGTTCAAACTCACGATCCCAAATCAAAAATCACAAGCTCTATTGACTGTGCCAGCCAGGCACGTGTTGCCTTTAAATTTTCTTAACGGTGGTTTTTGTTTTTTTTTTTTTAAGATTTTATTTATTTATTTGACAGACAGGGATCACAAGTAGGCAGAGACACAGGCAGAGAGGAGGAAGCAGGCCCCCTGCTGAGCAGAGAGCCCGATGTGGGGCTCGATCCCAGGACCCTGAGATCATGACCTGAGCTGAAGGCAGAGGATTAACCCACTGAGCCACCCAGGAGCCCCTTAACGGTGGTTTTTGAAGGATAAATGTTTTAAGTTTGACAGAGTCCAACTTACCAATTTCTTATCCTACCTTCTATGACTACTTAGCAGTGGAGGGAGAATATCCTACAGTTTTAATCCCAAACTGAGACCTAAGTAATCAGAGACTATATCAGGTAAGGCACCAGAAAACTTTCATTGTTTTTAAAGCTGTCTATAAGGAGATTACCAGTGGCTCACTGAAAAAAGACTGCTTAGGAGAACTCAATTTTCCTTATTACATCTGGGAAGATAGCTAAAAATGATATTTTTTCAACAACTTAAAGAACAAATACACTGGGGCACCTGGGTGGCTCAGTTGGTTGAGCAACTGTCTTTGGCTCAGGTCATGATCCCAGAGTGCCAGGATCGAGTCCCACATCGGGCTCCCAGCTCCTTGGGGAGTCTGCTTCTCCCTCTGACCTTCTCCCCTCTCATGCTCTGTCTCACTTTCTCTCTCAAATAAACAAAATCTTTAAAAAAATAAAATAAAAAAGAATACATTTTAAGAATAGCTCTTTATTCCTTATTTAAACAAAAAGTCTAATTCAGATGCTTAGAAATTATCAACTGCATTACTTTTGGAAGATTAGCTCAGTGCAAAATCTAGTCACTGAGTAAATAAGAGATAACATATGAAGAATAATAACGACAGATAACAAAAAAAAATAAAAAAAAATAATGACAGATAACATCTGGCAAGAGGGAGAGGGTTATTATATCATAGCAACCCTCAGTTGAAACAACCAAGGATATTACAAAGTACATTCTTATAAAACCAAACCTTGTCAATAATAAAATTATAAAGACTATCATCAATGATCTTCAAGTTCACTCCCAAGATACCTTTTGTATCTTCACATTCTTTCTAGGGAATCTCAATTAGATTCACAGATTCAATTATCACCTAGAAGCCAATGACTCACATATTTCTTCCTGGTTGAGAATGCTTAAGATCTACTCTCTTACTTATTTCAAGTACACAACAGAGTATTAGAAACTACAGTCATCATGCTGAGTATTAGATCCTAAGAACTTACTCATCGATAACTGAAAGTTTGTAACTTTTTATCAACACCGCCCTCTTTTCCTCCCTGCCCTCCCGCCCCTGGCAGCTACCATTCCACTGTTTCTAGAAGAGGATTTGAGCTACAGATATTTTATCTTAGATATTTTGAGAACTCCTGCTCTAGAGATAGGTTTTCTTTCAATACTTGCTTCTAATCAAAGATATGATCTGACCTAAAGAGAAACACCCAATTACATTTGGCAAGAAAGATGTTTCTTAAACACTTTTATTTCCTTTTGAGGTTTAATAGTTTAAATAACCAAGTATCTGGTGCTGATACTTCTTGGACAATTCTATCTCTGGTTTTGTAGCAGCTTTAAAGCAACCATTATCGGGGCGCCTGGGTGGCTCAGTGGGTTAAAGCCTCTGCCTTTGGCTTGGGTCATGATCCCAGGACCCTGGGATCGAGCCCCACATCGGGCTCTCTGCTCGGCAGGGAGCCTGCTTCCTCTTCTCTCTCTGCCTGCCTCTCTGCCTCCTTGTGATCTCTGTCAAATAAATAAAAAAAATCTTAAAAAAAAAAAAAAAAAGCAACCATTATCTAGGTCCTTGAGAACTAATGAAGTATGTTGTTTACAGACCACAAAAGGCAGAAAGTTGACAGAACACACCCAAGCACAACTTAATGAAATTAATTTCACTTGCACTAGTTTAAGAGGGATTTTCCTTTTAACTTCCAAAATTAAGGTCAGTGTTTGAAAAAATACTTCCATAGAGTGAATTCTCTAGCCACAAAATAGATAAATCAATCAATAGAACAGAATCAAACACACCTCAGCAGACCAACTACATACAAGATGGCTCTAGAAATCAATGGAAAGAATGGTCAATTTAGTAAATTTGGATTATCAACTTGCTATTTAGAAAAGAAGAAATGAATTAATGCACTGAAATAAAATGGGAGATGAATATAAAAATTAAAATCACTGAAGTTAAAAAAAAAAAGGGAAAATACTTGAGTTGTCTGTGTGGTCTTAAAAACAGAGAAGACCTTTCTGTCTATATATGTAAATTCAGACTCTATTAATAAAAAAAAAAAATGATTGTAATTTAAAGGTAAACAATAGATTCTCCCTCTTCCTCTGGCCCCCTCCCCTGCTCATGCTTGCTCTCTCAAACAAATAAATAAAATCTTAAAGAAACATGCATAAAACAAGGTAATGTAATGACTGGTTGAGAGAATGTGACCAGAGATTCCAAGGAACGTAACCCTGTATTTCCTCTACGGACAATGATCCAATATTTACTAAATCAGCATTCACAGTGACTTTACAGAACATAACTACCAAAAGAGAATATGTCTTAAGATTTATGTTAGGCAGGGCGCCTGGGTGGCTCAGTGGGTTAAGCCGCTGCCTTCGGCTCAGATCATGATCTCGGGGTCCTGGGTTCGAGTCCCACATCGGGCTCTCTGCTCAGCGGGGAGCCTGCTTCCTCCTCTCTCTCTCTCTGCCTGCCTCTCTGCCTACTTGTGATTTCTCTCTGTCAAATAAATAAAATCTTTAAAAAAAAAAAAAAAGACTTATGTTAGCCAGGGTTCTTTAAAAATAGAGCAATAAAATCACTGCACAGCTCTCCTGTGTATTCTAATCCCATATCCCTCAGCTTCCTGCTTCTCATGGTGATGATACAGCTGTTTCAACTTCGCTTAACTCGAATTTTTCTTCACAGGGCCCTCCAAAGAAATTAAATCAGAATGAGTTACTATTGACACTCAAAAGACTTAAAATTTTATTCCATGAGTGATCCTTTGGACAGCCTGAACCTGCACAATATGATACCCACTAGTATTGAGTACTTGAGATGTATCTGCTACAAAAAAAAAAATTTTTTTGACACTAAGTAATGCGTTTAAATTTACTGTCACCCTCTTAGCGTTAAGAAATCTTTTTAAGAAATGCAAAGGGCAGACACTTTTTGGGGGGGGGATCCAATAACTAATCATTTTTATCAGTTTCCATATATCTTTACTACCCATCAACACCCACAACCAGCCAATTTATAAAAATTATGAAGATCTAGCACCAAAACTGCCTTTCTTACACCTTTCCCACTCTGGTAAGATGACACCAAAAAACACGTTCATTTTTCTAAAATACCCAAACTTGGCACTATGAATTAACTACCAACATGTTAGAATCATGACTACACATAAAGACTACAGAGAAGAGCTGATTCTTTCATTTAGTTATATTATTGCTATTAAACATAAGCTCATCAAGATAATGCACAGGAAGTTGCCAAAATGTGTGAAAAGTTATCCTTAACATGAGGGTCATGAAAAGTAGAACAGACCTGTGGTCGGGAGTATTGTAAGGTACAGAACAAGTCTGCTGGGGCTGTGGCACTAACTAGCTCTGTAACCTCACGCATGTTACTGATCTCTGTGACCACTTTCTCCATCTGTAAACTGGGGCTAATAAACAGTATCCACCTCACAGGGCTGGGGGAAATTACTAAATAAGTTTATTCTTGCAGGAAGCTTAGAACAATGCCTGGCACACAGATGTGCTTAATAAATTAGGTGTTGTTCCAGCAAACCATAGAAGTATCTTTCAAGTTGTAGTAAGGTAAATTTTAGATACTTTATACCTTGTACAGTAAATTTATGAAGTTCATGATTCCATGAAGTCCGTCAAGCTAAAAACATAAAAAAAAAAGGTGTAAATCTGCAAGTGATGGAATAATGATGAATAACCAAGAGGAACTGTTTCCAGGTCTATCCCTCATTTTGAAAAATGTCAGGTAACTGCTAAGTGGGTTCTACCAGCCCTGCCACCTAACTGAACAGCAGCCAGACGCTGCTCAGCACTGCTTATGTTCCTCTTTTGTCCACTCTGCTGCATCCCCCACAGCAGCTGCTTCAGACCTTTCCACACTCCTCAAATTCTCTAATGCCTGCCCAGAGTAGATAACCTTTCTTCCCACTTGCAGGAAATAATCAAGGTCATGCAGATGAAGCAACCTTATTTTGCCCTCTTCCCCACCTCAAACCCTCTCTTAAGTTCAGTGCATCATCGCCAAACTTCTCTGTACCATCTCTTCCTGTTTATTTTAAAATCTTTTTTATTTCAGTTTTATTGAGATATAATTGACATATCGAGTTTTTGTTTTTGTTTTTTTTTTAAAGTAAACTCTATGCTCGATGTGGGGCTTGAACTCACGACCCAAAGATAGAGTTGCATGCTCTTCTGACTGAGCCAGCCAGGTGCCCCTCTTCACAGTTTGTTTGTTTGTTTTTAAGATTATTTATTTATTTGACAGAGAGAGAGAGAGAGAGAGAGATCACAAGTCGGCAGAGAGAGAGGTGGGGGAAGCAGCCTCCCTGATGAGCAGGGAGCCCGATGTGGGGCTCGATCCCAGGACCCTGAGATCATGACCTGAGCTGAAGGCAGAGGCTTTAACCACCCAGGCACCCCTTCACAGTTTATTTTAAAGAAGATGAATTCCTTCTCCTTCCCAAACTCCCTTACCCTTCATTCTTCAGAAACCTCATTCCCTTCCTTCCCCTTTCTTCTGACTTCAGTCGTCACTCCTTGGACCAGTGTTGGAGTGTGCTTCTAGTAAATTTAACTACATCAGAATCTTTTGAGGGTAGGGTGGAGTGGGGCAGGGTGGGGTAGGGTGGGTGTGTTTCAGAGTTGGGACACTGGTTTAAAATGCTGACACAGGTAACCCCTTTTTTTTTTAATTTTTAAAAAATTTATTTAACAGACAGAGAGAGAGGGGGGAAGCAGGCTCCCTGCTGAGCAGAGAGCCCTATGTGGGGCTCGATCCCAGGACCCTGGGACCATGACTTGAGCCGAAGGCAGAGGCTTAACTCACTAAGCCACCCAGGCGCCCCAGGTAACCCTTATTTTTTAAAATTTTGCATTACACCACTTCACTTTAATAAAAATAACCTACATTAGTACTTGTTTTCACTAATGAGAAGAAATCCAAAAAGGATTCTTGCTTTTACAACAGAAGGTGAAAACTGAAAAAAGTGTTCGGTGCTGGTTTTGTAGCAAGCCATTATAGAAGCAGCACTCACCCCAAACTATACTCAGCATCTCAGCATCAAGCCACCACAGCTTTGAATTGTGTCTGTGAGCATCTTTGCTTTACCTCACCTTTGTGAATCTGTTAGCAAAATGGGACTAAAGATATCAGAAAAGCCTGGTATTTATTTGTATTTATTTTTAAAGATTTTACTTATTTATTTGACAGAGAGAAAGCACAAGCAGGGGGAACGGCAGGGAGAGGGAGAAGCAGGCTTCCCATGGAGCAGGGAGCCTGAAGGGGGCTGATCCCAGGATCTGGGATCAATACCTGAGCTGAAGACAGACGCTTAACCGACTGAGCCACCCAGGCGCCCCAAGCCTATAATTTTTTTTAGGTCTAGGAAGACTCAAAATTTTTTCCAGTTAAATCAGTGGTAATGGCTGCTTCACTTTATACCATTTCAGCTTACAAAAGGTTTCTTAACAATGTTCTACCTTCAGATAGCAGGGGAAACCTGTATCTGGTCTTCACACCCACTGAATCAGATTCCCTATATGTGGTGCCAGCAACTTGCATTGCTAACAAAATCCTCTTCCTATTCTTGTACATACTAAAAATTGACAACTGTCTTGGACTATGGATCTTTCTTCTCTCTCCCTAAAAATATGCTTATGTCTTTATATAAAAAAACCAAACAAAGCAAACTACATTTCCCTTAAAAAATTCTTTAAAGATTTTATTTATTTATTTATTTGTCAGAGAGAGAGAGAGAGAGAGAGAGAGTGTGTGTGTGTGTGTGTGTGCGCGCGCGCAAGTGCTCAAGTAGGCAGAGCGGCAGGCAGACACGGAGAGAGAAGCAGGCTCCCTGCCGAACAAGGAGCCCCATGCAGGGCTTGATCCCAGGATCCTGGAATCATGACCTGAGCCGAAGGCAGCGGCTTAACCCACTGAGCCACCCAGGCGCCCCTAAATTTCCTTTAAATGACTATCTCAGATAACTACATTGCATTGCCTCTATTACTTTGGCTCTTAAGGGGAAATTTATGTCATCTACTCATTCCTCACACCCTTTGTCTTCACGGCTCTGTGTATGTTGTCTTTTCCGAGATCATTCCTGGCCTCTCAGTCTCTAAATTCAAAGATCTGCTCCAGTCTTCACTCCCTTCAACGCTTCGGTAGCATGTAACATTGGTAGCTATCTCCTTTGTGGGACAAGCTCTGTCTTTGCTTTCCTGAAACCACACTCTTGTTCTCCTACGCTGCCCCTTCTATTAAGTTGGTTCTTTCCTTTTAAATGTTAAATCCCAGTGCCCTTTATTCTTTCCCGAATTTCCTCTTCCACCTGCTTGGGTGTTCTTCTGGTTTCCCCTATTTTCTCTCATTCATTCAAATACTTACTGCTCATCACTCTTTGCTAGGCACTGTTCCGAGTATTGGGCATAAAAAGTTAGAAAAGGAGATGAAGGCAGACACTTTCAAAAATACTGTCACTGCTTCAGCCACCTAGTTTGGAAATCTTGGAATCATCTCGTTGCTTGCCTCCTTTTGTCCCTTCTTCTATGTAAAAAAGTATCTTTCTTTCTATGTAGCTTTTCTTATTTGTTCCTTCCTTCTTTTCACTGCTATTATCCCTGCCCAGGTCTTCAAATTCTAATACCAAAACTATTGTTAAAATTTCTTCAGTATTCTCTCTCCTTCTATTTTACTCATCCAGTTAACATCTACTTACTGAATGAATGCCTCCTATGTCCTAGGCATTGTTCTGGGCACTGGGATACAAGAGTAAGACAGAAACATCCCTTTTTATATGAAGCATATATTAGTAGAGGGAGACAGAGGAAAAAAAAGTAAAGTAATAAACAAGGTAATTAGCAGACAGTCACAAATGTCACGAGGAAAATAATATGGGGTAAGGTGTTGGAGAAGCACTATCCTAGATTCTCAGGTGGTTATGGAAGGCCTCACTCTGAAGAGGTGTATCTAGCTGAGACCATACATTCTATCACACTACAGATAAATTAATATTCCCCAAACACCACTTTTATACTATCTCTTGGTTCATGAACTTTTATTTATTTTTTTAAAAAGATTTTATTTATTTATTTGACAGACAAGAGACCACAAGTAGGCAGAGAGGCAGGCAGCGAGAGAGGGGGAAGCAAGACTCCCCGTTGAGCAGAGAGCCCCATGTGGGGCTTGATCCCAGGACCCTTAGATCATGACCCAAAAAAGCCTCAAGCACTGAGACACCCAGGCGCCCCGGTTCATGAACTTTTAAAGGCGACCTACTAATTATAAGGCAAAGGCCAAAATTCCCACCTAACTTTCAAATTTTCCAAAATTCCCCTACAGATTCTCCTTCAATTCACTCTTACTAAGCAACAAAAAGGATGTGCCAGGTATAGTGCTTAGTATTTTTTTCCTCCAAAAGATACCCACCTGATAGTCCCAACATTACAATTCCATTTTCTGTAAAAAAAAAAAAGGAAAAGAAAAGAAAAAAATTCTTTTTTTTTTTTTAAGATCTTATTCATTTATTTGACAGACAGAGATCACAAGTAGGCAGAGAGGCAGGCAGAGAGAGAGAGAGAGGGGGAAGCAGGCTCCCCGCTGAGCAGAGAGCCCGATGTGGGGCTTGATCCCAAGACCCTGGGATCATGACCTGAGCCGAAGGCAGAGGCTTTAACCCACTGAGCCACCCAGGCGCCCCCCAAAATTCTTTTTTTTAACAGAAAAAAATTACTTTTTTTTTCTGTAAACAACAAGAAAAAGAAACTTGCCCGAAGTTACTCAGCTAATAAGTGACAATACTGGGCCACAGATAATAATATAACCTGTTATGGGCGCCTGGGTGGCTCATATATATATATATAACCTGTTATTTATTAACATTTATTATGTGCCAAATTACGTGTTAAGGGACTTATTTGTCTCATTTAGTCCTCATAATTGAAAGAGAGAGGTATTCCTATGATTAGGCCACTGATATGATTATGTGTAATTATTATTAGAACCTGAAGCTCACAGAAGGTTAAATAATCTGCCTAAATCACTAAGTGGTCAAGGTAGGATTAAACTAAGACCTGTCTGACTTCAAAGTCCATGTATGAGACCACTGTGCTCAGTTCATTTAATGGCTCTTTCTCCTGTGTCACCTGGGACAAACTCTAACCCTAGATCAACAAAATGGTTTTCTTTTCCCACATCTGCACCCAGGCTGCTGACTCTGCTAGGAAAAAGATATACAACCGTAATGCAGGGATTGCTTTTTTAAAAAAAAGTCTTATAGGCCCAAGTAGGCCCTCATTATAACCTAGGAATCTTTGTTTTTCTAGTCAGCTGTCTACTATTCTCTATAGCAGCTACCTCAAGCCTTTCCCCTCACCTCAAATCCTACCTTAGCATGCCCTTCACTCCTAACAGATGACCCCCTCAGTTCTCTTACTGAGAAAATATAAGCCATCAGAAGTAAACGCCTTCAACTTTCTACCACCATATCTATAAACCAATTTTATCTGCTTCAACTTACTTCCTTTCCTCTTTTCACAAAGGAAAATGTACCTTTGCTTCAGGAAGCCTAGCCCTCTGCTATGCTCTATCACTCTGCGTAGTATCATCAGGACCTTTGCTCAAGCAAACATTCCTTCTCTTTGGTGCATTATCAATCCCTCCCTCTCCACTGACTCCTTATCATCATCAACCTAAGCCCAACTATCTAAAAATGACCCACCCTGGACCCCACATTCTTCTCTAGTTAATTAAACTTTTCTCTCCCCTTTACAGGTAAAACTCGATCTCCATTGCTATCTTACTTCACCTTCTAGTCATTTCTTAACCCACTGTGAATAAGGCTCCTACCACACTACTTCACTAAAACTTCTCTCACCAGGGTTATTAACAAACTCTTTAAAACCAATGCACTTTTCAATTTCATATTACTTGCTCTTTGGCAGTACTGTTGACCACATCTTTCTTCTCCCCAGGGCTTCCAGATGATCAAGTTTTCATTGGTTTCCCTCTCAAGTCTAGCTCTTTCTCAGTCTCCTGAAAATACTGGTGATCTCAGGATTCTGTCCTAGATTCTATTCTCTTTTCCTCCGTCATTCCTTGTACTTTTGCTGGAAAATATCACTGCCCGCCATAGCTTCCACAATCAGTCGTACACTGATAACTACTCTGCATCTTCCATCCAAGTCTGATTTATGAGTTTCAGATTCATACATTTACCTGCTCAGCAGGTGTATTCTCTGGTTCCACAACCTCTGCAAATTCAAAATTTTAATACTGGGATTAAACATGAAAATGAACTCTTAATGTCCTCACAATCAATTCCAAATTCTTACCATCCCTTAAAAGGTTAAAAAACATTTTGGCAATTTTTTTAAAAACAAAGCATGCAACTACTATACGACCTAGCAATTACACCCTGGGCATTTATTCCAGAGAAATGAAAATATGGGTTCATACAAAAACCTGCACACGGATGTTCAGAGCAGTTTATTTGTAACAGCCAAAAACTGAAATCTGGGATTCTTGGGTGGCTCAGTCAGTTAAGCATCGCCTTAGGGTCAGGTCCTGATCCCAGGGTCAAGTTCGGCACTGATCTCCTTGCTCAGCAGGGAGCCTACTTCTCCCTCTGCCTGCGACTCCCCTGCTTATACTCTCTCTCACACACAGATAAATAAAATCTTAAAAAACAAACAAACAAACAAACAAACTGGAATCAGCCCAGACATACATCAGCGGGTAAATGGTTAAACAAATTCTGATATATTTATACCACAGAATACTACTCAGCAAGAAAAAGAAATCAAGTACCAACAAGCACAAGTTGGATATCTGAACCTAACTGTGACAGTGAGCAAACAAAACTGCACAGGTGACAAAAATTCAGAGAACTCATTAATACATAAACGAAAGTCAGCATACATATGAATAAAGAAATTCGACTAAGCTCTATGGAATTCTTCAGTGTCAATACCCTTCAACTCAGGTCATGATTCCAGGATCCTGGGATTGAGCGGGCTCTCTGCTCAGCAGGGAGCCTGCTTCTCCCTCTCCCTGCTGCTCCCTCTGCTTGTGTTCTCTCTGTGTCAAATATTATTCATTAATAAGATCCTTTAAAAAAAAAGGTTGCAGGGGGCTCCTGGGTGGCTCAGCAGGTTAAAGCCTCTGCCTTTGGCCCAGGTCGTGATCCCAGGGTCCTGGGATCGAGCCCTGCATCGGACTCTCTGCTCAGCAGGGAGCCTGCTTCCCCCCCCAACCCCCTGCCTGCCTCTCTGCCTACTTGTGATCTCTGTCAAATAAATAAATAAAATATTAAAAAAAAAAGTTGCAGGATATCATCAATATGCACGAATCTAATTTCCATACACTAGTGATGAGCAATCTGAAAATTAAGATAGTAATGCTTTTACAATAATAGCAGAAAGAATAAAACATCCCAAAATAAATCTAACAAAGTAAGTGGGAACTTCTGGCTTCTGGTCCAGCAATGTAAGGAGCTAAGAAGTTGTTATTTTTGCTCACCAACAAGAAAGACACTGGATAAACTCAATATCAACAACTCTTCTTAGAGCCATGGAGGAGCTGAGGACACAGGGCAAACCACTGCCTCTAAAGGTGGACAGAGAAACAGGCCAAATACAGAGAATCACAACTTACTGTAGCAGAAAGGTAGAAATTTCCATGGGAACAATACCGGGGTAGGAACACCTAAACTGTAAATGGATAAATCTGTGTAGGTTCAGTGTGGTCAAGTCTGAGTTTAAAATTCTGGGTTAGTCCCGGGGAAATGTCTCACTTGTGTGAGTTTTACCTGCAGAAGCCCTAGAGCTCTCACAGAGAACGAAGGAGAAAAATAGCCTTGTGCATCTGGCAGGAAAAATGGGATAACAGCTATTCTGAAATATGCCTAGAGCATCCTATTCTCAATGAGGCTTGGTCTCAAAAGAAACCATTTTACTGGAGCTTCACTGACTGGAGTTTTTACCAGGGCCTAATAGAGCTGGAGAAAGAGAAACAGCCAGCTCCAGCAATTTTTTAGCCTTCACGACTCATCCAAGGAGGGTAGGGGGTACTGAGAAACACTTGTGAAGGTCACAGCCCAGGGGCACATGTTCACTAAAAGATGGAGATCTAATCACAGAACTGCAGAATGCTCTCCTTTCCACAGACATATAGATCAAGAGAACAGAATTTAGAGCCCAAAAATAAACCTCATATTTATAGTTAATTGATTTTCAACAAAGGGGTCAAAATTATTTCATGGGGAAAGAATAGTCTTCTGAACAAGTGGTGGACGGACAACTGGATATTTATATGTAAAAGAATGAATCTGGACCTTTACTTCCTACCACATACAAAAATTAACTCAAAATAGGGAAGAGATCTAAATGAAGAGCTAAAACTCTTAGAACAGGAAAAAATCTTCAGCCCATTGGATTAGGCAATCAAGTCCTAGATATGATACCAAAAGCACAAACAAAAGAAACAATAAACTGGACTTCAGATTTAAAAGTTTTGTACATCAAATGATACCATAAAGAAAGTGAGAAGACTGGATGGGAGAAAATATTTGCAAATCATGTCTGAAAATGACTTATCTCTTACAACTTAACAATTGAAAGACAATTCAATTTAAAAATGGGCAGAGGATTAGACAGGCTTTTCTCCAAAGAAGATATCGAATGACCCAAAGCATATAAAAGATGCTCAACATTATTAGTCATCAGAAAAATGCAAATCAAAGCTACAACAAGAAACTACTTCACATCCACTAGGATGGCTACAATGAAAAACATAGGTATAATAAGTGCTGGTGAGGATTAGAGAAACTGGAATCTTCCTACATTGCTGGTGGGAATGCAAAAAGTACAACCACTTTGGAAGACAGCATGTCAATTCCACAAAAAATTAAGGATATGATGCAGCGATTTCACTCCTAGAAATGCAAGAGAAATGGAAACATATGTCCACACAAAAATGTGTAAATGAATGTTCATACTATTATTCATAGGTTACAAAAGGCAGAGACAATGCAAATGCCCATCAACTGATGAACAAAATGAAGCTTATTCATGCGATGATTATCAATAAAAAGAAATGAAGTACTGATTACATGGTACAGCATAAACTTTGAAAACATTAAGTGAAAAAGCTAGTCTCAAAAGACTACATATTATATGATTCCATAGGGAATATAGGGAAGTATACAGAGACAAACTAAATTAGTAGTTGCTTAGTGCTGGGACAGCTGGGAGTGATAACTACAGAATACAAAGGGCTACTTTCTGAAGTGATGAAAATATTCTAAAATTGACCAGGGTGATGGTTATTGCATAACTTTGAGAATGTACTAAAAGCTAGTGAATTGTACACTTTGGGGATAAACTGTACAGCATGCGCATTAAATAACAATAAAAAACAGAGGGTGGTGCAGGGATCCGAGAGACGAAAAAATAAGCTTGTCATGATCTAGTCCGTTTCCCCATCCAGAGGCATCTCATGTCACACCTCCCTTCACACTGCCTTTATCAGGCACACGAAGCTTTCCGATTCCTTACATAAAACTTGCTTTTCCTTCTACCTGGACCATTTTTACATCCTTCCCTTCTTTGACCAATTCCTATTTGTTGTTCAGATCTCAGGTGAGAGGTGATTCTTCCTGTGGTTCTTTCTAACCTTCTAAGGCTAAATTAAAGGCACTCTGATGTGCTCCCACACCAACACGTGCTTAACATGTATTGTAGTGCTGCTCTTACTGAATTGCAACTAATTGTTTAATTATCTGTAGCTTTCACTGAAACTGGGTAATTTTTTTAAATAAAGATTTTATTTATTTATTTTAAAGAGATAGAGCATATGAGAGTCAGATCTCAGGAGGGGCAGACGGGGAGACAATCTCAGGCTCCAGGATAAACATGGAGCCCCAGTGTGGACCTCCATCTCACTACTGAGATCATGATCTGAGCTGAAATCAAGAGTCAGATGCTTAATCACTGAGCCACCCAGGCACCCCTAAAACTGGGTTTTATTTATGGCATCTTGCCTTAGAGTAGTTGAAAAAAAATTTTTTTTTAAAGATTTTGTTTACTTGACAGAGAGAGAGAGCACAAGCAAGGGGAGCAGTAGGCAGAGGGAGAGGGAGAAGCAGGCTCCTCACTGAGCAGGGAGCCTGATGCAGAGGGCTGAGTCCCAGGACCCTGGAATCATGACCTGAGCAGAAGGCAGATGCTTTACCAAATGAACCACCCAGGTGCCCCAAAATAAATACTTTTCAAAGGGTGGGCTAAACTAACTTTAAGTCAGGATCACTTTTGTGATCATCTACCAACTCAAAGAGCACTTAAAAAAAAATACTTAAGTGGAAATATTTAATTGTGAAGAGAAAAGCAATAATTTGCCTAGAAATAAGCATGAGGCACTTCATGTTCAGACACTCGAAGCAAATTTTCAAAGAGAAAAACAGTGACCTGCCTTATCTGGTTAAGCTTTGTGCAGACACGTTTAAACGGACCAGAAAATATAGTTTTGATTTTCAAATACTTTGTATTTGAATTTTCAGGCAGTGATGCATTTAGGTTCTGAATCCTAGGGAACATCTATTTAGAGGCAAGTCTGCAAAATAAAAGACCCAAGAGAGTACTAAGGCTCAGTGCATTTTCCCTTATCGATTCTGAATCAGAGTGAAGGTAGAATACACACTATAGATTCTATCTAGAGTAGAAAATAACAACAAGTAATAACTTCATATTTTGCTAGGAAACTTTCAGAATCTGGGAAGGGCAGGAATCTGAAAAAAGTCTTTTACAAATTTTTCTTTCAGGGCGCCCAGGTGGCTCAGTTGTTAAGCATCTGCCTTCAGGTTGACTCATGATCTTGGGGTCCTGGGATAGAGCCCCACATGGGGCTCCCTGCTCAGCAGGAAGCCTGCTTCTCCCTCTCCCTCTGCCCCACTTGTGTTCCCTCTCTTGTGGTGTCTGTCAACTGAATAGATAAAATCTTTAAAAAAGAGAGAGAAAGAGACATTTTTCTTTCTCTCGGTCTCAGAAATTTCTACAAGAGGTCCGAACAACTGCTGAAACACTGGTGAGAAGACAGCAGCATTTTCTATCCAGATGATTTAACTGTCCTCAGCTCCAAGTCAACTGACAGCCAAATCCGACGTTAGTGATACACTGGAAGGAGAGGTAAAAAGCTTTAAAAAGGAAAGGAGAATGAAGAAAAGAGAATTTTCTCAAACCATAAGATCTATGATAATATGTGACATTACAGTATGTTAGATTTCCTCCCTAGATAGATAAGGCCAGAAGACTGTAAATGTCAACTCAATTAAGAAAGAACAACAGGCTACCTGTCTCATGTTATGAATCATACATACATCTAACAGCTTAGAGAAAGGGTACTTTCGAACTGGAAGTGATTTAAAATGCTAGGAATGTACAGTAAACAATCTGCCTTTATATGACTTAAAATATGAACACTGCAAAAATCATAAAGGAAATAATGCTCTGATCATACCTACTCATTCACAAATACAGTAGCTAGGGAATGCTAAGTGGAGTGTAAAAGTAGAGCATGAAATACATAATTTGTATCACCTTTAGGAAAATAAAGTTTTAGAGAAAATTAAAGGAAATATGACTGAGTATATTATACACAATTCCTAAATAACCTTTTATTTATATTTACCAGTAGGCAGTAGGCAGAGGGAGAGGGAGAAGCAGGCTCCTCACTGAGCAGGGAGCCTGATGCAGAGGGCTGAGTCCCAGGACCCTGGAATCATGACCTGAGCAGAAGGCAGATGCTTTACCAAATGAACCACCCAGGTGCCCCAAAATAAATACTTTTCAAAGGGTGGGCTAAACTAACTTTAAGTCAGGACCTTCCTAAAAGGTTCCTAAAAGGTTAATGAAGAAAGGAAGCAGGTATCTTAGAAATAAGTTCAAAACACCCTTTGGATATTCAGAGTATGAATTAATGTGCTTCTGATGATACAATTTTCTTTCTTTAAATTCCAGGGTCCAGCAGCCTATCCATAAATGGCTGAAATGATTATAATCAAGTATCTTAACTACTACTGCTTAATGCAACTAAGTATTCATATAAAGGATAATTATATTTGTATATATGTGTATTATGTATATGCATGGATATGTTTGGTGTAATAATTATATTCTGAAAACTGAAAATAAGAAAACTCCAATAGTTTAACTGATAATGATGATTAAAAGACATACAATACAGTTCTTTTTTTTTTTTTTTAAGATTTCATTTATTTATTTGACAGAAAGGGATCACACGTAGGCAGAGAGGCAGGCAGAGAGAGGGGGAGGCAGACTCTCTGCTGAGCAGAGAGCCTGATGCGGGGCTCAATCCCAGGACCCTGAGACTATGACCTGAGCTAAAGGCAGAGGCTTAACCCACTAAGTCACCCAGTGGCTCCTATAATACAGTTCTTAAAATGGATGGGCACAACCTTGCAAAAGAACTGAAACCAGTAATTTAGAACTATAGGAATTTAATGACCTAAAAAAATTATAGACTTTTAAGATCGAAACTGCATCCAGATGTTCTTCCAAAAGGTTACAGTTAGCTAGCTATAATAAAACTCCTGGAGATTATTCTCTGCTTGCTATCAGGCAAGGGTCTCCAAAGGAACAGAGTAATGTTCATACTGAGGCAGAGGAAGTGAAGGCAAGGGCTAGAGGCTGGAAAAAAATTAGAAATTCAGTCTTCTTGCCACTGCAGAGTAGGTATTTGGCAGCTTCTTTCTCACTTCCCAAACAGAATCTCAAGTGTCTGGATTCAGAAAAATCAGTTTTACCTTAAATTCTACTTCAAAACCTTGACACTAAAATAAGGGACACTCACAATAAATTTTCTTTCTTCATCGCTCATAATCTGGAGGCGGTAAGGTAAATAATGGCTGCCACTCCATTTTGGGCGCTTACTTAGTGCCAGTCATGGTGTTAGGTGCTTTACATATGCTCATTTAATTCCTGAAACAATCCAGTAAGGAAACTTGAGGAACAGGCTAAGTGACTAGGTGCCAGCTAGGAAAAGCGGGAGTTAGAATATGAACAAGTTCTGACTCGGAAGCAGTGTTCAAAGTTGACTATCCAGGAATATTTTTGTAGAACATTTTGATTTTTCTTGAATGTTTGTCCAGAGAGTTAAAACCTTAGAAACTGGGGTGCCTGGGTGGCTCAGTTGTTAAGCATCTGCCTTCGGCTCAGGTCATGATCTCAGGGTGCTGGGATGGAGCCCTGTATCGGGCCCCCTGCTTGGCGGGAAGCCTGCTTCTCCCTCTCCAGCTCCCCTGTGCTTGTGTTCCCTCTCTCGCCATCTCTCTCTGTCATAAATAAATAAAATCTTAAAAAAAAAAAAAAAACCCTTAGAAACATCAACAGATGATTTCCACAAACAAGTGGCACATTCCCCATAAAATAGCTATTTGGGATAGGAAATACTACAATAATATTCTCCAGGTGTTAAGAAATTCAGGTGATCTAGTAAAAGACTGTAACACTATTTTATATTCTGATTTCTGATTAAAAGCTTTTTAAAAAATATTAATCTGCTACCTTATTTTAAAAAAAAATTATTAAAATTCTGGTCCTCAATTTCTGGACAATTTCCCTGGTATATTATATGAAATTACATTTTTAAAATCACACACTTTAAAGATAGTTCAGGAGTGATTTTAATAAGACAATTCCATTTTGATGCTGCTAATTTAAGAAGAGGTTCTTCAGATGCTGTAATTTTAAAAATAAGTTTGGAGATTTACTACACAAAGTACTTTAAAAAAAAGATTCAGCTAAATCTTTGTACAGTTTGATTCCTCTCATTACTTCTACTCAGCAAAATCTCAAATAGCAGCTTGCGTACTCAAGATACCTACATATTTTCCCCCTTCATCATGCCCTTTTCAAAGGACACGGAGTTCATTTAACAACCAGTTATTATGTCTTTGTTTCACTGCTATTTTTACTTGCCTTCTCTAATGAATGGATCACTTCAAAACCGCAATTTAAAAAGCAATACTTGTTCTAGTATCTCTCATGTAAACAATGTAGGTCCGATGATGGCATTCTTTACCATTCTCCCACTATGTGTCTCACAAATCCCCGTGTGATATCCTGAATTACAAATAGATTAATGTCTTTAAGAGTGCAGCGCTCTCATGTACAAGTTCCAGGCTTGGTTATGAATACAGACAATATCTGTAAATAATCATGACTTTGACATTAGCTATAATTCAGGAAACTAGTTATTGATCAAGTCGGAGGAATGAGAATCAAAATGAAAAGCTATCAGGTCATCTTAGAATTCATAAAGAAAAGGGTAGGAATAGTTATATACCCTTTAATTTAGGAAGGCAGATTTCAAAAAGGTAGGCATGATTGCAAGCAACGAAATTCTTGAAGTAAGAGAGACCCAAGAGGTTAGGGAGCTCTTGAAAATGTGGTTCTGACTAATAATTACAGATGATGCCAATAAAAGAAAAGGAGGTAGGTACTAATGAAACCAGGATGGTAGCACAGAAATTCATTTGAACAACACACTACAAACATTAAAAAGGCGGTGTAGTGTAACAAACAGAATACAGACTTTTGAACCCAGCTCTACCACCTCATTAAATGATGCCAGGCAAATCATTTCCCTCTTTGAATATGCTTCTTAATCACAACAGGGGAATAACATTCTTGGGAAGAGCTACTATAGGGACTGCTACCTACTAAGTTCAGTTATTTCTTTGCTGTTCTTTTTGTCTTTAGGCTATATCCCATTAACGTAGCATTCCTACTAACCCATTCCTACTAACGTAGGAATTCTATGTTCAAAAGTTACTTCTTTTTCCCTTGGTAGTTACATTATCACTTTAGTACAATTAGGCTCATTGGCTTCAATTTGTATTCAGTATTAGCATTTGCTTTCTTTCCATCATTCTTGATTTTTTGAATATATAAAACACATGCATGTTCAAGCAAAGAGTACTCTTCCTACTGCATTATAGTAGTGGTTCTATTTATAAGGTAGAAATTCTGGCCATTGTCCATGGGCTAGAATGTATATTCCAGTGTGGTAACATTTACACGTACATTTTAAAACTACACAGCATTCATAATCAATTTAAAGATGATTTGTGGCTATTCAAAAGAGTCTTCAAAGTTAGTCTCATTAATTTTAGTTGATGCTTACACTGCTATGCGCCACGCACTTCGTTTTATGTACGTGAATACTTCAATCTTCAAAGAGACCTCTGAAGTATTTTGGCAAAGATCATGCTGCTAGTGAGTGGCATAAATAGAACGTGAACCCAGACTCCAGAGTCTGTGATGTTAGCCACTTAACTATAATGCCTCCTGCATTTAAACTAATCACACCTATGTTCCTGCCATATGGGAACTACAGAATTTAAACCTTTTCTGGCTTTCATTAAAAAAAATGTGGCCTAGGCACCTGGTGGCTCAGTTGGTTTTGCGTCCAGCTTCTGTTCAAGTCATGATTCCCGGGTCCCCCCTGATGAACAGGGAGCCTGCTTCTCCCTCTCCTTTTCTTCCCTCTCCCTGCTTGTGCTCTCTCTCTTTTTTTTTTTTAAAGATTTTATTTATTTATTTGACAGAGAGAGATCACAAGCAGACGGAGAGGCAGGCAGAGAGAGAGGAGGAAGCAGGCTCCCTGCCAAGCAGAGAGCCCGATGCGGGACTCGATCCCAGGACCCCTGAGATCATGACCTGAGCCGAAGGCAGTGGCTTAACCCACTGAGCCACCCAGGTGCCCTTGTGCTCTCTCTTAAGTAAATAAAATTTTTAAAAAATATATGTGACCTTAGGAAAATTATTATCATAACTTTCCCAGTACTAGTAAAAATTTAAAAGATAATAAGCCAAAATGGACTAACTCTCATAAGTATCTGTAAATATTTAGACCAACTCAATTGCACTAGCCATTCACTGATTTCTCTCATTCGATGAATATTTATTAAATGCCACTGGGAGGTAAAGTGAATTAATTTATTTCCTTTCCTTCTACAAATCCCACTGGAAAGACAAGGTAATGTATATATTTTTAAAAACTGTCTAACAGCATGGGAAAATGATAAGGCGATCAACAACAAACAGAATTACTAAAGAACTTCTGGAATGTATAAAAGAACAGGGTCACACAAAAGGAGTAAATGCCACTATAGCCTGGAACAATATAGTCTAAAGATAACCCTCTTCCTCATTAAAGAAGTGGATGAGGGGCGCCTGGGTGGCTCAGTGGGTTAAAGCCTCTGCCTTCGGCTCAGGTCATGATCCCAGCGTCCTGGGATTGAGCCCCACATAGGGCTCCCTGCTCAGCAGGGAGCCTCCTTCCTCCTCTCTCTCTCTTTGCCAACTTGTGATCTCTGTCTGTCAAATAAATATATTAAAAAAAAAAAAAAAAAAAAAAAAAGGGGGATGAATTCTCCTAAAACGACGACGATGACAACAATTCAGTAAAACTCCAAGCTTGGGGAAACAGGAGTTGAGCACAATATGAGGGATGTGTGTGGTATCTAAATGGGATAAAAAGAAAAGTCAGTGGGAACTGCATCAGTTCCTTGATCATCCTGAAAAGCTGATGACATCTGCAACCCAAACTTTTTTTTAATCTGGGTATGAACTGCCTGAATGGTCCAACTGGGGATTTGCTACAAGCAGCTCCTAAAGAGGGAGGGCAGAGGGTAATAGGAGGGAACATATAAGGGATACAACACGTTAGTTAACTCTAGGCTAACACAGAGAACAAAACATCAGCCAAAAACTTATAAAAGCAAAAAAGTAGAAAAAAAAACAAAAGACAACACAGTAGGAAAGCCTATAATACACCCAACCTCCTTGTTAACTGTGAAGATCCTCACAATAAAGGACCATCGCATCTTAAATAGAGGGGGATCTATTTAAAGCAGATATCTTACTAGCTACTGTGGGATTCTAAATGGTTACTGAAAACCACTTACTGGGTGGTAAGAAGGTAGACAATAACCCTCTAAAGCTCCTGGGCTATTCCTATGTCAGTGACATTTCAACATACAAGATTGTTTTCTTCTTACTATTATTTTTTAAAAAGATTTATTTATTTAATTTACTTGAGAGGGGGAGAGAGAGAGCGAGAGAGAGGGAGAGAATGCGGGGGGGGGGGGGGGGCACAGGGGTAGGGAGAGAATCTCAAGCTAACCTCTGCTGAGTGTAGAGCCCAACACAGGGCTCAATCGCTGAGATCATGACCTGAACCAAATTAAGAGCTGGATGCTTAATTAACTAAGCCACACAGACATCCCAAGTGTTGTCTTCTGATCCTAATCCACCAAATCTTAGCTAGGTATACATCTGTTTAAAATAAGATTTATTGGGGCGCCTGGGTGGCTCAGTGGGTTCAAGCCTCTGCCTTTGGCTCAGGTCATGATCCTGGAGTCCTGGGATGGAGCCCCATGTCAGACTCTCTGCTCAGCAGGGAGCCTGCTTCCCCTCTCTCTCTGCCTGCCTCTCTGCCTACTTGTGATCTCAGTCTGTCAAATAAATAAAATCTTTAAAAATAAATAAATAAGATTTATTAAATAAATAAAATAAGATTTATTGCTATTTTAAGTGACTTATTTAATTTTTTAAAATTTATATTAAACTCTGAAATTATTTTATCTTTAGGATAATGAAATATAGTCATTCATCTTATGTTTCATAATAAGCAAATGAATAGGATTTTAACAAATGTAGGCTACCTGTGATCATCAATCATGCTTTACTTTTAGAACTTTCTATCTAACTTAGTTACGGACTTCAACTAATGAGGTCAAGGTCCTGCTAAAACCTACTCTAGGGGGGAGATCTACTCTAGGGTCACAGACTACAATCCATTACCCACTTCACAGATGTTAGCTAGAGTAAGAGGGTTGACAGAATGTTAATGGCTTAATATAAGCTGTCATCATTACTGAGAAATCCCCCAAAATACATTACCTTTGACATGTAGAAGAGCACTTTCATATAAACATTTGGATAGGCTGCCTAATACTCTTTTCTCCCGCAGAAGAAGACAGTAATCCAAGTGTCAGGGGCACAGGAAGTGTGTGTGTTAAAAATGAAACGGGAGGGGTGCCTGGGTGGCTCAGTGGGTTAAGCCTCTGCCTTCAACTCAGGTCATGGTCTCAGGGTCCTGGGATCCAGCCCACAACCACATCTGGCTCTCTGCTGGGCAGGGGGCCTGCTTCCCTTCCTCTCTCTCTCTGCCTGCCTCTCCGCCTACTTGAGAACTCCCTCTCTCTATCAAATAAATAAATAAAATCTTAGAAAAAAATGAAATGGGAAACCAGGTCTAGCACAGTTTGAAAAAAAAAAAAATCAGACTGCCTTTGATGACTGTATGATAGGTAAAGAATCAATTCCATTCAACTTTATGCATCCAGTGTAATAAGAGATGAATCCATTTAGTTGCTTAACAAAACAATTGCTACTATAAATGCCTGTACTGCGGTAGATGTTTCAGATAATCTACTTCAGTTCTTAGAGCCATCTTATAAGGTAAGAGGAATTATCCCCACTCATAGACGAGGAAACTAAGTCTTACAGAGGCCAAGTAACATGCTCAAAGTCACACAGTTGGTAAACAGCAGAACCAGATCCCGAAGGGAGTTCTCATGTCAATCCCCATTCTATTTTCACTACGATTTTCTTAATAAAACAGCTGTCTAAGAATTTATCATACATACCTACTTTTATTTTAAATCAAGAGATGGGATTCATGAGGATGAAGGGGGAACACAAACTATTTTTCTATTGGGCCAAATAAAGAATAAGCATTTTGGTAATTTTTTAAGCACAAGCAAAAAACATCCACAGCAAAGTCTGAATCAAAAGCCAAGTTTCAGTGGAGGTACGCTTCAAGGGGGCACCTGGCTGGCTCAGTCAGGAGGAGCATGTGGCTCTCAACCTCGGGGTCTTGAGTCTGAGCCCCACCTTGGTTGTAGCGATTACTTAAAAATAAAATCTCAAAAAAAAAAAAAAAAAAAAAGAGGCACTCTTCAAGTTAAAAATATTTTGCACCAACTTACACCCTAACTGGGATATAAAATATTGTTTTTCTCCTTACTATGCCCATTATGCAACCCCCCCCCCCGACAAAGTAACCATACCAGCTCAGACTAATGGGGCTTTCCATTGAATAAGAAACACTGGATCCAACCTCTTCTCTATCACCTTGTTTCTCCATGGAATAGATCATCTACCCATCACAAATTCCTCATCTCCCTCGTGTCCATTCCCCACCGTAACACACCACACATAGTACATGCACTTTCATGCACCCATGCACACCTTGGTCTCCACTGATAGAATTCTATCTCAGACTATTCCACCTAAGGAAATCCCTTAAACGTATAGTTTCTGCAAATTCTCTCATCTTTTTTTTAAAAACTTTATTTATTTGAGAGAGAGAATGAGAGAAGGAGAGAGAGAGCCTGGAGCGGGGAGGGTCAGAGGGAGAAGCAGACTCCCCACTAAGCAGGGAGGCCATTGCGGGACTCGATCCCAGGACTGCGGGACTCGATCCCAGGACTCCCGGATCATAACCTGAGCCGAAGCAGTCACTTAGCCAACTGAGCCACCCAAGCGCCCTCTCTCGTCTTCTTCTGATAGGCAAAGTCAAAAAATGACACAAAATATTATTGACAAACACAAAAAGAATCTCAGTGAAGCACCTATAATGAGAGAAGGAATGTCATAAGCCTTTTTTAACCCAAGTACAGCTGACACAATGTTACAGTAGTGTCAGGTGTACAACTGTGATTCAGCAGGTCTATGCATTATGCTGTGCTCACCACAAGTGTAGCTGCCATCTGCCCCCACACAGCACTATTACAATACCACTGACTATAGGGATGTCATAAGCTTTAAAGTCAAGTTGGCAAATTAAAGTATCAGAGAAGTAAGCTTCCTTTTCTTAGCCCTTTTTATCCTTTTAAAAATTCTATTAGCAACGCAACTGTATTGCTCTATACTTTTTTTTGTTGTTATAGAAGCACATATTTCAGTTGCAACATAGTCTTACTAGGGCTAACCTAGTAATCTAACACCTATATTGATCCAGAGAACCAACCATTCAACCTACAGATTAACTTTCATATAATAATATATATATTATTTATTTATTTGAGAGAGAGAGGGCACATGCGTGCGTGCATGGGCTCAAGAGGCGAGGGGCACCTGGATGGCTCAGTTGGTTGAGCATCTGCCTTCAGCTCAGATCATGGTCTCAGCGTCCTAGGATCAAGCCCCACAACAGGCTCCTGGCTCAGCAGGGAGTCTGCTTCTCCCTCTCCCTCTTTCCCTGCTCACATTCTCTCTCTGTGTGTGTCTCAGAGGAATAAATAAAATCCTTAAAAAATTGTTTAAAAAAAAGAGAGAGTGGAGACAGGGAGAGGGACAGAGAATCCTAAGCAGGCTCCACGCCCAGCATAGAGCCTGATGCGGGGCTCAATCTCATGACCCTGAGATCATGACCTGAGCAAAAATCAAGAGTTGGACTCAGGTGCCCCTCATCTTAGAATATTTTTTTTTAATCAAAGTTGGAAATGACTATATGATAGCTGGGCCTTACCGTCAAAATGAAAACCAACTGATAAATTTTTTAAAAAATATTCTGGGGGCGCGTAGGTGGCTCAGTGGGTTAAAGCCTCTGCCTTCAGCTCAGGTCATGATCTCAGGGTCCTGGGATCGAGCCCCGCATCGGGCTCTCTGCTCAGCTGCGAGCCTGCTTCCCCCTCTCTCTCTGCCTGCCTCTCTGCCTACTTGTGATCTCTATCTGATAAATAAATAAAATCTTTTAAAAAAATAAAATAAAAGACTATATTCTGTAGATATTTAGCTACTAAATAATAATTTGACCTATGTATATAAGTATCATATTTGTAAAAATGAGGTAAGATTCAGAATGCCCAATATTACCCTGTCTTGATTCTAGTTTGTTTCTATTTGGATATTATATTCTGACTTCAACTATAACATGTCTAACCCAAATTTATCACTTTTGCCAATAAATCAGCTCACTCTCCCAAGTTCCCAATTCTGTTCCCTACTCTAGGTTCAAAAAAAATTTTTTTAAGATTTTAAAAAATTTATTTGATAGAGAGAGAGTAAGCAAGCAGAGTGTTAGAGGAAGAGGGAGAAGCAGCTTCCCTCCCCACCAAGCAGAAAGCCTGACACACAGCTCAATCCCAGGACCCCATGATCATGACCTGATCCTGCATGAAGGCAGATACTTAATCAATAATCAATTATCAACTGAGTAACCTAGGCACCCCACAGACCACCTATTAAGGGACATGGGCATAATGCCTTCGAAACTGAGAAAACTATTTGCTACTTTGTATTTTATACAAGTCAGACTGTTAACCAAATACAAGGTTAGAAAAAGGAGTAAAAGAAACCTGTTAAAAAGAATTCAATTGAAAAAAAAAAGAATTCAACTGAGAAAATCTGAAGATCTAATGGGCTTTTTTCAACAATCCAAGAATCAGGCAGCATCCCCTTTAGTAAGTGGAAAAGAACTTTTCTTGGTTCAAAATCTTAATGTCAAACATAACACCTCCCACTTCCTGCCACATGCAAGGTTGGACTGAGTACTACCTAAGGTAAAGGGATCAATAAATCATATTCTCTGTTCTTAGGGAACTTAAAAAAATAATCTAACAGATTTCTACTAGAAACAGGCATGACAGACAAATAACCATGATACAGGTATGCGACCATGAAAAAAAAAGTGCAAGGTATTACCAAGGGGTTGAGAAGGGGAATCACTTTGGTAGGGTCTCAAAAAGGGTTTTTTTGTTGTTTCTTAAAGATTTTATTTATTTATTTGACAGAGAGAGATTACAAGTAGGCGGAGAAACAGGCAGAGAGAGAGGAAGGGAAGCAGGCTCGCTACTGAGCAGAGAGCCCGATGCTGCGGGGCTCAATCCCAGGACCCTGGGATCATGACCTGAGCCAGAGGCAGAGGCTTTAACCCACTGAGCCACCCAGGTGCCCCTCAAAAAGGGTTTTTACAAAGATGGCAGTTGACGATAATCAAGTCAAAAAAATAGGCAGAAGATATGAGCAGGTACCTCTCCAAAGAAGATACACAAATAGCTAATAGACACATGAAAAAGTGTGCATCATCATTAGCCATCAGGGAAATTCTAATCAAAATCACACTGAGATACTACCTTATACTAGTTAGGATGGCGAAAACTGACAAGGCAAGAAACAACAAATGTTGGAGAGGATGTGGAGAAAAGGGAACCCTCTTACACTGGTGGTGAGAATCCAAGTTGGTGCAGCCACTTTGGAAAACAGTGCAGACGTTCCTCAAGAAATTAAAAATAGAGCTACCCTATGACCCAGTGACTATGCTATTGGGTATTTACCCCAAAGATACAGATGTAGTAAAAAGAAGGGCCATATGCACCCCAATGTTCATAGGAGTGATGTCCACAATACCCAAGCTGTGGAAAGAGCCAGTATGCCCTTCAACAGATGAATGGATAAAGAAGATATGGTCTATGTACACAAGGGAGTATTACACAACCATCAGGAAGGATGAATACCCAACTTTTGTATCAACATGGATGGGACTGGAGGAGATTATGCTGAGTGAAGTAAGTCAAGCAAAGAGAGTCAATTATATCGTTTCACTTACTTGTGAGGCATAAGGAATAGCATGGAGGACATTAGGAGAAGGAATGGAAAAATGAAGGGGGGGAAATAGGAGTGGAAGACTAATCATGAGAGACTATGGGCTCTGGGAAACAGGGTTTTAGAAGGGAGGTCGTGGGGGAATGGATAAGCCTGGTGATGGGTATTAAGGAGGGCACAGATTGCATGGAGCACTGGCTGTTATATGCAAACAATGAATCATGGAAAACTACGTCAAAAACGAATGATGTACTGTATGGTGACTACCGTAACACACACACACACACACACACACACACACACAGACGATAGTTGAAATATGCCTGGAAGATGAGAAGGTCTGATAAAACAGGGACTGGGCAGAGTGAGAGTATACTGCGAATAGATAACATAAACAAAGTCTAGAGATGAGAATAAGGATTGTATTTTGGAAATAGAAAATAATACAGAAGAGCTAGAATGTAGATCCATGCAGGGAAAAAAAGTAGGATCTAAGGTTGGAAAGGTAAGCTAAAGCCATATTGTGAAGATACTTGAATGCCCTTATGCTGTGGAAGATGAAGAGTCACTGAAGGTTTCTGGTACAAAAACATGAAGTGCTTCATAGCAAGGACTCATGAGCTAGACTTCCTGGGTTCAAATCTCAGCTCTTCCACTTATCAGCTATGTGACCCCGGGCAAGTTATACTCTCTGTATCTCTGTGGAGGCCAATAACAGCATCTATTATAAGGATATTGCAAAGGTTATATTAGTAAATACCTGTAAAGTACCTAGAAATTATCTGTCATAAAGTAAATGCTATATAAGCATTTGTGATTATAATAATATTATAATAATATCTATCCTTTAGAAAGATGAATTTAGCAGCAATGTTTGGAAAGGGACTGGAATGGAAATTTCAGTATGCCATTTTACCTTCAAGGACAAGAAATGCCCAAACCGTTAAGCCACTGCCTTCGGCTCAGGTCATGATCTCAGGGTCCTGGGATCGAGTCCCGCATAGGGCTCTCTGCTCAGCAGGGAGCCTGCTTCCTCCTCTCTCTCTGCCTGCCTCTCCATCTACTTGTGATTTCTCTCTGTCAAATAAATAAATAAAATCTTTAAAAAAAAAAAAAAAGAAAAAGAAATGCCCAAACCTTCGTAATTATTTTAATATTCACTATATATCATTATTAAGTGTATCATCTGTTGAGCTCAAATGTCATCTCCTCCTCGAACACCTGGACAGAAAGTAGTTTCATCACGTATTTGACACATTTCTTATGCATATTATTTTATCTTCCCAAATAGAGTGTAGGTTTCTCGAGGGTAAAATACTTTTTCATTTGCTTAAATGCAAACTATCATAATGTTTAATACAGTTCTTTACAGAACACACATACTTCAATAAGCACTGACTGTGACGCTGTCTGGAATAAAATCCAGTGGTACTCATAGAATATTAAAGGTTTTATTTAAATGAATAGTACTTTTTAAATGAAATGGTTATGGGCACCTGCGTGGCTCAGTGGATTAAGCCGCTGCCTTCGGCTCAGGTCATGATCTCAGTGTCCTGGGATCAAGCCCCGAATCGGGCTCTCTGTTCAGCAGGGAGCCTGCTTCCCCTTCTCTCTCTCCCTGACTCTTTGCCTGTGATCTCTCTGTCAAATAGATAAATAAAATATTTTAAAAAATAAAATGAAATGAAATGGTTCTAAATGAAATGGTCTTAGAGATCTTTGTCTTTGGTTAGTGGGCTGGTCAGCAGAACCAAATTGAACATGGTCTGTTTTTTTTTTTTTTTTAAATCTTCTATTATTACAGCTGAAAAGCAGATCCAGGGATGTTCCAGGTGAGTAACTCACTATACATACACCAGACACGGGGATACCTGGTGTGATTTTGCTCTCATACTTCTTTACTTGACCCAACCGACTGCATTTATCTTTACTCCTGTTTAATTTCTAATGATAGCAATATATAGTCCCTGGTTGAACAGATCTATATTAAAAGTCAACAGCTGCTTTTTGCTCAATATATACAACAGCCAAGTGTCAAAATGCCAAATGTGAACTTTTATTTATAGCAAAGCTAGTGTAAACAGACATATAAAAAAGTGCAGCCTTTTCTTCCTAATTAAAAAAAAAAAAGAGCAGTAGTTCAAAGAAATGTCACTTTGCTTTGAAACGGGAATCATACATTGAAACGTCATGTAAGTAAATTACATATTTTTGGTATATCCTCATAAATACAGGTATCATTGACAGCAACACCTCAAATCCACATGCTTCTCTATTTTGTCAACTCTAAAGCAATAAACCCCAAATGAACATCACATTCTACTTGCTCATGGAATATTTGGTAAGGATTCTCCTCCCTGTAATTTACAGCTAATGAGAGAATACTTGGCAAAGTTTGCCTAGGCATTAATTGAAGGGTGACTTTGATCCAGACACTTATTTTTAGGAACCTTGATATTCAAAGATTCTTAGGTTCTTTCACGGCTATTGTTTAACCTCTCTAGGACTTCAAGAATAGCTTTGCTAAATATTACTTTTTCATCAGTCTGCAACAAAGAATGAAATAAATAGACACGGTATCTAATCTGTTGTGATCAACTGGATCAGGTGTTGCAAGTATTGAAATTTTTAGCAGCCAGCTGCTAGCTGGACAGAGAATTAGAGAAAGCACTTGGGAAAAATTGTATAGCTCCAAAGCTTGAAAATAAAACATTCTGACTACCAAAAAGATATGATGTCATGTTTACATAAATCATCATAGAAAGGTAAAGCTATAAATATGAAATTTTTACCTAGATGCTGTCATTGTTGTGACTTACAGCCTAATCTCCTGGGTTATTTAGGGAATATAAAAGAAGGTCACCATGTAAATAATTATCCATTCAAGTTGCATGATTAAGCTCTTATTTACAATCCAACAATAACAATTTCTTAAACAGCAATACTTCATTATGTGACCAAATCTCCCCTACAAGATTATGTAATATGGCCCAACTGCTTAAATATGCATTAAAATGAAGTACAGAAAAAAATGCCAAAATTTACAGTTGCATTACAGAAGCTAAAGACAGCTAGAAAAAATTTTATTCCATAGACAAAAACTAAATTTTCAGTTATACTATTTGCCAGGTCTCTATAAAGAAACGACGATCTCATATATTCTAGATGTATTTTTAGCCTTTGATGTGAGACTAACTGACTCTTGATACTCAACTATAAAGTTTCTAGATCACTAGCTCTTGGGTAAATTCCTTTAAAAATAACTTCTGGGGGTACCTGTGTGGCTCAGTCAGTCAAGCATCTGACTCTTGGTTTCAGCTCAGGTCATGATCTCAGGGTCAGGAGATCAAGCCCCACATCAGGCTCCGTGCTCAGCACAGAGTCCACTTGAGATTCTTTCCCTCTCCCTCTCCCAGCCTGCACCCATGCACTCGCTCTCTCTCTCAAATAAATAAATAAACAAAACCTTTAAAAAAAAAAAATCAAGGGCGCCTGGGTGGCTCAGTGGGTTAAGCCGCTGCCTTCCGCTCGGGTCATGATCTCAGGGTCCTGGGATCGAGTCCTACATCGGGCTCTCTGCTCAGCAGGGAGCCTGCTTCCTCCTCTCTCTCTGCCTGCCTCTCTGCCTACTTGAGGTCTCTGTCTGTCAAATAGATAAATAAAATCTTTAAAAAAAAAAAATCAAAAACCTTCTGAACTAAAGGATTTTCATAATGCACTGCAGTTTTTACTCTTTAACCTATAGGAGAACAGAAAGTTGAGAGTCTGAACCTGCTAACAGTTGAAAGAGCTGAATAAAGTATTAATCAAGTCTGAATGATACAACTTTTACTAATTAAAAAACTCAACTACAACATGTCTAAAATTAATTAGACGGCTAGTAAAGAGCAGGACTGGCATCTGACTACATGCTGGTTTTGGTATGATTCCAAAACCCGTGTGCCCTTTCTATGACGCTAGGCTGCCTTTCATTTAAAAAACCTCTTCAATCTGTTCCAGAGACATATAAACCCAATGCAGGCCCTGGCTTTGGTACTTATATGTGTCCCATCAAGTTGATATTACCACTACAAAGGACTGCAGTCTTTCCTGGATTGGACTCTGCTGGGTTTCAGTTCTACTCAAATACAGACACACCATGTTGCCTTAAGTCTCTTTTTAGAACAAAGCAACCTGTAAGTAAGCAAGACAGGCAATAAAAAGGGAAATATTAAAAAATTAAAATGTTTTGACTTTTTAAATATAATTACGACCAACACTGGAGCATTTTGGAATGTACCAGACCATGTGCTAATTCCTTATACGCCACGGTTTATTTCCTCACAACCATCCTTTGAAATAAATACATTGTCCCCATTATATAGCTGAGAAATCAAATTACATACCCCAAATCATAAAACTTCTAAAATGGGAATCCAAGAATCATATCTAGATATGGCTGCCTCTAAATCCTGGGGGACCATTTTAATTTTACTCTGTTGCAACTCCAGTACAAACCTAATATTTATCAGAAAAGGTGTTAAACAAAAACACTGCTGTAGGTCATACCCCAATGAACAGTGGAGGTATGTGACTACATTATGCCAGCTTTGAAAGCTTTGTCTTGAACAGCCAAGTGACAGAATTTAAGAAGTCTGGTCTGTCTAATAAACGCAATGGCATCATCACTCTGTCATTTCTTTTTCGAAATGTCCTGCCTTCTGGTGATTTCCATTTACTCATGGCTTCTGTCCATATTCTTGGTCCCAAATACCCCTTCTCAAAACTTTTAGGCCTATTAGCTTATATTCTTCCTCCTGAAGTAACAACATCCCTATTGGTAATAGTAAAAAGAGAGGACTTTGAAACCAAGGTTGTAAAGGAAATAAATGCTTTGTTCAGGAAATCTAATCTCATATTGGAAAATCTGGCCTACACTGTGAAATTTACAGCATCATAAATGATTTCAAACTTCAAGTATGTCCTGTGAACACTATAAAAAAGACCCGTCTTTGAATTTTTACTCAAAGTTCTTATTATTTGCAAGTATTATTTACACTGGTAATGCCACTTAAAAAAAAAAAAACAAAACAAGAGTGCCTGGGTGGCTCAGTGGGTTAAAGCCTCTGCCGTCGGCTCAGGTCATGATCCCAGGTTCCTGGGATCGAGTCCCACATCAGGCTCTCTGCTCAGGGGGGAGCCTGCTTCCCTCCCTCCCTCTCTGCCTACTTGTGATCTCTGTCTGTCAAATAAATAAATAAAATCTTAAAAAAAATTTTTAAAAAGTACCACTTAGCTCATTTTAAGGAAGTTTTATTCTTTGAAATAAAAGAAATATACTGGCCCAAATGTTCAACTGATGAATGGATAAATTAATTTGGCCATAAAAAGAAATGAAGTACTAATGTTTACTATAATATGGATGTGAGCCTTGAAAACATGCTAAGTGAAAGAAACCAATCATAAAAGACCACATATTGTATGATTCCATTTATATATAATGTCCAGAATAGGCAAATCCTTAGAGACAGAAAGACTGGCGGTTGCCTAAGAACAGAAAGTTGAAGGGTGATGGCTAAGGGATGGGGGTTTCTTTCGAGAGTACTAAAAATGTTCTAAAATTGATTGTAGTGATGGCATCAGGGAAATACAAATCAAAACCACAATGAGATACCACCTCACACCAGTCAGAATGGCTAAAATTAACAAGTCAGGAAACGACAGATGTCCGTGAGGATGCAGAGAAAGGGGAACCCTCCTACACTGTTGATGGGAATGCAAGCTGGTGCAGCCACTCTGGAAAACAGCATGGAGGTTCCTCAAAAAGTTGAAAATAGAGCTACCCTAGGACCCAGCAATCGCACTACTGGGTATTTACCCCAAAGATACAAACGTAGTGATCCGAAGGGGCACGTGCACCCGAATGTTTATAGCAGCAATGTCCACAATAGCCAAACCATGGAAAGAACCTAGATGTCCATCAATGGATGAATGGATAAAGAAGATGTCACACACACACACACACACACACACACACACACACAAATGGAGTACTATGCAGCCATCAAAAGAAATGAAATCTTGCCGTTTGCAACGACGTGAATGGAACTAGGAGGTATTATGCTGAGCGAAATAAGTCAACAGAGAAAGACAATTATCATATGATCTCCCTGATATGAGGAATTTGAAAGGCAGGGGAAAGAAAAAATGAAACAAGATGGGATCAGGAGGGAGACAAACCATAAGAGACTTTTAACCTCACAAAACCAACCGAGGGTTGCTGGCGGATGGGAGGGTAGGGAGAGGGTGGCTGGGTGATGGACACTGGAGAGGGTATGTGCTATGGTGAGTGCTGTGATGTGTAAGCCTGATGATTCACAGACCTGTACCCCTGGGGCAAATAATACATTATATGTTAATAAAAATAAGTTTTAAAAATTGATTATAGTGATGGTGGCACAACTTTATGAATATGCTAAAAGCCACTACATGCATACTTGAAATGGGTGAATTTTACGGTTGGTGGACTTATATTTCAATAAAGCTGTTTTTTTCTTTTTAATTTTTATTATTTACTTATTTATTTGACAAACAGAGATCACAAGTAGGCAGAGAGTCAGGCAAAGAGAGAGAGGAGGAAGCAGGCTCCCCGCTGAGCAGAGAGGCCGATGTGGGGCTCAATCCCAGGACCCTGGGATCATGACCTGAGCTGAAGGCAGAGGCTTTAACCCACTGAACCATCCAGGTGCCCCAATAAAGCTGTTTTTTAAAAAGCAATTTACTAGGAAAAGACTCAAAAGACCATTGGAGAAATTCTGTGAATGCTTCTTAAATTAAAGGCGAATACAATTGCAAGAGTTTTGCTCTCTTAGTTAGACTCAAATTCTGTCCTTCACTAAAAGTCATGTCCAAAGTGACTAACAAAATGAAGTTCTGGACAGACTGCTCTGTTTGTTTAAACTGATGTTACAGAGCTCCTTCATGGTAAAACACTTCTGTGATCACTGAAGTTGTTACCACTCAGGGGAAAGCACTATTTAATAAAATTTTCTAGTATTTAATAAACAGGTCTGTTTGAATGGCTTGTAATTTTAATGTCCTAAACCAAGGATCCCAATTTGTAGGCCAGATCCACTTGTAGATCTTAAATGACAGATGTCAAGCACCCAGTCCCCTACCTGAGGTTTACCAGGATTTCCTGTGGAGAAGGTAGTGGGCAGCACAACAGGAAAATGACTCCCTCTTCAAGTCTTTTACCTCCCCAAGCACCTGCCAGTTTTTATACTTGGGCAGAAAGAAATTTCTTCTCCCCAACCCAAAAAAGGTCAGCCACCTCCTAGGTTTCAAATGGCCGCCTCCCCCATGGGGGATGGGGTGAGGTGGGGGCTGTAGCATAATGCTCTTAGCCTATCTGTGTCCCCTCACTTAAACCTTTCCAGGTCTAGGGAATGACTTCATTTGACTAGCAGTTTAGTAGGAGAAAAAACTGGGCATATGTGGTCTTTTTGCGCTTGGGAGCAATTTGCCCATAGGTAGTACTCATTTTGTCTCTTCTTTCATGCTGGAAGCCTTATAGGGCAGGTGCCTCCATCCTGCCTGGGAATGGATGATTAATCTGTTCAATTTTGAGATCCAGTAAGAGGAAGATGCCTGTCCACAGAAAACAGCCACATTCTCCAATATCCTTTTAATTAGAAATAAAATAAAATTTTGGATTCTATTCTTTTTTCCCCTCAGTTCAGAATATAAGCAGGAAAAAGTGTGTCTGTTATTATGACTCCTTAAACACTCTAACGTCCAATCTAAACAATTTAAAAAAGAGTAAGAATGAAAATCTTTTCAGGAATAAATATACTAACTACCACACACTACAAAGTGAATGTGAAAACCAACTGTATAGAGGGAAATCTGATCAGACACAAAAGAGGAGTTCCTTAATGTACTTGGAAAACATCTGGAACTCTCTGCTAAGAAAACTAAACTATGGGGACGCCTGGGCGGCTCAGTTGGTTAAGCAGCTGCCTTCAGTTCAGGTCATGATCCCAACGTCCTGGGATGGAGTCCCACGTCGGGCTCCTTGCTCAGCGGGGAGCCTGCTTCTCCCTCTGCCTCTGCCTGCCACTCTGTCTGCCTGTGCTCGCTCGCTCTCCCTCTCTCTCTCTCTGATAAATAAATAAAATCTTTAAAAAAAAAAAAAACTAAACTATGAAAGATGACAGTTGAGCATAGGATAGTTGGGCATGGGAGGGCGTAACTCTAAATGGTCACGAAAATCCTTGGTGTAGAGGAATAATGACTCAATAAAGGGATCTCTAGATCATTTTTATTTATCAGAAGCAGCACTGCTGAGTTGCCGACTTTCTTAGAATTAACTCGATGAAACTAAAAATATTCCCCCCCACATACAAAAAAATGTCTCTTTACAGATAAGAAAACAGTTGACAGTGAGGTTAAGGAACTTGTACAAAGCCAAGGACACCACTTTAAGACTAAAACCCAAATCTCCTTCTTCCCCTCTTCTGAAAATCTGGCAAGAACTTCAGCCACTTGAATTTTAACCTCAGGCCTCAACTCACCAAACACCTGGTCGCTCAGGCCAAAACCTTAGGAGCCATTCCTGAGGACTCTCTGTTTCAATCCCTCTCCCACTGTCAGTTAGCCATCTTCCTTGCCTACAAAATAGCCAAACCTGTACAATTTTCTCCATTTTCGTTATTCTCATCCTAGGCAAAGCTACTTTTCTCTCTCCTAGAGTACTCTACCTGTTAACTGGCATCCCTGCTTTCAATCTTGCCCCTCCATTAAGTAAATAAAAGGTGTGCATAAATAAGATATCGGTAATATTTCTTTTTTTCTTTTTTAAGATTTTATTTATTTACTTGAGAGAGAGACAGTGAGAGAGAGCATGAATGAGGAGAAGGTCAGAGAGAGAAGCAGACTCCCCATGGAGCTGGGAGTCCGATGCGGGACTCGATCCCGGGACTCCAGGATCATGACCTGAGCCGAAGGCAGTCGTCCAACCAACTGAGCCACCCAGGCGTCCCAAGATATCGGTAATATTTCAATGAAGAGTTTACCTGAAGTGAGTCTGCAACACTGAAACTCAAATCTCGTGTGCAAAGCACGGACATATGGGAAAAGATGTGGAAATGACTGTTCCACATTGGCAAAATATAAAAAGCCTAAGAAATCAAATCAAGTCATGGGTGTTAGATTGCTCCAAAAACTATAAGACACTATACAAAATGAAAGATATTGTTACTGATGTTGAATTCCAGTAACCAGAAGAAACGTGACCCAACACAGCAGAATTACGCAATTTTTGCCCTCATATTCACCTGACATTCAATATTTTTTTTTTTTTTAATTCTAGGAACCACTAAGGGTCCTTTCTAAAGTGCCTCCCTGTGTACTTTCCTCATATGTACAATATCTACTTCTGTTTCATTACATCTTCAAAAGTTTGTGCATAACCTACAAGCTATCAGAGCAAGCCCAGGAAATGTTACCACAGAGATGAAAATAAAATGAATGTACTTTCTCTGTATTTGCACTAATGCAATAAAATCTAACTAAAAATTTTGCCAGTATGAAGCATGGTCCACAACCTTATAATACAGTTTATTAGCCAGGATATTAGGAAGTTAACCTATTTAGTTTTTGGTTTGCGGATTTTTATTTCCTTCTTTTATTTTATTTTATTTCCTTCTTTTATAGTTCAAGTAGAAACTGAAGAGTAGAGAAACTAGAATATGGTGATGAAAGACTAAATGAAGAACAGTGATAGGAGTGATACAGAAGGTCCAATGCCAAGAGGAAGATTAATCTGACTTCTGCTAAGCCTGGCCATATTATTCTTGGTATTTCCTTATAACCAAGAACATCTATTAAAGGGGTGCCTGGGTGGCTCAGTGAGTTAAAGCCTCTTCCTTTGGCTCAGGTCATGATTTCAGGGTCCTGGGATCAAGCCCCGCATTGGGCTCTCTGCTCAGCGGGGAGTCTGCTTCCCCCTCTCTCTCTGCCTGCCTCTCTGCCTACTTGTGATCTCGCTGTCAAATAAATAAATAAATAAATAAATAAAATCTTTTAAAAAAAGAACATCTATTAAAGAAAATATGTCAAGTTCTCACAGGAGAAAGTCAGAAGCTTTAATTTCAAAACTGGGATATGTCATCATACCACAACAGCAATACAACAATATTTAACATTTAATGAGCACTTACTAGATGTCAGGTACTGTTCTAAATGTTTTACGTGCATGAACTCAATCATAACATTCAATCAGGTGAGTACTATTAATATTCCTATTTTATAGAGGAAGAACTATAAAGAGAGAGTCTAAGTAACTTGCTGCAAATCAAAGAGCTAATAAGTGATGAAGTTTGGATTTGAATCCTGAAACTTTCCATACTAGTTTACTGCAGTGGTTTTCAAATTACATCTGCAGAACCTTTCAGCTTCAGTATTCAATTTTCAAAATACATTTTGTCCACTTTAAAAACTGCACTAAAGGGGTATCTGGGTGGCTCAGTGGGTTAAAGCCTCTGCCTTTGGCTCAGGTCATGATCCTAGGGTCCTGGGATCGAGTCCCACAACGGGCTCCTACTCAGCGGGGAGCCTGCTTCTCTCTCTCTCTCTCTCTCTCTGCCTCTCTGCCTACTTGTGATCTTTCTGTGTCAAATAAATAAATAAAATCTTTAAAAAAAATAAAAACTGCACTAAAAACATCACCATCAAAATATGCTGTATTTCATGCACTGAAGGGAACCAACACTTAACTTTTTGCTGCTAGGCTGTCACTTCTGTGGAGATCTTGGAATAAAGCTAGTCCTGTCACCTCTGCCATCTTATCTGAACTTCCTGTAAATGTTTCATTGATTTGGAAGGTGTAATTCTGTCCAGGTTTTTTTTTTTTTAAACTCAAGACTAGATCTTTCTGCTCAGATAAAAGTGTACATTGAGCATACAAATGCTGTACCAGGCAAAGTTCAGGTGCATCTTATCACAGCACAAGTCAATAAAGGAACATCCCATTTAATTTTGGGGGCTTACTGTCTGACATATTTAAGGTAAGAAATATAGGTTAGATAGGATTTTGAAAAATTTCCTACTACCTCCTATTATTCCTCTTCCATGTTACAGAATATTTAACTGAAGGGTTTCCTAAGACAGTGAAGGAAACCGTTAAGGAAAAAAACCTATCTCCTCCACCCATTTTAGCCACACATCCCCTCTGTCACTCTGGACCTTCTGTCCATAATCCCCTGTCCTTCCACTTTATCAATCACTCCCAGTCAGGTCTTCAATTCTATTGGGTCCACTATTCCATTGACCATGCACCATCTGCTATTCACTGACTAATACGTCAGCTTTTCCCCTTTATTCACTTTTACTTTTTATCCAGCTGAGAATCCATGAGCCATCATTATGACATTTTGGCCAATACGTTAAACATCTTTGCTCCTCTGTCATTCTGTTGCATTTTGTTAGCAAACCCCAAACACGAATGAAACCGTCTACTAGCTTTCACCATATTCTGATACCAAAGCAGCTGAGCACTACCAGAGAAGGTTAATAAGGCAGATGGCATATCACATTCTGTGTTCTTGACCACTGACTTCAATGAGGTTTCCATGCTGCTAGTCAATCCTCCTGTATCACTGGTTGGCATGCCTTCTCTCCAACTATTTACTTATTTCAACCACATTCTACTTCTTTTTAGCCATGAACTTCTGTCCCTCCCATCTCTGCAGCAACTCATAGCTGAAGACTTTGTCTACTGATATGAAGGAGTTATTCCTGTCCTGCACAGTTGAAAATCCATGCAAAATTTGTGACTCCCCCCAAAACTTAACTACTAATAAATAGCCTGTTGACTAGAAGCCTTGCCAATAACATAAATAGCCGATTAACACATGTTTTGTAGGTTATATGTATTACACATTGTATTCTTAGAATAAACAAGCTAGAGAAAATATTAAGATAATCATAAGAGAAAATACATTTCCAGTTCTGTATTTTTCTTATCAAAGAAGATCTGCTTTCTTCTTACAGTGATTTCTTCTTACAGTACTATAAGACTTCTTATCAAAGAAAATCCATGTGTAAGTGGACTAGCGCAGTTCAAACCCATGTTCAAGGATCAACTGTGTATCTTTCCCATGGACATTTACTTTGGGATTCACCTACAAGCACTTCACAAAAAGCATCTTCTCTGTTAGAACAGTGAAACCTCTTCTTATATATAAAATATATAAGTTATATAAGGTATCTTCTTCTATACCTAAGTATATAAGGTCCCAAAGTAATTCTCATGAAAGAAGTCATTGCAAATATAATGAAGATAAAAACAACAGGCCATGAAGTGGATGTCACACATATAACTGCAAGAACTAGTAGTTGACATTGTCAACATTTTCAGAAACTGCCCATAGTTTCTTCAAATTCCAAACCATTCCAAACATTTTCTTATTCATTTTACAAGTTTTAAAAAACAGATAGAACTGACATATAGCATTGTGTAATTAGGCCTACAAAGTGTATGATACATTTATATATTGCAATAACAGCAGCATTAGCTAACAGCTCAATCACATCAAAATAACCATACATGTTTTACAACTAAAAGCTCTGCTAAGGGGCGCCTGGGTGGCTCAGTGGGTCGTGATCCCAGGGTGCTGTGATCAAGTCCCGCATAGGGCTCTCTGCTCCGCGGGGAGCCTGTTTCCTCCTCTCTCTCTCTCTGCCTGCCTCTCTGCCTGCTTGTGATCTGTCTGTCAAATAAATAAGTAAAAAATTAAAAAAAAAAAAAAAAAAAGCTCTGCTAAAACTTGTAAAGGCAAGAAAAGGAGAATTTTTTAGTGTGTTATTTTAATAAGCCGTAAATGTGACAGCATGATTCTGTGTTACTAGATCTAGATGGAGGAGAGAAGGGAGGGAGGAGGGAGCAACAAATGTCCCAGCTCCAGCTTTTTTTAAGAGCTAAATATACTGCAGGATAAATACAGAGCCATAAGTAATACTTAAGAAGGAACTCTGACAGCGCAGTGATACATTTTTATAACAATTATTCACGGAGGGAGGCTGACACTCCCAACCCCCAATATTCCCTCCACCTGCACTGAACGAGCAGTTAAAAAAACAAGCTCCTTCCTTCATTCTGATCAGCTCTCCTGACAGCTGTGACATTAATTAGAGGTTTGGTCTCACAGGTCTGAGTGAGTGAGTGTGTGTGACACACACACACACACACAGAGTGAGTGAGTGTGTGCGCGCGCACCGGAGGTGGTCCGGGACGCGACCGGTCCTGCGAGGGCATTCACCCGGGACACCCTTCGGCAGGAGGCCTCCTTCTCCCCGAGGCCACCACCTCTTCCCTGCGGCCTGCAGCTCCGCGCGGTTACAGCGGCCCCGGCCCGGCCGCTGGGCTGCCTGAAACTCCAATGTGTTATTTCATCCCGTAACTACTATTAACATCTCTAAAGCACTTGGTGACGCGCTGCAACGGGTGACGCGCCGTCCGGCGAGGTTTAACGAGCAGTATTCTGGCTCCCGGGCCCACCGTGGAGCAAGATGAGGATCACCCAGACTTCAAAGGGAAAACCGGAAGCCACGTGCGTCCTCAGCAGCGCCCAGCGGGCAGGGGACCGACTAGGGCGCGAGGAGGGAGACCCGGAGACCCCCGCCCCCCGCCCTCGCCGAGCACCACGAACCCCGTCGGGTCGGGCCACCCGGAGCCCCGCCGCCAGCTCCCTCCCGGGGCCGCGGCCGGGACCGGGGTCCCCCCGCGGCTCTCTGGGGGTACTCGCCCTGCCCCGCAGGCTGCCTCCTCCCCAGCGCCAGCTCCGGCTCTCCGCCTCGCTTCTCATTCCCTCACAGGCACCTCAGTTTCCTCCCCGTCGCTTTCTTCCCGTCTCCCACCGGGACTGTCGCCCCCGCCCCCGCCCCGCTCCCCCAAACCAGGACAAAGCTCGTTCCTCCGCGGTCCCTCAGGTCCGGCGACGGTCTCCCCGCCACCCCCCTTCCCCGTCCGGGACCCGCCAGCCCAGCCTAGGTCTCGTCGTCCCCTCCGCCACTTTTCGCTCAGCCTGGGGCGCCGCTCTCCTCAGCCCGAGGGTCCCGCCCGCGGCCGCGCGTCTTCGCCCCCATCCGCTCTCCTCAGCCCGAGGGTCCCGCCCGCGACCGCGCGTCTTCGTCCCCATCCTCTCTCCTCAGCCCGAGGGTCCCGCCCGCGACCGCGCGTCTTCGTCCCCATCCTCTCTCCTCAGCCCGAGGGTCCCAACCGCGGCCGCGCGTCTTCGTCCCCATCCGCTCCCCTCAGCCCGAGGGTCCCGCCCGCGGCCGCGCGTCTTCGTCCCCATCCTCTCTCCTCAGCCCGAGGGTCCCGCCCGCGGCCGCGCGTCTTCGTCCCCATCCTCTCTCCTCAGCCCGAGGGTCCCGCCCGCGACCGCGCGTCTTCGTCCCCATCCTCTCTCCTCAGCCCGAGGGTCCCGCCCGCGACCGCGCGTCTTCGTCCCCATCCTCTCTCCTCAGCCCGAGGGTCCCGCCCGCGGCCGCGCGTCTTCGTCCCCATCCGCTCCCCTCAGCCCGAGGGTCCCGCCCGCGGCCGCGCGTCTTCGTCCCCATCCTCTCTCCTCAGCCCGAGGGTCCCGCCCGCGGCCGCGCGTCTTCGTCCCCATCCGCTCCCCTCAGCCCGAGGGTCCCGCCCGCGGCCGCGCGTCTTCGTCCCCATCCGCTCTCCCCCCTCGGCCCCCCGGGCTCCGGGTCCCGCAGCCACCGACGCCTCGCGCCCCCGCCCTCCTCAGGCCAGCCACCGCCACGCACCCTCCAGCCCCGCTTTCCCCTCAGACGGGTCTCCCCTCCGCTCCCCGCCCTCAGCCCTCAGCCAGTCCCCCCCGCGCGCCCGCCGCTCACCCGCGGACTCCCCGGTGTTGATCCAGTCCGGGTTGGCGATGCTGGCGATGGCGAAGATATCGGCGGCCAGAAAGAGACATCCTGAGATGATGGTCAGTTTATCCATCTCCCCGCCCCGCTCCCCCCACCCCCCGAGCCCCGGGCAGGCCGCGGCCTCACGCCTCCCGCCCCATGGGCCGCCGTCGGGGCCCGGAGTCCCCGCGCCGCCGCCTCGCGCCCCCTCGGCCCCCGCGCGCCACTCGCGCCCTCCGCGCGCCCGGGACCCGTAGCCGCGGTGCGGCCCGCACAGCCGGAACCGCCGCCCGCCCCGGAAGTGCTCCGCTCGCCCGCCCCCCCCTCACCCGGAAGCGAAAGCGCGGCGCCGGCGAGGCCGGGCCAGCAGCTCCCGGGCGGCGCGGCGACCCCGGCTCGGTCCTCCCGGCTCTGCCGCCCGCCTCGCAGCCCCGGGCCCGCAGCGCCGACCCTCCCGACAGCCCCAGGCCCCGCTGCCCTGGAGCGGGACCGGCACCCCCGGCCCGGGCCCTAACCCCGCGCCTCCTCCGGCAGGCCACGCCGCCTTTTGGCTTTCTGGGCAGTAGTAGCATCGTTGTCGTGGTTGAGTGACTGTTGGTGACAAGAGGCCCCTCGGCCTTTAGGCTTTCGTAAGGGAGACCGGATTGGTAGGCGGGGGACTCTGCCGAGTGACTCGGGCCCCCCTACAGCCCTTGTCACCTTGTCTTCGCGTTGCCCCCTCCGCGCGGGTCGGCTCCAGGGCTGCCCCTTTCGGAGACCCCTGTGGACACCTAGTGGGAGTATTGGACTGGACGTAGGAGACCAAGTTCCCACTCTCCGGAAGCTCACTTCCTGCTGGGGGAGGAGACCAAACACGTTAAAATTTTATCTTTTTAAAAGAAGGATCATTTCAGGGGTCGCTTTGTGTCTTCAATGGGGGGAGTCGGTCTGATGGCGGGGCGGGCGGGCGGGGGTGGGGGGCGGCGACGGAGGCCTGTGGGATGCTCGGGAGGGTCGGGAAAGGTTCACGGAGATCGAGATCCTAATCCGAGAGGTTAGGACCAAAGACCTAACCTGTGAGGCTCCTCCAGACCGAGGGAAAAGCAAGTGCGGGGAGGGTTAGGGGGAGGGACAGGGAAAGAGGTCGGCTTGTTCAGGGAACTGTGGAATAGCCTGTTTGGCTTCAGGGTAGTATGAAAAGAGAGAGGTAGGCGGGGGCCCGAGGTAGAGCTTCGGGGACCGTGGTGAAAAGTCCGGATTTTGTTTTAAGTGGGAGGGAAAGGCACAGGAGGTTTTCAGCAGGAGACGGTCGAACCGACAATGGGGGAGGGGCTGAAACAGAGAGAGGCCTCAGGAATGACTCCTAAGGTTTTGGCCTGAGTGACGAGGTGTTTGGTGATACTATTTACTGAGTTGAGACCCGAGGAGACGTTTTGTTTGGATGGAGAAAAGCAAGAACAAAACAAGACCGTGGCATAATTTGTGATGATCAAATACAGATGATCTCTCCATCTACAGTTTTGCTGTCTAGTGGAGGTTTCTTTTTCTTTCGTGACTCTTGGACCGGATCCCCCTTAACCCTAACTTTGGATCCAGCGCGCTCTTTCCTGGATAGTCCCCCATGCAGCAAACAGGAGATGGGACACTCATTTTCTCCTTAAATGCCACATAGGTCATCTCTAGAAAAGCCTGGAAGAGTGACATCTGTCCCTATTTTTGGAATGCCTACATGTTCACAAAACTCAGCAAGTCTCAAATTCCACTAAATCCAACAGCCTTGCAGAAACTCACCGAGAGTTATCAGTGTCACCACATAGATTGGGTAAGGAGGGGTTTGATTGCTAGTCTATAGACTTTCCTGTCCAAACATTGGTCTTCTGGGGCAGGGGGTGAGGGGAGCATTTCAAATATATATATTATAGCATTTAGTTTTCTCCTGCCGCAGAAATTGGCCGAGGCTGACTGATACGTTCTAGGGATTCAGATATGCATGTCACATTACTGTAGGAGGGCTTCACTTTTTAAGTACTAGAGTTTGATACAGTCATATTCTTGGCTTCTTATCCAGAGTCTTTGTTGCCCAGCAATCCTACATGGGGCACCTGGGTGGCTGAGTCGGTTAAAGAGTCGGTCTGACTCTTGGTTTTGGCTAAGGTCTCAGGGTCCGGAGACCTTAATCTCAGGGTCTGGAGATCCAGCCCCGCATGGGGCCTGTGTTGAGTGTGGAGTCTGCTTAAGGTTCTCTCTCTCCTTTTCCCTCTGCCCCTCCACCCCCTCTAAAATAAAATAAAATAAATACATAAATAATACACTTATAAATTTCTCCTTCTACGTGGGCGGTACTTCCCAGTCCCCCCATCTCTGCCCCTCCACAAAAGTTTCTGAATCTAGGATTAAAGGATAAGAACAAGCAGTGTGGTGGTAACTAGACTTACCATGGTGATCATCTCATCATGTATACAAATGTCGGATCACTACTCTACACCCAAAACTAATATATGTCAACTATGCTTAAATTTATAGGAAAAAAAATAGTGTGAAGTTAAAAAAAAATTGAGATTTTTTTTTACCAGTTTAATGGCGACACGTCACTTTATTTTGTATTTTTTTAAAATATTTTATTTATATATTTGACAGAGATCACAAGTAGGCAGAGAGGCAGGCAGAGAGAGAGGGGGAAGCAGGCTCCCCGCGGAGCAGAGAGCCCAATGCGAGACTCGATCCCAGGACCCTGAGATCATGACCCGAGCCAAAGGCAGCGGCTTAACCCACTGAGCCACCCAGGCGCCCCAACATGTCACTTTAGACAAGTCATCTATCCCATTCATTCTTACCAACCAGCGTGGTGGGGGCAGGGAGGAGTGGACCAGGACCAAATATTCTGTTTACATATTTCCTGTTAATCCTGTTTTTAGCCCCACATCTCCTTCTTGACTTCCAGTGTATCTGGTGTTTCCCGGTCCCAAGCCTCTCTGAGATCTACGGGATAGAGCAGTTCCTTTCTCCTCCAAATCCCAGTTTAGAGTTTAGTAGACGCAAACCCCAAGGGTTAGGAGAGGTGGTGTGATGGAACAGAAAGGTCACAAAACTGTTTTCCATTCCCACCCCTTCTATCGCCTTGAACTTGGTAACGTCCCGTCAGCTCCTTGGGCCTCTTTCCCTCCTCTTACATGATAGACTCCCAGAGTCGTGCACTCTGCTGCAGTGATAGAACTTTCCCAAACCTTCACCCACCCGTCAGCAAAGCAGCTGGGACTCTTCTCTTCGGAGAGAGATGAGCCACAAGGATCCTTAAGGCAGAAAGTCCTTGCGGATCCAGAAAGCCCACAGGAGGGATCTATGTTGGCAGCCTGGACTCATAAATAGGCAGCCTGTGGTTGTTAAGGGGCCATGGACATGGTGTGCTTTATCGTGATGGATGGTAGACCTTGGCCCAGCAGAGGCTGAATCCAGATGTGACCTTGGTGAAAGCTGTGGAGGGGACTGTGTAATCACTCTTCTCTTTTAGGAGTATCTTTGGCCTGACAGGATAAAGAACACACTGCCTCCCTGGGGCCATGGGGAGGGGGGGGTAGTGGGGGGGGTGTCAAGTCCACCATACAGGCCAGGAGTGTGGTGAATGCACCATACATATGTACGTGGGGTTTCTGGGATTAGATAAAACAAAAGAACTAAATCCAGAGTTTTGACAGTTTGTGCCTTGGGCTCAAATCTTTCCTTTCACAGACTGGGTTCCATTGGAGCGGACTCAGAGACAAGAGATTATCAATTAGCATGCAGGGAGTTTATTAGGGGGTGCACTCATGAGCAGGGGAGGGGAGGGAAGGCAGCAGGGGAGGCCAAGGGAGCAGTTTGGTGCTGGTGCAGTCTTGGGAGGCTTTGGCAGACCCCATGGGGAGCTCTGAAGCTGGGATGGCTGCTCGGAGTGGGGGAAAAGGAGCCAGGCTTTGTGTCCCTGCATGGACTAGTCACCGGATGCCAGCTACCCCAGGAGTGGGGCACGAGCTTGGGTGAGGCTGCTCTTCAGCCAAGAACAATTCCTTGAGAGGTCTGACAGCTGTGATCTGTCAACCTCCCACCATCCTAGTAGCTGGGGACTGGGTCCTTCCGTCTTCAGGGGCACCAGGTAGCAGAGGGCAACATTTGCACAGTGCACTCCCTGTGCTATGCAGAACCACCTGCTTCTTTTCAGTTCTGAGAGCAGGACCCTGGTGGAGATGTTTTCCTGTGGGAATCCTATAAGAGGAAGGTTAGCAGGACCAACTACAGCTCCCACCGCTGCTGCAGTTCATCTCGGGCGTAACTGACACACTTTCCCCCTCTCCTGCTACCCTAGATTCCTCTCACCTTTTGCTAGCCCCTCTGTGGTCTAGGTGGCTTACGTGGTGAGGCGGCTCAGACCTCCATCCCTAAGGAGACTGAGCCACTGGTTGCCATGTATTTCTCAAGCTCTGGCTGCTTTTTCCATTTACTGTCAAAACAGGGCAAAGGAGTACTAAGAGATACTCAGACAGATCATATGGGTGCCAAACCATTCCGTTTTTCTATGGTGAAAAATTAAACCGTCTTAGTGTTCCCCTGGGCCTCAGGCCATGTACACGCCTCCTCTACTGGGGATGGGACCCTCCTTATTACCTGGACAGCAGGGGCATCCAGCTCTGAAATCCCATCTGAGCATCTACGCTCTCAGACCATCTCTGGCACTAGCAGCTGCGGGTTGGGTCTAGGAAACACTCGTGAGTTGCAAGGAGTTTCTTCTTAGGGAGTGCTCTTGGGACCCACACCTACGGGGGCAAGGAGGGGAAGCAGAACCTGGCAAAGGGAGAACTCAGGTGACAGCAAAGCCACAAAGGGACCTCAGTGGACCCCACAGGAATTCTGGAGCTGGGACTACCCTCCAGAGTTGCTTGAGTTGGCCTGAGGGAGCCAGGTTTTTTACCCTACAGTACCCTTCGGGCCACTGGATACTAGCTGTCCTGGGAAGGTGTGATCTTGGGCAAGGAGCTCAGCTAGAAGCAGGGGTGGGGTCGAGGGGCAGGAATAAATCCTTCAATCCTGAAGGGGGATCTGGACAGCATAGGACAGCAGCCATGACCACTCGTATCCTGCAATCAGTGTGATCTCGACATCTGCCTTAAGGAGAGTTTTTCTCCTGGGATGGAGGGAAGGCAGACCCCCTGTGTGCCGGGTGCTGATACGCTCCCCTCACCAAACAAATTCTCACCATCCCCCCTACTCAAAGGAAGATGGAGGAAAGGATGCATTTTATGGAGGAATTCATTTGATGTCAGGACAGACACCTTGCCAGACGGTTTGAAGGAAGAAACTGGTGATTGAGCATGGGAAGCCACCTGCTGGAGACTCCTTGAGGTTGAGAGCACCAAAATGGACGGCTCTGTTCATTCCCCTTTGTCTCAGCTTCTGCTAGACAGGATTTATCCAACGAAAATCTGCCCTGATTTATTGTCTGGGGAGAGCCACAGAAACGGCCAACGAAACAGGAACTTGCCCAGGTTGACCACGGAAACCTCTGCACGGTGCCCGACACCTTACAAATGCTTGGTAATTATTTGTTGAAAGCACAGATGCAAAGTGCTTACCCTCTCAGTGTCGTCAGAGTGGGAAAACAACAGGACCCAGCTCATCACGTTGTTTCCTATTTCTTCTAGAATATATTTTTGATAATATGTAGTTTCCTAAAATTGTCCATTTCATCTGCTTTTTAAATCCGAGTTCCAAAAGGAGAGGACCCTTGTGTGTCTTGCCTACTGTTGTGTTCCCAGCCTCAGTACAAACCACCAAGCGGGCTTCCCCTAAATATTTGTCCTATGAGTGAATGTTCGGGGGTGGATTATTTTGGAAAAAAGAAGGAAGAATTAATTCCTCTCCTAATCGTGACTCTTTTTTTTTCAAGCCACCCTTGACCTTCCCTCATTCAAAGCATCCATGAAAACAGTGCACTTCCAAAACAGTGGGCGCTGTTGGTGCAACAATATTTAAAAAGACCATTACTGGGAGAGCAGCAAGGGGCTTCTGCGCTCTGCTACCGCCCGGGCAGACCACTGCACAGCTCTGCCGCACCCTCCTCGGTGCTTCTTCCATCCTCCGCGGTTGTTTTCCAAGAACGGATGATGAGCCCGCTGTGAGCCAGGCACTGTGCTAGAGCCCCCGACCCCGACCCCGACCCCACGCAAGTTTTGTTTTTCTTCCCCCCAATTTCCACTCCCTCCCCTTTCCCGGGTCCCCGGAGGCCCTGTACCCGCACAGTTGTCCAACTTCTGCCCCCTGGCGGCCATCCCGAGGGGCAGCGCCCGGGGGGGGGCGGGTGGTTGGTGGTCCCCTCGCCGCCCCGGGCGGTCCGCCCCGCCGCCCGAGGTCGGGCCGCAGTGCGCCGGCTCCTCGCGAGTTCGAAACAGTTGGGAGTTGGACCCACTCCAGCTTCGGCTCTGGGAGGCCCTCTGAGGGGCCTGCCCTCCTGGGGCCATGAAGAAGGCCGTCCTAAAAGACAAAAACGGTAACTGGGGAGCGGGGAGGGGGCGACGCCTGGGGGACAAAGCCTTCATCCCTCCGACTCCCCCGTGAAATGGGACCGAACGCCAGACTCTCAGCCTGGGAGGCGGCGTCTCCCAGCACTTGTGGAGTAAGCGGTGCTTCACAGGCAGTAGGGGCCCCGGGTTGGTCGTGCAGCGCTCCGAGTGTTGACAGACGAGCACCCACACCGTGCGGACGCGGAGAAGTGCAGCCGCAGCCCCCCCGCCCCTGGCCCCGCCCCCGCCCCGCCCCCGGCCCCGCCCCCGCCCCGGCTTGGCCTGCAGCTTTGCCCTTTCCACGGAGAAGGGGGATCCTCAGGCACGGCGGCTTCTGAGGCTGCCTGCCTTCCCTTAACCCCGCCGGCTTTGGAGACCGGGCCCCTTACGTGATCTTAGCCGAAGCGCACCGACCTGGCAAGCGGAGGTTGGTGCCCAGAGCCTGCGAAGAGGCCGCTTCTGTGTCTGTCCCGGGACTGGGGGCTGAAGGAGGGATCCGGCCTCCGGCGCATCTCTCCGATGGTCCTGAACGGACTCCCGAGCTGGAACCTTCCTCACACGGGGTTCCTTGATTTCTTCTCCAGAGGGCCTCTGTGGTTTGGGGGCAGGTGAGGGTGGAGGTCGGCTCCAGGGCTTGCTCAGGAGGGACGGGCCGGGAACCTGGCTGCGGGCCCTCACCCGGGGTGGAGGGACCGGCAGAGCCCGGCCCTCAGCAGTGAAGACCGCTTCTGGGCCCTCAGAACGCCCCAGCCCCATGGATTTGCCACAGGCTCGGCCAAGAGCGGGCTGTCACTTGCGCTTGAGGAAAAGTGTGCTGAAAAGGAATGTCCGCAGAAGCGTCCTGTGGACTGAAAAGCGGTCTCCCCAGAGCTTCCTCTTGACAGAACAACTCGTTTTAAATCACTCCGCAGTCGGAAACTTCTCTTTTGAGAGTTAGTTCTGAAGAAAACGTATTCCGAGGCCTGTCCACCACCACCACCCGTTGTCCCAGATTTTCCTGCCAAATGATCTTTTCCTGCTATTTCCGCCATCATTGCCATTGCATGCTTGGGTGAGGACAGTAACACGTTGATTTCCCACTTCCACTCTGGACCCCACAATCCATGCTTTGGTTTTTTCTTTAAAAAAAGAAAAGAAAAGAAAAGAAAAAAGGCAATCTGACTGTGTCCTGCTTGACTCCCGCCTCAGCCCTTGCGGCCATGATGTAAGCCTGTGAAACCGCCCGGGGGTCTCTGCCCGTGTTCCTCCCGCCGGCCCCAGGCAGGCATCTCTCCCTCGCACTCTGGGTTCTTTCCTGTCTCCGAGACTTCCTTCCTCTCTCCTTGGTCTAAATATTTCCTGTTGGTCCTTTTGACCTCCATTCAAACGTTACCTCCTGCATGAAGCCTTCTCCACAGGATACCTTGGCTCCTGTCAGTCCCCCTCAGAGCTCTCTATAGGCTTCCTTCATAGCCTGTGTTACCGTTTGTTATTCGACATACATTTACGCGGCTGATGGAGAGCTGGAAGATCCATAAGGGCAAGAAATTGTTATTTCCCAGCGCACAGCCAGTGGAGAGATGAAAACTGACGTTAGTGAAGCACTCCGCGGTGCCGGGCGCTGGGCAGAGCCCTTCAACGGTCTCATTTATACTCATAACAAGCCCCTAAGCTAGACACTTATCGTCCTCACTTTACTGACGGGGAAACTGAGGTACAGAGAGGCTACGAAACTGCTCCGGGCCCCCAGTCCTAAAACCGGCTCTAGGACCCCAGTGATGCGGTCATGTGGCTGTGTAGGTGACGGACTGAAAAAAGTCTCCCTCTTTTCATTAGAAACACAAACTGGCTTCAACGTCAAGTCATCTGTGCACAACTTGAGCAAAACTCAGCAGACCAAACTCACTGTGGGGAACCTTGGCTTGGGCCTGATCGTCATCCAGAACGGGCCCTACCTCCAGATCACCCACCTCATCAGGAATGGGGCTGCGGCCAGGGATGGAAAACTCAAGCCAGGTGACTGTGGTCTTCCCCCTGCCTCCCGCCTGTCTGGCTCCGGGGAGACTCGGTTAGCAGGTGTTAGTGTAACCGTAATAATGATAATATTGCCCGAGAGCAGGTTTCTGCATGCCAGCCCCTTGCTATCACTTTATCAACCCTCGCTGCGTTGTGTTTTTATTCACCGAATTCTGACCTCCAGTCTGTAGGTAGGGGCCCTTGTTATCCCCCTTCACAGGGGATGAAACTGAGGCTCGGTGAGCTTGAGTTCCTTGCCCGGGTTCACCCCCACCTGGCACGTGGGATACACACACAGGTACGGTGTCACTCCAGAGTTAGGGCTCTTGGTGGATAAACCTGCCTTCTTCCGTAGGCAGTATGAATCATCGTTAGCGTTCAGATGCATGATCTCACTTCACCCTCCTGACAATCCCTGAGGTCGATTGTGCATTAAACCACCTTACGGGGGTGCCTGGGTGGCTCAGTGGGTTAAGGCCTCTGCTTTCGGCTCAGCAGGGAGCCTGCTTCCCCGTCTCTCTCTGCCTGCCTGTGATCTTTCTGTCAAATAAATAAATAAAATCTTTAAAAACAAATAAACAAAAAAAGACCCACCTTACAGATAAGGAATCAGATATTTAGTAACTTGCCCGCCAGGGATCAGTGGCTTGAACCCTCTCTGTTACACTTCTGAGCCCAAGAAACACCACCCTGCTTCTCTTGTCTTGGGGTGAATGATTTTTTCTTCCAGTTAGAGACATGTTTTCCAGTGTCTGCTCCAGTTCTAGGGCTGTGCTTGGGAGCCAAGGAGACACGATGGGCTGCAAGGGTGGTGAGAGGGAAGAGCCACCTGGTTTTAGCAGCTCTGCCACTTTGTAGTTCTGTGACCTTGGGCAAAGCCATCTAACCTTCCAGGTGTCGGTCACCTCACGCTCTGATTTGGGATAATACCACCTTTGTCAGAGGCAGCTAGGATTTGGAGAGAGGTTTATAAAAGTGCTTTAAACACGACAGTTCAGTGGGAATACTGGCCGTTATTTCTCTTAGGCTATTCTTAGTTTCCAGACTTGGGTTTTGTTGTTGTTGTTGTTTTTAATAAAAAAGGATGGTGGTTCAGTGGACTAAGCCACTGATTTGTAACTCTTATCTATTAGAATTACCTGGGGAGCTTATAAACCTGAGATGCCTACGCCCTGTTTCCCCAGAGGCTCTGATTCAGTTGATCTGGGGCTGGGGATCGGTTAGCTCATGGTTTCAAAGCTCCTCAGGTAATTGAGTCTAAGTGCAGCTCCGGGTAGAAGCAGTGGGTTAAAGAAAAGAGATGAATGATGCCGTTGTGAACATTCACCTCACCTTAAAATCCAAAACATCTTCTCCAAATGTCACTATTTGGTGCTGGGGCACAGAGTACCAGAAAGAGAGATCTGGACTTTCCAGACCAGAGGAAGCCCAGGACAGGTCGTGTGAATTTTCTGCGTGTTTTCCTTAGCTTCTCTGGGGTCAGGTGACAGACGCTGGTCGGTAACCAGAGTGCGTACTCGCTGGAGTGCCACAGGAGTGTGTTTTTATGCATGGGAAGCAGGACCTATGGTCAGTGGGCTCCTTGAGGTCAGAGGCAGTCTGGAATTCATCTTTTTTTTTTTTTTAATTAAAGGTTTTTATTTATTTATTTGACAGAGAGAGATCACAAGTAGGCAGAGAGGCAGGCAGAGAGAGAGGAGGAAGCAGGCTCCCCGCTGAGCAGAGAGTCCCATGCGGGGCTTGATCTCAGGACCCCTAGATCATGACCTGAGCCGAAGGCAGAGGCTTAACCCACTGAGCAACCCAGGCGCCCCAATAAAGGTCTCCATTTTTTTAAGTTTTTTTTTTTTTTAATTTTATTTATTTACTTGACAGAGAGAGATCACAAGTAGACAGAGAGGCAGGCAGAGAGAAAAAGGAGGAAGCAGGCTCCCTGCTGAGCAAAGAAACCGACGTGGGGCTCGATCCCAGAACTCTGGGATCATGACCCGAGCCGAAGGCAGAGGCTTTAACCCACTGAGCCACCCAGGCGCCCCTTTAAGTTTTTTCTATTTGGTAATTTCTACACCCAATGTGGGGCTCGACCTCATGACTCCCAAGATCGAGAGTCGCATGCTCTTCTGACTGAGCCAGCCAAGTGCACCTGGAATTCCTCTTTTAAATCCAGGACTTAACCTACAGTGCTGGCACATTTGGTATGTCTGTGCTTGATAAATGAATAAGACGTATTTGTCACAGCCGTTGTGCAAGGAGTTTCCACCTCCACGTTCTCATTTAATCTTTGCAGCACTCCTGAAAGGTGGGGAACAAGACAAGAGGTTTGGTGAGATGAAGGAAGTGGGTCAATGCACAGAGCTAAGTGGGTGCACGGGGCTGGGGTTCCAGCCCATGGGCCCCATGAAGTCCTGGAAATAGGATTTCAGTATCAGAGAGAGTCCAGAGTCCCAAATCTCTGCATGACAGGTCAGTCACTTCCCTTCAGTGTCTTGGTTTCAGAGACTGGAATTCAGTGCTTTTGACAATGATGGAGAATTTCAGAGGTGACAGTCCCCCAAGCCTACTATTTCTTTGACCACATTATCTCCCAGCTCCATTGTTTCATATCCATGTGCATCAAATTTTTCTCTTCTGGTGCTTTAAAATAGGGTTTCTTTGGATTTCCTAGCTTAGTGTTAGTTTATTCTGGCTAAACTTTACAATCCTTTTGGCCAGGATGGTTTTAAGTATAGTCTGATATCTAGAGTCTTAAGAAATTAGTGTAACTTTGAAGGCAAAATACAAGTCACATAGCAGCCACAGTCATTCAGTAAACATTTCCTGAATGCCTACTGTGTGCAGGTATCCTGTTAGGCACGGGGTTATAAAGGTGAGCCAAACAGATGTGGTCTGTAACCACCTGGAGCTTATGGAACTCACAGCCTCATCGGGAGAGATGGAGCAAAATAGGCAAATCTATTTTGGCTGCTGCAAAGTTGATTTAACGTAGGTAATCGAGACAAAGTTTATATAATAATGTGGCTCCTACAGCCCATTAAAACAGAAAAAAACCTGTGTGATGAGTTTGATATTCATAAATTCCACATTGGTATGTCTTAATGAAGGGCAACGTTAGTATCTGTTGGCAGAGTAATCACATTCGTACGGCGACATGTTTGGTTCCAGCCAGGATGGTCATGGAATTACGCTGTTTGTTTTCTGTCTTCTTGATCAAAAAACACGCTTTAACAACATAATTGAGCAGAATGCCAAGCTTTCAGCTATAAATGCTTCTTTTAACATTAGGCATGTAAGCTCGTCCAGTGAGAGGTGTTTGTTTTTGGTGGGTTTTTGGGTTTTTTTTGCAGGTGGGTGTGCTGTTGTAATTAACCTCCGTAGGATGAACAGCTGTTCCAGACTGCACACTCTGCAGGCAGCTGGGGAAAACCTGTTTCATTTAGCAGTTAGCTGCAGATCCTTGGCTGGTTTTTACCCTCCGCTACTTTCTAAGACTGAAGTAGGTTTTCTCCACCCTTCTAAGTCTTCATTTTCTTTACTACTTTCAAACTTCAGTTTTTGATAGGAAACTAGGACCTAGCACTATGAAAGTTTGTCTTTGGTACTCCCCAGAGGCTTCCTTTGAGATCAGCAGAATTCTCAACTATCGCACAGTGGGGTGTAGTCTCAGAGAAGTGGCTTCACCCTCTTATCGGAGGTTAGGCTTCGGCTGTCTTGCAAAGAGGGTAATTGAGGGCCCCTAGCTTCCCATGCACAACGAGATGAGCCCCCCCTTTGGGACTTACCTGGAGTCCCTTCATCTAGTGTTAGCTATAAAGTCTCCATTAACCATTCGGCAGGCTGTTCTAGTAAGATTTACTAAGATTATACTCACTGTGAGCCCTTTAAAAGTAATTTCTTTGTATTCCTTCCTCTCTTGCTGGGTGTCCTTGTGGTAGTCAGGATTCTTCACTACAACCAATAGAAAACCATCCTATTAAGGCACTGAACTTAGAACAGTGAGTCTGACAGAATTGCCGGAAAGGCTGGAGAACCAGGCTTGGGAAAACGATGAGAAAGCACAGGGCCACCTGTCACCACCCCCGGCAGGCAGGGTGCTCCTCTCGCCCTTCTGAATCTCCTGCTCCAGGTTCAGTGACCCATGGGCTTGCCCCATGGCTGGATCTCCTTTACACGTCCATGCACAAATGAGTAATTAGTCTTTTTAACACCCTCTTTGGGGGTCCAGGAGCTTGTGATCAAGATGTGGTTTTCCTCTGCCATGGTGGGGGATCAAAAGCTCCATGGCTGACCATCACGCTTCCCTCCCTGTCCAGCAATGCCCTAAAGTAGACAACCTAGCTGTCAAATCCCTTTAACCAACATACTCCCTGTATAGACATCGCAAGCTTAATTAAATCATGCTACATGTCCAGTGTTTTTCATGCAGAATTATTTGTTCAACTAATACTGTGCAAGGCAGGAAATTAAAATCAAAGTCTTGATGTTAATACCAGTGGAGGGCACTGGAAATTGCCAGGCAGGTACAAGAGAAACTAGGTCATTTATTCACTTAGTGTAAGTGGTTTTTTAATAGTAATAGCTATTTATTTTATTTGAAACACATTTTTAGACTCTTAAGTGATGGCTCAGACTATAGATGGTTTTTAGCTTCTGACACACCAAGGACTAAAGAAATGCAATAAAAACATGAAATAATACCTACCATTACACCACTATTAAGAAACATCTTGCATGCAGTCTCCATTATGCAAAGGACACTCATGTCACTGAGATGACCACATTCATTAAATAAAGGCTGAACCAACAATATGAGCCCTTTAATGAAACACCTCACAGTAGAGCCAGAAGTGCTATGAACCCACTGACCCATTATCTTCATTTTACTGATAATTTTTTCCCTCTTCAGGTGATGTTCTGATTAGTGTTGGCCATGCCAATGTGTTAGGATATACTCTTCGAGAATTTTTAAAACTTTTGCAACACATCACCATAGGAACAGTACTACAGATCAAGATTTACCGAGATTTTATTGACATACCCCAAGAGTGGCAAGAAATCTATGATTTAATCCCTGAGACCAAATTCCCAGTAACGTGGTGAGTAGATCGTTTTTTTAGGAAATCTTTTGTTATGCTAGCACCCCCGGGGCCATGTGAAACACTGGGTCTTGGTTTCGTGGGAGAAGGATCCACTGGATCAGCGGGGGAGGGTTTGGTGAAACCACCACAATCATCTAGTGGGTTCTGAATCCTTTTGGAGAAGTACAATCTACAGGACCTAATGTGAAGCAGATTGATGAGCTCAAGAGCCCTGAACCTGGAGCTTTAAGGAGAACCATCTGGTGGGAGCTCTGCCACTTGTCCCCTTGTCCAGAGTTGGCCTTAAACACATGCTATGAATCCCATTCCTTCATTTGTCTCCTGCACATTCAGCTTCTCTCTGGATCCTTTTCAACAACATGGAAGCCTTATTTTAGGCCTCTGCCATTTTCACAAACCCCACCTTGAGGCCCCTGTCCTCTCCCTGGCCCCCTAGCCACGGTCCTGTCCCTTTGACTCCAATAGGGTAGAGAGATGCTGTAGCAGCTGTGGGCCATTTCCCCTGGAGATGATTTCTCAGGCGCTCTGCCCCCCCTGCACCTTAGTGGAGGCCTTGCTTTCTTCACCTGGCCAAGAGACCTCTTGGCAGGGCCACCCACAGCCCTCATGTTCCTGACTCCAGTGGACTCTTCTCAAGTCTACATTACTCTTGGCTCCCGAGCAGCATTCGCCACTGTACAACCCCACCCCCACTCCTGTTAAAATACCATCTTCCCCAGGCTTCTGCCCTGACCTTCCCTGGGGCTGAATTTTTGGCTTCCTTGTCTCAATCTCCTAATGTGAAGCCATCTCTCACTGATGCCTGTAGTTTCTATCACTCTCTGAATATGAGTGATTTTTCAAATCGTATGACCTTCAAACTTGTACATTTAAATCCTTCCTCTGCCACTCGGTAGCTCCATTTGGGTGTATCACGAACCCCTCACACTCCTTGTGCCGAAAAATAAAAAGCCAGCTCACCACTGATCTCCAGTGGCCCTATCTTACTAGCGATCATTTGCCTAGCTGAACAAGTCAGAAATTTAGGGGTTGTGCTAGATTTCTCCATTCCCTTCTTTCCACGCCCAATGATCACGAGGGCTTGTCATTTTACCTTCCAGCTTTCTCTCACATTCATTTATTTCTCTCCGGCCACCACCACCATCCCAATAAGAGTCACCATTCATTCTCTACCATCCACTCCTGTCCCCTATTCATTCTCTACACAGAACAGTCCTTTTACGATTCAAGTCTGATTTTGACATGTTCCTGCTTAAAATCTTTTAAAACCTTCTCTTCTTGGGACAAACGCCCAAATCCTTGGACTGATCTGTGCTACCCCATGTGGCTAGTGTCTGTCTGTATCGACCGCAGCCTCACCTCATTCTGCTTTCCTCTGCCCTCTCTAGTCCACTTTGGCTCTCAGCTTTTTTGCCTTCTCTTTGCCTCGGGGCCTTTGCACTTGCTCTTCTGTCTGCAACATGCTTAGGACCCTGTCATTACTCATCCTTGAAGGCTTACAGTGCAAACTTTTTCCAAGAGGCCTCGCTAAATTAGGAAGCTTTAAAACACTGTCTGGTCCACCCATCTTACGCTTTCAGGGCAACCTGTGTATCTCCATCACAGCATTTCTCCTAATTTCAAGGACGTAATCCGTATCACCCATTGTTTACTCTGTTGCCCTGGGAGAATGCAAATCTCTGCCATTATGCTAAATCTACCACAGGACTTTCCCATGTTTCCTTTATTCAGAGGGAATAAAAATTAAAACCCAGCTTTTGAGGCTCAGACAAATCACTTAATCTCTGTAACCCAGGAGTGCAAGAGACCCTTCGGCAGGTCAGAGGCGTGAGGAAGGTCTGCAGAGCATAACATGTATAACATGAGATCCTTTTCCTTCAACAATTCAGTGCTCTGATGCAAGAGTGGTCCTTATTAATTTGACAGGATTTCAGAGCTAGAGTGGCTACAGCTGTGTATCTTTGGTTATTGGGATGGGCGCAAGGAAATCTGGCTGGGGACTTGACTAAGAACTAAAGTATGGCCCACACTGCATTGACATTACTTCGTATATTCCCACTTGTGGTCCAAAGGACTGATACGGTCAACAGATGTGCTTTGTTGGTCTCCTACAACAACATTTTGAAAAGTCAGAATAGCGGTGATCTAGAGAGAAAGGAAGATACAAGGGAGCTTTTCCAGGCGCCAGTACTCTTTCTTGACCCCCGGGGGGGGGTGTGGCCACCCAAGTGTTTATAATTTTTTCCATTAAACTGTCTGATCTTTTTTGCATTTTTCTGTATATTTCAAAAATGTTTAAATGAAAAAAATTTGAACTTACACATCTAAGATTTCATGGAAAGAATCTGCACCTGTGGTTTCTCCTGAAAAATCGTAAGATGGGTTTGCTTTCCCACAGGCTGACAGCAGAACTACAGTTGGGTAGAGTTGTCTGTTCCTTTAGATCAAGCACAGATTGGGGACAGGCTTTTCCCCCAAAACCAAACCAATCATGATGTAGTTAAAAATCATTCACGATAACACTGCTTACTGTGCAGTGGACATTGCTTGACGAGCATTATACCTCTTAATCCTCAGGCCAAGGCTTTTTATTATCCTGATTACAGGCCAGAAAACGGAAGCCAAGAGAGATGTATGTAAACTTGCCAGAGGTCACAGGGTCTAACTGTCACTAGGCCTGTCTCCAGAGCAGCGACGTTCGAGAACGTACTGCTGTGGTGTAAATGTTCTCAATTTGTGCTGTGCCATGTAGTAGCCACGATTAAGCATGTGCAATGCGAGGACCTGCAACTGGGGGACCCCGTACTGGGGAGTGCAGCTCTCAAGCCTGGGTTCTTCATCATTTGTTTATAGAAGGATTATGTTTCTAAGCATTTTAAGTGTTCAGAGTTTGAGATACAGAATAGCACAACTCGAGTATGAGGCTAAAACCCGTGGATTCAGAAACAAGAGCAGACACTTCCTGAATCCCTTCCTTAACAAAGTGTTTACATCTAAGGCACTTTGGTAATTACATGGTAGGGGACAGGGAAGGAGCACAAAAGGAAAGAAAAGGCTTCTTGTAAGATCTTTTTCAGGAGCTGGGGCACCTGGGTGGCTCAATGGGTTAAGCCGCTGCCTTTGGCTCAGGTCATGATCTCAGGGTCCTGGGATCGAGTCCCGCATCGGGCTCTCTGCTCAGCAGGGAGCCTGCTTCCTCCTCTCTCTCTCTCTGCCTACTTGTGATCTCTCTCTGTCAAATAAATAAATAAAATCTTTAAAAAAAAAAAAAAAAAAGATCTTTTTCAGGAGCAACCGGCACTTTGTGCACACTGGAGAATATTCCACATAATACTTTGGCAGACCTAGTGGTATAAAAACCGTTTCCAACTAACTCTGACCTCTGCTGGCTTATGGCTTTATAATCATACTTCAGTTAGGAAGAACCTGGCTCTACTACTTATTCTTTATAGTTACCTAATACTGAGTTACAAAGGATATTCTTTGCAATCTGGAAAAAAAAAAAAGTAACATGGATTTTTTTTTCCCCCTATTCACAAGCTGCTCAGAAGTCCTGGGCATGTCTGAAGGCCAAGTGTTCTGATCCTAAGATCTTTTGAATCTCTTTGCACCCACTAAATCGAGGATGAAGGAAAATCCACATTTTAATGACTAGTAGTTCTCAGGGAGAATGACTCTATTACTAATTATTACCAGAAGAGAGAAACTTTAGGAAAACCTGTTCAAATTCTTGGAAGCAAACAGAACAGTCAGGACTACAAATAGTAGTGATAACGCAAGCAGGTCTGAAAGGTTGGCGGCGCGGGAGGGGCGTTGGAGAAGAAAAGGATTCCCATCTCCTGTAGCAGGACTGAGGTGCCAGAGGTCCATAATCACAAAGACCAGGATGAGGGGGGCGCAGGGAACGGCATCTGTTCCGGGGAGTAGTAAGTCGGCACAGGAACCGCAGGTTTTAGTGAAGCTGAAGAGTTGCTGGCAGGCCAGCGCTGCCCAAGTTTCAACAGTCAAGAAAGCCAAGAGTTGGGGATGTGAGGGTGAGTGGGCTGGCCAGGCAGGTGTCCCCACTCTTCCCTCATCGCTCACGTGTGTCCCTCTGGAAGCTGCAGGGTCGGTTGAAGAGGACGTCTGTCCTTCAGTCAAAGAGGTATGAAGAGTTGTGCTCCTCTGCTGGAACCTCCAAACAAGCTCTCAAGTAAGCCAATAGTTGAGGCAAGTTACAAAAACATCTTTAAAAGCATCTGGCCAGAGGGGTGCCTGGCTGGCTCAGTTGGTTAAATGACCACCTTCAGCTCAGCTCACGATCTCAGGGTCCTGGTATTGAGCCTCTCATCAGGCTCCCTGCTCTGGGGGATCTTGCTTCTCCCTCTGCCTGCCGCTTCCCCTGCTTGTGCTCTATCAGATAAAAAAAAAAACCAAAAATCAAAAAACATTTGGCCAGCAAGAGAGAAGTAGAATGCCGAACAAGACACATGTGGACATAGAGGGCATTGTGTAAGTCCATGCTTTTAAACCCAAAAGAGAAGCAAATGATGAATGCTCAGGAGAAAAAAAGAAGACTCAAAGATTTCCCTATCACTAGTGTGTTGAAGATCTTGGAGGCCCACTAATTTCCGAATATGCTAGAAATTGGTAACACCCTGTTATTGTGGTTATTGCTGACCCTATGTGACCCATTAGAACAGAGCTCTGTGGAGGAGATGGCCGGGTTGACTATCATTCTGGGGGCAAATTAACCTACACTTTAAGGCCTGCTAATATTCTGGTCAATACTCTGGCTTCAGTTAGTACAAAGCAATGTGAAACGATCCAAGGCAGAATTCGACTTACACTGAGGAATGGAAACAAACGTAAAGGTACTTTGAAAGAGAAAACCGTTGACAACACAAAGTGCTAAAGCTAAATCATATCCTTTCTTTGACGAACCAAAGCGGCTTTTAAGACATCTTGTTAGGGGACGATGAATGTTCAGACAATTAACAGTCCATTTCTTTTTTTTCATTTCAGCCCAACAAAGAAAACTGAGGAGTCAAAAGATGACCTTTTGGCAAGCAGTGATGACAACGAAGATGTAGTTTCAGATAAAAACCTTAAGTATTATAAAGACCCAGGGTCCCCTGGGCCTCAGTCTGCAACAAGACCGATGTCTATCTCCAGAGAGTGGCATGGATACAAAAAGGAGAACCAGACCATTAGTGTAGGGAAAGACATTCAGAGTGACGTGATGATTCACAGAGATCACAAGAAAGAAGTGAGAGCCCCTTCTCCATACTGGACAATGGTGAAGCACGACAAGGAAAGCTCTTCCTCCTCCACCGCCTCCTCCACCTCAGATGCATTTTGGATGGAAGACTACGCCCAGGCTGAAAAGAGCAAGGTTCCACCTGTATCGAAAGCTCCCACCCAGGCTGAAAAGAGCAAGGTTCCACCTGTATCGAAAGCTCCCACCCAGGCTGAAAAGAGCAAGGTTCCACCTGTATCGAAAGCTCCCACCCAGGCTGAAAAGAGCAAGGTTCCACCTGTATCGAAAGCTCCCACCCAGACTGAAAAGAGCAGGGTTCGACCTGTATCGAAAGTTGCTTAGGAGGCAGTCTGCAAGTTGGTGATCACATAAGCATCTATCTTGAACACACCCTTTTGTGCATTGCTCTGTACAGGTTTGCTATACTTACAGTAATATGTGCAGACTTCACAATTCTTTCTCAAGTGCATTGTAATGCCTTCAGAGACCTTCTTCCATGTGGTAGCCAAACACTGCCCTGGGGCCGGCCAGGCCTCCCCACCTTATTCTCAAAATAGCAATGTCATCCACATCCTTCCCACACTCCCTTCCGAGAAGACTGGCTCATCTTTTACAGAATGCAGCAGAGGAACCCAGGATCGGAATGCATGAACATAGAGAGAATTTCACTTTTTAAGGTAAGTATCACATTTTTATTTAGATATTTAGTTTCTCTTGTTTTGCAAACTTCAGATGCCCTACTTAAAGTAAGAGATGTATTTTTCTGGCTGGTTGGTCACATAACAATTTTTCCCCCTTTTTAGCCCTAAGAAACAAAAACAGATGAGCGAGAGGAAGAGGAGAAAAAAGACAAAACTCTGTGACTCAAGTGAAGATAAATCTGACATAAAATGAGGCAGTGGGAACACAGGATATGACTATAGGGAATTTATATTTTTAGGAAATAACTCTATTCCAAAAAAGACAGAAAGGGGGTAAAACCCAACTAATTATTCTGACCCAAGAGGACAGATTTTTAAACTGGTTTTATCTCTAAAAGCCATCAATAATTATTTTAATTTTAATAGTTTCCGATGCTTCTGGACTTTATTATTATGTTCTTGTTCTCCTTTACCGCATCTAAAACAAAGAACTCAACATATAATAAATACTTGATTACCAATAGCAAAGATGCAAGAAAAACATTTAAACAGAATGTTTTATTTACTTTAAGTCAGCTGGGGATAATTACCTGTATTTATATGTTAAGACATTTCACCTCATTGAAAAACAAAAAGATAAAATGTTGTATTAGAGATCTTTGACTTTCATGTGTTTGCTGCTCTGGGTTGAGAACATGTTCAGCTCTTCCCTGCAAGATGTGTTTCAGTATCACAACTCATCAACAAAAGGTGTGTGGCCCAGATTTCCACTTGCTGCCATTGACTTCCGGCCAGAAACAAACTTCTTTGCAGCCTTGAAACAAACAAACAAACAAACAAACAAACAAAAAAAAAAGAAAAGAAAAGAAAAGAAAAAAAGTTAACAGAGATAAGAGAATGCATTATCCAGTAGACAAACTTATTTACCCCATTATTTCAAGAGCGTGTAGGATGAGGCATCCTGAGCCAGCAGCTCTGTAAAACCTCTTGTGAAGTTAACTAGAGGAGAGGGCTGATGCATTATTTCAGTTTGGGACACTGTAAGAAAATAAGCTTGGGTGTTCTGATGAATGTTCCCTCCTACCTGTGACTGAGCAAGTGTGATGCTCCAGATTGAAGGGTAGCTGTTAAGGGGGTGGGGGCGTAAGGAGAACCTCACTGACACTGTGAAATAGGACAGAGGCAGCCTCAGGCCGGGCAGTACTCTGCTGCTTCTGTATTATAACAGCAAATAGTCTGAGCCAGCCAGTAAAAATACTGTTAACATAAAAGTCAAACTTTCTCCCACTGTGTTCCTTATGCCACTGTATCAAGACCAGAGGCCGGTGGTTTAGGTGTACCACGACGAACAGCAGCCCCTGTGTTCTTTAAAGCCAGCTTCTTCACGGAGACACAGTGCTAGAGGCAGCAGAGGCTGGGACATGACGATCGTATACAAGAGGAGGAGAGCCATTTGGAAGAGTGTGAAAATGACGAACTTAGGGGCCAACTGAAATCGGGCCAAGACTACTACCTTAAAATAACCTGTTTCTTTTTTCTATTCCCACTGTCCCTACGTAAGGCAGAGCTGTTGGTGAGAAGATGGCGGAGACCTCTACAATGCAAGAGGAGTTGACATTTTTAATATAGAAAGAACTGGGGAAAACCCACTGATTTTGGATTTATTCTGTAGTTCATATATTTGTTAGGTACAATAGAGAATACAAAAAGGTATAAGACGTAGTCCTTGCCCTCAAAACAACTGAATCTCACAATAATATATGTTAAAAAAAAAATACACCAATAGCAGGAGGAATGTCTTCGGCTGAGATGAACGGAAATCCCAAGATGCTGGGGCGTGCAGGACGGGCACGACAGAGTTTATTTCTTGGGAGGAGAATCACATGAAAATCACATGAAATTGCCACTATTCAACTCTTCTTCACCTTTTGGAACTTGAAATGGTTTCATCTATTGGTACTTGAGCTGAATGAGGAAGCTACACGCCGAGCTGACAAGGAAGCCATCTGCAGGTGTGGCGGCAACGAGCCCCTCCCACCACCGCACCAGCCAGGGAGGCACCAAACGTCAGGACAGGGACGTACACAGCCCAGGGGAGCTTATGCATGCCTTCTGAGATTGGATCACTAAGGTCAAATTATTTGATGTAGAATCAGAAGTTTTTATTCGCTCACGTTTACGACATCGGCGTCAGCTACGGAGTCTATCTGCTGAAGGACTGTGGCTGGCGGCGTGTATGATCCTGCACCCAGTGCCTGGGACCCGACTTCATCCAGGAACCCCTCAGAAGACTCCACTGACATTAGGTAGCCAGCTTTCAGCTTGTTCCTGTCCAGTAAAAGGTATGTAACTAAGGCAGAAGCAGTTTTATAAGAGCAAGGCAATTTGAAAGTATGTTCTCAAACTCAAACCAAATAAAGTATGTTTTCAAACTCAAACATGTTTTGGTAAATACACAGATTAACAGCCCTGGAACCTTACAGGGCTAAAGGCCTCCATTCTGCCTTCAGTTCATCAGTTATGTGATTATTTATTTAGAAAGCTGTCAATATGAGCTTATACTGGAATCCCAACAGACTGCCTTCCGATTTTAGACTAGAACTTAAGGCTACCTTAATGTGAAGTTTTGATTAGTGAAGTTATTTAATAACTCTTGCCTCCAGTACTTTTCTGGTGATGACTTTAGGTATTTCTATAAAAGCAGAACACCTATGTGGTCTCTTAAACACTGTCCACTTAGCAGAATACTGTGTGCTGATTCTCTTATCTACCTGCATCCTCCAGGCCCATTTCTACACTGAGATTTGTCCAGTGAGGGTGGGGCATGGCTGAGAAGAAAGATGAGGACAGGAGAGGGCTTACATTCTTTGCAGCTTAAATACAGCACAAAGCATGAAAGAAAAATCTAATTCATAATTCTCTCAGAAAGAAAATGGGTGTTCAATGAGGCTCTCGAGTAACTGAACTCTAAAATAAACGACCCTTGTTTGGCACTCTGTAGCAAGACTTGCATTTACACATAATCATAATTTAATGCAGCAATTTTACCACAGTGTCCGCTTAATTTAAAAAAGATTTGCCCCCCCCCCCAAGAGAGGGAGGGTGGGGGAGAAGGAGAAGGAAAGAGAGAATCTCAAGCAGGTCCTACATCCAGCACGGAGCCCAATGAGGGGCTTGATCTCAGGACCCTGAGATCAAGACCTGAGCTGAAACCATGAGTTGGATGCTTGACCAACGGAGTCACCCTGGTTCCCCAAAGATTTTTACCTCTTCACTCTAGGCAACAGACTGGTGGCTACCAGAGAGGAGGTAGGTGGGGGGATGGCTGAGAAAGTGACCGGGGTTAGAGGGCACCGGCTGTGAGGAGCACTGGGGGATGCATGGAAGTGCTGAATCACTGTACTGTACTCCTGAAACTAATATTACACTTCATATTAAATAACTGGAATTTAAATAAAAATGTAATTTTTTTTTTACCTACAGTAAACTTTACCAAGAGATTGTTAGTTTGTCCCTTCACAAATGACACCTTACTTTGTTTCTTTCAGTACAGGAAGACTAATAAGAACATTACAAGAAAAAGTATCAACTCCATCAAAATGGCAGAAAACAAACATTTCTCAGTATTAATAACTGAAATTCTATTTTCTACATGTTGCCGTACCTTATAAAAACTGTGCTACACTTAAAGAAATATATTTTCTTAAATAAATTAGATTTGAAACAGATTTTTCTTAAGTAAATCCAGTGTTTCCATTTATTCTTATCATGTTTTGTTTGTGGTGCAATCATGCAGAACTGCATCCTATTAACCAATCCTTTGTTCCATGTACCTATTACTTAATAAACTGTACTGCACTGTTTAAGAGATGCAATTTTTAGTGTGTTTAGTGTAACAGAAGTAATTTTTTTTTTTTAAGATTTTATTTATTTATTTGACAGACAGAGATCACAAGTAGGCAGAGAGGCAGGCAGAGAGAGAGGAGGAAGAGGCTCCCCACGGAGCAGAGGGCCTGATGCGGGGCTCGATCCCAGAACCCTGGGATCATGACCTGAGCCGAAGGCAGAGGCTTTAACCCACTGAGCCACCCAGGCGCCCCCAGAAGTAATAATGTTAATGGAACAATTTGAAATGACCAGGAAGTTGTTCCTTCCTGGGTTGAAATTTGCCTGTCATACTTCCTTTGTGGGCAACACTAAACGATCATGAAGACAGTGTGAGTTTCACGATTCACATTTTGAACTGTCCTAAATGGATGGAATCAAATTTAAGTGTTTTAAAGTGCTGTATGAAAATGCAAGCTGATTTCTGGCTTGGTCCAAATTATGTCTTTTTTGTTAGAGAGACTTGGCAAACTACTCAATGAGAGATGTTGCTGGCACTCCCAGTGAAAACAGTGGGCATTTAAAAACCACCAAGAATCAGACAGATATTTCAATCTTTTAATCAGATACAGTGATCTGCAGGGGATACCTTCCAAGAACCCCAGTGGATGCCTGAAGCCATGGTTAGTACCGAACCCTATATATACTGTTTTTTTCCTAACACACATACCTATAATTAATTTATAAGTTAGACACAGTAAGACATTAACAACTAGTAATAAATTAGAACAATTGTCCTGCATCGGGCTCCCTGCTCAGCAGGGAGCCTGCTTCTCCCTCTCCCACTCCCCCTGCTTGTGTTCCCTCTCACTGTCTCTGTCAAATAAATAAATAAAACCTTTAAAAAAAAATAGAACAATTGCAACAATATGCTGTAATAAAAGTTAATGTGTATAATTTAAAAATAACTTATTGTCCCATACTCCCCTTTCTTGTGATGATGTGAGATGATCAAATGCCTACGTGATGAGATAGAGTAAGGTGAGTGATATAGTTGTGTTGTGACACAGTATTTGGCTACTAATCACCTTCTGACACCTAAGTCAGAGGAAGGACGATCTGCTTTCAGACCATAGCTGACCCCAGGTAACCGTGGAAAGTAAAACCACGGATGGTGGGGGGAGTGGTGGGGGAAACAAGTTTTTTTTTTTGGTCTATCATATCAGTAAAGAGGTTAAAAAAAAAAAAAAGAAATTGCCAATGGTTAAGGCAGAATAGGCACTCTCATATACTGGTGGTGTGATTATAAACTTGTACAACCTTTCTACACTAGGACTTTGAAATATAAAAATAAACATATAAACATTCACATATATTTGAACAGCTTTTGTGATAATATTTATTATAATATTTATTAGACTCAGCTGGAAATCTATACCAAGAAGATAGTATGAAATACAAGAACGTTTTAAGACCAAAGATACCTTTAATTGTTTATATTTCCAACCATAGGAAATGTCCAACAAGTATATTTGGATACACCAGTTAATACTGTTTATAACGGATTTTTAGTAATCTGAATAAACGGAAACAACAATATAATGGTAAAAAAAGAGGACTCACTGGTACGGAGTAACAGGTCATTTATTTTTTCATGTGTTTCTTATATTCAAATTTCTACAATAAACATGCTATTAAAGAGGATATAAGGGAGCGCCTGGATGGCTCAGTGGGTTAAGCCTCTGCCATTGGCTCGGGTCGTAATCTCAGGGTCCTGGGATCGACTCCTGAGTCCTGCTCTCTGCTCAGTGGGGAGCCTGCTTTCCCTTCTCTCTCTGCCTGCCTCTCTGCCTATTTGTGATCTCTCTCAAATAAAGAAAAAAATCTTAAAAAAAAAAAAAAAAAAAAAAAAAAAAAAAAAAAAAAGGAAGATTAAGTATATATAATAATAGTTAACAATTATGTTTAAAATGTATAAAATGGGGGCGCCTGGGTGGCTCAGTGGGTTAAAGCCTCTGCCTTCGGCTCAGGTCATGATCCCAGGGTCCTGGGACTGAGCCCCGCATGAGGCTCTTTGCTCAGCTGGGCTCTCTCTCTGCCTGCCTCTCTGCCTACTTGTGATCTCTGTCAAATAAATAAATAAAATCTTAAAAAAAAAAAAAAATAAAATGGTCAGGAAAATAAGCAAAATATTAACGATCTCTAGGTGGCAGGATGTGGGTGTTTCCCATTTATTTATTTATTTATTTGTGTGTGTGTGTGTGGGGGGGGGTTTGGTTTGTTTTTAAATATTTTATTTAGTTGACAGAGATCACAAGTAGGCAGAGAGGCAGGCAGAGAGACAGGAGGAAGCAGGCTCCCTGCAGAGCAGAGAGCCCAATGCGGCTTCGATCCCAGGACCCTGGGATCGTGACGTGAGCCGAAGGCAGAGGCCTTAACGCACTGAGCCACCCAGGCACTCCTTCCCTTTTCTTTTAAATACTCTTCTGTACCTGTCAATCCTTTTGGGTATATGTCACAATAAAAAAACAAAAAACTTGCAAACAGTTGAAACAAAAAACACGTTAATACTGCAACTTACTTGGCAGCTTGGACGTCTGCATTGGAAAGGTTTCCTTGAGCAATCGTTTTTACTTGGCTATAGGCAGCCTTGATAACCTAGGATAGACAAGAGAAAGCTGGTCATTTCTGATCAGTGCCAGAGACTCCTGAAGTAATCAAATGCCCCTCTACAGAGGTAAAAACACAAGACGTAATAAGGTTGGTTCCAGAGAAAGAGAACAGTGTCCAATTTGGGATTCTTGTCACTATGTGTTCCTTATTCTTCCAGTGTTCCATGAAGCAGCCGTTTGTACCTCAGTAATAGCCCAAGTAGCAAGCTATGTCATCTATTTATTTATTTATGGTGGGCAGCACAGCAAGGTTTATTGAGCGATAGCAAACTTTATAATTGAGTGATAGTACAAAGCTCCCAAAGAGGAAGGGAAACCCAGAGGGTTGCCTGGAGCCAAGCTTTTTTGAAAAATAGTGGCAGAGCATAGAGAATGCCAGGATGGTTTAGGAAAAGCCATTCCTAATGCCCTGTAAAGAATAAATACCTCTAAAATCGCCCCAGACTCTCAAAGCATCATGGAATTAATACTGCTATCCCTTACTACTCACTAAGAAGAAAGCACTAATTGACACAGAGCTGATTTACAAAGCTTCTCCCTGCCTGGGATGTCAGAGTCCAGAAGGATTCAAGTTCCTGTGATGTGGGTGGGCGTTTGGCAAATATTTGCTGGATGTGGAAGTTCATAAAACCAGTCCATGATTTTCTCCATCCCACCTTGGTACCATCCTGGGTCACTGACCTATCCCTATTCACCTACATTCTGGGACCTTCTTTCCCTGCACAGCCACACCCGACTTGGATGTAACCTGAATATGCCCTCTCTGTGAAATCCTTCATTCCACAACCCCTGGCCTCAGTCTGTAATCACACAATCCTTGTTCCACTTCATCAAGACCTTTGGTTCCTTGAATTGTCTCCTTTGAATCAAGTCCCCTAGCTTCAGTTCTCTGGCCGAGATCCACGAATCACTCCTCAGTCACTCTCGTCAGGGTGCCCCACTCTCTTGCCATCTGCCCACACCGCAGGCTTCCAGCCCTGAATCAACCCTATGACCAGCCCCCTCCACTTTCCCATCAGAAATACTACCGAAGAACAACTAGGAAATGACTAATACATGACGATATGTGTAGTAAGTGTTGTACGTGACTATGGTGGGAATCTGTGGTTTCTCACCTCCAGGAGATACCCTGTTGAAGCCCATTCTGTGTGTATCTACCCATTCATTTCTCCCAAACCTCGTCAGTTCAACTTTCCTACCTTCTCCTGCTCTCAAGACATGACCGCCTCCTCCCTCACTGCGATGTACTTCCCCATCTTGCCTCCAGCAGCCTTTGTGTGCGAGGCTAACATGTCCATTTGTACTCTGCACCCTACCCGCTCACGATTTTTCAGACCCAATCCATTGATCGTTTCCTGTGTTCTGTATCTGTTCCAATCTTTCCCTTCACATTTCTTCTCATTCATTCCTCAACACTATAAATTTTAGCTCACTTCTGACACTCTGGTGAAAACTGAAATAATACTACCAGTGATGTCCTGGTTTGCTGTAACCACCAGGGCTCTCTGGTAATTAACTGGATGTTAATCCAGACTGGATCAAGATGGTGTTAACCATTCTCTTTCCCGGCCTCTTAAAATACCAGTTTCTCTTCTTCCGTTCTGGGCCACTTCCGCTAGTCACTTGATGGGACTCCCAAGTGGGAATTGAAGCTTCAGTTTTCTCCTACAGTCTTCCACACACAACCCTGACTTCAACACGATCTCTACGTTGAGGACATGTATGTAGGCCTTGGTGTCACTGGAGTTCTCCACGGACATGTCCCAGAGAGACAACTCAATGCCACCTGCCCAAACAGAACCAAAATACCTAGGAGAACTTCTTCCCTCTTTCCTGGAAGCATGAATAAACTTTTTTTTTTTTAAATTTTAATTTTTTTAAAGATTTTATTTATTTATTTGATAGAGATCACAAGTAGGCAGAGAGGCAGGCAGTGGGGTGGAAGCAGGCATGGAAGCAGGCTCCCCACTGGGCAGAGAGCTCATGCAGGGCTGGATACAAGGATCCTGGGACCATGGCCCGAGCTGAAGGCAGAGGCTTCAACCCACAATGTTTAAAATAAACATTTTTAAGTTGGTTCTAGGCAGACACATGGTAATGATATTACACTATACAGAGCTCTGATCAGTCATGGCTTTCAAACACTCTCTCTTTTTTTTACTAAGAACATGTTAATGGAGGAAAAACTCTTGGGAGAATTGGTGAGTTTGCAACTTACGTCTCCAGCTGTGGCAGCCTGCGAGACGGTGTAAATCCCAAAGAGTCCAGAATCCGAGTAACTGGCGTTAAAAGCGGAAACCTGAAATAGAACGAAATTTTACTGGATGTCATTTTACCAGGGAAAACAGGGCCCAATTTCCCAAATAGAAAAAACCCAGGAACTTTGCGGTACAAGCGAAAGAGATGAATTACGATTTCACGTAACCAGTTCTGGCAAGGGCCGCAGTGTTTTGGATGCAGGTTACTTCTTTCAAAACCATAATGGTTTTAACATTTTTCACTTAAATCTTTCTAAACCAGACTGCTCGCTTTACTTTTTTGCTGGTATTTTCTAACGTTCTTTGATGATTAAAGGTTAACGTCAACATTTATTTATTGTGATAACAGTATTATCACAGCGGCAGGATGGCTGAAGGGTACACACACTGTGGGCTTCAGTATCAGACACGCCCACTCTGTTCCCTCTGCTAGTGCTGAGGGCCCCCTTTTTTGCCAATTCACTTACACTTCTCCTACAGACGAAAGTCAAAGGGCTGGGGGAAAATGCTCAGCAGACGTGACCAGATATCCAAGGTAGCCGCAAGTTCAGCCTCAGGACTGGGTATTGCTGTCTGCAGTCTGAGCAGAGTGTTACACTCCCTAAGGAGAACACGAACTCTCAGTGTCGTGTTTCCCAGTGTTTATGTGGACGCTTAACACAAAGATCACCTAGGCTGTTTTTTTTTTAGATTTTATTTATTTTATTTGACAGAGAGAGAGAGATCACAAGTAGGCAGAGAGGCAGGCAGAGACAGAGGGGGAAGCAGGCTCCCTGCTGAGCAGAGGGCCCAATTCGGGGCTCAATCCCAGGACACTGAGATCATGACCTGAGCCGAAGGCAGCGGCTTTAATCCACTGAGCCACCCAGGCACCCCTCACCTAGGCTGTTTTTAAAAGTACAGACTTTCCAGTTCCTCTAACAGATTTACTCAATCAGATCCCCACAGATGCAATCTGGAAAGCCGCATTTCAAAAATAATTCCAGGTGATTCGTAGGCATGTTAAAGTTGGAGAACCACGGGCTTAGCCCATAGAAGGCGTAAGAAGAAATGTTCTTTAATGATTTGAAGTGTAATGACCATTTTGAGACTATCCTATTCATACCTCAAATTTCCGGCCAAATGCTCAAGTAGGAATTTCCATTAAATGACATCACTGAGGGCGCCTGAGTGGCTCAGTGGGTTAAGCTGCTGCCTTCAGCTCAGGTCATGATCTCAGGGTCCTGGGATCGAGTCCCACATCGGGCTCTCTGCTCAGCAGGGAGCCTGCTTCCTCCTCTATCTCTCTCTGCCTGCCTCTCTGCCTACTTGTGATCTCTCTCTGTCAAAATAAATAAATAAAATCTTTAAAAAAAAAAAAAAAATGACATCACTGATCAGAACTGAACTGCAGCCACCCAAAAGCATCCTTAACATTCAGAGGTAAAGAGTAGTATGAAGAAAACAGCAGCATGAGCGAGGAAAGAGGAAACATAGAGGGAATTCAAAAAGCAGCAGCTAAATGTGATAAAGGACTAATTTAAGATAACGGTTTTCAAACAATGCTCCAGGGAACGCCAAGGTTCTACGGAGACAATTCCAAGGCATTTAGTGTCAAGTAAACATTAAAGAATTTCTTTAAAAGGGAACATTTTTGGTTTAGCATTGCAGCTGGGAAACTGTATGGGATGAAAAAGGTTCCTCTGCTTTAAAAAACAAAAAAAAAAGAAATTAAAAAATTTTTTTTTTTGAAAACCATCATTTAAGAGAGAAAAACCCTCTAAAAGCCTGAGATACAGGAGAACCATTTTAGATTTCTAAATCAACATGAACATATATAATGAACTCTGCTCAAACCAAAAGCCTGATTTCTGGCCTGACACCCACACATACACCATACACATCTGTTTTGTGAATGAGATGCCTACAGGAAAATCACGTTGTCCTTAAAATAATGACTGGTGCCCCTACTCCCTGTGTGCCTTTATAATAAAACTTGTGATTCCTGCCTGTATGCTAATTTATAAATCTTTTGAGCTTTTATAAAATGTAAAAAGTAAATGATCCTATAAAAACTGTTCATCCTCCAGAGCACTTTCTTCCCTGTGAAGAGCATGTTCCCAGGAGCGCCTGGGTGGCTCAGCGGGTTAAGCCTCTCCCTTCAGCTGGGGTCATGATCCCAGGGCCCTGGGATCGATCCCCGCATTGGGCTTTCTGCTCAGAAGGGAGCCGGATTCCACCACTCTCTGCCTGCCTCTCTGCCTACTTGTGATCTCTGTCAAATAAATAAATAAAATCCTTAAAAAACAACAACAAACAAAGGGCACGTTTCCTGGGCAGCTGTCCTGACTTGAGCTCTAATAAAACTCTTTCCTACTTTTAGAGATTCTTTACGTTTTGTTCATTTTGGATTGACAGTATTAAACAGAGGAACGAAAGAGGGGTTGACTTTATTTCTACTGCTCACGGTCAAATGGCCAAAGACTACCTACTTGTGCCAATGTACGGTTATGAAATCATGAATAATATTTAATCCTATAATGCAGTATATTTGTTGCCTTTTAAAGGTTTACTATTGAAGGTCATATTACATTGGGCAAACTGGTCACTCATTAAAGCAGTCTGCTTGCCGATGTTTTTTTCTTTTAAGTATCATTATTTTGAAAGCTTTAGCACTTTACTCACTGTCATAAAAAGTGTGTTCTAGACTAACAGCTTTTTGTTGCATCATTTTCCTTTTTCTTTTTTAAAGATTTTATCTGAGAGCGAGCAAGCGAGTGCACACTTGCACAAGCAGGGGGAGCAGCAGGCAGAGCAGGCTCCCCAGGTGAGCAGGGAGCCTGATGCAGGGCTTGATCTCAGGACTCTGGTTAACCTGACCTGAGCAGAAGGCAGACACTGAACTGACTGAGCCACCCTGGTGCCCCTCATTTTTTCCTTTACTTAATTTCAAACCGGAGGGGTGGGTGTGTAAACAGTTTCTCCGTGTACATGCCCCACATTTGGTTGGAAAACATGAAGAGCAATGAAATTCATGAAATAGCCACAGGAACACAAGAAGAAAAAAGAAAATCCAGAAAATAAGACTAATTAGAATCTAGGGTAATGTTTAGTATCTGAAACTTTATTCTAAAGGGCACTGAAGGATGAATTTCTGATTTTTTAAGCATTCCCCTCTTTCTATAGTAGAATAACTGAAAAGACAGTAAGTTTTTTATTAGACCCTAAGGAACTAAACTCAAGCCTGGTTATCTCTTCAATTTTATGAAGATTTTCTTTGTGTTCACCTTAAATTTTAAAAGCAGATCAACAGGACTACATCATACATACTGAGCCTTTACAAACAAAAGGACAGATACTGACTATTCAGACTCACATCAAATGGCTGGTGAACTCCCTTGGCAACAGCCTGGTACAGAGAGCTGGTGGGATTGCTGCCCCTCTTGACATGTGGTCCAGCACCAAGAACATACTGGAGAACACTAAATGCATTTGCTTCCGCACTTCCTGTGGCAGCACTTTCAGCTACAAGAGCAGCATGAACAAGACTATCTCCATTCTGCTCTCGGATTTCACCTGGTGCCATGTTAAGGAGAAAGTGAGGAAGAAAGAGGTTTGTTTGGTCACCATTGGCTTTATTCTTCTGTATTCTCTATGACACAGTATTAACCCAGTAAGATTAAGGTTTTCTGTGGCCTGGTGCTCCCAGCACACCCTCTTGCTCTCCCCACCACACACACACAAAACCTGTTTAATACACAACACCCAAGCAATCTAATCCCTTCCTTCCACACAGAGTCTGTTTGGTGGTAAGTGATGAGGCCTATCCCACTCCAATACACTACTCTGATGGGACACGTCCTTCTGATAAACTGGCCTTAACAACAAAATGCTTACCTCCACGGTACTTGGCCTTCGCACCAGGTAAACCAAGCCCACCCCTCATGTTGAGAAACTGTTCTGCAACTTGCTTTAGAACAGGGTGACTCACACCTATTTCAATAGAAACAAAACAGAGCTAGAACCATAATTTTTAAAATACAAATTATAAAACATCTGTTTTAAAAATAATATGTGATTACACAATTCAATTACAGAACCAGTAAAGAAAACAAGAATCCCCCACCCCCACCATGCTCCTCTCCCAGAGATTCCATTTAGAGTTCACTAATACATACTCATCTAGAACTTCTTCCATACTTGCATGAATATCATCCTCATTTTCTTTTCTTTTTAAAATGGTGTTACTCTCTTTATATTGTTTCTAACTTGTCTTTCATAATTTATATCTGAGTGTTCTAGAGCAAACATTTAGCAGCTATAAAGAATTCCATTATATGGATATACTATCATTTATTTAATCAGTCCCTTCTTGATGGACATCAGCATGTTTCCAATCATTGGCTATTAAAACAATACTGCACTGTGCATCAAAGAACACTTTTTTTTTTTTGCTAAATTGAAAATCAATTAACATTGTATTATTATTGTGTATTATTACTTCTAGGAGCAGTTTAGTGATTCTTGAGCACCCAGTGCTCATCACATCACGTGCCCCCCTTAATGCCGGCACCCAGTTACCCCATCCTCCTCCTCACTTCCTCTCCAGCAACCCTCAGTTTGTTTCCTACAGTTACAGACTCTCTTTTGGTTGGTCTCCCTCTCTGATTTTGTCCTTTAGTTTTCCTTCCCTTCCCCTATGTTCACCTGTTTTGTTTCTTAAATTCCACCTATGAGTGAAATCATTTGATAACTGCCTTTTTTTGACGGACTTATTTCACTTAGCATAATACCCTCGAGTTTCACCCACATTGTTGCAAACAGCAAGATTTCATTCTTTTTTGATGACTGAGTAGTATTCCACTGTATGTACATATACCACATCTAAGAACACTTTCAAGAGTGAAATGGACCTACAGACTGGGAAAAAAATGTTTGCAAATGATGTATCTGATGAGGATTTAGTATCCAAAGTACATAAAAAACTCTTACAACTCAAAAATAATAATAAAAAACCAACCTAATCGAAAAATGGGCAAAGGACTTGAAAAGACATTTCTCCAAAGAAGATACACAAATGCCCCAAAAGCACAAAAAGATGTTCAATGTTATTAGTTCTTAGGGAGACACAAATGGAATGAGATACCACTTCAAAGATGCTAGGATGGTCATCACCAAAAGATAGGTAACAGTAAGTGCTGGTGATGAAGTGGAGATACTAGAACCCTTGTGTGTTGGGCAGGGGGGCGGTGGGGGATGTCAAATGCTTCAACTGCGTCAGACAACAGTTACCACAGGTCCTGGCAATTTTACTTATGATATACCCTGAAGAAGGAACAGGTTAGAACAGGTGGTTTGAACTAAAACTTATATGTGAATGTTTTTATTACAATAGCCAAAAGTTGAAAACAACGCAAATGCCCAAGTGATGAACAGATGAACAAAAAGTGGTAATTGAGTATTTTAACCAGAAAAGGGAATGGAACATTGGCACGCGCTACAGTATGGATGGACTCTGAAGAGATGCCAAGTGAAAGAAGTCAGTTATAAAAGGCCATATACTGCAGAATTCAATTTACATGAAACGTTGAGAGAGTCAACTCTACAGAGACAGGAAGGAGACTGGTTGCCAGGGGCACGGAGGAGGTGGAATAAGGAGTGACTATAATGAATACAGGGTTTTTTGGCGGGAGGGGGCAGCTGATGAAAATGTTCTGAAATTAGATAGTGGTAATAGTTGTAACACCTGCCGAATAGAATAAGACTCATAGAACCGTACACTTTAAAAAGGTGGATGTTATGGCGTTTGAATTGCACCTCAATTATATGGTTATTTACAAAACAAATGAACCAAAAAACAAATCTTGGTGCAATTATTTTGTAAACCTGACCAACTGTTTCCGTAAGATAAATCCTTAGAAACAAAATCGCTGGGTCTAAATGTATCAATATTTAAAATTTTAATATATTTAAAGAGACCTCCAAAAGTATACGACTTTCTATTCCCACCAAAAAAATTTTTGGGAATGCTTAAGTTCTCCATACCCTGGTTAATACTGGGCAGTGTCAATCTTTTAATTTTTGCCAATCTCATGGGTTAAAATTTTAACTATCAGGCAAGGCTCTCTTTTACAATTACTGGCTACACACATATACACACACATTTTCCCCATGAATTGTTTGTGCCCTTCACCTACTTTCAATTACATTATACTTCTTTAAAACAAAAAACTTGTAAAAGCACTTTGCTTATAGAAATTTGCCCTTTATCGTAGATTTTTCAAATACTGTAATAAACTCAAAGCCAGTAGCTTACATAGTTAAATGTTGGATTCTGCTTACTAACACAAAACAACCTACCAATTAAGATCCTATCACACAGTGCCCGTCTGACATCAACAGAGGACGACGTTATCAAATACGGTTCAATTCTGTGCTCACGTAAACTATAGCTTAAAAAGACTGCTCTTAAAGAAACAGACTGACATGCAAGCAATTCCCAACTTACCAAGTCCAACCAAAGCCATTCTCGCACTTGTGAAATGGTTCTGAACAAAGTAATGCAACTGAGAAAATTAAGAACATTTTGTGACGTTATGTTGGTATAGATACAAAAAGCTGTAAAAAATTAAAACTGCAGGGCGACAGAAACTACTCAGGCTTAAAAGCTATTGTAGTGAGCTACAGACTATCTAGTGCTGAATTATACTGCTTTGATTTTTTAAACTATTGATTAAAAGAACTAGAACTTAATGTGGTAATGGTTACATAATGGTGAATATAGTGAAAACTACTGAATTGTGTGCTTTACTTTTTTTTTTTTTTTTTTTTTTTTTAGATCTTCTTTATTTTACAGAGCGAGCATGCGCGCACACATGCCCATGAATTGGGGGAGGGAGAGAGAGAATCTCAAGAAGGGTCCATGTCCAGTGTGGAGCCTGACGTGGGGCTCAATCTTATGACACTGAGATCATGACTTGAGCTAAAACCAAGAGTCGGACACTTAATCGAGTGAGCCACCCAGATGCCCCTCAATTGTACACTTTATGTAGGTGACCTGTATGATATGTGAATTGTATCTCCGTAAAGCTATATTGAGGGAAAAAAAGGATTAAAAAACGACCTGAAGAGGCACCTGGGTGGCTCAGTGGGTTAAGCCTCTGCCTTCAGCTTAGGTCATGATCTCAGGGTCCTGGGATTGGGTCCTGCATCTGGCTCTCTGCTCAGCAGGGACCCTGCTTCCCTCGCTTTCTCTGCCTGCCTCTCTGCCCACTTGTGATCTCTATCTTTGTCAAATAAATAAATAAAATCTTGGGGCACCTGGGTGGCTCAGTTGGTTGGGCAGCTGCCTTTGGCTCAGGTCATGATCCCAGCGTCCTGGGATCGATTCCCACATCCGGCTTCTTGCTCAGCAGGAAGCCTGCTTCTCCCTCTGCCTCTCTGCCTGCCTCTCTGTCTGCCTGTGCTTAGTCTCTCTGACAAATAAACAAAATCTTAAAAATAAATAAATAAATAAATAAAATCAATCTTAAAAAAAAAAAAAAAAAAAAAAAAAAAAAAAAAAAAAAAAAAAAAAAAAAAGCCTGAAAAAAAATAGAGCACATACTGGCCTGAATTTGAAAAAAATACTAAGCTTATGACTTTTATTATGTGATTTTAGCAGATGTGAAGCAGATTTCTTTCATCTTTATATAGATTTTAAAAAAGAGTACTATTAACATTAAAAAAAAAAATTTAACATTTTATAGTAGGCCTAAAACCTATCCTCAACAGGAGGACTGCTGCTCCCAAAGAGTTAAAATTGGCCCTCGGGGGCAAGAAAAACATTTTACTCCTTTTACTTATAAAACAAATATATATACATGTACATATGTAAACAGACAGATAGTGTATCTGACATTAAAAATTCACTCTGAGGGGCGCCTGGGTGGCTCAGTGGGTTAAAGCCTCTGCCTTCTGCTCGGGTCATGATCCCAGGGTCCTGGGATGGAGCCCCGCATCGGGCTCTCTGCTCCACAGGGAGCCTGCTTCCTCCCCTCTCTCTCTCTCTCTGCCTGCCTCTCTCTGTCTACTTGTGATTTCTCTCTGTCAAATAAATAAAATCTTAAAAAAAAAAAAAAAAAATTCACTCTGAGCCAGAGTAGAAAAAATTGGCTGAAAAGGTTCCTAGGGAATGGGTCATAATGTTGAGAATCGTTAGGCTAAGGTAATGTGACTGAATCACGTTACCAGAATTTGTGCCCTAAAGCCAATGGTGCCTACATCTCTAGAATCAGTGTGGAATCACATTTTTCCCCCTACTGAATGCTGCCATCACTCAAAGAATTCTAGTACCAATTTCTTTAGAATTTCCTTTAGACCAAGGACATGTTTAAAAATGCTAGTAACTCTGAGGTAAGCATGGTTAATATCTCAGCATCTTTCCAGAATGGATAGACGCACACCTTATTTTCTAAAAATTGAGACCCTGCGGTATATCCTACTCATAAATTACGTTTTCTACCCTAAAAATATGCTATGGAATTTTTCCTTGTCGCTGTTTTTGAATGGCTGAGTAGTATTCCATTCCACAGATACTTAGTAAGTTACTTAACTAGACCCCTAAAGTTGGATATTTAACTTGTGTCTAATTTTTCACAATTGAAAGCAACGCTACGGCAGACATCCTTGTGAACAAATATTTTGCTATGTATGCTCTTTAGCTACCTCAATAATGTATCTTCACATGGGTGACTTTGATGTCTGAAAAATTTCAAAACTCACAAGAGGCCAGTCTTATAAAAAATGTTCATTGTTCAGGTTGAATGGTATCAGTTATAATTTTTTAAAAGCGCCATATGAATGCTGGGCATTAAACTGTTGGTTGATAAAGTGAAGAGTTTTCTAACCAGGAAATGAAACGAGAATAAAAACCTTAACTTCTGAATCATAGACACACTTTGCAAGTATTGATAATTTCCAATTTTTCTTTTAACCTTTTTGATAAAACATTTTCTTTGCAGGATGTAGGAGTAGGAAATTAAGATTATGTACACGCACCTATACTTGTAGGAGATACTCTTTGACATCGAATGTTTCACATTTTGGATGTGAAGTTTTATGTTACATATATGGCTATGATATATATGTAAAAAAGTAAGCAAAGCAAAGTAAGGCCAGGTGCTGAAGGCCAGTAAGCTAGCGAGCAGCCTGACGACGGATGGGGAGGGGACGTGGGTTCATTCCTACCTGCATACTGAGCTGTTAAAGGAAGACCTGTGGTCAAAATGATGAAATTTAAAACGTAAATACTGTTTAAAAAAGACAAACATACACAGAAAAAGGTTCAGAAGAAAACATACCCAGGCATGAACATTCAGTGCCTTTAGGTATGTGAGATTCTTTTTTTGTGGCTTGCACTCGTTTTCTGAAATGAACATGTCCATTTGTGAGAAAAACTTCTTTTAGTTAAAAAAGTTAAAACTTCTTTAGTTAAAAGTTGTAAAAGTTCTTCAGATAGATTTCAGTTAAAAAGGCAAGCTGATGGAAAAATAAAAAAATAAAGCCACCAGGTGAATTTTTAAAATTTGAAGATAAAAAAAAAAAAAATAACGAACAAACCTAAAATGGCAGATGAATGTTCAATTTAATGTGAAAACAAGCACATTTTAAAATGTAATATGGTTTTATCAGTACCTCATCTGGTGTCACTTTTCCAATCCTATAATCAGGACAATACAGGGAATTGGCCAAGGCATTTCGGTAAGCTGCAGCATGCAGATTTTCAAGGACATCTGTAAAATAAGAAAAGAACTTTTTGCGGAAACATAATTCAAATAAGACAATGTTTTTTGAACCTAGAAAGCAACTAGACTATACAATTTTGGTCACCTTATGGCATTCAAATGTCATGAGAGCTTGAAATTTAAAAGTCGGCCTGCTGAATGTGCTCAGAAAAGTAAGAAATTATATATAACACCAGCTTCTACATACCAGGGCTCGCCTGACCACTTCTCTAATCTACCTGATATCATGGTATCATTATCATGATAATGGCCTGGGTTTCAAGTCTGAATCCAGTTACAGTTCTGCCACCAATGTACCGTGTGACCTTGGGAAAGTCATTTACCTTGAAGTTACTCCTAAGGTCTCTAAGTAATGAGGAGGTATCAGGTTAAGAAGATATATGGAGGGGCAGCTGGGCAGCTCAGTGGGTTTAAAGCCTCTGCCTTCGGCTCAGGTCATGATCCCAGGGTCCTGGGATGGAGGCCCATAACGGGCTCTCTGCTCAGCAGGGAGCCTGCTTCCTCCTCTCTCTCCGTTTGCCTCTCTGCCTACTTGTGATCTCTGTCAAATAAATTTAAAAAGTCTTAAAAAAGAAGAAGAAACATGGAAGTGCCAGTGTTACGTCCTATCGCTAGCTTGCGGGGGTCAGAGTGTACTCCTCGCTGGAGCAGGGACAGTCCCTGCTTGCCGCTTCAGTCGGTGCCTTTGCTCATTACTTGGGCAACCTCCCTAAGCCAAAACTGTTAGGTGCTGGAAATACAGAGATGAGTAAGACAAAATAAATGCCTGCCCTCAATATGTTGAGAGGGAAAAAATGGTGAAATTAGGCATGATGGGTGTGATGTGAGCACTAGAGCAAAAGAGCAGCAGGGGTGCAAGGGAAGGGCGGTGGGAATTGGAAAGAAGTAACAGAAGTAAAATCTGGAGTCTTACAGAATGGGTAGGTGTTTACTAGGAGAGTGATTAGGGAGTGGCATTTCAGGCAGAGAAAACAGACAAAGGCTTAAAGTATGACAATGGATTCCAAGGGAAATTGCAGCTGGGAAGAGAAGAAGGTAGAGCAAGAAGCAAGAGAGGTGGGCAGGGGCCAGACTGTGGAAGTTAACATATATGCTAAGTTAATGAGTTTGAACTTTATCCCACAGACAATAAGCCTTTAAAGGATTTTCATGTCAGAAGGACTGCTATAATGGCAATGCAGTAGATGGACTGAAGATGCAGACTTGGGGGCAGCCAGGAGATGGCAGTAACTATCTAGGAAGAAAGACTGAGGACTGGAGCCTCATTGCTAACAGCAGGGAAGAAGGCACTATTGACAAGTCAGTCATCTTTTCTACAATTCTGTATTTCCTTGGTAGAGGTCCAGAGTAAGGAAGATCATACTCCTTTATAAAAATAAAGTATCACTGTGAAAGAATATTAGCTAGCATCAACCAAGTTCTACTTTGCTCCAGATACTGGAGAGGCTTGCGCTCTGGTTGAGGCCCATCCTATGCAGGATCCCTGCAGCTGGTCACCTGCTTATACCTGAGTGGCCCACCTGCAAACCTTGGCTCCTACTGAAGTTGTAGGGCTTCTAAGAGCCAGAGGTGCTTATTTACTGATTTGTTTTGCTAGGCATACTTGTCAAGATTATATATTTAACATTATATAAGCACAAAATATGAACAAGAAAGTTCTTATTTTTTAAAAAATTAGAGTGTTTGCTTTGGAAAGATCCAGTAAAGTGGCTAAACAGTAATACCAGCAGCAACCATGAACTGTTGCTGGGTTGGGTATCAACAGACTGTTGAAAAAACACCGTATTCTAAATTCTGAAACAGGGACTCTATAATTAACTTACACCCTATCAAAGATGAAAAGCAATCAACAATATAAATGTTTAGAAACACTAGAATAATATAGTTAAGAAACCAGACCGGTTTTGGAAAAGGCAGTTTTAAATGCAAGCAGAGAAAAATTTCAATGGCAATATCTTCCCTCTACAAATTGATCTTCTCAAAAACCCAATTATCTTTTTTTTTTTTAAACAAGGTTTCATTTATTTATTTGGCAGAGAGAGGGAGCACACGCACAAGGAGGGGAAGCAGCAGAGGGAGAGGGAGAAGCACGCTCCCTGCTGAGCAGGAAGCTCCATGTGGGGCTCAACCCCAGGACCCCAGGATCATGACCCAAGCTGAAGGCAGACGTGCAACCTACTGAGCCACCCAGGTGCCCCTCAAAAACCCAGTATCTTATTTTTTTTTTTTTTTTAAAGATTCTATTTATTTATTTGACAGAGAGAGATCACAAGTAGGCAGAGAGGCAGGCAGAGAGAGAGAGAGGAGGAAACAGGCTCCCCGCTGAGCAGAGAGCCCGATGCGGGACTCGATCCCAGGACCCTGAGATCATGACCTGAGCCGAAGGCAGCGGCTTAACCCACTGAGCCACCCAGGCGCCCAAAAAACCCAGTATCTTAGAAGCAAGTGAACAGGATCTGAAAATGTACTTACGAGCCTGTGGATTCTGAAAAGCTACAGCTTTGTCAATCCTTAGCTGAGACTGAAGGGCAGCCACTTCCCAACGACGAAATTCTGGTGATGTGGTGACATTGAGCAGGAATTCCATTAGAACATCACTACAGAAGACATCAAGATGAGAGCTCCGAGTCAAAAATTTAAAACCAATGTCTATGCTACGTAAATGTAATGTTCTCGGTATTAAGTTTTAGGCCTTGTGTAAGCACAATGTTCTACATTTCTGAGCAAGAACCCAAAACCAAAATCAGAGGTCATAGGCAACATTAAAAGACGACACCTGAGCAGCTACGTATTTCTTTAAAAGCAGGTGTCGTCAACCCATGCAGGTACTTACACATGGTCCCGCAGGCATTCCACAGTGTAGGCCATGCTTTCCCTGGTTGAAGTCACACTGCATCAGAAACAAGTTACAGTGAATTATCTAAATCAGAATAAGCTTTCCTTACATCTTTGTTAACTCAACCAATTCCTTTGGAAAAATTATTTTGAAGTATAAAAATACACATATGCATTGACTAAAATATACAATATTTAAGCATCCCTCTCCTTTAAGGAAGGCAACCTTGACATGTTACACATGGAAGCATCTTGAAGACATTAAGCTAAGTGAAGTAAATTGGTCTTGGAAGAACAAATAATGTGATTCCACTTTCAGGATGAACCTAGAGAAGTCAGAATCATAGAATGCAGAATGGTCACTGTAGGGGGTTGCAGGAAGAGAGTGGGGAGCTTCTGTTTAATAGCTAGAGTTTCAGTGGGGAACATAAAAAACATCGTGGAGATGGATGATAGAGATGGTTTCTTTTTTTATTTTTTTTTAAGATTTTATTTATTTATTTGACAAGACAAGGATCACAGGTGGGCAGAGAGGCCAGTATAGAGAGAGGAAGGGAAGCTGGCTCCCTGCTGAGCAGAGAGCCTGATGTGGGGATTGATCCCAGGACCCCAGGATCATGACCTGAGCCAAAAGCAGCCATTTAACGGAATGAGGCTCCCAGGCACCTCCCCCCCCCCGCCGCATTTTTTAAAGTTAGCACTACATATTATTACTTTTAAAAAACTCATACCTTAAAAAACATCTTGTTTTTCCACAAAATATTTAACTGGAATAATCTAGTTCATCCCTTAACTGCTATATACTAGGCTCACCACATCACTAGATCATACTGTACTTATCCCACGTCCCTGAAGATGGCATTTAAATTATTTCCAGGCTTTACAAAAATAAACAGTATCTTTGCCCAGGTGGATTAAAAACTTAATTTGCAAGATATGCTCCTTCTCAATATTACTAGATTTCCCTTGATTCTTTTCTACATAGTTGTATCAATTTATTCCACTAATCGTAGAAAAAATTCTCCCTCTTAACACCGCCAACACGATACATAAATCTGACGGGTAATGGCATCACACTGTGATTATAAGTAAAGATCAGTGTTTCTGGCTTCTGCCTCTGGGAATAGATTGTTCCTATTCTTTGTCCATCCGTTTTCTATTTGCTTGTCTTCTTCTTCTTCTTCTTCTTTTTTTTTTTTTAAAGATTTTATTTACTTATTTGACAGAGAGAGATCACAAGTAGATGGAGAGGCAGGCAGAGAGACAGGAAGGGAAGTAGGCTCCCTGCTTTGCAGGGAGCCCGATGTGGGGCTCGATCCCAGGACCCTGAGATCATGACCTGAGCCAAAGGCAGAGGCTTTAACCCACTGAGTCACCCAGGTGCCCCCAATAGCCTTCTTCTTGTGTCTGTTTAACAAATCCTCAATTGCCTTGATAAGACAGAAAAGTTCCCTTATAATTGAATATTTTCCGGTGTTTTCACTATTCATTTACTGTTACTTATTTTTAACAAACCTTAATTTACCACCAACTGCTTCGATTCCACGGGTTATCTTGAAAGATGAAGCTCCTTTAGTAGTCTGGAAAAAGAAGAACAATTGTATTTTTAGGAATTTCTTTTCTTTCTTTTTTTTTTTTTAAAGATTTTATTAATTTATTTGACAGAGAGAAAGATCACAAGTTGGCGGAGAGTCAGGCAGAGAGAGAGGAGGAAGCAGGCTCCCGCTGAGCAAAGAGCCCGATTCGGGGCTCGATCCCAGGACACTGAGATCATGACCTGAGCCGAAGGCAGCGGCTTAATCCACTGAGCCACCCAGGCGCCCCTTTTTAGGAATTTCTTAATGCCAAGTTGGCAAACATCACACTACCTCACAATCTAATGTCTAACTGTCAATAGATTTGAAAAGAACTTTACCTAAACAGCGGGTCCTTTTTTAGTTTAAATATTATAAAACAAAACACACAATAGCTTTTCTTTTCTGTAGGATCAAGATACCACAGCATTCCTGAACTAAGGGAGATAGTAAAGATGCTTACCAAACTGGATGCAAGACGAAGCAGATGAGAGGTTCCTAAGTTGTTGGAGTCCTCATGTCTGCTGCCGGCTTTAATGAATAAACCGATTCTTGATGCAGGAGCATAGTTTTCCAGAGAAGCAATCACTAGGCCGTTTGGTAATTTGGTAAACTGTATACAAAAAATAAAATGAGATGAGATCAATGCTTTTATATTACCAAAGAAAGAAAGGCCATATATGGGTTCCAGTGAGCAACTCAGTGGGACTAACCTCAAGGTCCTGAGGCTGTGAAGGCACTCCTGCAGGGGCGGCCGTGGCTTTCACTTTGGGAGCAACTTTCAGGGAGTAAAACCTCTAAACACAAAAAAGACAGGTGATACACATTTCTCTCAAGAAAAGGGTCTTGTATTCTGGTATGTCCAAGCAACAGAAGGTGTTGAGTGATAAAATAACCATGGGAGTGGGAGGATTTAGCTAACTCATTAATTCCCAGCCACTCTTAAATCTCTACTTATTTATGATTTGTAGAGCCTGAAGAAATACCTAACCCTACATGTTCATTTAAAAAAAAAAATTTTTTTTTTAGGATTTTATTTATTTGACAGACAGAGATCACAAGTAGGCAGAGAGTCAGCAGAGAGAGAGGGGGAAGCAGGTTCTCTGAGGACCCTGGGATCATGACCTGAGCCGAAGGCAGAGGCTTTAACCCACTGAGCCACCCAGGCGCCCCAGGCTAGGTAATTTTTTGTCGTGGGGAGGATATGTTTATGCACTGCAAGATATTTAGAAGCATTTCTGTACTCTAGAGGCCAGTTGGAACTGGCTTATAGGTTGTTACAACCAAAAATGTATTCAGATGTTGCCAACTATCCCCAGGGGGCAAACCCGACCCAGCTGAGATGCTTAAGTGCCCCTCCCCTCCCCTCTGGATAACCAGCGCTGCCCTGTGGTAGCACACGGACATCTGAGGAGTTTGCCCCAAGTCACTGTTTCGCTTGGGCTTGGTGGAGCCGTCTTAAGCAGCGCCCGAGGGCCGACCCGGAGGCCCTCCTAGAATTCTCTAGCAAGTCACGGAGAAAACGACGTCATCCTGGCAGGACACCGTACCAAGTTTACCACAGTGATAAGCAGCACACATGCATTAGCTCATTTCTTCCTTACAATTTTACTCGTAAGCCCCCTTAACCGCCAGGGAAACTGACGCTCCGTGATACAGTGAGAAGCAGAGGCCGGGGCTGACAGGGTGAGGGTGGAGGGTCAGGTCTACGCCGGCCCCCGGCCCCCAGGGCTCGCGGTTTCCACCTCGGGCACCAAGCGCAGCAGTGACCTTCAGAAGCTTCGCCCCCGACTCACTTCACCGCCGCTCTCAACCCCTTTCCCTACTCCCTTCAGGTTTTCCGGCGCGAGGACTCTTGCTCCTAGCACGACCTGGGCCTCGCATGCCCGACCCACCCGGCTTGCGGCCCACTTGGCCCCGCAGAGTCCGTCTGAAGGGCAGACGGAAGCCCAAGGCCCCGGAGCTCCAAACCAAGCACCCCCGGGCCGTAGCACCGTGCTGAGAAACTGCTCTCCAACCCTGACCCCATGCCCGCAGGCTGTGCTCACCGAGAGAGACCCGGCTCTGCTTAGCAGCTTCATGGCTCCAGCTCGCTCTAACCCACGGTCACGGCCGGCTGGAAGGAAAGCAAGATGGTGGCGGACGAGAGGAGTTTCCCAGCTCCCCCCGCGCGCTCTTTCCCACGGCGGCTACGTGAAGACGACTCTCTAGGCCGACCGCGCTCTACTGCTCCCTGGAGGAGGTTGGGCCAGTCCAAGTCCTTCGAGACGCCGTATAGGCCAACGCAACGTTCGGTACGGACATACTCAGAACATTACTTATTTTGCCACTTTTTGAATTCTCGTCCCGGCCCGGATATCCTGTATCCTGCACGGTGTAATCCTACTCTCCGTGTAGGACAGCCCATCGCCCCCCCCCCCCGTCACTTTGGAGTCTCCCGATCCGGAGGGTCAAATGAGACAGCCCCTTTGCTCCAGATTCCACCTCAAACCTGCCCCGGAGCCCGAGCACCTGCCGCTCCCCGCAAGTCTGTAGAGGAGACTGGGCCCTGTAGAGCAGAGTCTCCGTATCTGTTTGCCTTTCGGAAGAGACCTGCACTTCGAAGCCGGGCATGACTGCTTCTTGCTTGCTCAAGTCCTCACTAGATCATTAGCCCTAGGAGGGGAGAGACCTTGACCCATGAACTCGCTCCTCTGACTCGCGGCACCGGCGGGAGACACGAATCGATGAATGCTGAAATCCAGGTAGTCCTCCCCCCCCACTAAGGTCTCTGCTCTCATGAAATTTATATTCTAGGCTGGGGCTACCTAGGAAACAAAAACCTAACTATAATTGTCATATGAGAAAAAAAGGTTTTGAAGAGTAGGGGTGTATGCCGGGGGTAACTTCTGAGCTGAAACCTGCCTATGGGGAGTCCTGTCACTATTCAGAGGAAGAAAGTTCATTTTTCCGTGACTATTAACTGTGAATTCGCCTTGTGTCAGACACAAGATTAAGGCGTGGTCTTGGTGCTTCAGGACCTTACAGTCTCTGCTACTGCAGCAAGGTTGGGAAACCAACAGCATCAAAACCATTTGGAGTTAGAAATGCAGAATTTCCATACTGAATCGAAATCTGCATTGTACAAGATTCATGTGCACATTAAAATTTCAGGAGGGCTGGTGGTGCTGCAGACATTTACAAGGCATAGACAAACTTATGTCTAGCTCCTTGGCCTGTGACTGATTTACTTCATTCCTACTGTCTAACAGGATTTCCGGTGACATCTAAGACCCGACCTGGCCATTGAGAATCAGGTGCAAATCCAATTTCTGTGCCTTCAGGGGCACCCGTCTCAATCCATACCACACTGGAGAGTGACCCAAAGTGTGGTAGACTTAACACCAATGGTGTTGAGAAGCTTCTAAGTTGTTCATAAATGAACACTGTTCCATTTCAATAGTTGTACACTGATTTTGAATCGTATGGCAAGCAAGGCTGGTAATTAGTTTCCTCTTTAAATACACTGACCAGGGGCGCCTGGGTGGCTCAGTGGGTTAAGCCGCTGCCTTCGGCTCAGGTCATGATCTCAGAGTCCTGGGATCGAGTCCCGCATCGGGCTCTCTGCTCAGCAGGGAGCCTGCTTCCCTCTCTCTCTCTCTGCCTGCCTCTCCATCTACTTGTGATTTCTCTCTGTCAAATAAATAAATAAAATCTTTAAAAAAAAAAAAAATAAATACACTGACCAAAAGAGTAAAAGTAGGTTTAAACAATATTGAGCAAACTATAGGTGATAGATATGGCAAAAATCATGAATGTGTTAACCAATGAGTGAGGATGGGGAAACACTGCTCTGATCAAGTCACCCACCTGCTTAAAATTTTTCAATGATTCCCCATGTTTTTCAGGATAAAGTTCAAATTCATTATTATGGGACATAAACCTCTGTTTCCAGTACTTTTTAAGCATTACCCCCAAATTAGTTACACCCCTGAGAGTCCAGTCATTGGAACTACATCCAACGTTCAACGTAGATGGGATACACACACACACACCCCTCTGTAGGATGTTCCCTAATTCTTCAATTATACCACCACTCACACCTCAAAACATAACTGTGACCCAAACGAAAAATTCTGTTCAAATGTGGCGGGAACTGAAATATAATTCACAACATCAGCTACATAAATAAAATTCTAAGTTTATTTGTACTTTGCACCACTGCAACATTTACTATTAAGCTGTACACTCCAAAGTAGGACTGCCATCTTGTGGACAGACCTGACACTTTTTATCTGTGTCCTACCTACCTTGGTGACTGCTGCCTACATGAGGAGGAAGCTGTGTGTGTAGTTGAGTGGGATGCCATTCTTAACATGTGTGGCATTGGTAGGTGGCCTTGGTAGGTGTTGTACATTTCCACCTTATGCTTTTCTTCAGCTCCCAACTAGTCTTACAGCTAATTACATAATTATGGTGATAGAGGAGGCCTGATCCATGAGCTCCAATTCTCATTTTGTGTTGTCACTCCCTTTACCTTTTGAATAATTGATGTTGGAGTAATAAGACCCCATAATGCAGGGAAGTAGTAAAAGAGCTGAGAATGGAAGACATGGAAGGAGAAGATGGGTGACCAAGAGGATATAAAACAAAGGGGAGAAGAGGGAGGGAAGACGAACGTTCTCTAGATGAGACTCCGAATTGCTTATATCTCCTTACTCATTACTGTTGCTTATTAAGTGTATTTTTAAAATCTTCTTTCTCCTTTAGAATACTCCTTTAGAATACCCAGACTAGCATAAAAACAAGAGGGTAGGTGACAGAAAACCTTGAAGTTTCTCTCGGTTGCTTTACCAGCTCATGTCATATTTCTGCCACAATGCTAGATGAGGTCCTTGAAACTGTTTCTGCATAGAAGACACTGCAAGCCCTGGTAGAGAAAATGAACAGTCAGGAAGACACTAGACACAGAAGACTAGGGGAATACATTGCTGGAAAGCTGTTTTGGCTTTCTTACGGTAGAGTCAAATCTGTCTCCATGGAGCCCAACTTTCTGCCTTGAGCTGCAGTTGGGTGGGTGCAGGGTTGTGGAGGTGGGTAGAGAGCGAAGTCATAAGGAAGGAGACTTTAGTGGGGGCAAAACAGACTCTAGGAAAGGTTTTTTTTTTTTTTTTTTTTTTTTTTTTTTTTAATTGTATTCATTTATTTGAGAGAGAGAGAGCACAGGCAGGGTGAGTGACAGAAGAGGGAGATGCAGACTCCCCACTGAGCAAGGAGCCTGGGATCATGACCTGGGCCGAAGGCAGACACTTAAGGACTGAGCCACCAAGGTGCCCCAGGAAAGTGGTTTGAACTTGGGAACATCACCTTGCCATGTTGGTGCCAGAGGCATTAATCGTGGCTCCTCCTAATCCATTATTCCGATAGTCAGCATTTACTTCCCTGTTCATCTCAGAATCCCTTTCAGGCAAACACCACTCTTGTCTGGAGTTTTTTCTCCCTTCTTGGAACTTTACTGTCTTTTACTGATAATTAATTTTTTAACTCATGTTTTAGCTTCCTTAACATCCTTAACTAGATGAAAGAAGAAGCATTATTTGCATTTTCAGACAAACAGAAGTTAAAGGGATAGTATAATGGACTCCCATTTACCCAATGCCCAGTTTCAACCAGAATCAGTATTTTACTTTTCTTTGATTTTAAGATGGAGAGACGTATGATTTGTAAATGTTTAAGGGAGCTAGAATCGTAATCGGGAGGTGGCATGGTTATTTAAATTTTTTTTTTAAATAAACACTTTACATTTCAAATCACTGATTTGATTTAAACGAGTGCACTAAATTGTGCGTGGCCAGGGGCATGGTTATTTTCCATACCTCACTTAAACGGTCAAAAATCTATAGTCAAAGCTGCTTTAGTTAATGTTTACTCTCCCATTATCTCTTGGATCTGTGCATTTTATTTTAGTTTTTAAGACTATTTGGGGCACCTGGGTGGCTCAGTCCTTAAGCATCTGCCTTAGGCTCAGGTCATGATCCCAGGGTCCTGGGATCGAGCCCCACATTGGGCTTCCTGCTCAGCAGGAAGCCTGCTTCTCCCTCTCCCACTCCCCCTGCTTGTGTTCCCTTTCTCTCTATGTCTTTCTCTGTCAAGTAAATAAATAAAAAAATAAAAAAAAAAAAAGACTATTTGTCAGAAAGAGAGCACGTGAACATAAGTGGAGGGAGTGGCAGACAGAGGGAGAAGACGGCTCTGTGCTGAGGAAGGAGCCTGATGTGGGACCCTGGGATCATGACCTAAGCCGAAGGCAGACACTTAACCAACTGAGCCCCTAGGTGTCCCATGGATTTGTGCATTTTGTTAAAAAGAAACACACATCCCTTTTGTCTTAAAAACTGCTTTTCACTTTTCTCTTAGTTGTATGTGAGACCTGAGTTTGCTGTGCACCTTTATTGGCTGATATCCGGTGAAAAGAGGGAGAGCCCAGGTGACATCAGTTGCACCACAGGATTGCAAAGCAAGAAAGGAAGAGACCTTGGGGATTAACACCTTCCTGAGAAAGTCTAGATGCCAGTGCTCTACTTCTGAGGATGTTCAGTTTAGACCTCATGATCTCAACAAAAATCTGAAATTGTAGAAGCAAGTTAGGCTGATGTAGCTTCCTTTAAATTATTTTATGACACAAGTAGCCAAAGCTACTTTGGCAAGGAGGTCTTGGTAAGTTTGGGAAAGAAAGGAAAGAGAAAAATGTTTATCATGGTTTTGTTACAGCTTCAGTAGAAGTCTTATTTGAATGCTGACATGACTGAGAATATGCTGTCACCTGGTAGCATTTTGTACTAATGTCAGGAAAAATTCCCAAGAGTAAAAAAGACTTCTTAGGTGTTAAAATTGTAAGCCTTCATTTGAGAACCCCCTGGAAGGCCTAGCCCATTTTTTGTTACAAAGCCAAACGCATCAGAATCATGTGGAGTACTTGTTAATGCAGATTCCTGGGTTCACCACTCCTCTGACTGAATCAGAATCTACCGGGTCTGGACTCCAGGAATCTTCATTTTATTATTATTATTTTTTTTAAGATTTTATTTATTTATTTGACAGAGAGAGCGAGAGCAGGAACACAAGCAGGGGGAGTGGGAGAGGGAGCCAGGCTTCCCACTGAGCAGGGAGCCTGATGCGGGGCTCGATCCTAGGACCCTGGGATCATGACCTGAGGTGAAGGAAGCTGCCTAATGACTGAGCCACCCAGGTGCCCCAGAATCTTCATTTTAAAAAAATGTCCCACGGGTGAATCTAGTGCATAGTCATAAAGTCTGGGAACACCAGTCTTGCCTCTCCCCTATGTAATAATTAGGATATAGCAGGAGTATATACCTTTACATTTTTTTTGCTCAAACATAAAGCATAAAGGACAGAAAGCTTATATTCATTTTTATACACAGAGGGCTGGTGGGGAGGTGTCTGATGCTAGTCAGAATCATCGTTCAATTAGCTTTATAATTTTGGGGGTTTTTGTTTGTTTCTTTTTGTTTGGGCAAGGCCAGGAATACTTGCTCTACTGTGATCTAATGAAATAAAAAAAAAATTTAAAGATTTTATTTGTTTGGGGCACCTGGGTGGCTCAGTCATTAAGCATCGGCCTTCATGTCAGGTCCTGATACCAGAGTCCTGGAATCGAGCCCTGCATCAGGCTCCCTGCTCTGTGGGAAGCCTGCTTCTCCCTCTCCCACTCTCCCTGCTTGTGTTCCTGCTCTCGCTCTGTCAAATAAATAAATAAAATCTTAAAAAAAAAAAAGATTTTATTTGAGAGTGAGTGAGACAGAGAGAATACCAGTGGGCAGGAGCAGAGGGAGAGGGAGTAGCAGACTCCCCACTGAGCAGGGAGCCTGACACGGGGCTCGATCCCAGGACTTCAGGATCATGACGCCAGCCAAAAGCCAGATGCTCAACCGACTGAGCCACCCAGCCGACCCATGAAATAACTTTCTAATCCATATTCATCTTTTTTTTTTTTAAATATTTTATTTATTTATTTGACAGAGAGAAATCACAAGTAGATGGAGAGGCAGGCAGAGAGAGAGAGAGAGGAGGAAGCAGGCTCCCTGCCAAGCAGAGAGCCCGATGCGGGACTCGATCCCAGGACCCTGAGATCATGACCTGAGCCGAAGGCAGCGGCTTAACCCACTGAGCCACCCAGGCGCCCCTCCATATTCATCTTTGATTGACTTCTTCTACCGAATATCTTCAAGGCAGCAGAAAAAAATCACTGTTATTAAAGGCCATCAGAGGGATAGGTGAGGAAAAAGAATGGGTTGATTAGAAGGGGGAAATGGCTCTGATCGCTCCCACCTTTCATGGACCTGGAGACTCCCTAGAAAGCTAATGAATCCCAGTTAGAGAGGAAAAGTTTTGCCTGTCTACTTTAGTTAATGTCAGCTTTCCAAGACACTGTGAATTTATAAACCTCACACCTGCTGAACAGAACTCATCCATGCCCTCGACTTAGCAGTAACTCCTAAGAATGCAAAATAATTTAGGCTTAAGCCATGTTCTAGAAAACTACTATGGTAAGAGCTGGAAAGAAACTGTATTTGCTTTACACAATAGCCAAGAAAGGGAAAAGTAGAAATGGTCTCTAACCATTTTTTCTTTGACCAGCTTTGTCTGAAATCCATCAGATGCCTGAATTTCAATGCTTCATATTATCTACTGACTCTAAGGTCAGACACTTCCTGTGGTTTTGGGAGGGCCTGATACCACACTCAACTTTCTCCAGGTAAAGTCCTTGCAAGGCATGTGGTAATGGACCGTCCCTTGGTGCTCATGCTCTAGGGAGCTGATAAAAGGTAAAGAGGCACTTTCCGTGAGGGATAACTTGAAACAACAGCCATTTCTGGGCACGTGTTTTTTTTTTTTTAAAACCAAAGCAAAGGCTACACTCAATTCAAAGAAGGGAATAAATCAAAGCTCCTAATTAAAAAGAAACAGACAGGGGCGCCTAGGTGGCTCAGTGGCTAAAAGCCTCTGCCTTTGGCTCAGGTCATGATCCCAGGGTCCTGGGATCAAGCCCCACATTGGGCTTTCTGCTCAGCAGGAAGCCTGCTTCCCCCTCTCTCTGCCTGCCTCGCTGCCTACTTGCAATCTCTGTCTGTCAAATAAATAAATAAAATCTTTAAAAAATAAAGTAAAAATAAAAAGAAACAGACAGGGGCACCTGGGTGGCTCAGTGGGTTAAAGCCTCTGCCTTTGGCCCGGGTCATGATCCCAGGGTCCTGGGATTGAGCCCCACATCGGGCTCTTTGCTCAGCAGAGAGTCTGCTTCCTCCTCTCTCTCTCTCTCTGCCTACTTGTGATCTATGTCTGTCAAATAAATAAATAAAATCTTTATAAAAAATAAGTAAAGAAAAAGAAACAGACATGCTGTTTGCAGATTTTTCTAGTCACATGTGATATTGCTGACTACATCCCCCTGTCCCTGTTCTATAAAAATGCACAGAAGTGGGAATAGGAAAACTGTAGATGTACAGGTCAGTTTTGTGTCCTGAATTTGCACCAGGGAGAAGTTTCAAGGCAAAAAGATGCTTCTCTCACTTTACTCTTGACTGTATTTTTTTCCCCTGCAATTAAAGATCTGTCCTTTAGGGATGCCTGGGTGGCTCAGTGGGTTAAAGCCTCTGCCTTCGGCTCTGGTCATGATCCCAGGTCCTCGGATCGAGTCCTGTGTTGGGCTCCTTGCTCGGCAGGGAGCCTGCTTCTTTCTTCGCCTCTGCCTGCTGCTCTGCCTGATTGTGCGCTCCCCCCAACTCTGACAAATAAATAAATAAATAAAATCTTAAAAAACAATTTGCCCTTATATATTATTTATGGAGGAAAATAATCCTCTCAGCAAGAAGGAGTTAGAGCACTAGGATCCTGACAATTCCATCACACTTAAAATAAATTTTTGCCAAGATGCCCTTCAACGGATGAATGCATAAAGAAGATATGGTTCACATACACTACGGAGTATTATGCCCCCATCAGAAAGGATGAATACTCAACTTTTGTATCAACATGGACGGGACTGGAAGAGATTATGCTGAGTGAAATAAGTCAAGCAGAGAGAGTCAATTATTATATGGTTTCACTTACTTGTGGAGCATAAGGAATAACGCGGAGGACATTGGGAGATGGGAGAGGAGAAGTGAGTTGGGGGAAATCAGAGGGGGAGACAAACCATGGGAGACACTGTGGACTCTGAGAAACAAACTGAGGGTTTTGGAGGGGAGAGGGTAGGGGATTGGGTGAGCCTGGTGGTGGGTATTATGGAGGGCACGTATTGCATGGAGCACTGGGTGTGGTGCATAAACAATGAATTCTGGAACACGGAAAAGAAATAAAATTTTAAAAAAGATACAATTTTTGGAAGTATAAAAAAATAAAATATTTTTGGAGGGCAGAGGATTTTTTTCGTTATTGTCAATTTTGAAATCTCTGAATTTCATCTCAGGAAAGCCAGATAGGAGCCAGACACCTGAACTTTCTTTTTTTTTAATCCCTTCCGTGACTTAATTTGATTGGCCAAGCCCTAACATATTTCCAAACTGGGTCAGGCTCCAATTTTCTTTCTACTCCAGGATATGGTCCTTGCCATAATGGAATTTGTAAGTGAGGAAGACAGCCCATTAGACCAGCGATTACACAGAGTAAGAAAAAAGAAAAAAACAACTATGGTAAAACAAGTATGGGAACAGATAACCAAAACATATCAGTAGTCTAAACTATGAAGTTGAATTGGTCTTTCTGAATGCAAATCTGGTTATGTCACCCTCTTGGCTTTCAGCAGAAGTTTACTGAATGCCTACTGTGTGCTTGGCACTGTGCAAAGTACGGGGATATGATTAACCACAGAAGACACAGGCATGAGGACATACAGGCTGGTTATCTCTGACTAACAGTGGCCTGTCATTTACATGGAGAGGACATCTGCACTGTGCACACATTTATTTGTTGGTTATGTATATAGTTACATCCCTCACACAAATTCTACCTGAAAAATGAGAAGAGTGCTGTTAGTTAGCATTTCTTTTCATTTTTTTTTTAAAGATTTTATTTATTTATTTAACAGAGATCACAAGTAGGCAGAGAGGCAGGCAGAGAGAGAGGAGGAAGCAGGCTCCCTGCCAAGCGAAGAGCCCAATGCGGGGCTTGATTCCAGGACCCTGAGATTGTGACCTGAGCAGAAAGCAGAGGCCTTAACCCGCTGAGCCAGTATTTCTTTTTTTAACACTGTTAAAAACATATTTTGCTATAGTCTATGATAAATAAGTCAGTTGAGGGTCCATTCTGCCACAGATTCGTCTGAGAAAAGCCCTGTGCCTTCGACTGATGAACATCTGCACGATGTCCCCTCTCTATCCCAGCCAGACCACATGCCTTCCGTGCTGTTCCTGTCCATTGATTGCTTCCAAATGCAGACCACCCTTATTTCCAATATTAGCTTAAAACAGTTGGTTCAGGCATCTGCAACCCCACACCCTTGAATCCCAGGCCAATCACGAGAGGCATAAAGTCCCAGTGGATGGCAGACCAGCTGCCCTAGGAGCTGCCGCTTCTGTTTGGCCTCAGGGCTCAGCTTCACCATTGTGACCTCCTTGGCGCTTCTTGAACATACCTTGATTAAGGTAACCAGGGGAAATCTTCAATACTGGAATGGATAATTAGTATATAAGTAACTATTTCATAGCTAGGAAGAATAATCTTGTAGGACATCTTTAGAATCCCAGGGAGAAGAAAGCACTGTAATTGCATAATGACACAGAGGGACGGAGGGCCTACTTACGTCTACATGAATGGGATGAAAAGTTTGGAAACACTAGGGCTCAACAGAGACTTAATTGAGAGGGTCATGCCTAAGGTTTACTATCTGAAAGGTTGTTTCAATGATATCTTCAGCTTTTGTACCTTTTTTACCAGCTTATTTGTCTTGATTTTGGCCTGCAGAATACATGCACTTCCACGCTTACCTACTTGTGATCTCTGTCTGCCAAATAAATAAAAACTAAATAAAATCTTAAAAAAAAAAACAATAACTAAAGGCTACCAGATTCCTTAAAATCTTGAAGCATTTTAAAATTCCATTTTAGGGCGCCAGGGTGGCTCAGACATTAAGCGTCTGCCTTCTGCCCAGGGTCCTGGAATGAGTCCCCGCATTCGGCTTCCTGCTGGGCGCAGGGGTTGCCTGCTTCATCCTTTCCCACTACCCGGCTTGTCTTTCCTCTCTTGCTCTCTCTGCCAAATAAATAAAAATCTTAAAAAAAAAAGAAATTCCGTTTTAAATACAAGTTTTTTTTTTTAAGATTTTATTTATTTATGTGACAGACAAAGATCACAAGTAGGCAGAGAGGCAGGCAGAGAGTGAGGAGGAAGCAGGCTCCCTGCTGAGCAGAGAGCCGATGTGGGACTCAACCCCAGGACCCCGAGATCATGACCTGAGCAGAAGGCAGAGGCTTAACCCACTGAGCAACCCAGGCCCCGCACACACTATATTTTAACACTACATACACAAGACAATTTCAAGTAGAAATCAAATTAGATGACTCGGAGTGACTTCAGTCCTGTACCCGGTAAAGGAGTAAAAAAATCATTTCAAATTTTCCTCAGCATTTCAGGAATCCACCTAAGTTTCCAGAACTTTTACAAAGCTAGGGCACACTTTTGCACACCACTCTGGATCTCGGGGTTTCAGCAAGGAGGGGTGTGCCCCGAGGAGAAAAGGGTGGACAAGTGGGAAGGAGCTACAGGCAGGGCGCCTGCGGGCACTCACCCAACCACCAGGGCTGCCTCACTCCGAGAACCGCAGGAGGCGCTCGCTCCTCTCTTGGTCCCACAACGGTCACCACCGCCCCCTCCGAGCGGTGTGCTGCGCTCCCCGACAGCAGAGCCCCAGCCCACCGCAAAACCCACACAGACAGCACGCTCCCTCCGCTCCTGCAGCTGTCGAAACTCTCTGCGCCGCTTCCTTTCCCCAAATGGCCATGCTTGGGGGAAGGGGCCCAGATGCCCCTGCGCGTGCCCCGCGCTCTCTCAGCCCGAACGGGGTTATCCCGTTCTTCCGCCTCTCTGCGCTGCCTTCCAACTTCTGAACCCCGGGCGCTCCTCTCCAGCTTCCCGCAGTGCTCCCCGTCCTCCTCAACCCCTGCCCGTGCGCCCTGACCACTGCGCATTTCTTCCGCTTTTTCCACCTCCTTCTGCTTTTCTGAAGCTTTCCCTGCCCCTGCGCCCTACACCCTTGGACTCCCACCGTTTTATTTTTTATTTTTTTAAAGATTTTATTTATTCATTTGACACAGAGAGATCACAAGTAGGCAGAGAGGCAGGCAGAGAGAGAGAGGAGGAAGCAGGCTCCCCGCGGAGCAGAGAACCCGATGCAGGACGCAGGACACGATCCCAGGACCTTGAGATCATGACCTGAGCCGAAGGCAGCGGCTTAACCCACTGAGCCACCCAGGCGCCCGGTCTCCCACCGTTTTAGTCCGCCATTCTACTGACTGGTTCTCTGATTCCTACAACAGGTCCTCCTCTTGTGAGGCCCTCCTGCGCCGTACACTTTTTATCCATTGACACGGGTTCGCACTACCCAATCTTGATTAATGTATGCCCTTAAAGTTATTACCTACCTATGCTTCAGAGATTGAATTCGTGTGTGTGTGTGTGTGTGTGTGTGTTTTCTTCTTTAGTTTAAACTTTTAGTCTATGGATTAAGGAAAACCTGGTGTTTGTCTTCCCTAAAATGGATGGAATGAAAATAAACTGCTAAGGAAAGAGAAAAAGGCAAGGGGCATGAGTGGATTGAGGATATCAAAGATCTGAAGAGGAAAACACAACGGAAGTGTGTTTTCCAATAAAAAGAGAAACTGCATACACTAGATCTGGATAGATTTTCTTAGTGGAGTCCTGGAGAGGCACAGTGTTTGGGGATGGCATGTGAATTGGAGATCTTAAAAATATGGGGGAGGGGAATATATAGAAGGTACCTATACATTACATTATATAACATTATATGTTTGCAATATATAATATGTATACACTATATATATCACATCATGTATGAATACACCAATCTATATGACACCAGCATAAATATACACAAGATTTCTATTCTATGTTAAGTTCCCTATACAGGGGAAGGCAGGGGAAGGCTCAGGGGCAGTGCCCCAGGGCGATGAGGGGCGGGGCCGGGGCCCCAAGAGCGGCAGGGACTCGCGCAGGGTGGGGGTGGGGGTCTCCGAGGGCCGACTCACCAAAGGGCTGCTCTGGGACCCCGGCACCGGTCCGGACCCGGGCTCCAGTGTGTGCCGTGGCCCAGTCCCGGGCCAGGACCCCCCTGTGCCTGCTGTGTGGTGGCGGCAGGGGACGGGAGCACGCCACCGAGAGAGCCGCCAGCCCAGCCCTCCTGTTCCGAGCCCAGGCCCCAGCGGGCGGGCGCAGTCGCAGCGGCGGGAACGGGCGCGTCCCCCGGCCAGGCTCTGGTTGGCCAGCTGCGGCTTCACCATGGCGACGGCAGGGGGCAGCGGGGCTCAGGCGGGGCAGCTGCAGAAGCGATTCCTAAACCGGTGCACTAGCGCCAGGCCGGGCTGACTCAGGCCTCTGCCGCCCCACACCTGGGCCACTCTGTGCAGAGTGGAGGACCCGCGCCCACCGGGCACCTCCACCGCCCGGCGCAACCCCATGCCTGGTCTAGGCGCACAGCCTCGGGAGGCCACAGAGGCACGGCGCAGGCGGCGGCCCGGGAACCGCCAAACCAAGGTGCGGGCGGAGCTGTTCCTGCAGGGCTGACGGGGCAAGGAGGGGCAGGACCCTCTGGAGTCTCTGGAGGCTGGAAATACCCAAAGTCTCCGTGAGGCCCGTCGTCTGCGCTGGTGTAGACATCCCTGAAATGCACCAAGGATCCTCTCTCCTAGCTGGACGGATGCGTCTGACTGCACTTTTCACCTCAATGAAAGAGACGCTGTTGCGTGGAAAGCTCATGCCGCCGCACTTTGTGTACTGCGACCCCACTTAGGGGGACGTCCAGGGCCAGGTGCATGTTCTGGGCGGCAGGCACCTGGGTGCAGTCAGGCAGGAGCATGCACGAGGGGCCGCCCCAGGACAGCCAGCCAAGCAGGGGAAGGAGGGCAAGGGCCCAAGCCTGGTGTGGGGAGCTGCAGCGATGAGGGGCTGGGACCCAGACCAGGGGCCCCAGGGTCTTGGCTGTTCCAAACGACCTGACCTGCGGCGGCGTCGCTGGCTGCGGAGGCGGCTTGCGGGAGCGCAGCGCGGGAGCGCGCGCGAGGTGGGGGGCGCGGGAGCGCGCCTGAGGTGCTGCTTGGAAACAGCGGCGGTTGGCTTTTGATTCTTAGCCTGGCGCACGCAGGGGTTCTGTGACACTTGGCGGGGTAGTCCGGCTGGACTGGACGCTTTCCTCTCACCGCGGACCAGGGCAGTTGTATGACCGCCAGATGTTCTCCTGGGCTGGTGGTCTGGGCTGTGGCCTAGGCCATACCCTAGGGGCCGTGGACAGCAGCCACACCTCTTTGACCAGGGACATCTCTGATATTCACAGACATGTGCCGGGGAAAGGGACCTTCCCTGGGGACGCCATGGATGTGGCTGATGTCATCTCATCCCAGACACAGATCAATAGACGCCTCCCTGAGACAGAAACGCTGGAGGCTGAAGTGACTCACTGGAAGATGTTGTGCCCGTGTCCCACCCGGGGACCAAATACCATCGACCCGGAAACAGTGTGGAAACTGAAGAGCCACATCAGGGACCTACAGCAGAAGCAGATGCGGGAAATGGACAAACATCAGCTGGAAGTGGCCGTGTTGCAAAACACCCACCGGCAGAAGCTGGCCGACCTCACTGACCGGCACCGCAAGCAACTGATGGACTACCAGCGACAGGTGGAAGACCTGCAAAACCAAGATGCTGCCGGGAACGTGAACCGTGACCTTCTCTGGAGGAGAGGGAAATGGATCTCAGAAGGCTGAAGCAGCAGCTTACACAAATGCAGCGGCTCAACGACAGTCTGAACAACCTTGCTTCCGACCTCCGAGCGGAAAAGGAGAAGTTGGTTCGTCAGCTCCAAGACGCAACCCATCAGCTGGAGGAATCCGTTCTGCGCAACAACGAGGATTCCCTGAAGAACAACATCGCCGTGAGGGCTTTAAAGATAGAGAAAGGACGGTTAGTGGCCAAACTGTGTCGGGCCGAAAAGAAGCTTTTCGAACACAAGACTGAACAAAGCCTCAGAGAATGGTCACCCGCAGACAATGGCCATTCCATTAAACTCGGTCAGGAGAAAGACCTGGAGATACTACACCTCCAAGAGAGGATCGAGCAGATGGACGCCGAGCACCAGGAAACGAAGGAACTGCTGTCCTTTGCTTTGGAGGAGCAGAACCAATTGACAGAATGCCTCAGGGAGCAAGAGGAGTACATCAAGGAACTCCGAGAAAGGCCAGAGCTTCAGGAGGAACTCGGCCAGTCGACCGAAACCTTCAGAAGCCATGACGTCTTACCCGCATCCGTGGAGGACAAAGACATGCGTCTCCCATCCACGACCGACCAACACCCTCCTGTGGACCAAGACCCGGAGCGCCTCACACGACAGAGTCGCGCTGTCCCTCTGGTTGACCCTAAAGTCCTAGAGGAGATTGAAGAACTCGAGTGTGAGGTCTTTCAGCTCAACAGGTTAAAAGATGATCTCGAGGAGGAGATACAAGAACAACAGAAGATCATTCACAACCAGCAGCAGGGGAAGAGAGCACTGCTTCAGTCCTTACAGGAGCAGAAGGAGAAGGTGGACCGTCTTCAACACCGGCAGGAGGAGATGAACACCGAACGCGCTCAGCTCCTCGCAGCCAAAGACGAGATGATTCGGAATCTGCAAGTCACGCTAGAAGAGCTGAGAGCCCAGCTGCCCGACAAAAGCCCGCACATTCCGAGAGAACCCTGTGAGGATGAGGAGGTGCGAGCAAGCCAGCCTCTCCCCAGAGAGAACGCAGGCGAAGAGCGTGATCCATCTCAAGCTGAAATTCAAAGGTTGGTCCAGGGAATCAAAGCACAGGACCCGGAGACGAAGCTTCTCACTGAAGAGAACGTCCGGCTGACCGCGCAAGTGGATCGGCTCTCCAAAGAGGAGATCGGGAAACTCACTCGGATCATCCAGCAAAAGGATGTGGAGATTCAGGGTCTTTCCAGCAGAATCTCGGCGGCTTCTCACAGCCAGAACAGGCACGTGGAACAGCTTCAGGAGCAGTTGCAAGAGTGTGCTTTGAAAAGCCAACAGATCTTGGCCATCCTGAACGAGAAGATGAGGGAGAAGAGCCATCTGGAAAGGGACGATCACGAAAGGACCCATCGACTTGCTGCCAAGGAAGCAGACCTCCAGAGGGCGCAAGAGGAAAATCAGAACCTGTCCACCGGAGGGGAAAGCAGCGGCCAGGAGGTGTGTACAGAAAGGATTCGGGACTTGTCACACGTGATTCGAGAAAAAGACCTGGAGGTGGCTGCGTTGAGTCAGATATGCCAGACCTTACTGAGGATCCTGCAAACACCCAGCCCTGGTCATGGGGTTCGAGGAGGTCGAATCGATCAGTTCCAGCAGCTTCTCCAGGAACGGGACACGTTAACACAGCGAGTGAAGATCATGGAGGAGTGGAAAGAGCAGGTGCTGACCACCGTCCAAAATCTGAAGCGTGAGTCCCCCCAGCTTCAGACACATCTGCGACAACTGCAGGCGTGGGCGTGCCCCAACAGCGAGAACGTCCTGAAACCGCAGACAGCCTCTCTGGACCAGATCCAAACTGACCAGGGACATGAAATAAACTTCCACGAGCTAGAGAAGGAACTGGCCCAACTTCAGCTCCGCATCGGGGAGCTCTGCGATGCCAAGGACCTCCTTTTAGGGAACCTGGATGTGATTTTCCTCCAGACCTCCAGCGACTCCCGGAAGGCCGTGAAATCTGACCCCGTGAGGGAGGCCTCTCAGGTGATCAGAGAGGAGGCAGAAGAGCTCCGAAAATCAGGGCGAGGAAAAGAGACAAGGATCCGAACCCTCCAGGAAGATCAGCAGAGATGGATTGCTTCAGGGGCTGCCACGGGGGAAGGAGAAGGCAAAGCACGGGAACACAGCGAGGCCGATTCCCACACGGAACGGCCGACGGAGAAACCGGCCCTTCTGCAAAACTCCCTTCGGGCTCAGGAGCTCCGAACCCAAGCGGCAAGTGAGGAGCTGCTTTCCTTACAGGAGAAGCTCTGTGGCCAGCTGAGTGAGAACGAGCTGCTGAGGCAGGCGGTCACCAATCTGAAGGAGAGGATGGCAGATTTCGAAATGGACGCGTGTCGGCTGAGAGAGGAAAACGCCGAGATCGTGGAACGATCTAGAGAACAGGAAATGGAGAATCGGGCGTTGCAAGAGACCAATCGGCTGCTGTCAGTGACGCAGAGAGAGGAGGCATCCCAGCATGCTGCGATGAGAGAGAAGGCCCTGGCCTTGGAGCAACTGCTGCGAGAGAAAGAGGAGGGCGAGACCGGGGAACTGAACCGGCTCGCCGCCGCCGTTCGGTCCACGCAGGAAAAGGCAGCTGCGTGCCAGCGGGAGAGAGATGACGTCGTGTTGGCACTGACACAGAAAGAAACGGAAACCCGCGCCCTCCAGAAGGAGGTTCACCAGCTACGAGAGAGAGAGAGCTGCGCCTCACCCAGGAGCTGGAGAGAGGGCGGCAGCTCGCGGCAGAAGCCCAAGATTCTCGTCGCCGGGAAGCTTTGGCCTCGGAGGACCGAGTGGCTCAGCTGAGAGAGGAAGTGACGGTCTTGCAGGGAAAACTCGTTTGGTCTTCCGCTGCCATGCAAAAGGCCAGCCACGGAGCCAGGCTGCAGGTAGAGTCGCTGCGGGAGCAGCTGCACGTGGTCACCCAGCAGAAGGAGGAAGCTGTGCTCCGGCTTGCCGCCTCCCAGGAGGAGGGAAGGCACTGTGATCAGACCCTAGCGAGCCTGAAGCTGGAACTGGCCGAATGGATGGAAAAGGCAGACGCCCTAGAAGGAAACCTGAAGTCCTTACAGGGACGTTTGCATCAAACCAATGCCGACTTGGAGGAGAAGGAGGACCGACTCCAAGAGTTCAAGAAACAGAACGAGGTCCAGCAGGAAATCCTGGAGGACACACAGAGGAAACTGATGACCTTAGTCAGTCAGTCCGAAGGAATGGCGGACAAAGCCCTCCTAAGGAGACTCTTCGTGGGAGCTTTCCAGGCAGCTGATGCGGAACGGCAGGAAGCGTTGAGCTTGATGGCAAGCACGCTGGGGATCCGAGAAGACCAGCTGCGGCAGCTGCGCAGCCGGGAGCCCGCGGGTGTGCCCAGCGGGGGGACTGGGGGGCCTGGATCCAGAAGCGCCCCCAACACCCCTGCGAAACCAAATCACCAAGCCGTGGCCAATCGTTCCTTTTCAGACCTTTTTGTCCAGTTTCTAGAAGCGGAATCTCATTCAGCTTTTCCACCGCCAAAACCCTCTGCTCGTGTCGTGAAGCCCCCAGATTCAGGAGGCAGGGGAAAGCCGCCTAAGAAACAAGGCCCATCACGACGGAACGCTACCCCCTGCATCCACACCCGGAAAAAAGGAGGTCAAGCCCCGCACCACAGCTGTGTCTCTTTATTAATCCACCTGGACCGCAAATGGATGGATCGGAGCACCTTCTTCTAAATGCTGTCACTGACGCTTTACCCGTGTACACGCCGCATATACTATCACCTGCCCAGAAGGTGGGAAAGGCGGCCAAAGACCTCTCAAAGAAATAGACGATTGTGAGCCAGAGTGACACCACGCTTTGAAGATCCCAAGTCACTCTGTGTGTCTACCTTATCTCCTAATGTTCTTTTTCAAAATGCCAACTGTTTCACGGTTTTTTCTTTCAGCCGAAGAAAACATCTTTCTTTTATGACTTAACAAAAAAAGGGGTCTCTCAATGACTGCAGAAGTATTCGCCAAAGTGAAAACACCGGTGACTTCTTTTGTATGTTTTAAGATCTTATTTATCTTTTCGACAGAAATTGAGGGCACACGTACAGGGGGAGCACCAGAGGGAGAGAGAGAAGCAGGCTCTCCACGGACCAGGGATCCTGACCTGTGACCTGATCCTAGGACCCCGGGATCATGACATGAGCCAAAGACAGTTAACAGACTGAGCCACCCAGGTGCCACAGCAGTGGTGACGTTCGTAGGACAGTCGACACTGATGGCCTTGGAAGCTGTGGTCTGTAATGCTGGAAGGCTTACACAAGGGCCAAGCGTCTATGGATACCTTATGCAGAGAACACATCAACTTGTTTCAGTGTTCCAAAGGTATCAGATACACGACCACACGATCCTTGTATGGGAAACGAGGTGACTAGCACGAAAGTACACGATGAAGAGGAGGTTTAAAAAAAAAAAAAAAAAGTTTGCTTTCCCCAGGTAAGTCTCATTTCTCTTAATTTTTTATTTTCTAATTTTTAAAAATCATTTCCTTTTCTGTTGTCTGCAAAAGCACGCTATGGCTAACCTGAATTCTCTCGGGCCTTATGTAGGTCGGCCTGCGTGGGACTATACTACTTATTCTCTGACTTGCTCCCCCCCTCCCCAACCCCCCCAAATCACTCTGCCTTAGAGACCATTTTTGAAATGGGAATGAATTCCATCTTATTCTTAAATGGAAAACCCAGCGGCTTATGGTTCTGCCCTAAGTTCAGAAGAAGTAGCTCCTCTTGATCATCCTTTAAGCGGTTTTTAACTGCAAGGTCCATGGTCGACTCCCTTGTTCATTTCTTCAGAAGCCCCTTCAAATCTTCATTGGCTGGATCATGGCGCAGGCTGTCAGGGAACTGGAGCTTACTTGGGAAGAAACTGTGCCTGGTCCCCGTGCTAAGGAGGGCTTGTTGGCCAGGGGATCCGATCTGGGGGAGCAGAGTGGGAAGGGAACTTGGGGTGAGGCCATCCGAGGCCCTCCAAAGTTACCGGATGCCAAGACAACACTTCCTATTGAACCTTCATCTCAGGCTTTCCATCAGAACGGACTCTGATATATGGACATCCATTTCCTGCTGAGACTCTTAAGGCGTAGGACAGGTGCTTCTCTAGGATGTGAAGCTGTCATGTGACCAGGAGGGAGACGTGGTCATCAAATCCAAAATGTAGTAACTTCCATTGGTGTTCACGCAGTTGATCCCAAGGGAATCGCTGGGTGGCCAAGGGGTGGAAGGAAGAGCGGACGTCCTCCGGCACCATGGAATCTGGCAATGCACTGTGGACAGAAGCCCCCACCTCCACCTGCAGGTAGGATATGCAGACTTGGGCTTCAGCCTGGAGCAGGAAGGCCTTGGGAACTATATTCAGCTGGTGGTGGTGGTGGTGGGGGGGGTCCCATGACCCAGAGAAGAATGGACAGCTGGAGGGGAAGGCTCAGAGTCTGTGAGAGATGCTGTTTCCGGGAGAGCCCAGTGCATGGCCAGCAACTGCTGCTCTCATGGTCTCTCACCAGGGCCGAGGAGGGCCGTTTCTTGCTTTGGGAGCCCATGGACGATTGACAGACAGCATGGACAGAGAGTCCAGGGACTCCAGGAAGCAGGAGAGGAGGCTGCTACAGCCTTTTGACCCGGGCACGAACAGCTGGTTTTTTTCTCAAGCTTTTTGTTTTTGTAGTTGAGAGAGCGCCCTGGCTGGAAAAGGGGGTGAAAGGGAGAGGGAGAAGCGGGCTCCCCGCCGAGCAGGGAACCCCCTGCCAGGCCCCATCTCAGGATCCCGAGACCAGGACCTGAGACAAAGGCAGACGCTTCACCAACTGAGCCACCCAGTCACCCCCAACAGGTCAATTTTGCTTGCACAGATCCGAGAGCCTTCTGTTGAGGGGAGACCCTCCCCCCTCAGCGTGGGCTCGTTAACAAGGAACAGCTGAAATGGGTTTCTGTAAAACTGATAAACAAGGAATAGGTTGCCTCCGGTACCCAAAAAGTACGGAAAGATGTTGGACTTGTATGCCCTTTTTTTCTTTGTAAGGATTTTACTTAGGGACTTGACAGATCACGAGAGAGAGAAAGACACAGAGAGAGAGAGGACAAAGGGCTGGTAGGGGCAGAGGGAGAGGGAGAAGCAGGCTTCCTGCCGACCAGGGAGCCTGATGCGAGGCTTGTTGCCAGGACCCTGAGATCGGGATCTGGGCCCAAGGCAGACCCTTGACTGACAGACAGAGCCACCCCTGCAGGTCCTCAACAAGTGTGTCCAACAAATAGCCTCACAGTAGGATCTCCTGGATGGGATGTCCCATCTGTATTCCCGGAGAAAGACGAATGCGCTAAGATCCTGCCCACAAAGTTTGCCTGTTTTAGAGCAGAGCGGTTTGGGTGCCCCGCGCGTAACAAGGTAAATCCTGTCTCCTTCAAGGTCAAGGCACATGCGACCGAGAGGCACTGAACAGAACATACTGGCCAAATGTATTAGAGCAAAATATTCACCATCGTTAAATCTGTGGGGCTCCCTCATGGCTTTTTCAACGACTTAACCTCAAAGAGAAAGCAAGAGCAAAAGCTAGCAAAGGAGCCGGGGCCCGGGGTGGTGGCAGGGACAGAAAGGCAGAGGCGGAGAAAATCCCAAGCGGACTCCACCCTGAGCACGCAGCCCGACATGGGACCCTAGCCCATGACCCTGAGATCCTGACCTGAGCCAAAAGCTCAACCCACTGAGCCCCCCAGCTGTCTCCGGTGTTTTTCAGGGTACAGGGGTTTGTTTTATCAGGGATGGTAAGACAAGCAGATATACAAGGAACTCTCACAACGCAAGAAGCGTTCATCGACTCCCTGATCCCGAGAGAGGAGGTCCTGAGAGCCATGGAGGGCCACCCAGGGAAGCACCAGGGGCGGTCAGGGAGAAAGAGGGAGTGAAGGGACAGACGACACGGGCAAGACCCTTTACTGTGGTTTCCATGGCAAGGGGCAGGTGAATCCGGCTAAGCACATTTAAGACTGCCTAGTCGGTGTCATGTCAGTGGGTTCCGGGACACAGTGGTGTCTGTCTGGAGTAGTCTGTCCCTGCCCCTGGGGTGATCAGGGCAGGGGATAGTGGCCCAGAGTGAGAGTTTCTTACAAGAGGTGGTTGGGGGTAAAGGCTCCAAATTGGTTGCTTTACATGTGAAAGCTCTGCCTGTAGGCAAGCTGCTGACCATCTCTAGGAATTAAGTAAGCCTGCCAGGGAAAGTCCCTCCAAAGTCAGCAAGGCCCGAGATGTCAAAGCAGTAAAGACAGAAGGCAGAATCTACGGTTATTATACTCGCTATAAACAGAACGTGCATTAAGTCCGTGAAGGTTAGCCAACCGGTGCATCTTGGCAACATTACACTTCATTCAGAACCTACGCTGTAGAGGCACAGAAGGCAATCGGCCTCCTTGGAATTTTGCCAATTAAATTATGTTAGTGAACTTGTGATTTCCTTTTTACTTTTTACTGGTTAGAGATTTGATGTATTCATTTAAGAGAGCGAGAGAGCGAGAGAGCGAGAGAGCGAGCAAGCAAGTGGGACAGAGCAGGACCCAGGGGGAGCAGCAGGGAGAGGCAGAGGGAGAAGCAGACTGACTCCTTGCCCAGCAGGGAGCTTGACACGGGGCTCTATTCCAGGATCCCGGGATCAAGACCTGAACTGATGTCAGGTGATTAACCATGTGAGCCACCCGGGTGCCCTTGTAAATGTTGGATCTACAACCGGGTCAAATTCTGAACCTACGATGAATTAGTTCGTGGGGGCCCCGGGGGGTCCCCCTACCTCCTGTATGCAGTTTTCTCTCTCTCCCCCTCCTCCTTTTTGCTCGGGTTTGTGTCTTCCTGGATATACTGGGGGGGGGGTGGGGGAGTGTCTTTTGCCCTGCTCCTCGTTCTCGGTTTTTTCTTCCAGAGAGTCTCAAATCAGCATCATCAGCCTTGGGGCTTCTGTCGCGGCGAGGGTTGTATGGTCTCACGCCTCCTGGCGGAAGTCGAGGTGGGACCGCATCCCCTCAGTGTGCCATTCTTACATTTCCCTGCGTCGGGGCCTCCCTCCTCCGTTGCACCCACAACACAGAGGGTCACCCCCAGGGCTGTGCTTGGGGTGTGCTTTCCCCCATAGGATCCGGACGTCCGCATCCATCACTGGCCCAACACCCAGTCCCTGGAACTGAAGCACACCAGTCAGCATGTCCTGCGGTTGCCAACCTCAGGGGGGAGCCCTGGAGACCAATACAGGCCACATGCAGGTCACATGGGTGACAGCTCCCCCCAAGATCCAGTCCATTCTCCTTCATTCTCACCTTGTTGGCAAGGAGGGGACCTTAGTTTGGAAACGGATGGCGACCTCCATGTGAGATAACAGAACACGGGCCAACACACAAGCTGGCCGGCGATGGCCAGTTCCCTCCCAGATCGTGACTGTCACCTCTGAAGCCAGTTAGTTAGCGAAGGAGCAGGTCAAGCTGACCCCCGCGTCCTCAGTTAACATATACGGACACCGTGCCTGTGATGCTGCCGCTTGTTTTAATCACCATCTCCTCAGGTCCCCGATGAGAGAGAGATTCCTGCTCCAGACTTGTGGGATGCCCTGACACCCGACACGGGTGACTGACCAACAGTTTACTCGTCACATACCCTCACGCTTCAGGGGAGGAGGATACCACACACCGTGCAGGACGACACAGACGTCGCGCTTGAGAACAGAGAGAACCAGCAGCAGGGCCTTCGAAGGCAAGACTTGCTTCTCGAAACAAGAGGGTGTGGCAAGTCCTGGTTCCCATGGGAGGGGGTGAGTGGCTGGCCTGAAGAATTCAGTGGGCTTCTAGGGAACCGAACGCTGCTCCCCCAAAACCAACAGGCACTATGGCTAGTCCCTGGGATGAGAAGGGTGTTTGGGGAAGAGACCTCCCCTGTGAGGGAAGAGGGAGAGGAGAACGTGCAGGATGCCATTCGGGTCCCTCCTTGGTCTTCCGCGTGTCAACACAGCCCCTGACACGGAATCTTCATTGCAGGACTTATGCCCCAAGAGGGTACGACAAAACGCTTCTAGAACTAACAACGGAACTTCACAGAGAAACAGTATACGGGCTAAACACAGAAAGGTAAGCTGTATTCCTCTGTGCCGGCAACGAATATGGAGGCTCCACAATCCAACACACCTTCGCAAAGAAACTACTTCGTACAAAGAAACTACTTCGGGATCAATCTAACAGTGCCTGTCCAGGCATCCCATGCTGAAAGCTATTTAGCACTGGTACAGGAAGTCCAAGATAGAAATAAATGGAAGAGATACACCACGGTCGTGATCTGGAAGACTAGGCATCGTCACGATGTCAATTCTCCCCAGACTGATAGAGAGAGACTTAACGCCATTTCTATCAAAATCCTGTCAGCTTCGTTTGTTTTCGTAGAGATAGACAAAAATATTCTAAAATCTATGTGGAAGGAGAAAGGAATCAGAGTAGTTTCAAAACCGGTTTTGAAAAGAAGAGTAATTTGGGAACACAGTCTTTAGAGTTTCAGAACTTAGTAGTAGTTGTAACAAGGAAGCCCGTGTTGGTATTGGCAGGAGGACAGTCCCACAGAACAAAGACTCCAGAAACAGTCCCCACAAATATGCCCATCTGAGTTTTGAAAAGGGTGCTGAAGCAATTCCATTCCAGGCAGCTCGGTTTGGTGCCGACCACAGCCATCTAGAGCTTGTGAGGAGCTCAGAGAGGCCACCCTCAGAACACAGCAGCAGCAGAGGAGGAGGACGGTGGTGTGACCGAGGTCCTGCCAGGTGGGAATGGGAGAGAGACTGTGTGCCCAGGGTTGTGTGGGCGGGGCCCAAAGACCTATCCGGCGGGCGATGCCTTCCGAAGGCCGGGGGAGCAGGGAAACTGTCCATTCAGCGTGTGGGCCCGGCACCCAGGAGCGGGCAGGTGGTTAGGATAGCTGACGGGCGGGGCACTGAGACACTTGAGCTGAGTCTGAGCAAAAGCACCTCCCGTGTTCCAGGCTTCTGTGAGGCTTGCTGCTTGTCTGGCGTCTCAAGACCCCACAACCTTGTCCCGGTGGGCGTAGCACCTCACAACCTCCAGACCCACGGCCACCGGTCTGGGGACACCCCTTTCCCGCTCCTGTACTTCGTCCTCAAGGTCGGCGCGGAGGACCAAGAAGTGAGCAGCCCTTGGGAAGATGCTCCTCTGCACGGAGGTACCTGTAGGGCATGATGTCAGGGCCCCGTGTCTCCGGGGGGGCTGGGGCCTCGCTGGGAGGCGGGCCTGTGTCTCAGGAGTACACCGGTTTGCCAAAAGGTAGCCGTCAGCTTGTGTGCCCCTCCTTTCGCAGCTGAGAGGAGCCCAGAACGGGGCCTCGTTGATGGAGCTGCTAACTATGTGGGGGGCCTGGAGACAGCGCGAGCGGAAATGCGGCCGAACCGGGCAGATGAGGTTTCAGCCTTGCTGGGGCTCAAGTCCTGCTAGAAGAGACCGACTTGAAGCCCGAAGTGGAGTGTTGATGGGGGAGGAGTTCCGTTCTCCTTCTCGAGTAGGTTACGTTCCACGAGGGGTTGTCAGGATCCCCACCGTGCACCTGAGATCAGGCCAGTCAGGGGTCCGTGGGGGTGTGTGTGTGTGTGTGTGTGTGTGTGTGTGTGTGTGTGTGTGCGTGTGTGTGTGTGTGTGTGGGGGGGAATGGCCTTCCTTTTGGGCGCGTTGTGGGTATCAGTGATTGGAACCCATGATGAACAGGACTGACAGGATGCGTGAGGGACTCACCCCCTGGCTGGCCAAGACAGGAAGGAAATAACGACCCGTGAAATTCGTCATTACTGTTCTGCATTGAGTGCTGGGAAGTACAGGGTGCGTTAGAGTTTGTAATTTGCTGAGTAATGTTTAAGCGGAGACCAGGAGGCTAAGAAATCAAGGCGGATGTGGGAAGGTGTTCCGTTAGGGCCGGGAAGGATGTGTAGTGTTGAAGGAATTGACAGAATGTCCTTGAAGCTGGGGCCACGTGGGGACCGTGGGGTGGGGAAAACCAACGTTTGGGGTGACGACTTGTCGTTTTTGTAGGGTCTTGGAAACGAATCATAGTGATTTAAAACATGGGGTCCAGACCCCAAGCAGTTCCTACCTCTGCCTCTTATGAGCCGTGTAGCTAAAGCATTGTGCGTCTCCGTTCCCTGATGGGACGAATGGGGATGATGATAATCCCACGTCACAGAGGACTGTAAAGACGAAGTGAAATTTAACATTAACAAAACACTTAGCGCCATGTCTGACACGCAGGAGGTGTCAGTGGTGGCTAGTTCAAGACGTCAAGAAATACACAGATAAGTTTTGAAGACGTGGGGACAGTCTGTGGTGACGTTTGTGAACATACGTGGACTCCACGCAACTTCATTTCTTCTCCAGCTTTCAGATGCTCTTGACCACATGTGTCACACTGTTGAATGAGAAAGAATTTTTCTCAAATGGACAGTTACTTGTCCAGAGAGTCTGCAGCGCCACTGAAATGACGAGAGGGAAATAAAAGGCTTTGCCGTACCGTGTCCCAATTAGCTGTGCTTCAAATGTCCTGATAAATTGATTTAGTTCGTATTTGTGGGTAACCGTTTGTGCGAACTTGCTTCAAGTCAATGGACTCTAGAGCCATTGAGACACAGAATACGGACAGAGAAGTAGTATGGCTAGAGCTTGGCTAGAGCTTGGACTCTCTATGGGATAGGTGTTTTGTTCTGTTTCGTTTTTGTTTTCAGGTAGGAAACATCTTTATTATTGGCCTTGACTCATTCATCATACAGTGTCCAACGTGGATTCCGTATCCTGACAACCTGCCTGGCGCATTACTCCGCTGGCCGCTCTGGTCCAGACGTCAGGCCGTCCCCCGAGGGAAGCCAACCCCACCGGCCTCAAAAGTTCATGCTTGGGGTGCTGAGCGCCAGCCTGTCCCAGGAATGGGCCCCTTGGTTCCTGGCCCTCTACTCCGGCCAGCAGTTCTGGGGAGAGGCCGAGGCTGGAGCCCGACACTCTCCTCGGTTTCGGGATCGTTTAAGAAAACCGAGGAGACAAACGTTTCACCGTCTTTAAAAAACACAGGAGTCTGAGGAGAGAAGCCAAGGTCCGTCGCTTGGGAGCTCCGTGGGAGGACGAAGCATCCGTGTCCCTTGCCGCCGACCCACGCTGCGCCGCCTCCTTATGCCCACGCGGAAGCCCATTTTCAGGCGGCGGTATTGGCACAGGTGGTGCTGGCCGACCTGGCAGCGACGGTCGGAGCCGCGGGTGTAGCCGGGGTAGCTGCGGTTGCTGTGGATGCCTCCGCTGGAAGCAGCTCTCGTGGCCCTCGCAGGGGAAGACGCTGTAGCGCTTGCCGCTCGACATGTGCCCACACCCCATGCAGTCCACCTGCAGCTCCGGCTTCGCCAGGCTCGGAGTCGCTGGCAGCGCCCGGGGCTGAGGCCCAGGAAGCTGCTGGAGGCCTGCAAGGCCCCGTGGCCAGCACTTCGCGAGCTGCCGCCCCCTCTGTGGCCGCACCTTCCCTGCCTGGGCCTCAGGCGGGGGGCCCCAGACTCGCTGGCCTTTGCCACCTCGCCACCCACCCTGGGAGCCGGCCTCGTGCTGCAGCCGCTTTTCTCTGGGATAGTTTTTATCATTTCTCTGCTCTCCTCTGTCTCAGTCTCCGACGCCTTCCTGCGTCTGCAGCCCACACATTGTCGGGGAAGTTTGGGTTTGGAATGGCAGACTAAATAGTGGTTCCCAACCCAGTGCTAACCAGCAAAGCATGAAGGACTTTGGCGTTTTTTGCCTTTTTTTTTTTTTTTTTTTTTTTAAATATTTTGTTCATTGGACAGTGAGAGATCACAAGTAGGCAGAGAGGCAGGCAGAGAGAGGGGGAAGCAGGCTCCTTGCTGAGCAGAGAGTCCGATGCAGAGCTGGATCCCAGGACCCTGAGATATTGACCTGAGCCGAAAGCAGAGGCCTTAACCCACTGAGCCACCCAGGCGCCCCCTGTGGCCATTTTTTGTTTAAAGAAAAGACAGATGCTTATGTCCGACTCTCGACTCAGGGAGTCAGAGCCCTCTGGGATAGGCCCCAGGGTATAAGGACCAAGCATGTTTACCATCTAGATGCATTTCACGGCAGCTTTTTTGGCACTGGGCTTTCCATTATCTGGAAAAAAAAACATTCAGCGAGATTGGGAGAACCCAAGAAACTAACGTTTGATGACATTTAGCAGGGCTCTGCCCTTCAGGGTCTGGGATATCGTGAGCTACATGTTTGGTGTAACGTGTTACACACCCTTAGGTCTTGTCAGAAAGGGATGGATTGGGGCGCCTGGGTGGCTCCGTAGGTTAAAGCCTCTGCCTTCGGCGCACGTCATGATCCCAGGGTCCTGGGATGGAGCCCCGCATCGGGCTCTCGGCTCAGCAGGGAGCCTGCTTCCTCCTCTCTCTGCCTGTCTCTCTGCCTACTTGTGATCTCTCTCTGGGAAAAAAAAAATATATATATTAAACCTTTAAAAAACAAAAAAATAAATTAAAAAAAATTTTAAAAACGTTACGGACTGTTTTTTTTTTTTTGCTTGGTTTTGTACATCAATTTTATGTATTTAACAGAGAACGAGCCAGACAGCATAAGCAGGGGGGACAGCAGGGGGAGAGGGAGAAGCAGGCTCCCCACTGAGCAGGGAGCCCAACAAGAGGCTGGATCCCAGGACCCTGAGATCAGGACCAGGACCAGGACCTGAGCTGATCCCAAGAGTCGGACTCTGAGCCAAAACCGAGCCACCCAGGCACCCTTACAGGAAAATAAATGGCCAGGCTAACGAAAGAGCAGGGACAAAGTGAGGCCTGTCATTAGAAGAGGCAGGTGAGACCTGTTCACCAACGGCAAGGTACGCGTCGTCTTCTCACTCAGGACTGAACAGATACAGAGAGTCAACATATTTGTGAGATAATCAGATCAATCTGAACTGTGACTTGACATGTCACGCTACTGAGAAATTATTTTGAAATGTTTAAAGAGTGACGATACTTTTGTGGGTCTATCTATGTGTGTGTCGCACAAGGGCAGTTTTGTTCCCTGGGAGATGTGTGGCCACGTCTAGGACACATTCGGTGGTCAGAAGCAGGAGTGAGGAAGACACTCTCTGCCTCTGGTGTGTGGAGACCAGGGGTGCTGCTAAGCATCCTAGTAAGCTCAGGACAGGGCCCTCAGCCAAGAACGATGGGGCCCAAGATGTGGGGAACGCCAAGATTGGGAAACCCTGTTCTGGAGACACATGTTGAAGTGGCTGTGCGTCAAATGACAGGATGAAGATATTTGCTTCAAGGGGCACCCGGGTGGCTCAGTGGGTTGAGCCGCTGCCTTCGGCTCAGATCATGATTCCAGGGTCCTGGGATTGAGCCCTGCAGGGGGCTCTCTGCTCAGCACGGAGCCTGCTTCCCCCCCCCTTCTCTCTCTGCCTGCCTCTCTGCCTACCTGTGATCTGTCAAATAAATAAATAAAATCTTTAATTAAGAAAAATAAAAAAGAAGAGATTTATTCAACATAGGCCTAAATTGATTAACAACGTCAATGTCCAACAACATGTGAATGAAGAAACAGACTGAGTATTATCCATACAAGGCAATGCTACACACCGGTAAAGAAAGAATCAACTACTGATCAATGCAACAAACATGCACGACTTAAACACACTGTCTCCCCAAAAGCAGCTAAAACAGTATGCACAATAGGATTCTATGCAAATGAAATTCTATTGAGAAATTCTGTCCTATACAGTGAGAGAAAGCAGCCTGTGGTTGGCAAAGAGAAGGGTAATGGTGGGGTAAAGGAGTGGGAAGGAGCATGAGGAAACTTTCTGGAGTCCTGGAAATGTTTTCATCTGACCATGCTGGTCGTGGTTCTAAAAATGCATACAGTTGTCAAAACGAAAATTATGCATGTACACCTGAAACTCATGTAACACTGCACATCAAATATACTAAAAAATAAAAACAAAAAGCCATACACTTAAAATACACACACTGTACACGATTTCCCTAATCACACTGACTGTAACAAGTATCAAGAGAAGAATCCCACTCATAACTACATTAGAAGGAGTAAAACACCTACGAACAAATGTAACCAAGCAAGTGAAAGACCTGCACGAAACTGAAAAGATGCAATTAATGCAAGGATATCCCGTGTTCATGTATGAATGAGTACTATTAAAATGTCCATACTATCCAAATCAACCTACAGATTCAACGCTATCCCAGCATTTTTCGCAGAAAAAGAACAAACAATCTTAAAATTTGTATGAAACCGCAAAACACCCCAAATAGCAAAACAAAAAACAAAAAAAAAAAAAAAAACCAGGAGGCACCGCCTTTCCCAATTTTAAACTGTTACCACGAAGATACAGAAATCAAACGAAATGGCATCGGCATGAAAACAAATACACAGATCAATGAGACAGAGGAGAGTTCAGAAATAAACATACATATATATGTATAGATATATATGGGTTTAATCACATATAATAAGAAAGCCAAGAATATGCAATAAGGAAACAAAAGAGTAACCTCCATCAATAGTGCTGGGAAAAAAGGACAGCCACATGCAAAAGAATGAAACTGGACCACTACCTTACACCACAAACAAAAAATAAATAAAAAATGGACTAAAGACGTGAATGTAAGACCAGAAACCATAAAACTCCTAGAAGAAAACATTGTCAAGTAAGCTACTTGACTGAGGTCTTGCTGACAATTTTTTGATTTGGCAACAAAAGCAAAAGCAAACAACTCAGACTAAATCAAATTAAACAACTTCTGCACAGCAAAGAAAAAAAAAAAAAAAAAAAAAGGCAGCCTGGTGAATAGGGGAGAGTATTTATATATCGTATATCTGATGAGAGATTAACATCCAGTATCTATACAACAGATATTGTATAGATGTAAGACATACATCTATATCTTATACAACTCGACAGCAAAAATCTAGTTTGATTTAAAAAATGCCCAGAGGATCTGAGGAGACATTTTTCCAAAGGAGACCTACAGATGGCCAACAGACACATTAAAAAAAAAAAATGCTCAACATCACAAGTCATCAGGGAAATGCCAATCAAAACCATCGTGAGTTCTATCACCTCACACCCCGTTAGAATGGCTACTATCAAAAAGACTAGAAGACTAGACTAGAAGACGAGACGTGACAAACTGCTGGCAAGGAGGGGAAGAAAAGGGAACCCTTGTGCACTGCTGGTAGAATGGATATGATGTAACCACCACGGAAAACAGTATCCTCACAAAGCTCAAAGTAGAACTACCACAGGATCAAGCAATTCAACTTCTGGTTCTTTATCTAAAGGGAACAAACACTATCTCCAAGAGACAGCGGCCTTTCCATGTTCACTGCACCACTGTTTACGATAACTAAGATATCTCCATCGACAGGTGCAGGGATTTTTACAAAAATCAGAGACACGTGCACATATGTGTGTGCATGCACATGCACTCACACACAATTGTTCAGGCATAGAAAAGAACGAAATTTTGCCATCTGTAACAACACAGATGGACCCTGAGGGCATTACACTAAGGGAAGTGAGACAGAAAAAGATACATACTGTATGATCTCACTTAAACATGGAATCTTCAAAACAAAAACAAAAAGCAGAAACAAAAAAAAAACCACCACCATGAAAAATACTATGAACTCACAAATACAGAGAGTGGATTGGTGGTTGCCAGAGGCAGGGTGTAGGGGTGGGTAAAACAGGTAAGGCAATCAAAAGGAACAAACTTCCCGTTATCAAATAATTAAGGTCTGGGGATGTAATATACAGCTCCACATATGACTCTAGTTAATACGACTATATTGCATACCTGAAAGCTGAGAGTCATTTTTAAAGGTTCTTATTAAAAAAAAAAAAAAAAAAAAAAAAAAAAAAAAAAAATGATGTTTAACTAGACTTACTAGGGTGATCATTTCACAATATTGAGAAATATCAAATCATGACATACATATCTGAAACTAATATTATATGTTAATTATACTTCAATTTCAAAGAGGACACTCATTTTTTAAAAAAGTACCTTGATTGGGGTGACTTATGTTTTATAGGTCTACACTTATGTCAGAACTTAATACATTATACACTGTAAATATGTACACTTTATGGGATGTCCATTCTAATTCAGTAAAACTTCGAAGAAAAAAAAAAAAAAAAAACCTAATGGTGTCTTGAAATAATTCGTTCCCTCTTCCCTTTTCCATAAATAAATTGCTACAGACAAACACTAAAAATGTAGATAACTTTAGAAAAGAAGAAACTTGAGTGAGCTGGGAAAACCACTTAAACTGAGCCTATGAAACCAACAACAAATGTCCTTTTCACGTGTGAAACAATAACTATTAGTCAAAATAAGGATCTAGATGGGAAAGCCCACGGTACCAGGAAGTTTCTGACCTAAATCTCATTCTCCGCCATCTCTTCCCCAACCAACTTCCAGCCACCAGTGATCATTTAAAAAGTCTAGACCTATATAATACTTTTGAAGGATTAAAGAATTTGGCACTCATATACATAAACTATATACTTTTTTCCCCAAGGATCTGAGAGAGAGAACGCACGTGTGCGTTAACAGGAGAGGAAGAGAGAATCTCCAGCAGACTCTGTGCTGAGTGGGGAGCCTGAGGCGGGGCTGGATCAAAGGACCATGACCCGAGCTGAAGGCAGAGGCTTCAACCCACAATGTTTAAAATAAACATTTTTAAGTTGGTTCTAGGCAGACACATGGTAATGATATTACACTATACAGAGCTCTGATCAGTCATGGCTTTCAAACACTCTCTCTTTTTTTTACTAAGAACATGTTAATGGAGGAAAAACTCTTGGGAGAATTGGTGAGTTTGCAACTTACGTCTCCAGCTGCGGCAGCCTGCGAGTTGGTGTAAATCCCAAAGGGTGCAGAAGAATCCGAGTAACTGGCGTTAAAAGCGGAAACCTGAAATAGAACGAAATTTTAACTGGATGTCATTTTACCAGGGAAAAAAACAGGGCCCAATTTCCCAAATAGACCAAAGCCTGGGACCTTCCCGGTACAAGCGAAAGAGATGAATTACGATTTCACGTAACCAGTTCTGGCAAGGGCCGCAGTGTTTTGGATGCGGGTTAGTTCTTTCAAAACTACAATGGTTTTAACATTTTTCACTTAAATCTTTCTAAACCAGACTGCTCGCTTTACTTTTTTGCTGGTATTTTCTAGGTATTTTCTAACGTTCTTTGATGATTAAAGGTTAACGTCAACATTTATTTATTGTGATAACAGTATTATCACAGCGGCAGGATGGCTGAAGGGTACACACACTGTGGGCTTCAGTATCAGACAAGCCCGCTCTGTTCCCTCTGCTAGTGCTGAGGGCCCCCTTTTTTGCCAATTCACTTACACTTCTCCTACAGACGAAAGTCAAAGGGCTGGGGGAAAATGCTCAGCAGACGTGACCAGATATCCAAGGTAGCCGCAAGTTCAGCCTCAGGACTGGGTATTGCTGTCTGCAGTCTGAGCAGAGTGTTATGCTCCCTGAGGACAACAAGAATGCTCAGTGTCGTGTTTCCCAGTGTAGTAGTGTAGTAGTATGTGGACGCTTTACACAAAGATCACCTAGGCTGTTTTTAAAAGTACAGACTTTCCAGTTCCTCTAACAGATCCCCACAGATGCAATCTGGAAAGCCGCATTTCAAAAATAATTCCAGGTGATTCGTAGGCATGTTAAAGTTGGAGAACCACGGGCTTAGCCCATAGAAGGCGTAAGAAGAAATGTTCTTTAATGATTTGAAGTTTAATGACCATTTTGAGACTATCCTATTCATATCTCAAATTTCCGGCCAAATGCTCAAGTAGGAATTTCCATTAAATGACATCACTGATCAGAACTGAACTGCAGCCACCCAAAAGCATCCTTAACATTCAGAGGTAAAGAGTAGTATGAAGAAAAACAGCAGCATGATGAGCGAGGAAAGAGGAAAACATAGAGGGAATTCAAAAAGCAGCAGCTAAATGTGATAAAGGACTAATTTAAGATAACGGGTTTTCAAACAATGCTCCAGGGAACGCCAAGGTTCTACGGAGACAATTCCAAGGCATTCGGTGACAAGTAAACATTAAAAAATTTCCTTAAAAGGGAACATTTTTGGTTTAGCATTGCAGCTGGGAAACTGTAGGGGATGAAAAAAGGTTCCTCTGCTTTAAAAAAACAAAAACAAAAAAAAATTGTTTTTTTTGAGAGAACCATCATTTATGCGGTACCTGGGTGGCTCAGCGGGTTAAGCCTCTGCCTTCGGCTCAGGTCATGATCCCAGGGTCCTGGGCTCAAGCCCCGTATCAGGGCTCTCTGCTTGCTAGGGAGCCTGCTTCCTCCTCTCTCTCTCTCTCTGCCTACTTGTGATCTCTACCTATCAAACAAACAAACAAACAAACAAATAAAAATCTTAAAAAAAAAAAAAAAAAAAAAAGAAAAGAAAAAAACCATCACTTAAGAGAGAAAAAACCCTCTAAAAGCCTGAGATACAGGAGAACCATTTTAGATTTCTAAATCAACATGACCATATATAATGAACTCTGCTCAAACCAAAAGCCTGATTTCTGGCCTGACACCCACACATACACCATACACATCTGTTTTGTGAATGAGATGCCTCCAGGAAAATCACGTTGTCCTTAAAATAATGACCGGTGCCCCTACTCCCTGCGTTCCTTTATAATAAAACTTGTGATTCCTGCCTGTATGCTAATTTATAAAATCTTTTGAGCTTTTACAAAATGTAAAAAGTAAATGATCCTATAAAAACTGTTCATCCTCCAGAGCACTTTCTTCCCTGTGAAGAGCATGTTCCCAGGAGCGCCTGGGTGGCTCAGTGGATTAAAGCCTCTGCCTTTGGCTCAGGTCATGAGCCCCGGGAAGGAAGAAAACTCAACCAAGAAACACCTCTGTAAGAACCCAGCCTATATAAGAACATGGCACAGGGTGGCAAAAAAGGCAACCAGGTCTAGCCTTAGACCTGTCCCTAGGTATGTTGTAGTGGGCAAGGCCTTGACTGCTCTTGTCTGTAATAAAATTTAAAAATAAAATGAGACTTAAAAAAAAAAAAAAAGTAAAATCAGTAAAAGCAAAATAAAAGCAATACAAGTAGCTACCATGCGTGGGGGGGGGGGGGGCGCCTGGGTGGTTCAGTGGAGTAAAGCCACTGCCTTCGCCTCAGGTCAGGATCTCAGGGTCCTGGAATCGAGCCCCGCATCGGGCTCTCTGCTGAGCAGGGAGCATGCTTCCTCTTCTCTCTCTCTCTGCCTGCCTCTGTGCCTACTTGTGATCTGTCAAATAAATAAAGAAAATCTTTAAAAAAAAAAAAAAGCTACCGTGTATTCAGCGCTTCTCATATGCCCACTGCTACACATCATTCTCATGAGTTCTCTTAATAATCCAGAGAAGTTATCCCTTTAAAAACACGGACCTGGGGGATGCCTGGGTGACCAAGTCCGTTAAGCTGCTGCCTTCAGCTCAGGTCATGATCCCAGGGTCCTGGGATCGAGTCCCATATCGGGCTCCTTGCTCAGCAGGGAGCCTGTTTCTCTCTCTGCCTCTCTGCCTGCCACAATGCCTGCTTGGGCTCTCAATCTCTCTCTCTCTCTCTCTCTCTCTGACAAATAAGTAAATAAATAAATAAAATCTTTAAAACAACGACAACAACAACAAACACCTGAGGCTCCAAGAGATCCAGAACAGCTCAGGCCTGCCTGACAGCCCGACAGTGCCATAAACGCTCCTGTACAAATTAACTCACTCACTCCTCACTACAATCCTATGAAGTCAGGACTGTTATTATTCCCATTTTTCGGATAAGGAGACAGGCACAGAGAGATTATTCAACTTGTCCAGGTCACACAGCTAAGCAGTCTACCTCCAGAGCATGGACTCCCAACCACCATGCAATTCTGCTGAAGGTCACTGAGCCAGGCATAAGAGCGAGAGCCGGGATTCAGACCCAAGCTGAGTAATTTTAAACCTCGAAAGCATACCCCTTTCCACTAGGGCAGAAGAGAAAAACAGGCAGCCAGTGGTGCAAACTCAGTGATCTCAGAAATCAGGAAATTTTATTCTCAAATAAAACCAAGACTGGTCTCGGACCAAAGTCCTGAAAAAGAGTTCTCAACTCTAACTCACACACCCACACAGTAACAAGCAACTGGCACCGATCGGGGGACCGTCCCATCAGATGGGACATGGACACTCGGGTTCAACGTAGTCCTCACCACTCCTGCCTGCCTTACACTGGCCGACTTGATCCATGTGCATCACTCCTGCCTCTGAAGGAATCCGAGTCGGCTACCCCTCCACCCATAGGACAGCCCAAATTCCCTTCACCAACGTCTGACTCTACAGTAAATACAATGATAAAAGGAGAACTCAAAAAACTTCTATTAAGGCCAAGACAGAAGTTTCAAAGACTCTGGCCGTAAGTTCGCTGGAAATCAAGAAATCAGGGATGCTGGGCACTGCCAGAATCAATGAAAAAGGAGGTATGTGAGTGGGCAGAGGCAGAAGAAGGAAAAGAGGAAGCGGGAAAAAAACATACTGAGGTTGCTCAGAGAGTGTCGAGCCACCACGGAAATAGAGGCAGAAAGCAAATGTCTCACGCTCCCACTTACCTGTTCACAGTTTATGAACGTGGCAGTGTCAAAACTGCTGGCTGTCCACGTGAGAAGGCTGGCCGGCTGCTCCGGAGTCATATAAACCAGCACACATTGGGTGATCAGGAGTGTTGGCAATCTTACGAGAAGAAAAAAGGCACATCCACATGTATTCATCAAACCGACTCTCTAGGGATGACTGGGTGGCTCTGTTGGGTAAGCACCTGGCTCGGGTCCTGATCTCGGGGTAGTGAGATCAAGCCCACATTGGGCTCCCCATTCAGTGGGGAGTCTGCTGGAAATTCTCCCCTCCCTCTGCACACATGCTCTCCCCGCAAAGAAAGAAAGAAAGAAAGATAGATGTCACGTACACACTAAAAAAAATGGGACTCTCTAATGGCACCCATGGGGCAGTACTGGTGGGGCAGTAAAACTCTGTTTTTCACACCCCAGGAAAACAAGACACACTGAACAAGCACATCAACAGTCAATGTACTAATAGATGTAGAACACCATCGTGACCCAAAGTTTCAGACTGTAAAAAGGTGAGCAATGAGCAAGGATTTGTCTCGCTTCTGAAACAGTGTTAAAGGCACGTGGTGTTGTGTAGACATAGCTACAAATTCTCCCCTTACCCTACCCCCGATAGTCCAAAATGGTGGAGGAGTAGGAGACCTTGGTTTTGGCTGGTCCCAGGAGCTCAGTTAGAGAGCTATCACATCATTCTGAACACCCACAAACTCAAGCGGAGATCGAAGCATAGCTGCAACTCTACAAATAGGAAAGGGACCCCTTTCTGCAAGGTAGGAGGTGCCGAGAAGTGAATCCGAGGCAACATACCGGAAGATAAACCGTGGGGGTTGGGGGAGCCTCCATAAACCGGCACCACAAAGTGACAGAGCAGCAGAGCACAAAATCGGAACTTTCAGACGTCTGTCCTGGCTCACTAGGATGTCCCTGCCTGAAAGGAGCTCCGGTGGTGAAGCAGGGCAGAATCCTGGGTAGGAGAGTGTAGTCTCAGGATCCCAGCGTCCCAGAAAGACTGGGGGTGCCTGAGTGTGGCAGAGCTCCTGGGCATCGGAGCAGGGAAGACGGCTGCAATCAGAGAGCCCAGGAGGGGGTTCTCAGCTTGGGGGGTTGCTAGAAACTGGGAACCAAGGCATGGTCAGGTGACTGCTCCCGGACTAGGGGCCCAGGAAGCAGCAGAACCACCACAAGAACCCCCTTCCTCCCCTGGGAGGCGTGGCACAGGTGCACACTGCAGGAGTCGGCACAGTTTGCAGACTTGAAAGGGATCATGTGCCTGAGATAGAAATGCTCGGTCACAGGCTGGATGAGGATGGAGTGTGGTTGGAGACCAGGGAGATAGGAGTGATTGACTGCTTTCCTCTGAGGGCTCACCGATACCAGACTGGATAAAAAAGCAAGACCATTGAGGGCCACCCGGGTGGCTCAGTGGGTTAAAGCCTCTGCCTTCGGCTCAGGTCACGATCCCAGGGTCCTGGGACTGAGCCCTGCATCCGCATCCGGCTCTCTGCTCAGCAGGGAGCCTGCCTCCTCCTCCTCTCTCTCTGCCTGCCTCTCTGCCTACTTGTGATCTCTGTCAAATAAATAAATAAAATCTTAAAAAAAAAAGCAAGACCATCGATATAATCTCTGTCTGCAAGAGACTCATCTTAGACTCAAAGACACCTCCAGATTCAAAGTGAGGGGGTGGAAAACCATTTACCATGCTCACGGACCTCCAAAGAAAGCTAGGATAGCAATCCCTGTATCAGACCTATAGAGATGAAACCAAAGACCAATAATGGATGATGAAGGACACTATATCATAAAGGGTCTATCCAACAAGAAGATCTAACCATCGTAAATATTCATGCCCCTCACATGGGATCAGCCAATTATATAAGCCAGTTAATAACAAAATTAAAGAAACACACTGGTGATAATACAATCATCGTCAGGGACCTTAACACGCCCTCACTGCCAAGGACTGACTGTCTAAGCAGAAGATCAACAAGGAAACAAGGGCTCTGGACGACACACTGCACCGGATGGACTTCACAGATACAGTCAGAGCATTCCACCCTAAGGCAACAGAATACACAGTCTTCTCGAGTGCACGTGGAACATTCTCCAGAACAGAACACCTACTGGGACACAGATCAGGTCCCAACTGGTACCAAAAGACTGGGATCATTCCCTGCCTATTTTCAGACCACCATGGTTGGAAACTGGAACTCAATCACAAGAGGAAAGTTGGAAAGAACTCAAATACATGGAGGCTAAAGCAGAATCTTCAACTTCAGGGAAACCACCATGGAAATGAAAGCATAACTGTGCAAAATTCTGGGGATGCAACAAAGAGAGGGAAGTATCCAGTAATACAAGCCTTTCTCAAGAAACAAGATAGATCTCAGATACACAACCAAACCTGACACCTAAAGAAACTGGAGAAAGAACAGCCAATAAAGCCTACACTCAAGAGTAGAGAGCAGAAATCAATATAATAAAACCAAAAGGACAGTAGAACAGATCAATGACTAGGAGCTCGCTCCTTGAAAGAATTAGGAAGATCGATAATCCCCTGGACAGACTGATCAAAACAAAAAGAGCAAGGACCCAAATAAACAAAATCATGAATGAAAGAGGAGACGTCACAACCGCACCAAAGAAATACAAACACCCGTAAGGACGTATTACGAGCATCTATATGCCAACAAATTAGGCGATCCGGAAGAAACAGATGCATCCCTGAGATAGATACACGACCAAAACTGAACCAGGAAGAAATAGAAAACCTAAACAGACCCATAACCAGCAAAGAAACTGAAGCAGTAATCAAAAATCTCCCAACAAACCAAAGTCCAGGGCCAGAAGTCTTCCCAGGGGGAAATTCTACCAACGAGCTACACGAGAATTAATACCCAACCTTCCGAAGCTGTTTCAAAACACCAGAAATGGAAGGAAACCTTCCAAACTCTTTCTATGAGGCCAGCATTACCTTGATCCCCAAACCAGACAGAGACCTCACCAAAAAGGAGAATTACAGAGCAATGTCCCTGATGAACACGGATGCAATAATTCTCCCGAAAATACTAGCTAATAGGATCCAACAGTACATGAAGACGATTCTTCACCACGACCAGTGGAATTTTAATTCCTGGGATGCAAGGGTGGGTTCGATGTCTGCAAATCAATCAATAGGGATAGACTACATAGATGAAGGAAAGGACAAGAACCATATGATCCTCTCAACAGAGGCAGAAAAAGCATAGGACAAACTACGGCATCCTTTCTTGATCAAAATTTCACAGTGTAGGGAGAGGTACATTCCCATATGGGAATGTACCTCAATATCATAAAAGCCATCTATGAAACGCCCACAGTGAATACCATTCTCAATGGGGAAAAAGAGAGCCTTTCCCTTTTCCCCTAAGGTCAGGAACACAACAGGGATGTTCAGTATCACCACTGCTGTTCAACATAGCACTACAAGTCCTAGCCTCAGCAATCAGACAACAGACAACAGAAAGAATAAAAGGCAGGGGTGCCGGCAAGGCTCAGTTGGCTACGTGTC